>NC_073642.1:63380000-64630000 GCF_029407905.1 Bubalus kerabau | reverse complement strand
GAAGATGTCTCACTGTTGCTCGTGTTAGAGAGAGAGAGAGAGAGAGACAGGAAGGCTGGTTGCAAGGTTGTTCCAAACAGTGAGCCCAATAGGAACAGGAAGGGAAAGCACTCTTGGGAGAGGAGTGGGCTGAGGGCATGTGCTGCCTCTAAGCAATGCCTTGAGTGCATCTTGTTCTGAAATACAGGCAAAGCATGAGCAGTGATGACCACGGATGTGGAGGGTTAGGCCACAGGAACGGAGTCCTTTAAATCGGGCAGGCGTGACTACAGCTCTTCCTGGAATAACTCAGCCAGTGGTTATTCAGCATGTCGCTCAGTGGTTCCCAAACCTCAGTGTCTGAACATGTTATCAAGGAGGCCTGTTTAAAAAAATCCAGCTACTCTGACCAAACCTCCAGAGATTCTGACTCAGTCCTGTGGGGAGGGTCCTGGAGTCTTTATTTTAACAGTCATTCCATCGGGTTCTGGTGTCGGAAATTTCAGAAACGTGCACACAGGGGGTTGAGGGCACGACCTGGTGATTTTCTGCTGTGGGTTTGAAGTTGCTGTGACCCAGCCCAAGAGATCTAACCTCTTTGACCTTTGCTTCCTCCTGCTGTAAAATGAGCCATGAGAACGTCCACTTTGGAGGGTTGCTGGAGGAATGTGGGATCATGCACACAGAGCTGCTTTAGTTCTCCATTTACAGGTGGTAAGGAGTAGACTCAGTCCCCAAGAGGAGGACTAGTTAGTGATACTCAAACATCAGGTGATTGGGGCTCCAAGTCTGGCAGACACCGGCTACATTAGTGATAATTCATTCCTTCAGGATTCGACTCAGATAGGAAGTCTTCCTTCCTTAGACCTCTACTTAGAGCTTCCAGGACCTTCTATGGTCCTCTGTTCCAAAGTATTTGCATACGGCATTCAAGCAGGCTGTTCATGTATTTGTGTACTGGGTTGTCTAGCTCACCCTTTTGGCTGTAGGATCCAACACAATACATTTTGCAAAGTTGTATTCAGGATATTAAAGCAATTTTGTATGCAGCCCCCTTGGCCTCTCATCATATGATGAGTACTTGTCCAGGGTACAAAGTCTGCAATATCATCATTTAAGAAAATTTTTGAAGATCCCTTGCTCTTCGTTATGGTTTGGGCTTCAAGGGCTTAGTGGGTTGCAGGATCTTCGTTCCCGGACCAGGGATCAAACTCACATACCCTACATTGGAAGGTGGATTCTTAACCACTGGACCACCAGTGAAGTCCCGTGTAGAGTAATCATTTTTGACAGCTGTCCAGTATTCTACTGAAGTGTTGCCCTATCAATGTTTAAAGGACTCTCTTCTTGATCATCAATATTTTTGTCATCATAAATGATGTGGAAGTGAATATCTTTGGGTCCCTAGTTTGTGTAATGAGCTCCCAAAAATTAACAGGAAAACTAGCAGAACTCCGTTAGTAAACAATTTAAATGGATCATCCTAACAGGATGGTATACCGTTGGCAAGTACGTAGAACAGCCAACCTCACAAGACAGAGCATGCAAAATAAAACGCGCCTTATATTTTGCCCATTAGGTTAGGAAAATTAAAAATAATAGTAACGGTTACTCTTTGGAACATAGAGTCATCTTCTTTGTAAAGAAGGCAGCTTTGATGTAATGCTGGCACACCATCCTATGGGATCCAGCCTGGAGGTGGAGGGAAGGTACGAGAAGCCCCTGGGAAGATGAGATTCTTGATCTTGGACTGGAAGGGTCAGTAGCTGTTCACTCACCAGATGGGAGTGTGGGAACAGAGACAAGCAGCCCAGGCAGAGGAGATGGCATTGTGCTTGAGTAAGTGTGCCTGCGTGTGTGTGTGCACACAGAGGGGTGAGTGTGTGTGTGGGCACTTGGGTTTGTCAAAACCAGAGGCTGGTCAGATGTGCGGGGACTGTAGACCGTGAAAACCTGTGTTGGGGGGACTATCCTCTGAACGTGACGGGTGACACAGAATCAGAGAAGGGACCTGGTTGGATCTGGGTTTTAGGAAGATCTCGCTGGCCACTGGGTGGAGGCCAGGTACGGGACTGTTGTGATAACTTAGGGGAGAAATGCTGACCCTGGATGTTATGGACTAAAGGTCTGGGTCCCAAAGACCCCCAGATTCATATGCTGAAGCCCTAACTCCCAGGGTGACTGTATTTGGACACAGTGCCGATGAGAGGGCGATAAAGATCAAGTGAGGTCACGAGGGTGGGGCCTTAATTCCATAGGACTGACACCCTCTCTCCTGCCTTGTAAGGTCACGGGGAGAAGGCGGCTGTCTACAGGAAGGGAGTCCCATCAGGAACCAAATCGACCTTGATTTTGGACTCGCCCTCCCCCAGAACTGTGAGAAATCAATGTCTCTGTGTTAGCTCACCCTGACTGTTCTGTTATTTCCAGTAGCCTGAGCAGACTAAGTCACTGGGCCCTGGTGCAGAAAGATGGGGTGGAGGGAAGGAGGTGAAGTGCCCATGTTAGGAGCTCACCTTCACTTTTCCCAGTGGCCCTCCCCCAGGCAGGTGTCACTGGACCATGTCCCTCGGGGTCCACGGGGACTCCTGGAAGCCTGTGATGGCCCGGTGAGCTCGGGCACGTTGTAAACCTGCTAACCACACGTGCCGTCTGATTGCATAATGCAGTTAGTGATCTGCTAGTGAATGGAGGCCCAAATGTTGCTCTTTGCAGGGTAATTATGCTGGATAAGTGAATGGCTGGAATATTTACAAGATTCTGTCCCTTGGTCGATTTCTTTTCTCAGAAGACAGCCGCTGTGTGGGGTACAACAGAAGAGAGAAAATATCTCTGGGGCTTACGCAACATGGCGTCGGGAACGCTGGTGGTGTTTGAGACAGGAACATGCAAAATATTAAGTTTGGGTAGAAAAGAGCATGCAACTGTTCCATCCTTGAAATGCATATGTTCCTCCGGATGATTGGCATGACGCGGGTCGCTTTTGCCTGTTTCCAGCCGAGGAGTGGTTCTCATTTCCAGAACTGGGGTGTGTGTGATGAACTTGCCATGAGGTTGGGCCCCACGTGGTTCTGGGGTGTGTGGCTGGGTGTTGAGGTTCAGCTGATTTGGGTTTGGATCCAACTGAGTGAGCTGAGGGAGTCCAACATCTGAGCCTCGATTTTGCTCATCTGCAGAATGGGAACCATGGTGTGTTTGTGGAGTTTCATGATGGGTCTATTGGGTGAGGCAGGTAAGGGCTCCAAATGAGACATGGGTATAGCCCTGTGCTTCTTCCACCTCCTCAAAGAGATCAAGGGCAAGCTCAGGCTAGGAGAGAGTAGGGTTCCCGGGGATTCTGGGAAACCATGGTGAAGGCTCCCGTGGTGACTGCCTCCTTTCCATGGACTCAGCTCGGCTGGATTAGGTAGGGGCCTGGCCGAGTGAGGGCTTTCCTGGTGGCTCAGTGGTGAAGAATCTGCCTGCAATGTAGGAGCTGCAGTAGACATAGGTTCGATCCCTGGGTTGGGACAATCCCCTGGAGGGCAGGCAATCCACTCCAGCATTCTCTCCTGGAGAATTCCATGGACAGAGAAGCCTGGTGGGCTATATAGCCCACTGTATCACAAAGAGTTGGGCACGACGGAAGTGACTTAGCATGCACGTGCTAGCCCAGTGAACATGCAAAGGGCTGGGGTTGGGAGGAGGAGAACTGGTTGAAGGCTCTAGCTTCTTTCCAGAGAAAAGAGGATTGGTTTTTCCTACTAAGTGCCAGGCACTGTGAAATTACAAAGAAGTCTTGAGAAGCTTCTGTCTCCATTCTTCAAGAGAAGCCTTTGAGGCTCAGCGAGGTTCCTTGATGTTCCATTGGTACGCAGCTCACAGATGGCTGGAGCTGGGCTCGAACCAGGCTCCAGGGTGTGCTCTCCCTCAGTGAGGTTAGGGTACAGGAGGCTGCTTCACCTGTGGGTGCGCGTGTGTGTGTGTGTGTGTGTGTGCGCGCGCGCGCGCTCAGTCGTGTCTGACTCTTTGTGACTCCATGGACTGTAGCCCACCAGGCTCCTCTGTCCATGGGATTGTCCAGGCGAGAATGCTAGGATGGGTTGCCATTTCCTTCTCAAGGGGATCTTCCTGACCCAGGGATTGAACCCATTAGAGAAATGTCTCCTGCACTGGCAGGCGGATTCTTTACCTACTGTGCCACCTGAGAAGCCCTTGGGTGTGAGTGGGAGGCATTTAGTTCTCATCCTCAGACTCAAACAGCTGTGGTCCTTAGCGGACCGGGAGGTCAGATGGAATCTGTCTTTGTCCCTTGTCTCCCCAGCAAGTCCCAGGCTCTGCATCCAATTGGCTTTTCCCCAACATGATTCTGACTTCCTGACAAGGTCTCTCGACCTCCAAGCACCCTCACTTGGCTCTGACCATGGTGAGGACCCTCCTCCTACCACCTTCTGACACTGGCCACCTTCCCGGGTTCCGGGAGGCCCAGCTCCCCTATGAGGTGGGGACGATGAGCCTGTGGATGGGGGTGGCTCTCTTAGGGCTGTCTCTGGGCAACCTCTCAGCACCCCCATGCACAAGGAGGAAGTCCTTGGAATGGTTGCCAGAGCAGGTCAGAGTCCGGGGGAAGCTGGCGTGGCCGATGTGAGCTGCATGGCTTCCTGGCTGTGCCTCAGTATACTCATCTGTCAAATGGGCATAAGAATGCTTCCTTCCAGGGGTGGTTGGCAAGGACTCCAGGAGAGAATAAGTGTCTGGTGCTCGGCACGTGCCTGCCTGTGGGAAGTGCACGGTCTCAGGCCCTGTATCATCACCGTCGTCCTCGTTATCCTGGGGTCCATGAACGATGCAGAGTTCAGACCAGACAGAACTGTGGGTGTGCAGACTGTGGCTGCTCTGGGCACGTGCTCACAGTGGCACACACAGGGTGTGTGGGGTCGATCGCCCACGTCTCCTAGGGCACAGTGGGCACCCAGCACGTGCTTGCACACATCTGCTGCTCAGCCACCATCGCTTCTCACGACTCCAGCTTGGGTCTGGGTCCCAGGGGGAGGGACGGTCAGCACACAGTGGGGCGGGCGCTGTGCTGGGCCGGCAGGGTTTCTGAGCTAGGAAAGGCAGAGCTCCCGGAGGCTCCAAGGGAATCAGACCCCACCCTGAAGATCTGCTGTGACATGGGCTGTAGGCTGGGTGTGTGGGGCACTCCCCTGGGGCAGGCGCCAGGCTAGGGCAGGGATGCAGGCTGAGCTCTCAAACAGCCCACAGCAGGCAGACAGACAGACGTGCACGTGATGAATTGCAGGTGAGAGGGGTTTGGAGATCTCCTGGGTTGCGATCTCCATCTGGCCCCAGCCTTAGTCGCCTTCTCTGGTCACCTCCTGACCCACGGATGCTCTTACCCAAGGCTTGCTCTCATGGTTTTGGCCGCACTGGGCAGCTAAGGTGCATCCCGGGGCCCGGCTGATCTCCTGCTGCCCCACTGCCCAGCATCCAAGGCTGCGCTGGTCCTGCGGGCAGGGCCCAGGAGGGTGCAGGACAGGACCGTCTGTCCAGTTGCCTCCCCTCGGTGCCCGCGTGGGCCTCGCACGCCCTGGGCCTCGGGGGTCTTCATGGAGACACGGTCCCTGCTCTTGGTTGCCTCTTTTGCTCCATGTGCCCCACACATAGTGGGGCTCGTTGGTGTTTCTTCAACTAGTGAGTGAACTTGAATTGGTAAATGGCTATGTAAACTCTTACATCTCCTCAGAACAAACAAATTTTTTTTTTTTTGGACAGCAGTTTGGAAACTCCTGACATTGTCGAGTTCAAAAAAGAAAGGGTCGTGACATACCGTGTGGAATGTTGTGAAACCCTGTTGGCATTTCCAACCTAAAATAACTAAATGCGCTAAATATAGTTTGAACCTGTGTTAGGCGATATCATCTGCCAGCATGAGAAGTCAAAAGGTTAAGAGAAATTTAGGAGAGGAAGAACTTGAAACAGAAAATTCTGCCTGTTAATATGTGTGTGTGTGTGCGTGCGTGTGCACACTTGTAAGTGTGCGTGTGTCCACGTAGGTGAGCACATGTGTCCATGTGCGAGCAAGTGTCCATATAGGTGAGTATGTACATGTGTGCACACGTGTGCTTGTGTGTGCATTGTGTGAGCACATGTGTACATGTGTGTGAGCATGTGTGTGTGTGTGTGTGTGTGTGTGAGCACTTGTGTTGGAAGAAGTCTTCTATTGCAATAGCTCATCATGGGTCTGCTCCAGAGCTTTAGGGACCCATGGAAGCCTATCCTAGGTACACAGCAGGTGTTCAATAAATGCTCTTGGGTTAGACTCAGTGAAGGCCCCTGCTTCCCACCCCACTTCTCTTTGCCAGGGTGTATTATTTGAAAATTGCTAGCCAGCAGAGGGAAAAAGCTCCAATTACCAGATTAATTTGGTGCAAAGATCTGTTAAGGTTTTGACCCTAAAACACTGGGCTCACCTGTCCATCACCCTAAGTTTTCTCACCAGCGTCTGCTCCTCAGGGACCATGGACATGGAAGTGGACATGGAATTCTGGCTCCTAGGTGGGTTAGTTTCCCGGGCTTCTGTGACAAAGTACCACCAAGTGGGCATGTCAACCAACAGAAACAGATCATCTCATGGTCCTGGAAGTCCAAGAGGAAGGTGCTCTCAGGGTGGGCTCCTTCTGAAGGCTGTGAGGGGGAATCCAGCCAGGCCTTCATCCTTGGCTTGTTGATGGCTGTCTTCATGTCCACATGTCTGTCTCTCTTGGGCCCAAATTTCCCCTTCTTCTGAGATCACTAGTCATATGGGATCAGGGCCCAGCCTGATGGCCCCAACTTAACCTCTGTGAAGACATTCTCTCCAATCCTGATCACGTCCTCAGGCACTGGGGATGAGGACTCCAGCATATGAATTTTGGGAAGACGAAATCCAGCCCCAGACACTAGGGCCCAGAGGATGCGTGGGAAGGCAGCATCCACAGACCATCACAAAGGACTTGGACCACGGAACCTCGGAAGCAGGGGAGCAGTCACTGACTCTGCTTGGGAGGACCCGAGGCCTTCCCAGGAGACTATATGTAGACAAGAGCGTAGGGTAGAGCAGGGGTCTCTGGAGTGCCAGGTGAGTGGACAGAGGGCTGCCCTCTGGCTGATCACGTGCTGAGCTCAGAAGCATGGCTGGCAGAGGAGGCTGCCCACAATGCTTGGCAGCGCCTCCTGCCACTGGGCTGTTGGGGAGAAGATGCTGCTGGTGGGCAAAAGGCAACACCTGGGCTTTGAATGCCAGGCAAGGACTTGGGCTGGAGTCTGAAAGTCACCGTGGCCTATCAGAGGTTTGCCCTGGGCAGGCGCAAGATCCAATTTGGGCTTTCAAATATTCACTTGTACCTTTAGTCTCTCAGTCGCTCCCTTGATGAATATTCCTTGGGTAGTTCTTTCCTCGGAATCTGCAGTTCCTCTGTCATTGAGTCCATCAAGCCGAGTGAGCTTGGCCATGTTATTTGGCCCCTCTGAGGCCTGGTTTCTGGGCTGCAGAGTGAGGATGTGGCAGCACCTCCTTCCTGGGGTGCTGGGAGAAGGAGACATCATAATGGACTGACCACCTCGGGCATATCCTACAGTCACGTGTCCATAAATATTCACTACTTGGGATGGAGGAGAACAGGAAGGGAGGAGATGGATGAAAAGAGGCGGGAGAGGGGGAGGAGGGAAGGGACGCGAGAGCCAGGTGTGGGGAGCATGGAGAGGAATCTAAGGGGGCCCTGAGCATAGAGCACCCCCTCACCCCTGCCCCGGGTGAGCCTGGGGTTGGGGCAGGGGCGGGCAGGGGCGGTTTGAGGCCAGGAGGAGACGAGAGTCCTGCAGAGCCTGAGAAGTGCCTTGATTTGGTGGATCTTCCTCCCCTCGTAGGCACTCCCTGACCTGCAGCTAGCCGTGTGGATGGAAGGAAGACAGGGCTGGCTCAGTGTCCGTATTTCCAGTCTATGGTTCCCAAAGATCACCTTGAAGATGAACGGTCCCCATGGCTGCACTCTGTGGCATCGAGATTTGGCTGCTTTCCAGGGAGAGTGTCCTCTGGATGCGGGCATGGCTCTGATTTTGCCACTTCAGTTGCTGTGATGCAGCCCGTGACGGTCTGTGTCCTCTTGCCTGGCACCTTCTGGTGGTCCAGTCATCTTAATGACCTGGTGTCACTCTGCCGGAGGACTCATGCCTGTTCTGAGGAGTGAGGTCTGGATCCATGTTCACTCAGCTGTTAGATGGGGCCCCTCGACCAGAGGCTGGTATGGCAGAAGTGGCCCAAGCCTCCTGGATACCCAGCTGGAAGGTCCTTGGTCCTTGCCATTGCTACATGGATCTTGAGGTTGTGTGAAGAAATGAAATGAAGGTTCTGATCACTGGTGCACTGTTAATGTGCAACAGTTGACTTTCTGGGGAAAAAATTCCTGATTTGGAGCTTTTGCCAATTTCCATGGTGTAAATACTTCTAGCCAGTTCTAAGCTCCTAAAGGATGCTGCTGGGCACTGAGCTGGGAAGAGATGAGTACCGTCAACTCCTGGTGTGAGTCAGATCCTCATACCACTGATGCCCCGGGGGTGGGAATACAGCTCGCCATCAGCGGTGGCCCTGAGTATCATTATCTTTGAGGACCAGACATATCGAGTTGATCTGACATATGAAACAAGCACACACCTATTAGAGAGTCAGTCCTGAATTGGAAGGACTGATGCTGAAGCTGAAACTCCAACACTTTGGCCACCTGACTCATTGGAAAAGACCCTGATGCTGGGAAAGACTGAAGGTGGGAGGAGAAGGGATTGACAGAGGATGGGAAGGTTGGATGGTATTGCTGACTCAATGGACATGAGTTTGGGTAAACTCTGGGAGTTGGTGATGGACGGGGAAGCCTGGCTTGCTGCAGTCCATGGGGTGGCAAAGAGTCAACTGAACTGAACTGAACTGATCAGAGAGCAGATGGTATGATTCTTTTTGGTTGTCACACAAAACATTAATGCATGTTATCTTATTGCATCCTTCCATAGTAGAGAGTCTTATTTCCATTCTCTAGATAAAGGAAAGGGGACCCCGTTGTCTAGGTTCCCCAGACAACAAGAAACACCAGCTCAGCCTTAAAGCATGAGGGTGATGATAAAGACGGTCAATAGTAACATTTACAGAAAACCTTCTTCGAGTGTTTGTCATGTGCCAAGAGCATACAACATACTTATGAGGTAGGCTGATGATGAAGATGCTTTGCCCCAATACAGATGATGAAACAGAAGCTCAGAGAGGTTAAGGAATTCAGCCTAGGTCACACAGCTTGGAAGTGGTGGAGCTTTCACTCGAGCCCAGGTCTTTCTGCTTCTAACACTCAAGTCACCTCTCCACTCTTCCAGTGCTGGTCTCCTCACATGCCTTCTGCTGCCTTCTGTTGGCAAAGAATCTCTAGTTCTAGTCCCCAGGCTTTTACAAAAGCCAATCTCATTTTGGATGCCCTGCCAAGCGCACATGGAGATGGAGAAATCCCTGGTGTGGATGGTGAGCTTGAACACTGGACCAGTGTTTCAGAGTTCATGTTGCTGTCCCTGATTACAGCCTCCATGGCCTTGGGCAGGTCTTCTCACCCCTCTCACCGTCTCTGGATGCTGAGACGTGGCCCATGGGAGAGGAGGGGGCGGTGAACCACAGTTCTCCCTGGAGGGGAGTCCAGCCGGCCCTCACTTGGTCTGGGGAAAGCACCAAGTGTTTGCTCCTGGAGCCACAGCCCAGCTGGTGAAGGGTGAGCAACAGAGCCTTGGGGACAGGCCAGGTTCTGATGCCTTTCCTGCTCATCCTGGGAGAAGAGAGGGTATTGCAGGGCAGCTGGCGGGTGGCCAGTGAAAGAATGTTTTGTAGCAAGATCCCCGTGCTCAGAACGACCCAGGTGGAGTAAGAAGCTGAGCAAGGTTGAAGCCGTGGGGGATGGGCTGGGGGGTGCTCAGGGATCCAAATTCCATTCCACCCAGCTGGGTCTGTTCCAGCAGAGGTGAGAGAGGTAGGTGGATGTTTGGGGAGGGAAATTCTACAAGGAAGAGGGGAAAGAGCACAGGCCTTGGAGGAAGAGACACCTGGGTTCTTGGGGATTGTGGGCAGGTCACTTTACTACTCAGAACCTCAGTCTACCCAACTGTATAATGGGTATGATAATGTACCCTCCCAGAGGTGAGACAAAGAATCTCAAGTGCTTGGCACAGTGCTTGGTATACAGCAAGCACCCAATGGATTGAGATTTCCTCCCTCTTCCTCATGGTCCACATCACGTTCCTCTTTCCAAATGGCCAGGGGGGAAGTGTTGACTTCCTGGTGCTCCTCCAGCCCCGGGGGATAGGCATTGGCAGGTGGCCTCCTAGAACCTGCCTTGCTCCTCTCTGGATGCCCTTGCATTTCCGGGCTCTGGACCGAACCTCCCAGAGCTGAAAGGTGGCATTGTGTATGTGGGCTGACGCCTTTGGCCTCCCAGGGCTCTGCAGACACTGGCTCACTGGGGCCGGGACAAAGCCCTATTATGAAGGGTGCTCACACACACACGTCTGAAGTGCATGAACCTGCTGCCCTGGCCCGCCCCGGCCCACGGAGGGCTGGCATCGCTCTGCCCAGCCACTGTTCCCACAGCACCAGGGAGGTCACCCAGGGTGGTGCTGCCCAGGGGCACCTTTGTGGGTGTGGACCCTGTGCCTGCCTTCATTGAGATGGGACCAGCTGCTCTACACCTCTGCTGTGCTCCTGGTCACAGGCTGTGGCTCTGGTGGGAAGGAGGCGTCTGGAAGGAATGATGCCCAGATCCTGTTCAGCATCAGGGTGGGAAGCCAGGTCCCAGGTTCCCTGTAAAACGGAGTAGGTGTTACCTGGAGGATGCTGCATGTGTTGGCGGCAGAAAAGAGGACCACATTTGTTCTTTTAGTCAATCAGTGTTTGTCAACAGCCCACGATGGGCCAGGCTCTGTGGATGCACAAAAACAGGTATATACGCATATACACACTCACAGAGGCAGAAACTCATGGCAGAGTTGATTGAAACCTAGGTCTGCTGATTCTCAAACTTCTTTTTTTCCCCCGCTAGATTCACATTTTTTCATCCACGGTCATGGCTGCATAAACCAGAGGAGAAGCTGCGAAGCCAAGGCCCAGAGAAGGTACTAGCCACTTCACACTGCAGAGTTTGGCACCTGAATAGGGTTGAGAGCCCCAGCCTGGACTTGCCAAGTCTGCCAGTTCTTGCGTCCTGAGATTTGGGTTCTTTGAGTCTGCAAAGGGCCTTGTGGAAACCTGGAAGACGGGAATGGAAGGATGGTTAGTAGGTAATGAGACAGCGCCTGGTCCGTCTCCTGCAGGAAGGCGGTACGGATTCAGCCAGGTGAGGACAGGTAATTTCAGCAGGGGTGAAACTGCAAAATCCATGTTGCCATTTTGACTAGTGCACTGATTTAACTCCGGGGCCTGTCTTACTGTGGACAGTTGGGCAAACTGAGAAGGGTCCTTTGCAGGCGCCGTTAATTCCCCATCCCACCACTCTCGGGGGCAGGGAGGGACCATTACTTGAAAGAAACTTCAGCTGGAAAAGAAGTTTACCCTCCTCAGCTTTGCCTGGGGTGCATTTCTTATCTGTGAGTAATAGGTTTTTCACAATCCACCTTTTATGTTCATTTCAATAATGCACCCGGCTAAGCCAAGGTTCTCTTAAAGGAGAAGGCCCTGCTTATTTCCCGAGTGGTACAACCCAGCTAAGAGGCGCAGCAAACCTTGGGAGCCTCATCTTCCAAGTCACCTTCTTGTCAATGAAAAATTAAACCGAGAAGACGTATTTCTGCAACATTTAGACCAGAAAACCAAACAGAATGAAAACCTCCAAGTCCCAAAGATTTCAAAGCAAACACAGCTTTAGGGGCTTTTGAAGGGGAACATGAAAGCCCCAGACGGTAAATATACTGTATGTCTTGCAAGTCACACCTGCTGGCCAGTGATCCTGTGACAGGAGGTCACTGTGCCGGGCTGGTGTGAGGGACCCTTCTTCCTGCCAGGGTAGGCCCCAGCACTGACCTGTCTTTTGCATTTGTGAACCGTGAGTGTCTGCTACATCCTTGTTCACATGGGTGGGACATTTCCTAATCCTCTGCATAAGCTTAAAGTACCCGTCAAGCAAGGTGGAATTAACCTCTGTTTAGGCACTCTACGAGGGCTTCCCAGCCCTATGAAAGTTTGCTTCTTTCCCTTTCACAGGGCCTCCCTGGTGGCTCAGTGGTAAAGAATCTGCCTGCCAATGCAGGAGACGTGGGTTTGATCCCTGGATCAGGAACAGCCCCTGGAGGAGGGCATGGCAACCCACTTCAGTATTCTCGACTGAGAAATGCTATGGACAGAGGAACCTGGTGGGATACAGTCCATGAGGTCACAAAGCATTGGACACAACTGAGAGATTAAACAACAACAAGGCACTCTACAGCAATTCTATATAAATTGTTGCAATTCATTAACGAGGGGTGGTTATTTATTTATGCATGTTTTTGCTTATCTATTTCTAGGTGTATAGGCAACAAATGCGCAGAGAGGCCAAGCGATGGCTCAAGGTCGCACAGCAGGTATGGAATGGAGCCAGGACATAAACCTGCTTCTAAAGCCCTTCCATCTTCTGTACCACGGCCAGTCATCATGCCCAAGAAAGTCTCAAAATAAGTCCCATTCCATCACATCGATTCCTCCTCTCTCTGTCTTCCCATGGCAGAGTTGGGTGCTGCTTTTTACCACACTCATCAACTTTTAATGTATTGATTTTTGAAAATATCTATAGCTGTGCGTCGAAGGGTGGAGCCTAGTGGGTGTCCGAAGGTTAATTTCCAGCTTGTTAATAAACAAACTCCCGGGACTCACACAGAACAGTTTTTAGCGACTTGCAGTTTTGGTAAGTGACAGTTTTGCAAATTGCGGGTAAAGAACTTAAATGTCTAATTAAATCCCGAAGATGTACAGGAGTTTGAAACCCGTGATTGATGTTCACGGAGGTGCGGGCCCCTGATGGAGGCTGCCTGACAGAGACTGCAAAGCCCGCTCGGCGACTGATGTCTTGTTGTGATCCGGGTTGTCATTTTTTCATTACTGATTAAAATTAAAAATCTGCTTGGCAAATCCATTGTAAAAATTCCCTTCATGAGCATCGACGGGTACAAATTATTTTGTCAATCGTCTGGCAATCAAAACGGGGCTGGAGATGGTTTTCTAGCCCAGACTCCTTTTTTATTCCCCTCGCGCTCACGCCAGTGACTTTTCACAACAAAGTTTTCAAAAGCGAAGGTAACAGTCTTGGCAGTGCTTAAAAAAACGGAAGATTCATCTCTATTTTTTTAATGAAATGTTCTGTTTATGTGTGCCCCTCCCCCTGCCAAGAGTGGAGGGGCAGGTACGTGGTGGGAGAGTCAGTCTGTACTCTGTAATTGCCTAATGCCTTGTAATGACAGGTGGATAATAGTAATAAAAGCCTTTATTAGGGTAGAAATCCGTTTTGAGAATGGAAGCGTAAATTGTCTAAAACGGCGAGGCAGAAAAGAATCTTGCCAACCTGCAAGCCAAATGGAAAATATTTACAGCGACTCCATTGAGATGGTTTTTGATTTGCGCCCACATGTCACTGGAGGGTGAGGGAGGAACAGGAGACACGCAGGTGGCCTGGAGCTGTGCACAGAGCGCTGAGTGGGGACACCCGGATTCGAGGCCTTGCCCGGTGCTGTGTGACTTTGGGAAGGTCAACTCCCTCCCTGGGCCACATTTCCTCTTTTGTAAGATGAAGTAGTTGGATCACTCACCTGGTGCTGGCATCCTCTCCAGTGCACACTCTGCCATCAAGTTTATTTATCTCAAGTCTGGAGTCGGCTAAGCATTTAAAGATACCCAGGATTCATTTCTGAAGGCAGAATGTGGTTCTGGGGAGACAGCATCCCCGAGTTTGTAACTAGAAGCTCTGGGATGGATCCCGATCTGCCACCTCATCTTGAGAATTTACTCTTGTCTTTGAGTCTCAGCAGGAGATCAAACCAGTCAACCCTAAAGGAAATCAACCCTGAATATTCATTGGAAGGACTGATGATGAAGCTCTAATAGTTTGGCCACCAGATACGAAGAGCCAACTCATTGGAAAAACCCTGATGCTAGGAAAGATTGAAGGCAGGAGGAGAAGGGGGTGACAGAGGATGAGACAGTTTGATGGCATCACTGACTCAGTGGACACGAGTTTGAGCAAGCTCCGCAAAACGCTGAAGGACAGGGAAGCCTGGCAGGCTGCAGTCCATGGGGTGGCAAAGAGTCAGACATGACTGAGCGACTGAACAACAACACACTCCTGATCTGACTGGGCTTCCCAGGTGGCGCAAGTGGTAAAGAACCCACCTGCCAATGCAGGAGACGAAAGAGATGAGGGTTTGATCCCTGGGTCAGAAAGATCCTCTGGAGAAGGGCATGGCATCCCACTCCAGTATTCTTGACTGGAGAATCCCATGGACAGAGGAGCCTAGCAGGCTATGGTTCATAGGGTTGCAAAGAGTCAGACACGACTGAAGTGACTTGGTGTGCATGCACGCACCCCTGATGCGACTAAGTGATTAAGCTAGCATCCACGGAGATCCAGTGCATGCCTGCCCCATGGTAATCACTGAATCTACGAATTTAAAGAAATTCACAAGAAGTGTACAAAGAGATCTTTGAAGGCTTCTGAGAAAGAGAATGACTCCCTGGACGTGTGTCGCCTGGGCCTCTAAACCCTGGGAGATTCTGATCACCAGTCACCACGTGTGAATTTTTTCTCCCCAGCAAGCAATTCTCCCGACACTAGCTAGGTGTCCCACAGTTTAACTCACTTCTGGTGTTACCCACTTGGAGACAGAGTTAGATCCTACAGGTTAAAGGCTCTGTCCTGCAAGACTGCCCCCAACCTCCACTTCAGACAGCAATCACAAGTCTAGGTGGTCACCTGTGCTTCTGACTGGCGATTCTTGGAGGTTTTGGTGAATCCCCGCCAGCCCACCCCACCACCAAGCCCTCCTCTACCCGCCCCCCTGCAGCTGCTTCACTACCAGCTCAACAGATTTGCTAGAGTGGAAAACAGAGCTAGTGAAACGTTTTACTTACTATATCATCAGTTCATTAGAAAGAGCTGTAACTCAGGAACCGCCCGATGGAAGAGACGCACAGGGCAAGGGGTGCAGGAAGAGATGTGGCACTTCCGTGCCCTCTACAAGGCCGCCCCTCCCCGAATGAATCTTCAGCTGTTCACCCACCTCCAGCCCTCCCTGAGGTTGGGCGGGCGGAACTGAAAATCCTAGCCCTCCAATCACAGGGCTGGTTCCCCTGGCAACCACCCTTAGGTGCTTTCCAAAAGTCACCTCTTTCCCATAAACTCAGGTGAAGTTGAAAAGGTTTGTTATGAGTATCAAGACACCTTTATCTCTCTTATCACTTAGGAAATACTGAGGGTTTTAGGACCTCGATGCCGGAAGCAGGGAGAAAGACCTGTTATGTGTTTCTTGTTTCAAATCACCATATCACACCTCCCACCAGCTCCCATAGGCAGCTCCAACCTGCTGGTGGGCCGCTTGCATCACACTCAGTGGATCTGGGGGCACTGTTCTTGGCTGTAG
The DNA here is from genome assembly GCF_029407905.1 of Bubalus kerabau. Taxonomy (NCBI): domain Eukaryota; kingdom Metazoa; phylum Chordata; class Mammalia; order Artiodactyla; family Bovidae; genus Bubalus; species Bubalus kerabau. Next base: position 64,614,382 of record NC_073642.1, on the reverse strand, counting down.
GTGTTGGGAGGGCAAGAATTGATCTCATCCATTTCTGGGTCCTCAGATTCCTGCCTAGGGCTTTGTCCCAAATAGATGCTTCGTACACGACTTGGAATAAAGACTGAATGCTTGATCGAGGACACTGACAGGGAACATAGAAACAGAGATGTCCCCCAACGAGATAAGGCTAACCACGAGAAGATGTGAAACAAGTGCATGGTTCTGGGTACCCGGCTGTATCCAGCTTCATCCTTATAGGCATCTCATTCCACTAACACGATGTCTGTATCCCAAGGTGGGATGCCATGCTCTCTGTGGTTCTCAGACACTCACAGGAATGAAGCTGCAAGAGGCACCTTCTGGAACTATAACTTAGACTTAATTAAAAAATACTTCATTCTGTTTGAGGTTGTTTGTTTATAATTTATGCACTTCATTTTTCCCTTCCTTGCTTCTAAAAACCTAAAGGTTTCCATTCTTCCAGGGAAGGCAAAAGCAGAATCTATTTTTGAAAGACTGAGATCCCAGGGTCATCTTCAGTGAAAAACAATGTGCCTTCTCTCTTTTTATAGACCTGTCTGCTTATTAAGTACCTTGAACAAATCACGGGACAGAGAAAGAATTTGTAAACAATTGAAATCGGGAGGTTCAGAATTCCAAATCTCCATGCTTTTACAAGTGAACTGCAATATTTATGTCTCTTCACACATCTTTGGCATGTGAGCCTCACACAGAGAATGGGATATTATAAAATGCAAATAAATCCACATTTTCCTCCCTCCATAACACAGCAGGAACAGGGCTGTTGGGAATAAAGGCCATGGATATGTGAATGGTTAAAAAAAAAAAAGCACTTTAACGATTGGGCAATTTTCTATTTTGGAAAATGGTTCATTCCATTTTATAGGATGATTTCCCCAAACCTATATTTTGTGGATATTCTGCTATTGTGTCAACCCGCAGCTGGAGAGATGAGTGTGTGTTTTCCACGCCCCTAAAACGGGAGCTCAGGCAAGCATTCCTGGATGCTGGTGAGAAACCTGAATCCAGAAGTCTTGGGGCATCAGGTCCACTCCTGTTGCCATCTCAGCAGGGCTGATGCAGGCAGGACATTTGGTGAGTGTTATCTGAGACTCCACTGTCCATTTGCATGTCCACCCACTTACCTTATGGACTCATGATTGTTGGACCTAGTTTAATTTAATTATTTTTCTCCCCACACTCACAGAGGACCTTGTATTACATGCAGGCAGTGGGAGTGCAGAAATTAATCAGACGCAGTCTTTGCCCTCGAGAAACACCCCAAACTAATTGCAGAGACAAACAGGCAGAGTAGGAGGGAAGGGCTGGATGGGGAAATCTGACAACAGGAGGGGTCACCTGTGAATTCCATCAGGGTTGAGGAAACTATCAATCAGCAGTAGTTCTAAGTGATGTGAACTGCCTGAACTGATGCTGTGGTCATCTGACAACCTTCTACCACACTTCCATCCTGTATCAGTGGCAGACATTACTAATTGATCACGGCACACTTTCTATTTCAGCCAGGGTTAACCATCGCTGATCCATTGAAATTGGCCCTAGAGGTTAAGTCTGCGTGTTAGTTGGGGTCTGGTGGTTGGAGACAGCTATGAGTTAGGACTCAGGAGACATGGTTGCTGCTGGTTCTCTGTATAATACAGGCAAGAGTATTAAATGAGGGAATGATGGAGGATCTTTAAAGTTTTTTCAGCTCTGACATGTTCAGTTCAGTTCAGTTCAGTCGCTCAGTTGTGTCCGACTCTTTGAGACCCCATGAATCTCAGCATGCCAGGCCTCCCTGTCCATCACCAACTCCTGGAGTTCACTCAAACTCACGTCCATTGAGTCAGTGATGCCATCCAGCCATCTCATCCTCTGTCGTCCCCTTCTCCTCCTGCCTCCAATCCCTCCCAGAATCAGGGTCTTTTCCAATGAGTCAACTCTTCGCATGAGGTGGCAAAGTACTGGAGTTTCAGCTTCAGCATCATTCCTTCCAAAGAAATCCCAGGGCTGATCTCCTTCAGAATGGACTGGTTGGATCTCCTTGCAGTCCAAGGGACTCTCAAGAGTCTTCTCCAACACCACAGTTCAAAACCATCAATTCTTCGATGCTCAGCTTTCTTCACAGTCCAACTCTCACATCTATACATGACCACAGGAAAAACCATAGCCTTGACTAGATGGACCTTTGTTGGCAAAGTAATGTCTCTGCTTTTCAATATGCTATCTAGGTTGGTCATAACTTTCCTTCCAAGGAGTAAGCGTCTTTTAATTTCATGGCTGCAGTCACCATCTGCAGTGATTTTGGAGCCCCCAAAAATAAAGTCTGACACTGTTTCCACTGTTTCCCTATCTATTTCCCATGAAGTGATGGGACCAGATGCCATGATCTTCATTTTCTGAATGTTGAGCTTTAAGCCAACTTTTTCACTCTCCACTTTCACTTTCATTAAGAGGCTTTTTAGTTCCTCTTCACTTTCTGCCATAAGGGTGGTGTCATCTGCATATTGAGGTTATTGATATTTCTCCCGGCAATCTTGATTCCATCTTGTGCTTCTTCCAGCCCAGTGTTTCTCATGATGTACTCTGCATAGAAGTTAAATAAGCAAGGTGACAATATACAGCCTTGATGTGTTAGTCACAGGTATATTACTGAGGACATATTTCAGTCGATACACACTGATTGGGCACCTACTGTGCACTGGAAATCACAGCATTGAGCTGTGAGGAGTAAAAGACGCTGTCATTAGGAGGAGACAGGCATGTACATGGCCAATCCCAGTATCTTCTGAGGGTGAATGAAAAATAATAGCAGCTTGGTGAAGGGCTCCGGGAGATAGGAGAGGAAAAGATGAATTGTGGGGAAGATTGAGACAGCTTTCTGGAGGAGGTGACATGTAACCTCGGTCTTGATGGACAAAAAGGAATCCGATAAGCAGAGAGGGTTTGATTTGCCATGAAAGCGAGGAGATTCCTATTCGTTGCTCTCTCTGTCTTTATTGCATGATCTTCAAAGAGGGACCATGACCACCATCACCTCTCTTCAGGATCGAGCAAGACAGTGGCTGGGCAGTGTGCCTTGGCACGTGCTCTATAATGATTCACACAAATGTCCATTACGATTATTACACGCATTCATTCAGTCAAGAAATATTTATTGAGCACCTACTATGTGATAGGCCTCCTCAAACCATGGGGATAAAGAGGCCAAGGGAGAGATAAGCATCTCTTCCTAGGAGTCTGCATTCTAGTTGGCATCTTAACTTGTGTTGAACATCCGAGTGTGTGAGCGTGCCAGCATAAGACACTTCCACTTGCCTTTGGAACTTGGTGAGGTTGAACATGGTGAATTTCACAGACAAGTGAAATACTATTTCAAGGAAATAGTTTGTCCTTAGGAGGTGGCTCTGCTCCCCTGACGATCTCCCAGAACTGTTGTGTGGGTGAGACGAATCATCACCATCAAAGCAAAGAACATGAGCTAATGCTCATGGAGGGCTTAACATAGCTCCTGGCCTGGGTGCACGCTCTGCAGACACAGACTGAAGTCCGAGGTTTCTTGCAGGCTGCCGGGCAGAGTCAAGGCCGCAGCTGCACTTGACCCTCCCAGGAGCTCATTGGACCCCCTTACAGCTGTGGGCACTGAGGTTTGCAGCTGATGCCTGCTCAGGGTCACACAGCCTGCATGTGGCAGAATGGCTGTAGCTCCAGGGAGCCCAGTTCAAGCTGGCTTGCCCCAACACCCCAGCTGGGATCAATCCCCTCACCTGGGTGTTCCCTGGTTCCCAGGCCTTGTGGGGGCAGTGAGGGTGGGCAGGGTGAGGGGCGTGAGCCTGGAGCCTGGGTCTGAGCCAAGTCCTGGCTTCCTTGCTTGTTAACTGTGGGCTCCTGGTCACAGCACCACTCTAAGCCTCAGTTGCCTCATCTGTACAATGGGTAGGGTGAAGGGCAGCAGGAATGGGCAGGTGGAGGGGAGGGAGAGGACATGCAGACGGTGCTTAGGCAAAGGCTCTGCTCCCTTGGAGCCTCTGAGGAGAGGGCAGGAGGTCTCTGGGCCGTCTTGTCATCTACCCAGAAGCTGCCGCCACCAGGTCGCGAGCACAGGGTGTCCTGAAACGCTCCCTACTCCTCTCTCGAGCTGATACATACTTGTCGTGGGCGATGTTCCCACTATCAGACATTTGGTAGAATCATAAAAATCCATTCCCACTCTGCTTAATACATTTTCATGCTTCTTCCTTGACAGGCCTGGGCACGTCGGATTTGGGGTCTCACTGTCTTGGAGCCCACGCTTCTGGTGTGCCTCAGAACGAAGGTGTTTGGGGACATCCAGGCAAGAGCCCCGGGCAGCTGGAACACAAGGAGAGAAGGTGAGGTCAAGGTCAAGCGCGAGGCGGGGCCCCTGGGTGTGTCCACGGCTGCTTCTTGCAACCTCTGTCAACCAGAGACTTGCACACAGTGCTGGGATTTAAGCCCTGGTCCTAACCACGCGCCCACAGTTAATCTCTCCGAGCCTCAGTGTTTATGAAATGGGAGTAATAAAAATGCCCACCCGTACAGCTAAGCGATTGCATGGTGTGATGCTGGAAGACAGCTGTGCCTGTAGCCAGCTCCCAGGAAGAACCCAGTGATACCGCAATAAGACGGTATAAATGTCCTAAGTCAGCAATTGTATGTATGTCATTTTAAAAAGTCACAGTAACCCGGGGGTTGGGGGAGGGGTTTGTATAATCCTTCTTTTGTTGATAAGGAAACTGAGGTTTAGTGGGGGCAGTGATGTAGCAGAGTGATGCCCCAGGATTTTGCCAAATCTGCCAGTATGGTCTCGCTGCCAGACCCACTCGAGTCCAGGTTCAGGGCCTCTCAGGGCGGTGATGGCCGGCTGAGGACTCCAAAGCCACATGCCAGCAGACTGCAGCAGGTTTAACCCCTGCTTCCGGAGGGCCCTCCCTCTGGAGATGCAAACACGCGGGTTCCCAGGACTGGAGGCCTCAGCATGTGTGGCCCTGAATCCTCAAAGGGGGTTTGGCCGCTGTGACTGTTCTGGTAACAAAAGCTTTTGATTTATTTCTCAAGCCGAGTGGCTAGTTGAGCGCATCAGCTACAACCTGCTGTTAGACGCTCCTCGTGCTGGTCTGTGTGGAGGGCTCGGGGGTACAGCCCCCGTGTGTGTGGCAGGATCCTAGGTCTCTCCTTTCTGGGGATTTCTTTTTTTTTTTTTTTAAATTGGAGTATAGCTGAAGAAATGATGCTTTTAAACTGTGTTGCTGGAGAAGACTCTTGAGAGTCCCTTGGACTGCAAGGAGATCCAACCAGTCCATCCTAAAGGAAATGAGTCCTGAATATTCATTGGAAGGACTGATGCTGAAGCTGAAGTGCCACCTGATGTGAAGAGCCGACTCATTGGAAAAGACCGTGATGCTGGGAAAGATTGAGGGCAAGAGGAGAAGGGGGTGACAGAGAATGAGATGGTTGAATGGCATCACCGAATCAATAGACATGAATTTGAGTAAACTTGGTGAAGGACAGAGGAGCCTGGCATGCTGCAGTTCATGGGGTCATATAGAGTCGGACATGACTTACTGACTGAACACACAGACACACAGACATTGAACTTTTGGATTTTATTCATTATACGTTTCATTTTTAGCATCTCTAGTTTTTTTTTCAGGTGTCCCTTTATTTTTCCATGCAACTCTGTTGAAGGCAGTGGCACCCCACTCCAGTACTCTTGCCTGGGAAATCCCATGGATGGAGGAGCCTGGTAGGCTACAGTCCATGGGGTCGCTAAGAGTCAGACACAACTGGGAGACTTCACTTTCACTTTTCACTTTCATGCACTGGAGAAAGAAATGGCAACCCACTCCAGTGTTCTTGCCTGGAGAATCCCAGGGACGGGGGAGCCTGGTGGGCTGCCATCTACGGGGTCGCACAGAGTTGGACACGACTGAAGCAACTTAGCAGCAGCAGCAGCAGCTTCCTATCTCTCTTTGAAGATTTTACATATGCTTAAAGTTTCAACTTTTTATTTCTAGTTCTTGGGGTGAATTTCTCTATTTTGCTATGTCTTCTGATTGTACTAGACCTCAGGGCGGATTTTTCTTGCTGCTGTGGATTGTAATTTTTACCATGAGCTCATCTTTAATGGGGCAGCTTTCCACAGGAGCCTTGTTCTCCTGAGTTTTAGAGGTACCCCTTCTGTTTCATATGTGTCTCTTTGTTGGGATCCTGTGGGTTTTATCAGCTCTGGATGGATTGCATAATAATGTTATAGCTTGGAGTTTCATGGGTGATCCATGCTTCATGGCTCCTGGCTTTAGGAAGGGGGTCAGACACAGACTCTGCCTCACTTAAGCCTGAAGGTTCCTTTCTTCCCCTAGACTCCAGCTTCTACAATCCAACACTGATACCCTGTAAGTTGTTTGTCTTCAGGTTTTATCAACTACTCTGGTTTGAGTTTTATCTTCATTTTGAATTCCTGGAGATTTTTCTTTCCTTGCTTTTGAAATTGGCTTTGTGTTGAAATAATTTGATGTTACATTGTACCCAACATTTTTATTGGTTTGTACTGGGGGTGAGTGGGCTGGACAGCCATTCGGGGTCTGCTCAGTCTGTGATATTGACTGGGCATCAATTATTATGGATATTTTTATTATCATGAGAGCCACCTGTCACCAGAAAGGAGACAACAGATGTAAATCTGTTTCTGAACTTTAAAGTTTGCTACCAATGGAAGGTATGAGGGGCTCAGTTTCCATTCCTAAAGGAGGGATTAAAAAAAAAAAACCTTGTGTGTTTTATGCAACTTATGGAGACAGTTGCCTGCATTTGCCACACAGAAAGGGTCTGTGTTAAGGAGACCAATGTGACCGCCATCTGGTCAAATCCAATGGTGCCCTCCTCTTACTCAGTTCAACTGACTACTCCCTTCTTCCCGATACCCTTTCTTTGCAACACTTCCAGAGTACTCCTTTACACAGCTCCTAAAGGTTGGCTACCTCTGGGCTCTCTTCTCTGGGTGCCATCTGGTCCATGGCCCCACCTCCCAGCTGTATCCCCAAATTCAAATGGCTTCTCCACCCCCATTGCTGTCATGATAGTCCATCATCTTTTGCTAAACTGAGAAATTCTCTTAACTGGTCTCTTTCTTTTCCAACTTATCTTGCCATTATCCTGACTTCATCTAACGGAGTCAGAACACAAATGAATCCTGTAATTCCACTGCTTTGTTGCTGTTGTTCAGTCGCTCAGTTGTGCCCAACTCTTTGCAACCCTATGGACTGCAGCACACCAGGCTTCCCTATCCTTCACTATCTATCTCCAAGAGTTTGCTCAAACTTACATCCATTAAGTTGGTGATACCATTCAACCATCTCATCCTCTGTCACCCCCTTCTCCTCCTGCCCTCAATCTTTCCCAGCATCAGGGTCTTTTCCAACAAGTTGGCTCTTTGCATCAGGTGGCCAAAGTATTGGAGTTTCAGCTTCAACCACCAATGGTTTCCCACTGAACCTAGAACAAAACCCACTACAACCCTTTATCATGGCCTTTAAGGCATCCTCTGATCCACCCCCACATTCCCCTGCAGTCTTATATCCTCCACCCCCCAAGAGTTCACATGCTCTAGCTTGGTCTTCTCAACTGCCCCAGGGCCTTTGCACTTGCAGACCTTTGCCCCAGCCATCTTTTCATGGCTACTTCCTTCACATCATTCAGCCTCAGCTCAAGTGCTAGCTCCTCACTGATGACCCTTGCCAAGGCAGCCGACCCCTCCCCTAGTCATTCTCTCCTCCATTACCCTGATATTCAAGACTCTGTCATCAAACATGATCTCATTTATGTCTTTACCCATTTATGGTCTCTCCCTAACAAGAATGTGAGCTCTACCAGGGCAGGGATGGGGTCTGCCTTGCTCGACTGTTGATTTTCCAGTATTGAGAATAAAGCCTGACATTTTGTAGGCACAATAAGTCCCCTACATACAAACCTTCAAGTTGTGAACTTTCAAAGATGCAAACATGCATGCCAGCCCATGTATCCCAACTGTTGTACACTGGACTTTTCAAGGAACTGCACTGTAAGATTCAATTTTTTTTAGTTTTTGTGTTTGTTTTTATGTATATATCATTTGTGTGAAAAGTATTATAAACCTATTACAATCAGTACTATACAGCCAATTGTGTTACTTTGGTGCATGCATGTGTGCTAAGTCACATCAGTCATGTCAGACTCTTTGCGACCCTATGAACTGTAGCCTGCCAGGCTCCTCTGTCTATGGGCTTCTCCAGGCAAGAATACTGGAGTGGATTGCCATGCCCTTCTCCAGGGGATCTTCCCGACCCAGGGATCGAATTTGCATCTCTCACATCTCCTGCATTGACAGGTAGGTTCTTTACCACTGTGCCACCTGGGAAGCCTTGTTAGTTGGGTACTGAGGCTAACTTTGTTAGACTTACAAACAAACTGGACTTATGAATGCACTCTTGGAATGAAACTCGGTCATAGGTAGAGGACTGACTTTATTCGACAATTATTTCTGGAAGAAATAGTGACTCTATGTCTAACATTGGAGAAGGCAATGGCACCCCACTCCAGTACTCTTACTTGGAAAATCCCATGGACGGAGGAGCCTGGTAGGCTGCAGTACATGAGGTCGCTAAGAGTCGGACACGACTGAGTGACTTCACTTTCACTTTCACACATTGGAGAAAGAAATGGCAACCCACTCCAGTGTTCTTGCCTGGAGAATCCCAGAGACAGAGGAGCCTGGTAGGAAGCCGTCTATGGGGTCGCACAGAGTCGGACATGACTGAAGCGACTTAGCATGCATGCATGCATGCATGTCTAACATATCTTATCTCTTTCAAGTCTCTCAACAACCCTATAGGTGGAACTTACTGTGCTCATTATGAGGGTGAGGAACAACAGGGATCCTCGGAGATATCTCAGATTCCCAGAGTCCTAGTCAAGGAGAGGCAGAGCCAGCCACCAGGTCCTTCTGACTGGATCTAAGGTCCATCTTTATTGCCTTGTATCAAGTTGCTTTTTTGTGAGCAGATTTGAGATTTGAGTGCAGAGGTCAAGATGCAAACAATTGTTGAGTCAGGATCTCTCTTTTGTTTGAGAACAAAACCTTTTCTTTAACGAAGAACATCCAAGTCCCCAAAGTCTCAGCACCGGATGGCATGCTTCCTTGAAAATGCCCGCACAATGGCCAGCATTATGCAGAGGCATTTTTCTAATCAACTGTGTTTTGGAGTTTTTCGAGCCATAAAAAGACCAGTGCGAAACCACAAAACTTCTATGTTTCTCACACTCTTAAAACTAAAGAAGGGATAAAAAAAAAAAAAAAAAAGAGGGGGAGGGGGAATGAGATTATTTGAACCATATTTTGCAAACCTTAGCTTCTCTCCCAGTCTGAGGAAGCCGGTGCCAAGTTGCAACTCGCCGCACATTTTTACGAGCTGGATTATTAACCTTTGCAAACAGATGCCCGCAGTGGAACAACTGCTTGGGCCCCTGTCCCTGGACAAGAAGAAGCAACACTAGGAAGCCCCCCAAATGCGAGTCTTTCCACCCTGGCTCCAGAGGTTGACTCTGTGCTTTGGCCACACATGCTCACTGGCACCGCAAGGAAGTCTCTGTTCTTTCGTTCCCTTAAGACTTGGAAATTTGCGGAGTTGGCAAGAGCACCCCCTTGGACCACAAACTAGAACCAAACCAGGGGCGCATGAGCCTTAACGCATACATCACCTGGAAGTAGTGTGGACGCGGGCAAAGGGCTTCCTGGTTTGACGGGCTAATTACAATCCTGGCTTCAGCCGCGGACACTAACTCTGTGTGTCCTTCCGCGGATGGGCTCGTCCTCAGTTCTCTTGTTTGTACAGCGGGGCTCAGAAACTTGCCTTGTGGGCTGGGGGTGAGGGTTGAACGGAGCTGTGCCTGCTAGAGAACGTGGTGGGATGGCTAAGAGCAAGGACTTGAGGGTCTGTGTAGACCCATGTTCAAATCCCAATTCCATCTCCCACCAACTGCGTCATCTCAGGCCAGCATAGACTAAACACCTTCTGGTCTCAGTCTCTCCCTCTCATGCAAGAGTTTAAATGAACTAGTGCGTGGAAAGGTCTTGGCACAAAGCTTGCCTGACAGTTCTTAGTAAATAAATACCAGGACTTGCCTGGTGGTCCAGGAGTTAAGACTCGGTGCTTTCAATTCAAGGACTGGGGTTTGATCCTTGGTCAGGGAACTAGATCCCATATGCTGCAACTAAGATCTGGCACAGCCAAATAAATAAATAAATATAAAAAAATAGATGCAGTTTTTTGTCTTGTTCCTGATATCCAGTCCCCAGGGCTGTGGATGACACTGATCATCTTTGAAACGAGAATCACCAATATGAAGAATGTATTCTTAGGCTATTTGCTGATGTAAAATTTTTTCTAGGTTAGTAATCATAACGAGGTTTTGCTTGTGTGTTTCACTTAAACTTAGACAAATTGGGGGAAAAAAAAACACAAAGAAAATTCTTTGTTCAGCAAAGAACATGTTTCAAAGAAAAAGTCATCAGCCAAGAATATTCAGACCCTTTTGTTATGTTTTGAAGAGATGATTATTTTGCAGGCTCTGGGCACTTAAACTCTGTCCAGAAATTCCTTTGGTAAATAATAATAATAGAAAATATCCTTTGGAAATAATAGAGGGGATTTAACAAATGCCTTTCTTGCAGGGATCTCAAAAGGCTTCCATGTAATTTTAGGGCTTTAGTGATTTTCGTAAAAGAGTTTGACTTTCTTTCCTGCATCAGTTAGAGTATGTTCACAGGAACTGGAGAACTTGAGAGCTGGAACGGGTCCTAAGGCTGACTCTGTCCAGTATGCCTGTTGAACTAGTAGGAGGAATGGGAGCCAGGGCAGGAGAGGATGAACACTCCCCAGAGCCAGCTCAGTGTTCTTCTTGACTTGGAGACTCCCTAACTTCTGCAGGTCCCATGTTCTCAAAAAAAAAAAAAAAAAAAATCTGAAGGCTGACTCAGGATTGACATTTGACACATTTTTGCTCACCTTATCTTTGAGCTTTTGCTTGTGTGGGTTTGACAGAGAGGGACAGGTGAACTACCAGGGCCTAGATTTCACCCTGGGACTCATGCCTTGGAGGGTGAGTGCCCAGGCAGGCAGAGGACCCAGGCTTGGCTCTGGAGTTGGGCTGGCTGATCAGACGCCAGCTGTGACCTTGGGTGAGTTCCCTAGGCACTCTGGATCTCCTTGCCTTCCCTTTAGAAGGCAATCGTTAATCATTAATTAGGTGGATTTTTGGTTGGAATTTGGGCTCCCCGGATGGTGCAGTGGTAAAGAATTCGCCTGCCAACGAAGCAGATGCAAGATCCCTGCGTGGGGAAGATCCCCTGGAGGAGGAAATGACAATCCACTCCAGTATTCTTGCCCGTGAAATCCCATGGACAGAGGAGTCTGGTGGGCTACAGTCCATGGGGTCTCAAAGAATTGGACATGACTGAGCACCCAGGCCCACCACCTCTACCTCTGGTTAGAATTTAAAGCCTGTGTGCCATGTTCATCCAGAGCATGGACCATCATTTTCCGCATATGCATCAGATTTGTCTCCCTGATTCAGGAAATGTCAGTTTACATCATCTTGTTTTCTTGGCTCCTTATCTATTGAGTATTTTTTTTTTAATTGAAGTGTAATTGATTTACAATGTTGTTTTTGTTCCAGGTGTACAGCAAAGTGATTCAGTTATACATATATTTATCTATTACTTTATAGATTCTTTCCCCTTATAGGTATTACAAAATATTGAATATAGTTTTCTATGCTATACAGTAGGTCCTTACTACTGTAACTTAATTGGTTACCCATTGAGTCTTTGTTCATTCATTCATTCAGTAAAAGGCTTCTGAGCCCAACTGTGTGCTAGGCATGGGATGTCATGATAGCTAAAATCTAGCCATGGTGAACTTGATAAAGAAAAGCCGGAGCAGTGAATCAGTGTCTTTACCCCGAAAGGGTGCCTCAGTCAGGATAAGATAGGTTATGCTGCAGTAACAAACAGCCCCCACGTTCGGTGGCTTAAATACAACAAAGGTTTAATTTTGGCTTTTGCTACTTGTCAACACTGGTCAGCGGGAGGGCTCTGTTTCCCCTGGAGGCTCAGAAACTCAGGCTGATGCAGAATCACCTAGACTTGGGCTTCCATCTTCACTGAGGCAGCAGAAAGGGAGCACGGTGAGTTGTACAGAGACGCTTTAGAGCTTCCGCCCACAGTGAGGTATCAGCTCCACTCATATGTTGCCTGCCAAAGCAACATGATCACAGTTAATTTCAAGATTGGTGAGGACCTTCTGTTTTATTATTGTCCTGGAAAGAGGACTGTTACACCTACAAGCCTCAGTTTCCCCATCTGTACAAATGAAGCAGGACCAGCTGGTCATTTCTCTCCATCCGTGGCAGCTGAGATTGGAGGACCGTGCTCTCTGAAGCAGAGTTGGTCCTGCTGTCTGGGCCATACAGCAGGGATTGCTCCCGTTCACCTTCAGGGAGCTGGTGGAGAAGTGGGTGCAGCCGATGCTTAGAACTAATTTAGGTTTTCAATTTCTGGCACGATGCTTTTATTTTGGGCCTCCTTTCACTTCTGCTCTTAAATTCTGGCAGAAGTATTTTCAAGGTTATGCTTATTATATCAATTATTTTTCTAATTTCTTTTTTGAGTGAATTCATTTCTTGCAGAGCAGAGAGGGAGTGGTGTGAACGGGGCTTTGTCAGTGAAGGCAGGCCCTATTTTGGCAGGAGATTCGTGACTTTTGCAACGAGTAATTATGGACGGGGTGCACTGGAAACCAACGCTCACAGCGAATTCCCCTGCTGTTTCCAGTTGGTTTTGCTGGTTAGTTTTAAATCTTGACCTAGCTTTTTCCACTGCTGCTGGAAATCCTTCCCCCATGGCCATTGGCCTTTACAGAGGGGACTACATTTCTCATGTTGCTGAATACGCTGGGGTCGTTTCGAGATAGAACTTGGAGGTCTGTCTCTGCAAATCTCAGGCCACTACCTAGGGGTGTGCCAGGGACCCCGTTGAAGGCTTTATGACTGGACTTGATTCCAAATGATAGAAATGTAACCCAGTTAATTTAGGGTGACCTCTTGCCCTGTGGGTGAGTCTACATCCTAAGGGGTTCACAGAGGGGAGTGTGTATTGTCCATCCGTGGTCCTCACCTGTCTGTGCTGGTACCACTTAGACCTCCTGACTCCGTGTGGTCCCTGGCAGGTTCCTTGCCTTCCCAAGGGTCTCCCAGCTGCTTTTGGGTCTGCAGAGAGGCCCAGGGGTTACTTTCCAGGTCACTAAGAGCTGTCTGTGGCATTGCAGGCCCTCATGCAGCTGTGGTCACATCACTATTCCTGGGCTGTCCTGCTGGGTGGGAGCAACACCATGGGCTGGCTCTCCTAGAAGCAAGACAGAGCTCCAGTTGGCTCTCAGAGTTGGCCAAATGCCTCCACATACCACTGAGCACCGGGCTTCTTCTCAATAAAAAATACCAGCCCCTAACTCTCCAACTTAATTTTTGGCAAGTGATTGACCTACATTGATTGACCTGTGATTGACCTACATTGATCTACAATGATGGGGACCATGGGCTTGGGTGAAGATTAAAGAACCAGGTTTGGGATGGCGTCACCCTCAGGCCTGGGAGTGGGAGACTGAGACTCTTGGGTGGAGGGCTGCTTCCAATGGGTCCTAGTGGGACCACTGGTCCTCACTTGGGCCCCCTCCCTCAGCCTGGGGGTAGGCTTCACCTCCTCCATCAGATGCCCCTGCCCTTCAAGGGGCCGCTCAGGGTCACTCTTCATCTCTTTTTCTCGCATCCCTGGTCCATGGTTCTTCAGTGTTTCTGGCCTCAGAGCATTTGTCATGTTCGAGTCTAGTTGTTGAGCCAGTTGGGGGCCCACCTCTGTACCAGTTGGGGGTGGGCAGAACCACTGGAAGGTGTGTGAGTGAAGCTATGGAGGCATCGGCTGCAGGGGCTCGAGCTCACAGGAGTGTGCGGGCTGGGCAAGCAGTCCGTGTGTGTCTGTTAGTTTCCCTTCCAACGCTGGAGCTTCCTGTCTTCTCTGAAGGTGTCTGGGGAGGGAAAAGGGCCCTGAGGTGGGACGTGGGGGTCTGGTGGGGGACAGGAGTGAGATGGGATCCCAGCCATGTGGAAGGCACCAGGATGAGTTGGGACCATGGCTGGTTTGCTGCCTCCAACCCTGGGCACGTTCTCTGGGTTGGGGCGGGGGGGGGTCCCACCTGGAGAAGTGGGCACCCTTTATCCTGAAGCAGAGGTGGTCTGGGAGTTGTGGGGGATTGGAGCTGGTACAGGCCTGCCCACTGCCCCAAGTGGAGGCCAGACAATGTGTATGGGCTGCAGCGTGCCTGACACCTACCGCCTTGTCACCCCTTCCCTCCAAGTGACACATGATGTGTCTTGGGGCCCCTCCTCTTGGAAGCCTTCAGGGAATGAATTCTGGGTCACAGAGCCCCGCCTGGCCAAGCTGACGAATCACCCCTTCTTAGCCTTGAACCGCTCAGAGGGTGGGTGTGTCTAGTCCAGCACATTTTCATTTATTCCACACATTTGTCGAGCGCCTACTGCATGCCAGGTCTGCACCACGTGCTGGAAACACAGAGATGACTTGAGTCTAGTCTTGGCCCTAAAGCCTGGCCAGGCTGGCCGAGACACAGGCTCGGAACTAGGCCGTGCTAATGCAGAGGTCATCACAGAGGTTGTCTGGGGCTGTGGGCCCAGGCACACACAGTCCAGGGCACAGGGAAGCCTGGGGAGGAGTGGGAGGTCAGCAGAGGCTTTCTCAGGGAGGAACTGCCTAAAGGATGGAGCAGGAGTCAGGCAGAGAAGCACAGGAGGAGGAATCTATGAGAAAGCACATACAAAGGCCCTGAGATCTAAGGAAACACAACCCTGGAAGGAAGCATGAGTCACTCAGTCTGGCCAGAGAGAAGGGAGGGTGAGAAGTCTTGGGGGAGTGAGCAGAGAGGCAGGGGAGGTCAGGGTGGGCCAGCATTTGTGGGAGCTTGTGCTCTTGGAGAGGGAACTTGCCTGAGCAGGCCTGGGGGTATTTGTAGTCAGGATGTCACCTGGTCAGATCTGGATTTTAGAAGGCTCTCATGTCATCCTGACCTGACTTGGATGGGAGGGGAGGGACGGCAGCCAGGTGGGCCCCTTGTGTGTTAGTGTGACGGTCACGATGAGTGATGATGAAGTCCTCAACAAACAAAGAGGTGCAGTGGATTCAACTGCACCATCTTCCTTCACAGCCTCTGAGGGAAATGAAAAAAAAAAAAGGGTGATGGACACCCCAGTTGTGGAGGAGGGAAGTCCGTTGTAGATGAAGTGAAAGTGTTAGTCACTCAATCATGTCCGACTCTTTGCGACCCCATGGACTGTAGCCTGCCAGGCTCCTCTGTCCCTGGGATTCTCCAGGCAAGAATACTGGAGTGGGTTGCCATTCCCTTCTCCAGGGGATCTTCTCAACCCAGAGACTGAACCCGGGTCTCCTGCATTGCAGGCATTCTTTACCATCTGAGCCATCAGGGATCCACCTCTAGACAAAGAGTGGCCTTTATTTTTCATGCTCTTCCCAAGACAGGAGCCTTTTCTGCTCTTATTGGGATGGTCTGGGGGCTGGAACACCAGAGCTGGGGTTCTGGATTCCTGCTGGTGGGGAGGGGTCCCCAGACACCATCTGGGTGGTCATGGAGGGGAGAATGGAGCTCCAGGAGGCAGACAGGAGGCCTCAGAGGGTGATAGAATCCCACAGTTCAAGTCCAGGCCATGTCAGTCATGTGTTCCTCTTGCCACTGACCACATGTGGCCACATTCAGCAGGCTCCATCCTGGAACCAGAGCTTTAGCCCTAGGTGGGGGACAGAGAGGCTGAGGCCTTGCCTCTGATTGCTGGCCTTCTATAGAATGTGCTGCAGCCATTGTAGAATTCTCCTTGAGTTTCAAACAGACATGCTCATCTGGACTGTTTTGGGAAGCAGATTATTAATATCACAGAGCTTCTGATACTGCTGAGTCCGTATCAGTAATGAAGTGTGAGTTGCTCAGTCACGCCTGACTCTTTGCAACCTTATGGACTGTAGCCTACCAGGCTCCTTTGTCCATGGATGCTCCAGGCAAGAACACTGGAGTGGGTTGCCATTTCCTTCTCAAATCAGTAGTGAAGTAAAGTGTGGAATTAATAAGGTGACGGCTCCAGCCAATGGGCTTGACGTTTAGCAGATTAATTCACGTTTATAGTAAAATGGGTTTTTAACTCAGTGATTTAGCAGGCTGTGTTCTCAGCTTTAAACATTTTTCTTTTAATTTTAGGAGGCTCTATTTCTTTATTTTCTTGACTGCACCATATGGCATGTGGGACCTTAGTTTCCCTACCAGGGATCGGACCTGTACCCCTTGCCTTCGAAGTGCAGAGGCTTAATCACCGGACCCCCAGGGAAGTCTTTGTTCTCAACTTTTCTTTCCCAGTTTCTTTCACTTTAGCCCCGTTGCTTTCCCTTTCTTCTCTCCTCTTCCTCTCCTTCGTGTGATGGGCTTGCGTGCTCCCTGCCCCTGTGTTTCTCTGCAGGAGCGCAGCTCACATGCCCCCTGGAGCGCAGCTCACATGCCCACTGGAGCTGGCGTCCAGGGGCGTTGGTGCTCCTGGATCCAGGGCAGGGAGGGGGTGCGTGACAGCAGCTCCGGGCTCCCTCTGGCTCTGCTGGTGGCTGGCTACGCTCTTTACCTCTCTGAGCCTAAATGTCCCCCTTCTCCAGGGGGACCTGCTGTATTACCTATCATGTCGAGTTGGAAGATGATTAAGTGAAATGATGCAAAACGCAATGGTCATAGGCTTGGGCACTCAGCAGCTGATCTGTAAAGGCAGGTTCTTTCCTGGCCATGCCTCCTCTCCTGGACCAGGGCTTGGGGGCGGATCCAGGGGATAAGCCTGGGGCCGTGAGGAGTGTGGGCCCAGCCCTGTAACTCACTCACTGCCCATCTGCACAATGAGCTAGATTATCCACATGTTGTGTAAGTGCCTTTTGGGTCCCCATTTTAGGATCCTGACTGTACAGTGATGGAGGAGGAAGAGGAGGTGGGAGACAGAAGCCAGCAGGGCAGCAGTGGGCACCCCAGCTGCTGTGGGCACCATTTGGCATCCATCCTTCTCCTGGTCCTTATCCAGCCCTCTCTCCTTCACTCTCAAACCCCTCCCAAAGTAAGTGGGGCAGATGGTACCAGTCCCGCAGTGCTGGGGGCTAGAGGTCAAATCACGGCAGGACTTCAGGGAGGGTGAAGGACCTCCAAGCCATCACAGTGAAACTGTAGGTGAGTTGGGGAGGATGGGAAGGTGCATGGGGACAAACAGCTTCAGTCTGGAGGGCAGGGCAAGTGTACAAGGACCAGGGAGGGCTCGGTAGGAAGATGAGCCCTTTCTGGGCCAGGCTTTCACTAATGATGGACGAACAGATGTGACTGTCTCCTCTGGGTGGGCAGGTGTGTCTTCTTGTTCACTGGGCACAGACATAGACCCCGGTGGGCACTCTGAGGTCCGAGGAAGGGGAGGAGGTGATGGGTTCACTTGATGGATAGAACGCAGGTAGCTGCTTGGAGCCAGGCCAGCCCTTCTTCCCTGCAGTGGACTGGAAGTGACTCAGAAGTAAACCTTCACTGTGCTAAGCCACTGAGGCTTTGAGGTCGTCTGTTAGAGCAGGAAGCACACTCTGCTACAGGAAGGGGACACCAGTGGGTGGAAGCTGGCAGGGACTCATTCTGAGCATCCATTTCTGTATCTGAAGATGTATTTGTTTCTTTATGTATGTATTTATAACTGAATCACTCATTGGAAAAGATTCTGATGCTGGGAAAGATTGAAGGCAAAAGGAGAAGGGGATGGCAGAGGATGAGATGGTTGGATGGCATCACCAACTCAGTGGACATGAGTTTGAGTAAACTCTGGGAGATAGTGAAGGACAGGGAAGACAGGCATGCTGCTCTCCATGGGGTCACAAAGAGTCAGACGTGACTTTGTGGCTGAACACAACACAACACAACACACTTTGTTGTACACCTGAAACAAACACAGCTTTGTAAATCAACTATACTATAATAAAAATAAATAACTAATTAAAAAAGTGGTTAACTTGGTACATTTTATTTTATATTTATTTTACCACGATAAAATAAAGTGGTTTAAAAAACCCAAATAGTTCCTGGAGTTCCTGATAGTCACTGACAGGTCAATCTGATGCCGGAGAAACCAGCCTCTCCGCAGGTCAGAGCCTCTCCATGTGCAGACACGGGGCCATGATGGCTCAGTTCTGACCTCCATCCTCGTGGAGAAACCAGTACGAAGAGGGAGGGATGTTATCGACTCAAGGACACACACGATCTGAACCTCCAGACCCCACAGCTTCACTCTCTCTGCAGGATGGAAAAACATACTCAGTCAATAAGGGAAGACGCACCCTCCGCTCCCTGAGACTGCCCCCTGGGTGAGGCAGCTGGGAGAGATGCAAGGTGAGACAGGTCAGGAGACCAGGCCACGCATCACGCCTCCCTGGCCGGGTTCCTTTGCTGCAGTGCACGGGCTTCTCATTGTGTGGCTTCTCTTGCTGCAGAGCGTAGGCTCTTGGCAGATGGGCTTCAGTAGCTGCAGCACGCGGGCTCAGGGGTTGTGGTGCCCCGGCTCTCGAGCCCAGGCTCAGTAGCTGTGGTGCAAGGGCTTAGTTGCTCTGTGACATATGAGGTCTTCCCAGATCAGGGATGGAACCCGTGTCCCCGGCATTGGCAGGTGGATTCTTATCCACTGAGCCTCCAGGGAAGTCCCGACCATCTGCTTTCTGTCTCTATGAATCTGACTTCTCTAGGTGCTGCATATAAGTGGAATTTTTTTTTTTTGTGTGTGTGTGTGTGACTGGCTTATTTTATTTAGCATGAAGTCTTCAAGTTTCATCCATGCTATAGCATGTTCAGAGTTTCTTTCCTTTTTAAGGCTGAGTAATATTCTACTACTCCATTGGAATGCAAGGAAATCAAACCAGTCAATAATCAGTCAGGAATATTCATTGGAAGGACTGATGCTGAAGCTGAAGCTCCAATACTTTGGCCACCTGATGCGAAGAACTGACTCACTGGAAAAGACCCTGATGCTGGGAAAGATTGAAGGCGGGAGGAGCAAGGGATGACAGAGGATGAGATGGTTGGATGAGATCACAGACTCAATGGACATGACTTTGAGAAAGTTCTGGGAGATGGTGATGGACAGGGGAGCCTGGCATGCTGCAGTCCATGGGGTCACAAAGAGTCAGACAGGACTGAGTGACTGAACTGAACTGAATATTCCATTGTTTGAATAGACCGTTCATACGTCAGTGGACACTTGGGATGCTTCCACTTTTTGATTAGCTTGAAGAATGCTGCTGTGAACACGAGGGTACACGTATCTATTCAAGCCTCTGCTTTCGGTTCTTCTGGGTGCGAACCAGAAGGTAGACTCACTGATCCTACGATATTTCCATCTCTGAATTTTTGAGGACCCACTCTACCATGGCAACCCACTCTAGTATTCCTGCCTGGAGAATTCCATGGACAGAGGAGCCCGGCAGGCTACAGTCCATGGGGTCTCAAAGAGCCCTCAAGACGAAGTGATGCACACACATATTGTGAGGACTACTTTTTAAAAAACCACCCTCCTCCCCATCCAAGCAAAGGGTTATAAATCAGATTTAAAAAAAGACAAGGGAAGAAGGAAAAAGCCCTACCTTGGGGGCTGACATGGTAGTCCTGACAGGAGAAAGAATTTATTTTGACCAGCAAGCCAAGCAGGGATAATCCCCGGAGCTGGGCAGGAGGTGGAGGGGCACCGGGCGGCGGAGGCGGAGCCTCTCGGCTCGATGCCCGGCCGGCCAACAGCCGGCAGCCGGCTCTGTGTGGACGGCGCATTGTCACTTTGGTGGAATTCAGGAGTGCTACTCCCGTCATTCGGCGGCAATCTATAATTAACTCACGCAGAGGCTGTGCGAAGCGGAGGCCTCTTCCTGGGGCAGCCAGAGACAGTCCACCTGCCCTCCGTGGGAGGGGGCGAGTAGACCTCCCTCCAGCCAGCAGCTGACGCGTAATTAATGGCAATTGTATTGTTCCAGGGCTTCCCCTCCCTGGAAGATTCTGGACTCCCAGCTGGGGGTGGGTCCCGGGAGGTGGAGACCAGCCTGAGGGCGGATGGGGAGAATGACCGTGAGAGCGTGGGACCCAACAGGATTCCCACCCCATCTACCTGGTCCCTTTCATTCTTGGCCAGGGGGCCTCACATGCCAAGCTTGGTTGGGGGGCAAGAGTGGACCGAACTCCTCCAGGGGTTAAGCGACTTGAAACATGCCGACAGAGAAGGGAAAAACATCACGATGCTTTCTGACCACGGGCTGCCTGCAGCCCGGTTTCCCAAGCCCTGGGCAGGGTTGGCGTCTGTGTCCCCTCTGGAATGTCTGGGCTGCAGCCGGGCTTTGCTCTAAATGAGAAACAGGCTGGCAGGCTGCGGCCAGCTCCTCGTGCGGTCTGGGCAGGGCCACTTGGCACCGGCCGCCGCCGTGGAGGACACACGGGCTGTGCCTGGCGGGCCTCCCACCAGCATGGGAGGCTTGGGGGCCCGGCCAGCCGGTTCAGGCCAGTGCCTGCAGGGAGGCAGCGCACCGCCCTGGAGGCAGATGGAGCCGGTTCTGCTTCTGGCCTGGCCCCTCCTTCATTCTGCAACTTTTGGGAACCATGGGGATGATGGCCTCTTAGTTTGCCCACCTTGAAAATGGGACTGCTGACATCCCCCAGGGTGTCTCATGGCACAGAGCTGGGCAGCAGGCGGAATGCTTCATGAACGCGTAATGTCTGAAAAGATCTCAGAGGGTAGCTCAGTGTTCTGTTTTCATAGCAGTAGCAACCAAGGTTCAGAGAAGTTCAGGAACTCACCCAAGGTCACACAGCAAGGTACAGGTAAACAGATTCTCCTATAAGCCAACGATTCTCCACATCAGCACTTCTCCGCAAGAACCCAGCTCTTCCCCAGCCTGGTCCTTCCTTCCCATCCTCCCAGCCCAGGGCTGATCCCAGAACTCCTGGTTTCCAGCAGGCATGCATGTACTTTTGCTAATCCTGTGGAGTGGGGACTCTAGGATGTCCCAGGGGCTTCCAGATCAGAGCTGTCCCTGGGATGGCTGGCATCACCCACCCCCTCCAGTCTACCCTCTACCTCCCAAGCAGCAACATCTGGCTGACAGGATGTTGTAGCTGCTGGTCACCACACAATTAACCAGGGGCCCCGGAAGTGACATTTGCCCCCTCCACAGTAATCCCAGGCTGGGTTTTTAGCTCCACTTTACAAATAAATATTCATTGGAAGGACTGATGCTGAAGCTGAAACTCCAATACTTTGGCTATCTGATGTGAAGAACCGACTCATTGGAAAAGACACTGATGCTGGGAAAGATTGAAGGCAGGAGGAGAAGAGGACAAAAGAGGATGAGATGGTTGGATGGCAACACCGACTTGATGGACATGAGTTTGAGTAAGCTCCGGGAGTTGGTGATGGACAGGGAAGCCTGGCATGCTGCAGTCCATGGAATTGCAGAGTTGGACACAACTGAGTGACTGAACTGAACTGAGAGAGGCTCAGTGACCCATCAAAGGTCACCCAGCCGGAAGAGGGGGAAGCTGGGGATGAGCAGCAGCTGCCCGTGAGCTGGGCGCGGGGCCGCCTGGGCTGCACCATGGAGCACGTGCGTCAAGGCCTGGAAACCTCCATGCCTTCCTCTTGGGAGGAAAGGCGCGGGCATCAAGTTTGTCACTTAGGAGAGTGTGACTTCAGACAACAACGCGGTCTCTCAGGACCTCGGTTTCTCCACCTGAAATCGAAGGTGACGGTGCAGGAATGTGAAGGCATGTGAGCAGGTGGCCATGAAGGACCCCTTGAGGGGGCCCCAAACAACCAATATTTGGGAAGGGTGTCTTGGGAAGGGTGGGGGTCTGCTCTGGAGAAATCCCCTGGGATCAGACTCTAAAGTGAGGGTCTGCAACCTTCAGGATCTAATGCCTAATCATTGGAGGTGGAGCTGATGTAATAAATAATAGAAATAAATGCATAATAAATATGATGTGCTTGAATCATCCCCAAACCATCCACTGCCCCTGGTCCCTGGAAAAAATTGTCTTCCACGAGCCTGGCTCCTGGTGCCACAGAGGTTGGGGACTGCTACTCTAAAGGACATTGAAAGCTAGTAGAGAGGTCTGAATTACTGCTCTTTGTGGTAGAGACTGAGAGTTTCAAGTGGGAGGTGACATGGTCTGTCGGTGCCTTGGGAAGACCACCCCGCTCGTTACATGGGAGAGGGCGGCCACGGGGGAGGGGGACGAGAATTGAGCAGGAAGAGCAATGAGGGGAAGGGGCTGAGCATGGAGGGGTCGTCGGGCAAGAACATCCCCTCCCTACACTCCCCACCTTCCTTTCCTATGGAATTAGATCTAATCTAATTCTACCCCTGTTGGAAGTTTTGGTTTTAGTTCCATGAAAACAACAGAGCTGGTTGTGATTAAGATAAGGAGAGAGACAGCCTCAAGGTCAGGGCAAGGGCACAGCAAGTCCCTGCCCCTCCCTGCCGCCCACCTCCTGCTTCCTCTTCCCTGCAGGGCCCTTGGCCCTGACCCCTGAGAAGTCTCCACTGGGCCCTGGTGTGGCCAGCTGAGGACCCCTTGCAGCCCACCCGAGACTGGCTTCACTGAGGATGCCAGAGCAAGCCCCCCACCCGCCTTCTGCTTCCCATCTCTCCAAGGTATGTGCAGACCCCAACCCCACTAATGCTACAGTCCACGCTGAAATGGTGAAGGACCACTGGGGTGGCCACGGTAGACATGTCAGGCCATAAGGGTGAGCAATTTCCAACTGAAGAAAGCAGGCTGGGATTCGAATGCTTGGTAGCAATGTGATTCCAGGGACGGACTCTGCTCTAAGTTATAAAAATATCCTCCAGTCCTCTTGTAAATGATTCTTTTCAATAACAAAATGGGCATCTCCAAGAGCTATCTCCATGGTGCATCTGTGCTTGGTAACATTTGGCTAAGAGCTGTTAGGTGTGTGGGTGACACCTCTGGGCAGAGGTTGGGGTGACCCACATGAGAGCTATCCCTGTGATTTGGGGTGGCCCAGAGCAAACTCCATCACCCACCTTCCTGGCGTGGGGAGGGATCAGGTCAAAATGAACACATTTGCAGAGACGCTAAGTGGCCCTTTGGTCTTGGTGTTAGGGGATGGTTGGAGGTTTAGTGGTTGCCAAAAGCTCCCTGCTTTTGTTTTAGCTCACTGTCCTGGTTTCCGTGGGTTTCTCTACACGTGTCTGAGAGAGCATGTGTAAATCGGTGCGCCTACGTGAACGTGCGTGCATGTGTGTAGGGGGAGGGCTTCTCCAGTGCTTGGCAAGCAGCGCTTGTGAATCGGTTCCGCCAGGCTTTGGGCCCGGGAGGGGCCGTCTCAGCCCCACGCTCAGCGAGCTGCTGTCCCAGGGCCGGTGACGGGCTGATGGCTCCTGTGGCAGTGGGGACATCAGAAAGGGTTAAGGGGCCTGGCGGGCTGCTGCCCCGGGGGTTTGTGCCCCCTCGGTGCCCAGGGAAGAGATCGATGGGCCTTTAAAGTGATTTATAAAAATGGACGGGGAGGCAACATCCTCGCCTCAACTCCGGTGAGTCAGATCAGCATCCTTTCCCGACTATTGATCGTCCGGCTCTGTCTAAACACACATTAGCGGGGGCCAGACCATAAAAATGACTCCTCCTTCTTCATCAAGTGGAAGGTCATCTCGCCACCTTCCCTGGAGGGGAGTGATGTCATGAATGGTCTTGTTGGAGGCAGAGGTTTTTATTAGATCTGGTGAGGCTGTTGGCATAAAGTTAATCGGAATGCCAGACAGAGAGAGGCAAGGGTGAATGGAAGGGCTTTGGTGCAGCAGCTACACCGGCGAAGACCCTCTGGCTTCCGCAGCGTGCAAAAGACTTCTTTCAGAGTCTCTACCTACTGCTGGCTTCACTGGCCAACTCCTGGGTTTTTAAGGAGTTAGTGCCTTAAAAATAAGGCCAAACCCACTAATACCAGCGATACTAAGATCTTCTCTTCCTATGTGCTCCTTCCAAGCCCTGCTGGCCCATCCCTGATATTTTCACATGGCCCACCCACCCTTTTCTTTCCATGGCAAGGGGAGCGGAGGTGCCTGCAGGGCTCAAGGAGGCAGGCGGGCTTGGGTGTGCAGCTCAGTTCTGACTCTTATTTCCTGTGTGATCTTAGATGAGTTGCTTCATCTCTCTGAGCCTCCATTTCCTCCTGTAAACCTGCCTGGCAGGGTGAGTGAGTGTTATACCGTATAATTCAGGGTTTCTCAACCCATGTCTCACATGATAAATTTTGCCCTATTTGTGCACTTTCTCTACCACTTTCTAATATTCTTATTTAAGCCAATTTACCCCTGGTTTCCTCAGGGTATATGCCTAGAGGAGAGGGTGAGATGTATGGAAAGAGTAACATGGAAACTTACATTACCATATGTAAAATAGATAGCCAATGGGAATTTTCTTTTTTTTTTTGTCCATTTTTTTAAAAAATTTTATTTTATTTTTAAACTTTACATAATTGTATTAGTTTTGCCAAATATCATAATGAATCCGCCACAGGTATACATGTGTGGAATTTTCTGTATAGCTAAGGAAACTCAAACAAGGGCTCTGTATCAACCTAGAGGGGTGGGATGGGGAGGGAGATAGGAGGGAGGTTCAAAAGGGAGGGGATATATGTATACCTATGGCTGATTCATCTTGATGTTCGACAGAAAACAACAAAATTCTGTAAAGCAATTATCCTTCAATTAAAAAAATTAAAAAAAACCAATTCACTTTTTTCTACATAAATTTGTTTAAAATGGAAACATTACACTATTTCTTTAAATAAAAATTTTACTGAAGCATAGTTGATTTATAATGTCTTCTTAGTTTCAGGTGTATAGCAAAGTGATTCAGTTTCTTCAGATTCTTTTATCTTGTAAGTTATTACAAAATATTGAGTATAGTCCCCTATGTTATACAGTAGGTCCTTGTTGGTTGTCTACTTTGTATATAGTTTGTTCAGTAGCTCAGTCATGTCCAACTCTTTGTGACCCCACCAGACTCCTCTGTCCATGGGATTTTCCAGGCAAGAATACTGGAGAGGGTTGCCATTTCAGGCTCCAGGGGATCTTCCTGACTCAGGGGATCTTCCTGACCCAGGGAATGAATCTGCGTCTCTTTCATCTCCTGCATTGGCAGGCTGATTCTTTACCACTAGCTCCACCTGGGAAGTCCCTTATATATGAAAGTGAAAGTGAAAGGGAAGTCTCTCAGTCGTGTCCAACTCTTTGCCACCCCGTGGACTGTAGCCCACCATGCTCCTCTGTCCATGGGATTTTCCAGGCAAGAATACTGGAGTGAGTTGCCATTTCCTTCTCCAGGGAATCTTCCCGACCCAGGGACTGAACCTGGGTCTCCCGCATTGCAGGCAGACGCTTTACTGTCTGAGCCACAAGGGAAGCCTTGTGGATAAGGGAATCCTTATATATAGTATTGTGCATAACAACATTACACTATCATTATAAATGGAAGATTGGATCATGTACTATAAATACAAGGGAATAATCAAGATAAGCATACCTGCAGATGACATCAGTTTGCATAGAAAATTTCAAGGAATCTACAGTAAATCTTCCAGAACTAATAAGAGTGCCCAGCAAAGTTGTAGGATACAAGATAAACACACAAAAATAAATTGCATTTCTATATACTAGTAATGACTACATGAAATTGAAATAAAAAAATACAATACCCTTTATAAACACTCAAAAAAATACTTGGGTGTAAATTTATCAAAATGTGTACAGAACTTATATGCTGAAAACTGCAAAGTATGGATGGAAGAAATCAAAGATGATCTAAATAAATGGGAGAGACATGCTGTGTTCATGTTGGCAGACAACACACAGTGAAGACATAAATTCTCTCTGAATTGATACAGAGATTTAACACAACTGCTATGGAAATTCCAGCAAAAATTTTGTAAGCAAGATGATTCTAAAATTCATATGGAAAGGCAAAAAACTAGAATATGGACAATAATTTTGAAAACGAAGAATAAAGTAGAAGAAACTGACCCTTCCCTGGTGGTCCAGTGGTTAAGACTCTGCACTCCCAATTCAGGGGATGTGGGTTTGACTCCTGGACGGGGAACTGAGATCCCACATGCTGTGCAGTGTGACCAAAAAAAAAAAAAAAAAAAAAAAAAAAAAAAAAAGAATATTAAAAAGAAAGTAGGAGAA
Organism: Bubalus kerabau; assembly: GCF_029407905.1. Taxonomy (NCBI): domain Eukaryota; kingdom Metazoa; phylum Chordata; class Mammalia; order Artiodactyla; family Bovidae; genus Bubalus; species Bubalus kerabau. Next base: position 64,587,957 of record NC_073642.1, on the reverse strand, counting down.
GTCATTTTGCCTGACTTCGAGACTTAGTCTATAGGTACAGCGAGCTGAACAATGCTAGCGTATGAACCACCTGAAAGCCCTAACAACATTGTTCATCAAACAAGTACTGAGCAAGTGCGATGAGCCCTGCCTGAGTCCCACCTGTGCTGTACAGAGAAGTGGGGGCATCCCTGACTTTGAGGGGCTCTAGTCTAGTGGAGAGACAACTGGAGTGCAGAATGTGTGTGTGTGTGTGTGTGTAAGACAAGGTGGGAGGGAGGGCAAAGTGGAAACAGAGCATCACTCAAGATCTCATGCTAGGCTGAGGGACCCATATATCTTCCCGTTTTTCTCCATCTTTTTTCCTCTGTATTTTTCATCTTCTTGCTTCTTCTCAGCTCTCTTTGGGAACACTGCATTTAAGAGGAAGAGCTGGGCAGTGCAAAGGCTTTCGTAACTTTCAGCAGTGCATTCTTTTGAAAAAGGTAATTTATCATGGCACCTGCAATAGACTGAATGCTTGTGTCCCCTCAGATCCACATCTTGAAGCCCTCATCTCCAACATGGTAGAATTAAGTAGGGGCTCTGGGAGGTAGATGAGAATAGTGTCCTTCTAGAAAAGACCCTGGAGCATTCCCCCATCCCTCCCATCACTTGAGGTCACAACAGAAGAATGGCCAACAGAGGACCCTCAGCAGACACTGTCTCTGCTGACCTTTGATATCCCAGTCTCCAGAACAGGGAGAAGTAAGTGTGTGTAAGCCCCTCGTCTGTGGTGTCTTTGTCTCAGCAGCGCAGATGGAGTGAGACAGCACCCTGATATCTAAAGCTAGTGAGAGTGCAGCCTCTGTGTAGGGTACCACCTCCTCTCTCTGTGCGGGGTAGCCCCTTGGGAGGTAGACACTGAGCTGGAGATTGGTGGGCAGGGCGTTGATTAGGGATGAATACCTGTTGGGAAAAAAAGCTTTGACAAACCTAAACAGCATATTAAAAAGCAGAGACTTCACTTTGCCAACAGAGATCTGTAAAGTCAAAGCTATGGTTTTTCCAGTAGTCATTTAAGGATGTGAGAGTTGAACTATAAAGAAGGCTGAACACTGAAGAATTGATGCTTTCGAATTGTGGTGCTGGAGAAGACTCTTGAGAGTCCCTTGGACTGCCAGGAGATCAAACCAGTCAATCCTAAAGGAAATAAACCCCGAATAGTCATTGGAAGGATTGATGTTGAAGCGCCAATACTTTGGCCACCTGATGTAAAGAACTGACTCCTTAGAAAAGACCCTGATGCTGAGAAAGACTGAAGGCAAGAGGAGAGGGGGGCAACAGAGGATGAGATGGTGGGATGGCATCACTGACTTAATGGACATGACTTTGAGCAAACTCTGGGAGATGGTGAAGGACAGGGAAGTCTGGAGTGCTGCAGCCCATGGGGTCACAAGGAGTTGGACATGACTGAGCGACTGAACAACCACCACCACCTGTGGGAGGGCAGAAGAGGCAGGGCGGGGCGGAGGAGGGAGTCCAGCTGGGATGCGGGCTGATAGCACCCTAGTCAGCCCCACCGTCTGTATGGCCCTCACCCTCCGCACACCCCTGTTCTCATCAGTGTCTGATGTGGGCTGCTCTGGGAATGGTGTGCTCTTGGGTGAGGCTGGTCTCGGCAGCAAAGTGGGGGCGCCCTGAAGGGGTGACAGTCAGAGGCCACGAACCCTTTCTTAAGGGGAATCTGAGTGGTGCATCTGCATGTTCAGCCGGGCTCACCCTTGTGGTCCCCTCCTTTCTATTCCCCTGGGGAGTGGCTCCTTCAGGATTCCGGTCATTATCTTCCTGGGGGCTCAGAAGAGCAAAGTTAGTGGATGAACTGCAACCAGTCTCCGTGTGTAACTCGTGGTGGGGGTCCCCTTGCCCCTGACCTCAGATTGCCCTCCCCTTGGTGAACCTCTGCTGGCCTCAGGGTCCACCTGATGGCATGAAATGGCCTGGGACCCTGGTCACCATGAGTCTCTAAGGCTAAGGTTCTTGCAGTGATCCGTTCATCATTATAATTGAGAAAGAGAGCATGGCGGGAACCCTGAAGGAGCCCGTGGGAGGCCTCTATCTCTCCCCTTGGGGTTACTCCACCTAGAGGTGGCTGATGGCACAAAGACCTTCACACCTGGGCCACCCCCACCTGTCCATCTACCCGCCTGCACCCCAAGCCCCTTGTCCCCTGGCTTAAAGTTTTCTCTTTACAATCCCTTGTCTAGCCAGCCAAGCCATTCAACACTGCCCATGAGTCCGTATATAGTCTAACCTACACCACTTTTCCTTCTGCACAAAGTGGATGACCAGGTGCTCTACTCAAAGCTCCACCCTTTGGGAGGTTTTCTGAGGGTCATTCCTGCAGCCACAGGTGTGATCTGAAGAAGGGGGCAGGTACAGCCATGCTCCATGGTGGTGGCGGGGGAGGGTTGGGCTACCTGCTTCTGCAGCTTGCTGGCACCCACTGGTCCTGCTTACTCTCCACTCCAGAGGCACACGCCCTTCTCTTTCAGGATGGACAGCTTCTGGGTGTCCCCAACCTTATGTCTTGGCGGGTCCAACAGACCCAGCTCGTTTTGGGCAGCCCTGGACACCTTGGCATTTCTGAAGCTTTGACTCGGTGTTGCATCTCTGCCTGGGTCCAGCGGCCTGGCAGGATTTAATTTTTCAAAAAGCACTTAGTTTTCTGTTGTAGATGGTATGATCTGGCTGCAGACCCCCAGGGGCCTTCTGAACTGTGATTCTCTCGCCTGGGCTTGGCAGAAGCTTCTCAGAGCCTCCCCTCCCACCACCAATACTTCCAATACCCTAAGACCTTCCAGGTCACACGGATGGAGTGGCCGTGTGGCTCGTATACTGCAGTCTGGTCCCCAGTGAAGTTGGCGGCGCTTTGTGTTCTCTGATACATGGGCCAGAGCAGAATTCCTGGGTGTGGAGTATCAGAAGCCTGCCAACAGGTGTGCTTTCCTCTTTGTGGCAGGAGATGTGTGTGCTTAGTCGCTCAGTCATGTCTGACTCTTTGCAACCCTGTGGACTGTAGCCTGCCAGGTTTCTCTGTCCATGGGATTCTCCAGGTAAGAATACTAGACTAGGTTGCCATTTCCTCCTCTAGGGGATCTTCCAGACCCAGGGATCGAACCCGCGTCTCTTGCATCTCCTGCACTGGCAGGTGGGTTCGTTATCACTGCGTAGCAAGAGGTAACCCAACACAGTACTTTTCATTTGACCTTGGAAAGGATCTCCCATGATGCTGCTGACTGCGGGACCTCAGCACTTCCTGCTGATATGGGGTGCACCTGCTTTACCAAGGGCCCCAGTTTGAGAGCCGTTTCTTACTCGCCAGTGATGGGCTCTGTGGGGAAGCACCCCTGAGTTTGCTCATGCACCCACACTGGTCAAGGGCCTGCCCAGTGCAAGGTGTTGGCTTAGGTTCTGGGTGTACCATAGTGAACAGAACAGACAGGGTCCTTGCCTGTTAGGGCTTTCCCTCTAGTGGGGACAGAGGCATGAAACAAGCAAAGGAATAGACAAATAAATATGTGATTATAAACTGCAATAGATGTTCTGGAGGAGAACTCAGAGTAACGGGGTAGAGCATAATGTGTGTGTGTATTAAGTCGCTGCAGTTGTGTCTGCTCTTTGCAACCGTATGGACTATAGCTCGCCAGCCTCCTCTGTTGAAGGCATTCTCCAGGCAAGAATACTGGAGTAGGGTTGCCATGCCCTCCTCCAAAGAGAATAATGGGAAGGCATAATTTTTTTTGGAGGACAGGTTGAGAAGGGATGCTAAGGAGGTGACATTTAGACTGAGGTTCGAGGCAGAGCTAGCGGAGCCTGGAGTCCTGGGGAGTGAGGAGATGCAGGACAAGGTTCCCGGCGGAGGTTCTGAGGCAGAAAAGAGCCTGGAGTATTCTTGGATCTGAAGGACATCCAGAGTGGTGAGCCTGGGGGAGAGGGGTGGGGTGGATTTGAAGGTGAACCCCATCCTGTGATGCCTGGTGAGCATTTACAAGAAGCAGAATATTATGGGAAGAGGCATGGGCACTGCTTCAGGGTTTAAATAGGGACGTGACATGACCTGATTTCATTTACAGATGTGACTCACGTCATTGAAAGTACTACAGACGGCAGGAGAGCATGTCAGGGTGGGCCGGTGGTCCAAGTGGGAGACGATAGAATGGACAGGCCTTGAGGATGGGGAGAGGTGTGTGGTCGAGGAAGAGAGAGGGACCAAGAAAGACTCCTGGGTTTCTGCTGCGAGAATCAAGGGTGGAGGTTGGTGCCACTTCCTGGGGCTGGTTCCGAACAGTGATTGGGCTGAAAGATTATGTCCCGGCTGCAAAGCCTGCAGTCTAGTTGGTGATTGGTCATCCTTTTCACTGTCCATCAAGTTTGATAGAAAGGTGCCAGTGCTTACCATGGTGTGGGGCCCTGGAGTTCCAGGTACAAAAATGTGAGTTTCTGGTTTAAGAAGCTGGTATACTGGTGAGAAAGGCAATAGCATTGGAAAGTGCATAATTGAATTCAATTCAGGGACCACTGGGGAGTCTGGTGCAGGTGTGGGGAGTGTAGTGCTGTCCGCAAATTCCATGGAGGGGAATTTGGGCACAGGGGGCTCTGAAGACCCAGAGATGTGCAGGCAGAGGATAGGGGTGCAGGGGGAGAGTGTTGGGCAGAGGACGCTGCCTATGCTGAGCACAGAGCCAGCACCGTCTGGCCCAGGTGGACTAGCTGGGCTTGGAGGGCATTGCAGGACCATCAGTGGGAATGAGGGTCCAGAAGAGGCATAAAGTCCAGTGGGTGCATACTCAGTCACTTCAGTTGTTTCTAACTCTTCCTAACCCCATGGACCACCAGGCTCCTCCGTCCATGGGATTCTGCAGGCAAGAATACTGCCCTTGGAGAAGGGTTGCCATGCCCTTCTCCAGGGGATCTTCTTCCAGCAATCAAATGCTTGTCTTTTACGTCTCCTGCATTGGCAGGCAAATTCTTTACCACAGAACCACCAGGGAAGTCCATAAAGTCCAAGCTTGCTGTCTTTTGCTTGTTTTTTAAAATAGCATCTCAGAGTACAGAGTATAGAGAGAAAGCACATGCATCTCTCCTGAGCTGGCAAATCAGAAAGTGCTTCCGGTATTGTTCAGATGAGGAGGGATGCTCGAGGTTGTGGCAGATGAGCAGGTCGGAGGCACTGCCCTGCCCTGCGTGGAAACTTCCTCCACTGAGTCTCCCTCTGTCTCCCAGTTCACTCTGTGGGGAGAGGCTGACGTGAACATGTTAATCCAGCCCCGTCTGGTTCTTTTCCAACCAAAGCTTCAATATGCATCTGATCTCAGGATATTGGATTTTTCTTTGAGGAAAGAAATAAATGACTTATCTGGGGAATAAGCCCAGAGTTCGCTCCATGCATCGCACATGCTCTATATTGGGCTAAAATAAAGTTTGCTGATTCTCATGTAAATCTCTAAAGCCTGAGTGTCATAATATGAGTATTTTATGTGCCAGGTGAGTGGGCTACATCCCCAGAAAAGAAAGAAAGAAGGCAAGGAAGAGAGATTAGTGATTGTATCCAAGGAGAAAGGGAACCAATTCAAGTACTTTTAGTGCCTCTAGCTTCTTGATGCGATGGACGAGGAATCTGATTCCCTCTGAGAAGCAGTCCTTTTGGTTTATATTTGGAATTGATCTTGAAGTCTGGCAGATATGTTCTTTTTGTAGTTGTCGCTGCTGCGTTTCTTTTCCACCTTCCTTAAGCCTGACAAAATGATGCTTCATAAAATCCTAGCGGTTTTTGCTTCTTTCTTGTGTGGCTTGTGCAGCACGGGTAACAGAATAAAGTACCGTGCTGGCAGCATCTATTCACTGGGTGACTGGTTTTGGCAAATGGGTCCTTCAGAGAATCTTGCTTATATTGCGATGGGTCTGAGCAGTGAAAAGCAAGGAAGGCCCACCACAATCTTCTCGGTATGATTCTTGGTTAGGAGGCAAAAGAGGTGTCTTTTCTGATTTTAAAGCCAATGGGAAAATTTCAGGGCTTAGCAAATACAAACCAAGAATCTAGGTGAGTTCCAGGAGGTGATTTTAGCTGATGTCAAATGCATACCTTGTTAGACGGCATGGGTGTGTCCTCAACTTTATCTTGAACACAGAAGTCTAGAGTCAGAAGATCTTTTAATACATTTAGTCAATTCCCTTGTTCTGTTGATGAGAAAACAGAGCCGGGCAAGCAAAGTGATTTACCCACTATCAGAGTGAGCTGGGTTTGAGAAAAGTCTATCACCAACTGAAAAATGGATGCAGTCACATCTCCCAACCCATAAGCTCTTCTGCAGAGCAAATTTGCTACCCTTCCCAATGTGGGATTATGTTGGGACTGCTTTGATCAGTAGGCTAAGGCAGAAATGATACTGTGTCACTTCTAGGCATAGCCCTTAATGGTCTGCTGCTTTTCCTTGTGGCTTTTGGGGATGTTTACTCTGGGTGTTCTTTCTCTTTGAACCAAGGCACCATAATGTGAGAAGTCCAAGTCACATGGAGAGGCCATATATAGCTTTTCCAGTTGACCTCCAGCAGGGGCTTTCAGCCCTCTGGGGGTACCATCTTGGATGTCCAGCACAGTTGAGCTTTCAGATGAGTACTGTTCCAGCTGAACCAAGAGAGAATCACCCAGTTCAACTCAATGAACCATCCCAACTGTGATGGTTAATAATAAAGTATTGATTTAAATGACTAGTTTTCAGGTTCTTGTTAAGCTGCAGTGGTTAATGGGAGCACTGCTCATAATCCTAATACGCAAACTCATACTTGAATATCACTCTATGATTTTACCGACTACTCTCTCATTTATTCTAAAATCCAGTGTTTTTCTAGTGGAAAGTCATGACTCATTAGTGGATCATAAGGTCATTCTAGTGGGCTGCAAAAAATTAAATCAAATTGAATAGACGTTATCAGAGTGCATGACACACAGAAGGGTAAGAATTGTGAAATATTTGTTTCAACTCTGTGTGTGTGCTCTGGATTTTGTTGTGTTGGTAGAATATATTTCTTATTGTGGATAGCAGTCCAAAATGTTAGGAAAACATTGTTCTAATTTGAGCCTCATTATGGCTTTGACAAAGAAGCAGGGGAGGTTTCGTGATCTCCTTTTCCTCAACGAGGAAACCAAAATCAGACCTCGCTAATGTGGCAGATCTGGGCTTTTCCTCATCTGTCATCCAAGTCCAGCCTCTCATGCTGCCTTCTTCTCTTTCTTAAAATAGTAAAAATCTTTCAGGTCTTGAGCTGGTCTGTGTGTCCATATATGTGCATGCCCTGTACTTGGCCTTCACTGTGCTGAGGATTGTACAACCAACTCTTAGAGGTGTCTGTTGTTATTCAATCACTAGGTCACGTCCAACTCTTGGCGACCCCAAGGACTGCAGCACGCCAGGCTTTCCTGTCCTTGGCTGTCTCCTTGAGTTTGCTCAAATTCATGTCCATTGAGCCGGTGATGCTATCTCACCCTCTGCCACCCTCTTCTCCTTTTGCCTTCAATCTTTCCTAACGTCAGAGTCTTTTCCAAAGAGCTGGCTCTTCACATCAGGTGGCCAAAGTATTGGAGCTTCAGCATCAGTCCTTCCAATGTACAGTCAGAGGTCCTCTAAAGATGTCCTTTTTACAGGTGAGGAAGTCAAGGTTCAGAGAGGCTGCATAAGGTGGCCAGTGCCATGCTTCCAGTAGGCGACAGAGCCAGAATCCAAATCTGTGTAAGCTGGCCCCATGTCTACATGCTCAACCATTAAACTAGGTTCTTCTCTCTGGGAAAATTTTTGCGCGGAGCAGAAGCTTCGGAGGCTGGAGCGCGGTGGCTCCCATGTCCCGTGGGGACACACACATTCAGAGTTGCCACCTGTCCCCGGCCTGGAGAGGGGCCAGGCCTTTCTCGGTGCCTGGGAGGGAGAGTGTTATCTGGCAAACCGCTTTCCTTGTTTACAAGATGAGAATCAACTCCGTGGTTAAATAGTTGATGTTGGCAGAAGACTTCAGATAAGAAAGTCTGTGTGTGATTTTGGAGGCCCGTTTCCTTTCCCTCTTGCTTTACTTTCACTTCTGCCTGTTTACTTGTCGAGTAGAAGTCCTTCAAGGAGAAAAAGACCAGCCAACGAACAGTGCCTGTTCCTTGGCTTCCTTGCCTGGAAAAAAGTAAGAGCGTGGATTGGCTGAATACAGTGGTTCTCAGCTGGGAGCAGTCTTGACTCCCAGGGGACATTGGGCAGTGCTTGGAGACACTTTGGGTGGTGACGACTTATAGGAGGATGATATTGACATCTAATAGACAGAAGAATGGATGGTACTAGACATTCTGCTACAAACCGGACAATCCCCACAGCAAAGAGGTATCAGCTTTAACTGTCAATAGCACCACGACTGAGAAACCCGGATTAATTTCTTAATGCAAACATCCTGGCTTATTGAGGGCCTGCCACGTGCCAGGTGAAAATGAAAATATGGTCTCTGGTCTCAAGGAGCTTGTAATTTAGTGGGAGCGTCAAATGCATGAATCCATTCAGAAATGATCACAGCCAGAAGGGAGGTGGATGGGTTGTGGAGACACACAGCACCGATGGGCCAATTGCTTAGTGAGCTACTGAGGACTTCACAGAGGAGGCGCCCCCGGGATCGGACCCAGGGGGCAGGGAAAGGAGGAGTAAGGCAGACGGGAAGGCGGGCAAGCATGGGGTGCACCCAGGGTGATGGAGCGTGGGGTTCCTGGGAGATGAGCGTGGAGAGATGAGGAGAGGCCAGGACTGTCCCTCCTGCCTTGGGGCCTTAGAACCTGCTGCTCTCTGCCTGGAAGGTTTAGCAGTGGTCACCCAGCTTTCTCATCTCTTTGGTCTCCACCCAAATGTCACTTCTTTGGGAAGCCTAGGCTTCCTAACATTTATCTCAGCTTGTAATGTGATGTTTATTTTTTGAGGACTTGACTATCATCTGGGCACTTCTGCCCATACCACCCATTCACAATGGCTTTCCCTCTTTGTGGAAACAGGCTCTACAGGTCTCTCTGAGGTCCTTTAAGCTCCTCCCACCTAGAGCAGCCGATCACATGTCCTCTCTCATGTATTTGAACTTCAGTGAACTGCCTTCCAGGTAAAGCCAAACACTGAACTCAGCACCCTGGGGCCTCTGTCCTTTGGGATTTGCCTCCAGCCTCCTGCTCCAGATCATTCCACCTCTATCTCCTCACTTCTTGGTTTCAGTCACCCCACTCTTCTCACACAGGCCCAGGGATGCCGTCTGCTCTCCTACATTTGAGCTTTAGCCTGAAAAGCTCTGCATGTGCAACCTGCTTCTGGTTAAGTTGGTGGCTTCCTTGCATCTACCTTGCTGACTCCTCTTCCAGGAAGCCCTCTCTCTTTCCCCCAGGACTGCGTTAGGTGCCCTTCCTCTCTGTGGTCAGAGTTCCTGGGCTTACCATGGTTTTTGCACATTTGTTGCATTGAGGTTGTCTCCAGGAGAGGCTGGGTGGTATTCAGGCAACCAGCATGGAAGCCGGCATATCCATCTGTGCATTTAATGGGCAGAGCCACAGATGCCAGTTCCTCCCAGCTAATTCCTAGATCCGGCTGAGGATAGATCTAGGCTCCTTGGGAGCCTCCTTATATCAGGAAAATCCTCCGTGGTCCTGAAAATCCATGTTCTTATCTCTTTCCATGCAAATTTATAATGAAACCTGTAATTCCCAGCTGCCTTTGCCCACAGTGATGCTAGAATTGAGGCCGAGCTAATGTTTCAGTGATTTAGTGGCACCAAATAGAAGGAACATAAAAAAAAAGAAAAAATTATGAAAATGACCAATGCAATTCTTGAATAATTGATTCCATTACATGTTTGCTTTGACTGGACATTTGGGGTGAAGATGTTGAATTGCTCAAATTTACACTACTCAGTATTCACAGTAAAATGGTGAGTTTAATGATGGATATTTGCCATTGAAAACTCTTAGCTGAACAGATATATGCACCCCAATGTTCATTACAACATTATTTATAATAGCTAAGACATGGAAGCAACCTAAATATACACTGACAGATGAATTGATAAAGAAGATGCAGTCTGTTTTATGTGTGTGTATATATATATATATATATATATATATATAGCCATTTGCAGCATCATGGATGAACCTAGAGATTACAGTATTAAGTGAAGTAAGTCAGAAAGACAAAGACAAGTATCATATGATATCACTTATATGTGGAATCTAAAAAATGATACAAATGAACCTATTTACAAAAAAGGTCATAAACTTATGGTTCACAAAGGAGGAAGGAGGGGTAAATTAGGAATTTGAGAGTAACATATACACACTACTATGTGTAATATAAAGCAGATAAGCAGCAAGGTCTTACCATATAGCACAGGGAAATATGTTTAATATCCTATAATGGAAAAGAAAAAGAAATGATGGATATTCATAGTGATCATCAAGGCATTGGACAGGCTTGTTTATCAGCTGTGTTTCCAGCTCTTAAAACCCCAGCAACAGAGCACACAGGCTGGCTTTGCACTCTCACCTCCATCACTTCCCAGGCATATGATAAAGTCCTAATAAATGTTAGTGATGGGGCATCAGGCATCGTGTTAGACACTGGGAGTTTAGAATATAAATTATATCTGATTTTTGCCTTCGAGGAGCTCATTGTCTTATAGGAAATTTATAATATATATGTATTCTAAAATTAACATATGTAATATTTGTTTATATATTAATTTTAGTATGTATTAAACATATATATTTAATTCTAGACATACAGTCTAGAAGGCAGTGGCACCCCACTCCAGTTACTCTCGCCTGGAAAATCCCATGGACAGAGGAGCCTTGGTGGGCTGCAGTCCATGGGGTTGCTAAGAGTCAGACACGACTGAGCAACTTCACTTTCACTTTTCACTTTCATGCATTGGAGAAGAAAATGGCAACCCACTCCAGTGTTCTTGCCTGGAGAATCCCAGGGACGGCGGAGCCTGGTGGGCAGCCGTCTATGGGGTCGCACAGAGTCGGACACGACTGAAGCGATTTAGCAGCAGACAGACAGTCAGGGAGAAATGCGGAAAACTAGAGCAAACTGGTAAGTTTCAAAACAGAATAGATAAATTCTGCCTGGAAGAGTTTAGAGAATGTGGGAGAGATTATATTTGATTTGCATCCTGAAAAATTATACATTTGAAAAAATAGTTACTCCTGTAACATCTTGAGACACAGAGTTGAAGGTAAGGGTACTCCAGGTAGGGAGGATAGCCTGAGAAAATGTCCAGAGGTAAAAAAATAAGGTCATGAAGACCTCACTATGTTTTCTTCTAGAATATTTCTAATTTTAGGTTTTATATTTAGGTTGATGATCCATTTTGAGTTAATTTTTGTATATGGTATGAGGTATGGATTGAGGTTACTTTTTGCTTTATAGATTCCATATAGATCCAATATTTCCAGCATCATTTATTGTATCATGCTTTTTAAAAAGATCATCCAGTTGGTGATGTTTAGACCTTTTAAATATGATTATTGATATAGACTTAAACCTATCGTCTTGCTATTTCATTTTTTTATTGGTCCAGCCTGTTGTTTTTATTTTCCTCTATTTCTGCCTTATTTTGGATCAACTGAGTATTTTTAGGGTTACCTTTTGTCTCCTTTGTTGAATTGTTAGCCTTAACTATTTATTTGAAAATTTTATCATAGTCTAATTTGAAGTGAAATTTTGTGTCTCTAAGTACACTATAAGGATTTTGTAATAAGATAATTCCATGTCTACCCATCTCATCTTTGTGCTACTGCTGTCCTATATTTTACTTTTTACTTCTTATAAACGCCACACTGCACTGTTATTGTTACTTAAATCATCAATAATTTAAAGAGAATTAAATCATAAGAAAAACATCTTATACATTTACCTCCATATTTACCATTTCTGGCACTTTTTTATTTTTATTTTTTTGTATCTGTATTTCCACCTGCCATATTTTTTCCTTTTGTCTGATGAAGATACGTTTTTGGCTTTTGCATGTCTTCCAAAGTATTGACTTCCCCTTCATTCTTGGAAGATATTTTTGCTGGTTATAGAACTCTAGGTTGACAATTTGTTTTTCTTTCCTGTGTGTTAAAGATGTGGCTTCCCTGTGTTTAGCAGGTTATCACTTCTGACAAAGGCATGTTGCTGTTACAACCTTTACTCTTCTGTTTGTCTTAGCTTTTCTTTTTTCCTCCTACTGCTTTTTTGGGGACTCTCTAAACTGAAGTACAGTTGATATACAATGTTATATAAATTAAAGGGGTAAGTAGAGTGATTCGCAATTTTTAAAAGTTATATTTCTCTTACTGCTTTTGAGAGCTTTCTCTTTATTACTGGTTTTGGACAATTTGGTATGTTTGGTATAGTTTTTATTCATGTTTCTTGTGCTTGACATTCATGGAACAACTTGGATCTGTAAAATATAGTTTTCATCTGATTCAAGGAACATTTCAGCCATAATTTTTTCAAAAAAATTTGACCCTACCCTTCCTCATCATCTGGGAATCCAATTTCAAACACAACTCATTGATGCATCATTAATTATTTTCCTCTATGCTTCATTTTGTATAGTTTCTATTTTGTGTCTTTAAACTCATTCTTTTGTTCTTCTTCAAGGTCTAATCTGCATATAAAGAATATCATGAATTTTCTGTCTCAGGTGTTATAGTGTTAATCACTAGAAATTCTATTTTGTTGTTTTTATTGGTCATACTTTTCTGCTTCTTTGCATGCTTGGTAAATTTTTCTTGGTTGCCAGACATTGTGAATTTGACCTTGTTTGGTGCTAGATATTTTTTATTTTTATATTTTTGAAATTTGCTATGTGACATGGTTAATTTACTTGACAATATTTTGATCTTCTCATATTTTTCTTTAAGCTTTGTTAGGGAGGGTCAGACTACTATTTAATCCAAGGCTAATTATTTTTCTCTACAAAACCCAAACCTTTCTAATTGCTCTACCCAATAGTCCATGAGTTATGAGGCTTCCCAGTCTGGAGGGTGGGAATGGAACTAGTCCTGACTCTGGGTGAGGGCCAGGCACCAGTTCCTCTAACCCCATTGGATGGTTCCCTCCTCAGCCTTGGGTAGTTTCCTTACATGCACGCCTTGGTCCACACTTAGCTGATGTTCTAGGAGCACTCTGCACATCATCTCTGGAGTTCTCTCTCACTGCAGCCATCTTCTCTTCATCCTCTGTTCTGCAAACTCTGTCCACTTTATTCTCCTTTGTTCTTAGCTCCATTTCCTCAACTCTTCCTGTAAACTCTCAAGGCAGTAAAGTAGGACAATCGTGGCACTCAGCTTCCTTTGTTCCTCACCTCACTGAGACCACGGTCCTTTATTTGCTCGATGTCCTTCATGGTCTTGAAAACCCTTGATATATTTGATAAATATGTAAATAAATTTTGATGGTCTTTGGCAGCAAAATAGATCCAGTCTCTGCTATTCCATCTTGGTTGGAGTAAAAATTCTCCCAGAATTTAAAAAAAAGTCTCTAATGAAACTAGTCAGATCTCTCTTAAGCATGCCTTCCTCTCCATCATTCGCATCTCCTCCACCATCCTAGTTTGGCCACCTCCATCTTTTGCTTGGATGATGCAATCACTTCCTGTGTGCTTTCCCCATCTCTACCTCAGCCTGTCTCCAGTCCCTTCTTGTGTAGTAATGGATTTGACCTTGCTCAGAGTGAAGTCTTGCCTTTGCCCTCAGTTCCTCCAGGAAATGTCTAAGCCTTGGTAGGAGTGTCCTTGTTTCCCTGGGGGCTTTGTGATACACCACTGGTGTGATTTAGGGTGGGAACGTTGGCTCACAAGGCATCAGCTTAACCTTTGGTGGGATGGGCAGAATGAGCGCAAGTAAGGAGTATGAATACAAAGGCTTGGGTGAGCTTCACGGGTTGGTAACATTCTTGTATATTGTCACACGGATGCTGGAAATGGTTTGTTATCTCTGACTCCATGGACAGAGGACAACTGGAATTTCTGCATTTGGAACCTTCTGATGCCAAAATCTAGGCCTCTAGGCACCAGTGCTGAATTAAATCTTGGAGACAGAGTTTTGGGTGAAGTAGAAAAGAATAGCTCTATTGCTTTGCCAGGCAAAGGGGGACAGAGCAGGCTCATTCCCTCAAAAACTGTGTTCCAAGCCAGGGGGTATTTGGTGAGGACTTTTATAGCAAAGGTTTAAGGTGGAGTTGCTAATAAGGATCAAGATGTGTGCAGAGTCTGCACTCTTTTAATCTGGGCTCAGATAATCTCTTGATGAGTTTCTGTGGTTCTCAAGGTTATTAAACTTTGACTTTCTCTGGAATGAAGAATGCTTCATTAAGTAGTTAACATCTTCCATTTGGTGCGGGTTTTAGTTCTGTAGAAGAGCTCAAAGACAATGTTAAGGCTCCCCCTCATCCCTTGGGGGAGCCAGAACCCCGCCCCAAGGTTGCCCTGTTGTTTCTCGGCTTCTCTCCACCCCTCCCACCTTGATTCTGCATCCCTTCCCTTCTCAGCAATTGTTTAAACTGCCCTTCAGAACTCAGGGAAGGTCATGGGGCCTAAATGAAGCCTATTTCCTAAACCAGAAACAGGGGACACAGAAAGGCTTCCGTACCCAGGAGCCCCACAGTGTCCTGTTTGGTTTCACTTCCTGGTCTCAGCCCTACATGCTTCTTCCTTTGGCTGATTTTAATCTCTGTCCTTTAGCTGTAATAAAAAATAACCACGAATTTAATAGCTTTCATTGACTTCTGTCTCTTTAATGTATTATCTATGAATGGGCTTGGGGAATCCCCCAATTTTTAAAGACTCTCAGATATGATGGCAATCCTCTTCCCTCTAAAATTCTTTTTAATGCAATTGCTTTATCATTTAAAAAAGAAAAAAATTTGATATGCTCCTCTCTTGTTTAAACCCTTTGGTGATTTACCGACACAGAGTGAAGAGCAAACTCTTCAACATGGCCCTTGCAAACCTCTGACCTGCCTCCCTCACCTTGCTCCCTGTTACCCCCAATCCATTGCTGCTTTCTTTTTCTGTTTTTTCATTCTCTTGCTCTACCTTCATTTTCTAGTTAACTCAACTGGCTTTTAAATTGTTATCAAACTCAGGTTCAGCTCCTTGCCACTTGAAAGCCAATACTCTAGAGACAAGTGTTGGTTGGAGTAGGAAAGTTTGCTTTATTCAGGAATTCAGCAACCTGAGGAGAAGGTGGACTCATGTCCAGGAACCAGCTCTGAAGATTCTAATAATCATGAAAATTTTTAAAGAGAGAAAGGGGAAGTTAGTCACTGTTAATCATTTGGAGAGGGGGTCAGAGTCTGCCTCATCTTTTACTATGTGCAGACTTTCTTCAGATTGATTGGTGGTGAGGTGACAGAGCAGTGCTCCAGGAGTCCTGTGCTCAGTCAGAAGTTTCCATCTCCACTTGGGTGGGGGTCTTAGTTCCTGCAGAAGGACTCAAAGATATTGTTATGTATATCCCTTGAGGACAGAAATGGAATGGACCTAACAGAAGCAGAAGATATTAAGAAGAAGTGGCAAGAATACACAGAAGAACTATACAAAAAAGATCTTCATGACCCAGATAATCATGATGGTGTGATCACTCCCCTAGAGCCAGATATCCTGGAGTGTGAAGTCAAGTGGGCCTTAGGAAGCATCATTATGAACAAAGCTAGTGGTGGTGATGGAATTTCAGTTGAGCTATTTCAAATCCTAAAAGATGATGCTGTGAAAGTGCTGCACTCAATATGCCAGCAAATTTGGAAAACTTAGCAATGGCCACAGAACTGGAAAAAGGTCAGTTTTCATTCCACTCCCAAAGAAGGGCAAGACTAAAGAGTATTCAAACTACCTCACAGTTGCACTTACCTCACACACCAGCAAAGTAATGCTCAAAATTCTCTAAGCTAGATTTCAACAGTATGTGAACTGAGAACTTCCAGATGTCCAAACTGCATTAAGAAAAGGCAGAGGAACTAGACATCAAATTGACAACATCTGCTGGATCACAAAAAACCAAGAGAATTTAAGAAAAACATTTACTTCTGCTTCATTGACTATGCCAAAGCCTTTGACTGTGTGGATCACAACAAACTGTGGAAAATTCTGACAGAGATGGGAATACCAGACCACCATACCTGCCTCCTGAGAAATCTGTATGCAGGTCAAGAAGAGACAGTTAGAATTGGACACGAAACAATGGACTAGTTCCAAATTGGGAAAAGAGTATGTCAAGGCATATGTTGTCACCCTGCTTATTTAACCTATATGCAGAGTACATCATGTGAAATGCCAGGCTGGAGGAAGCACAAGCTGGAATCAAGATTGCCAGGAGAAGTATCAATAACCTCAGATATGTAGATGACACCACCCTTATGGCAGAAAGCAAAGAAAAACTAAAGAGCTTCTTGATGAAAGTGAAAGAGGAGAGTGAAAAAGCTGGCTTAAAACTCAACATTCAAAAAATGAAGATCATGGCATCTGGTCCCATCACTTCGTGGCAAGTAGATGGGGAAACAATGGAAACAGTGACAGACTATATTTTTGGGCTCCAAAGTCACTGCAAATGGTGCCTGCAGCCATGAAATTAAAAGACACTTGCTCCTTGGAAGAAAAACTATGGCCAAACTAGACAGCATATTAAAAACCAGAGACATTATTTTACCAACAAAGGTCCGTCTAATCAAAGCTATCGTTTTTCCAGTAGTCATGTATGGATGTGAGAGTTGGATCATGAAGAAAGCTGAGTGCCAAAGAATTGATGCTTTTGAACTGTGGTGTTGGAGAAGACTCTTGAGAGTCCCTTGGACTGCAAGGTGATCAAACCAGTCAACTCTAAAGGAAATCAGTCCTGAATATTCATTAGAAGGACTGATACTGAAGTTGAAGCTCCAATACTTTGGCCACATGATGAGAAGAATTGACTCATTAGAAAAGACCCTGATGCTGGGAAAGACTGAAGACAGGAGGAGAAGGGGATGACAGAGGATAAGATGATTGGATGGCATCACCGACTCAATGGACATGAGTTTGAGCAAGCTCTGTGAGTTGGTGATGGACAGGAAAGCCTGACATGCTGCAGTCTATGGGATTGCAAAGAGTCAGACATGGCTGAGTGACTGAACTGAACTTAACTGAGGAGAAATCAGGACCCTGCTTCATGTTTCTTGATTGGTCCTCCTTTATTTCTGCATTCCCTCACTTCCCTAATTAGAAATTGTTTGTATCTGCCGTTTGGACTCAGGGAAGGTCTGTGAACCTGAAATTTTTTTCCTAACAAACAAGAAACAGGGGATACAGAGGACTTTTGTACCCAGAAGGATCCCACAAGGTCCTGCTCAGCTTCAAAATTTCAGTCCTCTTGGGCTGGCGAGTACCTCTCTTCCACAGACCATGTACTTCTTCAATGGTTCTTGGGTTCTCCTTATTCCTTAGGAGGTTGCAGCCCACTCTGCTGAAAGCAGTCAGCCTGGTATGTAAAAGATGCTGTTTGTGGACATGGAGGCCACTCAGTTCTCAGCAGAGGCTGGTCTGGTGAGTGCTGAAAAAGCTCTTTTAATTAACACTGGTTGAAGGTTTAAAGATGGGCTTGAAGCCCAGAAGAATTTTGACCCCAGGGCCCCTAGTTAATTAAAGAAAGCAATGTTCCAAGAAAGAGGCATCTCCTCTTCTTGGTACCCACCTTCCCTCAATTCTCAATGAGGAAGTGGAGTGGGGACTATGAGTCATATTTCTGGGTCAGATTTCTCACTCTGTTACCACCTTCTTTGAAGATTTTGGATAAGATACTTCCCATAAGGGCCTCTGGTTGCTTCTGTGGAAGAGGAAGAGTTTTAACTAGCTCTGTGGTTCCCACCAATTTGACCACAAATGTCCCCTTTTATTTTTCCTTCCTTTGTGAGCATCAATCATGTTGCAAATGACAAAGAAACTTGAGTCTTGGTTGTTGGTGTGGTCTTATGGTCTAACAAGGTCATACTGGGTGTCACACCCTGGATCAGATAACAGGGATACAGGGATGGGTCCACAGCCACAGGGAGCCCACAATGTTCTGGGAAAGATGAGCACAACAAGTGGAGACATTCAATAGGAGCAATAGGGCTTAGTGGGGCCAGTGGAGGGAAATTTCAAGCTGATCCTGAGGAAAAATAGGAGTGTCAGGTGAGCAAGGGCATTCTTAAGCCCCACTGGGTCTAGGCAGACAGGATGCTGTGGGCAGGTAGACCTTCTGTATTGTTGTCAAGTGCCCAGGAGCTCTTCCATATAGATCCAGGTGGCTTGGGAAACACTGAGGCAGATGTTTTCTGAAGCCAGGGCGTTAGGAATTGCTGTGATGTTGGGCAAGTCATGTCACCTGGGTTTCCTCCCCAATGTATAGACTTCTACCGTGTGCTTGAGTTCACATGTTGCTGTAAGGTTTTGTCTTCCTGCGAGTTAGCGACAGTCAACACAGTCCTTGGAAGATGGGTTTCCACAGCTGCGTATGAAATCCCGGGCCCCATTGACCTTGGTCAGCTGTGTGGCCCTCCCAAAGACTCACATGTCACACTGATCTTTTGGGTACTTACAAATGTAGGGAGGCAGGAGGGGCATCCACTGTTTGCTGAGCACCCACCAGGTGGCATTCAGTAGATCATATAATTCCCCTAAGTGGAGAAGGTGGGGTTTGCTCATTTGAGAGGTGAAGGTAGGAAGGTGTAGTGAGGTCCTCTTATCCTTATTCATCAGAGGACAGACAGAATGAAAACCACAGTCACAGAAAATGAACCAAACCGATCACATGGACCATAGCCTTGTCTAACTCAATGAAACTCTGAGCCAAGCTGAGTAGGGCCATCCAAGATAGACGGGTCATGGTGGAGAGTTCTATTAAAACGTGGCCCACTGGAGACTGGAATGGCAAGCCACTTCAGTATTCTTGCCTTGAGAGCCTCATGAACAGTATGAAAAGGCAAAAAGATATGACACTGAAAGATGAACTCCCCAGGTTGGTAGGTGCCCAAAATGCTACTGGAGAAGCATAGAGTAATAGCTGCAGAAATAATGAAGAGGCTGAGCCAAAGCAAAAACAATGCCCAGTTGTGGATGTGACTGGTGATGGAAGTAAAGTCCAATGCTATAAAGAACAATACTGCATAGGAACCTGGAATGTTAGGTCCATGAATCAAGGTAAATTGGAAGTGGTCAAACAGGAGAGGGCAAGAATGAACATCAACATTTTAGGAATCAGTGAACTAAAATGGACCAGAATGGGTGAATTTAATTCAGATGACCATTACGTCTACTACTGTGGGCAAGAATCCCTTAGAAGAAATGGAGTAGCCTTCATAGTCAACAAAAGAGCCTGAAATGCAGTATTTGGGTGCAATCTCAAAAACAACAGAATGATCTCTGTTCATTTGCAAGGCAAACCACTAAATATGATAGTCTATACCCCAATCACTAATGCTGAAGAAGCTGGAGTTGAAGGGTTCTATGAAGACCTACAAGATCTTTTAGAATTAACACCAAAAGAGATGTCCTTTTCATCTTCAGTTCAGTGTGGTTCAGTTACTCAGTCTTGTCTGACTCTTTGCAACCCCATGGACTGCAGCATGCCAGGCTTCTTTGTCCATCATCAACTCCCAGAGCTTGCTCAAACTCATGTCCATCGAGTCAGTGATGCCATCCAACCATCTCATCCTCTGTTGCCCCCTTCTCCTCCTGTTTTCAATCTTTCCCAGCATCAGGGTCTTTTCCAATGAGTCAGTTCTTTGTGTCAGATGGCCAAAGTATTGGAGCTTCAACTTCAGTATCACTATGCTGATATATATCCCTTCCAATAAATATTCAGGACTGATATCCTTTAGGATTGACTGGTTCAAACTCCTTGCCGTCCAAGGGACTCTCAAGAGTCTTCTCCAACACCACAGTTCAAAAGCATCAATTCTTCAGCGCTCAGTTTTCTTTATGGTCCAACTTTCACATCCATACATAACCACTGGAAAAACCATAGCCTTGACTAGATGGACCTTTGTTGGCAAAGTAATGTGTCTGCTTTTTTAGAACACTGTCTAGGTTTGTCATAGCTTTTCTTCCAAGGAGCAAGAATCTTTTAATTTCATGGCTGCAGTCACCATCTGCAGTGATTTTGGAGCCAAAGAAAATAAAATCTGTCACTGGTTCCATTGTTTCCCCAACTATTTGCCATGAAGCGATGGGACCAGAGGCCATGATCTTAGTTTTTTCAATGTTGAGTTTTAAGCCAGCTTTCTTACTCTCCTCTTTCACTTTCATCAAGAGGGTCTTTAGTTCCTCTTCTCTTTCTGCCATAAGGGTGGTGTCATCTGCATATCTGAGGTTATTGATACTTCTCCCAGCAATCTTGATTCCAGCTTGCGCTTCGTCCAGCCTGGCATTTCACATGATGTACTCTGCATAGACGTTAAATAAGCATGGTGGCAATGTATAGCCTTGATGTACTTCTTTCCCAATTTGGAACCAGTCCATTGTTCCATGTCCAATTCGAACTGTTGCTTCTTGACTTGCATATAGATTTCTCAAGAGGCAGGTAGGCTGGTCTGGTATTCCCATCTGTTTCAGAATTTTCCACAGTTTGTTGTGATCCACACAGTCAAAAGGTTTTGCATAGTCAATAAAGCAGATGTTTTTCTGGAACTCTCTTGATTTTTCTATGATCCAATGGATGCTATCAATTTGATGTCTGGTTCCCCTGCCTTTTCTCAGTCCAGCTTGAATATCTGGAATTTCTCTCTTCCTGTACTGTTGAAGCCTAGCTTGGAGAATTTTGAGCATTTGCTAGCATGTGAGATGAGTACAATTGTGAGGTAGTTTGAACAGTCTTTGGCATTGCCCTGGTGGGCTGCCGTCTATGGGGTCGCACAGAGTTGGACACGACTGAAGTGACTTAGCAGTAGCAGTTCTTTGGAATTGGAATGAAAGCTGACCTTTTCTAGTTCTGTGGCCATTGCTGATTTTTTTCAAATTTGCTGGCATATTGAGTGCAGCACTTTCACAGCATCATCTTTTAGGATTTGAAATAGCTCAACTGAAATTCCATCACCACCACTAGCTTTGTTCATAATGATGCTTCCTAAGGCCCACTTGACTTCACACTCCAGGATATCTGGCTCTAGGGGAGTGATCACACCATCATGATTATCTGGGTCATGAAGATCTTTTTTGTATAGTTCTTCTGTGTATTCTTGCCACCTCTTCTTAATATCTTCTGCTTCTGTTAGGTCCATACCATTTCTGTCCTTTATTGTGCCCATCTTTGCATGAAATGTTCCCTTTCATGGGATCTCTAATTTTCTTGAAGAGATCTCTAGTCTTTTCCATTCTATTGTTTTCCTCTATTTCTTTGTATTGATCATTAATGAAGGTTTTCTTATCTCTCCTTGCTATTCTCTGCATTCAGATGGGCATATCTTTCCTTTTCTCCTCTGCCTTTAGCTTCTCTTCTTTTCTCAGATATTTGTAAGGCCTCCTCAGACAATCATTTTGCCTTTTTACATTTGTTTTTCTTGGTGATGGTCTTGATTGCCACCTCCTGTACAAAGTCACGAACCTCCGTCCATAGTTCTTCAGGCACTCTGTCTATGAGATCTCATCCCTTAAATCTATTTGTCACTTCCATTGTATATACATAAGGGATTTGATTTAGGTTATACCTGAATGGTCTAGTGGTCTTCCCTACTTTCTTCAATTTAAGTCTGGATTTTGCAATCAGGATGGGATGGGATTAGTAATCCTTGCTGGCAGAGTTGGTGTGAGGATTAGAGAAGGCATTGTGTATCTGGTGTGTGTCTCTGCTCCTGTGCTACACAGGAAGCACTTAACACCTGGTGACTGAAAACCCACCAAATTCTCTTTCTAAACCTTAGTTTCCTCCTCTGTGAAGTGGGGGTAAATATAAATACCGGGGTGGGTAGCCTATCCCTTCTCCAGGGGATCTTCCCAACCCAGGAATTGAACTGGGGTTTCCTGCATTGCAGGCAGATTCTTTACCAGCTGAGTTCTAAGCATCTTCCTGGCCATGCTCTGGGGTCATGCCCTGGGATAAATGCCCTGGTCTGAGATTTGTATCACCTCTGTCTATACAATCTCCATGGTTCTAATTAGCAAAAATGTCCTCATCTGGAGCCTGCAAGATAAATGGCTTCTCTGGGTTTCAAAGCATAAGAAACCTCAATGTTGCAAATCAACTACATTTCAGTTATAAAAATTTTTAAAGAAAACAAGGAAAACAGAGTTTTAATTCTCTGAAGATGCTGAAGCCCCACTTCTCCCACCCTGCATCACCATGTTTCCCCAGGAATTATGGAAGGTTGGGTCTCTGAAGAGGAGAAAGTCTGCCTCCCCTGAGCGCTGAAAGACATGGCTGCAGGTGGGCAAGCTGTCCGGGTGAGGTCAACAGACAAGGTCAGCGTTGGAAGGAACACCAAGACGTGATACTTCTGTAAGGTTTGGCTGTGCAGGAACTGCAGGCCACCTTGGCCACCACATCATCGGTCCTGGTGGAAAAGGTGGGTTTCCAATGCCAAAGTTTGTGGGGCATGGGTTATGGAGGGCTCTGAAGGCTGGATCCACCCCCACGGCATCACAACACCTGAATGGAGGTGCCTTGTCTCAGGGGACCATCTCTCCTCATTCCCACCCTGGGCTTCCCTGGTGGCTCAGCTGGTAAAGAATCTGCCTGCAATGTAGAAGGTCCCTGAGTTCGATCCCTGAGTTGGGAAGATCCCCTGGAGAAGGGAATGGCTACCCTCTCCAGTATTCTTGCCTGGAAAATCCCATGGACAGAGGAACCTGGCGGGCTACAGTTAAGCACACAAACATTAAATAGGCTACTCTTGGGAAGGGCACAACCAGCTGCTCATTGACCCAAACACTGAACACAAAATACCAAACAATCTGGTGAATCCAATGGCCCTTATGAAGAGCTGAGCTTGTATTTCCCATTTGAGTCTTTCCTCAAGTCACTCCTGGTCTTTGGGGTCTGGTGGTTTTATTACCAAGGTTTCTCTTCTTATTGAAAGACAACATTAAGCTTTTCAAAAAAAAAAAAAAAAGCCACAGTTTATCTTTTGGTCCCTGCAGTTTCCAAGCAAAAACCAACCAGCTAGAGGAGTCCTAGGAATTCCCAGGACCCCTAGAATTCCTGGGCTGCTCAAGGGTAAGGAGGAGTCTGGATCCTCCATGATGGAGAGAAGAGAGAAACAGTCCTGTGTCCAAGGATGCATGTCAACTGCAAGGGAGGCTTGGATGGACCTGCGTCCGTGGAGCTGTGTGATGTGTAAGAAGCACCGAGGTTGCAGGTTGAAAGGCCGAGGGGTTCTTTCTTCTCTTCCTCCCTCCCTCCTCCCCTCTCCTCCTCTTTCTTCAGCAAATACGTATTGAGAGTCTGCTTTCCAAGTCCTGGTCCAGGCTTAGAGGAGACAGGGAAAGAGAAAGGAGCTGGTTTCTGCTCTCAAGTAACCCACGAGTTGGGTTAGGGGACAGACGAGCCAGCAGACATCACAGGAATAGCCACAAGGCAGCCTGGGAAGGCTTCCTGGAGGAGGGTACCCCCACGGAGAGATTGCTCATGCGTCTTGGTGGGAGAGAAACGGGGTGATTTCTTAAGCAGATGGAGCAACAGATGCGACCACCCTGAGGCCCACTCTGTTCTGTGTTCTGCGAACTGCAGGGAGTCAGAGGCTGGGGGTAGGCCGTGCAGATGGGAGGGGGCAGAATTAAACTCACCCTGACGCAGTAACCCTGCACTGTGTCCCAGGCCCCACTTCAAGGGCTGGCCATCTATTGCTGCTGCTCATCACTGTTTAAGTCCCAGAATAACCCAATGGGGTGAAAACCCCACGTTCAGATGAAACAGACACAGAGAGAGATGGACTGAACTGCCCTGGGTCACACGGTCAGTGTGCTAGTCAGGGTTCTCCAGAAAAACAGAGCCAACAGGATGTCTGTCTGTCTCTGCATATAAGTCTATATATATGGAGATTTATTACAGGAATTGGCTCACTAGCTGTGGACGCTGAGAAGTCCCTTAATCTGCCATCTGCAAGCTGGGGAACCAGGAGAGCCGGGGGCGTAACTCAGTCGGAATCCAAAGTTGGAATCAGGAATATCAGTGTCTGAGGGCAGGAGAAGATGGCAGGGGAAGCTCAGACCCATAGCCAACCCTGTCTTCCTCTACCTGTCTGTTCTACTCAGACCCTCAGTGGATCAGGTGAGGCCCACCCATGCTGGTACTGCAGGCGCTGGACCACGAAAAGGCACACAGTCCCATGGCCCCCTTACCTCTTAGCCCGGTCCCTGGCACACAGCTGGTGCTTCATAAACGTGTGTCAGGATGGAATCAGGGAGAAACCTGCTGACAGATGGAGGCGGGAGTCTGACTGACAGAAATGCCCATGGCCCTGTAGTTCAGTTGTGTTTTCTGGAGGCACTGGTCGGGCAGAAGGAAAGGGAGGACTGCGCTCCCCTGGCCATCTTCTGGACACATGGTGTGCAAAGGGGAAGGCTGGTATCCATGGCGTGGTGCCCGCCTGGCAACCTGCCGCTGACTGGTGGGCCTGGGGGCCGTAGGGGCGTCCACAGGGAAGAGGGAACCAGAACCGAGGGGAGCAAGGGTGTCACCAGGGGATGCCGCCAGCTCTGAAACTTTGTGCTCGACCCTTCACACGTGTCCTGCTGCAAAATCTTCCCCAAATCCCCCCGAGTTGGAGGACTACCTGTGTTATGGATGAGGAAATAGGCTCAGAGAGGTTGTGAGTTACCCCAGGTCACACAGCTGGGAGTTGGCAGGGTTGGATGAAACTCTGGGGACCTGGCTCTATTCAAGAGCACCTTGCTCCCTCCTGTCAATCTACAAAAAGGTTCCCTGAGGCCCTGATGACGGGTGTTTTCAGCTTCCACACCATTGCTCATGCTGTGCCCCCCGTCCTGTTCAGGAGACCTGCTCAGGCGCCTCGACCTCCCTGATCCGGCATCTTTGCTGGGAGCTCTCCTTGGTCACACGTCATTGTGGGGTTGTGGGATATACTCACACCTCACAGACTCTCCCTGAGTCTCCAATGAGCACCCTCTGTGGGTTAGGCTCTGGGCTGCAAATTGTTGATTCCAATCACTGCTTGCCCTTAAGAGCACCCTGCACGGGGAGCTCTGTGATAACCAGAACAGTTGTGTGACGTTTGCAATGGGGAGACCTGGGACCCAGAGGAGGGGCCTCATTCACCCTCGGCTGGTGAGGGACTTGAGGGCAGAGGCCAGGTGGGCTTCCTGCAGGAGGTGATAAGCGGATTTGGGCTCAAGGGGCGAGGAGAATGTTGAAATGGGGGTTGTCAACTCTGCTGCACATGGAGTCACCAGGATACCTGCTCTTAGAGCTCTGAGATTCTGATTCAGTTGGTCTTGGGTGGGACTAAAGCATCAGTATTTTACAAAGTTCACCGAGCAATTCTAGTGGGTTGAGAAGAGAAACACTACCTTCGAGTCAGGAGCGATGCAGAGGATGGGGTGCGGAGGATTTTATTTCAAGGCACGGAGTTCTCAAGCAGCACAGAGCCTGGTTGTCCTGCAGGCGGGGAGGGTGAGGCTGGTGGAGGCTGGGGCTGGACCGAGGCGGGGCCAGAGTGGCAAGGCTTTGGACGCGGTCCAGGAAGTTCGGACTTTACGCAGAGGTTTTAGGAGAAGGAGGGCGCTGAAGTTCTAGGCGGAGGAGGGCCAGCTGAGCTCTGGAGTTTGGAAAGTCCTCTGGGAGACTCAGGGCGCAGTAGGGATGCTGGCAGTCAGGACTGGGGAGAGAGAGTCCCGGGGGTGGGCGGGGAAGACGTCAGGGGCGGGGCCGAGCAGGAGTGGGCGGGGCCGATTGATCCCTCACCTGAGAGACGCTGGACACTGGAGCCTGGGGGGCGGGGGGACCAGGAGCGAAGGGAGCCGCCCAGGGTTCAGGCCTGATCACCCGGGAGAGCCGGGTGGTGTCACCACGATAACCTCGGGACAGAATGAACAGGGCCTGGACCCTCTGCTCAAGTCCCCAGTCATCGTGTGCATTTCTGGGCTCACCCTGAGGCCAAGGTTACAAGGGCGGGATTTAACTAGTGGCTGTTTGTAAAACCAGCATAATTTAATTGCGAGGGATGGGCTCCCTCCTGCCCTCCCCCTCGAGCTGCCCGCCCTCCCCCTCGAGCTGCACCGTCTCCAGAAGCAGCAGCATCTGAAGCCGTGGCCATTTGATGTATCATTAAATATACCTTCTCACACTTGGCACATAAACCCTGGTAAAGTTTCACCTTTTAACAAAATAAATGACTCAATTAACAAGATGAAAAACAGCAGTGTGGTGGCAGGCGCACTTGGTGGCCGGATTAAAAAAAACCTGGAGAAGAATTATCCCAGCTGGAAGTTAATGTGGGCAGAGGCCCTGCGCTCGGTGGGCAGCCGCTGACTGCCAGCCTGCCAGCCTGGGGTGGACGGGGGCCTGCTGGCCGCTGCTGCAGTGGGGGTTGTCCAGCTCCTGGGCCAGGGCCATGCGGGGGCTGTGGGGTCCAGCGGAGCTCCCTGAGCTGAGCCCTGCACCATGGAGTCAGGCAGGACCAGTGAGTGAGGTGAGCCAGTGTGTGGGTACACCATATTGGCATGCCGGCTCTGGTGTGCCCCAGCACCAATGAATCAGTCAAACTTTAATGATGAGACACCCCCAGGCCAAGCTCTGAGTTGACTTTCCATTTTATCTCTAAAGGATGAAGGGTAACTGGAGAGGCAGGACCCCGGGTTCTGGGTTCAGACTTTGTGTGTCTTTCTCTGGTTCTGTCTTCTTTGGCACAGGTAGAGGGGGTTGGACCAGGGCAGGCATCTCACTGGGGAAGCAAGGGCCTGTGGACAGGCCTACAGATCTGGATAAGAAAATAAAACTACGCATTTGTTCTCACAAACATCTGACTGAGTGGAGCCCCTCGTCTGGATGGGGATGGTGTGATTTCAGTAGAGGGTTTGCAGCGCCTGTGACTTTGTTGCCAACAGGAGTCCCAGATATTTTCCTTTTCCACTGCTTTTGTTGCAGAAATTTCAAAATGCCATCAACACTCCTTGCTACCCTGAAATTCTGGTGGTTATTAGACCCTCTGTTTGGGCTTGTTATTTAATGCGTTAATAAGGAAGCACGTGCGCTCTAGATCACAAATCTGCTTTTAATATTTGATAATTTTCAAAATAATGGGTTTCCTTTGTCATCACCCTATTTTATTTTATGCAGGTAGAACGGTATTCTGAGAGAGGGCGCCAGGCGTCAGTAACTGGTCAGAAGGGTCCACGGTTAAGGTCACCGGGGGTAGGGGTTTCCAAGGTTTCCTCACCCTCTGATGCCCTGTTAGTCCATGGAGCTAGGACACTTGTCACGATGACGAGAACGTGCTTTCAGAATGCTGTGTGCCAGGGCCACTGTTTATTTATACTTCACTGTTAATTGGAGTATAGTTGATTTACAATATCGTGTTAGTTTCAGGGGTACAGCACAGTGATAGCCTACAGGAGTGTGTATATATGTCTACACACGTGTGCATATATATGTACATAGCTTCAGTGGTTGTGACTCACAGGCTCAGTAGTTGCAGATCAAGGGCTCTAGAGCACAGGCTCAGCAGTTGTGGCGCAAGGGCTTATTGCCCCGAGGCATGTAGGATTGTCCCAGACCAGGAATTGAACCTGTGTCTCCTGCTTTGGCAGGCTGATTCTTTACTACTGAACCACCAGGGAAGCCCTGGACCACAGCTTTTTAGGTGACACTATGTTTTACCTTTGTTTTTTAAATGGATCCTTCTATCACAGCTGTTTATTTCCTGTCCCCTCCAAAGAATATATATCGTAAATACATTTCCAAATTCTGAGTCTTCTATATCTTTTTACAAACTATTCTTTTGCATGAATATACTATGTATTATTTATGTCTGATTTACAACTGCTTGACCTTTGGGTGATTTCACTGTTTTGCTATAATTAATAACACCCCATTAAACATCCTTGTAGGTAAATTTTTTTATTTTATCAGTTCCTTAGGATACATTTCTTGAGAGGGTAACCTAACTATTCAGCTTGTTGATATGTATTGCTAAATTCACCTCTGGAAGGCGAGGACCAAATTATACTTTCATTAACAATTTTTTGAGGAACTGATGCTTTTGACTTGTGATGCTGGAGAAGACTCTCGAAAGTCCCTTGGACTATAAGGAGATCAAAGCTGTCAATCCTAAAGGAAATTAACCATGAATATTCATTGGAAAATACCCTGATGCTGGGAAAGATTGAGGGCAGGAGAGGTGGGCGACAGAAGATGAGGTGGTTGGATGGCATCACGGACTCAGCGGACATGAGTTTGAGCAGACTCCAGGAGATAGTGGAGGACAGGGAAGCCTGGTGTGCTGCAGTTCATGGGGTCACAAAGAGTCAGACACAACTGAGAGACTGAACAACAATACATTTCACTGCTCACTGGCTACTGCTATAATCATTTTTTAAAAATAGCTTTGCTCAGTTGATAAGAAAAAGGAGAACATTGTTGTTTCACTTTTTTTTTTTGGTCGATGAGAAGCTGTCCAGCTTTCAATAATCTTGGAATTTGAGTATCTTTTCTTTTTGGGGGTTCCTCCCTCACCTCCATGTCCAGTCTGGCTGTGGGAATCCCACCTTGCTCTGTGCCCTTCCTGATGGTCCGGCTCCAGCCCCTTGGTCAGGCTCAAGTTCCTGGACACTGACACCGAACACACCGCAGCCACGACTCTCAGGTGGGGACTGGCATTTTGACATCCCTTGTTCTAGCTTCCTGACCCATGGCTGCGCTCCTGTTAACACCAGGCTATTGATGGGCTCAAAGTCGCATTTATATCTGTGTTTCTAGTGTTCAAGAGCTCGCTACCTCTCAGGGCCGGCTGTTGCATTTCAGGCCAGTCTATTCACTGGGAACCTTGAGGCTATGACATAAAACACACTCCCTGACTGTTTAGGGCTTCCCAGGTGGCTCAGTGATAAAGAATCCACCTCCCAGTGCAGGAGACATGGGTTTGGTCCCTGGGTTGGGAAGATCCCCTGGAGTTGGAAATAGCAACCCGCTCCAGTATTTTTGCCTGGAAAATTACACGGACAGAGGAGCCTGATGGGCTACTGTCTATGGACCAGAAAAGAGTTGAACACAACTGAACAAATACACACACACACCTTCCAACTTTTTTTGTTTTCCTAAAAGTAGAGATGAAGCCAAAGAAGTCGGATGCAGAGGATTTCTTTGGAAGGTGAGCCCAGGAAGCAATGGATTCTGGTGAGTGAGGTGAGGAGAGAGGAAAGGCCCATAAAGGGTCACTACCAAGCTGGTCACCACATGGGCAGCTGGGTTCCTCCCCCAGGAGCTCTGTGAGGAGGCAGTGGACCTGCCTTGGAATTATTCCTCAATCTATGCGAGTTTGGATTCCTGACCCCGGGGGTGGGGTGTCACACCCTGTGCTCTGGGCTCCACCTGCTCCAGGCAAAGCTGTCTTTTGTGGCTCCAGGGCAGGCACTGAAGGAGAGAAGCAAAGACCCCGTGGGGTGTACACGTGGTGTGAGGTGGGCGGAGGGCTCCGTCAGGGGCTGGGGGTGTGAGTGGGTCAGGGTGTGCTCTGTCTGTGTGGCCACCGCTGGGAGAGAGGATGGGAGAGTCTGAGGGTGGATGGTGGTACCTGTCCCAGATCCACAATGGGGTCTCCCATCCCTTCTTTCTCCCACCAACCATCAAGGTGGGCTCGAGAATCCCAGGGAGGAGATGTCACAAAGGTGACTGCTGCCTTTCTCGAGTGGAATCCCCATGCAGGGACCATGCCAACCCACTAGGCGGTCTCAAGCCACCACCCCCTTCACCCATGACATCACCTGAAGTGGGACAACAGTCCCTGGGGAGAGGAGGGCTGGGAAACCCTGTATGCTCTATGCCCCTCCCCCTGCCTTGGAGAGTCACGATGGACATTCATACGGTAAAGGCCCTGAGAAGTCCTGCAGGAGAAAGGCACTGGGCTCAAGAATAGACCTGCCAGCCTCATCAACAGGAGGTCCCTGGCCTCCTCATGGGGTCTGAGCCCCAGTGATCTGCAGGGGTGCGTATGGGGGAGCCTGGCTGTACCTCTCCCTGCTGCTCAGGCTTTTACTCTGCATGTAGGATGATGGACTGGGAAGGACTTCAAACTGGTGTCTGATCAGCTGTGCGGATCCCAGAAAAGCAACCCAGGTCATGCTCGCTCTCCATCCCTTAATTGGCCTCATGGATGAAGATGGGAAGCCTGCCTGTATCAGATGCTTTGTCTGGAAGCCTCATGAGCTATCTTCCGGGGTTGGTTCCAATTGTGTTTTCTTCTCTGTGTGTGGCAAATGCATCGTCCTGGGGAGCAACACTCAACACAGCTGACCCATCACTCCCTTCCAGGGTTCCGAGTCATCCATTAGGTCCTCATGGGGCTCTGGCCAGGGGGATTGGTGATTTGCATTTTATAAGGAACCTCACTTTTTTTTCTCTCCAGATCATTTTCCTCCTTTTTTAAATTCCTCTGGTCCAAATGTTTCACAACCTCAAATGCTTAAGTCATAGAAAATCCTGGCATCAGAAAGAACTGAGTTTGAAGCCCTTACATGTTGTGATGGGCAAGTCATTTCCCTTCCCAGGTCTGCCAATGCCAAGTGGGACTAAAGTAGCTTCCATTGGAGACTTGTTTGGAACATCAGATAAGATAAGCACATAAAAAGACTTTGTAGATTAAAAAATAAATGTGTGTGTGTGTGTGTGTGTTAGTTGCTCTGTCATGTTTGACTCTTTGCTACCCCATGGACTGTAGCCCGCCAGGCTCCTCTGTCCGTTGGATTCTCCAGGCAAGGATACTGGAATGGGTAGCCATTCCCTTCTCCAAGGGATCTTCCTGTGTCAGCATTATAGGCCAATTCTTGACCGTCTGAGCCACCAGGGAAGCCCAGAAAATTTTCTCAAGTACCAGTGGGCTGCTTAACTAGCGAGCTCAGTTAATTCACCCATTGGAATTGCCCATTGGAAGGTGTGTGCTGCTGCTGCTGCTAAGTTGCTTCAGTTGTATCCGACTCTGTGCGACTCCATAGATGGAAGCCCACCAGGCTCCCCGGTCCCTGAGATTCTCCAGGCAAGAATACTGGAGTGGGTTGCCATTTCCTTCTCCAATGGATGAAAGAGAAAAGTGAAAGTGAAGTCACTCAGTTGTGTCCGACTCTTAGCGACCCCATGGACTGCAGCCCACCAGGCTCCTCCATCCATGGGATTTTCCAGGCAAGAGTACTGGAGTAGGGTGCCATTGCCTTCTCCGTGGAAGGTGTGTAGTTTAGTTTAAAAAACTGGTGACTGCACATTTCATTTAGTCATTCTGCAATTATTAGTCGCCAAAGTATTCAATACAGTGTTATGTATTCTGTTGACATAAAATTGTTGAAGATACCATCTTACCGTCGGGTAGGGGACAAAGATGTTGTACTGATATTAATAATAGTAAAGTCCTTTTACTATGTGGTGTTGGAGAAGACTCTTGAGAGTCCCTTGGACTGCAAGGAGATCCAACCAGTCCATCCTAAAGGAGATCAGCCCTGGGTGTCCATTGGAAGGACTGATGTTGAAGCTGAAACTCCAATACTTCGGCCACCTGATGTGAAGAGCTGACTCATTTGAAAAGCCTCTGATGCTGGGAAAGATTGAGGGCAGGAGGAGAAGGGGACAACAGAGGATGAGATGGTTGGATGGCATCATTGACTTAATGGACATGGGTTTGGGTGGACTCTGGGAGCTGGTGATGGACAGGGAGGCCTGGCGTGCTGCAGTTCATGGGGTCACAAAGAGTCGGACATGACTGAGTGACTGAATTGAACTGAAAGTCCTTTTGCCTGAGTGATATCTTCATTTTTATCTTACTAAATGTATTTTGATGAATTGATTTAGAACAAGTTTGGAATAAGGTTGAGTATAAAACAGTTTAGCCCTAGTGTTTGAAATGATTAAACATCTGGAAGATATATGGATTTTAAAACTCCAGTTGTTTGGCATGGAGTAAAAGAGTGTCATGGGGTTCTCAAGGCAAGAATACTGAAGTGGTTTGCCATTCCCTTCTCCAGTGGGAAAAGATGGCAAGAATACACAGAAGAACTGTACAAAAAAGATCTTCACAACCAAGATAATCACGATGGTGTGATCACTCACCTAGAGCCAGACATCCTGGAATGTGAAGTCAAGTGGGCCTTAGAAAGCATCACAACGAACAAAGCTAGTGGAGGTGATGGAATTCCAGTTGAGCTATTGCAAATCCTGAAAGATGATGCTGTGAAAGTGCTACACTCAATATGCCAGCAAATTTGGAAAACTCAGCAGTGGCCACAGGACTGGAAAAGGTCAGTTTTCATTCCAATCCCAAAGAAAGGCAATGCCAAAGAATGCTCAAACTACCACACCATTGCACTCATCTCACATGCTAGTAAAGTAATGCTCAAAATTCTCCAAGCCAGGCTTCAGCAATATGTGAACTGTGAACTTCCTGATGTTCAAGCTGGTTTTAGAAAAGGCAGAGGAACCAGAGATCAAGTTGCCAACATCTGCTGGATCATGGAAAAAGCAAGAGAGTTCCAGAAAAACATCTATTTCTGCTTTATTGATTATGCCAAAGCCTTTGACTGTGTGGATCACAATAAACTGTGGAAAATTCTGAAAGAGATAGGAATACCAGACCACCTGACCTGCCTCTTGAGAAATCTGTATGCAGGTCAGGAAGCAACAGTTAGAACTGGACATGGAACAACAGGCTGGTTCCAAATAGGAAAAGGAGTATGTCAAGGCTGTATATTGTCACCCTGTTTATTTAACTTCTATGCAGAGTACATGATGAGAAACGCTGGACTGGAAGAAGCACAAGCTGGAATCAAGATTGCTGGGAGAAATATCAATAACCTCAGATATGCAGATGACACCACCCTTATGGCAGAAAGTGAAGAGGAACTAAAAAGCCTCTTGATGAAAGTGAAAGTGGAGAGTGAAAAAGTTGTCTTAAAGCTCAACATTCAGAAAACGAAGATCATGGCATCTGGTCCCATCACTTTATGGGAAATAGATGGGGAAACAGTGTCAGACTTAATTTTCTTGGGCTCCCAAATCACTGCGGATGGTGATTGCAGCCATGAAATTAAAAGACGCTTACTCCTTGGAAGCAAAGTTATGACCAACCTAGATAGCATATTGAAAAGCAGAGACATTACTTTGCCAACAAAGGTCCATCTAGTCAAGGCTATGGTTTTTCCTGTGGTCATGTATGGATGTGAGAGTTGGACTGTGAAGAAGGCTGAGTGCTGAAGAATTGATGCTTTTGAACTGTGGTGTTGGAGAAGACTCTTGAGAGTCCCTTGGACTGCAAGGAGATCCAACCAGTCCATTCTGAAGGAGATCAGCTCTGGGATTTCTTTGGAAGGAATGATGCTAAAGCTGAAACTCCAGTACTTTGGCCACCTCATGCGAAGAGTTGACTCGTTGGAAAAGACTCTGATGCTGGGAGGGATTGGGGGCAGGAGGAGAAGGGGATGACAGAGGATGAGATGGCTGGATGGCATCACTGACTCGATGGACATGAGTCTGGGTGAACTCCAGGAGTTGGTGATGGACAGGGAGGCCTGGCATGCTGTGATTCATGGGGTCACAAAGAGTCGGACACGACTGAGCGAGTGAACTGAACTGAAAAGAGTGTCATGATCCATGAGGCTTCCTTGACAACGGGCAACTGAACACCTATGGGTGCTCTTAGGTTGGATGGCTGAGTCATTAAACATGGCAGAGACAACAGTACCAAGCCCAGGGCCGGCTTCACGAGTGGATTACTTGGGTAGTCGCACAGCCCAACACTCAAAAGGGCCTTGGTTTGTTTTAATGCTCTGCTCCGGCTAATTCAAAATAGTTTTATCTTTGAACTTGTATTCTGCAAGTGACACCCAGTGAGACAGTGGAGCTTGTGTGTTGGCAAAGGGAATACCTACATTATACCTGTCTACATTCCCTGCTCTTTTCACATATATCATTTACGATGCCCCATGAACACAGAATGTCAGTGGACTCATGAAGCTGTCTAAGCAAGTACAAAGGCACTCATGGAACGCAACCTTCTGGCTCCACGGCGCTTTGGTAGAATGGGTGCATTAGGAGAAGAGAAATAAAACAGGTTAGTTTCTGCAGTGTTTCCACTGCTCTGGTAAGAATAAATGTACATACATGTACAAGCTGTAATGTATGAACTGTATAATTTTGGTTATTTCACACATGAATAAAATGCTCTTATATTTGCATTTGAACCTGGAATTGCATAATATAAAGACGAATGGTAAAATTCATGCTAATAATATTAATTTTTAATTTATTTTAGCAAGACATGAAATAGTAAGCTAAAACACCATGACAAGTGGAGAGAGAAGACTGTTGAAAAAAGAGCTTGTATTTCAGTCCCTCTCAGGGTATGTTTAACGTTTTTAAATAAATGTCTCTGCATTTACATTTTGCACTGGACCCTACAAGTATATTGGAACTGAGATCTAGGGATATTCAATCACATCCTCTTGGGATAAGGACTGCAAAGATCAATGAAGTGTAATCAGGCTGCCCTGAGAGGGGAGAGGACATCTTCCTTTGGAAGCTGTCTTTTCTTTTGAGTTATGTATCTCTCAGGTGCCTCTTCTCATAAGGGACTAAGGCCCAGAGAAGTGAAGTGATCTGCCCAAGGTCACACAGCTCCTCAGTTACAGAGCCCTGCCCTGAACCCAGGGATCCTACATACTGGTGGCCAGAGTCCTCATCCAACTTTCCCTGCTCCACACTAGGTGGGCACTACCCACTTTGGTTGTGTACGGGGACATTCATTCAACAAACATGCAGTGAGTCCCTTCCTGTGTTGGGGTGCATGCCTGCTGCTGGGGTGACAGGAGTATTTGCAAGGACTGTGGGCTAGTGGTCACAGTCTTGGTCTCTGGAGACAGACAGAATTGGGTTCAAGGTCTCACTCATTAGCC
Source organism: Bubalus kerabau (assembly GCF_029407905.1). Lineage (NCBI taxonomy): Eukaryota > Metazoa > Chordata > Mammalia > Artiodactyla > Bovidae > Bubalus > Bubalus kerabau. The sequence goes on along the minus strand of NC_073642.1, from coordinate 64,552,842 downwards.
AAGTGATGTTGACTGTGTTAACAGAGCGTTTGTAGGACACCTGCCAGGCATGAGATTGGGTGTGCAGTGGTGACCACATTCATATGTCCCCTTTCCTTTTGGAGTTCAGAGTCCAGGGAGACAGATCTTAACAAAACAGCTATAAAACATTTGCTGTCTATCTACAGGGTAAATATTATGAAGGAAATGTGAGGGAGCTAGGAGAGACTGTAACAGAGCAAGTACTTCACTTGTTTAAGCCTCAGTTTTCCCATCTGCAAAATGGGGGGAGTAATACCCATTTCAATATGCCAGCAAATTTGAAAAACTCAGCAATGGCCATAGGACTGGAAAAGGTCAGCTTTCATTCCAATCCCAAAGAAGGGCAATGCCAAAGAATATTCAAACTACTGCACAATTGCACTCATCTCACATGCTAGCAAAGTAATGCTCAAAATTCTCCAAGCTAGGCTTCAACAGTACACGAACAGAGAACTTCTAGATGTTCGAGCTAGACTGAGAAAAGGCAGAGGAACCAGAGATCAAATTGCCAACATCCATTGGACCATAGAAAAAGCAAGAGCAATCCAGAAAAATATCTACTTCTGCTTCACTGACTATGCCAAAGCTTTTGACTGTATGGATCACACCAAACTGTGGAAAATTCTGAAACAGATGGGAATACCAGACCGCCTGACCTGCCTCCTGAGAAATCTGTATGCAAGTCAAGAAGCAACAGTTAGAACCGAACATGGAACAAAGGACTGGTTCCAAATTGGGAAAGGAGTATGTCAAGGCTGTATATTGTCACCTGCTTATTTAACTTATCTGCAGAGTACATCATGTGACATGCCAGGCTGGATGAAGCACAAGCTGGAATCAAGATTTCTGGGAGAAATATCAATAATCTCAGATATGCTGATGACACCACCCTTACGGCAGAAAGTGAAAAGGAACTAAAGGGCCTCTTGATGAAAGTGAAAGAAAAGAATGAAAAAGCTGGCTTAAAACTCAACGTTCAAAAAATGAAGATCATGGCATCCAGTCCCATCACTTCAGGGCAAATAGATGGGGAAACAATGGAAACAGTGACAGACTTTATTTTCTTGGGCTTCAAAATCACCACAGATGGTGACTGCAGCCACGAAATTAAAAGACATTTGCTCCTTGGAAGAAAAGCTATGACAAATCTAGACAGCATACTATAAAGCAGAGATATTACCTTGTCAACAAAGGTCTGCCTAGTCGAAGCTATGGTTTTTCCAGTAGTCATATATGGATGTGAGATTTGGACAATAAAGAAAGTTGAGTGTCGAAGAATTGATGCATTTGAACTGTGGTGTTGGAGAAAACTCTTGAGAGTCCCTTGGACTGCAAGGGATTGAACCAGTTAGTTGTAAAGGAAACCAATCAATCTTAAAGGAAATCAGTCCTGAATATTCATTGGAAGGACTGATGCTGAAGCTGCAATACTTTGGCCACCTGATGTGAAGAGCTGACTCATTGGAAAAGATCCTGGTGCTGGGAAAGATTGAGGGCAGGAGGAGAAGAGGACGGCAGAGCATGAGACGGTGGGATGTCATCACAAACTCGATGGACATGAGTTTGAGCAAGCTCTGGGAGTTGGTGATGGATGGGGGAGCCCGGTGTACTGCAGTCCACAGGATGGCCAAGAGTCGGACATGACTGAGTGACTGAACTGAACTGAACTGAATATCCATCTCAGAGACTTATTGGGAAGGTTAAAAGAGAAACTCTGTGTACACTTATCCCTTTCTTTTCGAGAGTGGTTATTTGGGAAGTATGTTGTTGGGCTGCTTACTGCATACCATTCTCCTTCCCTTTCTGTGGGAAAGAGCAGTGGTTGCTAATGACCTTCTCCTGTCCTCAGACCTTCTGCTGAATCAGAGACCCTTTTCTCTGAAATGAATCAGCAAAGCAACCAAACGGTCAAACTCACCCCCCATCTGCAATAGTGGGCACCCACAAGGAGGTGTAGGGCCATTTCCTTCAGGAAGCTTCCCTGCATCTGACCAGGGGCAAGAAGTTTATACTCCTCCCTGGGAGCCATCCAAGATCAACTGGAAATGTTTGGCAACGTTTCTCAGAAAATTCAGCTCAGATAGGCTTACTTGATGGGGTGCTTTGCTGTCATATTTAAGAACAAGGCCAGAGGTGTGTAGCCTTCAGGTGCTGAATATTGGGGGGAAGGCTCACTCTTTGGGACCTCCAGGTTTGCTGGATGTGTGGGCGTCATGCTTGGGTAGGTGGCAGGATGGTAGCAGCACCAACCCGTGCTTCTCTGTCAGTTGGGAGACTTTTCCCAGCAGCCCGCTGGGTGGAGGCCACTTACATGGCTTCTCTCTGGCCAGCACTGGGTCCCATCCAGTGGAAGTGCCCCTCCGGCAGAGACTGGTCATGAGCAGTAGGGGTCCCCAGTAGGCAGGTGGTCTCCAGAATCAAACCAGGGCTTCTTAAGGAAAGGGACTAGCGGGGCATCGGATGCTGAGACACTGCTCACCTCTCTCCGTGTCTCACGCTACGTGTTTATTACACTTCCTGCCTCCTCCCTGGGTGCCTGCAGGTCAAGGCCAAGGTCTGGGGTGTCTTCGACTCTTCCTTACTGCCCAGCTCATCCATTGCAATTTGAGTTGATTAGGTTTTCCTTTCTTTTTAGGGAGTTAAAGCAAACCCCCAAATGCTACCAGCATGTCATGAATATGTAGACACTGCCATCCGCCGTTGTCTTTTTTCGAGTCCTTGGTGGTATTTTTTCCCCTCTAAACGGTAATGCTGACACCATGGTAGCAAACCTGCTGCATCCACAGTGAGCAAACGGTTCTCTTTTGCAACAGTAACGGTCAACTCCTGACGTTTGTTTATGTGAATGGCTTCTTTTTGCGGGGATCTCTGACCTCTGTTGGTAAAACTGGCTTTTCCTCATTTCCTGGGATCCTCTTCCAGATTCCATATCCTGGGCTGTTTTGCTCAGGAGCCCAAACCAGGACAAAATCTTTTTAATACACAAAGGCCCAAACAAGCAATTAGCACTTAAACAAAACCTACCTGCACATAGGTCTCTCTCTCTCTTTTTTAAAAATCTGTGATGCTTGTTTTCAAATTCCAAAATGTATTTCCAATCCATCCTTGAAACCCAGAGGAACTTTCTCTGGATCGTTAACGATGGAATGTCAACAGAAAGCTAGGCTTGACACCCGGCATAAGAAATGACTCTGGAACCCAAGAGAGGAAAAAACAGAACGAATCAAAGGATTCTTGCTCCCTCCCTTCAAAAAGTCACAATTTACTATTCCTCTCTCATTTTCATCAATCACCAGGGCAATACCCCCTAGATCAATGCATTAACTTGTTTGTTTTTTACAATGAAGGGAGACTTCATAGCCTCATCATTCATTCCAGAGTGTGGGGGAGAAAAACAAAAGCCAGCCACCGAAATTTGCATGGTGCTCAATTATACATTAGTGAACATCACTTGGCAATCTGTTCATATCAATTTAATTGGATTTTAATACTGCCTCTGATCTTGTTTTCTAATTAACAGCAGTGCTTGGAAATAAAGCAGAACCATGCACCCAGCAACACCTTTGATCTCGACCATATGGAGCTCTACCAAGCTCTGGAAAAAAAAATCTCTCCTGCTTCCACAATCGGCCGAGAAAAGCGGGGGCCCTCAGATGGCCGGATACCATGGACTCCCGTTCCCCGTGGAGTGTCTCACCCTCTGATTGGTCCCCACGGCAAAAGCAGAAGAGTCGCTTCTTGAGATGGAGACAGATCTGTGTTCCTAGCCTTGGGTGAGGTTGATGAGTTTTGCAGCTCGATTTTGGGGACAAATACTGGAATAAACAGACCTGACCCTGTGAGGTTTGCTTTAGAGTGGGGTGTCACCAGCAGGATGGAGGCAGTATGTGATGGACTGACACATGGAGGCCAACCTCCCCTTGTCGGATGAGCCTTCATGCCTGCGTGGGATGCTCGTGGAGCTGGCCTTTCAGCCAACACTCTGGGGGAGGAGGGGTCTCCTCTTTGCCTCTTTCACTGTCTCTTTTTTTTCTCTCTGTTTCCTAAATCCTTGGGTCTTTAACCTTACTGATTTTCATCCTGTGGGTTGACCATGTGGAAAGCCCGATCGGAAACTGAGACAACCTTAAAAAAATAATTAAGACCATGGTTAATGAAATCAAGCTGGGGTCCCCAGGGAAGCTGGACACTGTATGCGGGGGCAGGTGGGGCTTGACCAGGCCCAACACCTGCATCTGGGTCCTCTGTTCACTGTCGTGGGGCCCTGGAAGGTGGAAAGGCAGTGGTGGAGGGTGGGTGTGGACTGAGGGTAGAGTACTGGCTCTTGGCAAAATCCCTGTCCTTAGCCACAGTCACGTGACCTCAGGCCTGTCACTTAACCAATCCCAGTCTATAGTAATGGTCATGTGACCTTGGGCACATCACCTAATCTCGCTGTGGTGTCCCTTGGTCATGAACCATTCTCTAATTCTGAAATCCAAAATCTTTCCAAAGTCAGTTCTTTCGCAGGTTTATAGCAGCCTCATTGGCACCCAACTCCAGTACTCTTGCCTGGAAAATCCCATGGACGGAGGAGCCTGGTAGGCTCCAGTACATGGGGTCACTAAGAGTTGGGCACGACTGAGTGACTTCACTTTCACTTTTCACTTTCGTGCATTGGAGAAGGAAATGGCAACCCACTCCAGTATTCTTGCCTGGAGAATCCCGGGGACAGAGGAGCCTAGTGGGCTGCCGTCTATGGGGCTGCACAGAGTCGGACACGACTGAAGTGACTTAGCAGCAGCAGCCTCATTTGGCAGCAGAACCTGACCTGAACTGATGTGAGACTTTGTAATCTTTACTCATCCTGCTTAATTCAGATATTCATGCATTTTGCTATAGAAATGGTAACATTTGGGATGGAGGAGGAAGGCCCCAGACTCCACTGGGATATTGTATATTTGCCTTTCTAAAACCCAGAATATTCTGGATTCTAAACCACATCAGGCCCCAGGGGTTTGAGATAAAGGACCCTGGGCCAGAGCCTTGCCTTGGGGATGTGAGTTGATCCATCTACAGCAGTGATTCTCACCAGGATGGGGGATAACCCTCAGGAGATACTAGCCACGTATAGAGAGATAACTTGTGTGCGGGTGTTATTATTGATATCTGCTAGGAAGGGCTTCCTTGGTAGCGCATATGGTAAAGAATCTACCTGCAGTGCAGGAAGCATGGGTTCAACCCCTGGGTCGGGAAGATCCTTTGGAGAAGGAAATGGCAAACCACTCCAGAATTCTTGCCTGGAGTATCCCATGGACGGAGGAGCATGATGGGCTACCGTCCATAGGTTTGCAAAGAGTTGGACATGGCTGAGCAGGTAACACTTTCACTTTCTTATTTTTCAGGGATTATGCTAAATATCTTCAAAGCACAGAACAGCCCTCATGACAGAATCCTCTGGCCCTGAATGTCAGTGGTGCCAATGGTTAGAGCCTTGCCCTGTAGATGCCAGCTTCCTTCTTGTTCCACACTCTGCGCCTCTCTTTCTATATCTACCCACTGTAGAGAATGGACAGCTGCCTTTAAGGGTTTGGGAAAAATTGTATCAGACAATACAAATGCATTGTGTAAACTTTACCACTCTCTAGGAACATGAAGGGCCATTTAATTATTCAAAATGTGTTTTCCGTAACTTCTGCCTTTAGTGAACACGTACCCACTTACCTGTCTATACACTTTGGGAACCAAACACAGTACAAAGCAAACAGTTGCAGAGAGAGATATGGGTCTCATGTTTATGGCGCTTACAGTCTAGTTCCTATCCTGTTAGAGGTGACCACTGATAGTTTGGTCTGCGATCTAGGTGTTCTTTAAAGCAATACTTCCTTTGGCTTGTTTTATCCTTTAGACTTCCCATTTACCAAAGAACTCCTACCAATGCACACACACCTCGTTACTCATTAGGGAACTTTGATATGCGAGATAAAGTTCTTATTTGTTGTTGTTGTTCAACTCAGTCATGTCTGACCCTTTGCGACCCCGTGGACTGCAGCATGCCAGGCTTTCCTGTCCTTCACTATCTCCCAGAGTTGCTCAAACTCATGTCTAACAGGTCAGTGATGCCATCCAACCATCTCATGTTCTTATACGGAAATTTACATCAAGGGTGCTGCCTGGCTCCTGCATCTTCTGAGGATCCCTCCTTGGGACCACTTGACTCCTACCAGCAGGCATAACCCCGGTGCTGGCCTCTAGGACCAGAGTCACCTGGCTGGTGGAGCCAGGGGCAAAGGAACTCTCCACTCTTAGCTCAATATTGCCTTTCCGTGGGGTTAACCTCCTCCTGCCCTGGTGGACCTTTTGTGGCCTTTGAGTTTTGGCCTCCTCCCAGGTCCTGGTTTTCTAACTGAGTCCCAGTTTGGGGAAGCAGATTTCTCTACTGCAGCTGATTTTTGGTGACTGAGGTCATTCCAATCCCCTCACGCCTGTGGTGGTAGAAAACTCTCCCAGAAACCAGATCCTGGCTCTGCTCAATGAATGAGTGACAGACTATCGAAGCATCCCCCGTCTGTCCCTGGAGCTCATCCCTGGGCTGCCACATCCCTGATCCTCTGCCAGTGGCATGGGGCAGTCTGGCATCCAGAGGTCAGTTCACACTGTCCCTGCTGGAGCAAAGTGGAGTCTGATGCAGGAGCTCCGTCTGACTACTCTTCTCTATACGGCCCCACATTCATGCTAGTATCCACCCCACCCGATCTGTTTTGGAATCAAATAGAGTGTAGCTTTTGAGTCAGACTTCACTCATGGGCTTCCCTGGTAGCTCAGATAGTAAAGAATCTGCCTGCAATGCAAGGGGTTTGAGCTCTGGGTGGGGAAGATCCCCTGGAGAAGGGAATGGCTACCCCTTCCAGTATTCTTGCCCAGAGAATTCTATGGACGGAGGAGCCTGGCAGGCTGCAGTCCATGGGGTGGCAAAGAGTTGGACACGACTGAGCGACTCACACTTCACACTTTCTGTCTCACTCAGCACAATGCATTTGAGACATATCCATATTGTTTCCTGTATCAAAAATTCTTTTTTTTTTTTTTGTATTATTGTCAAATAAGTATTCCACTGATTGGATGCCCCATTGAAAGATTTTAGGTTGTTTCTAGTTTGGGACTGCTGTCAAAATTCACATATATGCTTTTATGTGAAACTAAGGTTCTGTTGAGGAACCTTAGTTTCTCAACAGAACCTTTGGAGGGAATTACTGAGTCATATGGAAGAACCTAAGGAGGGAATTATTGAGTCATATGGCAACCATACATTTAATTTTATAAGAAAGGACTAAACTGTTTTTCAGAGGCAAGGTGCTATTTTGTATCCCCACCAGCAATGTAAAGGAACACAGTTGCTTTCCTTCCCATCAACACTCGGTATTTTGTCTTTTCCATTTTAGCCATTCCAAGAGGTGTGGTTTGTATTTACCTAATAACTACGATATTGAGCACCTTTTCATGTGTTTATTTGCCATCCGTGTGTCTTCAGATCTTTTGTCTGTTTTGTTATTGAGTTGCTTTCTTATTTTGAATTGTGAGAGTTATTTATATGTTATGAATACATCAGATATGTGATTTACAAATATTTTTTCCCAGTCCTTGGCTTATCTTTTGAGTTATTAACAGTATCTTTTGAAGAGCATAAATCTTTCTTTTGATTAAGTCTGATTTATCAGATTTTTGTTTTAAGATGGTACTTTTAGTACTGTATCCAAGAAATCTTTACCTAACTTAAGGTCACAGAGACTTTTCTCCTGTTTTCTTCTAGAACAAAATGTTTAGTCTTGAATTGTGAAAGGCTTTTCACATTTACTAATACTTTTGATTTCTTTTGCAGTGCTCCTGATCAGTTTGCTTTGCCCTACTCTCTATTGGTGCCAGCTGCGTCAGACAGCACAGAAGCCTGGCCGAGAGGAGCTACCCCTCGCCCAAGGTCAGGGGTGGCGACCGAGAGTGCCAGGCTGCGATAGCACAGGAGCAGCCTAGAGGAGCTACCCCACATCCGAGGTCAGGGCAGGGGCCGAGAGGAGCAACCCCACATGTCCAAGGAGCGGTGGCTGCATGGGCGCAGGAGGGCCAGGAGGAGCTACTCCACGTTCAAGGTCAGGAGGGGCAGCTGTGAGGAGATACCCCTCATCCAAGGTAAGAGAAACCCAAGTAAGATGGTAGGTGTTGTGAGAGGGCATCAGAGGGCGGACACACTGAAACCATAATCACAGGAAACTAGCCAATCTCATCACATGGACCACAGCCTTATCTAACTCAATGAAATTAAGCCATGCCATGTGGGGCCACCCAGGACAGGTGGGTCATGGTGGAGAGGTCTGACAGAATGTGGCCCACTGGAGAAGGGGATGGCAAACCACTTCAGTATTCTTGCCTTGAGAAGCCCATGAACAGTATGAAAAGGTAAAATGATAGGATACTGAAAGAGGAACTCCCTAGGTCAGTAGGGGCCCAATATGCTACTGGAGATCAGTGGAGAAATAACTCCAGAAAGAATGAAGGGATGAAGCCAAAGCAAAAACAATACCCAGTTGTAGATATGACTGGTGATAGAAGCAAGGTCCGATGCTGTAAAGAGCAATATTGCATAGAAACCTGGAATGTCAGGTCCATGAATCAAGGCAAATTGGAAGTGGTCAAACAAGAGATGGCAAGAGTGAACTTCCACATTCTAGGAATCAGTGAACTAAAATAGACTGGAATGGGTGAATTTAACTCAGATGACCATTATATCTACTATTGTGGGCAGGAATCCCTCAGAAGAAATGGAGTAGCCATCATGGTGAAAAAAAGAGTCCAAAATGCAGTACTTGGATGCAATCTCAAAAATGACAGAATGATCTCTGTTCGTTTCCAAGGCAAACCATTCAATATCACAGTAATCCAAGTCTATGCCCCAACCAGTAACGCTGAAGAAGCTGAAGTTGAATGGTTCTATGAAGACCTACAAGACCTTTTAGAACTAACACCTAAAAAAAGACATCCTTTTCATTATAGGGGACTGGAATGCAAAATTAGGAAGTCAAGAAACACCTGGAGTAACAGGCAAATTTGGCCTTGGAGGACATAATGAAGCAGGGCAAAGGCTAATAGAGTTTTGCCAAGAGAACACACTGGTCATAGCGAACACCCTCTTCCAATAACACAAGAGAAGACTCTACATATGGACATTACCAGATAGTCAACACCGAAATCAGATTGATTATATTCTTTGCAGCCAAAGATGGAGAAGCTCTATACAGTCAGCAAAAACAAGACTGGGAACTGACTGTGGCTCAGATCATGAACTCCTTATTGACAAATTCAGACTGAAATTGAAGAAAGTAGGGAAAAGCACTAGACCATTCAGGTATGACCTAAATCAAATCCCTTATGATTATACAGTGGAAGTGAGAAATACATTTAAGGGACTAGATCTGATAAACAGAGTGCCTGATTAACTATGGATGGAGGTTCGTGACATTGTACAGGAGACAGGGATCAAGACCATCCCCATGGAAAAGAAATGCAAAAAAGCAAAATGGCTGTCTGGGGAGGCCTTACAAATAGCTGTGAAAAGAAGAGAAGTGAAAAGCAAAGGAGAAAAGGAAAGATATAAGCATCTGAATGCAGAGTTCCAAAGAATAGCAAAGAGAGGTAAGAAAGCCTTCCTCAGTGATCAATGGAAAGAAATAGAGGAAAACAACAGAATGGGAAAGACTAGAGATCTCTTCAAGAAAATTGGAGATACCAAGGGAACATTTCATGCAAAGATGGGCTCAATAAAGGACAGAAATAGTATGGACCTAACAGAAGCAGAGGATATTAAGAAGAGATGGCAAGAATACACAGAAGAACTGTACAAAAAAGATCTTCATGACCCAGATAATCACGATGGTGTGATCACTCACCTAGAGCCAAACATCCTGGAATGTGAAGTCAAGTGGGCCTTAGAAAGCATCACTACAAACAACGCTAGTGGAGGTGATGGAATTCCAGTTGAGCTATTGCAAATCCTGAAAGATGATGCTGTGAAAGTGCTACACTCAATATGCCAGCAAATTTGGAAAACTCAGCAGTGGCCACAGGACTGGAAAAGGTCAGTTTTCATTCAAATCCCAAAGAAAGGCAATGCCAAAGAATGCTCAAAGTACCGCACAATTGCACTCATCTCACACGCTAGTAAAGTGATGCTTAAAATTCTCCAAGCCAGGCTTCAGCAATATGTGAACTGTGAACTTCCAGATGTTCAAGCTGGTTTTAGAAAAGGCAGAGGAACCAGAGATCTAAAGGAGATCAGTCCTGGGTGTTCATTGGAAGGACTGATGCTGAGGCTGAAACTCCAATACGTTGGCCACCTCATGCAAAGAGTTGACTCATTGGAAAAGACCCTGATGCTGAGAGGGATTGGGGGCAGGAGGAGAAGGGGACGATAGAGGATGAGATGGCTGGATGGCATCACCGACTCGATGGACATGAGTTTGAGTGAACTCCAGGAGTTGGTGATGGACAGGGAGGCCTGGGGTGCTGTGATTCATGGGGTCGAAAAGAGTCGGACATGACTGAGGGACTGAACTCAACTGAACTGAGCTCTCTCTACCAGAAACTGTAGCTAAAGTCCCACCTTAGCCTATAAACAGAAAGGACACACCATTAATCTGATCTTTGCTTTAAGTCACTTTATCCAACTCTGAGGATTTCCTGAGCTTTTGCCTCTCCAACTTTCCATTTATATTTGGGACTACAAACAGTGGCTTTTCCAACCATGGGAGGCCCCAAATTTCTGGACTTTCTATTCCCTTTCTATTCTGCTTGTCAATTTGTCAATTACTAATATTTTTCGAGCTTATCTTTCATTACAATATTTTCTCGGAAACTATTGTAAAGCTGTATCTGATATACAACATTTATATTTATACAGCGGTGTCCAGCTGTATTTGATATACACAAATTATTAATGCTGTGCTTTCAATTTTTTTCTCTAGAGCCATAAATTCAGGAGGTACAGGTTCTGCCCTCTGAATTATCATAGGCAACAGTTTTAGAAAGTGCTTACCCCTGCATAACCTAGATGCCCATCCATCCATCCATTCTAGTATATCTATTTCTTCACTTCCCACATCTTGATTGATAAGCTGACATCACTCACTTTAGATCTTCAGTGACCTTCTGTCCCCTATTTCTGTATCCATCAGGATAAGTAACATTAGCTGCTATAACAAAAAAGCTGGTGCTTCAGTGACTTATCATAATAAAAGTTTATTTTTTACCCACTTTAGCATCCACTGAGGATTAGTAGCTCTCCTTTATGAGTTGACTCAGGAAAGTGGGCTCCTTCTATCATGCAGCTCCACTATTTCAGAGACCTTCACCTCCATCAGAGAGAAAGAGAGATGAGAGAATGGAGAATCACTTTCCATTTTCTGAAAGTCCCTGTTATGTCAACCCCCATTGCATTGGCCAGAACCTAGTCTCATGATCCTAACATAACTGTAAGGGATGCTGGGAAATGTAGTCTTTCTGTGAATCCAAGAAGAGGAAATGGGTGGTAGGATCTGGCTTCATGGATCCATTTCTTTGGCCAGGAACTGGGAGCCTTTCCTTGAGTCAGATCTCTCCTTGCTCTCTTAAAGATCATATATTGAGTAAAATCTCAACATTTCATTTAATTCCACCCATCAGTGATCCCGTTAAACAAACACTGATGAGAATCTCAGGGTGGCAGGTATAACGCTGGCATGAGAGGTAGGGAGTGGGAGGGGGTTTCACTAACGGTTTTTAGTGATTGATGTATTTCTAGCACTTGAAGGAATTAGTTCCTGCAGTGATAGAGAGACCTGTTTTATCTCCTTTTTGCAGATGGGCCAGCTGGTTTAGAAAGGCAATCCTGCCCAAGGTCACAGAGCTAGTAACTGGATCAGCTGTGATTAAATCTCATATTCATTTTAAATGGTTTGATCTTACAACCTGTATTCATACACACCAGGTTATAGTCTGGTGGGGGAGATGAACACAAAATCAAATAATTGCAATCCAGGGAGAAAAGTGGACAAGATGTCAGACTGCTCACCACTACTATACCTGGAGGTCAGGGAGGACTTGGGAAATCTTTCAGGGGGAAGGGCATTTGAGCTGGGGTTTCATGGGGTAGTTAGGAGCTCACCAGATGGAGAAAGAGGAAAAATTTCTTGCTACATATATTTCCTTGTGGCTTTTGCTCTAAGCCAGACCCTGCTGGGGAGGACTCCCCTCAAATTTCAGTTTTTAGAGTTTCTTCTTTTAATTTGCGATGCCTGCGGTGGGGGCTTCTGGGGGGAAGACCTAGAGGAAATTGCTGTTCTGTTGGCTGGGCTGTGTCCCCAGGAGGTGAAGATGTTCTGATAAGGAGCTGTGATAGTGACCTTGCAGATCAGCCCTGCTGGAGATAAGGGCAGAAGAGTTGCAGAAGGAGCTTCCTGCTGGGGGCTGACTGGCTGGCAGATCTGTGGCTGTGGGCTGGGCCCGCCCTGCGGAACCCGCTGATTTGGTCACCAAGGTGCTGAGGCTGCGCTTCTGGCTCCCTCCTGCAAGGAGGCTGCATCTCCGGTCACCTGGTCCATGCAGGAACCCTTTGAGACACTCGGGGAGGAAACTGGGTTTCAGCCTCGGCTCTGTTATTAGTTAGCCCCAGGCTGTGGGAAGGTCATTCCACCTGTTTGGGCTTCCTTTCCCACATGTAAAATGGAGTTATCAATTCTTATTTCAACGCACCCTTGCTAGGAGTCAGCAGTTAATGATCCTGATGTACATACATGGGTACTTGGTATAGAATAGATATTTAACAAAAGGTGGGTACTCTTTTTTGGGTTTTTTAAAAATTAATTTTTAATTGGAGTATAATTGCTTTACAATGTTGTGTTGGTTTCCGCTATACAATGTGAATCAGCTATGTACGTATACGTATATTCCCTCCCCATTGAGCTTCCCTCCGACTCCCCCATGCCCTTCTAGGTCATCACAGAGTGTGGAGCTGAGTTCTCTGGGCTACACAGCAGGTTTCCGCTAGCTATCTATGTTACATATGGCAGTGTACGTATGTCAGTGCCACGCTCTCAATTCGTCCCATCCTCTCCTTCCCCCGCTGTGTCTACAAGTCCGGGTGGATATTCTTTTTATCAACTGCTGTCCTAGCCTGATTGTGTCCTCTGGGTGTCCATTCCAGATCTTTCTTAAGCTTCATAGTGATATACCAGGCTAACCAGTCCTGCCCCTTGGACCCTCTAGGCTTTTTACTAGTCCTTCCTTTCCCCTTCCTTTCTTCCTTCCTCCTTCCCTTCCTTCTTTCCTTCCTTTCAAAGCTGATTCAAAAGTAACACTTAGGAGGGAGGTTCGGGAGGGAGGGGGCATGGGTGTACCTATGGCTGATTCTTGTTGATGTTTGACAGAAAACCACAAAATTCTGTAAAGCAGTTATCCTTCAATTAAAAAATAAAGTGTCAAAAAAAAAAAAATAGCCCTTTACGTTCCTGTTAGCAGGTTGTAAGCATTGCTGGGGACCTTACTTGAACTTGGGCTTCCCTGGTGGCCCAGACAGTAAAGAATCGCCTGAAATGCAGGAGACCAGGGTTCTATCCTTGGGTGGGGAAGATCCCCTGGAGAAGGAAATGGGAACTCATTCCAGTATTCTTGCCTGGAGAATTCTATGGACAGAGAAGCCTGGTGGGGTACAGTCCTTGGGCTTTCAAAGAGTTGGATGTGAGTAACACTGTCTTCCTTTCTTATACGAACCCTGACATCACACCCCCTCCGAGTGCACTAGGAAAACAGTTTGCTGTCTAGAGGGCTCCGAATGTCTCAGATGGCAAGGGGAACTTTCCTCTGCTTCTGTTTCTCTGGCTCTGTTTTCATTTCCTGTTGTCTCTTTCTGTCTCTCTCTGTGTCTGTCTCCTCTCTCTGTATCCCTCTCTCTCTCCATCCTTTGAGGGAGGACCCAGAGCTCGGGGAATGGGCTTTCTCTAAGAGGGAGAGAGAGAATGCGTTTTATTCATTTACTATGTAGCAGCTCCAGGCCTAGCCCCAGGCCCTGCTGGAAAGAATATTCCAATCTAGGCTAAAAACTTCAGACATTAACAAGTGATGAAATAGCGGGTGGTTATTCGCATGGATTGAGAGTGATCACACAAACCACCGGAATATTAATTGGTGTGCCATGTTCATACAAAGAAGGAAGAGAGGATGGGGGCTTGAAATGACGGGGACAGAACAGTAACACAGATGATTCCTAACAGGAAACATTAAACATGCAGACAGTGGCAACAAATTGGGTAAGTTCACAGCAGATTTCCTAGTACCATAAATTGGCTGTTAGCCCCTTTACAGACTGCTGTGTGAAGCTGGCATCTCGATTTGCAGTAAGTCGAAAATTTTAATCCTGTTAGAGAATGCCAGGAGGGGAGGGGTGCTGCGAACCATCCTCTCGCCCCCAACATCCGAGACATCACCTTGTGAAATCCACAAGGCAGGCGAAGAAGGCTCCGCTACCTCCTTGGCTTCTCAGTTCAATTGTTCCTCCTATCTATCCTCACACATTACACATATTTCCCCGCCATAGCAAGCACCACGCATTTTAAGTGCTTATTCACTTGGAGTGATGTCTGTCCTCCCAACTAAGCTGTCGATGCTAATTAAAAAAAAAAAACAAAACTATTTATTTCTCTTTGTTGCTTTGTATGGGTTTTCTCTAGTTGTGGCGAGCCTAGGCTACTCTTCGTTGCCGTGTGCGGGCTGCTCATTGTGGTGGCTTCTCTTGTTGCAGAGCACAGGCTCTGGGCCCACGGGCATCAGTAGTGGTGGCTGGCAGGCTCTGGAGCATGCGCTTGGAGAAGGAAATGACAACCCACTCCAGTATTCTTGCCTAGAGAATCCTGTGGACAGAGAAGTCTGGTGGGTTGCTGTCCATAGGGTCGCACAGAGTTGGACATGGCTGAAGCAACTTAGCATGCACGCATGTGTTGCAGAAGGAAATGGCAACCCACTTCAGTATTCTTGCCTGGAGACTCTCAGGGACAGAGGAGCCTGGTGGGCTGCTGTCTATGGGGTCGCACAGAGTCCGACATGACTGAAGCGACTTAGCAGCAGCAGCAGCAGAGCATAGGCTAAGTATTTGTGGTGCACAAGCTTAGTTGTTCCAGGGCATGTGGACTCCTCCTGGACCAGGGATTAAACCTGTATGCCCTGCATTGCCAGGCAGATTCCCATTCACTGAGCCACCAGGGAAGTCTGACACTAATTTTTTTTTTTAATTAAAGCACAGTTGAATTTTAATGTTGTGTCAATTACTGCCGTACAGCAATGTGACTCAGTTACACACACATACACACACACACATATATGTATTTATTCATATTCTTTTTCATTACGGTTTATCACAAGATATTGAATACAGTTCCCTGGGCAATTCAGTAGGACCTTGTTGTTTAAACACTAAAGTTTTGCCACGACATTCTAGGAGCTGGTGGTTCTACCTTGGAACCTTGGAGGTCAACCTCTGTTTTCACTGAATGCTGCCTGCTTACATGTCTTGGGGGCCCTCCTGGGATGAACACATGGCCCCCTGAACAAGCACAGCTCTGGTGTCAGATCTGGGTCCAAGTACAAATTTTGCCCCCTAGTTCTTCTTTGTGGGCTTCCCTGATAGCTCTGGTGGTAAAGAATCTACCTGCAATGCAGGAGACCCCGGGTTGATTCGTGGGTCAGGAAGATCCCCTGGAGAAGGGATAGGCTATCCACTCCAGTATTCTTGGGCTTCCCTTGTGGCTCAGCTGGTAAAGAATCCGCCTGCAATGTGGAAGACCTAGTGGGTTTGATCCCTGGTTTGGGAAGATCCCCTGGAGAAGGGAAAGGCTACCCACTCCAGTGTTCTGGCCTGGAGAATTGCATGGACTGTATAGTCCACAGGGTCACAAAGAGTTGGACACGACTAAGCGACTTTTGCTTTCACTTTCTTCTCAGTGGGACCTTGGGCAAGTCTGATTTCATCTCTGTGTTTCAGCTTCCTGATCTGCTTGACGGATGGAAGAATTGGAAGAGACCAAGTGTCACAAGCTTGCAGCAGACTCCAGTTCTCTGGACCCCAGGTGGGTGCTCTGTTCCATTGCATGGAATGTTCTGTGTGGTGGTTTTTTGAAGGGCAGGGGTGCATTGATGCACTTGTCCCTGAAGGCAAGGAGAACATACTAGGACTGTTGCTGCTGCTGCTAAGTCGCTTCAGTTGTGTCCGACTCTGTGAGACCCCATAGACAGCAGCCCACCAGGCTCCCCCGTCCCTGGGATTCTCCAGGCAAGAACACTGGAGTGGGTTGCCATTTCCTTCTCCAGTGCATGAAAGTGAAAAGTGAAAGTGAAGTCGCTCCATCGTGTTTGACTCTTCGCGACCTCACGGACTGCAGCCTACCAGGCTCCTCCATCCATGGGATTTTCCAGGCAAGAATGCTGGAGTGGGGTGCCATTGCCTTCTCGGAATTGAAGGTTACAAAGGCTTTATTCTAGGTTTCCTTCTAAATGTTTTATATTTGTGTTTATCATTTGTTATGAGTTAAATTTCGAATATGGTAAATGGATTAAAGCTCATTTTTTGTTTCCTATGATTCTTTCATTATTCTAGCACTTCTTGTTGAAAAGACCAACTTTTCTCCACTGAATTATGTTTACATCTTTGTTGAAAATCAATTTCAATTATGTGAGCTTATTTCTAGACTCTGACTTGTTTGCCTATTTTAACACCAGTACTATACTGTCTTTATTATAGTAGCTTCATAAATCTTAAAGTCAAGAGTGTTAATCTTCCGTTATAGTCTTCTTTTTAAAAGTTTTTTTTTTTTTCTTTTTTCATTCTAGGCCCTTTTCACTTCCAAAAGAATTTTAGAGTGAGTTTGTCAATTTCTATAAGAAAGCTTGCTGGGATTTTACTTGAGATTGTGTTGAAGCTATAGATCAATTAGGGGAGAACTTATAGCTTAACAAGAGTGAGTCTGGTTCATGATTATACTAAAAATCTTCATTCACTTAGATCTTAATTTTTCTCAGTAATATTTTGTAGTTTTCTGTGCTTGAGCCTTATATATCTTTCTACATCTCCCAGTGTTTCTTTAATGCTATTGCAGCTTTTCTTTTTCATTTCAATCTGATTGTTTTTAGTATAGAGAAATAGAATTGATTCTTTAATATCAGTCTGATGCCTAACAACTGTGTTATACTCACTTATTTGTTCTAGTCACTTTTTTGTATATTAAATAGAATTTCCTATGTGGACCATCATGCCTGTGAATAAAAAACAATTTTACATTTTTTTTTTTATTTGGATTCCTTTGATTTCCTTTTCTTGTCTTATTGCAATGTTTAGAACTTCCAGTATAGTGGTGAATAGAACTGGTGAGAGTGAACTTCTGTGATTTCCTCCTGATCTTAAGGATGAAAGAAGTTCATCTTTCACCATTAAATATGATGCTAGCATGTATTTTTGGAAGATTTCTCCATATTAGATTGAGGCAGTTCCTTTCTATTCCCAGTTTGCTGAAAACTGGATACTTAATTTAGCCAATGCTTTTTTTATATTCATTAAAACCATCATATAGTTTTTCATTTTTTGGCCTGTTAATATGATGAATTATTAATATATTGTTGATTTTCAAACATTAAACCAATCTCATATTCCCAGATTGTGATGTTCTTTTTACATGCATAAAATTTTTTTTAGAAGAATTTTTCATTTATTTTCATGTGGGCCACTGTACTATCGTCTTCTTTAATATCTTAATTTTGTTTTTATATCAGGGTTGTGCTGGCTTTATAGAATGCAGTGAGAAATGTTCCTTCTTTTATTTTCTGGAAGAATTTGATATCATCTCCTGAAATGTTTGAGTAGGATTTACCAAGGAAGCCATCTGGCCTGGTCTTTATTTTTGAGGAAGTTTTTAACTAAAATTTGAATGTCTTTAACAATTAGAGTACTGTTTGGGTTGTTTATTTCTTGCTTAAGTGTTGTTGCACATGTACTCAGCTGTGTCTGACTCTTATGTGACCCCAAGGACTGCAGCTCACCAGGCTCCCCGCTCTATGGAATTGTCCAGGCAAGAATAATGGAGTGGGTTGCCATTTCCTACTCCAGGAGATTTTCCAAACCCAGGGATCAAACCTATGTTTCCTGCATCGGCAGGTGGGTTCTTTACCATTGAGCCACCTGCGGATGAAAGATTCCTGTAAGTATTGGTAGTTTGTCCATTTAACATAAATTGTTAACTTTTTGTCATAAAATTTTTAATAATGTTCCATGATTATTCTTTTAATATCTGTAGAATTTATGGTGATATCAACTCTCTTATTTCTGATATTGGTAATTTGGTTCTCTCTATTTTCTCTAATTAGTCTAGCTAGACTGTCAACAATTACTGATCTTGCCAAAGAATCAGTTTTTGGTTTTTAAAATTTTTTTTCTATTGATTTTTATTGATTTTCTCTTTCTTTGATTTCTCTTTTATTTTCTTTTTGCCTGCTTAATTTTGGGATTATGTGTTTTTAAGGTGCAAAGATCATTGATTTGAGATCTTTTATTTCATCTTTTCTAATATAGGCATTTAATGTTATACTTTTTACTGTGATACATTAGTAATATCCTATAAATTTTGATTATTTTCATTTCTTGGCTACTTTCTAATTTTCCTTTTGATTTCTCCTTTGACTCATGTGTTATTAGAGGTATGCTACTTAGTTCCCAAATTCTTATAAATTCTCTAGATATCTTTGTGTTATTGATGTTCAATTTAATTCCGTTGTGGTCAGTGAACATACTTTGTATGACTCAAATTATTGAGACTTGTTTTGTGATCCAGAATATGTTCTATATTGGGGACTATTTAATAAGCATTTATAAAGAATGTATATCCCACTGTTGTTTGGAGAAGTACTCTCCAAATATCAATAAAGTCAAGTTGATTGATAGTATTGGGATATTATTAGATTTTCTATTTACTTGTTCTGTCAGTTATTGACAAGGGGATACTGAAATCTCCAAACTTGTGGATTTGTCTATTTCTCCATCCAGTTCTGCTTTACTTTATGTAATTTGGGACTAAGTGCATAAACAATTAAGAGTAGAATGTCTTTTTTATGGATTAAACCCTTTTCATCATGAAATGCCCTTTGTTATCTTTCTGTGATTCTTCGCTCTGAAATCCACTTTGTCTGATATTCATGTAGCCACATCCACTTTCTTTTGTTTGGTATTAGGCTTTTTGTATTTAAAGCGAGTTTTCTTTTTGTGGGCAGCATAGCACTGGGACTTATTTCGTTGTTTTTTTAATCCAATCTGACAAACTCCGCCTTTTAATTGTGGTGTTTAGATAGTTGGTTTTAATGCCATCACTGCTGTGATTTAAATCTACCGTCTTGCTCTTGGTTTCCTGTTTGTCTCTTCTGTTTGGTGAACTTCCCGCCCTTTTCTGACTTCCTTTGGATGGAATATTTTATGATGATTGCATTTTGTCTCCTTGATTGGCTTGTTAGCCTTACTTTTTTGCTGAGTAATTTTAGTGGTGGCTTTAGGGTTTTTAATATGTGTCTTTAATTTAATGTCTAGGATAAGAACCTGACAATAGTCCACTTCTGTTTCCTCTCTCTTGACCTCAAGCTATTGTCACGCGTTTATGCCATAAACTCCACAATACATTGTTTTTACTTTTTCCTTAAGTAGTTGATTATCTGTCAGAGAATTTTGAATAATAAGAAGGATGTGTTTATATTTACCCATGGCATTACCATTTCTGTTGCTCTTCATTCCTTCATGTGAATCCAAGTTTTCACTGAGTATCATTTTCCTTCTCTGCAAAGGATTTCCAACAGTTCTTCCAGCGCAGGTCTACTGGTGAGGTATTCCTTCTGCTTTTGTGGGTCTGAAAAGACATTACTGTGTCTCCACTCACTGAAGGACAGTCTCAAAAATCTTCACAGATCTGCCAACAATTTCCTTTCCACTGCTCCCTAAGGCTCTCAAGAGGATGTGTGTTGGGGGTGGCAGAATTTAAAATGATTTCTTTTGTGTGGAATATTTTACAAGAACATGGAGGAATCTGTCCTATGGCCAGCCGTTCACTGAGGCAGGAGCCAAGGAGCTGATTCTCCATCCCAGAAGCAGGGTTGGTGGTGAGGAATTAAAGGACAGTACATGAAGGATGATAATTTATCACTGGCAGGAATCACATGACTGAGGAGGAGAGGATGTGTATTTTTTAACCTAAGAAAGCAGCCCTTTGTTGAAACTGTGATGATGAATAAACGCCTTTTGCTACCAAAGTTAATCTCTTAGGCTTCAATGACAAAGTTTTGGGATTCCATGTTGCACTGAAGACAAGTATACCTTCCATGTTGTGTAGAAGCAACTGGATTTGCAGAAACTGTGTTGGAGATTTCTGTGATGTCCTCTTGGCTGCGGTGCTCATGTTTGCTTCCCTCATAGGCAACCTTGTCCTTGTCCTTCAGGGGAAGATGACAACATCATCTCCTTGGCTCAGTTGAAGTTCCAAAATCTATGCTTACATATTGTAATTTGGGCAGCACAAGGAAACTAGACAAATGACCCTCATGCTTTCTGATCATTTTTTTCTCCTTATGGTGAATCTCTGGTACTCACGCTTGAGGTCAGCCAATTTCTCAAAGATAGAACTTAGGGGAAGAAGCCACAAAAATCACAACCAGTCATGCTGGAAGTCTTTAGAGTCAGGCTGCCTCAGGGTCAAGGCCCACCCTCCTCTTTTCTGGGGCTCAAGCTCCAGATATAAATGGAGCTTCAGAAGTTTCCCTTCTAGCTCTAACATTATTAATAAATCTGCTACCTGGACATTATTAATTCTCTCCCTTGTATGAGTCCACATTGGATAGCTTGTCTGTGTCCAGCATATTGCAAATTTAGTCCTATATTTTCTTAATCAGATCATGTCATTTTTGTAAAAAAAAAAAGAAATTTTATTTTTCATAATGAATTTTATATTATAAACATTAGCAAGTTAGTTACAGAAAATTTAGAAGACACAGATTTGCAAAAGAAGAAAATGTTATCATTAAAAAAAATTGACACTCCCTAGAGATGACCACTATTTTCAGTCTTTGGTTACACATCCTTCCAGTCCTTCTTCTCTCATGTTCTGCAATTTTTTATTTTTTAAATAAAAAGGCATTATGAAGAATAAATTGATTTATTTGTAAATTTTCACTTAACATTATTCTGTCATCAGCTTTCTACATAATTGAATATTCTTGCATTATGTCGTTTTCGGTGCCTACCAAGTTATCCTTTTTAGACGTGCCATGATTTATCTAATCATCTTTGGTTTTTGGACATTTTGAACAATTCTCGCTTGAACTTCCTTTTTTTAAGAATAGTTATTTATTCATTTATAGCCGTGCTAGGACTTTGCTGTTGTGTGGGCTTTTTCTCTGGTTGCAGTGAGTGGGGGATACTCTCGAGTTGCAGAGCATGGTCTTATCATTGCGGTGGCATCTCTTGTTGTGGGGCACGAACTCTAGCGTGCTTGAGCTCAGTAGCTGTGGCTCCCAGGCACTAGAGCACAGGCGGAATGGTCGTGGCACCTGGGCTTAGTTGCTCCTTGGCATGTGGGGTCTTCCCAGACCAGGGACTGACCTTGTGTCTCCTGTATTGGCAGGTGGATTCTTTCTCATTGAGCCACCAGGAAGCCCCAGAACTTCCTAAAGTGGAGTCCTTGTGTACATTTCTGATTATTTCCTTAAGATAAATATCTAGCAGCAGATTTCTAGAGCAGAGGCAATTTACTATTTTTAGGCTTTGAAACATTCAGATTAAACTCCAGAAAACATTCAGCATCCTGCCATAGGATGAGATATGGTGTCTTACAAAGATCCTGGGAGGCAGACGGCTCATGGATCAGCTCAGCTCTGCATCTTTTCATGTGACTGCAGACAAGTTATTTAACCATTAGAGGCCTCAGTTTCCTCATCTGCAGAATGGGGTAGTGATTTGGTGGAATAATATCTATTTAAAATAGTCACCTTCCTGTCAATGGAGGTGGTGTATTTAAATTAAGAAGCTAGTCTGTATAGTCAAAGCTGTGGTTTTTCCAGTAGTCATGTACAGATGTGAGAGCTGGGCCATAAAGAAAGCTCAGCACCGCAGAACTGACGCTTTTGAACTGTGGTGCTGGAGAAGACTCTTAAGAGTTCCTTGAACAGCAAGAAGATCAAACCAGTCAATCCTAAAGGAAATCAACCCTGAATATTCATTGTAAGGACTGGTGCTGAAGCTCCAAGCTTTTGGCCACCTGATGCAAAGAACTGACTCATTGGGAAAGACCCTGATGCTGGGAAAGATTGAAGGCAGGAGGAGAAGCGGACAACAGAGGATGAGATGGTTGAATGGCATCTTTGACTCAATGGACATGAGTTTGAGCCAACTCTGGGAGACAGTGAAGGACAGGGAAGCCTGGCATACTGAGGTTGATGGGTTCTCAAAGAGCTGAGCACTTTGATCAGATTTAGTGACTGAACAACAAGAGCAGTCTCTTATTGTGGGGGTGAGGTGAGGAGAAGTGACTTTCCAAGGTTACACAGGGCACTTTCCTTCTGTGGTAATGAGCTCTCTATTGCCAGAAGGACTCAACCTTGGGGACCCCCAGGCGTGGGGCAGAGGACCGTACCAGGACTGTCAGAAAGCCAATGAGCTGCCGAGGGCAGGGATGTGTTCGCCCTCGGGGACCACCCAGCTGGCTCCCAGTTCTTCCCATCTCTTCCCGCCTCCCTTGGGCCTGGTCTCCATCTTCCCTCTGAAGTGAGCGTGCTCTATGAGTTCTAACAAGAAATACTATGATCTAACTTCATGTGGCTTCAGGAGATACAGATCTGTGGTAACACTTCAAATTTAGTGTTGTGAGTGAGTAATTACTTTCTGAATCTGAGGAGTCCGATTGAACGTGAATCATTATTGTGTGTTAATTAAAATCCTGCTGATGGTTAAAATTATATTTTGGTGTTTTAATAACTCTGTAAGGGACAGGTAGATAAAACTCAGAGATATGTATCGGTGTGGATTCTTGTTAAACACCAATAAATATTGGTATTAATTCAAACATGTGCTTATTGTTTTGTGAACTTTAATGGAATTTATGCCTGAGATGGGTCAGGATGTCACAATAACGTCTGTGTCTCTTTGGAACCTGCATTCAGGGATCTTTTGATCTTTGTGGACTCTGAGTTTGGGGTATGCGTCTTCAGAGTGCATGGTGGCTGGGAAACCAAGGAGGAGGTTTGGGGTGGTTATGATATGCTCCTGTCAAATTCCTTCTGGGCCATTCCAAGGATCAGAGTGAAATCAAACTTCGAACCCTTCTAGAATCTGTTTATTAGACCACAGACCTGTATGCACTGAGTTGGTAGGATTTTCAAGTCACTTTTTTGACCCACTCTCTCCCTGAGATGCTGAGTGGGTGGGTAGGGTGGGCCCAGTGGGGTTTTCTGGGGGAGTCTGGGGAAATATCAGGGACATTTTATCTCCTCCCTCTGCGCTTCCATATACCCAAACTTCCTCCCATTCAGGGGTCTGAAGAAGTGTCCCCAAGAAGTGAGCATTAGTTGGGGAACTGACACATTCCTGTCCTCTCTAGGGTGTGGGTTCCAATGTTACCAACAGCCCCTGGGTCATCCCTGCCATCCTGTTTCCAGACAACAGGGTTTCGTGCCTCCCCAGAAGCTGAGCTCACCACTGGACATCCTGGGGGTCTAGAAAGTTATTTCTCTAAGGGGACAGAGGTGCCCCTGGGGCTGGATGGAGAAATGGTGTGATTTGCCTGAGGAAGCAGTGGTTTGGGAGGGCCCGTCTGATGCAGCCACTTGAGCCTGGCTGTTTGGGTACAGGATGCTCATTGGTAAGGCCCTGGCAGGAAATGGCACCCTCAAATTGGGTCACTTGGGGTGAACTGAATAGACATGCCATCTGCAAAGGCTGAGCAGGGATCAGGGAGAATCTAAGAGACACTGCAGTGGGCAGAGGTGGAGAGGAAGGAGGGAGGCCCTGGGGGCAGCAGCTTGAGGAAGCGGGGGAGCGAGGGCTGTTGGTTCTCAGACCAGCGTCGTGGACCCAGAGGAGGAGGCTGGAGGGCGGAGGGAGAGAGGAGGTGGCGCTCAGGGATAGAGCATGGCTCTGAGAGGAGACTGGGGTGGCTCTGGCACCTGAGTGTTCCTCAGCGACCCAGGGGCCAATCCCGTAGAGAGTGTGACCTTTGAGATGGCCTTGATGCGAGGGAAGAATTGGGACTGGAGGAGCTGATGGTGGTAGGGGGAGGCCCAGGATGAGGAGGGGGCTGGAGAGGAGAAAGTGTGCAGGTTGGAAGTAGGGGGTGAGGGAAGAGGAGCAGGCACGTGGATTTGATGAGCGCCCAGAAGGCACAGGTGAGTTGGAGAGGTCTGGCTCGATTCCTTGTTTGCAAAAGAATCTGATTCTACAGGATGTTAGCGTCTCCTGAAGGGGGTGATGGGAGCAGGACCATGTTTAGGGAGGACGAATACAGCAGGACAGATGGACGCACTGGGGAGAGGCTGGAAGCTGCAGAGCCTGCGAGGGTTGCAGTGTTGGTCAAGCGAAGAGTGAGTGGGGTCTGGGCCCAGTGGTCACTGCAGGGATGGAGGGGAGGGGGACGGAGAGAGGAGGTTCGAGGTTCCTGCTAGAGAGAAAACTGGTGGTATAGTGGGGAGGGAGAGGAGTGGGGCTGCTCTGGGCCCTGGCCTGGCAACACCATCAGGGATAGGTGGAGGGCTGGCCGGAGTTTGGGGGATTAACAACATTTCCTGGGACTAACATTTGGGGTGTTGGGATCTCCTGTGCCCGTGATCTCGTTGTATCCCCTGCCTGGTTTCCCCACCAGAATCACCTGCAAAATCTGTTGGAAATACAGCTCCCTGGGCCCCAGGCTCAGGTGAGCAGCGTCAGCCAGGGGGTATGCATTTTAAGGTGCCCTCAGGAGTCTCTAAGATCTTTAGAGAAAGCAAACATCACTTTGCTGACCAAGGTCTGTATAGTCAAAGCTATAGTTTATCCAGTAGTCATGAACAAATGTAAGGACCATAAAGAAGGCAGAGTGTTGAAGAATTGATGCTTTTGAACTGTGGTGCTGGAGAAGACTCTTAAGAATCTTAAGAGTCTTGGACAGCAAGGAGATCAAACCAGTCAATCCTAAAGGAAATTGACCCTGGATATTCATTGGAAAGACTGATGCTGACGTTGAAGCTCCAATACTTTGGCCACCTGATGCAGAGAGGTGACTCACTGGAAGAGACCCTGATTGTGGGAAAGATTGAGGGTAAGAGAAGGGGGCAGCAAAGGATGAGATGTTAGATAGCATCACTGACTCAGTGGACATGAGTTTGAGCAAACTCCGGGAGATAGTGAAGGACAGGGAAGCCTGGTGTGCTGCAGTCCACGCAGTCCCAAAGAGCTGGACACGAGTTAGTGGCTGAACAACAGCAGGAGTCTCTGCTGCAGCTGGGCTGGTCCATGCTGCGGTCATTTCTCTTCATCCTCTCGACGTCCAGGAAGGTTCCATGTGGTTTCTCCCTTTCCCTAGAGTGGACATTGAGGCCAGGTGACAGGCCTGTGTCAGGGCTAAGCCTCAGCCTCGAGGCCTCTTAAATCCACGGCAGGGATGGAAGGGTGGGGTGGGGGCCGACTTGGATGCCTTTATTCTCACCTCATGGGCTTCAGGCAGCTTGGTAGGAGGTCATCTTTCCTGAGGCAGGGCCACACAGTGGGTGGGCAAGTGGGCACCAGCCCTCCCTGGTGTCCAGGACCTCACAGACAGAGGCTGGCAGAGGCTGCTTGGCTTCAGCAAGCCCAAGTGGCTGGAGCTGGGCTGGGCATGTGAGGTTGGAGGAGGAGTTGCTTGGCCACTGGGTCCCTGCAGGATTCAATGTGAAAGGCCCACGAGTGATGAAATGCGTGGGTACCCATCTTTCTTGAGCTGGGAACTCTGCCAAGCCAAAAAATCCATGCTTCATGTATTTTTTTTTTTTTTTTTTTCCTGAATTCACTATTCTCTACCAGGGCAAGGGAGGTGAGCTCAGTTTGTCTAACCTGTGAAATGGGAACCGATGTGAAAGTTTGGAATCACACAGTCAGACAAGCCTGCAAGTTGCCTCTGACCATTAGTTTCTTTACCTGAAAAATAGAGGTGGCCTCTCAACCTCATAGTGTTGTTACCAGTGACAAATGGCATCAGCTAAGTAGCACATGCAAGCGTGCCTAGCACATCACCAGGTGGAAGCTACCCCGGGTCACGGGTACTTAGCCAAGCCCAGTGCATCGTGCACTTGTTGGTTAAAGCAGATGTTGTTATTGTTTAGTCACTAAGTTGTGTCTGACTCTTTTGTGACCCTGAGGACTGTAGCCCACCAGGCTCCTCTGTCCATGGGATTTCCCAGGCAAGAATACTGGAATGGGTTGCCACTTCCTTCTCCAGGGGATCTTCCCCACTCAGGGATCAAACCCGTGTCTTGGTCTATTAAGTGTCATGAGTGTGTCCATTGCTGTGGGGATCCACACTACAGCAGTATCTGGGCCTTGGCAAGCAACCAGAAGCTTCAGATCTCCTGGAGGATCAGGGGCAGCAGGGAGAAAACCAACTGAATGGACACCACACGTCCGCTTCCTCAACACCCTCTGAGTCTTGCACATTGGCCTGACCCTTCTTTCTTGTCTCGGAAAGGTAAACGAGAAAAAGAAGAAATTTCCCAGCATGCTTTATGGGCCTCCTCACAAGATGGCTGCCCCAGGCTGCTTGTGGTCAGCCAGACCACTGAGTCCTTGGGTAACTTTTCCTGATCCTGGTCTGCACTTTCCCTCCTTGATGGCTCCACAGACTCCTACACATCCTTGCAAACCCCTCTCAGATGTTCCTTCCTCTGAGAATTCCTTCTGGACTTGCATGTCCTTCTGGGCTTGTCAGTGGTTACTCTGCTGTGACAGGCCAGTGCCAGCGCCCTGAGAGCTCTGATCATGCTACACGGTGAGGGCTTATTGTCTGACCTCCCACTAGAGCTTCAGCCAATGGAGGATGCACATTTAACTCAATTCTGCATCCACAGTGCCAGGACTGGGTGGGGAATAAAGGCCAGGTGGGTTAAGTGTATCAGTTCAGTTCAGTCCCTCAGTTGTGTCCGACTCTTTGCGAACCCATGGACTGCAGCATGCCAGGCCTCCCTGTCCATCACCAACTCCCAGAGCTTACTCAAACTCATGTACATTGAGTTGGTGATACCATCCAACCATCTCATCCTCTGTCGTCCCCTTCTCCTGCCTTCAATCTTTCCCAGCATCAGGGTCTTTTCACGAGTCAGTTCTTCACACCAAGTGGCCAAAGTATTGGTTAAGTGAATAGATGGACATAGAAGGACAGCAATCACAGTCCCGACTGAAGGAACAAGCATGCATGCAGGGCTATCAGACTGTAAAAGCACAGAGTCACACACCACAGGGGCAGGAGCAAGTGATGTGCTGGCGGAGCGCAGAGGCCTGCCTGATTTTCCCCAGGGGACCCAGAAGGTCCCGGATGGACTCCGGGAGCAGGTGGCCTTGGAGATGGGATTTGAAAGGTGGTGTCTCACTCCTAAACCCATTCTTCTCCATCTCGCAGGATGGAAGCTGAGGCTGGAGGTGCCACCAGAGGTGGGGTAGGGCAAACCATGACCAATCAGAATATCCTCTCTGCCAACAGGCAAACAAACCTTTTTCCAAGTAGGAGAGTAAGTCTGCATTCCTCCGCCACCCAGCTGGCCACAATTCACTTTCGACTCAGTCGAGATTTCAGAAAAGATGGCACAGGAGGGCTGAGGCAGGGCCAATGGAAAATGAAAAGGGGCAGACAGGGCAGGTCCCCAGGTCCTCAGGCTGGCCCACTGATCAGGGCTCCCAGGCAGCACACAGGAATGGAACATCAGGGATTGGGCTCCTCTGACGCAGTAGCCACTGCTCCTTCATTTGTTCAAAAATCAAGCCTCCGATGGGCGGAGCTCCCTGCTCTGGGCTGAGGGTGGGGCAGGTGAACAAATTATTCTCTCTGCTCCAGGGGATGGATGGATCAGAGGTGAACCAAAGCCCCAACAGATGAGGGGCTGATCAGGGGCACTGAAGCCTTGTCAAATCTCCCAGAGTCGACTCTGCAGAGACGATCTACTAGTTGGAGTGGCCGTTCACGCACACGTACTAACTGAACAGGTGTGTGCACCTGGCATTGTGGACACGACAAAGTCCTGGAGCTTACATTCCAGTGAGGCAGTCAGGCATTTATCAGAGCATCAGCAGTAAGAGCTGGGGAAGCTGGTGAAAATGACCTTCTGGCTTTAGCAGAGGCTCAATGACATCTTGGGGGACTCTGGGGAAAAGTGAGAAAGAAGAAAATAATAAAAAGGGAGGAAAAGTCAAATACCTCCATGCCCAGAAGATAAGAGCCTTAAAGCCTGGCTTCAAGGCTCCTGAGCCGAGGTGAAGGTTCTGTCTGTGCCTCCAAGGTACCGGTGAGGGCCTTCAAGCGTGTTTTCGGTGGGGATGTGGGACGTGGCCGAACGGCACTTTGGAAAGATGACGTGGTTTTGGTGTGGACTGACTGGAGGCATAGGAGCAGAAGCGGCCCGTGGGCTATGGTCCTAGTGAGAGATGCTGGGATTAAGACAGGGCTGCAACAGGGCTGGTCCTCATGGGGCTCAGTGGGAAGTGCTTCATCTTAGCTTGTTTGCAGACCTGTTTCAGAGCAGTGCCCATTCATCCATTCTTTATATTTTAAAATTTTTAAAAATTAATTTATTTACTTTAATTGAAGGCTAATTACTTAACAATACTGTGGTGGTTTTTGGCCATACACTGACATGAATCAGCCACGGGTGTACATGTGTCCCCCATCCTGAACCCCCGTCCCACCTCCCTCCCCATCCCATCCCTCTGGGTTGTCCCAGAGCACCGGCTTTGAGTGCCTTGTTACATGAATCGAACTTGGACTGGTCATCTATTTCACATATGGTAATGTACATGTTTCAATGCTATTCTCTCAAATCATCCCACCCTCGCCTTCTCCCACAGAGTCTAAAAGTCTCTTCTTTATATCTGTGTCTCTTTTGCTGTCTCAAGTATGGGGTCGTCATCGGCCTCTTTCTAAATTCCATATATGTGTGTTAATATACTGTATTGGCCATTCATCTGTTCTTTACTGGGTCTCTCTCTCTCTGATGAGCAGGTAGAGGTGTCTTCTGCCTCCTCGTTCAGTCCACTAGAGGTTGATGAAATGGCAAGAGGGCTGTGCCCGGGGCTCTGGGTCTTTGTGCACCCCTGAGGCCAGGGCAGGCACCCAGGGATCCCCACTGCCCTGGGCAGCCTGGTGGGGAGCTTTGGCAGTGATGAGGGAGCTCCCTCGCCCTCTGGGAGCCCTGAGCCCCCCAAGGAGCAGGGGAAGGAATTCTGCCTGACTTGAGCCCCTCTGGCTGCAGAAAATGGCACGCAGGGAGGCATGGAGACCTGTGAGAGTTGGGGAGGGTGGGGAGGTGTCCTTAGGAAGGGAACCGTGAGTGGGAGCTGGGGGCGGAGAGCTGCCCGGCCAAGGTGGGCCGTTTGGGGAAAGCTCATCCTGGGGCAGGACGTGGCCTGGGCCTGTTCCAGGCGGTGGGGTGCTTCCCGCAGGTGGCCCTTTGATCTCACAACAAATGGCCTATTCAGCATCTCCAAGACAGGGCCGGCTCTTGGCAGCCAGGGTGGGAAGGTGGCAAGACACAGGGGATTGTCTGCCTGGTTCCAGGGCAGGGGCTTCGCTGATCAACTTTGTGCCCACGAGGAGAGGAGCCAGGTTCCAGGTGCTGTTGGGATGGCTGGGTGCCAAGGGCTCCCCGACAGGCCCTGGGCCGGCTGTGGGGCTCTGTGGTGCCCAGACTCCCCTGCCTGTTTTTGCAGGTCCTGGGGCAGGAACGAGTGTGGGGTGTGGTAGGGCTCACCAGGTTGGGGCCGGGGCTGGGTGGGGGGTGGGTGTGTGGGGCGGGGCGTGGCGGAGGTTGGAGCTTCTGTGCACAGACCCTTCTTCCAGAACTGACTGGTCGGTGCCCCTCCCTCCACTGGAAACATTTCCTGGGTGAAGACTCATTTGCTGGGAGAGACTAGGCTGGATATTGTGGACCTCAAACTGAAAAAGTTGAGGTCTCCTCTCCACCCCTCACCTGCTGTTCAAGAGTCAATACCTAAACCACAAAAGACAATCGTTCTTTTTTTGAAAACACTAAGCGTTAACGAATGCTGGAAATAAGCAGCTTCTTTTTTGACTTTTGGGTTCTTTTTCTCTTTTAAAGGTTTTTTTTTTTTTTGATGTGGACCATTTTACAAGTCTTTACTGAATTTGTTACAATATTGCTTCTGTTTCATGTTTTGAACTTTTGGCCATCAGGTACGTGGCATCTTAGCTTAAGGGATCGAACCTGCACCCACTGTTGAAAGGCCAAGTCTCAGTCACTGGACTGCTAGGGAAATGTCTGGATTCTTTCTCTTTATTTATTTCATTTGAGTGTCTCTACTTCTCTGATTCCTGGTGATGGGGTTTAGTTGCTAAGTCGTATTGGACTCTTGCAACCCCATGGACTATATAGTCTGCCAGGCTCCTCTGTCCATGGGATTCTCCATACAAGAACACTGAAGTGGGTTGCCATTTGAGGAGCACATATTTAGAAGGCCTAATGGATAAACGATGATTCTGGAAAAAAAGGCCAGCTTGCAGATTGCCATGTGAAGAGAGGAGGGTTGATTGGGGCCAAAAGGTGTTTGGAGGCAGCGTGTGGACTCATATAGTCTTGGCCGTTCACCTTCCTGTCTTCACCCAGCTGTGTGTCCCCAGGCAAGTCACGTAACCACTCTGAACCTCAGTCTCTTCCTCTGGAACCTGGTACTGATGCCTATTTGCAGGGTTGTTGGGAAGAATGACCGTGGTGCTGACCGTGGTGTGTGTATCCATAGTAGATGCTCAGTGAACCTTAGTTCCCCATATCTTAAGAAAGAAAAGTTGGCTTAGGAATAAACTTCAATTAAAATGTTTTTGTTGTGCTAAGAAGAGGCCACAAGTCACAAAATTATTTAGAGATTGTTTTCACTGAGTTCAAAAATCCAGGAGACTATTTAATCAACAGTCTGTTTTCTTCCTCGCAGCCACACTGATGTACTCAGCTTGGAAAATGCAAATTAAGTAATTGAAGTTTTCAAATTTATTTTGTTGACTCACTCATTTACTTCTTCTGCAAACAAGTGGCCAATACCTACTATGGGTGAGGTTGCTGCTGCTCCCCAGGGATGCTGAAAAGAGTGGGGAGGGGGTGGGGCTGTGGGAAAGGGCGAACTCCAATATGATCGGTCCCTGCAATCTACTAACCGTGACCTCAGGTGAGACATTTCAACTCTGTGACCCTCGGGGTCCTCATCTGGATAATCAGGGTAATAATGTTCCCCTTGCAGGGCTGTTTGTGAGGAACACGGATAATGCATGTAGAATACCTGGTGCATGGAACCACTGGCAGACACGACTGAGCGACTTTCATTTAGTACTAAGATGTGATCCCTGCCCTACAGAGACTGCTGGTCTCTTGTGGGGACAGTGGATTAGAAGATACAGTCCAGAATGATTTATCCTGTGTAAAAATGCATCTCTCTTTCTGCCTCTGGGTATAATGGGTGAAGTGAAGTGAAGGACACTCAGTTGTGTCTGACTCTTTGCAACCCCATGGACTCTACAGTCCATGGAATTCTCCAGGCCAGAATACAGGAGTGGGTAGCCTTTCCCTTCTCCAGGGGATCTTCCTAACCCAGGGACCGAACCCAGGTCTCCCACACTGCAGGCAGATTCTTTACCAGCTGAGCCAAAAGGGATGGGTGGGACAGAGGAAATTGATCTAAGGACATATCTTTGGGGGTTGTTGTTTACTTTGAGTTGTGTCTGACTCTTTGTGACCCCATGGATTGCAGCATGCCAGGCTTCCCTGTCTTTCACTATCTCCTGGAGTTTGCTCAAATTCATGTTCATTGAGTCAGTGATGCTGTCTATCACCATCTTCTGTCATCCCCTTCTCCTGCCTTCAATCTCTCCCTGCATCAGGGTCTTTTCCAATGAGTTGGCTCTTCACATCATGTAGCCAAAGTATGGGAGCTTCAGCTTCAGCATCAGTCCTTCCAATGAATATTTAGGGTTGATTTCCTTTAGGATTGACTGGTTTGATCTCCTTGCTGTCCAAGGGACTCTCAAGAATTTTTTCTTGCACCACAGTTTGAAAGCATCATTTCTTTGGTGCTCAGCCTTCTTTATGGTCCAACTGTCACATCCCTACATGACTATTGGAAAATCCATAGCTTTGACTATAAGCACCTTTGTTGGCAAAGTAATGTCTCTGCTTTTGAATACGCTGTCTAGGTTTGTCATAACTTTTCTTCCAAGAAGCTAACGTCTTTTAATTTCGTGGCTGTAATTACCATCTGCAGTGATTTTGGAGCCCAAGAAAATAACACTTTATTTTATTTTCCTTGGAGGGAGTCTTTTCACCTTGCCCATTTGTAAAAGATCTCTGAAAACTAACTGAATCCTTGACGTGCTTTTCAAGAAAGCGCCGTAGCAGGGCAGGCAGCCACCGGATCCCTGCGGCAGGTTCTTGGGGGAGTCTGATTGTCTGGGTGCTGCAGTTGGATGAGTGAGAGCAGCTGCAAGAAAAGGCAGAATCAGCTCCTCCGAGTGTGTTTATCCTGCTGATCTGACCTCAGAGCCCTAATGATTTTTAATGACTGTAATGCATTCTCCTGTCTTGAAGGACCCATTGGCTGGGCTACATGATGGCCTGTTTCCCACGTGTGTTGCCCAGTGGACGTAGGTTTGGATGCCAGGTGGGATTACATGGTTGGGCTCTTAGTTAAAAAGATTTTCACCAGGGGGTCTGAGCGAGCTCAGGGGGATGGCTCCCAACCAAGCCCCTGGTAAAGTCAGCTGGAAGGGTGTGCTGGCTTCTGCTTTGAAGCTGGGAGGAGCTCAGTGCAACCCCTTACTGGCGGCACTCTCAGGGGACTAATGCTGTCTTTCCAGGCTCTGCTTGCTCTTGGTCTCTGTCAGCCAGCAGGACAAGAGCTGTCCACGTGGCTCCTGATCTCGGCTGGGCTGGGGCCTGGGCATAGTGGACAGTGATTTCCCAGGCACCTCCCAGTTTTGTAATCCTATGACGGGCTGGATCCTTCCTGCCCACACCCACTCCCGCCCAGCTGATAAGTATCTGCCTGTGGTGGACGAGAGGGACTTGGGCAAGCAGTTTCCCAGGAAGGACTGGAGCGGCCACCCTCCTGAGGTCTCATGAGCCATCTGAGCTCCATGCAGTGGCCGGGAAGCTCACTCCATGCCCTCAGCCTCTAGTCAAGCACAACCAGGAAATACAAGGGCCCTGAGTCCTCCGAAGCCTCCTGATGCAGTCATGGCTGGGGAGGCAGAGATTTCTAGAAAGTGAGAGCTCCGTCAGCCAGGCAGGGCTCAGGGCTGCTCTCAGCATCTTGGGCAGGTCCGAGCTCTCCCTTCACTGGGTCCACCCTCCTTTGTAAACAGCAGCAGCCCTTCCAGCTGAATCACAGGGACTCTGGCCAGAAAATGGTAGTGGCGCAGTGGCCCTGACTCACCTGGGGAAGGCCTTGTAGCTTCCTGGCTAGCTGTGCGTGGGGGCCCTGTCTCAGGGGTCTTCAGCTCGCTCCCCCTTCCATTCTGCGGACACCAACACCCCGAGGCTGGCCACAGCTGTGGCCACTTACCTATGGCCTCATGGGCGGAGAGCTGCCGGGGGCGGGGGACAGCTTTGCCCTGGGGTCTGACTGCAAAGCCCTCCTTGTTGTTACTATTACTTCTTAAAATTCTTATGAGTGTTAGATGAGAAAGGTGAGGGCTTGAATTTGAAAGCTTCCCTTTACAGAGGACAGTGGTTTTCAGCTGGGGGTGGAGTTGCTCCTCCCCACCCCCAGGGGACAGTTGGCACTGTCTGGAGGCATTTTGTCGTCACCATCGTGGGGAGTGGGCCTTCCTAGTAGGTAGAGGCAAGGAGGCTGCTTAACATTGTCTAAGCGTACTCCCAACCCCCAAACAAAGAGCTGGTTCAAACCATCAATACTGCCGAGGTTGAGAAGGTCTGAGAGGAGGGAAACCAAAGATTTCCCTTTCTGTTTCTAATCAGACCACAAGGTCTCTAGTTGTTCAGTCACTAAGTTATGTCTAACTCTTTGCGACCCCACGGACTGCAGTAGGTCAGTCTTCCCTGTTCTTCACCATCTCCCAGAGTTCACTCAAACGCTCGTCCATTGAGTTGATGATGCCATCCAACCACTTCATCCTCCAACCCTTCTCCTCCTGCCTTCCATCTTTCCCAACATCAGGGTCTTTTCCAATGAGTCAGCTCTTTGCATCAGGTGGCTGAAGTATTGGAGCTATAGTGGGTCTCAGAAATGAAACACACACACATATACACACACAAGCCATATTTGAGTA
This sequence comes from Bubalus kerabau, assembly GCF_029407905.1. Lineage (NCBI taxonomy): Eukaryota > Metazoa > Chordata > Mammalia > Artiodactyla > Bovidae > Bubalus > Bubalus kerabau. Next base: position 64,518,250 of record NC_073642.1, on the reverse strand, counting down.
AGATAAAGGATGAGATGGTCAAGTCCACTGACTCAATGGACATGAATTTGAGCAAACTCAAGCAGATAGTGGAGGCCAGAGAAGCGTGGCATGCTGCAGTCCACAGAGTTGCAAAGAGTTAGATAGGATTTACAGGCTTACAACAACAACAAAGATCTTTTTTTAGGAGGCTGAAGGAACTCGGGATTAAGTGTGGCCTGGCAGCTCCCTGCAGGCTCTCTCCCCGTCAACCCTGGGCTGTCCTGACTGTTCCCCTGGGGGAGCTGATGGTGTGACCTCCCCACTCTGGGTCATAGATAGCACCCCACTACCTCCAGCCTTGATCTCCATTGGGGACCATTGTCCTGAACTTCCACTGCTGGTGAGAACCCTGCTCTGGGGTGGCCCAGACATGGCTCCCAATGCCCTGACCTGGGCTCCCCAGCTGGTGACTCCTCTGTAGACCCTGTTGGCTCTTGTGCCCTGGCCTGGCCTCCTTGGTACCTTCCCCCTGGCCCCACACTCTGTCCAATTGGATTCTCGTCCACAGTCACTTTTCCATCCATGACTTCTGTGCTGTTTTCATCTCTTACCTGGAATCCCACACTCTCCCCCTCTCATCTCTCCAGGTCTCTCCTAGGTCAAATCTTTTGCTCAAACCACTGTGAAGTGTATCTTTCTAAAGCTGGCTTTTATTAGTACAGTTTTCTGGCCAAAAAATCCTTCATGGCTCCCTTTGCTAACAAGAGAACTTCAATTCCTTATTGTGGCAGTTACGGTTCTCTACGACTGAGCTGTCAACCTCCTTCCCGAAGTGTGGACCTCTCCCTCTTCAATTCGACTTACCCCTAGTTGCAGAAGGTGGCCTGGGCCTTCCACGATCCCCCGGACCACCACCCCCACGATGGCATGAGTGGGTGACACAGCACTGCTGTCTTGACCCACGTTTCCTCACTCTGCGCCCCCTGCCATCCCCCACCCAGAATACCCACTCCTGTGCCACACCTAAGTCCCTCTCGAAGGCAGCTCTGGTCAATGCCATGTGTCCCTGAAAGAAAGGGGACATTGACCTCTCTAACAAGTGCTCACTTCTCTGCCTTAAATTCTAGTGATTTATGGTAAAATAAAGAATAAAGGCAGTCGTTACTGCGTGGCAGATGCATTCAGGCGTCAGGCACTTTTACCAACAACCAAGGCATCTCATTGAATCCATACAGCTACCTGGTTAAAATAGACACCAACAGCTCCAGCTCCATTTTACAAAAAAGAAGATGAAAGTTCATAGCTTCCCATAGATTTGCTCAAGGGTGATCGAGTTGGGGGTGGTGCCTCCTTAACTGTGGGTCACCAGAGAGCATCCATGTGGCTGACTCAGTGCCCACATCTGCTAGAGAACAAGCTCTGGGCTTAGAAAGGGCATCCATCCATCCATCTATCCATCCTTTCATCCATCCATCCATTCATCCTTTCATCCATCCATCCATTCACTTATTTGTGAGGGAATGCACAAATCAGCTAAGTGCATTTGCTCACTCAAGAATTATCGAGCATTCTTCAGGGTATCAGAGGTGCTCGGGAAAAGATTTTCGGCTGCCTTCTGTTGAGAGAAGGAAATGAACACAGTTAGACCCCTGGTCAATTGAATTAGGACCTAAGTAACTTGAAAATTTCACATGCTAGTAAAGTAATGCTCAAAATTCTCCAAGCCAGGCTTCAGCAATACATGAACCGTGAACTTCCTGATGTTCATGCTGGTTTTAGAAAAGGCAGAGGAACTAGAGATCAAATTGCCAACATCCGCTGGATCATGGAAAAAGCAAGAGAGTTCCAGAAAAGCATCTATTTCTGCTTTATTGACTATGCCAAGGCCTTTGACTGTGTGGATCACAATCAACTGTGGAAAATTCTTCAAGAGATGGGAATACCAGACCACCTGACCTGCCTCTTGAGAAATTTGTATGCAGGTCAGGAAGCAACAGTTAGAACTGGACATGGAACAACAGACTGGTTCCAAATAGGAAAAGGAGTTCATCAAGGCTGTATATTGTCACCCTGTTTATTTAATTTATATACAGAGTACATCATGAGAAACACTGGACTGGAAGAAACACAAGCTGGAATCAAGATTGCTGGGAGAAATATCAATAACCTCAGATATGCAGATGACACCACCCTTATGGCAGAAAGTGAAGAGGAACTAAAAAGCCTCTTGATGAAAGTGAAAGTGGAGAGTGAAAAAGTTGGCTTAAAGCTCAACATTCAGAAAACGAAGATCATGGCATCCGGTCCCATCACTTCATGGGAAATAGATGGGGAAACAGTGGAAACAGTGTCAGACTTAATTTTTTGGGCTCCAAAATCACTGCAGATGGTTACTGCAGCCATGAAAGTGAAAGACGCTTACTCCTTGGAAGGAAAGTTATGACCAACCTAGACAGCATATTCAAAATCAGAGACATTACTTGGCCAACAAAGGTTCGTCTAGTCAAGGCTATGGTTTTTCCTGTGGTCATGTATAGATGTGAGAGTTGGACTGTGAAGAAGGCTGAGCGCCAAAGAATTGATGTTTTTGAAGTGTGGTGTTGGAGAAGACTCTTGAGAGTCCCTTGGACTGCAAGGAGATCCAACCAGTCCATTCTGAAGGAGATCAGCCCTGGGTGTTCTTTGGAAGAAATGATGCTAAAGCTGAAACTCCAGTACTTTCGCCACCTCATGTGAAGAGCTGACTCATTGGAAAAGACTCTGATGCTGGGAGGGATTGGGGGCAGGGGGAGAAAGGGACGACAGAGGATGAGATGGCTGGATGGCATCACTGACTCGATGGACGTGAGTCTGGGTGAACTCTGGGAGTTGGTGATGGACAGGGAGGCCTGGTGTGCTGCGATTCATGGGGTCGCAGAGTCGGACACGACTGAGCGACTGAACTGAACTGAACTTGAAAATAACTTCTAAATTCTAGAGCCATCACATGGTAAGGTTGGAAGGGACATGAGTGATTCTTTTGCTTCAGGGCCCTCATGTCACAGATAAGAACAGTGGGTCCAGCCCGGGGAAGGGACATGCCGAGGGCGCCTAGCAGCCAGTGCCCAAACCTGGGCTCATCCCAGCTGCTTTCAGACTGTACTTTCACAAAATAGCTGCTCTTCAGGGGTTCTCCAGGACATCCAGACTTTGAAACCACGTGGGCTTTGAGCAAGATATGGGCTGGGAGGTGGGGATAAAAAGAGAAGAGAACCAAGTGCTTCCTGAGTCCCCTTGTCTCCTTTATAGTGAGGGAGGCATCGTGGTCCCATTTCACAGAAGGAAACTTGAAGCCCAGAGAGGGCAAGTGACCGGACCGTAGGCACATGGGACTCAGGACCTGCAGGTGGAGCTGCCCAGCAGGCAGGTGAGTATGCTGGAGACATGCAGGGCCTGGGTGTGACTCCCCTGGGGCCCATGAGGGTTAAAGGAGTAACACCCACCAAGGGCTGAGCAGACAGCTCCCATCATTAGCTGGTATTATTATCGTCATGATTGGACAGACCTTTGTTTCCATACTTGGATCTGTTGGCCCTCCTTGGGTGACTTTGGAAATCCCTTACGTCTCTGATCCTTGGAGCCAAAACATGTCCCGCTCAGCCAGCCTGAACTGCTGTTTTTATTTCTGTCTCTCTGTAGAGGCTGTGAGAGTTAACAGAACAGGAAAGGGGGTTTGGATGCTGAAGACAGTCGGGTGGGGTCCAGGGGAGCTGGGGGTCAGCCCCGAGGGATTCCAGCTTTCGGTAGTTTTTCACTGGGCTTTTCTGGAAGTGCTAGCTGACACCAAGAGTCCCTGTTGCCTCATCTGGCCGGGTGTGGTGACCTCGGCCCGGAGTGAAGGAGAATGCGGTCCTGGGAGGGCCACCTGAGTCATGGGAACACGGGAAGCTCTCCGGGAGTGTCCTGCAGGCGGGCCAGGTCTGGACGGTGAGATCGGGGCTTAGTCAGAGGCCTGGCGGGAAGGACCTTGCTCTACAAGTAACCACCTGGCAGGAGAGTTCCTGGCCTGCCTGGGGACACACCTGGCAATCTCTGTGTGCCCAGGAGAGGCTGGAGGGGCCGCCCGGGCTTGGCAAGAGGGGGGCTGCTGCAGGTGGGACTCCTGAGGCCTCTGCTTGCCAGGAGGTGGACACCCAGCTCCTCCTCCTCTCTCCACCATCCACTTGCTGGATGATCCTGGGCAAGTCTGGACCTCAGGGTTCCCGTCTATAAAGGAGGCAATGCACCTCGTCCTCTAATACCCACATCAAGCTTAAATTCCTCTATATTGGGCTCTTTGGAGAAGGAAATGGCAACACTCCAGTATTCTTGCCTGGAGAATTCCATGGACAGAGGAGCCTGCCAGGCTACAGTCCATAGGGTTGCAAGAGTCGGGCATGACTTGGCGACTCAACCAGTACCACCACATTGGGCTCTTGGTTCCTTATTCGGCCCAGAGAATGGAGCACGGTGTGCCCCCAGTAGCACTGATATGAGCCAATGAATTAATGATTAAGGGCCTATGGATCAAAGCACACCTCCCCTGCTTCTTTCCAGCCCACAGAATGCTTGGCACGGGGGTCAGCTCAGAGGAGGGTCATCTTTAAAGACAGGGTGGCCACCTGGCCCAGGTGCAGAGGCGATCTCTCAGAGGCTCAGGTCGGTGGATTAGAACAAACCCATTAAGGGCCTTTGTGTGTTTAGCGTTTTGCATTCAAAATACTTATGGAGAAAGGGTAATCTTTTGAAATCAGACCCAACTTGTTGGTTAATGTTGGTGTAAGTTATTTTTGGAGGTAGGGCCTGGACAAGGCGGCTAGAGCTCATGTGTAAAGGCGAGTTACCAGTACATGAGGTTATGTCTAATTACCTGAAATACCCTCCTCTGTTGAGTGAAAAATGCAGTTTTCATCAGCCCTGCATTAATTACAGCTGCCGAGAGCTGTAATTGGCAAAAGCATGCTTTTAGCTCATGACTCAAGGCTGACTCAACTTTGGGGACCTCGCTTTCCATGGCCCCAAGCTGGGCTCTGTTTTTTCCTGGAAACGCCTAAGTGGTTTGCCAAGCCCTTCAACCAGGCCCGTGGAACTCCTGGGAGGCTCAGCACCCAGATTTGAGCCCCTGGCTTCCCCGCTGCGGGTGGAGAGTGTGGAAGTGACCCCGGCTCTGTGCTCCCACATTGACCACACATCAACTCGAAGACCCCTTTGGAAAGGTGAGCGAAGGACATTCCATTCTAAGCAGTGGGGCTTGGAGCTAAAGCCAGCTCTTTCTGACTTTGAACTTACTCTTCTTTTCTATTGCCCTTTGGGGGCCTCGCTCACGTCACCTACTGAGCTCGGGGGTGGGGTGGGGGTGCTGTCCCAGGAGTGAAATGGTCTCAGGAAGGTGGATCTTATTTCATTTACACCATGGCCATTCTGCTCAGGACTGAACTTGTTTCTGGTTCCGTCTGAAGGCCTTCAAGGACGTGCCAGGTTATAAAATATGAAGGACTTTCTGGGTGGGGAGAAAGGACTTGGTCATAAATCCTGGCCTTGCTTCTGGATGGACTGACTGATCATGTGCTCCTGTCTGTGAGACAAACAGCTTCCCTTCTCATTTATCTTCTCGCCTGTGACCGACTCTGTTCTTGAGTCGCCTCACAGGCCTGACCTCAGAATGACCGCTCAGAAGGTTTCTGGGCGCCTTGCACGCGGGTGTGATGTGAGATGCCTGCAAGGCTCCCCAGACCCCACGCCACAACCCCCCCGCCACCCCGCCCCCAGAAAGCATCCATTTCCCTCTGGGCCACTTGGTTCTCTGAGGCTGACAAACCACGCCTCATTCCTTGTCCTGTATCAGCTCCAGTCCTGGAGGTGGGACTCGTAGACCCATTCAACAGATGAGGAAACCCAGATTTAAAGTAGCAAAGTGGCTTTTTCATACCAGGATGAGAGACCAGGTTCTGGTTGATCCAGACCTGCTTTGGTCTTTCTGGAAAAAATGAGGTAAGGGTCCTAGTGAATTGCTTCCTGGTAATCACCTCCAGTGCCCTTCCGTGGGAGGCCAGAGCGCATGATGGGCTGAGTGTGACAAGAGTAAGCTACCCTTCGGGTGGTGAGTCCACACTTAGCTCTTCACATCTGTGTGTGTTAGTTGCTCAGTCGTGTCCGACTCTTTGCGACCCCATGGACTGTTGCCCGCCAGGCTCCTCTGTCCATGGGATTCTCCAGGCAAGAATACTGGAGTGGGTTGCCATTCCCTTCTCCAGGGGATCTTCCCAACCCAGGGATCGAACCTAGGGAACCCAGGGGCTTGGTTTTCTTATTCCATCTTTTCAGATCAGTAAACTGAGGCACAGAGAGAAGCTAGGCATCTCGTTTGCAATCATGAAGCCCAGATGTTCAGCACGGTCCAGCTCAATGTGATCCGCTTGACCACAACTCCTCCAGGAGCAGGTTCCTCTCAGCTTTCCCCCGGCCCATGGCGTGTCTCTCCTACTGTGTGTGTCCCCTGAAGGACAGCATGTGGGGGAGAGGGTCAAGGAAGCAGGGGCGAGGTAGATGCTACCTCCTTGGGGATTTACAAGGCACACCAGCACTTTAAGGACGTGGAAAAGATCCTCCGTCTTTTTCGGAGTTAAGTTTCTCTGTCCAGTTCCCCAAGTTTCTGACCATGGAAAGTCTTCTCTTGTCTTTCTGTTTTGCTTTCTCTTCTCTTCCCTTTCCCTTCTTTCCTTTTCCTTTTGCTCTTTCCTCTCTACATCTCCCTCTGGATGTCTGGGTCTGTCTGTCCCGTTCTCTCTTGCAAATCACCAGAGACTATCGACTCTTGGGGAAACAGGGCCTTGCAATGCTGAGGAGGACGCTGCTCAGATTGCGTCTGAACAGATGCTCGTTCCGGCGCCTGGTGCTGGGAAGCCTCACCACTGCTGCCGACCACCAGCACCGGGGCTTTTTGTCTGCTCTGGGAGCACTCGGGGGCTCCCAAAGCTCCGGGTCGACGGCAGCGCCCGTGCTCCCAAGGCTGGCTGTGTGTGCCTGCGCCTGCCGTTCCGCCCCTCTCCCCACTCCTCCCTTCCATGACCCCGGACACTTTAGACGCGGCGGGTTGGACCCGAGTTCGGCTGGTGTTGCATCTACCTCTTCTGGCTGACCGCTGGCATCTGGCTACCCCTCCCTCAGCGTCAGCTCTTCGGCCTGAGGTTGAGACCTGCCCGCCGTGGTTGCAGGAGGCGGGGGGGTGAGAGGAGGAGGCCCAGGGTGACGGTTCATCTCCATACGAGTGAGCCGGCCAGTCCACACTTGCATCCATCCCTACCCTCTGCCGTGGCAACAGGAAAGACGGGATCCTCTGTTATTGGCTTCACATCTTGTTCATGGGTCAGAGCTGTTCCTGACTGTCAGAGTGACATATTGCTCCCTGACACAATGGCCATTGCAACACTTTTCAATTTTTTTTTTTTTTAAAGATTTTGAATGCCAGGAAATGCTCAGTTTCTCTGAGATGTCTTTGGTTGACTCTGATGTTTAATTCTCCTCCCCAAGACAGGGGCCTGCTCATCCTCTGTCTGGCTGCCAGACCTGTTGTTTTTTAACATAACCTTTCTCTGAGGTTCTAAAAACAACTTTTAACCAAATAGCGATGATTCATTTCTGGATGGGACGGCAGAACGAAAAGATTAAGATTTGCAGTTCCTCCTGGACCAACTCCCCTTTTATCTGCTCATCTCCTTCCCTTTCTTCCTCACCTACCCCGCCCACCTTCCCCTGGCCTGCTCTCCAAGCCTCAATTAGCAGATGGGTGGGGCCGCTTGGTCAAGGGCTCTGTTGTGGGTGGTCTAGACGGTTGAGAGCATTTGCTCTCTGCATCTCCAGCTCTAGGGAGATGGGCTGCTGACATATGTGGGAACATCTTCCCAGGAGAGTTCAAAACATCCGAGACTCAACTGCCATGGTAAATTAAAAGGGAAAAAAAAAAGAGAGACAAAATATCCCGAAGGCAGTATGTAGACAAGATGATCTGACCTCACTCTCCAGCCTCCAGATCCCATGACCTTGGTCTTCCCAGGTCATCAGGGTTTGCTCTTGGTGGATCGGAGCAACACAGCAGAGAGGAAGAAAGACCCCTGATGTTTGCTGAGACCGTCCTTAGTGCTATGCGCTTTATTCCTGCCCACAGATTTTGTCACTCTGGGCCAATAATAACAATGATGTGGGCAGCAAGTGCATACAGGGGTGCTATGTACTGGAAATATTCCCAGTGCTTTGCATGGACCAACAAAGGTCCATCTAGTCAAAGCTATGGTTTTCCCAGTAGTCATGTATGGATGTGAGAGTTTGATGATAAGGAAAGCTGAGCACCGAAGAACTGATGCTTTTGAACTGTGGTGTTGGAGAAGACTCTTGAGAGTCCCTTGGACTGCAAGGAGATCAAACCAGTCCATCCTAAAGGAGATCAGTCCTGAATATTCATTGGAAGGACTGATGCTGAAGCTGAAACTCCAACACTGGCTACCTGATGTGAAGAACTGACTCATTGGAAAAGACCCTGATGCTGGGAAAGATTGAAGGCAGGAGGAGAAGGGGATGACAGAGGATGAAATGGTTGGATGGCATCACTGACTCAATGGACATGAGTTTGAGTAAACTCTGGGAGTTGGTGATGGAGAGGTAAGCCTGGCATGCTATAGTCTGTGGGGTCACAAAGAGTTGGACATGACTGAGTGACTGAACTGAACTTGTACATACTTACTAATTTAATTTTCATAGGAATATTCTCAAGTGGGACCTCTTACTATCCGATTTTACAGGAGAGGGCTTTGGAGCACTAAGATGTTCAATAACTTGATTAGGGTCACACAACTCAGAGGTGATGGAGCCAGAAATCAAAAGTTAATAGTCTGACTCCAGGGTCCATGCTATTATCCATTTCTTCAGATTGCAAATAACTTAATAGGGAGAGGTTCCCCCAGACTGTGGTAGGTACTGGGGACAGAGATATTGACTGGGAGCGGGGCCTGGGGAGGGCTGCACATCCAGACTGCAGCTCTAACACCGCTATGAACACCGTTCTCTTGAGCATGCTTCCATGCACGAGAGCCTGAGCTGGAGTGCTCTCCCTCAGGCCAGGGATGGTCGTGGGTGGCTGTCACCAACACATACGAGCAGACTCTTGTCCTAGGGAAGTGACAGCCTGGGGCACACAGGAAGAGGGCCACAGAATAAATCTTAGGTGGACAGGGACAGACAGTTATCAGTTATAGCTGCTGCTGCTGCTGGACCATTTCTCAGTGAGGTTCTCACGTGGTTGATACCAGAAGGTACTTCTGGTCACTACGCAGTATACTCTGTGTGGTCCTGGCTCCATGGGAGGTCAGGGGGTGCTTCCGGCCTTTATCGATTCACCCTTTGGTGATCCTTGCTGACACATTGTTCCAGCCAGTTAGCCAGGGATGGGATGGGACAGCTCGTGGGATGGGAGATGTCATGATGATCAGAGGCAGGGTTTGTTCCCGACTGTAGACAAAGCGAATGGAGTTCTGTCTGGCCAGGCTGGTTTCCTGTTATTTACCTGCATATACTCCATTTCATCAAGTGGCTCAGTGGTAAAGAACCCACCTGTAATGCAGGAGCCACAGGAGACCTGGGTTTGATCTCTGGGTCGGGAAGATCTCCTGGAGGAGAGCATGGCAACCCACTCCAGTATTCTTACCTGGAGAATCCCATGGACAGAGGAGCCTGGTGGGCTATAGTCCACAAGGTCGCAAAGAATCGGACATGACTAAAGTTACTTAGCACATCATTTCATCTTATTTCACTTTCTTGTCCTCTTCTGGAACAGCCCCGAGCAGGGAGGGTTGATTTCTGTTCTCCCAAGCAGAAGCAGAGATGAAGTGGCCTGTGGTCCACACAGGACATGTATGTGGAGCCAGGATCCACATTTGCCTCTCTGTTGGCTTGGGTTCCACCACTCACTGGGCCTGTCCCTTCAAGCCCATTCCTGCTTTCTCTCTCTCCTTTCCCCACCCCACCCCCTTTCTCCATCTTTGGTGGCATGGGATGGGCGAGAAGAGGGGGCCTCTCAGCCTGCAAACCCATTCTCCCCTGCCACTGCAGTAGGTCTGGATCCACCTCGGCCTTGGAGCGTGCCAAATCTGGCACTGAATGCAGCAGCCCCTTTGGAGTCAAAATTCGGTTTCCTCTTGGAAAAAGGCTACTTCCTGATTGCTGGATAAGGAGGAGAAAGTCTTTAAAAGGCTCTGGTGTTCCTGTTGGCTTCCAAAGAATCAGCCTCCAGCATTTTGATGATTTAAGTGTCGATGGATTAGAAACATGTGGTCCGTGTTTCCCCTGAATTCAAATGCATGTTGAACTTAAAGGAAAGTTTAGGAAAAGAAATGCAGAGAAACAGTCTGGGTTTTACTCAATGCCCTGACTTTGAAAACTTGGCTTGAGCTTATTTGCAGAGTACGTGGGCTCTCTGGAAATGTCTCCAGTTGGCCAGGAGGCAGAAGGGACTTGTGTGGGCCCCCATGTCCCATGAGCACTGAACCCAGGTTGGTTTTCTGCAGCTCTGAGCTTAGGGAAAGGCTGAAGGTTTGGGGTAAAACTAGAGCTTCGGCATCCTCCCATCCATCCTGATTTTGCCTGAGGTATATGAATATCCGGCCAGTGAGCAAGCACGGGGCATCTCCCAGGTGCCAGCATTCTCGGTGGGTTTTATCTGAACTCCTTGTGCCGGTTCTTTCTTATCCCATGCTGCATGCAGTGGAGCCGCTCAGTGTCCCCGCCTCTCCGCCTTTGCCCGCACTGTTTCCTCTACCTGGCATGCTCCTGTCCCAGGCATTATCCGAATCTTGTCCGTTCACGCCGATAATACACAGCCCAGAATCTGTGCTCCATCAACACTTGGAGGGATGTCCAAGGACTCCCAGCGAGATGGGGCTGCGGCAGAGCCAGGACCTGTGATGAAACCCATAACTGGCCCTTTTCAGACTCAGCACGCTGAGCTGTGCAAAGGGCTGCTGACGTTGGCGCTGGCCGCTAAGCTCCGCTTCATTGTTTTGGGAGGGTTTTCTCTGGCCCCTTCCCTCTCCTGTCTTGTTGAGTGCAGGCAAGGATTTTCTCTTAATAGAACGGGGAAGGGATTCCGCTTTCATGTGGTTGGGAAGCAGAGGCCCACACAGACATCCACGGGGTTTACGGCCAAGCTCGGGAGGGTGGTGGTAAATTCGCTGGGGAGAGCCCTGCTCCCAACAGCTCGCTGGGAACGAGGCCTATAAATAGCTCCTGCCAGTCAAAGCGTAATGATTTCAATCTTCCCGCTGTATAAATAAACAGTGTTGTTCAGGAGTTCTCCTTGGCTGCAGTTCTGGCCGGTATGTCTCAAAGGCTTGCAGACGATCCAGCTGGAATTTTCAGCAAAGGCAAAGGAACTGACCTGGGAGAGTGACTACTGTGTGCCCTGCCTCCTTGGGAGACATTTGAATAGGTAATCCCCGTAAGCCGTCCTCCAGACCCAGGAGTCAGTGTCGTCCCCCCTCAACTTAGGAGGAGGTGGGGGTCCAGCGATGGCAGGAAACGCACCGGGGATCAGAGGCCAGAGCCCAGGGAAGTGAACTCAAGCGCCTGCAGCCCCCTTGCCGTCTCAGGTACGCTGCAACAACACCACAAGGCCAATATTTTTGTAAGACCCGTGTTTTCCTTTGGTAATATAAATAACACATGTTCTTTTCTTTACAGGAAAGTTTGAAAGTGGAGAAATGTACCAAGAAAATTAAAATCACCTGTATCCTTGCCACCCAGAAAAAGACACACAAGTACGTTTTGTTTACGCTCTCCCGATGTTTAGACAGATAAGCAGTTAGATCTGAGAAAGAGAGTCGACCTTACAGAGGCACACACACGGATGGATAGACAGTTTTAAAAACAGAACTGAGGGAAGAGAGCAGATTCTGTTTTGCAGGGTTTTTTGTTCACTTGACATTGACGATGAGCTTCTGATGCCGACTTTCCATGGGAGGCTTGGGGACGTGGAATGACTAGTCTACAGTTCTTAGGGTAAGCGTAGGAGCCACCTGCCTTCCTGTCACCTCACTGCCTTCTCTTTCTCCATACCTATCTTCAGGTACAGATACCATTGGGACATAAATTCACTGGTCTCTTCGCATCTTTCCAGATATACTGGATTGCTAGAGGTCTATGTTCCAGTCCTGACTCTGTGACTTATTAGCTCTTCGGCCTTACAGGACTCAGCTTTTGGTGTCTTTCGTCTGTAAAATGGGTACATTTTGATTCAAAATTCTACTGAATCTGAAACTGATGAGAAGCTCTTTGCAGAATATGTTTCCAGGATTGGGTACACGGTAGAGCATTGGTTTGGGTTGTGAAAGCTTGTTTTGCACTGATTTACTATGAAAGCTTGGGAAAGCCATTTAGCCTCTGTAACATGAGGATGGTGATATCTTCTTCATGGAATTGTTATGAGAATAATAATAATAATAGGAGGTATTTACTGAGTACTTCTTTGGTGCCATGGGCTGTGTTGAGGTTTTTTCATGCATCTGTTTGATTCTCAAGACAAATCTATGGAGATTGGGACTGATTATTATGCTCACTTTACAGATGAGGAAGTTGAGACAGAGTTAAAAAACTGAGGATTGAGGTTATGCAGCTTGATCTGAGTTGCATGAAGACCCTTTGAAATTGAAAATTATTTTTTTCTATATAAGACTCAAGTCAAGCTTCTGATTAGGATATTTTTCTGTATTACTATTTTTCAAAATGTTTCCAAGCCAACAAAGAAATGAAAATAACTTTTTACTTTCCTAAAAATCAGAATAAGGCAGAGTCCCAAACCATAGAATGTAAAGCATTCTATGAACCTGTGAAATGCTAAAGCATTTCAAATCTGTGAAATGCTAATTGTTGGAGAGTGCCCAGAGCTGGAACCCATCTCTTTGAACCCTGAGTAGGACACTCATTTCCCCAAGAATAAGTGACCCAGGGTTAAAAAGCACACCCAATGACCCACTGATTATGACAACATCATCTAGGGCACAGGTGGACTCAGCTTGACATCACGCGGTGATGGAATGGTGAAGGGACAGGATACTCTAAGCCAACATGCCGTTTCTGATACCCTGATCTAAGGTTCTTGGTTTGAAGAAAGTGCTGGATATAAAGCAACTTGGAGGAGGACAGAAAAGTGAGAAATGCCAGACCAAATGCAGAGACCTCCAGTGGTGAAGGGAAGTTCCCTCTTGAAAGTCAAGCAGGATAGAGACATCACTCAGGGCAAAAAAAAAAAAAAAAAAAAGAAAGAAAGAAAAAAAAATCACATGTAGCAACCGAGAGACTCCAGACCACAGGTGATGTCTACAGTTAATTATCTTTACCCTCTGCTCCAAGTCAACACATGGGTGGTTACACAGAGGAACTTGGCTGGGACCTACCTGCTGCTGCTGTTGCTGCTAAGTTGCTTTAGTCGTGTCCGACTCTTTGCAACCCCATGGACTGCAGCCTACCAGGCTCCCCCATCCCTGGGATTCTCCAGGCAAGAACACTGGAGTGGGTTGCCATTTCCTTCTCCAATGCATGAAAGTGAAAAGTGAAAGTGAAGTCGCTCAGTCGTGTCTGACTCTTCTCGACCCCATGGACTGCAGCCTACCAGGCTCCTCCGTCCATGGGATTTTCCAGGCAAGAGTACTGGAGTGGAGTGCCATTACTTTCTCTGGGGACCTACCTACTATACAGTAAAAATGAAATAACTAACATGGAGGGAAAAAGCTGTCCATCAAGAGGCACATCAAAGGAATATATAACATAAATTGCCCAAGAAAATAGTGAAAAAGTGTAGACAAATGCTTCTCTATAATATTGAAAACATTATTGAAAGTATAATCCTTTGAAGATAGAGCACAAGAAGAAATTATAAAACAACACAAAGTGAACTGGCAGAACTCAAGAAAAAAAAAAACAACCGATGTGTAAAAGACAAATGTTACATAAATTAAAGCCCTGTTAGAGTTTTTAAAAATTAGAGTTAATGTGACAGAAAGCGTCACCAAAGATGTGATGGCCTGGCTAGCTCTGCAGGTCCCATTGGCATTTTGAACAGGATGTGCATCATAGGGCTAGATTCATATTATTTAAGGATGTTTAGGATTCTGAACCCTCATCCCCCAAATGCCAGTTACGTCCATCCCTGCCCTAGTTACTGTGTCAACCAAAAATACCTTCCCACTTTCAAAGTATAAGGATATGAAAATGATATAAAAGATGATGTATGTTTATAATAGGTAGATAAGAGAAATATGACAAATGTACAAATTTGTGTATCTTTGGGAAGAGACCAGAACAAATTATACAGAAACATATTGAATGATATAATGGAAGAAAACTTTACTTAGATAAATAAAAGGCTGATTAGAAAGCACATAATGTCCCAGGAAAGCATGATATAGAATGAGTGAGTGACAAAAATGTACACCACTGCAAAAAAACTGAACTTCAAGAAGGCTAGAATTCTATTGGCTTCTACGAGAAAAATGCAAGTTTTAAGATGTAAAGGAGAAAAAGAGGGTTATCCTAGAATTTTCCACAACTATAATCCAAGCCAGAAGTCTAATGTCTACCAAATGGTAAAGATAGGAATAAAAGGTGGGCTTCAAGAATTTTAAGCCAGTTCTAACATCTACTTCTGCTTTATTGACTACGCCAAAGCCTTTGACTATGTGGATCACAACAAACTGTGGAAATTTCTGAAACAGATGGGAATACCAGACCACCTGACCTGCCTCCTGAGAAATCTGTATGTGAGTCAAGAGGCAGCAGTTAGAACTGGACATGGGACAATGGACTGGGTCTAAATTAGGAAAGGAGTACATCAAGGCTGTATATTGTCACCCTGCTTATTTAACTTATCTGCAGAGTACATCATGTGAAATGCCATGCTGGATGAAGCACAAGCTGGAATCAAGATTGCCAGGAGAAATATCAATAACCTTAGATATACAGATGACACCACCCTTATGGCAGAAAGAGAAGAGGAACTAAAGAGCCTCTTGATGAAAGTGAAAGAGGAGAGTGAAAAAGCTGGCTTAAAACTCAACATTGAAAAAACGAAGATCATGGCTTCCAGTTCCATCACTTCATGGCAAGTAGATGGGGAAACAATGGAAACAGTGACAGACTTTGTTTTCTTGGGCTCCAAAAATCACTGCAGATAGTGATTGAAGCCATGAAATTAAAAGGCACTTGCTTCTTGGAAAAAAGCTATGACCAACCTAGACAACATATTAAAAAGCAGAGACATTACCTTGCCAGCAAAGATCCATCTAGTAAAAGCTATGGTTTTTCTAGCAGTCATGTATGGATGTGTGAGTTGGACCATAAAAAAGCTGAGTATTGAAGAACTGATGCTTTTGAACTGTGATGTTGGAGAAGACTCTTGAGAGTCCCTTGGACTGCAAGGAGATCCAACCAGTCCATCCTAAAGGAAATCAGTCCTGAATACTCATTGGAAGGACTGATGCTGAAGCTCCAATACTTTGGCCACCTGATGAGAAGAATGGACTCTTTGGAAAGGACCATGATGCTGGGAAAGATTTAAGGCAGCAGGAGAAGGGGGTAACAAAGGATGAGATGGTTGGATGGCATCACTGACCTGATGGATGTGAGTTTGAGCAAGCTCCGGGAGTTGGTGATGGGCAGGGAGGCCTGGCTTGCTGCAGTCCATGGGGGTCACAAAGAATTGGACAGGACTGAGCAACTGACCTGAAATGAACCAACCTGAAACAAAAATCTCTTTATTTCAATCAGAAGAAGGCAGAATTTTAAAATTTAATTTAATTTTTTGGCTTGCATCTTGCATCATACAGGATCTTGGGTCCCTGACCAGGGATTGAACCCATCCATACCCTCTGTAATGAAGGGGCAGAGCCTTAACCACTGGACCATCAGGGAAGCCCCAGAATAAAACAATTTTTAAGCCAAATTGCACTGTTTTAAAATTCAGATATAAAAATTTTAGAAATATTGATGAACATGCACAAACTTGCCAATTGTATCAACCTAGGAATCTTTCAGGGAAAATAAGCACAGTTTATTTCTCCAATTAAACATCCTAATTTATTTTGTAGTTTAAATCTAGACAACTAAAAGATGAACTAAAGTAAAAAATCCAGGGATTGTGACATCATGGTTAGACAGTAAACATAATAGTCATTAAATATAAGGCTAAGACTGACCCAGTGAAATTTTCTTTAAGGAACAAGCCATAAATATTGTGAAGCTGAATACTAGTAACATAACTGATGTATGTTGAAAGGTAGGGAGAGAGAAATATAGTGTAAAACTAAAATATAATTTAAAGATGACTTCAATGTGTATTAAAATCTCTTTTCTTAGTTTAGAGGAAGCTTTTAGGAAAGAAATCATATTCCTTGTAGTGAAGAAAATGGATTTAAAATAAGTTTTTCAATTTTACTTTGGCTTCTTTTTTCCTCCATTCAACTAAAACTTAAAGAGAATTTAGTACTTTTAAATATTAAAAATAATGTACATGATATATTCCTGTTTTTGTCCCCATATTGTTCTTTCACTTTATCATGTCTCTGTCCTTTTATCTACCTTTAAACAGAATAAAGGCTGGAGTAATGTTTACTAAATATTGATGACCATTGTTTCTGAAAGGTGGGATTTTACAGAATTTTTTAACTAGCCCTTTTGTACTTCTTTTGTACTGCTGGAAAATTTTCACAATGATCATGTACTATACTTACTAAATAAATTAAGTCAAAATTCTAAAATAAAGAAGCAATCACAATGGATAAAAAAGGCAAAGCTAATTTCCTTTTTCATCCCCATTTTAAGATGAGAGCTGCCATTCTCCGGACTTGAATTCTAGTAATGACTATAAGCTGACCTTTCCTGTTTCTAACATCTTTCCCAAGAATAGCTGAAATGCCTTATAACTCGGGTTAAGTCTGAAAGAAGTGGAGCCAAACAGTGGGGTCAAGGACAAGGTTGTACACATTGAAGCTGATTATAAAGAACATTTTATTTAACTATGATGAGATGGTATTACAGACCCCAATGCTGAGCATTGTCAGACACGGGGGCAGGTATGACTAAGGTTACCTGTTGTGACTCATTTGGATACTGATAGTTGTCATCTGTTGATTCACTTTGCATAAGATCTCGTAACAATAATGTGCTGTTAAGGTCTAGTATTATATAATGCTCCTTATTTGCACTCTGCTAAATACTTGCACATATGTAATCTCACTTACAGTCTATGGGAGAGGCAGTGTCATAACCAATTTATAGACTAGAAAACAGAGGTTTGAATAACTCCCATAGGAGTCTAACTTCCAAGTAAGAACCAAGATCTTGATTGTAGATGAATGCGTGGGATGCAGCACGTTAGTGACTGGACTTTAGAATTTATTCCCTAAGCCAGTAGTTCATCCCCTTATGAAACTCCAATACACTAAGGATATGTGATAGCACTGGGCAAGGGCTCACAGTGTGGCATTGCCCTGGCACCAAGCTAAGTTCAGAGGTGGGTAATGACTCCAGGTGGTCCATGGGAGGGAACACTAGGATTTTTACTGGTGTGACCAGTGAGTAGGAATCCTACTTTCTGAGAGCAAAATAGCAGCAAGGATAATGCAAGCCTCTACCTACTAAGGGCAACCACATAGATCCCAAGAATAAAGCCAACACGAAGGAAAACAGAGCCAAGAAGTGGGGCTAGACTAGATTCCCAGTGCATTGTGGAAGCTCCTGGATCCAGCTGTTCCTGAATCTATCCACCATATACTTTGGAGATACATAGGACAATGAGTTCAATTTTGCTTTACTGAATTGGTTTTTGGTCACTTGGGGCTGAGTGGCTCTTGTGTATTTGGAAACCTCATGTGAGGCAGAGCACAGGTAGTAACTAGCTCTCTTGACTGCCAGTGAGGACTCCTTCCCCTGGACTCTTTGGGATTCCCTGCAGTAAACTCACATAATATTTCAGCCTCCTCAGGATGTGACTTTGTGGAAGAAGATGCCTTATTCACTTATTTGAATCCTGTATCTCAGGAAAGTCTTTCCCATGAGCACTGAACAGCAAGAGATGAATGAATTACAACAAAAAGGTTGCACTTGGAAAGTTTTGTTTTAAATGATCTAAATTAAAGGAACGGTCTTTCCCTTTTAATGTGCATATAAAAGCACTGTGCTTTCCCGGTTAACAATGTAAGTCCCATTCTCATTATCAGAACCATAAAAATGAGTGAGGTGACAGGTTCTTTTTAAAATGCAAAGTGTTTTATGTCAGAAGGGATGAGAAATTAGATGGAGACTCTCCATATATGCAGGTATAAAAGAGTGACTTTCTTTCTTTTGGTATTTTCCACACTTATGATCCAATTCTCTTGCTTTAAAAACAAGCGTGGTTCTGTATACCATTAGCCAAAGGAAACAAGAAAATACACACAAAAACCCCTGCATTTTTACAGAGACAAAGAGGAGGCAGTGAGCTGTTCAAAAGGAAAGTTATAAATGTAATGATAGGAAGGTCATGTGATGCGCATTAATTCAAAAGGGCCCCTTTATTGGATTGTGATCTGATTGTGTTTACAAATATATAGCCAGAAGGCTTTTAATTTTGGGGCAATTTCATTGTTCATAGATAGATATCCAGCTACAGATATACATCTATGAAATTATGTGCTTATGTGTTTTAAATGAGATACAGTTCCTCTCTTTTAATGCAATAATGGTCCTATTTTATGATCTACGGTTGCCCAAAGTTGGGGCAATTTTATAACAATCTTATTTGAAATATCATAATAGATGAAAGATGTAAATAATGTGATGTTTAGAGACCCAGTTGAAATTTGAATTCATTGGAATTTCTCCACCGCTGGCACTAACAAGGACAGACTTTATTAAATCTCACAGATTGGATTCTTCTTGCCTTTCCAGCCACTTCTTGCCTCCTTGCTGTTTATTTTTCTTTTAAGCCCGAGTTCAATAAATAAACCCAACTAACAATTAAAAAGTCCCCAAATGATGCTAGATTGAAAAATTCAAAAATAGCCTGGCTGCCACTGCACTTGCATGGAGTTTGATTAAATTCTCTAATTGCCTTCGATGGGCGGCGACCATCACAATATGTTGGTGCTTTTAGCATGAGCTGTGGATGGAAAACTTCAATTACCACTAAAAATGGAAAATGTTCATAATAGATAAATGTTCTTCCGATTTGAGAGCTGCCTTTTAAATATTACATAACTGATTTGGGTGAGATACTATTTATTCTATTCCTCTTGTACTCTGTGAATTGATTTATACCCTTGCCCCAAACCTAGGAATCTTCTTTCTCCTCTGATGGAGACCCATTGCAGTAGCTGGCTCGGCCAAAAAAAGCTCTTTTTCTAGCCAGAGGCTGGATGTACTGTGGGAGGAATGATGGAGTCTGAAAGTTTCTTGGAGAGAAAGAGGAACAAAGACTGGGAAGATGTTAGTAGTAACGTTTGGAGCAGTCATCATTGATTTGGGCTTCTAAGGTGGTAAAGAATCTGCCTGACGAGGCAGGAGATGAAAGTGACGTGGGTTCAATCCTTGGGTTGGGAAGATCCCCTGGAGAAGGGATTGAACCCTAACCCTAACCCACTCCAGTATTCTTGCCTGGGAAATCCCATGGACAGAGGAGCCTCGCGGGCTACAGTCCATGGGGCTGCAAAGAGTTGGACATGACTGAGAGACTGAGCACAAACACACACACATCATTGATCTGGACTGCTGTGGAAGGTGGGTGAATTAGGGATGGGGCAGAAGGGAGAACAGATTATTAGAGAGCTGCCCATTTCTAAGCACTGCCTTAAAAGAGTTAGGAATACCAGACTACCTGACCTGCCTCTTGAGAAACCTATATGCAGGTCAGGAAGCAACAGTTAGAACTGGACATGGAACAACAGACTGGTTCCAAATAGGAAAAGGAGTACGTCAAGGCTGTATATTGTCACCCTGCTTATTTAACTTATATGGAGAGTACATCATGAGAAATGCTGGGCTGGAAGAAGCACAAGCTGGAATCAAGATTGCTGGGAGAAATATAAATAACCTCAGATATGCAGATGACACCAGCCTTATGGCAGAAAGTGAAGAGGAACTAAAAAGCCTCTTGATGAAAGTGAAAGTGGAGAGTGAAAAAGTTGGCTTAAAGCTCAACATTCAGAAAACGAAGATCATAGCATCTGTTTCCATCACTTCATGGGAAATAGATGGGGAAACAGTGGAAACAGTGTCAGACTTTATTTTTCTGGTCTCCAAAATCACTGCAGATGGTGATTGAAGCCATGAAATTAAACGACGCTTACTCCTTGGAAGGAAAGTTATGACCAACCTAGATAGTATATTCAAAAGCAGAGACATTACTTTGCCAACAAAGATCCGTCTAGTCAAGGCTATGGTTTTTCCAGTAGTCATGTATGGATGTGGGAGTTGGACTGTGAAGAAAGCTAAGCACCGAAGAATTGATGCTTTTGAAGTGTGGTGTTGGAGAAGACTCTTGAGAGTCCCTTGGACTGCAAGGAGATCCAACCAGTCCATGCTAAAGGAGATCAGTCCTGGGTGTTCTTTGGAAGGAATGATGTTAAAGCTGAAACTCCAGTACTTTGGCCACCTCATTCGAAGAGTTGACTCATTGGAAAAGACTCTGATGCTGGGAGGGATTGGGGGCAGGGGGAGAAGGGGACGACAGAGGATGAGATGGCTGGATGGCATCACTGACTTGATAGATGTGAGTTTGAGTGAACTCCGGGAGTTGGTGATGGACAGGGAGGCCTGGTGTGCTGTAATTCATGGGGTCGCAAAGAGTCGGACATGACTGAGCGACTGAACTGAACTGAAACCAAATGTGCCTCCATCTTCTGGGAAAATGGACAGTCATCATGCAGCTCAGTTCAAATGTCACCTCCTCCAGGAAGTCTTCCATCCTTGCCTCCTCTGTGCTCCCAGGATGCTGTGTATCCTCTATTGCTGCACGGTCTGCATTTGATGGGATCATTGTTCAGACCACCTCCATTGTGTAAAGCCTTTTCCCTGACCTCTTGGAGATCTCCAGGGTCAGAACCCATATCGAATTTTCTGTGTCTAGCCAGCTGGTTCTCTGGAGCTGGTCATCAGCACCTTCTGTATCTCCTCCTCACTAGAAGGCAGGAGCTTTCCAATTGCACAGACCTTGAATCCTGCCTTGGTAATTTCCAGCTGGGCAGTTGCCTGCAGCCTTAGAGCTTTGGTTTCCCCATTATAAAATGGAGTAAGTTCACCCATCTCATCAAACTGCTTAGCAGGATTAATGGGACTAGAAAAGACAAAGGCAGCTAGCAGGTGCCAAGAGCATAGAATAGACCCTTGGTAAATATCAGGTGGTTTCCTTTCTGCTCCTCTTTCTTTAATTCACTCTTTTTCTTCCTGATTTCCCTCATTTCAACCCCTACCGCCATCACTGTCACCATGAAATGAATACTTACTAAGTGCTGAGCACAGTGTGGAGGGCTTTTCCTAGATCATTTCATTTAATTCCCATCCCTTTTCTTCTCTTCCACATGCTCTCTCAGGTTTCCCAGCTCCTGGGCTCTCTACAGCCTCTTGTATGACTCCCATGGGAGGATCCAGCCCAGTCTCACTCCAGGCCCCATGACAATCCTCACCTTGACCTCACTTTCTGATGGGGCTGGTGTTAGATTTTTGCAGTCCAGAGACCTGATGTCCACTGCATCAGAGAGCAGGCAGGGTATCTTCTTCCCAGGAGGCTGAACAGACCAGCTGGCACTGCCTTGGACCACATGCTGCCTGCCTCCACGTCATCTGGTCTCTGTCCCCTCCCATGCCTAGGTTCTGCCATCCAGAACCTCCAAGTGATGGCCTCCCTGACCCACACTGGGCTCCCGAGTTCCTGAGCCTGCCTACTGCTCTCAGCCACACTGGTCACCTTGGTCACTTCCCATCATGCCTCAGGCCTACCTGACTCCCCCCAGGTGCAGCACGTTCCCTCCATCCCCTCTCTGCTCTTCCCACAACCTTCCTGCCTTTTTTGCTTTTGCTGCCCTTCCCATCATTCCTTCCGTCGCTCCCCCAGCCCCCTTCCCATTGTCCTTGACTTTTTATGGCAGGTCCTAGTGTTTCCCAAGTGCACAGGACAGGGCCCAGGCTTTGCAGGAACCTGCACCCAGTGGGGAAGACAGAACCATGATCAAAAAACCCTCTGTGCCTCGGAACCTCGATAAATGCGATCTCTCACGCATCAGCTCAAACAACCAAAGCGCAAGGTCAGGATGGGGCTACTCGGCTTTGTAGAAACACGTGAGGGAAGTGCCTTGGGGACCTTATTCAATACAGGTCTGCGGGATGACATGACAGTTCATAAAAAGCTAATGGAATCTGAGACTGCGTTACAAGGCTTCAGAGTTTTGAGTGAGGGAGATGGGAGCTCTAGGCTTTTCTGCTTTGTTCCCTTACGCCTCGGGTGTTAGATCACTTCCGAGCAGGGAGTGGGTGTAGTTAAAAAAAAAAAAAAGGCAAATTGGAGGATAGTTATAGTAAAGCCATCAGTGGGAAGTCTCAGAGGGGGAAGCTGACATCGTGTCACCTGTACAAGAGGGGAAGGATGGAAGGATTGAATGAAGGGGGGTGTGCACGTTTCACTGGGAGCAGTGCAGGAACCTGACCACACTTTTCCGAGGAGGGGGAGGGGGCGCTGCCTGAGAAAAGAGGCCATGGCGGGGTGGGGGGGAGCTTGGGAGAGCAAAACAGGACACACACCAGTAGGAAGCTGACTTTGGCAGAGACTAAGGTCTGATTTTGAATCTGATTTTATTTTTTAATTAAAAGATAACTGCTTTACAGAATTTTGTTGTTTTCTGCCATGTATCAACATGAATCGATAGGTGTATATATATATATGTCCCCTCCCTCTTAAAATCTCCCTCCCATCTCCCTTCTCATCCCACCTCTCTAGGTTGATACAGAACCCCTGTTTGAGTTCCCTGAGTCATACAGCAAATTCCCATTGGTGATCTACTTTACATATGGTAATGTAAGTTTCCATGTTACTCTCTCCATTCATGCTACCCTCTTAAAGAGGAGCTTTGAGAGCAGCTGAGCCAACTCACCCACCCTTGTTTGAGGGACTTGGTTCCCTGATTCTGCAGATGCTCAGACAGGAGACCCCCGTCCAAGGGGACACTGGGCAGAGGGCTGGTGTCACAGGCTTAAACGGGTCTCCTTGCCTCGCAGCCTTTCCAATGCTGGTACCTTCATGAGGCTGAATCATAGCATGTGGCCTCCCTTTTCCCCTCTCTCCCTCATTCGACCTCCAGAGTATCCCAGAGGTGATCTAAGGATCATCGACCTCAAAGGAAGTGTCACTGACCTCAGACATCACCCTCTCCTCCAGTTCCTGTTTCTTCCTTCTTTCCTCACCTCTCTGCATGAGTGTCGACCAGCTAGTGCTAGTCGACGGGTGATGCTAGTGCCCACTCTTACCCGCCACGGTCACTGGTGGCCCCAAGTCCATGACTGCCTCTCACATCTCCTGCTCCCTTTCTTTCCCCAGCAACCCCTCATCTTTCTCAGCAGTCACAGGCCTGAAACGGGTCCCACTGAGCCAAAACAGGGTGTCACAGGGCTTCACTCCTTTTGGAGGCTCTAGGGGAGAAAACATCTCCTTCACTTTTTCACTTTCTGGGAGCTGCTGGTTCTTGGGGGTATGGAATCTCCCCATCTTCAAAGCCAGCAGCACTGCATCTTTGAGTCTCCGACTCTGACCTTCCTGCCTGTCTCATGAGGACCTCTGTGATGACACTGGACCCAAGTCACCCAGGATCACCTCCCCATCTCAGTGTCCTTAATCACATCAGCAAAGTCACTTTTGCCATTCAAAGGAATAGATTCCCAGGCTCTGAGGATCAAACCTTTTGCTGCTGCTGAAATGGGATGGAGTATTGGAGAAAAGGAAGCACTGGCAGGTGAGAAGGGAAGGGTAGTGGTTAAAAGTATTATGGAATGGGATGCTTGTCCCTGGGAGCAGGCAATACATTACAGAAAGACGATGCATGGCTAAGGGTGACTAAGCATCAATTAAAGGCTAGGTGTGAATGCCAGAGGGCAACCTGTAAAGAGACTTACCCTCCTGGAGGGTAGACAAGTTGAGGATCAGGCCTAGGTCTTCATTATAAGAGCAGCAGAGTGTTCCAGAAGTTGAATCCTCAAAAGCTTCACATCCACTATGCCAGGGTCAGATCCCTAATTAGGATGGATGGGACTCCTCAGGGCAACCCAGGTGGTGCAGTGTGGCAAAGCATCCACCTGCCAATGCAAGAGATGCTGGAGACTTGGGTTTGATCCCTGGGTTGGGAAGATCCCTTGGAGGAAGAAATGACAACCTACTCCAGTATTCTTGCCTGGAGAGTCCCATGGACTGAGGAGCCTGGTGGGCTACAGTTCACCAGGCTACAGCCTGGTGGTAACTGGCAAAGAGTACGCACAGAGGACTCCTCAGAGTTCAGCATCTCCCTCTGTCCAGTCCCACCTCCCTTGCTTCCTTAGATTAGCTTTTACTGCTGGTGAAGTGAAGTGGTTCATCTTAGGTCAGTCACCTGGACCCAGAGAGACCCTGGTCAGTAAGAACAGCGTACAGGACCCGTAGCAGCGAATGGCGTGAGGAAGGTGAGACACGGTCACGACACCAGGGCAGTAGCAGCGGCTGGCGTTTGTCCCATTAACCTTCCTTCCCCTTGTCATTTTTTCTCAGGAGAAGGAGACCAACCAGCTGTTCCCAGATGGTGTGAACTTAGTGCATGAAACTAGCGCGTCCAGGGCTCCAGCAGGTGGGCTGTCGTGGATGCTGTGGCGAGCTGCCGAGATCCTGCTTCAGGACAGGGGCTCTCAACTTCCCAGACGCGTGGAGTGTTGGCTATGTCATTCCATTCTGGACATTACCCTCAGCCTCAGGAAGCTTCCTTGGCCAAGCTTAAACACCCTCAACCTGGTAGGTGTCTGGATAATGCCAAGGCATAAAAGTCCAGCCCCTTCGCCTGCATTTAGGCCATCTCTGAAGGTCCATCTTAGCCCCAGAGCTTCCTGTGGTGTCAGCAGCTGCTTTCCTGATAACTGCCTTTTGGTTCAATTTTCCCTCTGTCCAGTCTTGCTTTCCTGAACTTCTTTTCTACCCCTCCCGACCTGGTGTTCCCAATAGCACCCCCGGATACGACTCTCAGTCTCGATGTCTGTTCTCCAGGGAACCAGACCATGTGTACATCAAGATCTGGGCTTGTGTTCCCTCCTTTTCTCTCAGCGTAGTCTCCAGATACAAGGTCTCTACTCCCCAAAAGGGCACTGCTCGCCGTCCTGACTCTTTGATAATGACACTGTGACTCTGTGCCTGTCTCCCGTCCCCTCTCTCTCTGGGCCCATTCCCACCACCTATCTTGGCTACTTTTCAAAATACCAAGGCTCCAGCCTCTCCTTCCTGAGCAGCTGCAGAATGAGTCCTGGTCTTGTAAGAATTGATGCTCTCTAACTGAGGTGCTGGAGAAGTACTCTTGAGAGTCCCTTAGACAGCAAGGAAATCAAACTGGTCAATCCTAAAGGAAATCAACCCTGAATATTCATTGGAAGGACTGATGCTGAAGCTGAAACTCCAATCAGTTTGGCCACCTGATGAGAAGAACTGACTCATTGGAAAAGATCCTGATGCTGGGAAAGACTGAAGGTGGGAGGAAAAGGGGATGACAGAGGATGAGATGGTTGGATGGCATCACCAACTCAATGGACATGAGTTTCAGCAAGCTCCAGGAGTTAGTGAAGAACAGGGAGGCCTGGTGTGCTGCAGTCCATGGGGCTGCAAAGAGTTGGACAGGATTGAGTGACTGAGCAACAACAACTTTCAGGAAGGACAGGAGACAAGAGGAGACATGACCTTGGTGATGCAAGGAAGAGGCTTGGTGAAGACATCATGGAGACTGCCCTTCCTGTCACTTAGGAATCCTTTGCACCAAAGCCACACTGCTTTGGGAATGACAAGAAAGCAGAGGAAATGCGTGAGCGTTGGTGTTGCTGTCACTTCCCTTTCCAGACACCTGGGTTGATGGGTGAGTCACGCCAGGAGGGCTTCGTCCATGGGTTTCATTGTCTTCTATAGGCACCCAGAGTCCACTCTGAGCTGCAGAATTAATGGCTGGGCCGCCAGACCACAGTTAAAAATCTTTGAAGCATTTGGCTTTGGTTCAGCCCCTAGCATGGTTTTCTAAAGGACCATCTGCTGCTGCCCTTTTTCCAAGCCTCCTCTGTTTTGAGGACCTTTAAATCACATGTTTTGGATTCATTTACATGGAACTCATCAAAGCACCATTTTGTTAGATGGGTTTGATGTCCAAGCAGCCCTTCTAAACTGTCTTGGTTTTGCTCCTTGACCAGATGAGGTATGTTGTATTAATAATGAAAGGACTGACTGGTGCTCTCATAAAGGAGTTCAGATTCTTCTTTCTGTGCAGACTGTCCAATGTCCTGGTGAGATTTTGTAGTTGGCAAAGGAGATTGTCTCTGAGGCTTAATAATTTCCATGCTTACCCTTTCATGAGAAGGAATTCCATTTTGGAAGAAAATGACTTTTTTTTTTCTTTTTGGTAGCTTTAAGAGGCCGCCTTATGAAAAGACAGCAAAGGCAACAAATTATTTCTCCAACTTGCGGCTTTGCTGCAAAGGCCTCTGGGAAACTCTTTTCTGTGTGCCTCGCTGTCGAGCTGACCACATCCTGCAGCTTTGCAGGCACAGCTAGACCCGAGGCAGCCGGGGGCATGTCGTCAAGTTGCTTCTCACTGGAACACACGGTCTGTCTTAGCCACCAGGAGGGGACAGGTCAGGGCCGCTGTGACTGTTACCAGGCTGACCCAAAGAGGGGGGAATTTACTGAGCATCCTCCTACTTGTCTCCTTGCTTGAGCGTCCCTGGAACACCCCCAGGTAGGCATCCTTGTGCCAACTGAAAAAGAAGACAAGAGTTGCAAAGCTCTGCTGATGACTCCAAGGTGGCCTTTCTTCCTCCTACAAACATCTTGATGGGTGAATGGTCGCTGCCCATTGCCTCAGGGAGCTGAGACCATTGTGAATGGAAATGGTGTGAATGCAACCAAAAGGACTTGGAGCCCGGCTTCACGTGGCTTCCAAACTTGCTGCACTGCAGATGTGTGAGGACATTGTCCAGGGTAAAGGGCTTTGAACTTGAGCCGGGTTGCTGGCCTGGCAGGGTGTGCATTGGGCAGACCACTCTGAGCTGTGGTTTTTCTGCCTGTGATGTTGGGCTGATGGGAGACCAGTGAGCGAAGACACGTGGTGTGCTCAGCCCCACGCCAGCCATGCAGGGCAGAGTTCTGCTTTTCATTAGAACCAGGAGTAGGAGTCCAGCCTTGCTGCTTCCTCCTTGGCTGGTGGCCACTGGGATCCAATCTGACCACAGCTGTTTCAGAGTGTTTTATGCAAGTGAGGGCATTTAGTCCAACCATGCGGAGAGGTGGCATGGGAATAGGTAGACTGGAGTGGCTGCACTGTGGAGACTTCAGTAGAAGGCAATGTGACCCTTTCTGCACTTGACCCTGGAAGAGGGGAGCTGGAAGTCCTGGGGATGTATGGTCTCTAGTGGGAGGTGGGTGAGCTGAACTGGTCTCTGGGTGGAGACACACAGAACTCGCTGGCGGTCACTTCTGTAGCCCTGCCATGTGGGGTGTGTGTGTGCAAATGGTCACACAAGCAGAAGAGAAGTGGAGTCCGGTCTTGTGTTGGCAGGACCCCATGGAACTGGTCTTTCTTCCCCATTTCTTTCCTTTCTTTCTTTCTCGCCTTTTAGTCTGTGCACAATTTATATCTTTCCTACGTGAAAAATCACCAAAAACTTAAATAAAACTTGGTTTAGTTTCAATCTGACTGGAAATGAACATGGCCCACGTGTGTGCAGAGCTCAGAGGGCTGAGGCCGGGGAGACACCTTTGTGACTGGTCCCATCCCCCGTGGGAATCAGTGAGGAAACTGAGGCACACAGAGGGTAAGGAGACCACTGACAGTCTCATAGCTTGTTGGCAGTAGAGATGGGATCTGAACTCAGAATTCTTTCAGAGTATTTTTTTTTTAAATTCCACTTTATATACCCGTGTTCTAAGTCATTTGAGCCATGTCCGACTCTTTGGAACCCTATGGACCATAGGCCGCCAGGCTCCCCTGTCCATGGGATTCTCCAGGCAAGGATACTGGAGTGGGATGCCATGCCCTCCTCCAGGGGATCTTCTGGATGCATGGACCGAAACTGTGTCTCCTGTTGCTCCTGCATTGCAGGTGGATTCTTCACCACTGAGCCGCCGGGGAAGTCCTTTATATTCCTACACCCCAAATTAACTGTTTGCTTTTTTTCATATTTATTTATTTTTCTTTGTGTGCAGTTGAATGAGTCTACCAGTAATATATGAGTGCACTAGCGCACTTTAAAGCTTTTAGAACTGATTAGATAAATCTCTAGTTGTCTCCCATGAACGCTATTCCTATTCAGGTCCATTTCCTTTTCCACAGAAGTAGCTATTATTATAAGTTTGATGTCCTTCCTTCCAAGCCACAAAGATTATACACACACACACACACACACAATATTTCAAATTGTTTTTGTGATCAAGCCTTTACATATTTACATAATAGTATCATGATACATGGGCTCTTTCCTGGTAGCTCAGATGGTAAAGAATCTGCCTGCAATGCAAGAAGGTTGATCCCTGGGTCAGGAGATCCCCTGGAGAAGGAAATGGCAACTCACTCCAGTATTCTCACCTGGAGAATCACATGGACAGAGGAGTCTGGCGGGCTACAGTCCAGGGAGTCGCAAAGAGTCAGACACGACTTCACTTTCACTTTTCATCATGTATCGTATTGTACAAGACCATCAGGAACCCATTTTCATTTCCCTTCCTGATGTGTTTTGGGGATCTGTTCATCTTGATTGATGTTGATCAGGTTCATTTTCCTCCTGGATGAGCAGACTACTTCACACTCTCCTGTCACTTCTCAGTTGCCCACACACTCATGGGTTCTGATCAAGCTCCATGGCTTGCTTTTCCATGAATTTCTGAGCAATGAACTGAAAACCAGAAGGATTCCTGTGGCTTGTTTCTGCCCAGGTCTTGAAAATACAGGAGGACTCTGTGTGAGTCAAGTTACGATTCTATATACCTCACATACCTTATCTGTTGTAGACAACTTGCCAAAGAATTGTGTGGATAAATGTGAAGTCCTACCATAGCCTTCGCTGTCCACACACCCAAGGGTATAAGGATGAAAGCTCTTGTGTCCATCATGAGGCTTGCTTGGGATGGAATAGCTTCCCTCCATCTCTTCTTGTACTGCTCTTTGTGTGTGTAAGTTGTCACAGGAATGCTTTCTGTAACATCTCAGGAGGGGCTTCCCTGGTAGCTCAGTTGGTAAAAGAATCCGCCTGCAATGCAGGAGACCTGGGTTGGGAAGATCTCCTGGAGAAGGGAACAGCTTCCCACTCCAGTATTCTGGCCTGAAGAATTCTATGGACTGTATAGGACATGTCTCAGGACACAGTGGATCTATAATGGGAAAGTTACCCAAGGAGTGGGCTGGGGGGGGTCCCCCCTTAAGGATGAGGTCATTCCCTCTGTTTTCTTGGGAACAGGTGGATCTTCAGATGGAAAGGGCCCAAGGCAGATAGTGGCCATAAAGAGGTTGAGATATTTCTATAGCAGCTCACCAAATAGTGAATCCCTCCACAAGGGGAAAGCTGCAAGTGAGAGCTGACTTTTCTAAGATTACAAAGAAAGCTTGAGAAAAGCCCTGAAGTCAAAGTCAGGGCTTGGTCTGCTGTCTGTGCCATTATGAAAGAGAGCTGAGTGAAGAAACTTTGGCTTGAGGCTTGACTCAGCGGAATGCTGATGTGCAATTTCAGGCTGACAGCAGGTGAAAGAAAATGAACTCTGTGGGAGTATCTGTGAAAATGTTCATGTGGGTGGTAACATGTGAGTTGAGTTTTGAAGTATGAATAGGAGTTTGCCAGATGAGGTAGGGTAAAAGCCATTCCAGGCAGGAGTCTGTGGTCAACTGGGGAAGGTTCAGGGCATGGGAGAGCTTCCCAGGTGGCAGAGTGGTAAAGAATCCACAGCAGACGCGGGTTTGATCCCTGGGTCAAGAAGATTCACTGGAGAAGGAAACGGCAGCCCACTCCCATTCCATGGAATAGCCTGGAAAATTCCATGGACAGAGGAGCCTGACGGGCTACAGTCCCTGGGATCACAGAGAGCTGGACACGACTGATTACATGCAGCGCCCCACCAAGGGGTGGAAAGTGGTCCCGTGTGTATGAAAGATGGGAAGGACATGGGGAGACTAGAAAGATGGCTTGGGCGTGACTGTGTCCTGAGTGCTATAGGGAAGCATAACAGAATCAGGAGCAGGCAAAGTACAAAGTAAGATTTTTTTTTCCCTCAGGAAGGTCACAGGGGGAGGATGGAATGCGGTTCAAGACAGAGGGACCAGTGAATGTTGCTGGTGAAAGATGCCAGTCATGGGGGCCTGAGAATAGAGGATAGAACATTTAAATGGGAACACGATGGAAAGGTTGGGTAGGAAGGGAAACCTAAAGGCTATTGAGAATGTTTTACATGCACTTTCTTGTACATTTTCATCATAGCCCTGTGATAATGTCTTATTGCCCCTGTTTTACAGTTAAGACAACAGAGACTACACAAGTAAGTGCCAAGTTCCCAGAAGTTCTGAAAGTCCGACGGATTCCAGAGTAAGATCTGTTTCCTCTACTTCATGGTTAAGGGAGGAAACAATTCAGCAGTCCTGAAGACTGGGGTTTCATACCAGGAGACCTGGATGAACAATGATATTGGCAGATATCCCCATTGCTTATCAATATCCAGTCTTCTTTCCTGTGATTAATTGTGGCCATGTGACTAGTTCTGGCCAATGAGTTGTGAGCGAATCTGACATATGTCACTCCTGGGCTGGAGTATTTAAATAGCGGGACACTCTCCAGCTCGACACTTCTGCACTGGTGACCTGGGAAAGACCTTGAGTGCAAACTCCATTAATTTGAAGACCTGAGTGATGATAACAGGCAGAGCTACCTGCCTACTTATGTTGCCATGGAGCATAAGTGAGGTGTGAATCCTTGCTTGACGTCATGGATATTTAGTTGTTACTGCAGCACGCCCTATCCTATACTAACTGAAAAGGTGATGCCCTTCCTTGAGTAAAGGAGCAGGCTGAGAGCAAGGGTGGGGAAGATGACATTTCTGGATTTGGGAAGGACTGAGGTATGGCAGAACATTATGGTAAAAGGAAGTTGGGCTTTGGGGACTCACAGATGTGGGTTCACTGTTGCCCCAGGCACCTGCCATCTGAGAGGTTGCAGGCAAAATCTCCCAGCCTTTCTGACATTGGTTTCCTCACATGTGAAATAGGAGTTGTGATCACCACCTCACTGACCCATTAGAATGACTCCAGCTAAAACATGCAGAGCACCCAGGATGGAGCCTAGTCCATAGGCAAGTTGAAAGTGTTAGTCATTCAGTCTTGTCTGACTCTTTGCAACCACACAGACTGTAGCCCACCAGGCTCCTCTGTCCGTGGAATTCTCTAGGTGATTATACTGGAGTGGGTAGCCATTTCTTTCTCTAGGGGATCTTCCTGATCCAGGGATTGAACCTGGGTCTCCCGCATTGTAGGCAGATTCTTTACTGTCTGAGCCACCAAGGAAGCCAAGTCCTTAGGAAGCACTCTGCAAACTATGGTCTTTACCCCAGGAAGATTTTCAGAAGCAAATTTGTGATTTAAGCTTTGTGGGATCAGACATATTTCACTTAAATTTCTCTGGTACTGAGAATGGTGTTAGGTGTTAAAGGCACTGCAATCATTTGCTTTATTTGCCTATTTCCTCTCATAACCAGACTGGGAACTCTTTGATGGGAAGGACCTATGTGTTCATTCATCTCTGTGTTTCTTCCTTGCCCAGTAGATATCAGATCTTAGGAAATTTTCCTTGAAAGAATGAGTCATCCCTGGCTTTAGAAATAGCCCGATCTGGAGGCCATTTCTCTCTGACACATCGATACCAAGTCCAGCCTTGGTTTTCCAGGAGACCCCCCACCCCTCCCAGCTAGCAGGTCTCTATTCTGACCTCCAGCATTCCTCCAAGGACCCTTCAGGTCCTGGGTCCAGGTGCCTAGGAAGCCTACCACACCAGAGCCATATCTTTCATCCATCTTTCCCCCAGGCTGAATAGCATCTTAGATGACCCCAATATCAGACTCTACCTGCACACGGCAGGGTACAGACCTTGGCAGGAGTGGACTGGCAGGCGATTTCTCTCCTTCCCAGGCAGACGAGTATGGAGCAAGTCTGTTTATCAGGCAACGCCTTATTGTAGCCAGAGGTGGTGGCTTAACAGTGGCAGAAACGCCCGCGTTGCTTCACAAGCTGCAAGTTACTAAGATGTGCCCTTGGCCTCAGCGGGCAGATAAGCACCTGCATTGGAGAAGGAGCCCTTGATCATGGGCTGATAAGCTCAGGAAAGGATTAAAAAAAAAAAAAAAATCCTAACAACAACAAGAAGCTGAGCGACCCACTGTCGGAGGCTTTTTCATGTACACATGGGTGTGTTACCTGTCTTCGCCAACACACGGGGTGATGCAAAAGGTCTGGTTTTAATTTAATTTGATGGTCACGCAATCATGGAACGAGCATGTCAGAGCTGGAAGGGACTTTGGGGATTGTCTCCTTGAACCCTTTAATCTTCCAGGTGAGGACATTCAGGGCCACAGAGCTGTAGTGACTTGTTCAGGATCATATAGCAACGTTTTGGCAGAGCTGGAACGAAAGCCTGGGTCTCTAGACCCCCAGGCCTTCCATCTTTCCACCAAATGGGATTGCTTCACAGGCTGCCACCTGACTCTTCAGGTGCATCCTGCGGGCTGTGCTTTGGTGCCTAAACAGTCCTTTTTAATGATGCCAGAGTCAGACAGCCCTCCCCCTCCCTAGTCCCCTGCTGTTGGAGTTGACCAGTTAGCTCAGGGCAACAGGGTCTGATGTTTCAGAGTCCAATCATTTCAAACCTTGTTATTTCATATTTGAAAGAGGTCCCGCTTGGAGAGGTGACTTGCTTCAGTGATACAAGTAGGGAAGATGAAACATCTGGGTCTAAAATTCTCAACATCCTGACTTCAGTCCGTTCCTTTGAAAGAGCAGGTTAAAACCACTATTTATGGTTTGAGTGAGGCTGTGTGGTGTGGGTGAGGTGTGTGGAAAGCCACCTGGACTCTGCAAGTTTCCTTTGTGGCCTTCTTTTGGGGAAAAATATTCCATATGTTACCTTAAGGATATAAATGGAGTTTGGCAGCCTTTGCAGAATTGAAAATAGCATTGTTCTCACAGGCATGCAATAAACCAATAAATGATGGATGAATGAATCCTTAGCAGCTTTGTTCACGTAAAACTTGCTTTCTAGGTTTGATCTGTGAATAAATAAGACAGTGTAGATTTTAGTTTAAAGTAATTTCTAGGTGGAAATGATAGAGCCATTAGCAGCAACAACAAGCTTACAGCATCTCAAGAACCGTGCATGTGACTGGTACATCCCCGTCTCACATTAAAGTCAAAATTAGAGAAAAAACCTGAAAATATTTATCAAATAGCTACTTAAAATAATACAGTAGAGATATATTTCCTTTCTAACATTAAAAAAAAAAACCTCACAGACCTTTATTTTATTCTTTTATCTTCTGGCTGTATCGTGCAGCATGTGGGATCTTAACTCCCCGATCAGGGATGGAACCCATGCCCTCTGCACTGACATCATGGAATCTTAACCACTGGACCAGCAGGGAAGTCTCTAGAGATATATTTCTAATGAAAAGTTCTAGTCTTTCTTCTGTTACTGTAATGCTTTTCTCCTGATTAAATCGTTTTTAATTCTGTTAACTGTTTCTGCTTGTTTCCTGTGTCTATATAATATATACACATGTGCTAAACATGTTAATAATGTTATTTTTTATCAAGTTTAGATATTTGAATATCAGGGCCTTCCCGTAACAAATGAATTGGTTCATTTGGACCATTACCCACATCTCTGCCCCCAGTTCATTTTACACACACACACACACACACAGAGACAACCTTTTCGTCTCTTTATTAGTTTAAATCATACATGTACACATTTTGTATTCCATCATGGTGAACAGTAACCTTTGACTCAAGTCTTATGAGATGAGTGTATGACACTCCAACCCTTCTTATCACCTCCTCTCCCACTTCCCCTCTTCTGCTTCTCATTTTTAGCAACCGTACTTTCACTTTTAAGTGTTCAGATGGATAACATTTATTTTTTGTTTTGTTTTACAGTCTACCACACTTCGTCTCTAGGTTGATTCCAGAAGTGGAACATCGGTGAAGCCAGTCATGTTTACTCTACTGGGACCTCGCAGCTGAGAGAACTAGGGTTATGACTGTGATTGCTGCTTCTTTTCCTTTTTTTTAAGTTTCTAATGGGGTCCTTTGTTTTCTTGCGTTGTAGAGAATTTGCCTGCAAGGCTGGAGACCCAGGTTCGATTCCCTGAGTCAGGAAGATTCCCCTGGAAAAGGCAAATGATAACCCACCACAATATACGTACTTGGAAAATCCCATGGACAGGCCATGGGCTACCATCCAAGCAGTCAGAAAGAGTCAGACGCGACTAGCAACTAACTCTTTTGAGGAATTTCCACAATTGAAGTGACTTAGCACGTAACACACATGACTCTCCTCCACTTTGCTCTCATATTTCCATTTCATTGCTTTTTCTGTTCTGCATTCTAGATTTCCTTAATGCTACCTCCCAACATTTTTGTTGAATTTTCTTTTTTTTTTTATATCACATATTTAATTTCCCAGAACTCTTTCTTGCTCTATAATTGTTCCTCTTACATAGCATCTTGTTCTTTTCTTGTGGATGGAATATGTTCTTGCATATCTCAGAGAAGACAAGTTTATTTTTTCTAAATTATTTTTGTTTCCTCCAAAATCAGCTTTTCCTTTTTAAAAAAATTTCAGTCTCTCTTTTTCGTTTGATTTCCCTAAAATGTCTCATGATCCTTGATTAATCACATAAGTTTAGAAAAAGAAATACTGGAAAACCAACTGGGGACTCAGTGTATTTGGACAAAACTGGCTGATAGGCTTTCATCTGGGGTGAGAGGTCAGAGTGCTGAATATTAATGGAGGGGGTTCCCATTCCCCAGTCTAGAGGTCTTTGCTCTTTAGCATTGGTGCTTACCAGTCCTAGTTCTTCCCACTTAATTTCTTTAAAGAGAGTTTATCTGGTTTAAAAAAAAAAGAAAGTGGTTGTCAACCACTTGTTTCTCTGTGTGTGCGGATGGGCAAATGCAGAGTTTAATTCATCTTCTGTTTTCAACTCCGCTTCTCACTCCTGCTTTTTCTTACATGATGTTTCTGATCCTGAGCCCATCTGAAGCTCCTAAGTTCCTCTTCTCTCTCCTTTGCCAAAGGCCCTTCCACGAGTGTTCTGGAGTGTGATTTCTTCTCTTCTGAGTCTTTGTCACTCCTCTTTCTCCTTCCATCTTATAGAAGTTTGTTGGCCTCTCTCTCTGCTGATGCTCTACTCCCAATCCTTGTGGGTTTATGGTATTTTTAAAAAGAACTTTACCTTCATCTCAGAGAGGGGTGTCCAGCAAAAGTTTTAGGCAGAGAACATGAAGCCTATGGAAGGTGTAGCAGGGGAAGTGTAGGAAATGGCCAGCAGAGATGAGGAAGTGCGTCATAGCAGCTTGGGGACGATGGTTAAGCAGAAAGTAAGGGAAGCTGAGGCTTGAGAAAGAGGTTGGGGCTGTGTTAAAAGTCTCCCATCGACAATCCAAAGGCTTCTCTGCTCAGCACCAGGACTACGTTCTGTGTGTGTGCTGGTGGTGACGGGGGAAGAAGCTATGCTGTGTGTGTGCGTGTGTGTGTGTGTCCATCTAGTTCACGCTTGTACCCCTTGAGACTCTGATTTTTTTTCATAAGGAAAGTCTTCTCTTGGACTCCATATCCTGAGTAGGCTCTGGATTTTTTTCCCCCCATGCTCTCTGTATCTCTTCCAAGGCTCTGAAAGACCAAGATCCAGTTGTTTTGCCAGGTTTACCAGATGTCCTCAAGGCAACAGGTCTTCTTTCTCTAAGTCTTACTTACAGTTTGACCTAATTTCTTATTATCTCACCGGATGTTTAAGACATTTAAGATGTTGTGTACATTTGACCTAGAGTTCTTCATTGTTTCCAGCCTACCTGGCTGGCTCTATTACTGGCATGGAACTCTACCACTGGCTGGCTCTCTGACTGCTACAAGGCGTTCTGTCCATTCTAACCTATCATGAACATTGAAAGATGCTAACGGAGATGATATTCTGGCAATAATGCCAGCTCTGGGTCAGGAAGATCCCCTGGAGAAGGGAATGGCAACCCACTCCACGCTCTTGCCTGGAGAATCCCATGGACAGTGGTGCGGTGGTGTAGAGGTGGGCTATAGTCCATGGGATCACAAAGAGTCAGACATGACTGAGCACAGATGCACTTGTATGATGGTTTGGAGTTTAAACAACTCCTTTACATCCAGTGTCACTTAGAACTCAAAATAAGGGGAGAATTATTGCCCTCATTTTTACAGCCAGATGTCTGAGCCACAGGAGGAGAAGTAAGTAACCCAAGATCACTCAGTTAGGTGCAGCATTGGAGTTGGAAACTGGTTTTTTGAATTCCATTTGGTTTTCTTTTCACTCTTAGCAGGTCCTTCCTCACCAGAAACCACAAACCGCTATGTCAACAGGATCGATTAGTTTGGTCCCACTGAAGGATGTAAGTGGGATGGGTGGGGTCACACTCTGGGATCCCAGAAACGGACCCTGGTTTGAATACTCAAAGCTCTGTTTTGCATCACCTCCCCTGGCCTGAGAACAGCTCAGGATGACAGCGGGCATGGCGCCACGGATGGGCTACATCCTTCCCTCTCAATCAAGGCCCAGGCTCACGGCTCACTGCTCGAGACGAAAACTTGGCTCCTCGTCACAGATATCCAGTTACAGATGACTAGAAGGAGGCTTTAGACCTCAGGCTTTCTCTGCAACTGTCTTCTCTAGGTGAAAAGGGATGGTCCTGGGGATTATGATGACTCAGTGCAAAAGGATGGCAACTCTGTACCCAGAGACGCCTTAATACACGGAGAATTTCAGACTGAGGCAGGAGAATTCGGGTCTTCATCAATCTATAGGAGACCAATTCTGTTACTGACACAGAGCAAGTTGCCGTGCTGTTAAGACTTAATTTGCTCTTCTCACGTCAAAGCAGCAAGGGGATGCAACGGCCTATCCGACAACTTTCAGAAATTATTAATGAAAGGACAAATTCCCCACAAGACCATGCAGAGAAGGGGGGCTAGAAACAAGGGGAGCAAAGAGAAGAAAGAAAGGATGGGGGCATGAACACAGAACCGATAGACCTGGCGCTTGACACTAAAGGCTTAACATCAAATGCAGCAAGAAATCCATTTCCACAGTTTTATTGGCCATTCCGGATGCCTCATTTCAAAGGGAAAGATTTGAATTCAGAGACGTAACGCTCCCTTTGTTCTCTTGCCCTCCAGCCTCGGGTGCCAGTGTGGACTGTACCAGAGGGAGACAGTGAGATCAAAACCCCTCTCCGCTCGGCTACCTGCCCCCCGAGCTGGCCCTTGGCATGCTTAATGAAATCAGCTTTGCGATAGATTGACAATGCCCTGTCAATTATAATCATTTATCTTGGCAAGCAGAGCATTTGAACACTTAAAAGAGCTGGGGGTTCAGCGGGCCCAGAAAAACCAGAATAAAATTATACTGCATGGTAATCAGAGCAAGAGTATATTGCTCACATAAAATTTTACTTTAACTGTCGGAAGGACCGAGAGGATTTTGCATCTCATTTTCTGCCCATAGGGTGTTTGCGGTTCCATGTGGGGGTCACTTTTCCCCAACCCTGATGTGATAGGGGGTTCTCAGGGGCCTGCGTTGGCAGAGGAGGTCTGTCAGTCTGTGTGGTGCTCAGCTGTGTCTGACTCTTTGCGGACTGTAGCCTGCCAGGCTCCTTGGTCTGTGGAATTCTCCAGGCCAGAATACTGGAGAGGGTTGCTATTTCCTCTTCCAGAGGGTCTTCCCGACCCAGGGATCCATTCTGCATCTCCTGCATCTCCTGCACTGACAAGTGGATTCTTTATCTTTGGACCACCTGGGAAGCCCTGGTAGTGGAGGGGGACCACCCAATACACAGGGGTGGTTTGGAGTGTGTTGGGGACATAAGGATGGGGGTGCAGCAACATGTGCCATTGCACAAAGTACAGGATTTGAGGGGATGCCTGGCTTCCCTAGTGGCTCAGATGGTAAAGAACCTGCCTGCCAATGCAGGAGACATAAGAGATGAGGGTTTGATCCCTGGGTTGGGAAGATCCCCTGGAGAAGGGCATGGCAACCCACTCCAGTATTCTTGCCTGGAGAATCCCATGGACAGAGGAGCCTGGTGGGCTAATGTTGATGGAAGAGTCGGATGCTACTGAACAACTTTCACTTTCACTGACTCCCCCACTTCTTGATGATGGGTGCCTGGATTAGCTGTCTCCCCAGGCAGGGTCTTGATTGTCTTCTAGAGAAATGGAGTCAGTAGAAACCATCTCCCTTCTGACGCCACCAAGATAGACACACTTTTCTTCCTTCTTCCTTAGTGTTATGAAACTGCTTTTTAGCTGGGTAGATGCCTACCCAGAGGATCCCCCCGGGCTTCCCCGATCTGCTTAATGTGGGAGCATCTAGAGCAATCCTGGGACAACGGGAAGGGTGAGCACGAGGTCATGCTGATGGCAGCAAGGGCAGCTGAGCCAGGGGTCTCCCCGCCTCACTGCCCCTCACGCCTGCACAGTGACATCTGTCCAGGAAGCTTCTGGCAGGACCAGAGATCCTGACAGGTTGGGGGGCTGCTGACCGAGGGCCTTGGGACCCATGGGAGCCTGGACTTAGGACAGGAGGGCCTTGTGAATGAGAGCCCGGGACCAAGGCAGCCATCACCCTCAGAAACTTGGCGGCAAGAGCAGAGATGGAATCTAACGGAGGCCAGAGGGTGCCCAGGATGGTTGTAGATGGGGTCCTTTCTTCCCTGGAGCCTGAAAGATCTGCTCTTCTACCTCATAACTCCTCACACCTTTCCTGGAGAGAAGGAAAGGGGGAAATCTCTGATCAGACTGGGGACTTCTCCAAAGGAGCCATTTAGATCAGATGACCCCGAGTCATCAGGAAGGGGCAGTTTTCTGTGGTCGGCAGGAAGGATGCTCAAGGGCTATGAGTCCCCTCTGCACCAGGACTTGACCCTCGAGCACGTGGAGACAGGCCACCTCGTTCTTTTTCTGCTGCTGCAACCTCTTGGGGCCGTTTCGGTAAATGACATAAAAATAAAACCCACCTGCAGTGAATCAGGAAAAGCGGCCCTGCCCACCCTCCCTGAGTGGCCGTCTCAGGGGACACTGACTGAGCTGGCAGTAGCCTGGCTTTTGGTCAGACACAGCCCATGCGGAGGCACCAGCATTTGGGATTTGATCCCTGGTCCCGGGAGGACGGGAACTGTGTGCACTTTCCAGGGGCCTGGCATGGGGGAGGTGGGGTGCGGGGTCACAGCAGAGGCTGGGAAGGGCATTCCGGGAGGGCCTATGGAGGGGACCCACTCTGCACAAGACCTTGACCTTGGTTGACAAGCACAGTGCCATCACTCTATGGTGATGGGGAGGGCGTTTTGCGCCCACAGCCAGTGGGCGGTGGGATAAGCCGGCTCTTTTCAGCCTCCCAGGAGCATCTCTTGCATTTCTTGCTCCTTCCCACGCACACCCCGGCAACCCTGTGCCCCAGCCCCTCAGTTTTCAGGGCTCTGGGCCAGTTTACCGCAAGACTTCGCTCTGGGCAGCTGTGACCAGCTGTTTAGGAAAAGGGCTTTAGGAGGCCAGCACGTTGGCCTCCCCAGGCTTACAGGATTTCTTTGCTTCTGCTTCTGGCCATGAGAGACCCTGGCAGCTGACGCTGGACCACAGGCTGGTGGGGGTGGGGTGGGGGTGGGGCTCAGATTTATTCTGTTCCCAGCTGGAGCCCATGAGATGGACTGGGGCCTGGACTCGGGTTCCCTAAAGGGGGCTTCTCCATACTAATCATGACAATGACCACTCCTAGCTGATGGGGCTGCTGTAACGGCTAATGGAGATGCTATTTGATGAGAGTGGGATGCCACCCCTGAGAAAGAGATGACATGGCTCAGAGACGTTGAGTTCCTCGTCCACAGTCACCCAGCACTGCAGAAGCCAGTTCTGGCCAGAAGGCAGCTCTGTCCACCCCATGCTTCACCCTTCTTTCCTTTTCCCTTACTTTTCAGCCCTCTGACAAGAAACAGCTCGCTCCCTGGGACCTTTCTAATAACATTTCCTTTCTCTAATTCATACATCACACATGTACTCCATAAATTAGAAAAGAAAAAAAAGAGTCATACTGCCAGTAGGAATGAATGAAGCTATTGTAAAATGACATGAATAGGAATCAAATCTCAAGCTACATTTTTCTTTTCGAGGGTGGTGGGGGGACACTAAATCTTCCAGGGGCAAGCAGGGCCCATTATGTATCCGGGGCGGGGAGGGGGGGGGCGAGGGAGGCAGACGCCTGAGTGGGTAGAGTGCCCTTTGAGAGGGCGGAATGGGAGTGTCGAGGTTTGTAATCATGCTCCCCAGAGACCGTGCTGGCCGGCTGCGGAACAAGGGTCTTCTGTGTGGGGTCAAGCGCCGGGGGGTGAGGGAGGCGGGTGGTGTTGGCCTCTCCATGGCTGGCCACAGATAGGGCTTTGGGGCAAGAGCTGGGCTCAAGTGTTTGCCATACTCATCCTCCCCGTCTTGCTCCCTCCTTCCTTTTCTCCATCACCCCTTCCTTTCCCTTTTCCTTCCCCCCTCCCCCTCTTTTTTTTTTTCTCCTACCACCTGCTACACCCCAGACCTGTCTGAGGTGTTCTGGTCTTCCTTGTCCATTTGATGATGCTCTGAGATGCTGGGTCATTGCCCAAGCTGCTCCTTCTGCTTGGAAGGACCCCATGGCCCCCTCCCCTGCCTGTCTGAAGCCCTGTCCTCTCCCAATGCCCTCTAAACGCCCTGCCGTCCCCCGCCCCCTGGGAGCTGTCTTAACCTATTCCTCCTGGAGTCCTTCACAGGCAAGAGACTCAGCCTGTGCCCACCGGGCAAGGCAGGAGCCATATGGATATTTTCTTACATGACCTTCCCCACCACCCTTCCTGGCTGCTCAGTGCTGGGGTAAGAACACAGTTCGTGAGCTTCATCGGCTGCATGCTTGTTGCTGATCGAAACTTCTCCTGGAATGGATGGGTGCTAGCCCCATCTTTCAGGCAGAGAGACCGAGGTGCAGAGCCGCAGAGGAATTGAACAGGGGGGTAGATTGTCAGTGGGCGGTGGAGGTGGAATTTGAATCCACAGATGTCAAATTCTAGCACCCCTGCCTCTCCCTCATCTCCCCACTGCCCCAACCAGGGACTGGGCATCTCTGTGTCCTGATCAACTCTCTATTTCACCCCTTCTGAGGGTCTCATTTCCAGGTTATTTGTGGACATCTGGAAGTGGGGTTGAGTGGAAAGACGGTGTAATTTGCAGTCCTATAGTATTTATCTCAGCTTTGTCTGAACTCGTGTTACTAGAAAGTCCTCATAGAGCACTGCCAAGGGTCATGCCCAGATCTAAGAGCTTTACCCACCCAGGCACACCACACTGCCTATGAGGTGTCACCCTATGACCTTTCTCCATGGGGAAACCGAGGCAAAGAGAGGTTGTGTCACTTGCCCAGGCTCGCACAGCAGGCCCTGGCAGAGTGAGGCTTCACTCTTAGGTGGCCTGGCTACAGCATCCGTGCTTTTAACCTTTGAGCTGCCTTTAGCCTGAGAATACAGGATGACACTAAGAAACAGGCAGGGGAGGTACAAGACGCAGAGACGTGCTCCATGTGAGAACGGGCGGCTTCCACATGTGATGGCCTGTTTTCTCACTGCAGTGGGAGTTCTTGCAGAGCTGTGGGCTCCACTTCCCTGTTGTTCCTTGCACGAGTCGGGTGTGAAATTGTTCAGGGTTGCCAGGTCCATGGACCCGGTGCTGGATGCTGTGCCTTGTAGCCTGCTTCAGTCAGGGGCAGCATATGGGGGCTCCTGCCAGGACTTCTATCTTAGCAGTGTGTTCACAGGGCACTTGGAAGCTGGGTCTGCTCTGGGGTTGATGGAGCAATTTGTCCCAAGGTGTTCTATTTTGATGCTCTCAAGACAGAACAAAACAAATATCTTCATAGAAAAAATAACCCCAAAGACAAAACTGATTATGAATTGTGTCTGAAGCTTCCCAGTTACATCTACAGTATCACTTCCCTATTTAGTAAAACCCTTTTGCCTCCTCTCAGAGGTTTCCGTCCTGTAGAATAGTCTACATGAGGGAGGTTTCTCTGTGTTCTTCGGCACCCCATCACGGCTGACACAGTTTATATTTTCCTAATAAACAGCACTGCACTGGGAATTGTGCGGCATAAATCTTCGCCTTTGGGATCATCAAAAGTCAGTGCTCCTTGACGGACTTACTAGTCCAAAGGAAATTCCATTGGTTTTAAAGATACATCTCTGAGGTCTGGTGACTGATTCCAATTCAGCTGAGCCAAACCTTTTGAGAAAAGAGAACCAGCACAGGTTAATTGCCCACAAGATTGGTGTTGTATCGCATTTAGTTTGACTGTTGGCCCTGAGAGGTAGGCCTGTGTATTCCCATTGTATGGACGAGGAAGCTGAGGCCCAGAGGCAAATCCAGCATTTCCGGGGCTGCACAGCCAGGAGTGGGCTGAGTCTAGGTCTGTCAGTTTGGGGAGGGACACCATGGGTGTCACACACTTGACAGTACATTTTGGGGCTCCTTTAGCACCCAGGCTCCCCTGTCTCTCAGGCACTTGTCTCTCTGGTATTTCTCAACTCTGAGGAGGAGCTGTGGGCACAATGATGGGGGCC
The DNA here is from genome assembly GCF_029407905.1 of Bubalus kerabau. NCBI lineage: Eukaryota > Metazoa > Chordata > Mammalia > Artiodactyla > Bovidae > Bubalus > Bubalus kerabau. Next base: position 64,475,108 of record NC_073642.1, on the reverse strand, counting down.
CCCCAGAGTGCAAAGACTTTTCCCAGATGCAGTAATATGTGACTTCTTATTTTCCTGTCTATTCTATGAAAATATTTACTTTGGGATTCCATACCAAATGAAGAGCACCCTGCCACGGGAACCATCAAACCATGCTTTCCTTGAAGCCCTCATTAACGAGGCCTTGTGTCTTCCACTTTTTTAATCCCATTTTCTGTGCGTGACATTGCTGGAGAATGCTCCCTTCACTTCCTCTGCACTGCATCTCCACCCAACAAAGTCACGTCCAACATCCAAAACTCATTTTATCCTCCCCCAAGAAGTCATTACAGCTGGCACCCGACTCTCTTGATGGGGGAAATAGTTTCTTTCCAATGATGGTCACTAACACCCTTTTCAGTTCAGTTCAGTTCATTTCAGTCGCTCAGCTGTGTCCGACTCTTTGCGACCCCATGAATCGCAGCACGCCAGGCCTCCCTGTCCATCACCAACTCCCGGAGTTCACTCAAACTCATGTCCATTGAGTTGGTGATGCCATCCAGCCATTTCATCCTCTGTCATCCCCTTCTCCTCCCAGCATTAGGATCTTTTCCAATGAGTCAACTCTTCGCATGAGGTGGCCAAAGTATTGGAGTTTCAGCCTCAGCATCAGTCCTTCCAATGAACACCCAGGACTGATCTCCTTTAGGATGTACGGTTTAATCTCCTTTCAGTCCAAGGGACTCGCAAGAGTCTTCTCCAGCACCACAGTTCAAAAGCATCAATTCTTCAGCACTCAGCTTTCTTCACAGTCCAACACGCTTTTAGTTAGCTGGAATTCTTTTTTTTTTTAAATCTAATCATTCATTCATCCAATGAGTGCCTGCTCAGCATCTACTCTGTACCAGATCTTGTATTTGATGCTGATGCTAGAAATATCCAATTAAAGAAAAAAAAATATGATAAAGACCTAATTTTGATGTTTTTGAGCTATGGTGTTGGAGAGTACTTTGGACTGCAAGGTCAAACCAATCAATCCTAAAGGAAATCAATCCTTCATTAGAGGACTGATGCTGAAGCTGAAGTTCCAATACTTTGGTTACCTGATGTGAAGAGCCAATTTGTTAGCAAAGACCCTGATGCTGGGAAAGACTGAAGGTAGGAGGAGAAGCGGGTGACAGAGGATGAGATAGTTGGCTAGCAGTACTGACTCAATGGACATGAGTTTAAGAATCTCCAGGAGATGGTGAAGGATAGGAAAGCCTGACGTGCTGCAGTCCATGGGGTGGCAAAGAGTTGGACACGGCTGAGTGACTGAACAACAAAAAGACGTAGTTCATGTCCTCAAAGGGCTCATAGACTCTTGGAGGAGGCATGGAGCCAAACATGCAATCCAAACCTGGGAAAGGCAAAACTCTAACAGAACATGGTGCAATGGTTAACTCCTTTCGTGGGGTCTTGGAGAAAGCTTCCCAGAGAGGAGAGCAGCAGAGCTCTCAGCATTGGATGAGTTTCAACTTCCAGGCCTTCACTCGTCCTACAAGGCTTTTATGTGAATTAGAAAAAAAATCACCTTTCTTGGACTCTTTAGTTCACTCAACAACCTGCACAACCTTACTTGGCAACCCTGAAGATCACCTTCTCTCCTCTGTCATGTCTGAGCACATGTTCCAAACTTTCTGTGGTCCTGGCCATAGAGGCCCACTTGGAACTATGTAGTTGGCTTATGAGTTGGCTTTGTCCAGTGAGATGGTGGCTCCTTGAGGCCAGAGTATCTTTTGCAACATCAAGCCACACAGGGCACCTCACACAGCAACACTTTCAACATTACAGAAATATTTCTAATGTCAGAGAATTTCATACAACTTATGCCGGGTCAAGGACCCACTACTTCTGCATCATTTGGGGGAGATTTAAAAAGATACACTTACCTAGTTTCACCTTAGAAGATCTGATTCAGTGGGCCTGAGATCAGAAATGAGAATCGTATGTTTTTAAATACAGCCGGAGTGTTTCCTATGATAGTAATTAGTTCTTATGGGACTGTTATCAATGCCTTCATTGTTCTACTATTTGGATCATCTCATTTCATGCTGTGACGAGCATAAGGGGCAGATGTGGCCCCAGAATCCTACAGATGAAGAGACAGACACAGCGCAAGATTCACGGTCCTGCTTAAGGTCAGCCAGCTGCTAAGTGCTCAGACTGTGGCCTGAATCCAGATGATTAGAGCCCAGAGCTCACGCACTTCAGTACCATGTGACAATACTGCTTCCAGAACCAGAGGCAGAATCTGGAAAATCCAGAAACACTAGATTTAAAATGGACCTTGAAGGTCACACCCTTCAGACTTCCCATTATACAGATGGGAACACTGAGTTCCTGAAGGGCAGTCAGACGTGTTCAAAGTGTCCTGTGAGTCCGCCACAGGACTCAGCTGTGAGCTCTCAGTGCCCGCCATCTAGGGCTCCATCACCAGCTCGCAGTGGCTTATTCTCACCTATGACAGGCAAGGCACTGGCAACAGCAGCAGCAGCAGCAGCAGCGATCATAACGACGATAATGCCATCACAGCTGGCCTGCATTTGTTGTACCTCCTCTGTGTTGCCTACTTTGGGGACATTATCTGTTTTGAATGTCTAAATGCCCTGCAGACAAATAGCACAGCCTTTGTTTGAGGAACACAGAAAACTGAAAGTCAGTGGTCCTCACCTGGGGGCGGTGATCTTGCCCCCAACAAGACACATACACAGACAGTTTTGGTCAGGGGGTAGAGGGTCACCTCCTTCACTTATTGAGTATCGGCTGGGGATGCTGCTAAACACCCCGGAGTGCATGGGGCAGCCCATCATGACAAAGCAAAGGCCACCTGGTTTTCCTCCTCACCTGCTCTCCAAAGGTTGGGGGGGCACGGAGGGTGGGGGTCGCAAAACCACCCAGCTTCATCTCACGGTCCAGTGCCTTGCCAGGGGCTCCGGCCCATTTCCCCACCCCCTAACATCAGGCTCCCATGTATAAGGTGGGCCAGTGGTGGCTACCACACACTCTGATTTTGACACTTCAATACACAGTGTTCACAGGCCAGGAAACACATTGCAAATGGCAGCTCTTCTCAAGGAGAATAAGACGAGAGGCTCTGAGAGTAAATTCCATCCCAGCCCTAGCTGGGCCCTGTGTCACCTGGAGCTGTGACCTCCTGGACCTGACCTGCCATTTCCTCATCTCTTCAATAAGCATCCTGAGACATCAACCTCTCAGGGGTGATGAGACGAGACACCAGACTGGTATGGCTCCCTACGTGATTGTCCCCTTGCTGCTCTCCTGGGCTTGAGGGCTTCAGGGCACCGCCCTCTCCTCCCCACGCCCAAAGGACGGATCCAACAGGCGGAGTGGGAGCGAGGGGGGCGGGGAGGAAGAAGAGGAGGAGGAAGGGCGGGAGCTGCAGATGGAGGAGGGTGAGGTGGAGACGCTCCCGGTGGGCAGGACAGCGTGGAGGGGAGGAGGGTGCAGGGGAGGGGAGGGGGAGTCCTGATGACCAGGGTGGGTGAGGGGTGGCAGGGATCAAGCTTGCCACATTTTCATTTGGAACCAGTGCCCCAGGAAGGGATTTAGACACAGTCAGGCTGCTTTGTACAAATAACCCTGCTTCCCGGACAGCTGTCAGCCTGAGTCCTGCAGGAACTGCCCAGAGAGGGACTGGCGGGAGGGTGACTGGTGGGGACCGGCTTCCAGGCCCGGGGCCAGGCCCCACACAGACCTGGTTCCCGCTTGCTGGCTGCACTCCTGAGATGGGTGCTTTTAACCCTGCAGGCAGAGGCAGAAACTGAACCCAGGGAGCAGAGATGTCTCAAATCCCATGGCTGCCTGGGACTGAGCCGACCATGAAGTCTCCATTCCTGGTCCTTCCATGGCCTCTGTTCTGGATGAAAGGCCCCTCCTGGCTTAGGGGCTCCTACATAGGAGGTGCTCAATAAAAATGAGATGCAAAAAGATGAGGCATGAAATTGCGGGGAACCAGACAAAGGTCGTAAGAGGAATAAGAAGGAAAATATTAAAAAAACACACAAAAAATGAAGAAACTCTGAGAGCATACTTTTCTCCCATGACTTTGCAACTTTGTTTGAACCACGTCATATCAGACCTGATTAACCTCCTGAGACCCACCTCTTTGTCACCTTCACCTGTAACCTGGGGGTTACAATAGCCATCTCCTGGCTAGATTGGGACAATAACACCAGTTAAAGCAGATCATCTCCAGAGAATAGCAACATCAGGCTCACCACTGGGGCCCACTTGGCTCTGCTCACTCGTTCAGAGATCCGAACTGGGGTCTGATGGCCACCCCGGTTGTTGGCCAGGAAGCAAAATGAATTTCTCCCTGTCACCCAGCCCAACCCTTGTTCTGCTCCATCTCAGATCACACCTGGCCTCCATGTGGGTGGAGGAGACCTTCCTTGGGGTGGCCGGGCAGACAGACACACCAAACCACCAAGAGGGAAGGAACTCTCAGATCCTGCAGCGTGTTTTCTTGCCCTTCCCTCCCCCAGACTGATTCAGTTTTTTAATAATGAAGATGCTCACTTTGAGTCAGGGTCTGAGTCAGAACAGGAGTGGAGAAGCACTGCTTTCCGAGTGAGAACCGGGGTGAAGATCCTGGCCAGTTTACACGCTGGGAAACCTGAACCACTTACTTAGTTTATGACTCAGTTTCCTCAGCTCTAAAGTGGTCAGGAAAGGTTAGAAATAGAGCATAGAAAACACCGAGCGCCTAGGAGACCTTGACTTGCAGCTGCGGTTGGAGGCATAATTAGAAATACATCTACTGTATTCCATGAGAAAATGAGGACCCAGCCCCCTGCACTGCCTGGGGGCTCCTGCACTGCCCGGGTCTGTTTCTCTGTGGTCATTTGGGATTTTGGAGGAAGGTGCTGCTTGTGAGTTGCTTAAGGATCAATCTCCTCTCCTACTGCCCTGGAATCAGCAGTTCCTGCTGCTCTTAGCTGCTCTCAGTCCCCGGGAGCCCGATTTCAAAGGATTTCTCCACTGAGCTAAAGCAAACCTCAGTCATCTTTGTGCACAAAACACCCACCCAGGCTATTTGTCTCCGTCCTGAGCACTTGGCGAGGAGCCCAAGAGGAGCCTTTAGCAAAGAATGCTGGCATTCAGAAGGGGTTGACTGTCCGCAGTCCGCCAGCCCCACCCCGTACTCTGCCCGAGGTTCTTGGCAGCCCAAGTTAACCACAAGACAAGTTTTATCATCTGTTAAACCTGTCGTTTGGAAAAAAATAAAAAAAGACTTCAATAAAATATTTCAACAATTATAGTCCATTTTAATTAGGTGTGTGCCACATAATTATAGATTTAAAAAAATGGATAGGTTTCAAAACCCAGCACCCTGGCCATACGGTGTTAGCTGTTCTCTCCTGGAATTTCCAGCTGGATTCTCCACCTGAGGACACGCTACATACCTGGGGAGCCCTCCCCACCCTGGATTTGGCTCAGTTCCTTTCTTTTCACCGCTCTTGCCACTTCCATTTGGAATCTCAGAGTCCTGGAGGAGGGGACATGGTGGCAGGTGGCCCTGGAGGGCCTGGAGGGTGTTCAGGTGGAACCCTGTGCTGTGATGGTGTGTGGGCCTTCTGGACGGGGCGTCTGGAGCTCTGGAATCTCCTCTGGCCCCATCATCAACTTGGTGGGTGATCTTGGGCCCTTATTTCCTCTCCCTGGGTTTTAGTTTTATTTATTTATTTTTTAATCTTTAAAAGAATTTAATCATCGTTTTTCAAGAAGTTTTTTTGGAGGAGGGTGGGGAACCCACTTGTCAAATGAAACTTTGAAAAACAAGCCCAATGTGTAAACAGTTAAAAACAGAGGGCCAAGTGGGATATCACCCTACATCTTAGGTGGCCCTGGTACCATGTTCAAAGTGGCAAAGTTTGAAAGTGGCTGGACCAGATAATTTCCAAGGGCCCTTTTAAGCTTGTTCATTCATTCATTCAGTCAATGCTTATGAGTGTTCATGAGGCACTAGCCCTGTTCTGGGCTCCAGATGGACAGCAGGGAACCAGGTCAGCCCAGTTCTTTGTCCTGTCCCTCGAGCAGACTTCCTGGGGCTGGGATGCATACAAAGCTCCACACACCAACTCTGCAAAGACCCAGGGGAGTCCCCTGAATGGCTCTTCAGGGGGTCCTGTCCCTATGTGTATGAGAGGTTCATCTATTCAGGTAAGTCAAGCTCCCAGCACTCCTGAGAGGCAGGTCTAGAGCTGAGTCTGGGGTCTTGTAGCTCCAGATCCCCTGACCTTAGTCAGGACTCCCAGCCTCCTCCATCTTTATTTGTGAATTGGGCAACTTCCCTCCGAGGTGGGGACTCTGCTCCCTGGCCCAGGTGCCCACCTGCACGTTGAGTGACTGTCTCCCCAATCTGTCCTGCCTTGTGAGGTTGCCCCCACCTGCAAGACACAGCCATTCAGGGAGAGCGCACCGGGTGCCCAGCACAGATTGACTTCTGGCTCAGTGCCCTAGAGAAGCTCACCTCTCCTTTCTCCCTTGTGCTGGGCTCCCTTGCTCCCTCATACTTTGTTTCCTGGAGTTCATGGATCTTTTCCCCTGTGAGACAGGATTGTGAGAAGGTGGGTCCCATGTCTTGCTGAGACTACTATTTTTATGGTTTTCTTTTATTAAGATGCTTAGTTTTAGCCTACCCTACAAAGCCTTGTACAATAAGAAGGGAGCTGTTTATGAGTGAATGTGTGTGTGAGTTAATGAATAAATGAAGTGATTAAGTGAATAGATAGATGAGTGGATGAAAGAATTAGTAAATGCATTAATAACATGAGCCCGCATATAACCAAATGGGGAAATTAAATGATAAATGAGTGGAAAAATAGATGAGCAGATGAGGGGATGGTGGATGAATTAATAAATAAGAAAACAAGGGAGTCTAGATCCTCATCTATATCTAGATTTCTAGGTAAATTAGTATAATATAAGGTCTTCCTTAGTGGCTAAATCAGTAGAGTCTGCCTGCAATGTAGGAGACCCAAGTCCAATCCCTGGGTCGGGAAGAGCCCCTGGAGAAGGAAACAGTACTCTTGCCTGGAGAATTCTATGGACAGAAGAGCCTGGTGGGCTAGAGTCCACAGGTTCACAAAGAGTCGGACATGACTGAGTGACTAACCCTTGCAGAATAAGTCGAAGTGAATGAGCGAGTGGAGAAAACAAGTAAAATAATTTAAGCTGAAATAGAAGAACTAAACGAATGGATCGATGAGTGCACCAGTGAATAGAAAATTTGTCTCTTTAATTAGTTTCTCAGCCACATGTCAGGGTCCTCTGGAAGCAGGCTTGGTCAGTGTGCACTGATCATGGAAAAACTTTGTAACGACGGCAGGCAAAATCCACCAGAAACTCAAGGAAGCTTTGCAGACAAGCAGTGGCCCAGCCAAGCGATGAATAACAAGAGCGGGCACCCTTGTCCGCAGGCCGGCCTGGCCACAGCCTTGGCCAATGACTCACCGACCCTGGAGCTTTCCAGGAGTTTGCTGAGTTTCGTGACTGGAGAGGCTCCGGTGTGTAGCCCAGGGAAATTCCAAGAGCCTCCAATGAGCCAAACTGCACAGTGGGCGTGGGGTGGTGACAGGGTGCAGGGAAGAAAGCTGCCGTTCGGTTTTTTGCCATCGTCCAGCTAAGAGAAGAAGCCAGTTGATTTCCAGCAAATTCTAGGACAAATGTTTGCCTTAAGGCTTAGGACTCTGGTGCCAAGTTTCAATACAATCAAATATTTCTGAGTTTGGGAGTCATATGAGAGTGAGTGAGAGAGAGGGGGAGAGGGAGAAGTAAAGCCGGGTGGGTATGGGTGGGGTTGGGGAAGAAAGAAGAGACTGAGAACTGAAAGGCAAAACACCCCTGAGGACTGTGGCCCTGCTAGGTGGATCTGATAAGAGAGTCATAAGCTCTGCCTGCAGCAAACTCATGTCAGAGGTGGGCTGTTAACTGTGAGGCAGCTTTTTTGTTGTTGTTCAGTCGCTAAGTCTTGTCCAGCTCTTTGCAACCCCATGGACTGCAGCATGCCAGGTTTCTCTGCCCTTCACTATCTTCTGGAGTTTGCTGAGACTCACGTCCATTGAGTTGGTGATGCTATCTAGCTATCTCATCCCGTACATGTTAGGGTTCAAATGTGGATCTGTCTGCCTCCAAGAGAAGGTGAGTGCGGCTCTGTCTGGGGAGAAAGGAGATAAGAGTGTACAAAGATGTAACATATTTGAGGTTAAACCCTCCATGGCAGCAGGAAGTCCAATTGAGGCCAATAGAGGATTTCCATCAGAGGTAGAGTTTGGGGCTGGGTGAATCCAAATGCTTTCAGAGCCTGACAGGTGTCACTGATGGTGCTGGGCAATTCAACGATGGCATCGCCAATGCAGTGATCATGGTGAAGGAGGGTCCCCTTGGCGAGAGTGACCATTAAAGAGGCCATGGACTGTGCGAAGTGGAGAAATCAGGCCCACAGGGACAGCAGCCGAACAGTCCAGAGCATCAGCTGACTGTGACCAGGCAGGGAGTCCAGTGTGGCCAAATATTTTAGCTTTTTGAGAAAGAATTCACAGTGACTAAATGTTGGCAATGGATTAAAAATTTTCTGAAAGTGCTGTGCTAGTCAAATAAAACTGAGGTTTTGGTCTCTGACCTCTGGGTTTAGGATTGAGGGAACTAAGCCAGGCTGAAAGGGGACACGCTGCAGGCACCCCCACTGATCAGGCAGGTCTGTCTGCTGGGTGTCCTTGTTTAAGTCCTCTTTGAATCCTTCTAAACTTAGGAAGCCCTGCTCAAAGGGGGCTTCCACAAAACTCTTGTGCGTCTCTTGCATCAGACTTCACCTTCTGCTCAGCCTGTCGGCACTTCTATCTTTTTCTTTGGTCCATGGGATTTCCTGCAACTGCAACATACTGGATGTGGTGAGTGCAGGGATGCGTAGTCTTGGAGGGTGTGGAGGGGCTGACTTGGTGAGGGCTGACTCTTGGGAATGCTAGTTCCTCTGTCTGTGCAAGGCAGAGCATACATTCCAGCCTAGGAGTCAGGGAAGGCTTCCAGGAGGAGGTGACTAATTCTTCAAGGATTGGAAACAGTCAGGCAGATGGCCACGGGGCTGAGAATGGGTATGTGGGTGGTTCAGCTTGGGCTTTGGAGACAAAGCCCTGAACTCGTGCCGTGAACCTCCCTTTTACCAGTGAGTGACTCTGGGCCTCAGTTTCCCTCCCTGTAGCAAAGATCAAATGATGGCTTTCCAGATGGGTGGTTTTAGGGGTCGGATGGAGGGGCCATGCAAGGTGCCTGGCTGCTTCTCTGCTGCCATGCCCTTCAGGGAGGAAGTGCGGTGTCAGGAAAGGTGCAGAGGTGCAGCCACCCAGGACTGCTTGGAGGATGCTCTGTGTGTGGGACACAGGGATGGAGGCCTGTGTACACGATCTGGGTGTGTGATCACATCCGGGTCTGGGGTTGCAGCTCCGCTCGGCCAAGGGAGGGAGTCTGCCTCGGCTGGGTCTAGGGATGCCCAGAGCCCAGGAGCACTAGGGAGACACACACCCCACTGTGTGTCCTGCAGGGTAGGCTTGATGAGGAGGGCATGGGAAGCCAGAGGCGGGGCACCTTGATGGTGCTGGGCAGGGCATGATGGGGTTCTGGCCCTAAGAAGAGAAGCCGAGGCCCAAGGGACAGACCTAAGCAAGCAAGATGCAATGGAGAAGATGCCTGACAGGTCACTGGGGGCACAGCAGGGGGCTGGGTCTATGCTGACCTTGGCATTCTGAGTCAAGAGGGCCAGGATGAACCCTGGTGGCAGCAACACAGATTTGGGTGTGGGGAGGGGTGTGAGGACCTCTGGGCAAGGAGCTGTGAGAACAAGCTTCTGTCTTTTTTGTCTGGTTAGCCCTTCTGAATGCAGGCCCTTAGGATCAAAAGCAGGGACACCTCCTCTGAGAAGCCTTCCTGGAGTCCCTCTGTCCCCAAAGGGACCCAGCTCTTCTCCCCTCTCTGCCTACTCTAGCCCTCTGCACACATCTGCAGCCTTTCTCAGCCCATGTGACATGGTAGCTGTCACCTGCCCATCTGGCTCTTTTGTACTCTGAGAGTAGAGGTGGGTTTCCAATTCTGGCCATGGACCCTGGGCCAAGCCCACAGCAGAGCAGCTGCTGCCTGGTGGGTGGGTGAGAGCTAATGAGCGAAGGAGAAGGAAAGGGTCCCAGGGTGGGAGAGAGGAGGCAAAAAGGGAAGGGGAAGAAAGAAACAAAGGAAGGAAAGATGGGAGCAAGGGATGGATGGAGGGAGGAGGGAGAGGAGGCCCAAAGGCTGGGGTTGGTCCAAGTCTCTCTCTTTGCTGAGGGCATGAGATCCAGGACACCCCTGATGGATGGTGAGATGATGCAACTGGAGATAAGACCATTTCCCTGGGGTGGTGCAGGGCGCTGTCTCTGGTGCTGTGAACCAGGAGTGGCTGGCTGCAGCTGCCATCTGACCTACTAATAACCGAGTATCTGGGATGCCCCTATTATTAAGAAACAACAGCTGATAATCTCAATCCTCCTGAGACAGCTGTGGTTCTCTGGGTTAGAAGCACATGCCCATGCTCTACCAAGATAGGGTAAACTCAGGTTTGGAGAGTTTCATTCATTCATTTATTCACTTCCTCCCTCCCTTGTTCGTTCACAAAGGTAGGCTGGGCTTGGGCTGGGTATCAGGTGATACACTAGGGGCTGGGGATGGAGGGGAGACCGAGACTATGGATGGAGCTGAGGGCCTCAGAGTTAAGCCCAGCTGTGCCCTAACTTATGCGTAACTTTGAGAAAGTTACAGACCATTAAGACAAAGAGGAGGGACACCACCTCTGAGAAGTCTTCCTGGAGTCCCTCTGTCCCTGGGGACCCAGCTTTTCTCTACTTTGGCCACCTGCTGTGAAGAACTGACTCACTGAAAAGACCCTGGTGCTGGGAAAGATTGAAGGCAGGAGGAGAAAGGGGATGACAGAGGATGAGATGGTTGGATGGCATCACCGACTCTATGGATGTGAGTTTGAGCAAGCTCTGGGAGTTGGTGATGGACAGGGAAACCTGGCGTGCTGCAGCCCATGGGGTCGCAAAGAGTCGGACACGACTGAGCAACTGAACTGAATTGTGCCTACTCACCAAACTGTTCCCTTCTTTGCAGATCAGACCAAGAGGCCGGGTTGCAAAGATTTAGGGAGGACAGGAGAGGATGTGTAGAAATTATCCAGCACAGTGTCTGGTGTGCATTGTAACAATCCAGTGGAGGGCAAAGCATGTGAACTGACACAGTTCAGCAAACACCATGGGAGGGGTAGGAACACTGTGCAGAGGGATCTTGGGAGAGCCAGGGAGAGCATCAGAGAAAAGCCATAATTGCTGCTCTGGGACATGAAGATGGAAGAGACAGAGTCCTCCAGACTGAGGGAGTGGCAGGGGCCAAAGGAGGGTTGCATCAGGGATGATTGGCCTGGGTGGAGGTCACAGGAGGCTCTGTGGGCCTCAGGCACTGCTCTCCTTGTTCATCTCCCATGCCCCCTGTCCTGTGGGAACACACCCACTTCCGCCCAGTCCTGACAGCTGAGACCAGGATGGAACTGGAGACTGAACACAATTGTGAAGGTCATGGTATTCCTTGTGAAGATTGCTTGCTGCACTTCTAAATCCAACACGGTGATTTCACTGAATCAAAACCCGCATCATTCGATGTACAAGGCTTGCCTCCCAGATGCAGGATGAGGAAAACACAGCCGCTGGCTATGGTGCTTGGTCTAATGAGGCCCGGCTTTGCTACTGAACCAACCTTAACTTCCACTCTTAGACAAGTGACACATCACAGTCTAGACACCACTTGCATGTACTGCCTCTAAGTAACACAGCCACAGTGTATCATTAATCCCATTTTATAAGTAAGGGAGTCAGCTCTCAGAGACTGCACGTGGCCGAAGATGTTCTTCATCCTTCAAAACCAGAGACCAACAGCTGTATGTGGGGAAGACTGAGACAGTTCGGGAAGGACACGGGAAACACACTGGGGACAGCTGGGGGACTTGGGGCTGCAGAGATGCCCAGACAGGGAGACAGTGGAGATGGCCACTACTCTTCCGGGGCAGAGAAAAGCAGGCTGGTTTGGCAAGTTGAGGGGACGATACAAGGACAGATGTCTGCAACCCAGGGAGGAGCTACTCAGAGAGTCAGGAATTGTCTCCTGTCCTTAATGGCGTTTCCCCAGACAGCAACATGATGAGAACATTCTAGCACTGTGGGGAGGTTGCCTGGAGGGATTCCTCAGCTTCTCCCCCTTGAAAGTTCCTCACTTGGATTCCACTTGCCCCATGTGGAGGTCTACAGAGCTGATGGCCACAGGCTGGCTGAACACTGGAGCCTCGGGGAGGGTCCTCTAGCATCCAGAGGGGCTCCCTGACTGTGGTCCAGACACAGGAGCACCTACATCCTGGGGGCATCCTTGCAGGTTAAGCATTGATGATCCTGGTGGTCTTTTTTTCTTTTTGGCTGCGCCATGCAGCATGAAGGATCTTAGTTCCCCTCCAGGGATTGAACCCGTGTCCCCTGCAGTGAGAGCATCTAGTCAACCACTGGACTTCCGGGAAAGACTCTCCCTATGGTCTTTTAAAGCAGACCTATTTCTGGGAGAGATAAATGCCTTGAGGGTTAATAGCAGCGGTGCTAGTAGGTGCTGCCTGTGCAGCCAAGGGCAGAGGCTTAACGGAGACACTGGGAGGGAGCCCGGTCCTGGGCCAGGCAGAGCGCCAGGCGGTGCTTGGAAGAAGGGAGCCAGCGCTGGAACTTGATGTCCTGGGTGAGAGTCCAGCCTGGCCGCTTTCTAGAGGGCAACGTGGGTAAGACACCTTGGTTTCCACATCCGTAAACTAGAGAGGATGTGAGGGCCACCCTCACAGGTCAATGGCAGGCACAGGTGAGATACAACTCGGGAAAATGCATCATCAGCTCAACAGCACTATCCAGATGCTGCTGTTATGATGATGCTTGGCATGTTACTTTCCTAAACGCCCAATAAACGAGAACTAGTATTATTATTATATCACTATTATTACTATGACCGCATTACAATTTTGTCCTCTGGGCTGTTCTGCTTTCTGCAGAGCTATGTGGCACCACCCATGCAGCCAGCAATAATTATATAGGAGCTTTTAACTGCTGTGCATTCTACACTCTTTCCAGTGAGATATTAAATCATGTGCAGAAGATAGGAAGGAAACTGACTCCGTTTCCTTGTGAGTGGGGGCTGCCTAGCAATAGCTGTCATTAACTGAGAGCCTGCTTTGTACTAGGCCCTATTTGAAAGTGATATTCCTGTATCAACTCAGTTCTCGCTACCCACCTAGGATGCAGGACCACTACCACCCCACTTTACAGATGAGAACAGCGAGGCGAGAAGGTCCACCGCCAGTCAGGGTAGAGCTGGAACTGGAGGCCGATATTTGGTCCCAGGGCTTGTGTTCCTGCTGTAACGTATGAGCCTGAGGCGTGAAGAATTGGCTGGTGGTTGAGCATACTAAACACAAGACCGAACGGCCTCGGTGAATCAGGAGCAGTGACGGAGCAGAAGGAGTCAGGGAGTCAGACGCCCTGATGGAAAGTATGTCCTGAAGTCAACACAGGAGGTAGACGTGCACCAGGCGGCAAGGAGGGTGGGAGGAGGGAGGGAGCACTCCCTCCAGAATGTCAGGCTGACGGGCCTCTGGCTTGTCTTCGGTTGCTCACTAGCTGTGTCCCGATGGACGAGACTGGGGAACGGCCATCTACAGCCTGTGGGCCACCCCTGGCCAGCTGCTGTTTTTTTGTGCAGAGTTTGTCCAGCACACAGGTGTTTGAGTTAGTCCCCCATTGGACCCTCGCAAAGCCCCGACAGGTGGGATCATCATCTGGACCATTCCAGGTGACTATCATTATCATGAGAGTGCAGAAACTATCATCTCTGGTGTTTCTGCACTATGATGGCAGGCTTCTGCACATCTTTGGTGTTTCTGCACTAAAGAATCAGCCTGTAGTGTAAGAGACATGAGTTCAATCTCTGGATCGGGAAGATCCCCTGGAGAAGGAAATGGCAACCCACTCCAGTATTTTTGGCTGGAAAATCCCATAGGCAGAGGAGCCTGGTGGGCTGCAGTCCATGGGGTCAAAGTCGGACACAACTGAGCATGCCCGCATGCACTATGATGCAGAGTTGAGCATTTGAGCCAGCGACTCTCTGGCCTGTAAAGCCTAAGCTATTTCCTATTTGACCCTTTCCAGAAACAATTTGCTGACCTTTGGACAGACAGATGATCACTTCTCCTGAACCTCAGCAATCTCAGTAAAAAAAAAAAAAAAAAGAGTCTTGGGGCTTAAGCAAGTGAAAGCATGATGTTGTGGAAGTGGTGTGAGCTTGTAGATGCCCTGTGTGTGCTGAGCACTGCAGGTGTGGGTTAGTGGATGGAAGGTGTGGAAAAGCCAGTGCGGCACCTTCGGAGGCAGGACAGGTGAGTGGCTGGCGCAGATCAGGCCTGGTGAGAAACAGACCTTGGTCGAGCCCTAACCCTGCTCCCCAACCCTTGTGACCTAGGGCAAGTTGCTTCACTTTTCCTGAGCAACTTTTTCTTCCCAAACGTCAAGGAAGAATAATGCCAGCCCCTGTCTCTGGGGTATCCGTCAAGACTCCACAAGTTAACTTATAAAAGCAAATCATGTGGCTATATTAAAAATGACGGGCAACATTAAGTATCCATAAAGGTGCTGAGAAACTTGAATCATCGTTCATTACTGGTAGAAATATAAAATGATGGAGGCATTTTGGAAAATACCTTGGTATTTTTTTAAACTTAAATGTATCGTATAAGCCAGCAGTTTCACTGCTTGATACCTATTCAGGAGAAAAAAATAAAACAACATACATCTACACAAAGATGCAAGCACAAATGTTCTTAGCAATGGGATGTATAGTATCTCCAAAGTGAGAACAACCTTTCCATCAGCTGATTAAACAACTGGTTAAACTGATAAGCAAGACATGTTATGCCCACCAATGGAATATTATTTAGCAATGAAACAGAATGAATTACTGAAATGTGCTACAAAAAGCAGACTTCAAAAACATGAGGCTAACTGTAAGAAGCCAACCACAGAAGACCACGTATGGTAGGATTCCCTTTTCGTGAAACATCCAGAAACAGCAAATCTAGAGAGAAAGTAGATTAATGGTTACCAGGCACTATGGGGAGGGAGCAGTGATTACAAATGGGCCTGAGGGATTTTTCAGGGTAATGCACATGTTCTAAAATTGGATGGTGTTGACAGGTGCGCCACGATGAAAATTTTCTGAATATTGTTGGGTCGCACATGTTAAATGTGTGGGCCTATGCTATTTAAATGGAGTTGTTTAGAAGAATCAGCGCTTGGCATTGTACCTGCTGTACCTGACAGCAGAACGGCTGTCAATTCCTTTTTCCTGCCTGTGGACTTGAGATGTCAGTAAACTTCAAGTGTTGATCTGGGCCTGGAAGTTCAAGTGCTGCGTGACATCTGGGTGGATCTCAGCTTCCACACACAGTCACCTATAGCCTCTGCTTCCTCTTCTGTAAACTGGAAATTGTACCACTTCAGAATCTTTGCTTTTTTTTTTTTTTTTTTTTTTGGTTTACGTGTAAAACATATAAAGTGCCTGGCATGTGTTAAGCGCAGGAGTTTTCTTTCTCAGGGGAACAGATGAAGGTAGGGGTCATGATACCACACACTTTTTCTTTTCCAGCTGACACAAATTCTCGCTTTCTGTTCATGACTTTGTTTTGGAAGTTTGGACAACAGAACGAATATTGGAATTCAAGGTCAGAGAGTGGACTCCCAGCTCTGCTGTTTACCAGTCATGCTGTCTTTTCCATCTGGATCTTTCTGGCAAAAAAGGGCTCTTGGGTGATGATCTCACATATTGGGACTTTGAAGGTCCAGTGGAGACCAGCTCTGAAGCACCTGTGCTGTTTTTCACTTGCTAAGTTGTGTCTCTTTGCGACACTATGGACTGCAGCACGCCAGGCTCCCTTGTCCTTCACTATGTCCCAGAGTTTGCTCAGTTCAGTTCACTTGCTCAGTCGTGTCCACCACTTCGCGACTCCATGAATTGCAGCACGCCAGGCCTCCCTGTCCATCACCAGCTCCCGGAGTTCACCCAGACTCACGTCCATCGAGTCAGTGATGCCATCCAGCCATCTCATCCTCTGTCGTCCCCTTCTCCTCCTGCCCCCAATCCCTCCCAGCATCAGAGTCTTTTCCAATGAGTCAACTCTTCACATGAGGTGGCCAAAGTACTGGAGTTTCAGCTTTAGCATCATTCCTTCCAAAGAAATCCCAGGGCTGAGCTCCTTCAGAATGGACTGGTTGGATCTCCTTGCAGTCCAAGGGACTCACAAGAGTCTTCTCCAACACCACAGTTCAAAACCATCAATTCTTCGGTGCTCAGCCTTCTTCACAGTCCAACTCTCACATCCATATATGACTACTGGAAAAACCATAGCCTTGACTAGACGGACCTTTGTTGGCAAAATAACGTCTCTGCTTTTCAACGTGCTATCTAGGTTGGTCATAACTTTCCTTCCAAGGAGTAAGAGTCTTTTAATTTCATAGCTGCAATCACCATCTGCAGTGATTTTAGAGCCCAGAAAAATAAAGTCTGACACTGTTTCCACTGTTTCCCTATCTATTTCCCATGAAGTGATGGGACCAGATGCCATGATCTTCGTTTTCTGAATGTTGAGCTTTAAGCCAACTTTTTCACTCTCCACTTCCACTTTCATTAAGAGGCTTTTTAGTTTCTCTTCACTTTCTGCCATAAGGGTGGTATCATCTGCATATCTGAGGTTATTGATATTTCTCCCAGCAATCTTGATTCCAGCTTGTGCTTCTTCCAGCCCAGCGTTTCTCATGATGTACTCTGCATAGAAGTTAAATATGCAGGGTGATAATATACAGCCTTGACGTACTCCTTTTCCTATTTGGAACCAGTCTATTGTTCCATGTCCAGTTCTAATTGTTGCTTCCTGACCTGCATATAGGTTTCTCAAGAGGCAGGTCAGGTGGTCTGGTATTCCCATCTCCTTCAGAATTTTCCACAGTTTATTGTGATCCACACAGTCAAAGGCTTTGGCATAGTCAATAAAGCAGAAATAGATGTTTTTCTGGAACTCTCTTGCTTTTTAGATGATCCAGCAGATGTTGGCAATTTGATCTCTGGTTCCTCTGCCTTTTCTAAAACCAGCTTGAACATTTGGAAGTTCAAGGTTCACAGAGTTTGTTCAAATTCATGTTAATTGACTTAGCGATGCTATCTAACCATCTCATCCTCTGCCACCCTCTTCTCCTTCCATCAATCTTTCCCAGCATCAGGGTCTTTTCCAATGAGTTAGTTCCTCACATTGGGTGCCCAAAGTATTGGAGCTGTGTTGCTAAGAGGTCGCTATTCTCAATGCCAAGGCTGCAGGAGATGCTTCCATGAAAGGGAACTTGAATGGAGGCTTCAAGTATGGGTGGAAGTTCATTGCACACCTAATAGGGGTTCCCAGAGCTGGGGCCACTCGTTAGCTAAGGGTTAGGAGGACCAAGCTCTGCCACCAGTCTGTTGTGGATGAGGTGGGTGAGGGTCCTTGGGAAGCTGATGCTGGCCAGCCCTCTGCAGAATGCTGGGCCAGCCTGCACTGTTGGAGGAGATGTGATCAGCTCGTGGGGCTGGAGACTTAGCATTGTCATTTGGCTGAGCCCCAAATCCCCAAATCTGAGCAGAGACTGGATCCAGAAAGAGTCCTGGAACATGCTGAACTGTCTTGGCTGGTTTTTATGGGAGGGTCTGGAAGAAGGCCTCAGGGACTCAGATGGAGGCAAGACCCCTTCATGGTGGGCACCCCTGTCCCCCTGGTGCTGCCAACCTCAGGCATGTTCCTGCTTCTCTTGGAGCTTGGCTCTTCATTCTGAGAAGAAGGGGAAGGGTAAGTGTTGATGGGATCAGAGGTCTTGAACTAGTGGTCTAGCTTCTTTTCTCTTGTCCACAGTACTGGCAGATTCCTTTTATCAGGCTTTATTGTGCTGTGTGTGGGCTTCCCTGGTGGCTCAGTGGTAAAGAAACTGCCAGCAATGCAGGGGGACACAGGAGATGCAGGTCTGATCCCTAGGTCAGGGAGAGCCCCTGGAGAAGGAAACGGCAACCCACTCCAGTATTCTTGCCTGGGAAATCCCATGGACAGAAGAGCCTAGTGGGCTACAGTCCATGGGGTTGCAAGAGTCAGGCATGACTTAAAGACCAAACCACCATCGCCACCAATGTGCTTCACAGAGATTGTGTTTTTATGAAAGGTAAATTTGTGGCAATCCTGCATGGAGCGAGTCATCAGCACCGGTTCCCCAATAGGGTCTGCTCACTTTGTAGCTCTGTGTACATTTGGGTAATTCTCCCAATATTTCAAACCTACCAGCCATAAGATTATGATTTGCTGAAGGCTCAGATGATGGTAAGCATTTTTTAGCAATAAAGTATTTCTAAAGAACGTACATTTTTAAAGACTTAATGCTATTGCATCCTTAGTAGACCAGAGTACAATGTAAACATAGCTTTAATATGCACCAGGGAACCAAAAAATTTGAGTGACTCACTTTATTGCAAGATTTCCTTTATTACGGTGCTTTGAACTGCAAATAACTGAACTGCAGTATCTCCAAGGTAGGCCTGTGTAGTCAGCGATGTTTATAAAGGAAAGTTGAATTGTTGCTGTTTAAACATTAGGAGGTTTTACTGAAAAAAAAAAAAAAAAAAAACAACAAAAAAAAACCAAAACGCAAACCAAAAACAGATTTGGGGTCTACTCTGAAACCAAATACAAAGGCTTGTCACCACTGGGTCTGTATTCAGTTCATCCTGGCTTTGATATGGCTGAGAGGAAGCAGCTGTGTCCTTTAGACCCCAGTCTCCAGTCATCCCTATTGTCGTGCCACCCTGAGGCTGAATTCTGGTTGCCACTTATGGAAGAGCTAAGGGGGAAAAAGATTTCTTGTGCTTAAGTCTCTATCCAAAGTGGGAAAATAAGAGGCTAACAAAGCAGTGTTTTAAATAAGACAGAGGAACAACCCCCACCCCCCGCCCCTGCCATTCTTTTGAGGGAAGGGAAACATATCTCCGAGCATTTTCTGGGTGAAGTAGATCAGCGTGTGGGGAGCTCTAGGGCTCATCTGTACTCTCTGTCTTTCCTTCTGGACTCACTGGAGGATTACAGTGGCCTACCCGCTATGTTAGGTGGGGCCAAACTCTTAACAGGAGCTGGTGGGTGGGATGCTAATGAATTGGTGAGGGCAGTTAGTGCAGGTGAAGTATGTTCTATATAGGATCCATTGGACCCACCCCGCTCCAGCACATTTCCCCACCCACAGTGATTGAAAATGTTGTGCAGCTGCAAGGTGGGGGCATCAGAGTCAGCCTGAGCTACCCTCCAAAGCTGAGCAAATAAGGAAGGCATGCAGTGAGAGCATACAGCCATCGGGCTGTTTGTTACGCAGCACAACCTATCTTATCCTGACTGATATAATGTCAAGAGGGTATACAAAAGTCCTGCTTCTCTCACTTCTTCCACCTCTTTCAGTATTTGATGGTCAATTATTCCCATCCCCTGGGGACCATTTCTTTCTCCACTGGATGGGGAGTTCTTTGGGGTTGGGCTTGAGTCTTATTATTTACCTGTGAATCCTCAGTGTCTAGGAAGGGGATCCAGCAAGCACGTTGCTCCATAAAAGTTGGGTGAACAATCAAACTCTGCGGTAGTTAGCCCTGAGGTTGAAGTGAGTTGCTTCGCATCTGGGCTCTGTGTTTCTATCTGCAAAATAATCAGGTACCAAGGTGTGGCTGCCCATGTCTCTCCCAGCTGTGGACAACTTTGCCCTCTGATCCTTGGCTTCTAGAGGAGCTCAGAGCACCCACTATGGGAACTAACTCATCATTCCAGGCAGTTGGGCCCTTTACTCTTAAAATGCCCTTGCTGGGCTCACATCCCAGATGTCTGTATAAAGCCTGTGTTTCTGACTCCTGAGGGGGACTCACTTCCAGGACACGGGATCTAGTGGCATTTCTGCCTTGAACACAGGATGAATCTCCTACTGTCAGGACGCAGGAGTCTCTCCCATTGAAAATTAATACTTCCCTAGAAAGGAAGATTTTAAAGGCCCAGATATGCTGCCAGGGAGCCCTTTTGATGGATATGAGCAGGTGCCATGCCTGGGCCAACCAGATGGGCTGTCAGGGATGCTGATGCCTTGCACTTCACCATGTGGGGTCCCCTGCCTGGTCCATGGCACCTGATGACTCAGGACAGCCCTGCCTTCCATGGAGTTAGGACTGACAGATGAGGGAAGAAAGAGCAAAGTGCTAGCAATTGACAGACCAGAGGCTCACCCCGGACCGCCATTCATGAACTTCCTGTGCAGGGCCCTGGATGTCATTTTCTTTATCACATTAGGACAGGAGCAGTCACTCTCAAAGGTCTTTGCCCATCTCAGTGTCTGTGATCACCACCCTGACTGTCTCTTGCTGTGTGATCTTGGCTGAGTCACCAAACCCCACTGGGCCACATTTTCTCGTCACCAAAAATTTTTTACTTGAAAAATGAAGTCTAATAGTGTAAGTTATCATTTACTGGATGTTCCATATGTCTAAGTCCCATGCTAAGTGCTTCCCTGCATTATCTCATATGAGCCTTCAGATAATCCTTTTGATCATTATTATCATCTTTGCCAGATGAGCAAATGGAGGCATAGAGAGATGAATGAGACACTTGCCCCAGATCTCATGACTCGGGATTTGCACCCTGGTAGATGAATTCCCTGGACTTCCCTGATGGCTGCTCTCCCAATGCAGGAGATGCAACTTCGATCCCTGGGTCCAGAAGATCCCCTGGAGAAGGAAATGGCAACCCACTCCAGTATTCTTGCCTGGGAAGTCCCATGGATAGAAGAGCCTGGTGGGCTACAGTGCATGGGGTCACAAAAGAGGTGGACTTGACTTAGAGACTAGACAACAGCAACAAGATGGATTCCCAGACTGGTCCAGCTAAGTGCACCATAGGCTTCCCAGGGTGTGGTAAAAAGAGTACCGGACCAAGGATCAGAAAAATAAAAACCCAAAACCCTCTTCTACTTTCTTGGTTTATTGACGAGTCACTGAGCCTCAGTTTCCTCAGTTCCAAGGCAGGATGAGCACTGGTGTCCTCTGCCTGCCTTCCTGGTGGAGGAAGCTGCTGAGGTCACAGATGTAGAAATGCCAGCAAGGTTGGGTAGCTGGACAGGTCCTCTTCTTGTCCTGAAATCCCATGCACCTGGTGATTTCCTGCTGTCTGTCCTCACCATCTGCCTGCATCTGTCCTCATCTTGTGTTCAGGGAGACCCTGGGGTCTGAGTGGCCTTGGCCATCCACGAGCCTCATGGGGAGATTCCTTCACCCCGCTATGATCCCAGCACCCTGGGAAGCACCCATGCAGAGCTTGGCATCATGTTCTGTGCTGACCCCTTCACTGGTGTGGTGAATCCAGGATAGTATATCAGCACGTGTGTGTATGTGTGTGTGTGTGTGTGTGTGTGTGTGTGTGTGTATACGGGAGGAAAGGG
The DNA here is from genome assembly GCF_029407905.1 of Bubalus kerabau. Classification (NCBI taxonomy): domain Eukaryota; kingdom Metazoa; phylum Chordata; class Mammalia; order Artiodactyla; family Bovidae; genus Bubalus; species Bubalus kerabau. Next base: position 64,453,467 of record NC_073642.1, on the reverse strand, counting down.
GAAGGAAATGGTCAAGGCCAAAAGGTGGAAACTTCGAGGATGAAAAGAAAATCCTGTGCTGATTACTTTGACCCTCTGGTAAGAAACTCGGGGAGCAAGAGCAGGAGAAAAGCCTGGAAAGGTAAGCCTGACCATGGATAGTCTTGCAGGCCATGAGAGCTCCTAAGACAAAGACAGGTCTCCCCAGAGGGGCTCCCGCCACGGCTGTGGAATGCACACACCGGTGGTGGCTTGGGGCTGTGTTCCTGGTTCTTCCAGGCTGTAACTGACCAGAGTCACCACTCTGTGGGTCAGAACCAGATTGAGTTTCAGAACTCTCTATAGGAAGCACAGTCACTCTGCCTCCTATTGACCTGGTTGCTTTAATTTGAACAAATATTCCAAGCATGGGTTGCTGGATTGCTTTCTTCCTTGGTAAACATGCTTGGTAAATACGAGTCTGTGCCATTATCTCAGGATGGGCTGGGCTCATCTGTATATAGACGCTTGATAATTTCCCTAGGAAGCATTCATTCTGGTGCAGAAACATATCAACAATGCACTGGGCTCTTCCTTCTCTGGGGGAAAGGAGAGGGCCTTAGCTGGGGTGTGTCTCAACCTTAGCTTCTTAGTGGCCGAGGGTCTCAGCAGAGAGCGTGGTTTCCCTGAGCCCTAGTGTTCAAGATAGGATCAAACTCTTCCTGCGTTAGACCATTTTTCCTTGAACGTGGTATTAGGTAAACCATTTCCATGCCTCTAAATGACTTTAAAAGCAGAAGGCTCTTTCCTCTGTTATTTGTTTTTTTTTTTTCTGCTCCCATTGAAATGAAAACCAGTGTGGCCAATCGGGTCATAAATGTGGTAAATCCAGTTACACAATGATTCCAATCTGTACTGTTCATTTTTTTTTTTCCCTCCCCTTCTTCTTCAATAAAGGCTACTTACAGCCAAGAGAATTTTTGACTCGAAGAAGCATGTTAAAAAGTGAGTCACCATTAATAAGGGTGAGCTCTTTGCTTTGGGATTAGGCCTCAGTGACAGCGCCCTGGTCCCTTTATTCGCTGGGATGGCGCCAGGAGATCGCTTTGTGCCCTTCTGAAAAAGACAGAATTAGGCGTTCCATTTATTCTATTGATCTTAATAGCCTCATCTCATAAATACCTGCTTTATGACATCCATAAAAGAGGAATCGTGGCAACTCGGAACAATGGAAGTTGTTAGTTTGCAACTGAAGTGTTCCGCTGAATGCCTCAATGAAATTCCAGAGCCTGGTGGCGTGGGGAGTTTTCCCTGTGGGCTTTTCTAAGGAGGAGCAGAGGAGAGATTCCCATTTCTTTTCTTAAAAACACAAGCACGTGAATGTCCAGAACGGGATGCTATGGACTCTTGTTTCTCAGACTCGTGACTTTTCTTTCTCGTGTGGCTCTGACTTAAGTATTCATGTCACAGAGTGACATGGGTCTGACTGTGGTGTCTGTATCCATAGACATAAGATTTCCCAATCAGCAAAGTATTGTGGATAATCCTCTCTTCCCAGGCCCAGCATGAAGGATGCTTAACACTGTGCAAACGTGCTCACCTCCTTCATCCTCTCATTTCATAGAAGAGAAGCCTGAGGGTCAGAGAGGTCCCATGATGGATGCCAAATGGAAATTTTTGCGCTGTTGTGCATGTTACCCCATACCCCTTCACGGCTTCCATCCTACTCCACATAGCTTACTGTAGGCCCGTCTCATGGGCATCTAAACTTCCGTGAGTAGCACCAGGCTCAAGGCCATGATGGCTGAGGGCTGCCATGCATGGTGCCCTCCGGAACCTTCTCCCTTTGGTCAGCAATCCTGCTCCAGAAAAGGAAGTTCTCAGTTCCTCCTGCCCTCTGGGGTCAAGACTCAGTGACAGCCTAGCTGTGGTGTCACACTCGTGGAGTTGTGTTCTGGGGGGCACAGATGTGAGCCAAAGGGACCAAGTGGTCAGAGGGATTGCATTTGTACAGCTGTCTCTGCACTCCTGATATTTCCTAACAATGATATGTTTCCTTCAGGCCTCCCCTGGAACCAACTTCAGGTCGAGGAGAAAGTGAAGGGAAGGTGGCAGGTGAATCAAGGTTTGTTAGTGCTGAGGTTCAGCCTTGCAGAAAGAAATGAGGCCCTGGCGGACACAGTGCTGACTGCCCGAGTGACCCCCTCTGGAGTCTGGCCAAGCCAGTTCTTCAGCAGAAGGTGACCATAGGTGCATTAGCAGGTGACACCAGCAGAGGAATGGCCCAGTCAACCCACGGGAGCAGGAGGAAAAGTTAGACCTTTGTGGTTTTAAGCCACGAGACTGGAGGCCAATTTGTTACACAGCGAAGCTGACTGAAGCACCATCTCAACATCCTCTCGCATTGCTCCCTGTACTTACACAGGCCTTCCGGTTCCCACCTTAGGTCAGGGAGGTCTGCAGCCCCTCTGCTAGCACGCTCTTCCCCAGGACCCCTGTCACTCCCGTTTAGCTTAACTGTCATGGGACCTGGCCAGATTTCAGTTTCCACTGCCACATGGGAGAGCAGCACAATCATACTCATAGGGGTGGGCTTCCTAGGGTGGAGGAATTTGGGGTCTTTAGGCAATGTTTCAGTGATGGGAGTATTCTCAAGATGGGCTTGAGAATACAGAGTGTTGTCACAAGGATAAGAGGTTGAGATCTTGTTTTATAGGTGATGGAGCCCCAGAGGGCTTTTAACAGGGCGGCGATAGGATCTAGCTTATAGTTTAAAAGGTAAATCTGCCTAATGTACAAAGAATACAATATGGGCAAGGGCAGAAAAGAAAGCAGGGGACCAGGTAGGAGGTCAGAGGTTGTGGCAGCTTGTGCTATGGTGGTGAAGACAGGAGGATAACACTGAGGTTTGGGACATATTTTGGACACAGGGTTGATGACTTAGCATCCAAAGTTTCTCTGCCTTCCCCACTTCAGGGCTTCCCACATTAGAGCAGATTATCACCCTCCTACACCTTCCTCCCTGGTAGCTACCCTGGTAGCTCAGCTGGTAAAGAATCTGCCTGTAGTGGGGGAGACCTGGGTTCGATCCCTGGATTGGGAAGATCCCCTGGAGGAGGGCATGGCAACCCACTCCAGTATTCTTGCCTGGAGAATCCCTAATGACAGAGATGTCTGGCAGGCTACAGTCCATGGGGTCTCAAGGAGTCGGACATGACTAAGCAACAGCTCCATCACTTGCAAAATCTTGCTTCAAGCATCCTCTCTGACCCCACCTCCCCTCTTCTCAGCTCATCCTCTCTGGTATCCTGTCCCTGGGGCCATCACCTGCCCGATGAGCCTGTAACCTTGAAAAGCCTAGTGCCCACCTCCCCCCGACCCTCCCACTACCAGCCCCCTCACTACCACTTGCAAAGAAGCAGCTGAAAGTTGCTGGGACCAAGGTGCCCAGCTGTGCAGACTGGGGACTAGTGGGCAAGGCGGCTGAATGGATGAGCCTGGGTTTCTGGGCTGAGATGCTGGAAATAGGGATAGGAAAATCATCAGCTTGTGGGTGGGAATTAAAGCTGTGAGGACTGGGAGTCAGAGGGAGCCTGGGATGGTCAGGAGGGGGTAGGTGGGGGAGGACCCTGCCCCCAGGGGCCCCCACCTCTAGCCCAGGAAGGATGGCAGGTGATACTGGGGAGTTGCCGTACATGCAGGAAGTTCTGAAACTTGCCTTCTCCTTTCTTTCTCCTGTAGGCTTGTGGGCTCTCCTGGCAGTAAACCTCTTGCAGCAGTGAACTCAGCCACTGAGACCCCACAGCAGTGGACCCTGCTTGCCCTCCATTTGCCATCTTACCCCTGATGCCTGCCTCACCTGTTCCACACGCTGGGTGAGGAGGCCAGCTGCCTGCCTGCATTGCTCCCTGAAAGTGCCCTTTCAGAGGCCAGCCTGCTGTCCCCTCCTGCCAGCCCCTCTGTCCTTCTGGAGCATTCCTCTCTCTGGCTGTCTCTGTCCCACTGGCCGACTGGTCCTCTCCCAGCATCTTCAGTCCTGCTTTCCTCTCTGATGGAGCCCTGTCCTCTCACCATCCACCAGGCCCTTCAGGGGACAAAGGCCCACCCACGTTTGTCCTCTGCCCCCTTCTTCCCTACCCAGACCTGCCCCGACCTGTTCTTCCAACTCCCTCCTCTGCTCCGGGAGGCCCCAGAGTCTAGTCCCCACTTGTTTCTCTGCCAGCCAGTCAGAACTTCCCGCCACGCGGTCTGTCTTCACTGCCCTGACACTGACCTGGGTTTAGAGAGCTTCTCCCCACCTCTACCCCCGCCCTCAGCCAGCCTTTCCCCACGGCAATTGCTGTCTTGGAATATAGGCTGCTCGGATGAGCACACTGAAATGAGAGGAAAACGGACTCCTGCACTCACTTCAGGAACAATGGCTAATATATGTGGAGTTCTGGGCACTCTCCAGGCTGTGTGTGTTCCCAGGGCTTGGCTTGCGTTCCCTGACTTAATTTGCATGGTGCCCTGTTGGGGTAGTGTTTTAATGAGGCCTTTCTGCAGACTGGGAAGCTGGGCCTCAGAATGGTTAAATAGCATAACTGTGAGGTAGATCTGTCTAGTCAAAGCTATGGTTTTTCCAGGTCATGAATGGATGTGCGAGTTGGACTATAAAGAAGGCTGAGCGCCAAAGAATTGATGCTTTCAAATTGTGGTGCTGGGGAAGACTCTTGAAGAGTCTCTTGGACTGCAAGGAGATCCAACCAGTCCATCCTAAAGGAAATCAGTGCTGAATATTAATCAAAAGGACTGATGTTGGAGCTGAAACTCCAATATTTTGGCCACCTGATGCAAATAACTGATTCCTTGGAAAAGACCCTGATGCTGGGAAAGATTGAGGGCAGGAGGAAAAAGGGGTGACAGAGGATGAGATGTTTAGATAGCATCATTGACTTAATGGACATGAATTTGAGCAAACTCTGGGAATGGTGGAGCCTGGCGTGCTGCAGTCCGTGGGGTCACAAAGAGTCACACATGACTTAGCAATTGAACAACAGACTTCGAACCCATGCAACCTGGGTTTAGCACTTATATTATGAATATTTCACATGAGATCTACCCTCTCCACAGATGTGTAAGTGTACAGTGCAGTATTATTATCTAAGGACACAGTGTCATATGGCCGATTTCTAGAACTTACCCATCTTGCATAACTGTGGTTTTATACCCGTTGGTTAGCCTCTCTCCCTTTCCCCTTCCCCCAGTCCCTGGCAACCACCATTCTATTCTTTGCTTCTACAAGGGTCATTATTTTAGAGATCTCATATAAGTGGGATCTTGGAGTATTTTCCCTTTGTGGCTGACATCATGTCCTCAAGGCTCATCGCTGTTGTTACACATGGCAGGATTTCCTTCCTTTTTGAGACTGAATAATATTGCATTGAGTGTATGGACCACATTCTCTATATCAATGTCTGTCGATGGACATTCAGGTTGTTTCCACATCTTGGCTACTATGAGTCATGCTGGCATGAGCATTGGAGCGTTGGTATCTCTTTGAGAATCTGATTTCATGAATTACTACTCTATGATCCAGTAATTCCATTTCCAGGTGTGTATTTATCTTACAGAGTTAACATACAAATATTTTTATTCTGCTTCAATAATTAATAGCTCGTGGCCAACCTTAAGTCATTTGTAGAACCCCTGTTCTGGTCAGCCCCACCCTAACCCACTTGGGAGTTTTGAGGCAAAATAATTGCATCAGTGAATTCTTCCATGTGTCTCTTGAACAGATAAGAGCTTAATGAGAAGCAAAGCCTTAGCAGAGTCTTCAGGCCTAAAAAGAAACAAGGATTCCTTAATAGCATCAGCTACTCAATGTGCAAATTTTCCTAATTGTCTCCCAGTTTTGTGAAATACACTTTTTATTTTGGAATACTTTGGATTTACAGGAAATCTTATAAACTGCTTACGCAGTTGCAATTCCCTGTAAAGTTATCATCGCCCATCCGCATGCTGCATTTGTCACAGCTAAGAAAACTGGCTTCCCATGAACTAAATGGCAGACTTTATTTGAATGTTTTAGTTTTTCTGTTAATGTCCCTTTTGTGTTCCAGGACCTAGTCTAAGGCCCCACACAGCATTTAGTCTCATAAATCTCTCTCTCTCCTCTACCGTGAGCTCCTTGAAGGTGAAGTGGGGGAACTGATGGAGCTGTATTCTCTACCCCATCTTTGCACCTGCTCCATCCACCAAAAGTCAGAGGCCATGTGTGCAACCATGCACAACTCCAACAAACCTTTCTCATGCACCAACTATCTGTCAGGCATGTGCTAGGCTCTGGAAGTCCAAAGTGAAACAGGAGGGTCTGCTCTGTACCCTCCCCCACAGACACATAAGGAGCCTGGCCACTGTGGGAGAGGCAGACGGACAAACCCAAGGTATCTCAGTGTAATGACGGGAGAGCCAGTGTCACCCGCAGTTACTGGCGATGTAGATTCAAGAGATGCAGCCCAACCACTCAGTTTAATTGGGTCATTAGTCAGAGATCAAACTGCCAACATCTGCTGGATCATTGAAAAAGTAAGAGAGCTCCAGAAAAACATCTATTTCTGCTTTATTAACTATGCCAAAGCCTTTGACTGTGTGGATCACAATAAACTGCAGAAAATTCTGAAAGAGATGGGACTATCAGACCATCTGATCTGCCTCTTGAGAAACCTGTATGCAGGTGAGGAAGCAACAGTTAGAACTGGACATGGAACAACTGACTGGTTCCAAATAGGGAAAGGAGTACGTCAAGGCTATATATTGTTACCCTGCTTATTTAACTTATATGGAGAGTATATCCTGAGAAACGCTGGGCTGCAAGAAACACAAGCTGGAATCAAGATTGCTGGGAGAAATATCAATAACCTCAGATATGCAGATGACACCACCCTTATGGCAGAAAGTGAAGAGGAACTAAAAAGCCTCTTGATGAAAGTGAAACAGGAGAGTGAAAAAGTTGGCTTAAAGCTCAACATTCAGAAAACGAAGATCATGGCAACTGGTCCCGTCACTTCATGGGAAATAGATGGGGAAACAGTGGAAACAGTGTCAGACTTTATTTTTGGGGGCTCCAAAATCACTGCAGATGGTGACTGCAGCCATGAAATTAAAAGACGCTTACTCCTTAGAAGGAAAGTTATGACCAACCTAGATAGCATATTCAAAAGCAGAGACATTACTTTGCCTACAAAGGTCCGTCTAGTCAAGGCTATGGTTTTTCCTGTGGTCATGTATGGATGTGAGAGTAGGACTGTGAAGAAGGCTGAGTGCTGAAGAAATTGATGCTTTTGAACTGTGGTGTTGGAGAAGACTCTTGAGGGTCCCCTTGGACTGCAAGAAGATCCAACCAGTCCATCCTAAAGGAGATCAGTCCTGGGATTTCATTGGAAGGACTGATGCTGAAGCTGAAAGTCCAGTACTTTGGCCACCTCATGTGAAGAGTTGACTCATTGGAAAAAAACCTAATGCTGGGAAGTATTGGGGGCAGGAGGATAAGGGGATGACAGAGGATGAGATGGCTGGATGGCATCACCAAGTTGATGGACACCAGGAGTTGGTGATTGACAGGGAGGCCTGGCATGCTGCAATTCATGGAGTGGCAAAGAGTCAGACACGACTGAGCGACTGAACTGAACTGAACTGAACTGAGTCAGTTCTTAGATCTTCATGGTACTTTCCTCCTGTATTGGTGCCTGCTCCAGGGCCTTATGCTTCCCAAGTGGCTCAGCTGGTAAAGAATCCGCCTGCAATGTGGGAGACCTGGTTTTGATCCCTGGGTTGGGAGGATCCCCTAGAGAAAGGAAAGGCTACCCACTCCAGTATTCTGGTCTGGAGAATTCCATGGACTGTATAGTCCATGGGGTCTCAAAGAGTCGGACACGACTGAGTGACTTTCACTTTCCAGGGCCTTCATCTGGGTTCTCCTCTGTCCAGAATGTCCCTGATTTCCACCAGGGGACCGCCCATCCTTCCAGGCTCTGCTCAAATGTCCATCCTCAGAGAGCCTTTCTGGGTCTGATGAACCCCTGCCCCACCCCTTCAGGGTGGAAATTTTCTTATTCTTTCTGTGCTTCTCTTTTACCATGGGGTTGATAGACATGCCTAGCTGATAGCGTGGTTGTGAAGAAATACTGATCAAGCTCTTGGAGCACACCCAGCACAGGGTAAGGGCTGTACACTTATGCTTGTTATGATTACTGTTGTTGTATTTCAGTCCCTGAATCCCTCCTCCTTCTAAGCACATTACCAGGGCTGTAGTTCCATGTTTAGTTGTGGGATTACTTGTCTACTCTCTGACCCTGCTCGTCACTCACATCCCAAGCTCCAGGAGAACACAGAGTGTGTCTGTCCTTCTCAGCAGGACATCCCCAGTAAGGCTGTGTTCATGTTATCAAAGTACAGTGAGAAGAAATTTTTGATGGGACCATAATATTTTGCTGTGTGTCTCAGGGCCTGCCTGCTAGAGCTGGGCTGACTTAATATTTACATCTTTTTAAAGAAGAAAGGAAGGAAAAGGAAGGGAAGGAGGGAGAAGGGTAGAAAGGGATGGGACCCTGTTCCTGGTACGTCCATCCCCCTAGCCTAGGGCTCGGGGAGAGAGGGTCTGCTGTCTGGAGAGTCTACACAGGGATGTGCAGGTAGCTTGCTGGTTGGGAGCAGAGCCCCAGAGCAGGCACCATGGCTTCCGCTGTGGCCGTCGCCCTGACACCTGCCTGTTTACAGCCGGCCCTGCAGCCTGTGGGTGCCTCTGTGGTGTGCAGGTGTGGCATGCTGGCCCGCCTGAGCCTCCCCACAGCCAGCCCCCGTGCCCACAAGACTGGCCCTTGGCTGGACGTGCTCAGAGCTGGGTCTGCTTTGGTCAGGCCAGTTCTGGAGGTCCCTGGGACTCAGCAAAGTTTCCGAGTCTCACATCTAGCTAGGGACAGAATCATTTCCTTTCAGAATACCACAAGAGACTCAAAGAGGTGGCCAGTGAACCTGTGTCTCTAGTTTTTGTCCTGGTAGAAAGAGACTGGTTTCCCCCCCACCCTCGGCAAGGATGGGGAAGAAAAATGTTAGGATATAGGGACAGAGTATTTTGCAGACACCGAGATGGGGCTGGTGCTCTGGGTCAAGCCTTGGACCAAATGTTGGGATTCAGAAGGCTGGATTCCTGTGCTGACCCAGGGGAGCCCCAGAGTCCTCTAGACCCATCACAGTGTGATTTCCCAAATGCAATGCTGGACATGGCACAGAGATTGTAGGAACCCAGAGGGGCTGCCTGGAGGAGGCAATGTTTGAGCTGGCCACTCAGGGGTGGAGAGAGGAGGGCAGAAGAGGCAAGAAAATCCAGATGGAGAGGACAGTGCAATCCAACAGTGTGGAGGTGTGAAAGAGTAGGGGATGGGGCTATGTGCAGGTGAGTGGGGCCAGAACCAAGGGTGGGAGAGGAGCTAGAGAGGTGGGCTGGGGTCAGTTGGGAGGGCTATGGGATGTCGCCCAGCATCCCCATCAGACTGTGAGGCCGGGGGACAACAGATAACTTGTATGGTTTTGAAAATTCTCTCTGGTCGTCACAGAGCTGGGATAGGGAAGATGAGAGTCAGGGAGATTAGGACCTGATTAAGGCCCATGACAGAGAAGGCAATGGCACCCCACTTCAGTACTCCTGCCTGGAAAATCCCATGGATGGAGGAGCCTGGTAGGCTGCAGTCCGTGGAATCACTGAGGGTTGGACACAATTGAGCAACTTCACTTTCACTTTTTACTTTTGTGCATTGGAGAAGGAAATGGCAACCCACTCCAGTGTTCTTGCCTGGAGAATCCCAGGGACAGGGGAGCTTGGTGGGCTGCCATCTATGGGGTCACACAGAGTCGGACACGACTGAAGTGACTTAGCAGCAGCAGCAGCAAGGCCCATGAGGGTGGAGGAGGGCAGTGAATGGAAAAGGAAGGAGATTGAATAAGCAAGTTCTGGAGCAGGTTGGACATGGGGTTTGGGCAGGGAGATGAGCACAAGTCCAAGGTGACTCCCAGGTCTCAGATGAATAGTTTGGTTCTGCAAGTAACAGTTGAAGTGAGTTAATAACTGCTGAGAGGTCCTAAATTCCATGTTTGCTTGTATGTTGCCTCTAAGTCTCTATTTTATCATTATTCAGTGATGAAGTCATATCTGACTCTTTGTCACCCCATGACCTGAAGCATGCCAGGCTCCTCTGTCCTCCACTCTCTCCCGAAGTTTGCTCAGGTTCACGTCCATTGAGTCAGTGATACTATCTAATCATCTCATCCTCTGTCGCCTCTCTCCTTTTGCCTTCAATCTTTCCCAGCATCAGGATCTTTTCCAATAAGGCGGCTCTTGGCACAGGTGGTCAAAGTATTGGAGCTTCAGCTTCAGCCACAGTCCTTCCAATGGTATTCAGGGTTGATACCCATTAGGATTGACTGGTTTTATCTCCTTGCAATCCAAGGGACTCTCAAGAGTCTTCTCCAGTACAAGGTTTGAAAGCATCAGTTCTTTGGCACTCAGCCTTCTTTATGGTCCAACTCTCACATCCATACATGACTTGGAAAACCATAGCTTTGACTATACTGATCTTTGTCGGCAAAGTAATGTCTCTGCTTTTTAACACTCTGTCTAGGTTTGTCCTAAGTCTCTGTAGCTGAGGAAGAATGGAAATAAACTCAGTGCCCTGGAATTGACTGTTGAAATTTTTTTTAACCTCTGGGCAGGAAAAGTGCCTTAGTCTGCTCAGACAGACCTAAAATGCCATAGATCAGGTAGCTTAACAGAAATTTATTTTCTCACATTTCTGAAGGCAGAGCATCTGAGATTAGGGTGCCCCAGTATGGTTTGGTGCTGGTGAGGTGTCTCTTCCTGGTTTGCAGACATCTGGTTTCTCACTGGGTCCTTATAGGTTGGAGAGAGCTCCCTTTTGCTTTTCCTATTGTACGTGTGTGCTCAGTCATGTCCAACTTTTTGCAACCCTATGGACAATAGCCCACCAGGCTCCTCTGTCCAAGGAAGTTTCTAGGCAAGAGCACTGGAATGGGTTGCCATACCCTTCTTCAGGGGATCTTCCAGACCCAGGGATCGGACCCACGTCTCTTGTGCCTCCTTCATTGGCAGGCAGGCTCTTTACCACTAGCGCCACCTGGGAAGACTTCCTTTTCCTTGTTGCTGTTTTTTTAGTCATCCAGTCGTGTCTGACTCTTTGGGACACCATGGACTGCAGCAGGCCAGGCCTCCCTGTCCCTCACCATCTTCCAGAGTTTGCCCAAGTTCATGTTCATTGCATGGGTGATGCCATCCAGCCATCTCGTCCTCTGACTCCTTCTTCTCCTTCTGTCCTCAATCTTTCCCAGCATGAGGGACTTTTCCAATGAGTCAGATCTTTGCATCACATGACCAAAATACTGGAGCTTCGGCTTCAGCATCAGCCCTTCCAGTGAGTATTTAGGGTTGATCTCCCTTAAGATTGACTGGTTTGATGTCCTTGCTGTCCAGGGGACTTTCAGGAGTCTTCTCCAGCACCACAGTTTGAAGGCATCTAGTTTTTGGCATTTTGCCTTCTTTACAATTCAGTTTTCACAGCCATAGGTGACCACTGGGAAGACCATCGCTTTGGCAATATGGACCTTTGTTGGCAGAGTAATGTCTCTGCTTTTCAGCAAACCATCTAGGTTTGTCATAGCTTTCCTGCCAAGAAGCAATTGTCTTCTGATTTCATGGCTGCAGTCACTGTCTGCAGAGATTTTGGAGCCCAAGAAGAGGAAATCTGTCACTATTTCCACTGTTCCCCTTTCTATTTGCTGTGTAGTAATGGGGCTGGATGCCATGATCTTAGTTTTTTTTAATATTTAGTCTTAAGCTGGCTCTTTCCCTCTCCTCCTACACACTCTTCAAGAGGCTATTTAGTTTCTCTTTGCTTTCTCCTTTTCCTATAAAGCCATTAATCTTATCATGAAGATCTCACCTTCATGACCTCATCTAATCCTAGTCACTTCCCCAAAGCCCCACCTCCAAGTACCAGCATACTGAGCATTAGGGCTTCAATGTATAAATTTAGGGAAACATAAACATTTAGTTCAAAATAAAAAGGAAGCAGGCAAATACTTGAACTTCTCTCCCCTTCGACTGAACACCTTTTCTGAGCTGAAAAAAGTGTTTTTGTTCTCAGGGAGAACTTTTCATGTACTTTTGCTGATAATAACAATCAGCATCTTTGCATGACACTCGAGGTTGACTATCTTTGGCTATATGCCTAAAAATGGCTCCATTTCAGCAATCATGGTAGATCTTTGGTGATTCTCCTTCCTTTTTTCTTTTCCCTTCAGGGAGTTCTTTATGCCTTGCTAAGTCACTTCAGTCGTGTCTGACTCTGTGCAACCCCATAGACGGTGGCCCACCAGGCTCCCTCATCCCCAGGATTCTCCAGGCAAGAACACTGGAGTGGGTTGCCATTTCCTTCTCCAATGCATGAAAGTGAAAAGTGAAAATGAAGTCGCTCAGTTGTGTCCAACTCTTAGCAACCCCATGGACTGCAGCCTACCAGGCTCCTCCGTCCATGGGATTTTCCAGGCAAGAGTACTGGAGTGGGGTGCCATTGCCTTCTCCACCTTTATGCCTTAGTTATTGATAATTTAAGGACCAGAAACAGAAGGAAATTAGATAACACTTATTGAGCTTTTGTCATACAGTAGTTTTTTTGCATGTATTTTTTAATAAAATAAATGTTAGCATAACCTGGCACAGGAGATTCATTATCTAATTTAAGAGATCATATGAGCTATGTTTTTTTCAGTAGTCATGTATGGATGTGAGAGCTGGGACCATAAAGGTAGATGAGTGCCAAGGAAGAACTGATGCTTTCGAATTGTGGTGTTGGAGAAGACTCTTGAGAGTCCCTGGACAACAAGATCAAACCAGTTAGTTCTAAAGGAAATCAACTCTGAATACTCAGTGGAGCGACTGTTTCTGAAGCTGAAGCACCAATACTTTGGCCACATGATGCAAAGAGCTGACTCATTGGAAAAGACCCTGATGCTGGGAAAGATTGAAGGCAAAGGGAGAAAAGGGCAGGATAGAATGAGATAGTTAGATAGCATTACAGACTCAGTGGACATGGATTTGAGCAAACTCTGGGAGATAGTGAAGGACAAGGGAGCCTGACATTCTACAGTCTATGGGGTTACAAAGAATCAGACACGACTTAGTGACTGAACAGTAACAACCATAAGAAAGTCATTTTATAGAGGGAGACTGAGGCTCAGAGTGCTAGATCGTTGCCCAAATGCACGCTGCCATTGAATGATGGTTCTTGGATGCAAAATGCAAATCTCACTTAGCCTAATGTGAAGTCTGAGTTCTGGTTACTTCACCATACCAAGAAAACTGCTGGCTTTAGTCTCACTGTGGCCAGAGTAGGTGGAAAGTGGATGATTCCAGTTACTGTCTAACTTTATTGGACCCACAGTTGACTTTTCATTTCAATGGATGGAAGCTACTTTAGAGATCACCAGCTATCCACCACACTCTCCTGGAACAGCCATGATCACTCAGTGTTATCTGCCGTCTAATCATCTTTCTGTCCTGAGACAGTAGCCTGAACTGAAATCTGGCTCATCACTTTTTAAAAATTACTATTTTTCTATTGTGATAAAATACACTTAAGATTTACCATGTTTACTATATTCAAGTGTATGGTTCAGTGGTATTAGTTACCTTTACATTGTGCTAGTGTCCCCAGTGACTCAGATGGTAAAGAATCTGCCTGCAATGCAGGAGACCCGGGTTCAATCCCTGGGTCCGGAAGATCCCCTGGAGAAGGGAATGGCTACCCGCTCCAGTACTCTCTTGCCTGGAAAACTCCATAGACAGAGGAGGCTGGTGGGCTACAGTCCTGGGGTTGCCAAGAGTGGGACATGGCTGAGTGACTAACAGTTTCACTACTATGACCACCATCCACCTCCAGATGTTTTCATCTTTCCAGACGGAAACTCTGTACCCATTAAACTCTAAATCCTCATCTCCTCAGTCCTGGGAATCCACCATTCTACTTTTTGTTTCTGTGAACTTGCTGCTATAGGCGCCTCCTATAAGTGGAATCCTACAGTATTTGTCCTTTTGTGTCTGGTTTATTTCTCTTAGCCTAATGTTCTCAAGAAGAAGGCAATGGCACCCCCCTCCAGTACTCTTGCCCGGAAAATCCCATGGACAGAGGAGCCTGGTGGGCTGCCGTCTACGGGGTCGCACAGAGTTGGACACGACTGAAGCTACTTCACTTTCACTTTTCACTTTCATGCATTGGAGAAGGAAATGGCAACCCACTCCAGTGTTCTTGCCTGGAGAATCCCAGGGATGGGGGAGCCTGGTGGGCTGCCGTCTATGGGGTCGCACAGAGTCAGCCACGACTGAAGCGACTTAGCAGCAATGTTCTCAAAGTTCATCTATCATGTAGCTTATCTCAGAATTTCTTTCAAGGCTGAATAATATTCTCTTTTATGAACAGACCATACCTTCTTTATCCATTTATCCTCCTAGGGACTCATCCATGTTTGGCTGTTGTGAATAATGCCACTATAAATTTGGGTATAGACAATGTCATTGTTTTTGTAAATAGTATTTGATTGGAACTCATCGATGTTTATTGGTTTATATATTGCTGATGACTTCTTTGGTGCTACAGTGGTGGAGACTGCATGCCCCCAAAGCTGAAAATATTTACCACCTGTCCCTTTACAGAAAAAATTTGCCAACTTCTCAAAATATGGAGCCAAGACCTGGACCAGGTATTGCCATGGCCTTTGAGCAAGACATTTTGGTTTTCTAGGTCTCAGTTTTTGATCTGTAAAATGAAATAATTAGATTTGACTGTAATTTTCAAATTGTGCTTTCTGGATCCCCTGAGGATGGGAGATGAGCTCAACAGAGCTCTGGAGTGAAGTGGTAGGAACACATACTTGTGGGGCCGGGCTAAACCCCACACCCCCCAGTTTATCCAGAGCATCTCCATTTTCTCTGTTTTGTATCCCCAGGTCAGATACATTCTGCTCAAGGTTTCCTTTGGATAAAGAATTCCCTCATTTTAGAAAATGTTTTGGGCTTGGAGACAAGAATGAGCTGGATCAGTCCTGGCTTTCGTGATTCCTGGTGGATCATAGATTTGTGGAAGGCAAGTTAGAAGGAGCAGAAACCATCCTCTAGGTGGGGGAGAATTTGCAATGATGAATGTAGCTGTGCTCTGTTAGAGCAGGAAGGAGTCCCTCAGAGTCAGGTTGGACTTCTCTGAAAGGGGTTGGGTTAACCTCTGGGGACCTTGGCCCCAAAGAGTCCTTCAAGGTTAAAGTGGATATAGCAATTCCCTCTAGCTTCTTCATCCAAACAGCTATGGACTCCATTGCTGTTAAAATAACTGCAGGGTGTGCTTCTCTGAGATACCAGTTGCCCAACAGGAGGTGAACCCTTTGCTCACTCACCAATACAAGTGCCACCCTGCAGGTCTCGCATGCTGTAATGCCAGCAGGTCTGCCCAGGTGGGTGCAATGCCTGCAAGGTGGCTTCCTCATTCTAAATCTGTATCAGATGAACAGGAAGGAGTGCACAGCCATACCCCAAAATGACATAAAGATCCTGATGTGTTTCCAAAACAATCTGGAGGTTGTCTCCAAAGCAACCTTGTAAACAAAGGCAATTGGGGTTTTAAGTGCATCCTACAAAGTGTTAATTTATTTTTTGAGGCTTGCAGATGCGAAGTGGTGACATTTGTGTTTTTCTTATCCTAGATTAGGCAGTAGAGCACGTCCATGACTCTACTCAGGGCGTTTGTTTGTCAATTGACCTCAGAGAATTGTGGGACTCATGAGGAGTTGACCTTCAAGAGTGTAAACTGTCAGCTACCCAGATGCTGATGAGTCCTTTTCAGCTTCAACAGCACAGACAGAGGAGCCATTTGTGCTGAGTTTTGAGATGGGCAATTTTATATGTTGGGAAGTGGATATTATCATTCTTATTGGAGGAAGTGGGGACTCAGAAAGGGAAAGTGCTTTACCTGAGATAGAAAGTAAGTCCTTGTTATAAGAACATATATAAATAAACTCATTCCTCCATCACACAGACAGTAAGTGATAAAGTTTCTGCCTTGTGTCCTCCGTATGTGAACATGCTCCGTCATGTCCAACTCTTTGTGACCTCATGGACTGTGGCCTGCCAGGGATCAAATCTGATTCTCTTGCACCTCCTGCATTGCAGGCAGATTCTTTGCCACTGGCACCACCTGGGAAACCCTTAGGTACCCCCATGGCCACTGACAAACCTCACCCCACAGCATTCTTTGCAGGGCCTACAGTAATTTCCACGGTCCTGACATAGTGGGAATTGATCTTGAATGATCTTGGCATTTCTTTTCTTTTTTTCCACAGTCACAGATGTTTTTATCTGCTTTTTAACAAAAATATTTTAAATACCTTAAAAAATTTTATTGACGTATAGGTGATTTACAATGTTGTGTTTGTTTCAGGTGTATGGAACAATGATTTAGTTATGTATATACATATATTCATTCTTTTTTAGATTCTTTTTTTATATAGGTTATCACAGAATATTGAGTAGAGTTCCCTGTGCTATGCAGTAGGTCCTTGTTGAGTATGTTCATCCCAAGCTCCTGGTTCATCCTTCCCTCACCCCCCATTTCCCCTTTGGTAACAATAAGTTTGTTTTCAATACCTGTAAATCTATTACTGTTTTGTATACGTTAATTTGTTTTTTTTTTTTAATTTAGATTCCATATATGAGTGATATCATGTGATACTTGTATTTTTCTAATTTACTTTACTCAGTATGATAATCTCTAGGTCCATCCATTTTGCAGCAGGTGGCATTATTTCCTCCTTTTTCATGGCTGAGTAATATTACATTGTATATATACACCACATCTTTATCCATTCCTCTGCCAGTGAACATTTAGGTCTCTGTCTTGGCTAATGTAAATAGGAATGCAATGAACATTGGGTGGATTTATCCTTTCAGATTGTGGCTTTTTCTTGGATATACTGGCATTTCTTTTTTAAAGCATAGATGTATGCAACAGCCTTCTCATTAATGACTTTTGGTGATTCTTTGGTTCAGAGTCTCTCCCATCTCCAAGTAAAGTGGGTTCTGGTGTCTGCTTTCCTAAGGGTTTTTGAGATAATCTCTGCCTTTGCCATCTCCTGGCTTGGGTGGGGTCCTGGGCTCAACCATGTGGGGAAGCTAGCTTTTGGCTATAACTCACCTTAGCTCATTTGGCTTCTGTAGAACTTCTTTCAAAATTGGAGTCAACCCTTTCCAGCTCCTTCTCTGCTTTATCAACTAAGTGAATGTAACATTTTAAAGTCTTTGTCTTGCCATGCTGGCCCCCAACAATTTCACTCCCTGTTCCCTCTTCCTGGAACATTTTTCATTAAAAGGTCACATGATTTACTGTATCCTCTCATTATGGTCTCCAATGCCACCTTCTCAGAAAGACCTCTCTCTTTACCTACCTAAAATAGCAGCTCTTGCCACTTCCTATTATTTATACTGTTTTGTAACATGTATCTACACCTGATGCTCTAACTACAAGAGTTGACAAACTTCAGGTCCTGAACTTTTCAGGACAGACAGTTCAGGCAGACCTCAGAGATACTGAAGGTTTGGTTCCAGATGACCACAACAATGTAAATATTGCAATAAAGCAAATCATACAAATAGTTTTGTTTCTTAGTGCACTTAAAAGTTATGTTTACATTATACTGTCAAGTGTGCAACAGCACTATGTCTAAAAAAACAATATATATGCCTTCATTAAAATACCGTATGCTAAAAAAGAAATGCTGAGCATCATCTGAGCCTTTAGAGAGTTATGATCTTTTTCCTGGTGGAAGGTCTGGCCTCCACATTGATGGCTGCTGAGTGATCAGGATGGTGGTTGCGAATGCAAGGGTGGCTGTGGAAATTTCTTAAAGCAAGGCAAGGATAAAGTTTGCTGCGTTGATTGGCTTTTGCTTTTATGAATGATTTCTCTGTAGCATGCAAGGCTGTTTAATAGCATTTTACCTGCAGTAGAACTTCTTTCAAGAGTGGAGTCAATCCTTTCAAACGCTTTCTTTGCTCTACCAACTAAGTTTATGTAAGATTCTAAATCCTTTGTTGTCATTTCAACAATCTTCACAACATCTTCACCAGGAGTAGTTTCTGTCTCAAGAAACCACTTTCATTGCTCATCCCTAAGAAGCAACTCCTCATCTGTTAAAGCTTTATCATGGGATTGCAGGAATTCAGCCACATCTTCAGGCTCCATTTCTAATTCTAGTTCTCTCGCTATTTCTACCACATCTGCAGTTACAATAGTAACATCAAAGATCACTGATCACAGATCACCACAACAAATGTAATAATAATGAAAAAGTTTGACATATGGGAAGAATTACTGAAACACAACCCAGAGACATGAAATGAGCAAATGCTGTTGGAAAAATGGCAGCAATAGACTTGCTAGATACAGGGTGGCCATAAGCCTTCAATTTTCAACAAATGCAGTATCTGTGAAGTGCACCAAAGGGAGGTGTGCCTGAAAAAAATCTTCAGTTTTGTGGGCTATATAGTTTCTGTTCCAACTACTCATCCCTGCCACTGTGTTGGGAAAACCTGCACAGACAATACATGGATGAACATGGCTGTGTGTCAATAAAACTTTATTTGCAGAAACAGACAGTGGGCAGGATTTGACCCACAAATCTATCATAGGGTAGATTCCTTATTGCATCCTGAAGACCTAGAACCTGGGAGTCATTCAATGAATGTGGAATCATGAATAAATGAATGCTTAAATTTTTCCCTTTCCTTTTAAAAACAGCATTTGAGTAATTGTGCTTAGTCTTTTAGTCATGTCCAACTCTTTGCAACCCCATGGACAGTAGCTAAACAGGCTCCTCTGTCCATGGGATTCTCCAGGCAAGAATACTGGAGTGGGTTGCCATGCCTTCCTTCAGGGGATCTTCCCAAACCAGGGATTGAACCAGGTCTCCCACATTGCAGGCAAATTCTTTACCATCTGAGACACCAGGGAAGCCAGAGAACACTGGAGTGGGTAGCCTATCCCTTCTCCAGGGGGTCTTTGCAAACCAGGAATTGAACTGGAATCTCCTGTGTTGCAGGTGGATTCTTTACCAGCTGAGCTACCAGGGAAGCAATTTTGAATAATTTGCAAGCATAAAATTCTTGAAGTGTACAGTTGATTGATTTTCAGTATATTTGAAAAGTTGTACAACCATCGTTGCATTATCAATTTAGAGCATTTTCACTGCTCCAAAAAGAAACCCTATCTCTAACAGCTCTCATCTCTTATCACTAATCCTAAAGTGACTATTAATCTACTTTGTCCCCATGGATTAACCTGTTTTGGTCATTTCAGAAAGTGGAATCATACAATAAAAGGCCTTATGTGATGGGTTTCTTTCACTTAGCATAATATTTTCAAAGTTCATCTATCTTGCAGCATGTGTCAGAGCTTCATTCCATTTTATTGCTAAATAATATTCCATTTTGTGGCTATCCCACATTTTATTCACCAATTCATCAGGCAATGGACCTTTGAGTTGTTTTCACTTTTTAAATATAGTAAGTCCCCTACATACGAACCTTCAAGTTGTGAACTTTCCAAGATTCTAATGTGCCTTCCATCAATGCCAGGTGTGAGTGAAATTACAACTTGCCTCCCATCTTCCATTACTGACAATCCTTCAGCTCTATCATCTCCCACTTCCTCTCCCTCCTCCAGTCAGTAACTCTTCTTGCCGTTCACTCAATGCCAGCCCATGTATGCCAATTGTTGTACTGAACTACTGTACTTTTCAAGACACTGTGCTGTGAGATTAAAAATGTTTTATTTTTTGTGTTTGTTGTATATCACTTGTGTGAAACATATTATAAGCTGATGACAACACAGTATGGTATAACCGACTGTGTTAGCTGGGTACCTGGGCTAACTTTGTTGGACTGACAAACAAATTGGACTTACGAATGTGCTCTTGGAATGGAGCTCATTCATATGTAGGGGACTTACTCTATGGACAGTGATTAGTTTTGCTGTGAACACTCGTGTACAAGCTTTGTGAGGATGTATATTTTCATCTCCCTTGGGTATGTACCTAGGTGTAGAATTACTGCATCCTACAGTAAGTCTATGTTTAATAATCTGAGGCAGCTTCAGACTTTTTTCTGAAGGGGCTGCTTTGTGTTACATTTCCATCACTGTACCCTCATCAACAGTTGCTATTGTCCATCCTTTTGATCCCAGTCTTCCTAGGGGGTGTGAAGTTGTATGTATTGTGGGGTTGATTTGTATTCCCTGATGACTATATTCAGTATCTTTTCATGTTCTTATTGGCAATTTGTATATTTATTTGGAGAACTGTCTCTTTAGATTCTTTGTTCATTTTTAAATTAGGTTATGCATGTTTTTATTATAGAGTTGTAAGAGTGAGTGGCTTATTCTGGATACAAATCCCTTATCAAATATACAACCTGTAAATAGTGTTTCTCGTTCTGCGGGTTGCCTGTCCAATTTCTTCATCATATCCTATAAGGCATAAAATCTTCAAATTCGGATGAAGTTTATTTTTTTCTTTTGTTGCTTGTATTTTTATTGTCAAATCTAAGAAAACATTGCTTAACCTGAGCTCAGAGGTTTACTCTAACATTTCCTTCTAAAGAGTTTATAATTTTAGTCCTTATGTTTAGACTTCTGATCCATTTGGAGTTTGATTTTTGTTATGTGTGAGGCGGGAGTCCAACTTCACTCTTTAGCACTCTTTGATATACAGTCGTCTCTAGCCTTATTTGTTGCAAAAGACTATTTTTTTCCCCTCAATTTGACTGTAAAGAATCAATTGTCCATAAATGAAAGGATTTATTTCAGGATTCTGATTTCCATCCCCTTAATGGTTGCTTTGGCATCATCTTCCTTCTGATTCACAGGTGAAGGCCACAACCTTGCCCAGAGAGCCGTTGAATTGCCTCAAAGGAATTTTAAACCCGGTGCTTACCCAGGTCCCCATCTTTTCAAGTTTTAAAGATCTACATACATCCCATGTGTATGCTCTAACCTTGGTTCTGCCACTGTGGCCATCGGTGGTTCCCTGCCTCTCTGCATCTGAGATGCTCCATCCTGAAAGAAGAGATTCAGACAGGAATGACATCTTCTGTCCCCACTGAGATTCTATAGTCCTATGACTTCTAAGATAACATCCGACTTGGGGAAAATATCACTGGATCCAACAGAGATATTCTACCCTTTAGAAAAAATGTTGAAGATGACAAATTTAGGGTGAGATAAAGAAGATGATATTCATTTAATTGCCTGGAGAATTATTACATGTTTTTAGCCTCATTAGAAAGTTGTTGTTTTCGACACTGACCTTAAAAATTAACATGGAGTCTGTCAGACTGTATGACATAGGATTTGTTTGACAATTTCATGATTGTAATCCAGGGTTAAACAATCTTTTTTTGGGGGGTCTAAATTTATCCACTTGTTTTCTTTCTTTTATATGAATTCTAAACCAATTATTAAGGGGACTTAAAAAATTGGGCCTCAGGAAAGAAAATTTAAAATTAGAGTTTGAGTGCCTATGACTCAAGTAGAAGTAGGAAATGTTAGTTTCAGTTATCACTGCCTGCTGGTGCCCAGAGCATTTCAGGGTCTTTACAGCATCTTTCACAAAGCTTTTGTCTCATCCAATCCTCAGAACAACCCTGTAGGCATGATTAATATTATCCTCACTTTATGGATGGAAAAATCATGTCAGAGAGATGGCAAAGAGACTGCCTATGTCCTATGCAGCTAGTTGGCATCACTGTTGAAATTTCATTATCACAGGATTTCCAGAAGGTAATGGCACCCCACTCCAGTACTCTTGCCTGGAAAATCCCATGGATGGAGGAGCCTGGTAGGCTGCAGTCCATGGGGTCGCTAAGGGTTGGACATGACTGAGAGACTTCACTTTCACTTTTCACTTTCATGCATTGGAGAAGGAAATGGCAAGCCACTCCAGTGTTCTTGCCTGGAGAATCCCAGGGACGGGGAAGCCTGGTGGGCTGCCATCTATGGGGTCGCACACAACTGAAGTGACTCAGCAGCATCCTGCCGTGGGAGAAAGTTCCCACCACATCTTGTGGTCTCTGGTACCTATGCTATGCTTCCTGTTGGGGTGAGTATCATCTTTACCTTACAGATCATGCTGGCCCTTTAAAGCCTTTAATGATGCCTCATGATTTTTTTTTTTTTTTTTTTTTTTTTTTGGTGTGTTCTGGTGCTGTGTGGGCTTCTGTCCTGGATGTCTGACTTTTGGATCACTGCTGTTTGTCAGTCACTCAGTAATGTCTGACTCTTTGTGACCACATGGACTGCAGAATGCCAGGCATTAATCTTCTCCCTTACTTTCCCTAAAACTTATGCTCATTGAATCAATGATGCCATCCAGCCATCTCCTCCTCTGTCACCCGCTTCTCCTCTTGTCCTCTGTTGGGAAGCCAAGTACAAAATAGCCGGTTGGAGGAAGTCCATGAAAAAATGGCAAAGGGCCAGAAATACCCCGACTTGGTGTGCTCGGGCAGAAAAACATCTCCTGCCTTTGGTTACGCTTGGCGCCAAGATTTAATAATAAATATTAAAGATGTTGCTTGAAAAAAAGGGTTATGGGATAAGCACATGGGTCACTTAGAGTGCACTGTCCTTAAAATATTTTTACTGATTAGGTGTTAACCCCATACATGCTCTGCTGGCTGTATACTCTAAGTTCTTTGTTCCTACTTCTATAAAAAGACTTGACTACAAAAATAAACTTGTCAGTCCTTACAAGAGACTGTCCAAGTGTCCTTCTTTCAGGTTCGTCACTTCCAAGTCCCAGAAAAAAAATCCCCAACACCTTCAATCTTCCCAGCATCAGAGTCTTTTCCAATAAACGGGCTCTTCACATCAGGTGACCAAAGTATTGGAGCTTCAGCTTTAGCATTAGTCCTTCCACTGAATATTCAGGGTCGATTTCCTTTAGGATTGACTGGTTTGATCTCCTTGCAATCCAAGGGACTCTCAAGAATCTTCTCATGAAAACTCTACTTTAGGCTACTCAGACCATGACTGGACTGCTGACTTTGTTCAGTGAAGATGTTGATTAGAACATTTTAAGGGGAAATAAGCAGGTCCAGGGGAATATGGTCAAGGTGGTTCAAGAATTCCAAAAGAAGTTATATTAGGAGAAGTCAGAGGGAATATCTTAAGATATTCCCTTTGAGAAAACAAGAGGAACTAGGCCACTGTCTTCAAACACCTGGAGTGCTGCTGAAGAGGGTAGAGAAACTAAGGGACAGGCTGAGTACCAAGGAGTAGAAAGTGTGGGATGATAAGTTTTGGCTCCAGATGGGGAAGACTTTCTTATTAATTGAAGTCATTCAAGGATAAGTTTGGCTGTCTTCAGAGTGCACGAGTTCTTCATCATGGGAGGCAACCAGGAAGGTCATGTCCAGCTGCCTCTAAGGAATGCCAAGAGGATTCAGGTAGCTCATGGGATCCTGGACTAGGTGAGTCCCTCTCAGTTCCAAGACTCTGTCATCATTACCCTTGTAAACGCCCCTGGACTATAAAATCAGACCTTGTTCCTATATTTAAGGAGCTTCTAGTCTAGTGGGGAAGATGCACACACATACAAACACATAAATGAACTCCCCCCTCAAAGTGTGATAAGGATCACAATGACATGAAAAAGATGCTAGGGTAAGGATAAATATTTTCTTAATGGAGGGTGGGCAGGGGAGGCTTCTCCGAGAAGCAACCCATTGATGAAGGTTGGAGAGATCAAAAGTCAGGCAGGCTGGAGAGCCCAGGAAAAGCCCTCAGGCTGGGTGAGAAAAGCACCTGTGTTGGCTATGGATGAGAGGACCCAGCACAGTTGAGGGATGTGGATGACTGAGCCTTGTGAGCATGGGACACTGTGAGTTGGGTTGAGGGGTGCAGGGGCTGATCACCTGTGCAGGAGGGATTTCCATGTTATTCCATGAGTGTTGGGAAGTCACTGAAGTGTCAGAGGCTGGAGGGGGTCTCACTTCAGACTCAGACAGATTTCTTGGAGGCTGGTGTGGAGGAAGGGAGCAGGAAGCACAGGTGAGAGAAGACTGTGGCCTGGATGAAGATGTGAGGCAGTGGGAGTAGAAACTGGTGTCAGGGGTTGGCTGGATGATGACCCTGTGGCTTAGAAGTGGACAGTGCTGGAGACAGATGATTTGGGTGTGATACAGGTGCTGGATGTGCCATTTGGGTGGATTCTGGCTGTTTATTTATTTATTTATCATTTTAGATTGAAGCCTAGTTGATTTACAATGTGGAGTTGTAAATCCACATTTATAACTGTACTTTGCTGGTGTAAGGCAAAGTAATTCATAGAAACTATTCACATATACATTAATCTTTTCGGATTCTTTTATAGGTTATTATTATAAAATAAGTATTATAGGTTATGCTGCTGCTGCTGCTAAGTCGCTTCAGTCGTGTCCGACTCTGTGCGACCCCATAGACGGCAGCCCACTAGGCTCCTCTGTCCCTGGGATTCTCCAGGCAAGAATACTGGAGTGGGTTGCCATTTCCTTCTCCAATGCATGAAAGTGAAAAGTGAAAGTGAAGTCGCTCAGTCGTGCCCGACTCTTAGCGACCCCATGGACTACAGCCCACCAGGCTCCTCTGTCCATGGGATTTTCCAGGCAAGAGTACTGGAGTGGGGTGCCAATTATAGGTTATAGGTCATTATTAATTATTATAGGTTATTATTAATATAACATGTTGAATATAATTCCCTGTGCTACATAGTAGGACCTTGTTTATTTATTTTATATGTTGTTGCTATTGTTGTGTGAGTCATTCAGTCATGTCTGACTCTTTGCAACCCCATGAACTGCAGACTGCCAAGCTCCTCTGTCCATGGGATTTCCCAGGTAAGAATACTGGATGTATGCTAATTCCAAACTCTGAATTTATCCCTCCCTACTTACTTTCCCCTTTGATAACCATAAGTTTATTTTCTATGTCTGAGAATCTATTTCTCTTTTGTAAATAAGTTGATTTGTATCATTTTAAGATTCCATATATAAGAGAGATCATATGGTACTTGTTTTTCTCTGTGATTTACTTCACTTAGTATAATAATCTCTAGGTCCATACATGTTGTGACAAATAGCATTATTTCATTGTTTTTTATGGCTGGGTAATATTCCATTGCATACATGTACCACATCTTCTGTCAAGGGGTATTTAGGTTGCTTCCATGTCTTGGCTATTATTAACAATGCTGCAATGAACATTAGGGTATGCATCTTTTCAAATCATGTTTTTCTCTAGATAAGTGCCCAGGAGTGGGATTGCTGAATCATATGGTTGTTCTATTCTTAGTTTTTCAGGAACCTCCATACTGTTTCTACAGTGGCTGTACCAACTTGCATTCCTGATGGTGGCTATTTAAAGGTACAGAGGGGGGACACATTTGGGAGGAGTAGTTTTTAGTCATCCCTCGTTTCTGTCTTTCTCTCTCCACAAGACCAGGACTTCCTGCAGGAAGGGGCTGAGCCTTTGTCATCTTGCACACTCTGAACTGGGCTGAGGGCTGAACAAGTGAATCAGCTATTCTGACCTAATTGATATCTATAGGGCATTTCACCCTGAAACAATGAATTTCACCATTTTCTCAAGTGCACACAGAACATTCTCCAGGATAGATCACATCCTGGGCCATAAATCTAGCCTTGGTAAGTTCAAAAAAATTGAAATCATTTCAAGCATCTTTTCTGATCACAGTGTGGTAAGATTAGATGTCAGCTACAAGGAAAAAAGAAACTTAAAAATATAAGCATATGGAGGCTAAACAACATGCTTCTGCATAACCAACAAATCACAGAAGAAATTAAAAAATAAAAATATGCATAAAAACAAATGAAAATGAAAACATTACAACCCAAAACCTGTGGGATTCAATAAAAAGTGGTGCCAAGGGAAAGGTTCATAGCAATACAAGCTTACCTCAAGAAACAAGAGAAAAATCAAATAATCTAACTTTACACCTAAAGCAACTAGAAAAAGAAGAAATGAAGAACCTCCTGAGGTTAGTAGAAGGAAACAATTCATAAAAATTAGGGCAGAAGTAAATAAAAAAGAAACAAAGAAGACTGTAGCAAAAATCAACAAAACTAAAAGCTGGTTCTTTGAGAAGATAAATAAAATAGACAAACCATTAGCCAGGCTCATCAAGAAAAAAAGGGAAAAGAATCAAATCAACAAAATTAGAAATGAAAATGGAGAAATCACAACAGACAACACAGAAATACAAAGAATCATAAGAGACTACTATCAGCAGTTCAGTTCAGTCTCTCAGTCCTGTCCGACTCTGCAACCCCATGAACTGCAGCACGCCAGGCCTCCCTGTCCATCACCAGCTCCCAGAATTCACCCAAACTCATGTCCATTGAGTAGGTGATGCCATCCAATCATATCATCCTCTGTCGTCCCCTTCTCCTCTTGCCCTCAATCTTTCCCAGCATCAGGTCTTTCAAATGAGTCAGCTCTTCGCATGAGGTGGCCAAAGTATTGGAGTTTCAGTTTCAACATCAGTCCTTCCAATGAACACCCAGGACTGATCTCCTTTAGGATGGGCTGGTTGGATCTCCTTGCAGTCCAAGGGACTCTTAATAGTCTTCTCTAACACCACAGTTCAAAAGCATCAATTCTCGGGTGCTCAGCTTTCTTTATAGTCCAACTCTCACATCCATACATGACTACTGGAAAAACCATAGCTGTGACTATATGCCAATAAAATGGACAACTTGGAAGAAATGGATGAATTATTAGAAAAGTATAACCTTCTTAAACTGAACCAGGAAGAAATAGAAAATCTTAACAGACCCATCACAGGCACAGAAATCAAAACTGTAATAAAAAATCTTCCAACAAAGAAAAGCCCAGGGTCAGATGGCTTCGCAGGTGAATTCTACCAAAAATTTAAAGAGATAACACATATCCTACTCAAACTCTTCCAGGAAATTGCAGAAGAAGATAACTGCCAAACTCATTCTATGAGGCCACCATCACCCTAATACCAAAACCAGACAAAGATGCCACAAAAAAAGACAACTACAGGCCAATATCACTGATGAACATAGATACAAAAATCCTCAACAAAATTCTAGCAAGAAGAATCCAACAACATATTAAAAATATCATACATTATGACCAAGTGGGCTTTATCCCAGGGATACAAGGATTCTTTAATATTTGCAAATCAATCAATGTGATATACCACATTAATAAATTGAAAGATAAAAACCATATGATTATCTCAATAGATGCAGAGAAAGCCTTTGACAAAATCCAACATTCATTTGTGATAAAACCCTCCAGAAAGCAGGCATAGAAGGAACATACCTCAACATAATAAAAGCCATATATGATAAACCCACAGCAAACATTATCCTCAATGGAGAAAAATTGAAAACATTCCCCTTAAAGTCAGGAATAAGACAAGGGTGGCCACTCTCACCACTACTATTCAACATAGTTTTGGAAGTTTTAGCCACAGCAATCATAGAAGAAAAAGAAATGAAAAGAATCCAGTTTGGAAAAGAAGTAAAACTCACTGTTTGCAGATGACATGATCCTCTACCTAGACAACCCTAAAGACACCACCAGAAAATTACTAGAGCTAATCAATGAATATAGTAAAGTTGCAGTATATAAAATTAACACAGAGAAATCCCTTGCATTCCTATACACTAACAATGAGAAAACAGAAAGAGAAATTAAGGAAACAATTCCATTTACCATTGTGAAGAAAAGAATAAAATACTTAGGAATAAGTCTACCTAAAGAAACAAAAGACCTATATATAGAAAACTATAAAACACTGATGAAAGAAATCAAAGATGACACAAATAGATGGAGAAATAGATCATATTCATGGATCAGAAGAATCAATATAGTGAAAATGAGTATACTACTCAAAACAATCTATAGATTCAATGCAATCCCTATCAAGCTACCAACAGCATTTTTCACAGAACTAGAACAAATAATTTTACAATTTGTATGGAAATACAAAAAACCTCGAATAGCCAAAGAAATCTTGAGAAAGGAGAATGGAACTGGAGGAATCAACCTGCCTAACTTTAGACTATACTACAAAGCTACAGTCATCAAGGCAGTATGGTACTGGCACAAAGACAGAAATATAGATCAATGGAACAAAATAGAAGGCCCAGAGATAAATCCATGCACCTAGGGACACCTTATCTTTGACAAAGGAGGCAAGACTATACAATGGGGAAAAGACAATCTCTTTAACAAGTGGTGCTGGGAAAACTGGTCAACCACTTGTAAAAGAATGAAACTAGAGCACTTACTAACACCATACACAAAAATAAACTCAAAATGGATTAAAGATCTAAATTTAAGACCAGAAACTATAAAACTCCTAGAGGAAAACACTCTCTGACATAAATCAGAGCAAGATCCTCTATGACCCACCTCCCAGAGTAATGGAAATAAAGCAAAAATAAACAAATGGGACCTAATTAAACTTAAAAGCTTTTGCACAACAAAGGAAACTATAAGCAAGGTGAAAAGACAGCCTTCAGAATGGGAGAAAATAATAGCAGACAAAGCAACTGACAAAGAATTAATCTCAAAAATATACAAGCAGCTCATGCAGCTCAAAACCAGAAAAATAAACAACCCAATCAAAAAATGGGCCAAAGAACTAAACAAACATTTCTCCAAAGAAGACATACAGATGGCTAACAAACACATGAAAAGATGCTCAACATCACTCATTATCAGAGAAATGCAAATCCAAACCACAATGAGGTACCATCTCATGCCAGTCAGAATGGCTGCTATCAAAAAGTGTACAAACAATAAATGCTGGAGAGGGTATGGAGATAAGGGAATCCTCTTACAGTGTTGGTGGGAATGCAAACAAGTACAGCCACTATGGAGAACAGTGTAGAAATTCCTTAAAAAACTGGAAACAGAACTGCCATATGCCCCAGCAATCCCACTGCTGGGCATACACACTGAGGAAACTAGAATTGAAAGAGATAGGTGTACCCCAATGTTCATCTCAGCACTGTTTACAATAGCCAGGACATGGAAGCAGCCAAGATGTCCATTGGCAGATGAATGGATAAGAAAGCTGTGGTACATATACACAATGGAGTATTACTCAGCCATTATAAAGAATACATTTGATTCAGTTCTAATGAGGTGGATGAAACTGGAGCCTATTCTTCTTTGGAGAAATGTTTAGTTCTTTGGCCCATTTTTTGATTGGGCCATTTATAGTGAAGTAAATCAGAAAGAAATACACCAGTACAGTATATTAACGCATATATATGGAATTTAGAAATATGGTAATGATGACCCTATATGTGAGACAGCAAAAGAAACACTGATATAAAGAACAGACTTTTGGACTCTGTGGGAGAAGGCGAGGGTGGGATGATTTGAGAGAATAGAAAAGAAACATGTATATTACCATATGTGGAATAGATCACCAGTCCAAGTTCAATGCATGAAACAGGGCACTCAAAGCCGGTGCACTGGGACAACCCTGAGGGAGGGGATGCGAAGGGAGGTGGGAGGGGGTTTCAGGATGGGGGACACTTGTACACCTATGGCTGATTCATGTCAGTTCAGTTCAGTTCAGTTCAGTCACTCAGTCGTGTCTGACTCTTTGGGACCCCATGAACCACAGCACGCCAGGCCTCCCTGTCCATCACCAACTCCTGGAGTCCACCCAAACCCATGTCCATTGAGTTGGTGATGCCATCCAATCATCTCATCCTCTGTCGTCCCCTTCTCCTCCTGCCCTCAATCTTTCCCAGCATCAGGATCTTTTCAAATGAGTCAGCTCTTTGCATGAGGTGGTCAAAGTATTGGAGTTTCAGTTTCAACATCAGTCCTTCCAATGAACACTCAATACTGATCTCCTTTAGGATGGACTGGTTAGATCTCCTTGCAGTCCAAGGGACTCTCAAGAGTCTTCTCCAACACCACAGTTCAAAAGCATCAATTCTTGGGCACTCAGCTTTCTTTATAGTCTAACTCTCACATCCATACATGACCACTGTAAAAACCATAGCCTTGACTAGATGGACCTTTGTTGACAAAGTAATGTCTCTGCTTTTTAATATGCAGCCTAGGTTGGTCATAACTTTCCTTCCAAGGAGTGAGTGTCTTTTAATTTCATGGCTGGAATCACCATCTGCAGTGATTTTGGAGCCCCCCAAAATAAAGTCAGCCACTGTTTCCACTGTTTCCCCATTTATTTGCCATGAAGTGATGGGACTGTATGTCATAATCTTAGTTTTCTGAATGTTGAGCTTTAAGCCAACTTTTTCACTCTCCTCTTTCACTTTCATCAAGAGGCTCTTTAGTTCCTCTTCACTTTCTGCCATAAGGGTGGTGTCATCTGCATATCTGAGGTTACTGATATTTTTCCCAGTAATCTTGATTCCAGTCATGCTTCTTCCAGCCCAGCATTTCTCATGATCTACTCTGCATATAAGTTAAATAAGCAGGGTGACAATATACAGCCTTGACGTACTCTTTTTCCTATTTGATTCATGTCAGTGTATGGCAAAAACCACTACAATATTGTAAAGTAATTAGCTTCCAATTAAAATAAATTTTAAAAAAGTTATAGTAAGCAATAAAAAATTAAGAACTCTGAAAAAAAAATCACCTATTCTGTGATTGTTCTGAAGAACAGAAAGTGAAAGTGAAAGAGTTTGTCACTCAGTCATGTCCGATTTTTTGTGAGCCCATGGATTGCAGCATGCCAGGCCCCTCTGTCTATGGAATTCTCTCAGGCAAGAATACTGGAGTCAGTAACCAGTCCCTTCTCCAGGGGATCTTCCTGACCCAGGGATTGAACCCTGGTCTCCTGGAAAAGAGAAATGTTCTCCAAATGTGAGGTCATCACAAAGGGTCATCATTTCCCCCTCTGACATCTCTTCTTCCTGCTGTGACAGGATGCCTGTACATGCCTTGACCTCAGACCCCCAGGCCCTGGCCCCTGATGACTGTTGATTAGGAGATTCTATTCAAAGATTATGCTTTTTCATTTGGAGACATTATCCCTGTCTTATCGCTGATCTAGACCAAATTGGCTTAATATGAAACAAAAGTCCCTTTGGCAGCCTGGTGCTGACGCTTGCCGGGCATCTCTGGGCAGGAGGGGCTGGGGATGCTTGAGTGTATTTTAACAAGCAAATTGTGTGTGTGTGTGTGTTATGCAAAAGAGAGAAGTTTCTGTTACATCCTGTACTTTAAACTTTTGGATTTTCAGGGATATATTTGTGGCACAGATGAAAATCATCCGAACATCAGCTAACTGCTCTGCTGGGGACAGCTGGGTGACATTGGGCCTTCCATGGTTCAGGACATCCTTGGATCATGGGATCAGAACTCCTGGGTCCTGTCCAAGCTCCAGCTTCTACTGGCTGATGACCTTGGCCAAGTCTTCTGAATCCTCCAAACTGTGCCTTTGACTGTTGTGACCTGAGACAAGCCTCTGCTTTGATGAATTGCTGTGCCGTCCAGTAAAATGCGAAGTGAACGTGGAAAGCGGGCCCAGTCTCTGTGTTTCCTTCTGTATCAGGAGAGTGGGTTCTGGAATTTCTGGGGTGTTTTCCTGCGGAACCCTCACACAGCAACATGGTTAATAAAACAAACAGAAGTTGGTTAGTGGTGCAACTGAAATCTGTGATTCCAGAGGCTGCCAACTCACATGTCTGCAGGATCCAGGAGAGAGGAATAAGCTAACTGGATAGGGTGGGGTGGGGACCCTGCCAAATTGGAGGGAACATGTCCTGTCTAAGTGGAGTGGCTAGTGTTTAGTTCCAGTTGATTGAGGATATGCAGTTCGGAAGATCCTATGCTGTCAGATCTTACGTGAAATCTGATTTTTCTCAAATGACATCTGATTTTTTTTTAAGTATAGTTGATTTACAATGTTGGAATAGTTTCAGGTGCACAGTAAAGTGATTCAGTTACACATGTGTGTGTGTGTGTGTGTGCATTCTTTTTCAGATTCTTTTCCATTATAGGTTATTACAAGACACTGAATATTGTTTCCTGGCTCAGCAGTAAAGAATCTGCCTGCCAAACAGGAGATGTAGGTTTGATTCCTGGGTCAGAAAGATCCCCTGGAGAAGGGACTGGCAACCCTCTCCAGTATTCTTGCCTGGGAAATCCCATGGAAAGAGGAGCCTGGTAGGCTACAGTTCATGTGGCTGCAAAGAGTCTAACATGACTGAATGAGTGAACAATAACAGCTATACAGTAGGCCCTTGTTGTTTATCTATTTTTATAGTAGTATTTGCTAGGGAGAGGGAAATGGCAACCCACTCCAGGATTCTTGCCTAGAGAATCCTGTGGACAGAGGAGCCTGGTGGGCTGCCGTCTGTGGGGTTGCACTGAGTTGGACACAACTGTAGTGACTTAGCAGCAGCAGCAGCAGCGTTTGTTAATCCCAAAGTCCTACCTTATGTCTCCCACGCTTGGTAACCTTAAGTTTGCCTTCTATGACATCTGAAAATTTTTACACTCTGGGCAGAATGCAGTATATCTGCCGTCTGGGTCTGATTGAAATGCTGTGTCTCGTGGGTAAGCATCCTCCACCATCAAAGACTAGATCAGGTGCACTCCTGGAGCAGGGCCTGCTGCCCAGGCCTAGGGGATACCCAGCCAAGTTTCCATCCCACCATCTCTCACCCTGGGCCATTGTGCTTGGTTGCTGGGTTTGTCCCCACCACATCTGAGCTCCCTGTGGTCAAGGCCTGGGTCTCATTCACCTTGTTCACCTCTGGGTCCTGGGGACCCACGCAGGGCCTTGAACCTGCTCAGCCCTCGGGCAGTGTTTGAGGAGGAGAAAACAATCGCTGAGACATAAACCCAGTGAGTTCTTGTGATTTCTGTCTGCTTTCACTGGTTCCCTCTAACCCTGGATAACATAGTGTCTGGAATGTCTTCCTACAAGAGACTCTTAGAGGACATATGTCTTTCCTGGTGACAATATGCAAGATGGTTCTTTAAAAAAGGCTGAAGTAAAGGGACAAAGGCTCAGTGGTAAAGAATCCACCTGCAATGGAAGAGACCTGGGTTTGATCCCTGGGTCTGGAAGATCCCTTGGAGAAGGAAAGGGCAACCCACTCCAATATTTTTGCCTGGAAAATTCCATGGACAGAGGAGCCTGGTGGGCTGTAGTCCATGGGGTAGCAAAGAGTCAGATATGACTGAGCAACTAACCCACCACCACCACCACCACCAAAGGGGCAAAGAGCGAAAGTATTCAGGCAGAGGCAGGACACAGTCAAGGTGAGTGAGTTCTATGGAGGTGAACGCTTGTATCCTTGCAAAGGTCCTAGGTTGAACCCTAATCCCCAGTGTGGGGATGTGTGGAGCTGGGCCTTTGGGAGGTAATTAGGATTAGATGAGGTCACCGGGTGGAGTCCTCATGAGGGGATTAGTGCTGTAATCAGGAGAGAGCTGAGAGCTTTCCCCTTTTCCTTACTACTCAGACTGCTGTCTGCAAACCAGGAGGAGAGCTTGCTAGACTCTGGAGCTGCTGGCACTTGGATCTTGGACTGCCAGTCTCTGGAACCATGAGAACTAAATGCCTGTAGTGTAAGCTCAGGTGATGCTATTTTGCTAAAGCAGTCGGAGGTGACTAAGAGAGTGCAGAAGTGAAAGAGCCAGGGGCTGGGACACCAGAAGTTTATAAAGCAGCCGGAGCGAAGTGCTTTTGAGACCAAGGAAGGACATTCTCCCTCTGCGAGTCCTGTGTGAGCCAGCCAGCTCCAGCAGGGACATCCCATGGAGACTCTGGGCAAGGCGGGAGGAGCTGGGGACAGGTGGATGGGGGGTACCCATTGGTGTGTGTTGCTGCACACCTGGCACACTGATGGGTTGAGCCTGCCCAGACCTGTGGGCACCCAGATGGGGCTTCAGGGCACAAGAGGCCAGCGGTCACCAAAACAGGTGTGGTCAGCAGATGTACCATGGTTTGACATCCTCATTGCTCTGCTTGGGTGCCCCTGGGCTTCCATGTTTTCCTGGAAAACTTGCTGGTCTTCAGTCCTCCGGCCTTTATGGGTGGTACCTGCTCCCACGGAGGCAGGCACTGGCCCCCAGAGCGGACTGGGCTCCGCCTTTCTTTGCAGGAATTTATTGTACAATAACGCACTGGTCCCAAATCCCCTCCAGGGAGGGGAGGAGGAGGTGTTTGGGAGGAGAAGGTGGAGGAGGAAGGAACTTTCTGGAAGAGGATGAAAGAAATGAAAGCTCGGTGGATCAGGAAACTCAGCTAGGGGTCAGGTCTGGGCTAAAAATCACACAGCAGGCAGGCCAGGATACTCCACCAGATTCCTGATGGGAATGACAGGTGAAGGTGGGGTAAGAAGGACAGAAGAGGCCAGCCCAGGGTCCTTATCTTCATCATTCAGCAAATGAGAAAGAGGAGTGGCACAGGGGGCCTTGGATCAGAACCTACCTGGTGCCCAGAGTTGCTGGGCCAAAGCTCCCCACAGTGCACAGCAGAAAGGACCAGATGCCCTGGAGGTGCATGGCATCTTAACCACAATGGCTGGGATGATAGTGACAAGCCCATTTTACCCAGCCAGCCACGGGCACCCCAGGCTGCCTGGGTCTCACTCTCAGCTCTCATTCCCATAGATGATGAGCTCTGTGTAGAGCAATGTGGTGCTCACCTCTCCTGCTGGGTTGTTACAGAGACAGGAGAGGCTGCCTGCACCCTCCTAGGGACAAGAAGGGGTGCAGAAAGGTCAGTGCTGTGGGTCTGGTCCATGCCTGCCTTCCAGCTTCTTATGGCTGTGGACCACCCTTGTTCCTTGGATAGCAGACTCACCGTTCTGGGTTCTGCCCCATCTGCACACAGGATGGCCCTCTGTGTTGGTGTGTAACCCCCTCTACCTTTTCTCTGACAAGGATGCTTGTCACTGGACTTGTCCCACCCCCACCCGCCCCCGATAAGCCAGGAGGATCTCATTTCGAGATCCTTCACTTGAGAGCATCTGCAAAGATATTTTCTCCCAATAAGTTCAACTCACAGACTATCTTCTGGGAACAAGGTGCTGTTCAGCCTA
Source organism: Bubalus kerabau (assembly GCF_029407905.1). NCBI lineage: Eukaryota > Metazoa > Chordata > Mammalia > Artiodactyla > Bovidae > Bubalus > Bubalus kerabau. The sequence goes on along the minus strand of NC_073642.1, from coordinate 64,418,279 downwards.
CTATAGGTAAGTACTGATACACACTCCCACTTGCCAGATGAGTTGCCTGAGATTGAGAAAAGCAAAATAAATTGTCCTCGACTTAACAGTGATAGAGCCAGAACTCAATCCAATGACTCTGACCTCAAAACCCATGTTCTTACCTTATCAAACAAACAGGTATTTCCCCTAATTTCATGTTCCCAATAATAATAGCCACCATTTATGGTATATGGTAATTGACACACCTCTTTTCTAACCCTAGAGTCAACCCTGTATGGTGGTGGTACCTTCATCCTTGTGCAGTTGGTCATTGAAGCTGAAAAGGGGAAATGTCTCACCCATGGTCACACAGCTGATAAGAGGCCAAGGGTGGGTTTGGACCCTGCCTGGACCATCTTCATATGGCACTCTTTCCTGCAATCTTGAGGTAGTATGTACAGAGCACTGGGAGTCCGTCAGGGACTCAGCACCTGTAGCTGCTCAACGAGGTGGTGGACCTCCTGGGTGATGCTTGGTGTCGATCTGTCTCCAGGTTTTGTTTCTCTCACATGATACCTCCTGGTCCACAGCTGCGAAGTGAGCAAGAACGCAGAGTGCCCATCTCAGTTGCTCCGTCTTCATGGCTGTGTGCGGTAAGTGAGTGTGATCATTAAATCTGAGCCTCCTGCTGCGTCTGCCTGTGCCTGGGCTATGTTCTCTGGCCAGGTCATCTGGGGAGGCCATGAACAAGCCAGATGTGAGCCATCCCATCCTCAGGACTGGATTCTGCCCCTTGGTTGCGATCACAGGCACGGTTTCAGCCCACAGGCTTTGATGCCGGCTGCTTGGTTTCAAAAAAATTATATGGAAAGTTATAAAAGAGTGATAAAGCCTTCTAGTTTCACCACAGAATGGAAAAGTTGTCCACCCAGAACCTTCAGAACCATCTTGGAGCAATTCTGAAGCTCTGCCATCATTTTAGCTGATTCTGCAAGAAGGAAATCTTGGAAAGAAGTGCTAACCTTTGGTCTCATATGGACAAGACAGAAAGGCGACTGCAGAGCTTCTGGGTTTCAAGACTGGGCTTGGAAACTGGATTTTGTCAGGAGTGGGGCATGTTTACATTGGTTGACTAGATCAAATTCCTTAGAACAGACATTCCTTCTCTCAGACACAATATCTTTTAGAAATTCAGAATATAAATGTAAGCTATTTACAACCACTGTAAAATCATGCTGATGGGGAGATGCTCTGATACCATGGTCTGAAGCTGTTGAAGGCTTGGGATTCAACTGTGAATTTGGTGCTCCTGAGCTATGGGGTTTAGAAACGTCACTGTGACTTTCTGGGAATCAGCTTCCACAGGTGAAAAGTGGACAACATTGTTCTAAGTAGTGGCTGAATGTCATAACTCCATCACATAGGCTGACTCAGATTTTTTGTTAGCATTCAGCTTCCCTGGTGGCTCAGATGGTAGAGAATCTGTCTGCAATTTAGTAGACCTGAGTTCAGTCCCTGGCTTGGGAAGATCCCCTGGAGAAGGAAATGGCTACTCCATTACTTCTTGCTTGGAGAATTCTATGGACAGAGGAATTTTGTTAATGTTAGCTTCATTTAATATTGTTCAATAAAGTCATCACATATCAGTCATATATAATGCTCAAGCTTTTCTCCTGGGAATGGGTCTATTTAGGTTAGTAACTGGTTTTTTTGCTTTTGTTTTTTTTGCATTTGCATGGTTTTATTTGTCTTGAGGGTAAGGAAATAGTGTTATCTGATAACATTCAAGACTATTAAAAGTCATATGGTCATTGCCAATTTCCCAGAAATCTCTCTCTAAATCTGTTCTTTGTGAGAATATCACATCTACCGATAAGAGTCACAAGTTCTGGTTTTTGAATAATAGTTTTAATGTTAGCGTGAACTGCATTAAAAATTGATGAACTGCAGAGCCTTGGTGAGGTTGATGTTGAGCTTGTTGGATAATTTTATTAAAAACCCTCATTTTGAAGGGACTCAGCCATACATATACATATATCCATTCTCCCCCAAACCCCCCTCCCATCCAGAATGAGTCCCTCACCATCCACCTCAACCTATCACAGCATTGTTAACTGGCTCTACCCCAATACAAAATATGTTTTGTGTTAAAAGCAAAAAACAAAACAAACAAAAACAAACAAACAAAAAAAACCCCCTCATTTTGTTCTGCTCTCTGATCTAAAAATGACATTTCATACCACCTAGGTGGGTTAGTTCCTAGGCTGCCACACATATGACAACAAACTAAGAAGCTTATATCAACGGAAATTTACTCCTTTGCAGTTTAGAGGCCAGAAGTCCAATGTCAAGGTACAGGGTTGTGGTCCCACCGAAGGCTCTCAGGGAGCCTCAATTCCTGTCTTCTCCCAGTTTTGGGGGGCTCCAGGTGTTCCTTGGCTTGTGGTAGCACAACTCTGATCTGTCTCCATTTTCATAGCATCTCAAGGAGCCCTCTGCCTTCCTCCTTTAAAGACACTTGTCAGTGAATTGACTCCATATAATCAAGGATGTCTGATGGATATCACGATCCTTAATTTCACATCATTGCAAAAGTCTCTTTGTTCAAATTAGATCACGTTCACAGGTTCCCTGTGGACACATTTCCCGAGAAGCCAGCATTTCACCACTAAACTAGGTGCCTGTGGAAGGCTAAGGTTGAGACCTCTCTTTGGTCATGAGCTTAGGTGGCTTCCCTCTGCAGGCTGGCCTTCTGAGCCAACCTGTTATGTTACTTCAAGGGGACACATGCTGGCAGGAGGCACTCATCTTGCTTTTTGTTTGTCTCACTGCAGAGCTTTCTGTTAGGCAGGACGCCCACCAGGGTGGGAATTTAACAAAAATTATATTAATGCCCAGACAAAATTGCCCCCTTCTCCAGAGTTTGATAGCATCCTGTTGCTCTGAAAGCACTTTCTTTCCTTCTTCTCATCACCTTGGAACAGGAGCAGCCTGGCTCTCTGGGGCTCTCAGACCTTTACCCGATTCCCAGTCGAGTAGAGAAAAGAACAAAGCAAGGCATCAGTGTGGAAATCAAGCCTGGCTCGTGGCTCTGAGACTGAAGACATATGTTCTGAGCCATCTTGGTCTCTGCTGGGGTTTCTTGAAGAAGCCAGGCAGCTGAAGCTCATGGGCTAGCAACCTGGGGTTGGGGGACCCCAGGATCCTGGGATGCAGGACAGAGGTGGGGTTGAAAATCTGGAGCCTGTCACCCTCTTGTTCCTGCAGGTCCATGAGGGAGCAGCCTGTTTGGCATGGTCGCCGTGTTGGGCACACGTGAGGCTCTCCAAACCTAGTGCTTACACAAAATGGCACAGCTGCTTTTCTGAAGGTGACACATTCTTGTTGTTGTTCAGTCTCTCGGACTCTTTGTGACCCCGGGGACTGCAGCATGCCAGGCTTCCCTGTCCTTCACTGTCTCCTGGAGTTTGCTCAAACTCATGTCCATTGAGTTGGTGATGCCATCCCACCATCTCACCCTCTGCTGTGCCCTTCTCCTTTTGCCTTCAATCTTCTCCGGCATCAGTCTTTTCCAATGAGTTGCTCATATATTTAAAGCGACCTGGTTACCCCTGCCCAGGTCCCACTGGGCAGGGGCTCATTCCAGCCCCTCTTGTGGCCGGGACTTGGAGCATAGCAGTTGTCCAGCGAGTGTTCACTCGGTGAATGCTCCAGACCTCCTCATGGCTTTCCGATCTTGGTCCTCCCTTGGTCTCCATCAGGTGGGGTTGGGTGGTACCCTTTCCTTCATCCAGAATCCCAGAGCTTCCGGCCCATTTGTATCGCTCACGGTGCCTGGCTCACCAGACTCCTCACTTGGCTTCTAAAGTGCTTCTGCTCGGCCACATATCAGGGCCCTGGGCCAGGCTTTCCCTGAGAGTCCCCATGGTTCCAGCCTCCCTCTCTGACCCATCCTGTAATTCCCTGTGATCTAGTCTCTCTAGGAGTGCCCATGATCTCTCCATGTCCTGTCTGTTGCCGTGTCCCTACTTCTGTTCCCCGTGGCTCCATCCCCACCCCATCACCTCCTAGCTGAACTTGGAGCTGCTCCTTCAGAGCTGCAGTGTCCCCATCCTTTGGTATCTACCATTCAGACCCATCTCCTGGGAAGCTTTCTTGGGGGTCCTGCCAGACCCCACAGCAGCCCCTTTTGGATAACAGACTGCTCCACTCCCAGAAAGCCAGGAGTGAGCCTCCTGTGATCTGAGGTCTTACATGGCTCATTCCAGCCCCTCTTGTGGCCGGTACTTTGTGCATAGCAGTTGTCCAGCGAGTGTTCACTCGGTGAATGCAAGAGCCTCCTTGTGGACCCTGGAACAGGGCTGAACCTGCAGATCCCCATTCCTCTCCAGGTTCCCCCAACACTCAGGCCCAGATGTAGCCAAGGACACCCATCTGATCTTCAGCACAGCTCCTCGGTTTCCAGATGGATTTACAAAGGCTGGAGGAAAGTGGATGGACGTTCGCACAGGGTCTCAGGGACCCTGCAGCCTGCAGCCCCTCAGAATCTCTGTATATTTCTGGCTCCCTGAACCTCCCCCTCCCTGCCCCCTGCCCTGCCTAGTGAACAGTGGTACCCTGGTGATTCCAGTCTTGGCCATGTCTCCCAGTTCTGGACTGAAAAGCAGGATCTCAAGGGTCGTGAAGCCCACCCACCTGCCAGGCTGTTCCATGTGGGCTTCGGCTTTCCTCATCCCCACCCCGACTCCCATCCCCAATCCTTGGTGACTGGGTCTATTCACCAACTTCCCCTCTTAGCATCCCTCATCCCTCTTTCCACCTCCAAAAGTCACCCTAATTTCCCATAATGGACCACTGAGACATGGTTATAATTCTTTCATCGTAATTGGGAGCCATACTCAAAGGCAGAGAGATGGAGATGGACAGACAGTGAGGCAGCTGGAGACACAGCCCCTGAGCCCACACACAGCGGGGTCCTTGGGAGGGTAGTTGAAATTTCTCCTGTGCCTGGCCGGGTAGAACAGAGTTAGTAACTGCAAGGTGGCATCTGGGTCTTGATGGTGCAGCATCGGCTCAGACTAGGGCTGGCCAGATGAGAACTGAATGATGGCCAGGGTGGAGGGCAGCCTGGCATGCAGACTTATCCACAGGGTCAGAAGCCAGGGGCTGCACACGCCCAGCATTCAGGGTGAAGTGGAAGAGGGCTGGGCATGGCCATGACACCAGGTGGCTGGTCTTCAGATTGAGCGGTCTCATTTGGAGAATCGCTTGCAGCCTGACACACCATGTGAGTGACCCCTGGGCCTCGCAGGGTCTGACTCTGAGACCAGCCCAGTTCCAGGCCAGCATCACCTATCCTGGGGCACCTGCCACTTCCTCTTCACGGCCATTCTCCACACTGCATGGAGCAAGCTTGGAAAATCACAAGACCTGAGCACACTGCTCGCTGGCCTATGAGCTCACTGCTTCCCATCCACAGGGCAAGACCATCTGCCTTATCGTGTCCATGGGCCTGCGGTCTCTGCGATACAGCCTCCACCCACCACCCACCCTCCACTCCCTGAGGATGGCCTTCTTTCTGTCTCTGGAAACCCATAACCAATCCTGCCTCTGGGCCTTTCCTTATGCCGTCTGCCCTGCTGGGAGCACCCTTCCCTTCCCCTTCTCATGGCGAATCTCCACTCACCCCCTGGGTCCCTGAATATGAAAGTCCCCTTGTATTCAGCTCTCACAGTCCTCTGTGCTTGTCCTTTGTAGATCCTAATTAAAGTCCTTAGAATTCTTTTTTTTTTTTTTTTTTTTGCTGGTAATTTGCTTCCGTGATTATTGGGTTAACATCTGGTGCCCCCATGACCAACTGAATATCCATCCACGTTTATCGGATGCCTACTCAATGCTGGTGACAATGCTGGCTGCAGAGGCTGCACAGAGGGGCCCTGCAAGCTCATGTGGGCGGGGACTCTGCTGGCCTTGCTCACCATAGTGCCAGGCACACCCTCGTAGCTCAGTAAATGTTTGCTGAATGACTAAATGAATGACTGAGCTCCTCAACTGTCTCAGCATGCTGGGAAGGCCCCTTCAGAGGCCCACTGATGGAGACCCGAGTCTCCATTTCTGGTCCAGACACTGCAGGCTGGTATCACCCACCATCACTCAGGGAGCTACACACTTCAAGAACCCAAACCAGGTTTCTTGCCCCAAGCCCAGCATCTTTCCCCCAAATCTTCCCCCAAAGTTTTGGTCTGCTTCCACCCTCACCTCCCAAGGGGATTGACAAGGGAGAGAGGGAATTGATTTCTTTTTATTTATTTTTTTGAGATGAATTCTATTGGTTTTGGGTGTACAGCACACTGAGTCTTTATCTGTATGTATTTTGAAATGATCACCACAAGTCTAGTTAATATTCATCACTGTCCAAAGTGAAATAGATTTCTTGATGTCAGTTATACATCGGTATTCACCACTCTTGCAAAAGTGATCATCTTTGAAATCTCATGCCGTGCTTCCAATCAGGTGAGTCTTTGTTCTGTCCCCCAAGAGTTGGAGGTTCAGGGAGGTCAGGTGCCAATAGAGAGAGCACTTGAACTTGAACTTTTAAAACACATGCTCTCTCTACCAGGAATTATCAATCTTCCACCCAGGGCTTCCCAGGTGTCTATAGTGATAAAGAGCCTGCCTGCCAATGCAGGAGACACAGGAGATGTGGGTTTGATCCCTGGTTCAGGAAGATCTCCTGGAGGAGGGCAGAGCCACCCACTCCAGTATTCTTGCCTGGAGAATCCCATCGACAGAGGAGCTTGGCAGGCTGCAGTCCATGGGGTTACAAAGAGTCAGACAAAACTGAAGTGACTTAGCATGCACGCTTCCAGTCACTGTGTGTCCGTGGGTCTTTTTTGAATAGAAATTTTATTTCTTAAAACTTAGCAGTGGTTGTAGAGGGGCCAGCCTTGTGGTCAGAGAGTCATGGGGCTGGGAACTCGTGGCCGGAACCCCGCATTGGACTGTGGCTGGGGGCCATTATGCTGTGAATCGCGGGCACCTGTTCTTGGCAGGAGCCCTTCTGGGTAACCATGCATGGCTCCCCTGTTCCCCTGGCCAGGATGAAGCTGTAGGAGCTAATATATTCTGAGTCAGACCAACTGCTGCTCGTGAAGGGGGAAAAAAAAAAGACTTGCTTGAGTAACCGTAATAATTGGAAAATTATTTTGATAGCCTGAAACAATCTAATATATTACAGAATTTTATTAAAATAATATCAAATCAAATTAACTGCTATTCCATAATGAATTAGGTAACAAGGTAGGCAGATATTAATCGGCCTTGGCTTCTAGGCAGGGGAGCCCGGAATTTATTAGTTCTTGCGGCTGGCACGAGGGCGCGGGCAGAAACCACTCTTGCCGCGGTGGAGAGGGAAACCCCTGAGACCAGCGGGCTTTTACTTTTTCTCTCCCCCTACTTTCACTTTCTAATCCATCATTAAACACTTGTATTTCTTTTATGTAGGGTCTTATGAAATTTTTAATTTTTTAATTGCTTTGTGATTTAATAATGAGGACTTTTCATTTTTCCTGAATAAGGAACGAGACAGTGATATTGAAATTTTTTTGCCTTCTCCCACCCAGATAACCTTCTCCCTTCCCTTGGTCTCTTTCATTTCCCAAGTTGAGATATGAGTACTCTAATCTCTGAGGGAGCAGGTCGCCGGGCAAACAGGCATGGGTTGCCTGGACCTTTGCTTCTTTGAAAAGGTGGGGCTGGGTGGGGGATCATCTCCAAGAAGCGGCCGATGAGCTGGGAGGAGAGGGGAAGGATGTTGATGACTCAATGAGCTGGAGCCTCTAAATAATTCAGCCCCGTTTCACCTTTTGGGATTTTCTCAGCTCTGAGACTCCATGCTTTCCAATCGTTAAAATGTCTTCACACATGGAGAAAATGATTGTGTTAACTGTTTCATGGCACATCGGTGACCAATCTGGGATCCACCCCTCCAGGCCCTACCTGGCTGTGGGAAGCCATACCTCCGACTCCTGGGGCTCATAGGTGGTGCATCCCTGGGAACCTCACGGTAACTGATGTGACTTTCAGTTGTGCAGGAAGCCAGCCATCCTGGAAAAGCTCGCCAGCTTCAGAAACTTTGGAAAGTGACATTTCTCTGAACCTCAGTTTGCTCATCCATACAATGGGGATTACACACGCTTGTGAAGTCCTTATAAAGCACAGAAATATATACAAAGGGCTTCCAGGATGGCGCAGCACTAAATAATCTGCCTGCCAAAGCAGAAGACGAAAGAGACGTGGGGTGATCTCTGGGTCAGGAAGATCCCCTGAAGAAGGAAATGGCAACCCACTCCAATATTCCTGCCTGGAAAATTCCATGGACAGAGGAGCCTGGCAGGATACAGTCCATGAGGTCATAGAGAGTCAGACATGACTGAGCCACTGAGCATTCACACATTATATACAAAGTTCCTGATATGCAGCATTCACTCAATTAATGGCAGTTTGTTCAATGCCTTGGAGGCAGGGATGATGAATAATGATGGTTAAGCATTACCGCATTGAATCTTCACAATACTCCCGGTAATACAAATGCTCTTCTCACTCCCGCTTTACAGATAAGGAAACTGAGGCTTACACTGATTGCCCAGCGTGGTCCATCCAGTAGTAAATGATGGAACTGGGTTTGGAAACCAGTGACGTCTGGCAGCAAAGCTTTTCCACCACATTAAGAATGCAGTGTTTTGGGACTTCCCTGGTGGGTCAATGGCTAAAAGTCCATGCTCCCAAGGCAGGGGGCCAGGTTCGATCCCTGGTTAGGGAAATAGACCCCCACATGTCACACCAAAAGATCCCGCTTGCTGCAATGACAATGAAGATCCTGCTTGCCTTGACTAAGGCCCAGCACAACCAGATAAATAAGCAAATTTTTTTCTAAGAAGGAATCTAATGGTTTGTGCTTTTGCTTTGGATCCTTTCTGACTTGGGTATATTGCTTAAAGGAAGCTTGGTTCTAGATCAAGGTTGAAACAGAAGATTAAACATTGGGGAACCACATACATTTTTAGTATTAAGGAAAAAATATTTCACTTCAAGGGCGAAATGTTGAGTGGAAAGAACAACACATGTCACTTTTTTTTCCCCCTAACACAGGATGGCCACACACTTTGAGTTTTTTGTCTTTATTGACAAAGACTTGTCAAAGCTCTTTGACAAATGTCCTGATTTAAGGAAACAGCATCTGTTCACCTGCAATATTTCACAGCGAGAGATGGTCTTGTTTTTGATGGGAAGGTTGTACGGATAAAGGAGAAGGCAACTTCCTCTCAACAGTGAGGGAAGGTCACAATTGTAAACACAGCTCAAATGCCCATGACTTTGAGGCTTTGCCTCACCCTCTTGTCCAGGAAATTTGTCACTAATCTCCAGTTTCTTTGGGTGCCAGCCTGCTGGCTTCTAGAGGGAAGACACTGCTGTGTGTATCATCAGTGAAAAGTCACTCAGTCCTGTCTGACAGTATAGTTGACCCCATCGACTATACTGTCTATGAAATTCTCCAGGCCAGAATACTGGAGTGGGTAGCTGTTCCCTTCTCCAGGGACTCCTCCCAACTCAGGGATCAAACCCAGGTCTCCCGCATTGCAGGTGGTTTCTTTACCAGCTGAGCTACTAGGGAATTATCAGAGGGTCTGACAATTACATGCACCCTTTTCCTTAGCTGAGAAGCAGGCAGGGGACCCAGGACAGCATCCTAGCCCTGCCTCCCCAGATGGAGTAGCGTGATGCAAGGAAATAAATAGGAGCAACTGACCAACGCTGGGACATAGTGGGAACCCCCCGACATGCCCTAGGGATGCACTGAGGAGGCCCTGGGTTTAGGTCAAGGGTGGAGCTTATTTAGCAAAGGTTTAGAAATCCAGCCACGTGTTCAAGTAGCATGATTCTTTACAGAGAAGAAAGGCACAGGCTGTGTAAAAGTGGAAATGCTAGTGCCCAGAGATGAGTCCAGGACTGCAGTGGAATAACTGGTGGTTGAACACCTGTGCCTCTGTCCACCTCTCCATTTGATGGGCATAAGCCAGACTTGGGCTGAGGGTGAGCCCACAGATGTGCACGTACACACACCCACTTGCACAGAACAGAAGGACACAAGCCTGGCCTCATGGGGGTCACTGTCTATTGGTGGTAATTTAAGATGATTTAAGGTGGGAGGGGATCAGGACCCCCCTCCCCATTTTTTTGGCCTCAGTTCAGTTCAGTCGCTCAGTCGTGTCTGACTCTTTGCGACCCCATGGACCACAGCATGCCAGGCATCCCTGTCCATCACTAACTCCCGGAGCTTGCTCAAACTCATGTCCATCGAATCGCTGATGCCATCCAACCATCTCATCCTCTGTTGTCCCCTTCTCCTCCTGCCTTCAATCTTTCCCAGCATCAGGGTTTTTTCAAATGAGTCAGTTCTTCACATCAGGTGGCCATAGTTTTGGAGTTTCAGCTTCAACATCAGTCCTTCCAATGAATATTCAGGACTGATCTCCTTTAGGATGGACTGATTGGCTCTTTTTTGGCCTAGTGGGCGGATACTTTTGGCTCAGTTGGGGTGGGGGTTGAAGGGTATTCTGGAGGAAGGGAGAAACAGAGTGGAGGTCCCCAAGCAATGTCAGTTTAGAAGGCAGAGGGGTCAGATTCCAGCCTGGCATGAAATCCAGGGCATCGGTCTCTACCCATTCCCCTGTAGAGGCCAAGATCCCTTCACAGTCACCCCTCAAAGAGGCGGCCATGGAGGTAGGCACAATACTCTTTAGTGAACCATGGAGACCTGAGTACCTATTTTTCTTTTCTTTTTAAAAACTTTTTATTTGTTTATTTGGCTACACTCTATTCCATTCAGGGTTTTAGTTCCCTGACTGGGGATTGAACCAGTGCCCTCTGTAGTGGAAGTGCAGAGACACTGAACCACCAGGGAAGTCCCCCCTGAGTATTCATTTTTCTGCTGAGGATAAAACGGAAAACGCCTCCCCAAACTTGCTGCCTCTCCCAGTTCGGGCTGCCTTCCAGTGCAGAAGGTGTGGTCAGGGGGATGCATGATGATTTTTAATTCCTGGAGGGCGAAAAAAGCAAAGGCTACAGGGCAAAAGGTAAAACTCAAATAAAGTGAGCAAGGAGTTGTTTCCACCAGTGGCAGATAAAGCCAGAGGAGTTCATTTGTTTAGAAGCTAGCTTTTCACCCTGTCTGAAGATTCTTAGCCCTCATCATGAGGATCCATTTCCTTTCACATTGAAAGGTTCTCACAGCTGACATTCCAGGGCTAGTGGAGAGAGAGGAAGGGGTGCAGTTGAGTTGCCCAGATGAGCTCATTTACGTGGGATGAAATTATAGCAGGAATGGGAAAATAAATCAGAGGTGTTTGGGGTTTCTGGGTGGCGGCGGGGGGTGGGGTGGGGGTGGGGGCAGGTGGTGCAATGGTAAAGAATACGTCTGCCAATGCAGGAGATGCAGGAGACCTGGGTTCCTTTCCTGGGTTGGGAAGATCCCCTGGAGGAGCAAATGGCAACCCGCTTCAGTATTCTTGCTTGGGAAATCCCATGGACTTCCTAGGAGGAAGGAGCCTGGCGAGCTATAGTCCGTGGGTTTGCGAAGAGGCGGACCTGACTGAAGGACTGAGCACTCAGCAAACGTCTTCGTGCGGCAGTAAACATTTTGCTTGGTGGATCAGGGGATCGGATACGGGTACCTCAACTAGCCAGCATGAAACTAGCCTGACCATCACTACATCACCTGCAGAATGAGCCCTGCCACTTTGGGGACATATTCCTTTCATGCCCCTTGACCAGTGCCTGGAAAGAGTTCATGAAGCAGAAAAAGAGGTGATGGTGTTCTATTCACCTCTGTGCATGGTCATGGCTTTTAACAATTGTGAGATGGAAGCAGAGAAAAGAGAAGTGGTCTCCATGCCAATAGTGATGCTCTGTTTGATGTAAATTCCCTTTTGGTCAGCCATGTTTTGTAAAATTGATGAACATTGAGTCAATTGTCTCTTGCTTAATAACTATAAGACAGGAAACTTATTATTTTTTTGGTTACTGATAGTAATTAATTTAAAACATTGTTAGTACATTAAAATGAAATGCAGACATGTTACAGAGTAGAATGCAATATTCATGCAACATTTTAAGATCTGTGAGACTTCACACAGAAATTTTATGCTTGTAATGGATTATGTGGGGCTGGGCACCAAACCACCCCTGCCCCACTTGTTTCCTAGATACAGGAACTCATTTATGAAAAACCATAAAGACTTTGAATTAAGAGGATTTTGCAACCATCTAGGTGAGAGACATTCTTTTTTAGATCAAGTGAGAATACTGTCTTTCCAAATTCACAGAAAGCTTGGGGTCTAAAGGGTCTGAATTAGTGTAGTGGTCAATTAAATGAAATTTTTTATTTGCCTGATTAGGCAACAAGGAGATAATGTTGGGGCTACAAGAAATGATCACCACTCACCTGGTCTTCCAAAGAGGGCTCGGTCCACAGGCAGCTGAATTCAAATTCATACGGAAGAACTTTTTGGGGTCTGAGCTGCATAGGCAAAGTCAATTTTGTGCATTTTTATCCTGGTTTGGATATAAAATGCAACCCAAATGAAGTGAACGCCTCTCTTGTGGATAATTGCTTCCAAAAGAATGAGTACCAAACAACCCCCTTGGTGCTTACATGGGAAAAGATAATAATAAAAAGGATTTAAAATTAAGGAAAAAAAGAATAAAAGGGTAGATAAAATCTGAGATGCATCGGAGGGAAGATAAAGTGACTTTTGGCAGCGACTTGAATAGAAGCTCTGCTTCAAAAGTCATCTCGCTATGGTATCAATCTGGGCAGCTTTACTAAACCTCACGAAGGCGTACTTCTCTGTTATTATTTCGGTTAAAAAGGAGCGATACAAAACATCAGAATTGGCCGAAACTAGTCATTGTCCATTATTCTGTGTTTCCCATTTCCATCAGCAGGCAAGGAGAGATCCCCCTGTTTAACCCATTTTGGAAAAGATTATGAAATGGACTTTCATTTTCCAAATCTGGCTCCAGGCCACCCCTGTATGATCAGCTGGGTGAAGCCATGGGGAGACTGGACAGGGTGTGGGGGGGAGACTTCAGGAGCCAGAATTGAAGCAGTAGCAGCCATATTTGCTTTTTAAAAATTGGAGTATAATTACTCTACAATGTTGTGTCAGTTTCTGCTGTACAAAGTGAATCCCTATATGTACACATATATCCCCTTCCTCTTGGACCTCCCTCCTACCCACCTCCCATCCCACCCATCCACGTCGTTACGGAGCACCAAGCTGAACTCCCGGTGCTCAGCAGCAGCTTCCTGCCAGCTATCTATTTGCCATGTGGTCGTGCATATACGTCAGTCCTGTTCTCCCAGCTGGTCCCGTCCTCCTCTGCACCCCCTACCATGTCTGCATGTTCCTTCTCTTCATCTGCATCTTGATTCCTGCCCTGGAAATAGGTTCATCTGTACCACTTTCCTAGATCCCACATACATGCGTTAATAGACAACGTTTACTTTTTTGCTTTCTGACTTACTTCATGCTGTGTGATGACAGACTTTAGGTCCATCCACGTCTCTATAAATGATCTTAGTTTGTTCCTTTCGGTGGCTGTGTGCTATTTCATTGTATGTGTGTATTACATCTTCTGTATCCACTCATCTGTCATTGGATATATAGGTTGTTTTTATGTCCAGGCTGTTGTAAAGAGTGAAGAGCAGCTGCTATAGTTTGTCCCAAGCCACAACGGGAGGTCTTATTACCTGGGCTTTACTGGAGATAGTAGCTACTAGCATATGTTGATTTGCAGGGAAAGAAATGGAGGGTCAGGGAGAGGAGATGTGTCTGTGGTCGCCAGTGATAGTGAATAGAATTCCCATGTGGTGCCTGCCTCCTGCTGGCTCCTGGAACAGGGAAGGGGGCCAGCCAGGTGCTCAGGATGCTCTCATCCTTGCTCCTTCCTGTCTAGAGGAAGCCCACCTCGCAGCCAGCAGTGGCCTTGGGGAAACCTAGAGGGAGATGCTCTAACATCTGGGTATGGAGCAAAAGCTGCTTTTGTTCAGAGTAACTGCTGTCTGGCAGGCAGACAGATTGTTTACCACTAGCGCCACAAATGCTTCTGAACTGTGGTGCTGGAGAAGACTCTTGAGTGGGGAGCAAGGAGATCAAACCAGCCAATCCTAAAGAAAATCAACCTTAAGTACTCATTGGAAGGACCAGTGCTGAAGCAGAAGCTCCAATACTTTGGCCACCTGATGTGAAAAGCTGACTCGTTGGAAAAGATCTTGATGCTGGGAAAGACTGAAGGCAGGAAGAGAAGGGGGTGACAGAGGATGGTTGGATGGCATTACTGACTCAATGGAGACAGTGAAGGACAGGGAAGCCTGGTGTGCTGCAGTCCATAGGGGCTTAAACAGTTGGACATGACTGAGAGACACCAAGCAACAAACTGCTGTCTGATGGGAACCTTATTCACCTCATCTGCAAAATGGAAGCAATGATTTCTCCTTCTAGACTTTGGAGACAAAAAGAGAAAGCTCTTTGGAACACGGTTTGCAAATGATGAAGATGGCTCATTGGACATTATTATTTTTTAAAATTCTTCATTTATGTGGATGCAACAGCCTTGGTCACAATAGATGCTCTTATTTCTTTGGGGAAAACAGAAAACTTAAGTAAGTGAGCTACTTCTTAGAACAAGGGACATTATCTAGAGTCTGTTAACAAAGACACACCAAGGGGCAAAAACAAAACAAAACAAAACAAAAAAAAAACAACAAACAAAGGAATCTATGGCTGTATATTTGGCTTGGGCTGAAAAGAGTTCCAGAAAAACATCTATTTCTGCTTTATTGACTATGCCAAAGCCTTTGACTAGGTGGATCACAATAAACTGTGGAAAATTCTGAAAGAGATGGGAATACCAGACCACCTGACCTGCCTCTTGAGAAACATATATGCAGGTCAGGAAGCAACAGTTAGAACTGGACATGGAACAACAGACTGGTTCCAAATAGGAAAAGGAGTATGTCAAGGCTGTATATTGTCACCCTGCTTATTTAACTTCTATGCAGAGTACATCATGAGAAACGCTGGGCTGGAAAAAGCACAAGCTAGAATCAAGATTGCTGGGAGAAATATCAATAACCTCAGATATGCAGATGATACCACCCTTATGGCAGAAAGTGAAGAGGAACTAAAAAGCCTCTTGATGAAAGTGAAAGAGGAGAGTGAAAAAGTTGGCTTAAAGTTCAATATTCAGAAAATGAAGATCATGGCATCTGATCCCATCACTTCATGGGAAATAGATGGGGAAACAGTGGAAACAGTGTCAGACTTTATTTTTTGGGGCTCCAAAATCACTGCAGATGGTGACTGCAGCCATGAAATTAAAAGACACTTACTCCTTGGAAGGAAAGTTATGACCAACCTAGATAGCACGTTGAAAAGCAGAGACATCACTTTGCCTACAAAGGTCCATCTAGTCAAGGTTATGGTTTTTCCAGTAGTCATGTATGGATGTGAGAGTTGAACTGTGAAGAAAGCTGAGCGCCGAAGAATTGATGCTTTTGAACTGTGGTGTTGGAGAAGACTCTCGAGAGTCCCTTGGAGTGCAAGAAGATCCAACCAGTCCATTCTAAAGGAGGTCAGTCCTGGGTGTTCTTTGGAACGAATGGAAAGCTGAAACTCCAGTACTTTGGCCACCTCATGTGAAGAGTTGACTCATTGGAAAAGACTCTGATGCTGGGAGGGATTGGGGGCAGGAGGAGAAGGGGACGACAGAGGATGAGACGGCTGGATGGCATCACTGACTCGATGGACGTGAGTTTGAGTGAACTCCGGGAGTTGGTGATGGACAGGGAGGCCTGGCGTGTTGCAGTTCATGGGGTTGCAGAGAGTCGGACATGACTGAGCAACTGAACTCAACTGAACTGAACTGATCTGAACTGAAGTAGCTTAAACAACAGAAATTTATTGCCTCACAGTCTGGAGGCCAGAAGCTGAGATCACACTGTTGGCAGGGCTGTGTTCCCTCTGAAGGTTCTCAGCAAGGACCTGCTTCAGGCCTCTCCCAGATTCTGGCAAGTTCTTGGCTTGTGGTGACATAACTCCTCTCTTTGTATGGCCTTCTCCCATGCTTGAGTCTGTGTCCAAATTCCCCCTGTTATAAGAACGCCAGTCACATTGGAGCAGGGGTTCATTCTACTCTAGGACAACCTCGTCTTAACTGATTACGTTTGCAATGACCTTATTTTCATACAGGTTTCCCTGGTGGCTCAGACGGTAAAGCATCTGCCTAAGAATCTTTGCAGGGGATCCGGGTTCGATCCCTGGGTCGGGAAGATCCCCTGGAGAAGGAAATGACAACCCACTCCAGTATTCTTGCCTGGAAAATCCCATGGACTGAGGATCCTGGTAGGCTACAGTCCATGGGGTCGCAAAGAGTCAGACACGACTGAGCGACTTCACTTTCACTTATTTTTATACAAGGTCACATTTTGAGGTTCTAGGGGGTTACAATTTCAATATATAACACAATTCAACCCTTCTCAATGACCAAAATAAAACTAAGCAATCTAGATGTCCATGAACAGAGGAATGGTTAGAGAAGTTGTGGCACGTACATACAATAGAATGCTACACAGCCCTAACAAGGAATGAATATGAATCAGTTGTAGTGAGGTGAATGTACCTAGAGCCTCTTATACAGAGTGAAGTAAGTCAGAAAGAGAAAAGCAAATATTGTGTATGAATGCATATATGCAGAATCTAGAAAAATGGTACTGATGAACCTATTTCTAGGGCAGGACTAGAGACAGACATAGAGAATGGACTTGTGGCCATAGTACGGGAACAGGAGGATGGGATGAACTGAGACAGGGACATTGACATATATACATGACCATGTGTGAAATAGCTAATGGGAAGTTGCTATATAACACAGGGAGCCCATCCTGGTGCTCTGTAATGACCCAGAGGGGTGGGAGTCTCAAGAGGGTAGGTAGGTGTATACATATATATATGTAATATATACATATATACTATATATTACATATATATTTATATAGTTATGGTTGATTTGCATTTTCATATGGCAGAAACCAACACAATATTGTAAAGCAATTTCTGGAATAAAAAAGAAAAAAAGAAAGAAAAAAAAGTCCCTGCAAACATTAGCCCTCTTTTAGAGATTTCCAGCTTCTTTTAGCTTACCTAAATGCCATGTAAGAAGAAGCCTGTTTTATACATTTTCCCTTACATTTAAATTATTTTTCATTTAATTCTAATTTTTTTACTGAGATAAAATGCAGAGCATGGTAATTTTTTTTATAGGTATGCAAAAACCTGCATGATCCATATTTCACAAAGATGGAGAAATTTCATCGTCTCATAGAGATCTTTGTGTCTCCTCCCAGTCATTTCTCCTAGGAAACAACCAGAGCTGGTAAAGTTTCGTTTATTGTAGATTAACTTGGCCCATTCCAGAACTTCTTCTGATTGGAATTATGTAGTAAGTATGCTTTTGAGCCTGTTATTTTCACCCAGTAATGTCTTTGCATTTTATATGTTGTTGCATTTATCCAGTTTGCTCTTTTTTTATTGCTGGATTTCTGTTGTATGGACATCCCAGAGTTTGTTTATCCATTCACCTGTTCAGGGACACTTGGATTGTCTCCAGATTTGACTATTACAAGTAAAGCAGCTATGACCATTCACATGTGAGTGTTTATATGCAAACTGACATTTTAATTTCTACATCTTAGAGCAGCATTTCAGAACTATGGTGTGACTGTAGCTTCAATCTCATAGGAAACTGCCAAACAGTTTTCCAAAGTGGTTGGGCCATTTTATGTTCCCACCAGCAACAAATATGAGTTTTGGTTACTTGAAATCCTTTCCAGCTTTTGTTCCTGTCAGTCCTTTAACTTTAGCCCTTCCATGTTTGTATCTCATTATAATTTTAATTTTCATTTCCTTGATGCATAATAAAAGCCACTGTAGTCAAAGAAATGTTGGTGTAAAGATAGACACCTACAATGTTGGAACAGAATAGGGAACCTAGACGTAGATGAACACTTACATGGTCAATTGATGTGCCACGGATGACAAAACAACTAAGAGAAAAGTCCTTTCAAAAAAGGCGTGGAAGCAACTGGATATCCACATGGAAAACAAAGTTGCTTGACCCTCACCTTACACCATTTGGGAAATTAACTCAAGATAGGATTAAATGTCAAAGGTATGATCTTGGGTCAGGGAAACATATTTTTTAACAGGACATAGCCCAAAAGTTAAATATAAAAGGAAACACTGACAAATTAATCTTCCTCAAAATGAAACACCTCTGCTTGTCAAGAAAATGAACAGGCAAGCTGCCATCTGGGAAAAAATACTTGAAAAACATATTAATATAATACCTGCAAAGAACTGGTTGCCACCCTATATAAAGATCCTCCAGAAATCAATAAGAAAAAGACAAATATCTCAATGAAATGTCCAAAATACTTGAACCAGTATTTCACAAAAAATTATTGAATGGCCAAAAGCTCATAAAAAAAGTTTATCAGGGATATATGTGACTCTTTATTTTTTAAAACCAGGGTATTCCTGGTTTGTTTAACCATTACATCACTGGTGTTGTGTAGGGTGAAGGCTCAGATTCTTGGTCCTGATCCCTGGGTGTGAGTAACCGCTCCATCACTGATAGCCCTGTGAGCTTCAACAGCAACTTAACCCTCCATGCCTCAGCCTCCCCAGAAGAAAAACAAAACAAAACAAGAATCTTGCTGGTTGGTGGGATCCTGTGAGTTAATATCACAATGTGCTTAGAACATGCTTGGCAGGCAGTGAAGGCTACATATATGTCATCTATTGTCACCGAACCTCCTTCCTGAAGGTTAATGTTTATCCATACTGCCCCCGAGAAACAGGGTTCCACAGAACCCCCAGCAAAACACAGCCTTGGCAGGAAAGTCAGTGTTGGAAGAACCGAGGTTGTATGAGGATGAGGAAGGTGCCACCTCCTAGAGCCTCTGCTGCCCCTGGAAACTTTAAACCTTGTGATCCCTGAGGGTTCTCACAGGAGGAAAAAGGTAGGGTGTGCCATCAAGTGGGGGCACCCCTGTCTTGTTCAGGACAGTTCCCCCCAAGCCTGGAGCCGTGTTGGGCACTCTCAGCAAATGCTGACCGAATGAACGCACTTCTGAACTCCAAGCTTTGCAGTGGCATCAGCCCACTGAGGCTGGGTCCAGGAATTAGTCATTTAGACTCAGGGCTCACGGGAGTAGGGCCACCCCATGCAGCATTCCTTGAAGCATTCCTGCCTCCACCACCTCTGCAGTTGAACTTGGAGGCAATTATAGGAATGAAATGGCCAAACAGCCACTGTCCCACCAGCAGGGATTATTGGGGTTTAGCAGTTTTCTGTGTAAATGGCCTCCGTGTGGAGAGGATTGCACTGCCTGGAAATTTGGAGTCTGGACAATTCCAGTAGAGACAGAGCCAAAATCAACACGCAAAGCTCCTGAGGCCCAGTTAGCAGGTCCGTGGGTCAGTGAATACAGAGCCTGCAAGATGCACCTCGTGAAAACAGAGCTCCTTATCATCCACCCAGACCTCCTCCACCTCTCCTCCTCCCGTCTCTCTCTGTCAGATTTCCCCCACATCTCTGTTTTCTCGACTGCTTACATCTGACTACATACCAGATCCTGCTGAGGGCCATCCACACCTCTCCTTGTGCCCAGTTCTCTCCAATGCCTGGCCATTCCCTGGTTCAGATTGCCATTGTTGCTGTGATCTCCTAGGGGACCCTGGACCATAGTCTCCAGTCCTTCTTCCCCACCAGACCATCCTCCAGACTGGGTTATACCTCCTGAAAGTCAACATTTTATGTCTCTCCAGTATTGAGAGATGTCTCTCACTGGATGCCTTTTGGTGCAGACATGGGCCCCGATCCTATTCTCCAGACCGGCGGCATCAGGATTACCTGGGGGCATTTACTAGACCTGTCATTTCTCAGCACCAGTCCACGCACTGTGGAGAAGAATCTCTGTGGGTGGCACCAGGGCCTTGGATGAACACAAAGTTCTCCAGGAGGATCAGAAGTGAGGCCACGTCAAAGAAACGCTGGCCTTGAGGTTTAATCTTTTAACTCTTTTGAGTTAATCTTTTATCTTCTACCTCCTACCCACTTTCTTACCCTAGGGATGTTTAAATTCATACCTTTCTTGGAGCAAGATAGACACTTTCTTGTTACTATGCTTTTGTACCTGCTGTTCCCTTGGTCTGGAATTTCCTTTACATCCTACAGTTTGCAAATTCTTACTCTTTCCTCAGCTTACCTGTATGAGTTTTCTATCACTCTGAAAGAAAAAACAATTGCAGATACGCAGTTGGTTACAAGACACTGTACTGTTTTTGTGAGTCAAGGGACTGGGTATGGCTTAGCTGGTCATCTGCTGAGGGTCCCCGAAGGCTTCTATCAAGATGTCACTCAGGGCTGGGGGCTCATCTGGAGGCTGAACTGGGGAGGATGTTTTTCCATTCCTGTGTTAATGCAGCACCTAGTTCCTCACCACTGGGGGACTGGGAGCTTCAGTTCCTTGCTGAGCATCCGATGAAGTCTGTCTTTGGTTTTCAGAGTCTGCCTGCAGTTCTTTGTCCATGGGGTTTCCCAGCATGGCTGTTTGCTTCCTTACAGTCAGCCAGGGAGGGAGAGAGACTCCAGCAAAGAGACTGCTGTAGTCTTACATAACTTAATCAGGAAATCACAGCATCCTTACTTCTCATAAGCTTTGCCATATTCTATTGACCAGAAGCAGCCATGGTCCCAAAATCACCCAGGGGAGGAGATCATACAGTGTGTGGGCAGCAGTAGGTAGGCATTGTATGGGCCACTTTAAGAGTCTGTTTGTTACAATCCTGCTGAAAAGTCACCTCCTCCCTGAAGCCTTCCCAGATGATCCTGGGAAGGACTAGCTGTCCACTCTTCCAGGTTTCCATGGCAATGTGTTTCACATGACAATGTGAACCTTCCGGGTTTCACAAGGCATGGTGATTTGTCCAGTCTCAGCTCGCATCTGAAGAAGACACTTGGAAACAGTTTGGAGAGTTTTCCCCCTTTGGATTACTTTTTTTTTCCTTCCAATTCTCATATCTCACATTTGTCTGTGCAATTTTAAATAAGGTCCTTTGTCAATCAGTGTTCGTGGTTATCTGCCATAAATAGTTCATTATCAAGGAGATATATTTGTAAACAGGGGTTCCTGACCCTGCCAAGCCTTCCTATTCTCTTTTCTCAGATTTTGGGTCTCTGTGAAACTGGATGCGTAAGTCAGGCTTGGCAGTGGGGTAGTCTGTCTTAGACAATGGATGAGCTCTGAAACTACAGACCGAAATGCTTGTGAGCATGAAAGAGAAGGTCAAGGTCAAAGCACCTCGTGCTCACTACCCCTTTGTCTCTCTCTGCCTCTTTCACACTTCCCTGAAGCCTGTCTCCCCACTCTTCAA
Organism: Bubalus kerabau; assembly: GCF_029407905.1. NCBI lineage: Eukaryota > Metazoa > Chordata > Mammalia > Artiodactyla > Bovidae > Bubalus > Bubalus kerabau. Next base: position 64,396,758 of record NC_073642.1, on the reverse strand, counting down.
ACATTTCTTAATAATCTGTAATTTCATGAAAGGGATAAAGGATAGGGGGAACCTCGAAGGTAACTGGATTTACATATGAATGTTGCATTTTCATTTTAATTTTGACAAAGTGTAAAGGTTGCTAATAAAAGCATCATTACTGCCTCACCATCTCTTTGATGGACTTTGGAACAGATTGCTAAGATACGGAGACAAGTCCCGGGGTTACCAGTTTCACCAAGAGCTATCGTTCATCCTTTGACAAAAAACAAAACATCATGACAATTTTTTTTTTAAGTATTAAAAAAGAAATGACGTTATTTTCAAGGAAGTTATGGCCACTCTGAGTACTTCACAGAGGAACCGACTTGGCTGAGGATTTCGGAGAAGGATCTGTGTTTGCCGAAACTCATGGACAGTCACATGGCTGGGTCTTTTGAAGGCCACCAAGGGTCTCTGATGCTTTTTATGAGGTGATCTTAGATCAGCCCTGGGGGTAGACAGACCAGAAGCTGAGCAGTCTTGAGGTCTGAGCTTAAATCTTGGCTTCACTGTAGAGATAATATTAAGGAGGTAGAATCAGAAGGACAAGTTGAACAATGAGACGTGAGGTATAGGGGAGAGAGCAGGGAACAGGATGACGGCCAAGCGTACCTGGTCCAGGGACATCTCTGCTAGGGTGAGAGATGAGCAGGGTGTTTGATGTGGAACAGGCTGGTGAGCTGGTTGCCTGTCCCTGGGTTTGGAGACAGTGATGCCGGATCCTTGGCCAGTCTTCAGTCTGATACCAGATTGAAAGTGAAAGTCACTCAGCCGTGTCCGACTCTTTGCGACCCCATGGACTATACAGTCCATGGGATTCTCCAGGCCAGAATCCTGGAGTGGGTAGCCTTTCCCTTCTCCAGGGGCTCTTCCCAACCCAGGGATCAAACCCAGGTCCTCCATATTTCAGGCGGATTCTTTACCAGCTGAGCCCCAAGGGAAGCCCAAGAATACCGGAGTGGGTAGCCTATCCCTTCTCCAGCTGAACTTCCCTTCCTGACCCAGGAATTGAACCAGGGTCTCCTGGCTCATTCTTTACCAACTGAGCTATTAGGGAAGCTTGGCCAGTCCTCAATCTGACATGCGTGAGTGACTAACACTTTCACTTTCAATCTGATACCAGCTTGCTGTGTGACATTCAGCAAGTCACGTGTCCTCTCTGGGCCCCCATGAGACCAGTGGCTTTTCACCTGTGCTCTGGTGAGCCCCCAGAATCCTGTGGAGGGATGTGGGTGTCCTCTGTGTCTGCAGATATCTCTGCACACCTTCAATCAGAGCAGCTCTGCTTGTAACTGTTCCATGTAAGATTTCATTTGAAGAAAGGTTGTTGTGGATTAAAAGAAACACAGAAAAGCAGTGGCTGGATGATCTCTGAAGACCCTTCTATGATTCTCTATTTAAAAATAATTAGATGGTTTGCATCAATAGGTGAAGCTTCCTGTGTCATATCTGAGTGCACTCTGTGTGTGTGTGGTTTTTACAGCTAAAGTCTGCTTTTCTGCTGGCTCATATTAGCATTTCAGAGCTGTTTTGTCTTTATTATTATCTGATCTTCTAGGGGCAATGGTTCTTAAATGCTGGTATTAAGTTTACGAGTTTCAATTTTCACTTGTATTAGTTTTTTTGTTTGTTTCAGTTATATGGAGCCAGGATCTTTTGAATCTTTTTGTTGTTTAGTCGCTAAGTCCTGTCAGACTCTTTTGCGACCCCATGGATTGTATGCAGCCCACCAGGCTCCTCTGTCCATGGGATTTCCCCGACAAGAACACTGGAGTGGGTTGCCATTTCCTTCTCCAGGGATTTTGCTGACCCAGGGATTTAACCCACATCTCCTTTTCTGGCAAGCAGATTCTTTACCTCTGAATCACCAGGGAAGCCTTCTCTTGAATCTCTAGAGATGGAGATTTTTAGGACTTGGATTCCAATCATCAACAGCTTTCACTGTTTCAATGTCCGGTTGCCAATTAAATTTGTTTGTTTTTTTTTTCTCCGATCACTCCTGAAGAGCTCGCAGTTCCTTTAAAAATGGTCTAGTCCAACTTGTCTTTACCCAGGGAAACTGAGGCCCTGAAAGATCTATGAAGTGACTGGCCGTGAATCCCACCCATGTTAACACTGTTCCAGGGCCACTAAGCCCTAGGTCTCTCTTACAATTGATCTGTGACTAATTGCGTGGGAGTGTCAGCTTAAAGTATCTCTAGCAATTCCTTATACAAAGTAAAGAATCCCTTTATGTTGCAAAGGGTCACCCTTCCATTATATGCTGGAGCTTACTTGCTAATTACATTATGAGTCATCCTAGTAGAACATAAGTAGCTCACAAATATTTCCATCTGCATTATTCCTTTTATTGATAAGATGTGGGGCTGGCAATCAAGAAACCTGGATTTATATATATATATATATATATATATATGTATATACGCTTGATGTAAGGAATCACTTCCTTTGATTAATGCCTAATTTTTTCTTGATTAGAAGAGTAAATAGATATTCATTATGGAAAATACGGCAAAGATTGAGAAGCTTACAATCACCTCTCATCCTGCCATCCATTGATTAAAAGCTTACCATTTTAGTATATCATTGTAGTCACTTGGCTGTGTATGTATGCTATATGTATACTAATGAACATTACTTTTAATGGACCATTTTTATTTGCTTACCATTCAGTCTCAAGCATTTACTCCTGTTTTTCCTAAGTAAGTGCCAGCTTTCTAATAACCACTGTCCAAGGATCGATTGGACCCCCTGAAGGACAGGGAGAACTTAACAACCGAGTGTGTACATGGAGGATATGTGGCTCCTGGACAGGAACGTCAAGGTACCTCTAGGAGCAGACGGAGGGTTGGGGCAGGTCTTGGTCTGTGCCCTGCCTGGCCACTGCGTTCCTCAGGGCTCATGAAGCCTTAGCCACCATCCCCTCCTCAAGAAACTCGCACTGAGGCTCCACACTTGCAGTCTTGCCCCACCTCCCCAAGGAGGAAATCACATTCATTCTCCCATATGCCAAGGATGCCACAGGCAGAGCCTGGAAAGAAATGAAAGTCCCCCAATGTAATTTATAGATGGCCATCCTTTAGAACAGGGCACGTTGAACCCAGTCCTCCAAACCAGAAGCACTTACGTAAGTTGCATTCCTACCAAGTGGAAGCCCTACCTAAGTTACTCAGTGCCTCTAAGACTAGTAAACAGTCTCTCCAAATAAGGAAGGATTCCCTGGTGGCTCAGATGATAAAGAATCTACCTACAATGCAGGAGACCCAGGTTCAGTCCCTGGGTGGGGAAGGTCCCCTAGGGAAGGGCATGGCAACCCACTCCATTGTTCTTGCACTCCAGTATTCTTGCCTGGAAACTCCCCTGGACAGAGAGGCCAGGCTGGCTATAGTCCATGGAGTTGTCAAGAGTCAGAGACAACTTAGGAATTAAACCACCACCACCAGAGGAGGGGCTTGCCTGGCGGCTCAGATGGTAAAGCATCCGCTTGCAATATAGGAGACCCAGGCTCGATTCCTGTGTTGGGAAGATCCCCTGGAGGAGGGAATGGCAACCCACTCCAGTACTCTTGCCTGGAGAATCCCATGGACAAAGGAGCCTGGCAGACTATAGTCCACAGAATTGCAGAGTCGGACACAACTGAAAACACTTAACACGAGCACACACACCCACACCAAAGAGGAAATTTATGTTTACCAGGGATGTGCAGCGTCCAGACATTTTACAAGTGACTTACCCATCCTCAAGACACCTCTGCTTGGTAGAATGACCACCCTATGACAGATGAAATGGCTGAGGCTGACAGGTAAAGGAATTGGTCCAGAGCCACCCCAGTGCGTCCCAGTGGAGCTGAGATTTAAACCCACCGCTGTGCAGCTCTGAATTCTGTCCTGTCATCTCTGAGCTGGCAGGACTGAACTAGCAGAAGTGAGTCCCTTGCTCCAAATGTTCTGCATACACCCCACTGGGCTCACATGGAGGTGATGAGGAGTATCCTTATTTTTTCTTCAACTTTTCTTGGATCAGTAATGTCAGGAGACCAACCCGAGTCACGGGGCAGGGAGGAGTTAGGAGGAGTACGTTTGGGTCTGCAGTGGCTTCATTGGGCAGGAGAAGAAAGGTAAGGTGGCTGACCACCTTCAGTCTGCACCTAGACTTGAATCACTGTCCCAGGGACACCATAGTTTGGCAGTTTGGAATAATAACTTTAGGGCACACAGATGTACAAAGTTTGGGAAGCATGGCACGGCTGCTCTGAAGTTGAGATGCTGAATGTGCAATTGATGATTAAACATCCAGTCTCTGTCTCCTGTCTTCCTACCCTGGATGCTGAATGGCTGGAGATGTTTCTGCAAGCTGAGCAGTGCCCAGCAGCTGAGTTTTCCTTGTTATCCCTGTGGTCTTGATGGGACTTGCTGATGATGGAGAGGCCGCCAATCTGGACTGCTCACTTCTTGGACAGGCGCTTAAAGCCTCTCCCCTCTCTAAGGCACCTGGGTGTAGGGAGAGCTCTCGGTTTGGACCCAGGAGGCTGAAGTTCACATTCCTGCTTGGTGACTCTCCATCTCTGTGGCTCTGGGCAATTTATATCACCTCCTGCTTGTCAGATTCCTTGATGGGGCAAATACCCACCACATAGAACCGCCATGAGAACTCCCCACGATAAGACTATAAAGTGCTTTGTAAACCTGAGCTTACCACACAAATGTGGTTAGTATTATACTTTCCAGTCCTTTTTGCTCCTGCCAGAGAGAAAAAAAACACACACACACACCAGAGAGAAAATACACACACACATACACACACACACACGCACACACACACACACGCACACACACACACACACACACACGCGCACATACACACACACACACACACCTCTCATTGTTTCACCTTTACGCCTCCAGCTTTCCTGGTTTCAGATTTTGGTTCCTACTGACTCTTCTGCTGGAATAACATTCACTCCTTAAAATGCTACTTAGCTTTCTTCTTTTTTTTTTTTTTTTTAAATTATTTGATTTTGGCTGTGCTGGATCTCGTTCCTGTGTGGGTTTTTCCCTGGTTGCAGAGCGTGGGGGCCCACTCTAGTTGCGCTGCACGGTCTTCTCATTGTCATGGTTTCTCTTGTTGGGGAGCACGGGCTTTGGGGAGCACCGGCCTTAGTAGCTGTGACACGGGCTTAGTTGCTCCACGGCATGTGGGGTCTTCTTGGACAAGGGATCGAACCGGAGTCGCCTGCATTTTCAGGCGGGTTCTTTACAGCTGAGCTGCGGGGGAAGCCTGCTGCTTAGTTTCCAAGGCTGCTTCCTCTGTGACGCCTGCCTGGGTTGCTGCTGTTCACAAAGGGATGGACCAAGATTTGGATTAGGCATCAGGATCACTGACTCTTCATCCTGGGTAAGCTGCTTCATTGACATTCATTACCCATGAGGTCACTCACCCATTCACCCATCCACTCACTGCTCTGTGTTCTGAATGTCTATAACCAGAGCCTCTTATGCAGTTGCTGGGGACACAGGGCAGGCAAGGCTGGACACCTGTCATCTCTTTGGGGAGCATTAGAACCCCAGAACTTACCCAGTTACCCTGAAACTCCTATCTGCTCTGCGGTGTGTTTCTACCCCTTGGGCCAGCTATGAACTTTCCCCAATTCCTGGATTTGATCATAGCAACCAAGTAGGAAACATTTGGCCACCAGGGCTGCTTGGTGTGTTGGATCTGAAGTAATTGAAGGATTAGATCTGCACATTTACTTGGAGGGTGTGTGCCTGTGTGTGTTTACTCTTCTCCCTGCAAGTAACAAGTTCAATATTAATCTTCATTTCCAGGGAAATAATTAGTGTTAAGTGAAATGTGATTTCTATCTTGAGTTATTTCTCACGTGCTAATTTAAGCAGCAAGGAAAATGTTGTGTATTGGCTGGATCCAGAGTTGCAAAGACATATTCCAGAATAGGGAGAGAGGTGGGGAGGGGGTAGAGGGCCCGGCAGACCACCCATTCAAGGCAGGATTGAATTCCAGCATGCCAAGAGTCTCCAGCTGTGGGGAAAATGGTCCTTTCTGTCACAGGCCTCTCTAAGTGGGACCAGCCCACCCATGCACTCGTGTGTTGAAGCTCAGAAAAGAAAAAGAAATAGCAAAAGAAAGAAAAGGAAAAAGCCCAGCCTTGGGCATGACCTCTTGTCTCTGGAATCCACGGTGTCTTCTCTGCTCAGGCTCTCCCATCTGACTTTCTCTCCAGCCCTGTCTACACCAAACCTTGGAACTGGATTCTTGTGTCTTGCATCCCAGGCTTGAAACCCATTGGGGACCAGTCCTCCTGCCTGATCTCGGTCCTCTCCTCCCCACCACATGTCTCTGTTGGCCCTGTCTTCTTGATTCGACTTGTGGGAATGACCGGCCAATGCACAAGCTCCCGAGAGCCCCGAGCCCATGTCCGCTGATGGTCAACTTGACCGCGTGTTGCCTATGTCCATGTGCTAAGGGCTTTGTGTGTGTATTGGTTTCTAATCCACACTCATCACCATTTGACAGAGGAGGAGACTGACTCCTCAAAAGGCTGATTTGCCCCAGCAAGTGGAAGAACCAGGTTGGTCGTTTAGATCTGTGTCACTCCAAATTTCACATTCTTAAGCACCATTTTGGATTGAATAAAAACAAAGGTAATTTCTTGTGGGAGCCCAACATGGGGAGCTCAGGGCTTGGGGGATGCGGTGTCTCTAAAACTCAGAATCAAAGCTGGAGAATAAAGCAGGACCAGTGAGTGGGCACTCGTGATTCCTTTAATCCATTCAAATTGTGACTCCATCTCTGAGTGAGTGAGCCGATTATTTAACTTTCTTGAAATATCATCTTTTCTATTTTCTTTTGTAAATGGACAATAACAGCAGAGCTCCTCTCATTGAATTGTCCTGAGAGCTAAATGGCCAGATAGATGTGAAGCCCAGAGCACCGCGTCCTGCCTTCCAATGAGACATTGTACAGGAGACAGGGATCAAGACCATCCCCATGGAAAAGAAATGCAAAAAAGCAAAATGGCTGTCTGGGGAGGCCTTACAAATAGCTGTGAAAAGAACAGAAGCGAAAGCAAAGGAGAAAAGGAAAGATATAAGCATCTGAATGCAGAGTTCCAAAGAATAGCAAGAAGAGATAAGAAAGCCTTCTTCAGTGATCAATGCAAAGAAATAGAGGAAAACAACAGAATGGGAAAGACTAGAGATCTCTTCAAGAAAATTAGAGATACCAAGGGAATATTTCATGCAAAGATGGGCTTGATAAAGGACAGAAATGGTATGAACCTAACAGAAGCAGAAGATATTAAGAACAGGTGGCAAGAATACACAGAAGAACTGTACAAAAAAGATCTTCATGACCCAGATAATCACGATGGTGTGATCACTCACCTAGAGCCAGACATCCTGGAATGTGAAGTCAAGTGGGCCTTAGAAAGCATCACTACGAATGCTAGTGGAGGTGATGGAATTCCAGTTGAGCTCTTTCAAATCCTGAAAGATGATGCTGTGAAAGTGCTGCACTCAATATGCCAGCAAATTTGGAAAACTCAGCAGTGGCCACAGGACTGGAAAAGGTCAGTTTTCATTCCAATCCCAAAGAAAGGCAATGCCAAAGAATGCTCAAAGTACCGCACAATTGCACTCATCTCACACGCTAGTAAAGTAATCCTCAAAATTCTCCAAGCCAGGTTTCAGCAATATGTGAACTGTGAACTTCCTGATGTTCAAGCTGGTTTTAGAAAAGGCAGAGGAACCAGAGATCAAATTGCCAACATCCGCTGGATCATGGAAAAAGCAAGAGAGTTCCAGAAAAACATCTATTTCTGCTTTATTGACTATGCCAAAGCCTTTGACTGTGTGGATCACAATCAACTGTGGAAAATTCTGAAAGAGATGGGAATACCAGACCACCTGACCTGCCTCTTGAGAAACATATATGCAGGTCAGGAAGCAACAGTTAGAACTGGACATGGAGCAACAGACTGGTTCCAAATAGGAAAAGGAGTATGTCAAGGCTGTATATTGTCACCCTGTTTATTTAACTTCTATGCAGAGTACATCATGAGAAATGCTGGACTGGAAAGAACACAAACTGGAATCAAGATTGCTGGGAGAAATATCAATAACCTCAGATATGCAGATGATACCATCCTTATGGCAGAAAGTGAAGAGGAACTCAAAGCCTCTTGATGAAAGTGAAAGTGGAGAGTGAAAAAGTTGGCTTAAAGCTCAACATTCAGAAAACGAAGATCATGGCATCTGGTTCCATCACTTCATGGGAAATAGATAGGGAAACAGTGGAAACAGTGTCAGACTTTATTTTTTGGGCTCCCAAATCACTGCAGATGGTGACTGCAGCCATGAAATTAAAAGACACTTACTCCTTGGAAGGAAAGTTATGACCAACCTAGATAGCATATTCAAAAGCAGAGACATTACTTTGCCAACAAAGGTTCATCTAGTCAAGGCTATGGTTTTTCCAGTGGTCATGTATGGATGTGAGAGTTGGACTTTGAAGAAGGCTGAGCGCTGAAGAATTGATGCTTTTGAACTGTGGTGTTGGAGAAGACTCTTGAGAGTCCCTTGGACTGCAAGGAGATCCAACCAGTCCATCCTGAAGGAGATCAGCCCTGGGATTTCTTTGGAAGGAATGATACTAAAGCTGAAACTCCAGTACTTTGGCCACCTCATGTGAAGAGTTGACTCATTGGAAAAGACTCTGATGCTGGGAGGGATTGGGGGCAGGAGGAGACGGGGATGACAGAGGATGAGATGGCTAGATGGCATCACTGACTTGATGAACGTGAGTCTGGGTGAACTCTGGGAGTTGGTGATGGATAGGGAGGCCTGGCGTGCTGTGATTCATGGGGTCGCAAAGAGTCGGACATGACTGAGCGATTGAACTGAACTGAAATGATTGCTAAAGTGAATACATGCATTCACTCTCATCCATTCATTTATGTGCTCACAAATTATAAGTGAATATCCTACATGCCAGGGAACATGTGGTGCTGAGCCTTCTGCACAAGTGCCATGGAGTCCCAACCTTAAGAAACTCTTGTTTTTGTAGATGGTCCTGATGAGGAAATGTCTGCCTCTAATATGGTGTGGTGAGTGAACTGATGGGGATGAGAACAGGCAGATGGGAGGGATGGGTGCGGCTTAGCTAACTCGGAATCCCGGGCAGTATCTGGAGCAGTGGCTCTGTTGAAGAAGAGAAAGGGCAGTGTCCGAACCCCAGTGTTCATTGCGACACTATTTACAATAGCTGAGAATGGAAACAGCCTAGATATTCACTGACAGATGAATGGATAATGAAGATGTGGTATATAGATATTAAAACAATGGAATAATACTCAGCCATAAAAAAGAATGAAATAATGCCATTTGCAGAACATGACACATATGCACTGAAAGTGAAAATTGCTCAGTCTTGTCCAACTCTTTGCAATCCCGTGGACTGTACAGAACACTGGAGTGGGTAGCTTTCCCTTCTCCAGTGGATCTTCCCAACCCAGGGATCGAACCCAAGCCTCCTGCATTGCAGGTGGATTCTTTACCAGCTAAGCCACAGCGGAAGCCCAAGAATACTCGAATGGGTAGTCTATCCCTTCTCCAGAGGATCTTCCTGCGCCAGGAATCAAACCGGGCTCTCCTGCATTGCAGGTGGATTCTTTACCAACTGAACTATCAGGGAAGCTGATATATGCACTGCTGCTGCTGCTAAGTCGCTTCAGTCGTGTCCGACTCTGTGCGACCCCATAGATGGCAGCCCACCAGGCTCCCCCATCCCTGGGATTCTCCAGGCAAGAACACTGGAGTGGGCTGCCATTTTCTTCTCCAATACATGAAAGAGAAAAGTGAAAGTGAAGTCGCTCAGTCGTGTCCGACTCTTCATGACCCCATGGACTGCAGCCTACCAGGCTCCTCTGTCCATGGGATTTCCCAGGCAAGAGTACTGGAGTGGGGTGCCATTGCCTTCTCCCATATATGCACTACTGTGTACAAAATAGATAGCTAATGAGAACCTACTGTTTAGCAGAAGGAACTCTACTCAATACTCTGTGGGGACCTAAGTGGGAAGGAAATCCCCAAAAGAGGGGATATATGTATGCAAATAGCTGATTCACTTTGTTGTGCAACAGAAACTAACACAACATTGTGAAGAAACTGTCCTCCAATAAAATATGTTTTGATTAAAAGAAAGACAAAGCAAAATAAAAAGAGAAAGTGTCTATGTGTGTGTGTGTGTGTGTGTGTGTTGTAGGCTGAATAACAGCCCCTCAAAGATGTCCATGTCCTAATCCCCAGAACTCACAAATATGTTAAATGTTATGTGGTGAGCAGGATTTAGGACTGCAGGTGGGGTAGAGGTTTCTAAGAGCTGACCTTGCCATCAGAGGTTCCCCTGGTGGCCCGATGTCATCCCAAGGGTGCTCACCAGTAAGAGCAGGTGGTGGGGGCAGAGGGCAGGGTGCTGTGATGAGGAAGCCCCTGTCCTGCCATTGCAGGTGTGAAGATGGAAGAAGGACCGTGGGTACCTCCAGAAGCTGGAAAAGACAAAAAAGAGTCTTCTGGAGTTTCCACAAAGGAGGTAGATGTGATGCTGGCCTAGTGAAATGCGTGGGGACTTCTGTCCTCCAGAACTTCCAGAAAATAAATCTGTGCTGGTTTAAGTCACCAAGTTTGTGGCAATTTGTTACAACAGCAATGGGGGGAAAAATCACCTCATATGGGAGTGAGTGAGCGTGTGTGTGTGTGAGGATATGTGTGGAGTGTGTATGAACGAATGTGTGTGTGTGTGCGCGTGTGTGTGTGTCTGCTTGTGCTCATGCGTCTTCTAGGGGGGATGTGGGTGGCATGTGTCTGATTCATTTATGCTCTAGTCATCACAACGCTGCATACTAAGAGATCGTTTATGGCTGTGCAGTCCTTGGGGATCCTCTGACGTCTACTGACTTTTCCCTGGATGGACTCTGGCCCAGGAAGTGGACTGGTGTTGCCTTTCCATCTCAGAGCCTGCTAGACTGTGCTGGCTTGGGCTGCCTCCCTATAGTTTCGAACCTCAGGATTTGATGCCACAAGGACAGCTGGGCTCCAGAAGCTCAACATGGGGCTTCCTGGAAGCTTCTGGGCTAGCCTAGAGCCTGGTTGGGTTTGGGGGCCAAGTGAAGGCTCTGAGGCCACCTTGGTTTACTGCTGACCCTGAATTATGGGGATGTCCCCAATTATCTGGTCAAGGCAACCCCCATAAGGGAGGAAGCAGAAGGTCTCAGAGGATTTCACTGCTTTTTCACCATTGTCACCCAAGGATACACCTGACACCTATCCCATAAAAATAGAGCTGATACTTGGTGCTTGGGCAAAGCCACCTCTTTAGTGGATGCTGAAATACAAAAGTACTTCTCAATAAAACAAATTGGTAAACAGCCTCTCTCTGAGGTTCCTGAGTGCTGTCTGGTCCATCTCAGCTTCCTCCCTGGGATCCACCATCTAGGTACCAAACGGTCAGAACCCAGCCCTCCAGGGTATCTCTGGCACCTTGCTTCAGCCCTATAGCCTATGTCTCTTCTGATTACCTGGATGTATGTCTTCTCTGTGTTGAGTATTTGGGACATTTTCTCTGATAGTCTGGACACTCAGCTGAGTCACAGTTAAATATTAAATAGAGAACACAATCAGTTCAGTTCAGTTCAGTCGCTCAGTCGTGTCCGACTCTTTGCGACCCCATGAATCGCAGCATGCCAGGCCTCCCTGTCCATCACCAACTCCCGGAGTTCACCCAGACTCACGTCCATCGAGTCAGTGATGCCATCTAACCATCTCATCCTCTGTCGTCCCCTTCTCCTCCTGCCTCCAATCCCTCCCAGCATCAGAGTCTTTTCCAATGAGTCAACTCTTCGCATGAGGTGGCCAAAGTACTGGAGTTTCAGCTTTAGCATCATTCCTTCCAAAGAAATCCCAGGGCTGATCTCCTTCAGAATGGACTGGTTGGATCTCCTTGCAGTCCAAGGGACTCTCAAGAGTCTTCTCCAACACCACAGTTCAAAAGCATCAATTCTTCGGTGCTTAGCTTTCTTCACAGTCCAACTCTCACATCCATACATGACCACTGGAAAAACCATAGCCTTGACTAGACGGACCTTTGTAGGCAAAGTAATGTCTCTGCTTTTGAATATGCTATCTAGGTTGGTCATAACCTTCCTTCCAAGGAGTAAGCGTCTTTTAATTTCATGGCTGCAGTCACCATCTGCAGTGATTTTGGAGCCGCCCCCCCCCCCAAAAAAAGTCTGACACTGTTTCCCCATCTATTTCCCATGAAGTGATGGGACCAGATGCCATGATCTTCGTTTTCTGAATGTTGAGCTTTAAGCCAACTTTTTCACTCTCCTCTTTCACTTTCATCAAGAGGCTTTTTAGTTCCTCTTCACTTTCTGCCATAAGGGTGGTGTCATCTGCATATCTGAGGTTATTGATATTTCTTCTGGCAATCTTGATTCCAGCTTGTGCTTCTTATGCTTCCTACCAATTTCTTCTTTGCTTTAATCTGCCCAATCAACACATAGGGACTCAGATTCCATTTCCTCATCAAACTTAGAAGGTCCTTGCAGACACTCCTTCACTAGCTTTGGATTCTGACCATTCACCCTCTAAGGACCTCCCCAGTCCCTCTCCTTTGGTTCTTTGTCTACATTGGAAGGACAATGGACTTCATCTCTGGGACCTCAAGATGTACAGCTTTGGATCACAAATGGGTAGAAGCTACAGGGACTCAAGGTTCTGATCAACTAAAAGGACTTTGGACAGTGGTTGGGATTATCTCAAGCTGGAGTGGATACCCCAGTGGGCCTTCAGCTCCTGGCTCCTGAGATGGAAGGTAGGAAGAATATTGATTGCAGAGGAGTGTGAAAGCTTGGCCTGGAACAGGTGTAGGAGGAGAAAGAGAGGTCCCCTCAGTATACCTTGTGAAGGTGGGGTCAGTGCCGGGCTGCAGAAGAAGAAAGAAGGACGAGGCAAGCTGGAGGCAGATCCTGGATCAAGGTGCTATCAGCTCTTCAGCTTTCATTACTTTTGGTATTTCTTGGACTCACTTATTGAGAACATAAGTGAGACTAGATTGAGAATATATCATCAGTCTTGCACCCCCTTGGAGGCCTGTGGTGGATGAATAATGACCCTTCAAAAGTATCCAAGTCTTACTTCCCTAAACCTGTGAATTGTTACCTTACATGGCAAATCATACTTTGCTGATGATGTGATTAAGTCAAGACCCTTGAGATGAAGAGATGATCCTGGATTGTCTGCGTGGACCACAAATATAATCAGTAGTATCCTTACAGAGGGGGACAGGGAGATTTGGCCATAGAAGAAGGAGGAGAAGAGGTGATGACTGAAGCACAAGGCTGGAATGATGTATGGATGGGGTCATGAGCCAAGGAATGCAGGCAGCCTCTGATTTGTTGCAGCAGCTTTTGGAAAGTAATCCAGAGCTCTGAGTTGAGATGACTGCTAGAATGTGACACACCCAGGAGATGGAGGTTTGTAAAGGAATGTTCCTGGTGACATATGGGAGACTGTGTATCAGGCTTTTGTTGAGCTTTGACTAATCTATTTTGTTGGAACAAGAAATGGATGAGATGGAGCCATAGACTGGGACTTAAGAGGCAGAGTTTAACTCTGATTCTGCTCTAATCTGCTTGACCTTGGCCAAATTCCTTCCATACTGTGCTTACCAGTCTTCCTTGTTAAGGGAGGGGCAAAGCCTGTGAACACTGGTGATTCCAACTGAATATGTTGAGATCACCAAGATGACCGTGAGAGTAACACCAGTCCCCAGTTACCAGGTGCCTCCTATGTACCCCACAATGTGTAAGCTGAACCATACATAGTCATTTACACTTGACCCATGGACTGCTTTTTGCTAAGCGCTCTCTGGGCCAGGTGTCATAGAAGACTTTGGGACGCAGTGTGAGTGAGGCTGATTTCTTCCCTGCCTTCCTGGGACTGATCTTCATCAATTCAATTCTCACAGTCACCTTTCTAGATTGAAAAGAACTATTTTTTTTTTTTTGCTTGTCAATAAAGTGAATCTTGGAGAAGTTAGTTTATCTAAATTGATTATGCTCTTTAAATTTTTTACTTTTAAAAATTGATGATGCTTTTAAGTGTTACAACCAAAATTTTAACTCTACTTGAATGCCAAGAATGTATAGTATACTTTCTATAATGTTATGATAACTCAATACATAGAACAGAATCTCCCTTTCCAGGAATAGAAAATGATATTTTATTTTTTTCTCCTTTAATACTTAACCTTAAAACCCAAAAGAATTGAAAGCAGTAACTAGGAGGGACATTTGTACACCCATTTTCATGGCAGCATAATTTACAATAGTCCCAAGGTAGAAGCAACCCAGTTATCCATTAAAGGATCAATGGAAAAACAAAATGTAGTCTATACATACAATGGAATATTACTCTGTCACATAAAGAGGATGGCAATTCTGACACATGCAACATGAATGAACCTTGAGGATATTTATGCTAAGAGAAATAAACTAGACCCCAAAAGACCTACTGTATGATTCTGCTTTTATGAGGTATTTGGAGGAGCCAAATTTATAGAGACAGACAGTTGCGTGGTGACTTCCAGGGGTGGAGTGGAGGGGGGTACTGTGGAGTTAGTATTTAACAGGGGCAGAGTTTTAGTTTTGCAGGATGAAAACAGTTCTGTGTACATGGATGGTGGTGGTTGCCAAACAGTGTGAATGCATTTAATGCCAACAAACTGTACACTTAAAAATGGTTAAGATGTGAATATTATGTTATATGTATTTTATCAAGTTTAAAGGTTTACAAAATTTAGAAAGCTATTTTAAAGCAATGTCCAGGCCATAGTTTAATGTTATATGCTTTTGGACTTGTCATGGGATAAACTTTTAAACAGCAGAGACCCTTATCGCAAAGAAGCGTGTTTGATGTTCCAAGCATCCTTGGAGAAATGGACCACTTGACATATAATTTAAAAAAAAATATAAAGCAAAACAAAAAAACAAAACAACAACAAAAACACAGGTAGTATTGATACTTTATATTTTCAGACTACTGAATCACATACAGAAATAGTTTGTTGACAAAATTGTGTCATGTTGGACAAGGGAAGTCCAACACTGAGTTGAGATCCTGAGACATGGCAGCATTCTTGCTGCCAACAGCTTCCTGCTCAGGTGGTGGCGGTTGTTGTTGTCCAGTCACTAAGTCATGTCTGAGAGTTTGTGACATTGTGAACTGCAGCATGCCAGGCTCCCCTGTCCTCCATTATCTCCCAGATTTCGAACCAATTCACCTCCATTGAGTCGGTGATGCTAACTAACCATCTCATCCTCTGCCACCCCCTTCTCCCTTTGCCTTGAATCTTTCCCAGCATCAGGGTCTTTTCTTGTTTTTATTCTCATTTGTAGCTACACACATGGGCATGAGAGAATAAACAATATACCCAAGGGCTCAGGGAGTGACCCTGTTTTTCCACTTCCCCTTCTCTCTCTTATGTCACAGTTGAGCCATGTGGGTGAGTGTGTTTATTCACACGTGTAATCATACAGGTATATGCACGTGTGTCGTCCACTGAGCCATCACCAGGTAACAGCTTCAGTAGATGATGATCAAGAGCCAAACCCCTCCTGGGAACTCAAAGAGTGCTGGGGGACATCTCTACATGCACATCTCTCCCTTTCTCCTCTGCACGTGGTGCCAGGGAGGATGGGAGACAGGGTCTGTGCTCCTGGCTGGGTTTACCTGGTCGCCCAGGACAACAGACTTGCAGGCAGCCAAAGAGATCGTCAAGCAACAGAGCATGACAGCCAACATCAAAGTGGGAATGCCACTCCTTGATCCGGACTTGGCCGTACCTGCCAGGGCAGAGCCTCGGATGTGACCACCCCGGGAATTCAAAGGCGCTCCTAGAGCAAGCGGACACACACACACACACACACACACACACAGCACAGCAAATGCAAAACCCCCTCCTACTTTTAATGAAAATAAAAGTCTAGACATCCTTTCTTCACAATTCTTCACTGACCTAATTATTCAGATCTCTGCTTTCTTTGGTCTTTTCAAAGAACGAGAAGAATGGTTAATTTCACTTAATGGAATAATTGAATGTCATAATTGTTTTTTACATTTCTGCACGAATGTTTGAGTTAAGCTGTGCACACTCTCTCCCCCCACCGTCTAGAGCTCTTAATAAGCGGGCTGCTCAAAGGGGCCTTTCTGTTCCATCTTTTTGTTTCCTGACTGGACTGTCTGGGCCGGCTTCTGGCAGCCGGCGTGTTGAGGGAGGGGGTCTGGGGAGAGTGGCGGTTAATGACTATTTTGGTCTTGGATGTTCTGATCTTTCTCTAATTCATTATTTGTCAGGCATGAGAGGCCCCCTGAGCTGGGTAGTGAACAATGCTTTTTCAGTCTCTCCTGTTCTGTCTCCTTTTGCATTTTCCTTTTCCTTCTTTATTTTGGATTAAGAAAGAATTGTAACACACTGCTGGGCTCAAGACGTCATCATCCTCAAAGTTGTGGGCTGTGATCTCATTTGATTCTATCAATGGCAACAATGATGCTGGTAGCTCATTCATCCATTCAGTCAATCATGACAGTATATGGAAGGACTGCTCCATGCTGAGACTTTTTCTAGATGTTAGAAATCCAATGGACACAACATTCTGGTGGGAAAAGATAGCTAAAAAAATAAGCAAACACACAAAAAGACTTTAATTTGGAGTTAAGTTTTGTGAAGGTAGCAAAATGGAGTGATGTGATACAGGGTCACTGAAGAGAGGAGGGTTGGCTTAAAAGAGGGGAATCAGGGAAGGCTTCTTTGAGGAGGTGACAGATTATCTGAGAAAAGATAATGAATAATTGCCACATTTGGGAAGAGCAGGGGGGAAAGATCACTGCAGATAACAAGAGCATCTGGTGCAAAGGCCCTGGGGTGGGGGCCCTTTGGGAAGCCAGGGTGCCTGGGGTAGAACTGGAGAAGGGTGGAATTGACTGTCACAGAAGAGTCTGGAGAAATAACATGGAGCCAATCCCTCAGGACTTTGTAAACCACAACATGGAATTTGGACTTAATCTCCAGACAGTGGGTCTATGTAAGCAAAGAAATAATAGAAATGGAAAATGTTTTAAATTGTTCCTCTCACTTCTGTGGGGAGAAGACAAGAATGAAACTAGAGAGATCAATTAGACAGCTGCTACAGCCTCCCAGGGAAATTTCAGAGTGGACAGAATGGAAATGGTGATAAACCATCAATTGCAGAAATATTTTAGACGTGGATCTGACAGGACTTAGAAGTGGGTTAGATGTTATCAGGGTGTGAGAAAAATAAAGATGTTGCGTGTTTTTGTCCTGTGTAAATGAACAGTATTATTAATTAAGATTGGAGACATTGGGTGTATTAGTCAGCATGAGATGACTTAAGCTTGGTAACAAATACCACCCACATACCAAATCTCAGTGTGTTAAAGTTTATTTTTGTTCATGATAGGTATCCAGTGCAGGTGGGTACAAAGCCACTTATAGCTGTACCTTGTGAAGCTTGTGGTCTGATCAGGGCAAGGCAGGGCTCAGAGGTCCCAAGCAAGAAGTGCACACAACGCTTCTGCGCTCAGTGCAGACCTTGCCTCATTGCAGAGGCCTGAAAAGGGGAGACAAACTGGGTGATAAGAAAGGGAGGTGGACAAGATAGATGTGAATCCTAACAGTGTCCACTGCTGCATGAGGAGAAGCATGGCTGGGACAGGAGGTGTCAAGTTTTGCCTTATACACGCTAGATCCTAAGTGTTCAAGGGTGTCAGTGAACTAGAATAAAGGAGCCTGGACTCAGGGAGAGAGGCTGGTGTAGAAAAGTACAGTTATTAGTCAATATATCTTACTTGGTCTCAAGCCCTGGCTCTGCATTTTGAATTCAGAGATGATAATCACACAATTCTTTTCCTTCAGGGATTTATTTAAAGGTCACAGAATATTCACACCAGTAACTACTTCAGTACCTCCTCACTGGAAAAGCCCACATGAACCCCAGACTTGGATTCAACCACTCCTACAGCAATCATTCATTCATGCAGCGAAGATTCACTGAACACCTACTATGTTCCAGGTGCGGGACATTTCCGTGGGTTTATGAGCGTTCTACATACTTGTTATCCCTGAGCACTCGTTAATGTTGACCTTTCCATTGTGTGTTTCTGTTCTCCCCACATGACTGGAAAACTCCTCTGTACCCTTTATGCCCATTTCAACATCACTGCTATTGTGAGGACTTTTCTCACATCCCACTTACTGCCCCGGAAAAAGTCAGCTTCCCTTTCCTCTGGGACACGGGATGTAACTCTTTACTGTAATACCTGCCTCACAGCATCTCAGTTGTTGCCTTGCTGGTCTCCCAGTTAGGCCTAGAAATATGTGAGTAGTGATTAATTTATTCATTCAACAAACATGAATCAAAATGAGACCATGCTGCAGAAGATGGAGACCCAGGCAGGACGTCCAGCATGCGGCTAAGCAGGGGCTGTTATTAATATAACATCATCCTGCTCTAAGGTTACCTACTCTGCTCTGCATGGTGATACTGCTACCTTGCCAATACCTCTAGCTGTTCTCTGCTACTGCCTCATTCTTACTTCCCTGTCCCAAGTTTATTAGCAACACAGCCATCAAAATAGCCCTTTAAGACAGTTTTTAAGTGTAAAAACTGGTAGCTCAGTGGTAAAGAATCCACTGTAACTTGCCTTATGTAGATGTGTATACAGAGCAAGCATAAAGGGATGTGAAGTAGAGCTCAAATAGAAGATTTAAGATCCACAATGGATCCTGTTGTGATGAATGAAGTCAAAGCAAAGTGCTTTGAGTGACAGACTTCTGGCTGCACCAGATAGCCATTTGTTTATAACATGATCTCCATGATAACACAGGTGATAACAGTACTATGGATTGATGACCATATTTACAATCATTCCTTGGTTATCATACTTACCCTGCCATCTCATCCTCAGGCCAATCTGGGGAAGTCAGTCTTCGTCCAAAGTTACAAATGGGGACAACGAGGAGTAGAGATGCTGAGAACCTAATCCCAACTCACACGGTTTGTGAGCAGCAGAGCCAAGGGTGTCTGTTAGTCGCTCAGCTGTGTTCAACTCTTTGCAACCCCACTGACGGTAGCCCACCAGGCTCCTCTGTCCATGGGGCTTCCCAGGCAAGAATACTGGAGTGGGGTGCCATTTCCTTCTCCAGGGGATCTTTCCAAGCCAGGAGTTGAACCTGGGTCTCTGCATTGGCAGGCAGATTCTTTACCATCTGAGCCACAGCAGAGCCAACAGCAGATCAAGTCTGTCTGCTTGTCCCGCGACATCTGAGATGCTCTCTAATCGATACCTACCAGGGCTCATTGGTGACAGGCAGGACTGCTCTGTACATTGGTTATGTTGGCTGCTGACTGCACTAGAGCACCCGGATGAGAGACCGAGTGAGAAGGGAAATCCAGCCCGTGCTCCTCTTACCAAGCGGTGTGTCCTGGTGCAAGGCCACATCTACTTAGAAGAAGCTCTCTCTTCCTCTTTTAAGTCGTAGGAAGTCTGGTGGGGGAACTAATGGCAGGCATCATGTTTTCCTAAGTTCTCCTTTCCCAAATACCTACTCTGTGCCTAGTGCACAGTAGGCATTTATAACTCATTTGTTAGAAAAGCATGTCCCCAGGTTCAAAGCTCAATTTTGTAAATGACTTTGTCCAGTTCCCATAAGCAAATTCCAAAACAGACAGAATTCTGAGAAATATGAGGGATTTCTGATACTCCTTGGCCCTCCTAGTGGTGGAATTTGAACAGAAATTTCCATGAGGAGTCCAGAATCATTGCGAAGTCAAGGAGAAGGAGTGTGGTCTTCCTTGGCCCCAGAGGAATTAAAGAAAAAAAAAGAAACATTTTTCCTTTCTGCTGGTCCCATATCTGATCCATCTCCAGATGTGGGCAATGTGTTCTATAGTCTTTTAGGGTTAAATTTCTCAAATTTTTTCCTACCATCTGTGTGAGTGAAAACCAGGAAATGAATGTGCTAGTGTCTCCACGTAATTAGATGTGCATGACTTTTCTAAAAATGCTATGAATATGTGGATCCAGCCATTAGGACACCCAGGTCAGCAGGAGATCCTGAGTGAGCTGCATTGCTTGGGACACGGGACAGAGAAGAAGAATTTATGAAATTGAGTTGCAGAGAAGCTGTTAGGCTTCCTGAGACACCCGTGGAAAGGGGTGATTGAGGGAGGGGTTGGGAGAGGGTTTAAGAATAAAGGGTGGGAGTCTTGGAGAGGGAAAGGGCAATAAAGGAATAAGAGGGATGGTGTCCCCAGGGCTGGGATGAATCTCGATTTTTAACAGAAAAGGAATCTGCTTCCTTGGCCTCAGTTTAACAATCTGGGGAAATGTTTCTACTCTTTCAGATCTTAGTTTGACAATCTGGGGAAATATATCTGCTCTTTCAAGCCATAGCACCACTCTGCTGGAAGAATAAATACTGCCTTATTCATTCATGCAGTCATGCAGGCATGCATTAGCAAACACTTACTTTCTCTGTCTCTTTGGTGCCAGGTCCTGTACTGGGTACCACAGTTCAGAAGGTAAAGATGGGATCTCAGCCATAGAAGTTCACATCTTGATGGGACAGGGGGGCCTGGCCACAAACATCTTTTTGAGAAGTTAGGAATGGTCAAATAGAGAGAAGAAAAGAAAACCCTATAGAAGTGGAGGAGATGCGACAGCCAATGCAGAATAAAGGAAATCTACCCAGAAGGCTGTCTTTTTATGAGGCTACAAGTGAGGAAGGGCTGGTGGGCTCCAAGCAGCACAAAAGGGGTTCAGATGCTCACTTTGTTCTCCCCTGACCTCTTGCCAGCATATCACACCCCAAACTCTAAGTCTTCCATTGCTCCAGAGGGAAAGAAGAAAGAGGTTGGGACCACCAGCCCCTCACCGTTCCTCACGTCCCATGGCTTAATGATCCTTATGACAGAAGCAGTCCCAGGCAGAGCCAAGTGCCAGGCACCTTGCCGCTCTTGTCTTTCCTCATTCAATATTCAGGCCCGCTATGAAGGGATGCAGGAGCTGGGCCCTAGGAAGCTCGTCTCCCGAGCATCTCGGGGGAGGGCATTCCAGCCGGGTGGAAAGGTAAGAGCAGAGACCTGAGATATTTGGAGAGTCCAAGGCAAAGCAAGGAGTCTGGCATGGGCCCCGTGGTGCAAAGAAGGCACAGGGAGCTGGGGGCGGGTGTGTCAGGGCAGCAGTAGCAGTTCTGCCCTCACGATGGTACGCGCTACGGTTCAAGAATCTTGGCCATGACTCCGAGCCGAGTGCAAAGGCACTTTGAGAACCAGACAAGAAAAGAGACATGATTTTATGTATGCATTAAAAGGATTGTAAATTATACTTAAAAAAAATTTTATCTATTTATTTTTGGCTGTGCTGAGTCGTCACTGCTGTGTGGACTTTTTCTCTAGTTTCGGCAAACAGGGCCACTGTTGTGGTGCCTGGTATTCTCACTGCGCTGGCTCCTTTTGTTCTCGAACGCAGGCTCTAGGCCTCATGAGCTTCAGGAGTTGTAGCTCCTGGGTGTTAAGAGTACAGGCTTGACAGTTAACTGAAATGTTAACTGAGCTTGTACTCGGTTCTTTATCTCACTACATATAAAGGACACAGGCATAAAGGGCAAACAGACCTTTCCATCATGGATACCACCACGCAGCCAGAGAGACCGCCACGGTCACAAGAACATTTACAGCCAAGTGGGAAGTGGTGGATAGCGTGAGAATGGAAAGGTGAGTGGGAGGGTCAAGGGAATGAAGAGGTCATGTTTTGAGGAGTGGATAAGGAAGACTTCACGGAGGAGTGTCATTTGATCTGGGTGTTAAAGGATGATTGGGACTTGGGTGTTTGAAAATAAGGAGGAAGGGGGTTGCTGACAAGAGGACTTCCGTGGGAAAATGCATAGAGAGGAGGAAGGCGTAGATGCCAGTTTACTGAAGTTTGGGATTACGAAAGGGAGGGGACTTCTGAACACATGTGTTGAGATAAAGATGGTCCACAGAATCTTCCTTCTGTAACACCTAATAAAATGGATAAAAATAGATAAGAACAAGTCAACAATAAAAAGATTCAGTAATGAATAAAACACCATCTCATGCTATTCACATGCAATTGTAGGAGCATTAAAAGGAGAAATAAAAGATTCTGAAATGACTGTTTGCATATCATCTTAATGCTAATGCTAAGTCGCTTCAGTCGTGTCCGACTCTGTGCGACCCCATAGACGGCAGCCCACCAGGCTCCGCTGTCCCTGGGATTCTCCAGGCAAGAACACTGCAGTGGGTTGCCATTTCCTTCTCCAATGCATGAAAGTGAAAAGTGAAAGGGAAGTCGCTCAGTCGTGTCCGACTCTTAGCGACCCCATGGACTGCAGCCCACCAGGCTCCTCCGTCCATGGATTTTCCAGGCGAGAGCACTGGAGTCGGCTGCCATTGCTATCATCTTAATACTCCTAAGTAATTGTTGTTGTTTATAGACTCTCAGTCACGTCCGACTCTTTGGTGACCCCATGGACTACAGCCCTCCAAGCTTCTCCATACACGGACTTCTCCAGGCAAGAATATTGGAGTGGGTTGTCATTTTCTTCTCCAGGGGGTCTTCCCAACCCATGGAGGGAACCTGCATCTTCTGCATTGGCAGGTGGGTTCTTTACCACTGAGCCACCAGGGAAGGCCATACTCCCAACTAATATAGGAATGAGAAAGTGAGTTGACCAAATTCTCAAATATATTTTTTTGGTCAATAGTCCCCTTTCCTAATTTTGAAAAAGGCAGACTAAGGGGATGAATAGGAACCCTTGGGAAAAGCCGAGGAAAATTCACTGAGTCATCCTTATACAGCATCAGCCTTAATCAGTCAAGATAGAAATAGGATAGGGTTGGAGCAGAAGTTATTTCTTTATGGAGTTATAAGACATGTGGTTGCCTGATGGCCTTGCTCCTGGAAAGGAAAGCAGCTGCTGCAGGGGGAGTGACCAGTGGTCCAGGACATTTGTCCAGGAGGAGGGATCTGATTCCAATTTTTACAGAAAGTTTTTTTTTTTTAATCAGAGAAAATAGAAGGTTGGGACAGAAATGCCCTTGTTTAAGATGAGTTGGATGAAAAGATATAATTTGGCCACTATGCAAATATGTCAAAGGCTAAGTGTAAAAAAATAACAAAGAACACTGTGTATAAAGCACAAATGAAGAACCTAGTCCTGGAGAAAATATAACCCAAGGAACTAAAGAGGATTCCTAGCAACTGCTTTGTGCTACAGAAGAATATGGGCTTCCCTGGTGGCTCAGATGATAAAGAATTTGCCTGTGATGCTGGAGACACAGGTTCAGTCCCTGGATTGGGAAGATCCCCTGGAGAAGGGAATGGCAACACGCTCCAGTATTCTTGCCTAGAGAATTCTATGGACAGAGGATCCTGGAAGGCTACAGTCCATGGGGTCACAAAGAATCAGGCATAACTGAGTGTCTAGCACTTTCACTTTCATAGAAGGGTATAATATGGCCATGAGTTTAGCAAAAGAGAAACTTAGAGATGAAAATCATGCGATACAAAGACAAGTGATGTTATGGGCTTAAGTAAACAACCTGAAAACTGAAGCAACGGCATGCCTG
The DNA here is from genome assembly GCF_029407905.1 of Bubalus kerabau. NCBI lineage: Eukaryota > Metazoa > Chordata > Mammalia > Artiodactyla > Bovidae > Bubalus > Bubalus kerabau. The sequence continues at coordinate 64,372,988 of NC_073642.1, read as the reverse complement.
AATCACTACATAAATCACAAAACAAAGAACAGGATGATATGGTTGCAGTGCTGAATTACTGATATTAAGGAAGTGCTTGAGATGAATGCAGAGGAGGAAGTAAAGAGATTACATCAATTAGAGGAAAGGTATTAGTATGCAGTCTGATAGATAGTATCTGATGAGATTAATCTGTGGCCTGAAACACCAAAGCCAACAAACCATTGACATAACTGAAGGAAAATTTCCCGCCAAAGAAAGAGGAAGCTTATTCAAGTTAAAAGGCCACACTGCGTTTTAGAAAATAAGTAGATAAAGAATATCTGATACCAAGACATATCCTGTTTAATTTACTGACCATCAAAGGTAAATGGACTTCTTCAGACATATGAGCAGAAAATACAAGTCTCCTGGAACAAAGAAGAATCAAACTTTAGATTTTTCACTCCAAGAAGGAGCCATGGCTATGGCATTCTAAATGATATGAGGTATGAATCAAGAATCTTACACCCAGGAAAGTTGTATTTCAGGTATAAATGCAACAGCCTTGTGTTCTGAAATATGAAAGAAGTTAGGCAATGGAGTTCTGGGAAACCTTGATGAAAAATGGCCCTCGGTTTCAAGGTTGAGCAGATCAAAAGATGAGTGGAAGGGGATGGTGAGAACACTTGTGCAGCCTCCAATGTCCAAAGACAAAGTGGTGACATATAAAGTCCAGGGAAAGGAATATGACTCCCATAAGGGCAGGGGCTGAGCTGAATTTTCCTCCTTAAGTATAAGGACACGACCACACAAAACCTGGACCATTGGTCAAATAGTAGCATCCCAGATAACAGACCATAGAAGTGATTTTCTTGAAAACAAAATAAATCATTGACTGCAAATTCAGCTAATCAAGCACTGAGTCAAATGAAGAACTTAAGAATGAAAATACTACTGAAAAAAATTGTTGAATATTGAAATTATAGAAATATTGAATTAATAGGAAAAAAAGTGCAGAATTATGGTGACAGAATAGAATTTAAATGCTATAAATCTTATTGATGTAAAAAAAAAAAATACATATAGAACTAGGCCAGAGGTCAGTATGTTTTCTGTGAAGGGTCAGATAGTAAATACTTTAGGCTGTTCTAGCCACGTAGCACTGCTGCTTCATATTCTTATTTATTTGTTTGCTTATTTATTTATACCACACTTTGCAAATGGAAAGACCATTCATAGTTCACCTGCTACATTAAAACCCACTGGGGCTGATTTTGGCCCGTGGGAGGGTTGCGGTTGCCGATACTTGCGCCACACCCCTGGCTTCTTGCCTACCGGTCGGTCCATGAGTTCACATGGCTCGGCTTTGCTCAATGGTCCCCTTTTTTCCCCCACTGATCAGAATTGGTAAAGGCTGGCAATGCAACTTGAAATGGAGATGGAGAGAAAAATCCAGGACTACTCCAAGTCAGGGCTCTAAGCCCTGTGCCATGTAAATTTAGAGCTGTCCTGGCCAGTGTGATGTTACTACTGTATGAGACTTTTGAGCGCTTGAAACGTGGCTGATTCAAACTGTGTGCGCTGTAAGCATATGCATACCCACATTGTGAAGACTTGGTACAAACCAAAGAGTGTAAATGTCTCATAATAATGAATGATTTTTAAATGTTGATTACATGTTGACAGGATAATATTTGGGATGTACTGGGTTAGATAAATTATGTCATTAACTTTAATTGTACTTGCTTCCTTTGAGTCTCTTAAAAGTGTGATACTAGAAAATTTAAATGGAAATATTAGATATTAGGAAATGTGAAAGGCTTGCCTTATATTTATATCAGACAGCAGAATTTGATGCATCTGACAAGAAGATAATTTTGCATAACGATGGAGCCTTGCCATTAATGAAACCAGGTGTATTAGGCAAATGGGCTCCTCGTCTATTTTCTTAGTTGAAAAGAGGGTGGTTAGAATCCCTTTGGAAGAGCGTGACTTCAATTCAAATCTTGGATGTTCCCCCTGTTATCTGTGTGGCTTTAGAAAAGACCCTATATCATGTAGAAACTGACCTTCTAATTGAGAAATGGGAGGAAGCATTTGTGGTGAAGATTTAATGTGAATCTATGTTACAACACCTTGTAAATGGTTGTGTAAAGGAAAGAGTTTAGTAATAGCCACCTTGGAGGGAGAGGTGGGCCGGTTTCACAAACACTAGGACTGAGAACTCAGCAGAGAAGACACCTAAGAGATGGGTGCTGTGTCTCCAAACAGGCATTCTTTCTCCAGTTCTGCCTTCTTCTCCAGCTCATCTTCTGTTTCCCAAAACATCCCTCCCCACCACCCAGCTTACACGTGACCCACGAGCCCCCAGATGCGGTCTCTCTGCTATAACTCTGTTCCTTCTTCTTGTGCTGCACCCCTGGCTTAAATAACCCTTTCTTCTCCTGACTTGACTTTCTTCTCATCTTTTCAGATCAGTTCCCATGTGAGACCCCCCTCCTGGTAAGATTGATGCCTTCCTTTCTTGGCCTGTCTGGCCTTTTCATCTCTCCTCCTTCTGCTTTGGCTGCTCCTGGTAGTTAGGGATTGCTGATTGGTGATTCTAATTCACCTTAGGAAACCCAGCAGACAAGCCAGAGTCCAGCTTCAGCAGTTCCTGGATAAATGGATGCACGTGTGATGGTCCAGAGAAAGCTCCAACTTTCAAGCACTTTGTGGAAGAGTCCTAGGAACAACATTCAGCTTTTGCTGAGAAGTTGCGGCTCAGATGGTTAAGAATCTGTCTGCAGTGCAGGAGACCTGGGTTCAATTCCTGGGTCAGGAGGATCCCTTGGAGGAGGAAATGGCAATCACTTCAGTATCCTTGCCTGGAGAATCCCATGGACAGAGGAGCCTGGATGGTTACAGTCCATGGGGTTGCAAAGGGTCGGACATGACTGAAGCGACTTAGCAGGAGTGCTCTGGAAAGGACATTTTGGAGTGGGCACTGATGCTTCCTGTTCCTGAATGAAAATGCAACGGGAGACGACATTCCTTTCCCTGGCTGTTGTCATCTGGGGTGCCTCTGAAGCAGACCCTGAGACAGGGAATTGTGTGCAAGTGAATTATTCGGAAAGTGATCCAGGCAGACATGCTGGAGGAGCAGGGAGATGAAGCAGGCTGTGGAGATGGCCAACACAGAGCTCACTACTGAGCAGATTAACACTGCAATTGGAGCCTGACTGCAGAGGCGGCTATGGGAGACAGTGTCCAGCACTCACAGGGTTTTCTCATCTGGGGGATGAAGAAGCTGGGGGGTTTCCCACCATCTTTCATCCATCATTGGTGGAGTACTGCGGGGGATGGGTGGTAATCCAAAGTTCCTCCAGCTCCTCTCCCTCCTCGGGCAAAGGGGTACGAGTTCTGGTGGGTAGAACTTAGGCTGATGGTTGCTGAGGACAGAGTGGCTTCTACAGGGGCACTAGCCCATCCAACCCTTTTGCTCCTGGTTAATGTAGCCTGGTTTTGTTTGCAACAGCAGGGTGTCAAGGCAATGGATCATATTTGGGTTAAGTGAATTCCTGCAATCCTGTCCCAATGGTTTTCAGCCTCCTGGGAAGATGAAAGGTGGTCATGGGACCCCCATGTTCTGGACAATGAGACCAAAAGGTAAGACAGCTTTGGCGGCTTCTGGGAAAATGTTCACTTTATGATAAAAGCACCAACTCATCTGGCATCACATCCATCCCTTCTTTTAGGACTGGATGTGGCTACAATTTGTAGAGTCAAAGCAGCCTTCCTGGCACCTTGAGGGAAGAGTCAAGAATTCCACAATGCACTGACCACCACACTCTGGGCAAGACAAGGTATCACCTGTCTGATACTGCATTACCTGCCACTGAAAACACTTTTGAGTCATGCCCTTGGGAGAAATCCTGTTGAGCTGTTTGTAGAAGGTCAAGTATAGCTCCCGAGATCTGGACGTGAGTTAGTGTTCCACTGCCATAATAACAAATTACCATGGACTTAGTGGCTTAGACACAACTCTTGTCTCGCAGTTTAGGGAACAGGTCTAACATCAAGATGTCTGCAGGGCAAATCCTTTCTGGAGGCTTCAGGGGAGAAAGCTTTCCCTTTTTTTTTCCACCTTCTAGAAACTGCCTGCATTCCCCTCCACCTCACATTGCCCCCTCCTCCTGTCTTGTGATCCCACCTCCTACAGTAAGACTGATTCCTCCCACACACAACATACAAGGACCTTTATGATGACATTGAGTCCAACCAGATAAATCAGGATCACCTCTGAATTGCATGACCTTTGACCATATCTGCAAAAATCTCTTTTGCACATAAGGTGATGTACCCAGGTTCTAGGGGTTAAGACATGGATTATCTTCGGGAAGGACATTATTCAGCCTGCCACAGGAGACATGAGTGGATTATTTGAGGGTTAGGGGGCAGCTGGACTTTGCCTCTGGCTGTTGGGTCTGAGGGTGAGGGTGGAGGTGAGGTATGGTGTTTGGATGTCAGAGCCTAGAGCCAGAGGGAGGCAGGGAGTGAGACGCAGAAGCAAGAAGAGGTCACAGGTCCGGGGCTGTGGCTGTTGAAAGCCTGGGTCAAGTTTGACCACCAGGACTTTAAGTGAAGGTGTTGGGGGAGACGCCTAGTGGACACCTAGTTATGATGGATGGAGAAATGAATGAATCCCTCCAGACTCATCCTTCTTTCCTGCTGCGAGGATGTGCAAGCTGGCCCCTGTTCCCCTCTCCACCTCTCAGTGAGGAGAGCCTAGGATTTGAGGGGTTGGTGATGCTTCTGTTCCTTGGATCTTCGAAAAGGACCCTGAGCCTGTGCTTGGAGCTGGCGGGAGAGGTCTCTGGACAGAGGGGAGGGAGCAGGGAGACAGTCACATCCTAGGCAACCTCCCCAGAGAGTGGAGGCCAGACAGCAAGAGGCCTGGGAATGTGGGTCTGGAACAAAGCCTGCCTGCTCTGGGTGCGAACAGGCTGCCAAGAATGTCGCTCCACTGGTTCCCCGCTGCCCCTCAGCGCCCTGCCCTGGGCAAAGTGGAAGAGCATCAATAGAGGGAGAAAATAAACAAGCTCGAGACAGCCCCCCCCCTCCGAGGTCACAGCCTGGCCTCCAACTCTGAATCTCCGCTCCTTCCTGGTGACTCCAAGTCCCCTCCACGAATCTCAGGCCCTGATTCATTTTTGTCTGCTTTCTGGAAAGGGGTGGGTGCTCTGCAGAAGGAAAGAAAGGCAGGTAAATGGAGCCTTCGGCCTGAATAATCCTGCATAGTGACTCTCTTGACCCTCACTGTGGGCAGGAGGACTCAAAGAGGTTAGGTCACCTGCCAAGGTCACAGACAGGTGATAGAGGAGAGAGGATTCGAGTCTGATCCGACCCTATGTTTTCCTCGTGTCAACTACAACTGTCCCCTTCCACCTCTCAACCCACAGGTGGATGCCGACTTGTGAAACAGGCCTGTTTTCTCTATCGCGAGGTAATGGAAATCCGAGGGCTTAGCTTCAAATGGAGTGGGGGCTGTCGGAGTGGAGCCAGTGCCAAGACATTTTAAGTCGGACTCCATGATAAGCTGAGATTTGATATTTCTGGATAATTCCCAATGAGCGCCCTTCCTCTTTAATTATCCTGTGGTCACCCTTTCAAAGGTGATTAAAGCTATTCTTTAGTAGATGTGGTTATAGATTGAGTGGGAACCTGGTCTTTCTTGTGGTTTTCATTGCAGCAATTAAATCTGGCCGGCTGGTAGACGCTGTGTGGCAGGAGGGATTTTACGAAGCAAAATGATTTTCCCCTTCAGGCAATGTTAAATTTAGGAAAAATACAATTAATTATATCAGACAGGTATCTATTTTCTATCCTGCACACATTAGAGGCTCAAGGGCTTGTTTCACTCCAGCAGGGGAGCCCGTCTGGGTGCAAGGCTGCCACCCCTCGCTGAGCCCTAGGGCTTGTCCTGACATGAAGCCTCCTCCCCTGCCCTCCTGCCCTGCTCCCCACCCACGCCTCCCCCATCCAACACCCACAGCTCTCTTTGGAAGTAAAAATGAAAGGGCTGGTGTTTACCAGAACTTTCTCTAATGTTCCCAAACATATGATTCAGGTGTTCGGTGTTGAGACAGATGAGTGCTCTGAAAAAACCAAAGCCAAGCAAAGCCCATCTACGTTCCCCCAGCCTCCGCACATCCTTCGACCCTATAGAGACCCCACCCCCTACCCCAGTCTCTCTGCGGGGCTACTTCTCTCCATTGGCAAAATGAGATGTGGAACCAGACACTTTCAAAATCCTGCTCGGCTCCATGTTAGGAATGTCAACCATGGCTCAGGGAGATGAGAGTGCCACTGCCTCGGTAAAACACATAATTAATATTTTTTCTCAGGTGCTGTTTTGTGTTACTGATGTTGAAAGGGCCTTGGGATTCATAAATGATTATACTCTTTCCTCTTTGTTGGAAGCTTCATTAGCTCTCAGAGAGAGGGGCGGGGGGAAGGATTCACCAGCATTTATTGATAAGCCGAGTTCAGCTGTGTCATCAGTGAGAGCAGGTCATGAGCAGATGTTCAGAAAGTATTTGCTGAAAAATAAGAAGGTGACTTTTCAGAAAGGTCAATGATTTGGTATCATTTTCTAAACACCAATTAAATATCACACATATCTATTATTCATTCACCTATGAGGTCCAGATAGGTTTTTTGGGGGGGAAGGAGGGAGCCTTATTTAAGGCTTGCAAAATTGAGGTTTAAAAAATTAGGAACTACAGGTTTTAACCTATTAAGACAGCTAAATTTATTTAATTTTTAATTTTTCTTACTGGTGTATAGTTGGTTTGTAGTGTTGTGTTAGTTTCAGATGTACAGCAAAGTGAATCAGTTATACACATTGATAAATTAGGAGCTATATACACTACTATACATAAAATAGAAAACCAACAAGGACCTATTGTATAGCACAGGGAATTCTACTCAATATCCTGAAATAGCCTACATGGGTGATGAATCTGAAACAGAATTGTTTTTATAGAATATATGCTTGGGACTTGTCCACTGATTGGTCTTCCCAACATGCTGGCTCAGAATCTTGATACAGAGTCCTTCCATCTCTCTGTTTGCTTCCAAGTGGTACTAGTGGTAAAGAACCCACCTGCCAATGCAGAAGATGTTAAGAGGCTTTTATCCCCGGGTCGGGAAGATCATCTGGAGGAGGGCATGGCAACCTACTCCAGTATTCTTGTCTGGAGAGTCCCTATGGACAGAGGACCCTGGTGAGCTACAGTCCATGGGGTCATGAAGAGTTGGACATGACTGAAGTGACTTGGCATGCACGCGCACATGGGGCCCTCTCTAGACGTCATCGTTCTGCCCTTATTCCCTCTCCTGATAAACTGGGATAGGTTTACCTGCCAGCTGTCTCACGAGGGTGTTGTGAGGATTAATGAGATAATATTTTTTAAGTACTCAGAGATCTTCTAATGAAAGAGGCTATAAAAGTACAAAGTGTCACTATTATTATAATTAATGGCATTTCTGAGAGCTTTCAAAGTGTACATTGGGTTAGACGGAAGATAGAGGAGATCCCTGTTTTGGGAGTCAGCTTTCTCTTGGGGAAAAACAAGGCAAAAGAGCCTGTGTGTGGCCGAGATGGCTGTGAGGAGTCGGGGCTTGTATCCAGAAGTGGGAAGGGCATTGAGAAGCGGGAATCCAGAATGGGGTCCTGGCCGGGAAGTCACCGGTGCTGGGGACGCAGGAGGTGCAAAGATGGCTTCCCTTCTGGGGCAAGTAGAGGGCAGCTCGGGACCAGATCTCAACTTGGGCATTAAAGCAAAGTGCATCCCTGGGTGGTTGTTTCTCCTGTTGGGGCACATGTGTCAGTCCTGCCAAAGAGTCTGGCTCCTAACCCACAACCAATGCTCTCACTATATGCCTTATGCCAGTGCTCCTATCACACGCTACGGTTCAAACGAGAAAAGCCACAGTTGCTGGAAGCAAAGAGTTCAGAATCCATTAGGAAAAACAGGCATGTGTGCCGAGCTTGAGTGCTGGACATGATGGGGCTGCAACACAGAGGGATGTTGGGAGAACAGAAAAGGATGGTTTCGCCTGACTGTGGGAGTCAGGGAAGATATCCTGGAAGAGGAGGCCCTTGAAGTAGCTCCTAAAGGTCCAAAAGGGCAGCTGGTGGAGAGAGTGAGAGAGTGTGTGACTGTAGTGGGTGGAAGGGTTAATCCGAGCAGACAGCACAGCATGTGTGAGGCCAGGAAAGGCAGGACTATGGGCATGATGGGAGAAACTGTAAACGGGTGGGCTGGGCTGTGAGGGTAGGAGATCACCAGCTTACAAAGTGAAGCAAGGCCTTCCGGCCATGGGGAGAGTCTGACCTGAGGTGGTGGCCGCAGGAGGGGCTGAGTGCAGACCCCAAAAAGTAGGTTTTCTGCAGGACGGATGGAAGGGAACAGAGGAGGTGAGAGATTTATGCTAGCCTCTGCACTCTTTCTTCACCCGTCTGAGCTGTCAACTGGACTGTGTGGTCTTGGAGGGAAGACACTGTGCTTGCTCTATCTTTTCGAAAAGAACCTTAAGGACAGTGATGGGCACACGGCCTGATCCACGATTTGCAAGGCTCAGCCCTATATGAAAATCTGGGACCTCCTGTTCAGAAATTAAGAAGGTTAATTAAGCATGGAGGGCCCTTAATCCCTTTTAAGCACAGGGCCCTGTTTAGCCTCACGTGTGACACACAGCCCTATGAAGCTGCTCCTGACCTGCCCCATTGGAGGTACCCAGTGTCCTGGGCAGGACGGCCAGGGCATGTTTGGTGAAAGCATCAGGCAACGTGTTGAGACAGATTCACAGATTTAAGCATCCACCCGGCTGGTCCTCAGGCCTTTCTGTTTTGCACGTGGACACTGTTCTGATCGCCCAGATGTCAATAGGTATTCATGTAGAAAAAAGCAGCAGAAGAAAGATGGATGGCTCTTCAGTGTGTGTCAGACAGAAAACACAGAAATATTCTTCTGTTCTTCAATGGAGGAACTATATGAGTCAGCTCCTGCCTTGGCACCTGAATGACTTTTCTTGCCCGATGAATCAATTTAAATGGAATTACTAATTTATTTGAGTTAGTGAGTCAATGCCGGTGCCCACACATTCACCAGCTCTAGGACATCCATGTGTCTCCTTGGGATAATTTGAAGTTAATACATACTATATGTATTATTGTCGTTCAATTGCTCAGTCATGTCTGACTCTTTGCAACCCCATAGACTGCAGCACGCTGGGATCCCCCATCTTCTGCTGTCTTCCAGAGTTTGCTTAAATTCATGTCCATTGAGTCAGTGATGCTATTTAACCATTTCATCGTCTATCACCCCCTTCTCCTCCTGCCCTCAATCTTTCCAGCATCAGGGTCTTTTCCAATGAATCTGCTCTTCACATCAGATGGCTAAACTATTGGAGTTTCAGTGTCATTATCAATCCTTCCAATTAATTCACAAATATTTCTCCAGCACTGACTTTGGACACAGGATCTGGAACACAGGTGTGGACAAGACCAACTCCCTGCTGCCTTCATGGGCACCATGGTATCAAAATGACTAAGAAAGTATTAATTGTTACCACTTTCAGTGATGAACAATTCATTGCTATTTCCTCTATTGGATGTATTGTCTTCATCACTTGTAAAATGCATTTTATTTCAGGACACATAAAATTACATATAAGGTTTTCCACAGCTCATGGCTGGTTTTTGAGCCTGCTGATTGTTGATTTCCCATAAAATCTTCAACATCTCAACTTTGTGTCTACCAGGAGGCTATTTGGGAAGGTAACATCCCAGGAATTTAGTCCTGTATTTTTAGTTATATAAATTAGCCTCATTATTGGGGTTGAAAGCAATCGGTGTTTCATTAGAGTTGCCTTTCTGTTTCTCAGTCTTGTTCCCCTCACCTTCTTGCATCTTGGACCTTGATGCTGCATCTTCTCCCTCCCAGTTATGTACCTCACGTGTACATTTCTTCTGGCTTCCCAGGTGGCTCAGTGGTAAAGAATCTGCCTGCGAATGCAGGACACACAGGAGATGCAGGTTCAATCCCGGGGTCAGAAAGATCCCCTGGAGGAGGGCATGGCAACTCACTCCAGTATTCTTGACTGGGAAATCCCATGGACAGAGGACCCTGGTCCATAGGGTAGCAAAAGAATTGGACGTGACTGGGCAGGCACACACTTATAAATTTCTTTGGTACCTTGGTGGTAAGCTCTCACCCTTATTTTTAAGAAATAATTTTGATGGTATTACTTCATTTTCAATCATAAACATCTTGGAAGTTTAAAGTGTGTGTGTGTACACATGTTTCCTATGAACCAGGACACTTTTCATATCACTTAGGGGGCAGTGGGTAGCTGGCTAACTCACAATGGTCAGCAGAAATTTCATAGGCTTGTATCCAATTGTAATTTTAACACTGTTTATTAACTGTGTGACCTTGGGAAAGTTATTTAATCTCTCTAAGTTTCTGTCCTTGCATCTTTAAATGAGGGAAAATAGTGTATAAGGCTTTTATGGAGAGCAGAGAGAAGTCTCTGAAACAGTGAGCCCAATGTCAGCAGGCCCTCTATATCAATCACAGCTATTATTAATCTTCTGTGTATCCATCATCTTCCTTTCAGAAAGTTATGTTTGCCAGCATTTGAAAAAATTTCCCCCAGGTGATACTGTCAGAATCCCTTGTGTTTCCCTCCACTGTCTTTCTCTCCGCCTCTCCCCAGTGAGAACCTCTGAGTCCAGTCAACTGACTAATGGCCTTGACCATGGTCTTTAAGCTCTGCAAGCCCATTGCTCAAAACCTGTCAAGACATACCTATTTCCAGGAACTTAACATTTTCTCAATGATTCCCCAATGGAATCATTCCACACTCCAACCAATGACACTGTAACACTCAGGATACAAGTCAATGCCAGGCTCAATGCAACCCTTTTTCTCTATGTTTTACTTCATAACTGAATATTCATCAGAAGGACTGCTGGTGAAGCTGAAGCTCTAATACTTTGGCCACCTGATGCAAAGAAATGACTCACTGGAAAAGTCCCTGACGTTGGGAAAGATTGAGGGCAGGAGGAGATGGGAACAGCAGAGGATGAGATGGTTAGATAACATCACCTACTCAATGGACATGAGTTTGAGTAAACTCCAGGAGTTGATGCTGGACAGGGAGGCCTGGCATGCTGCGGTCAAAGATCAAAGATCTGAGTCTGGGACTCAGCCTTCATCTTTGCCTTGTACAGTCATTTCTCACCTATGTGAATAAGAACAGGGCATAATTTGGGTAGGGTACTGGGCTTGGTGAGAATATTAAAATGCTAGCTGATGAAATCCAGGAAGATATAAACTAGAGCATTCTGGTGGACTCAACAAGGTGAAAATTAACTAACCAGAGATACATTTCTGTATATATTAAAAATGAACAGAGCAAATCCCCTAAACAGGGACAAATCCTAAACAGGGACAAAAAGATTGGATGAGGGTGTTGTGGTTTAATAGAATTAATAAGAGAAAGTCTGAAGGATTATTAGTTGGCTGTCAAAGATTGATAAGATTCAATTTTGGGACACATCTGATAAAACAGAAATAAAGCAAAAAGTGAATTTTGATTATTTAAAGAGAAACTTGCATTTAATAAAAGCATAAATTGTTTTCTCACACCACTCAAAGAGGAAATGCCTTGGAGAGATTCAAAAGAGAAAGGGAAAGTCACTCAGTTGTGTCCGACTCTTTGTGACTCCATGAACTGTACAGTCCATGGAATTCTCCAGGCCAGAATACTGGAGTGGGTAGCCTTTTCCTTCTCCAGGGAATCTTCTCAACCCAGGGATTGAATCCAGGTCTCCCGTATTGCAGGTGAATTCTTTACCAGCTGAACTACCAGGGAAGCCCAAGAATATTGGAGCGGGTAGCCTATCCCTTCTCCAGCAGATCTTTCCAGCCCAGGAATCGAATGGGGTCTCCTGCATTGCAGGCAAATTCTTTAACAACTGAGCTACCAGGGAAGCCCACATAGATTCAAACAGGCTATCAATGATTGCCAAAATAAGTCTTTGATTTAGAGAAGAAACATCAAGACAGGTCAAAATGGACACGGCTTGAAGATAATTGTGATGTTCACAAAGCTGTCATCTGGTCACACAAAAGGATCTTCTGGAGTTTAGAAAAAATGCTTCATTGTTTTACTCACAATGATATACCTAAATTGATCACAGTAGTGAATCATCTTTGGCTGGGTAATTTTCAGAGTATTTTCAAGGATGTTTCTGTTACTTACCAACAACACAATTCTGTAAAGATGGGACAGGGACAGAAATCAGAGCCTGAGAACTTTAAATACCTCCAACCTTCTTTTCCCCACAATCTGGCAGTAAGTAACTGTTGGTCATTGTTTGCTTATTCTCAAGATGCAATTGAAGCCTTTTTGCAGCTGGAAAGGTAGGCTGTCATGGTAGTGGATAATTTTTGTTTTTGCTTGTTTGTTTCTGATATGGAGAGATCTAACCTATCTCTCCAGTAACAGGGCATGTATTTCTTATTAACAAAGTTTGAAAAAGTTTAGCCTTTTCTAACAAAAACTTCATCTTCTATCTTTAGGAAGAGTAGAGCAACCATTAATAAATGCAATTCTAAAGCTATGAGTCACAGTGCTTTCAGAGATACTCAACTTCCTTGGCCTAAGGTGTTTCATTAGCTTCAGTGACAATGTAATCAACAACTTTGGGGATTCTTCAGCTTTTACTTTATATAACAATAAGAGGTCAACCTGTATATTTAGGAATTTCACCTTCAATCCTGGTTGTAGGCTGATACAGTCAAGTACTGCAACAGAAGTCTACATACACCCAGTCTTATCATCAACAAAAATAAACATCCATAACATCCTAAAGAGCAGACTCTAAATGAGCTAAAACCCAGAGATTTAGTTTTCTGGACAAAGAGTGCCCTTAAACTTTAGTAAAAAGGCCTTATCAGATACTGTTAGTAATGGTACCATGATAAGCTGCTAGGCATTGATCCTTAAATCTGTGTTTTTCTAATTTTAAAAAATACATCAACTTCCATAGGCCATTGGACATTCATTTAAAAACTAAAAGCATAAAATGAATGATAACTGTCTCTGCTTTTGTAATAACATCATTTCATATGGGTATTGTGAGCCCCTGATAAGACATGATAAGAAAGTCAGTCACTCTAGTTCTGTGGCATTATTTCCAAAAGCCCAACATCCTAATCCAATCATGAGAAAAACACCAGGCAAAGCCAGATTAGGGAACATTCTACAGGGTACCTGGTTATTACTCTTCAAGAATGTCAGGGTCATCAAAACAGGGAAAAACTGAGAAAACGTAGCAGCCCAGAGGAGACTGGGGCAGAGGGAAAGTCAATGCAATGCAAGCCCCTTGAATTCCTCGGAGAAATTTAATGGAAAAACTGGTGAAATCCAGGTAAAGTGTGGAGCTTAGTAACTATTAACGTACTGATGTTGGTTTCTTAGTTTTGACATATATACCAAGACAGTGTAAGATGTTCACAATGGCAGAAACTGGGTGAAGTGTACATGGGGATTCTCTGTACTATCTTTGAAAAATTGCTATACATTTAAAAGTAGTCCAAAATAAAAGAACTCATTTAAAAACACATTTTGAAGAATGAAATAATGCCGTTTGCAGCAACATGGATGTATGCATCTGTTCAGATGGAAAGATATTATTTTACCCTCTGTTACTGTGGAAATTTTAGGAAAATGAAGAAATGACAAGGGACATTGAGAAGGATGGAAAGGTGGCTTTTGTGGAAATACCTTTAAGGTATTAAGAAAATACCTGTTTAGAAAAATACCTGTAAGGACTAGAAGACCAGGTTAGACTGGTCATCTCAGGATCCTGAAGGGTGAAGTCGGGGAATAGGAGACAGGAAGATGTCTGGGATCCATGGGGAGATGTAGGACATTTTTTGTAGGAGAGGAAAGAGCCCTGAGCCCTGAGTAGATTTATACTTGTTGCAGATTTATTTATGAGATGTCCACCAGGCTTCCCTGGTGGCTCAGACAGTAAAAAATCTGCCTGCAATGCAGGAGACCTGGGTTTCCTGGGTTGGGAAGATAACCTGAAGAAGGGGATGACTATCCACTCCGGGTATTCTTGCCTGGAGAATTCCATGGACAGAGAAGCCTGGCAGGCTATAGTCCATGTGGTTGCAGAGAGTCAGACAGGACTGAGTGGCTAATACTGACTGAGGTGCTTCACCTCCTGCTGTCTCTAGATTGCCCCCATCTTACTTGTGCCTAGTCTAATCAACTCAGTTCTAATCATGACAAGAGCAGTTGGTTCTTTCTTTCCTGTGTAAACTTGAACTTGAGAAGAAGTAAAGTATGGAGCTGCCGGAGCCAACTTTCTACTGAGAGGTGAGATTCTTCCTGAGAATAGATCTAATTTATGGGAAGCAGGATTGAGGGGTGGAGTGAATCTGGTCCCTAGTGATGTCACTTAGTACCTGCATTTATATCAGCCATCCACCTGTGCTCTTCAATGACAGGGACCAAGGTGTTTCTTTTCAGCATTGGCTATTTAGGGTGGGTTTTTTTTTTTTTTTTTTAAAGTTTTGTGGCCACTTGCAATCAAAACCATCCTTATTGTGTTCATTCTTTTAAGTCTTGATTCATTTAGCAAGTGTTTATTGAGCTGCTATTTTCAGCTGAGCATTCGGCTACATCTAATGAGGGATGAGGAGACAGGTAGGAACAGAGATGCAGATGTAGAGGATGGACTTCTGGACACAGCAGGGGAAGGACAGGGTGGAGCGAATTGAGAGATTAGGACTGACACATATACACTCCCATGTGTAAGACAGATTGCTAGTGGGAAGGTGCTGTATGGCACAGGGAGCTCAGCTCCGTGCTCTGGGATGACCCAGAGGGGTGGAGTGAGGGGTGGATGGGAGGGATTTCCAAGAGGGAGGGGATATATGTATACATATAGCTGATCCATGTTGTTGTACAGCAGAAACTAACAACATTGTAAAGCAATTATACTCCAATTAAAAAATAAAAAAGATATATTGTATAGCACAGGAAATTAGAGCCATTATCTGGTAATAATTTTTAATGGAGTATAGTCTGGAAAAATACTGAATTGCTGTTATGAACCTCTCTAATATAACATTGTAAATCATCTATAGTTCAATTAAAAATAAAAAAAGCAAAAAAAAAAAAAAGTGAGAAGATAAAGATAAAAGAGCTGGGATATTAGACATTGGCTGCATTGCTTTTCTTGAAATAGTTTGCCCCTTCAACGCCAAAGGTCTGGACCCATGTCTCCTGGGAATCCAGAATGCCCAGTAACTTCTTTCTAAATAAAGATGCGTACCACTCCTTCTCTTCTACCAACAATTGACTTCCTTTTTCATGTTTCTCAAGGGGAATAGGCACTTCTGTGAGCTACTTCTCTCCATGAAACTAACAGGTCAACTCAGTTTAACAAGCCATCCATCTTCAGTGGGAGTGAAGGGATACAGGAAAGAATGAGACGTTGTTTTTACCCATAAAATCACACCAAATTGTGGCTGTGATGGTTGCACAGACAAATGATCTCACACAACTTGATAAACAAGAGGACAAAGGTAAGATGGAGTGCCAAGGGAGCACTCCAGACCTCACTCCCTCCAGGAGGACTCCTTCTGAAGGATTTGGGGAGGGAGGTTAGTGGTACCACCTGCTACAGAAAGACAGATTTGGAGACGAGGACAAAGGCTCAAGGTTTTAGGTGGTTGCAGCCAAAGTGATAGACTCAGATAGACCCCCTTACCAGCACGGTTTCTGGAAGAGATAGCAGAGAAGTCAAGGGGGCATTCAAGGAGGACCAGGAGTTGGACCACATACAGAAACACGTCAGCTTTTCAATTCCTCTATCTTGGAACCCTTAGGAGGTCTTGGCTTTACAAAACAACATATTACCTCTGAATATGAGTCTCCAAAATCCTGGCAGGGGGGCCAGTCCAGCTGGCACTGTTGCCATATGTGTTTAGAATCTCATGCACAATAATTAATTTCCATTCTGTAAAAATGAATAATTAATATAGCATCCCACGTCAATTGATCCAAACAGAAGTTGACACATATTAAGAGACACACGCTGCTGAGCAAACTTTTTAAACTGAGGCATATTATTAACAAAGCAACTTTTTAAAAAATACCCTATCTTCTAGACCATGGGAATTGAACATATTCCAACAAAGAGGGCAGGCCAAGCAGAGGGTGTCAAGTTGCGATTTGGGGAGGAGGAGGTAATGGAAAGATTGCACGCTTTTGAAGTTGCTGGTGGGGGAGCTGGAAACGAAGATGAAGGATACTCCAGGGATAGAGGGAGAAGAAAATAAAATGACAGCCTTAAAAGAATTTAAGAGCAAAATATTTTACTTTGATTTTTAATTATGCAGCCATGATAGAGAAATATGGGCATGGTGATGGTAACATTAGGAAGATAAAAAAAATGATTTAAAAAACTATCCATGACAGATGCTGGTTAGTAGAAGCAATAGAGGCCTGACAGCTTCATCATCTTCCCTGTCTGATTCCAAGGTTCCCTTAATAAGTCAGTTAAAAACATCGACAGTGTTACCACATCTGTGAAGGATGAGAAGCTGGGTTACAAATACACTGGCTGGTGTGATGAGCATCTAATGGGTCCCTATTCATCTGAATTCTGAGACCATGAGCTATGCTGTGATGGAATTGGTATCATTTTCATAACTGTTAATACTGTTATTAAATAATAGCATCTTCAGTTTATTCAGAGCCTTGTGTGTCCGACACTGTGCAAGGCACTAAAAGGCTTCCCTGAACCTGCTAAGAGAGTGGGCACAGTTGACCTTACTTTCTAGATTGTGAGATAGAGGTTCAGTGGGGATAAGAAGATACCCTCCTATCCCTTGCAGCACAGGCACTGAGGACGGTGGGAGTCTTGACACCCTTCTGAGTTGGTGCTCATCCTGTGAAATGCTGCTATTTTCTCTTTAACAAGGATGGAGGCAAGTTTCCGACATCAGGTCTAGGAAAAAAAGACTTCTGGGGGGAAAAAAGATGAGGGAAGGGCAGAAATACAATAAGCAGCATTTTTCTTGGACCCTGGTGGTGTTAAATGCAGAATAGTGTTGACTGGTATAGAGGTCCAGAAGGACAAGGCAGTTTTTGCACCAATGCCGTTTTGCTGCATGAACAGAAGTATGATGCTATGAGTGAGGAAGGCAATGGGTTAAGTCAGATGAACAGAAGCATGATTGTTTGAATGAGGGCAATAATGAGTTAAGTCTGATGTCTCCTGAAAGGTGTACTCAGCTCCAGGTGCCTCATTTTAGGAGAAGTCACTAGACCTCTAGGAGGGCAGTGAGAAGCCAGCCTGGTGATGAGACTGGAGGTCCTCTGTGTGAGGACAGTTTGAGGAGCTCTTCAGATGAAGCCCAAATCATTTTCTTCCTCTTATGAGTCACCCCAGAGGCCAGAGGAAGGATCCAAGGAGCACCACTGAGGCTAGTCTGGAAGGAAAGCCCAACGTCAGAGCCACGTGATAGCCTGGTAGATATGCAGCATCTGGCCTGAGCTGGGCTTGGGTGGGGCAGACAGAGGTGAAGGAGCCACTGTCCTTATTCTAGGACATAAAACATGCTGTGAGGAATTCTGAGCTGGCCACATGGAGAGGAGGAAGATGGAAAACAGAGAGGGAGAGGGAGAAAGAAGACAGAGATGTCTAACCAGTCCCTAGCTGTTCAAGCCATCCTGGTGACACTCCAGACACACAAATCAAGAAGCCACGGTGGGGGCTTCCCTAGTGGCTCAGTGGTAAAGAATCTGCCTGCCAAAGCAGGGGATGTGAGCTTGATCCCTGATCTGGGAAGATCCCACGTGCTGTGGAGCAGCTAAGCCCGTGTGCCACAACTACTGAGACTGTGCTCTAGAGCCCTGGAACTGCAACTGCTGCAGCCCGTGCACCTAGAGCCTGCACACAGCAGCAAGAGGAGCTGCTGCAGAGGGAAGCCTGTGCCCCACAATGAGAGGGCAGCCCCTGCTTGCCACAATGAGATAAAACCTTCTGCAGCAATGAAGACTCAGGACTTTGTGGTTGTTCAGTCCCCAAGTCGTGTCTGACTCTTTGTGACCCCATGGACTGCAGCACACCAGGCTTCCCTGTCCCTCACCATATTCCAGAGTGTGCCCAAGTTCATGTCCATGGAGTCGGTGATGCCATCCAATCGTCTTATCCTCTGTCACCCTCTTCTCCTTCTGCCCTCAATCTTGCCCAGCATCAGGGTCTTTTGCAATGAGTCAGCTCTTCGAATCAGATGGCCAAAGTATTGGAGCTTCAGCATCAGCACCAGCCCTTCCAATGAGTATTCAGGGTTTAATTTTTTTAAGATTTGACTGGTTTGATCTCCTTGCTGTCCAAGGGACTCTCAGGAGTCTTCTCCAGGCCCATGGATCAAAAGCATCAATTCTTCAATTTGCCTAAAAAGTCAAAAAGGCTCAGCCAAAAATAGAGAAGCCATGGTGGAAAGTCAACCCAGTTGAGCCTTCAGACGATTTCAAGCCCAGCTGTCTTCTGTTTTTAAGCTTACGGGAAACCCATGGGCCTGACAGAGGCAGTAACAAATTGCTGTTTTAGGCTGCAAAACTTGGGATGGTAGGTTGCATGCTAATATATAATTAGAGGAGACAGTGTGGGGTGGGGCAAACTCTCCTCCATGCGTCCTCTCTCTTCTCCAGCCAGCTATCCCAGGCAGGTGTTCTATAAAACACCTGTAAAATGCTGACCTGGCAGCATTCCCTGTAAAAGCCAAAGCAGTCAGGACCTTTCAAGGCCTTCACTAGGAGCTAAGACACACTTCCTTCTGCCGGGGTCCCACCGGAAGGAATTGCGAAGTCACAGGGCAAAGGTCATGGATACGGGGAGGGGAGTCATCGGGGCCATTTTTGTGCTCCATCGATGACAGCCCAGCACGGCCTGTGGGGTCCTGTGAGCCGAGCTTTCCCAGACCCTGCCCACAGAGGTGCACTAGGGTGCAGAGCAATCGCAATGGGATCATTTCAGGTGGTGATGCTGTGATCTGAAACACACATCACCTTTCTTAGCTGGAAAAGACTTCTAATGCCGATATTGTCCACCCCTCCCATTTTATACACGGAGGAGCCAGGGGTCAGAGATGCTGAAAGATTTCCTGAAGGCCTATGAACAGCGAGGGCGGCAAGGGGTGGGGACGGGCCTGGGACCTAGCTGATCCAGCTGGGGAACCTTGGATCCCTCCTCTGATCTCAGATTTGCTTCTGATGAAATTGGAGTTGTTGGTGCTCTTGGAAATACACATGTGGGGGCCACCTGGTGTGCCCACACATGTGGTCACACTGATGATTGTGATTGCAAGGTAGGAACCAGGCCTGTGTGGTTTCCTGACTACTAACTCAGTCCTCTTCCTGCCACATCCAAGGCCACGAGGTCAGCCTTCCTGTGCAGATTAACTCATACTCAGCAACACAAGCTCAGCATCAATGTTGAGCTGCCCACAGCCTCCAGCAGGTGCCTGCAACAGCCATAGAACACACTGAGTGTCTTCTCTCTGGAAACGTCAGTTTTAACTGCTGTGTGCGTGTGTGTGTGCATCTCTGTACAGGAATGCATATGCCTGTAATAAAATCATTATCTTTTCCTAACAATTCCCACATCATCATATCTGACAGAATAGATTTACTGTTTCTGAAAAATGCTGAATTTCTACACTATAGGCATGTGGTCTTGATTAGAGGAATCACAAACAGCTTATTGGTTTTCTTATTTTAAGGAAATAATGACAGAAAAGTTATACTATGTTGATAGGGTGTGGAAGACTCGAAGCAGGACTCTAGTTGGAAATGATGAAGAGAATATCGTTATTTAAAATTGTGTGTGTGTGTGCTGAGCTGTGTCCAACTGTTTGTGACCCCATGGACTCAGGCCTGCCAGGCTCTTCTGTGCATGGGATTTCCTAGGCTAGAATACTGGAATGGGTTGCCTTTTCCTACTCCAGGGGATCTTGTTGACCCAAGGATTGAACCCAAGTCTCTTAAGTCTCCTGCACTGGCAGGCAGGTTCTTTACCCCTGCCACCTTCTTTACCCCTGTGTCACCTGGAAAGCCTCATGTAAAAATTAATGGAAGTCTATGAAACAATTATGAGTAGGCTATTGAGTGAAAGCAACCCCTTTGTAACAAATGCCATCACAAGGAGATATCTGATTTCTAGAAAATAAGTCTAAAGGGTACAATCAGTGTTTCAAGTGTCTTGACTAAAATGGTGTAACATTTGAGACATCTGTTCGAAAGCTTGTCTGGCTGCATGGGCAGCTCACTGGGCCCAATTCCCAGGTTTCAGCCACTCTTTAAGCAGAGGCTGATGCATGGAGCCATGGTACGGGATGAGGGGTTAGCAATGCTCCATGCATAACCCTGGACAGGTTAGTAAACTCTTAGGGGCTTGGTTTCCCTCCTTAAAATATAAACTGAACTAGAAAGCTCTGCTTCCTTCCTGCTGTGAGAAAGACCAGGACTTATGAGTGTGAAAACTCGGTGTGCCGGTGGGTGGCTACACACATACACTCACTAAACTGAACGGAATAGGCTTATATTTTATTAAGTGCATTTTATAGCAATTTAAATGAAGGCAGAGTCCAATAAACTAAAAGAAGTCATGACAAGTGCCCACGTGCATGGAGAAGGAAATGGCTACCCACTCCAGTGTTCTTGCCTGGAGAATCCCAAGGATAGAGGACCCTAAGGGGGTTGCAGAGTCGGGCATGACTCAGCATGAACGCATGCCCATGTACACAGACACACACACACACACACAGAGTTTGCACATAATCTTCTACAAAGAAGGTTGGGGAGCAGAGAGAGGTTTATGTCACATGTTCTTAGTGTTATTCTTATGTTGGAAGAGTTCATTTTTCACCAGGGTTTAAAGACTCAGGTCGGGTATCTCTAGTTATTTGGTAATCTTTCTATTCCACTTTATTTTTTAGCGGATTTTTTTTTTTTTTATCCCAAATAAAAGAAAACTATGTTAGTTGCAGTGAAAGACCTGGAGGAGCTCAGGTCTGCCCTGTGAGCTCTTTCAATGAGCCCTGAGCCCTGAGCCAGTCTTTGGGGGAGGGCTGTGTGTGCTGCGGGCACCCAGACAATGCGAAAGGCATGGGGCTTGTGATATTAGTTTTCATCAAATACTCATAGCTCACACTTAATGGCTCCTTTGCATGAAAACCTTTGACTGTCCAATTTTAGGGAGAAACACGGCTCTTTTCTTTTCTTGTTAACCATTCATCTCGGCTTCTGGGAAGACCTAAAACACCCCGTCTGTCTTTGTTGGAAACTTGTTTTCCCATCAAGACTGACCCCGTTTCTTTGCACCTCTAGGTGCAAACGTGTAGGGTAAGGGCCCCCTACACCCATGCTCACTCTGGTGGCTCAGACAGTAAAGAATCTGCCCACAGTGCAGGAGACCTGGGTTCGATCCCTGGATTGGGAAGATCCCCTGGAGAAGGAAACAGCAACCCTCTCCAGTATTCTTGCCTGGGAAATCCCACGGACAGAGGAGCCTGGCAGAATACAGTCCCTGGGATTGCACAGAGTCGGACATGACTGAGCAACTAACACTTTCTTTAAAAACCTTCCCTGGTGGCTCAGACAGTAAAGAATCAGCCTGCATTACAGGAGACCCAGGTTCAATCTCTGGGTCAGAAAGATGCCCTGGAGAAAGCAAGGGCAACCCACTCCAGTATTCCTGGCTGTAGAATCCCATGGACAGAGGAGCCTGGTGGGCTACAGTCTACGGGGTTGCAAAGAGCGACTGAACGACAACAAACAACAGCCAAATCATGTGGTCACTGCAGTAAACTTTTGGAATGAATATTTGCAGTGAATGTAGTTAGCTGACTTCTTTTTTTCCCCAAAAGATGTGGTGAAATATACATACAATTTACTGTTTTATCCAGTTTTAGGTGTGCAGTTTGGCAGCATTCAGTATATTTATCATTGTACCGCCAACATCACCATCCATCGCTAGGACTCCTTCATCTTCTCTCATCACCCCAAAGAGAAATCCTGAATCCATTAAACACCAACTCTCTATTTCTCCTTGCTCAGCCACTGCTCACCAGTGCTCTACTTTCTGTCTCTATGAATTTGCCTATTTTAGGTATTTCATACAATTAGAATTATACAGTACTTGTCTTTTAGGGACTTACTTCATGTAGCGTAATGTCCTCAAGGTTTGTCCATGCTGGAACATGTGTCAGAATTTCCTTCTTTTTCAGGACTGAATAGTATTCCATCAGATGGATAGACCACATTTTGTTTATCCATTCATCCTTCAATGAACCCTCAGGCTGCTCCCATATTGTGGCTGTTTGTGAATAATGCTGCTATGAACATGGGTGTATGACTACCTCTTTAAGTATCTGCTTTCAATTCTTTTTATTTTTTTTTAATTTCATTTTATTTTTAAACTTTACATAATTGTATTAGTTTTGCCAAATATCAAAATGAATCCACCACAGGTATACATTCTTTTTAAAAATTTTATATTTATTTATGTTTGGCTGTGCTTGGTCTTCATTGTTGAGTGGGCTTTTCTCTTTCTAGTTTTCTCTAGGCGAGTGGGGGCTACTCTGTAGTTGCGGTGCATGGGCTTCTCAGTGCAGTGGCCTCTCTGGTTGCAGAGCACCAGCCTCAGCAGCTGCGGCTCCCAGGTGCTAGAGCACAGGCTTAGTAGTTGTAGCACATGGGCTTAGTTGCCCCGTGGCATGTTAGATCTTTCTGGACCAGGGAGTGAACCCGTGTCTCCTGCATTGGCAGGAGGAACCTTTACTACTAAGCTACCAAGGAAGCCCTTTGAGTTCAATTCTTTTAGTTGCTTACCTAGATGTGAAATTGATGAATCCATGTTTAATTTTTTAAGGTGCTGCCGAATTCTGAGTCTTGGGCTGGAGCATGTGGATGGCTGTGCATGGATCCTCTTTGAACCCCAGCTAACCCTTCAGGGGCAAAGAGAGGTTCTGGAGGGTGGGCAGTGGGGCATGAAGCCATCCTTCCTGGAAATTGTTAATTCAGTGCCACCCAGTGCAGACCCCAGCTGCTCCAGCGTGTTGGTTTTTTTTCCTTCATGAATGTTCTGGAGTATAAGTACTGTGAGCTCTTTGCCAGACCCTGTGCAGAGGGGTTATTAGGTATACTACATGGAGAGAAGAGGCTTGAAAATCTAAAAAGGTTGATCGTTAGCTCCGCCCCTCTGAGATGGAACCAGGTGTGCACTACATAAGCTCTCCAGTTCTCAGATATCTCCATTATAGAGGGAGCCAAGGTCCCCATCAGGGTGTGAAGAGTAGGAATTAGAGATGGTATGTTCAAACAGAGTGGTGGTGATAGTTCAGTGGCTAAGTCGTGTCCACATCTTCACGACCCCATGGACTGCAGTACATCAGGCTTCCCTGTCCTTCACTATCCCCCAGAGTTTACTCAAACTGATGTCCATTGAGTCAGTGATGCCATCCAACCATCTTATCCTCTGTCCCCCCTTCTCCTGCCCACAATCTTCCCTGGCATCAGGGTCTTTTCCAATGAGTTGGCTCTTTGCATCAGGTGGACAAAGCACTGGACCTTCTGCTTCAGCACCAGTCTTTCCAGTGAATATTCAGGATTGACTTCCTTTAGGATTGACTGGTTTGATCTCCTTGCAGTCCAAGGGACTTTCAAGAGTCCTTTCCAGAACCACAGTTTGAATACATCAATTCTTCAGCACTCAGTCTTCTTTACGGGTCAACTCTCACCTTCGGTACATGAATGCTAGAAAACCATAGCTTTGACTATACAGATTGGAAGGTAAACAGTCACAGCAGTCGGTCCAAAGGCAGCAGCTGGCAGGGCTGAGATTTGAAACTCTAAGCCTCTGATTCTGAACCTCATGCTCCTCCAATGCAGTTTACACAGACCCTGACTTAGTGTTTCTATCTGCAAAATGGGAACCAAATCTGATCCTCCCAGCTCAGCTGCCAGGCACCCTGGGGAGGGCTTGGGTCAGGAGACTGTCGACTCTTGGCCCTGAAGGGGCCCTGACTTCATGGCAGGCATTGGGCTGAGATTTGCAAACTTCATCTCATGATGCGTGTCTCCAGCCTGGGCTTTTAAGGGAGGGTCCCCAGGACAGTTGCAAGAGTCTCTCTTGGAGAGAAGAAGTCTGCTCAAGACATCACAGCTGCAACATGGTGGGGTGCGTTCTTTCTCTCCCGTCTCTGCTCCTGCCATTCGCCCTGGGCTCCGAGGGAGGCCGGGCAGTGTCTGGCAGGCTTCTGCCTGGTGCCGGGGCCCGGGGCTAATGCCGTGGCTGGGGCCGCTGCTGTCTCTGCCCCAGTTTCCTGCGTCTGGATGGGTCTGAGCTTGCAAGTGGTTTCCTGTTTCTCTGCCGCTCAGGACTGGCCTAATTGGAAAGACATGTTGGCTGGTGTGTCCAGTGTGCGGCAGTGGAGATGCTGTTGTGGGGGGTGGGCGGTGGGGTGCGGGGGGTCCACTTTGTTCCAGTTGTGTCTATAGAGGAATCTGGAAGCAGACACGTGGGAGGATTGAAGACAGATTTCAGGGGTGCTGAGAGTGTGGGGGATTCTCCATGCACCGCATCACCCAGAGCATTTGGTGCAAAGCATCTTGGAGTGGGCAGCATGGGAGCCTGTCCTCAGGTAGGCAGGGGCCCTGGCCCTCTGAGCCTCTTTCCTGGTCAAGAGGTGAGTGTGGTTCTGAGTCACAAAGGTGGGAGGACACATACGACCATGTGTTTTGTGGGCACCAAAGTACAACACAGATGTCAGCCACTCTGAAGACCTGGGCTCAAAATCTGCAGTGAACAAATACATATAACTTTTAGAATTTTGTTTTTCAGTCGCTCAGTCGTGTCTGACTCTTTGCGACCCCATGGACTGCAGCACACCAGGCTTCCCTGCCTGTCACCAAATCCCGGAGCTTGCTCAAACTCATGTCCATTGAGTCAATGATGTCATCCAACCATCTCATCCTCTGTCTTCCCCTTCTCCTCCTGCCCTCAATCTTCCCCAGCATCAGAGTTGAGCATTTGGGCTTCCCTGGGGGCTCAGCTGGTAAAGAATCTGCTTGCAATGTGGGAGACCTGGGTTCAGTTCCTGGGTTGGAAAGATTCTGCTAGAGAAGAGAACGCTACCCACTTCAGTAGTCCAGCCTGGAGAATTCCATGGACTGTATAGTCCACGGGGTCGCAAAGAGTTGAACATGACTGAGCGACTTTCACTTTCATACGAGTTCAGTTGCTAAGTTGCATCAATCTTTTCTCAGCATCAGGGTCTTTTCCAAGAAGTTGGCTCTTCACATCAGGTGACCAAAGTATTGGAGCTTCAGCTTCACCATCAGTCCTTCCAGCGAATATTCAGGATTGATTTCCTTTAGGATTGATTGGTTTGATCTCCTTGCTGTCCAAGGGACTCTCAAGAGTCTTCTCCGACACCACAATTCGAAAGCATCAATTCTTTAGCTCCCAGTCTTCTTTGTGGTCCAACTCTCCCATCGGTACATGGTCCATTTAGCCCCCAAAGGCACATATCAGAGCACAAGTTGAAGTGTGCTAGACCCCTTCAGAGTGGATAAAGAAGGGAACTCAAAGAAGACACCTGAGAAGTATCTTATAAAGGAAGAAATAATCATGCTTTCATACTGTCTGTGACTTAGAGTGTTCTTGATCTGGGCAAGAAATCTTCAGATTCTGATTTCAGCTTCTTGCTTTCGGATTTCATATAGAATCTAGAGTAGAAGCCCTTTGCTCCATCACTGCCTTCCTCCTATACATGTCTGAAAAGCCTCAGTTTCTTCATCTGCCAAATGGCCACCCAGGCATGGGTCTTGAGGATTGAAAGGGATCATGAGACTAAGAGTTCAGCATGCCCTCAACTGCTATGGAATTCTCTGGCTGCTGGTCTTTTTGCTTCCCAAATAAGTTGTGGATTCAGAGACTATAAGAAAATCCTGATACGCTGATTCTCATTGTATGGTTTTGTCCAGCTCTTTCCCATAAGCTTACCTGGAAGAGATGACAGCCATGAAAAGAAGCTGTCCTTGGATTGGTGGCCAGTGGCTGGTGCCCTGCCTCTGGGATTCAGTTTCTTTCCACAAGTTCTTCCCCTAAGTTTCTGTACAACAGACCTCCTTGTTTCTGCCCTGGGGCTCATTTGCAAGGCCAGATGTCATGCTGTGACGTGGTCGCCCACGTGACTGAGGGAACCCTGGCCAACTCAAGTGGCAGTCCATCCCTGCTGTGTGGTGACCGGCTACAGGGACATGGGTTTAGGTTCAGCTCATGCTGGTGCGCTGATCAGTCTCCCCCAGAGCTCAGCGATGGGGAACTCCCCTCTCCCTACACCCACCACCCTTTGGGCATGACACAGGGTCCCAGCTTTGTGCAGAAGGCCCTGGGGTGTGAAAGGTGTGTTGACCAGAAGGTCTAGCCCTTCGCTTCTCCCTGCAGCCACAGAGTTCACTGTCCAGGCCAGCTGGCTGCCACAGTGCACCCTTCACCCCCGGGATGGCCCGAGGTCAGAAGGGAGGGACTCCCAGCTGGTTCTCAGTAAAAATGGCAAAGCAGGCACCATTTTTCTGATTTTGAAGAGACAATGAGATGTAGCAAGGGTTTTGCCGTCAGATTGGAGCAAAGCAGACATTCAGCAGCTGTGTGTCTGGGATAAGCTGGCTCGCTCCTCCAACGTCAGTTTTGCTCATTTGTAAAAATGAGGATGAGGCTGTGTGCACACATGCCTGAGTGTGCATGTGGGTGGGATGATCAGTAGAGAGGAAGGTACCAAGGACGGGATCTACCGCATGCTAGGGGCTCCATAAGGTTAAATTCACTCCCTGCTCCTTTTCCCCAGAGTATGCTGTGGAAAGTTTCTCAATCTCTTTTAGCAGCTTCAAAATCTCTTTTAGCAGAAATTAAAAAAAAAATTGTTTTCTTATTTGAAGTGTACTTGATTTACAGTGCTGTATTAATTTCAGGTGTGCAGTGGTTCAGTTACACACACACACATTTTGTATGTATATATTTAAGAATCTGAGAGATATGTATATATCATATGTATGATATATATATATATATATATATATATATATATATGCATGCTTGCTAAGTCACTTATGCATGTGTGCCAAGTTGCTTCAGTTCTGTCTGACTCTTTGCGACCCCATGGACTGTAGCCCACCAGGCTCTTCTGTCCATGGGATTTTCCAGGCCAGAATCCTGGAGTAGGTTGCCATTTCCTCCTTCAGGGGATCTTCCCAACCCAGGGATCCAAATTACATCTCTTATGTCTCTTTCATTGGCAGGCAGGTTCTTTACCACTGGCATCACCTTTTCCCTTATAGGTTATCACAAAATATTAAGAATAGTTCCTTATGCAATACAGTAGGTGCTTGTTGGTTGTCTATTTTATATAATAGTGTGTGCATGTTACTCCCAAATTCCTAATTTATCCCTCCCCTACCAAACCCTTCCCTTCTGGTAACCCTAAGTCTGTTTTCTATGTCTATGAGTCTGTATCTGTTTTGTAAATAAGTTCATTTGTATCATTTTTTTTAGATTCCACATATAAGTGATATCATATGATATTTGTCTTTCTTTTTCTCACTTACTTCACTTAGTACGATCATCTCTAGGTTCATTCAAGTTGCAAATGACATTATTTCACTCTTTAATGGCTGCATGGTATTCCGTTGTGTATGTGTACCACACACCTTCCTTATCCATTCCTCTGCCGCTGGACATTTAGGTTGCTTGTATGTCTTGGCCACTGTAAATAGTTCACCAGTGACTTATCATGCACCTGCAGTGTGCCAGGCATTGCACTAAGCCATAGGAAAGCAACTGAGGCTGCCTTAGATCCTTGAACCATGAAGGTTGAATCTTCTGAGGAAGAAATCCATGCAATCACCTCCAGGAAGGTCCAGGGCCATAGCAGGGGAAGTGTACATGCTCTGGGGGCACTAGGGAGGGTTGGTGACCCTTCTATTGTTCAATGAATATTTGTTAAAACCTTCCATGTGCCAGGCTGTCCAGCAGGCATTTGACAGGCTAGGATGAAGTATTCGTGGTTGCGGTCTCAAGGAGATCATGGTCCAGTGGGTCATGCACACATGTGAACAGACAGTTCCAGTGTTTTAGATGGAGACTCCACTGGTTAGACACTGGGGCAGAAATACACCTTCTGAAGGCATTACCTCATAAGGAGTCCTCTACCGCTTCTACCCTGGAGAGCATACCCTTGACTCTGATAAAGATCTGGGTGTAAATACTTTCTTGGCTTTCTTTCTTTAAAATTTTTATTTTTTAATACAATTAAGAGTTACACTCCATCTACAGTTATTAGAAAAGATAGGCTATCTTCCCCATGTTGTACAATACATCTTGTAGCCCATCTCAATGCTTTTGAATCGTGGTACTCGAGAACTCTCTTGAGAGACCCTTGGACTGCAAGAAGATCAAACCAGTCAATCCCAAAGGAAAGCAACCATGAATTTTCACTGGAAGGACTGATGCTGAAGCTCCAAACTTTGGCCACTTGATGCAAAGGGTTCACTCATTGGAAAAGACCCTGATGCTGGGAAAGATGGAAGGCAGGAGGAGAAGGGGACTGCAGAGGTTGAGATAATTAGATAGCATCAACTGACTCAATGGAATGAATTTGAGCAAACTATGGGAGATAGTGGAGGACAGAGCAGCTTGGCATGCTACAGTCTATGGGGTCCCAAAGAGTCAGACATGACTTAGCAACTGAACAACAGCACTCATCTTACACCCGATAGATTGTACCTCCCACTTCCCAGCTCTGTATTTGCCCCTCCCCTTCCTCCCCAACAGTTGCCACTAGTTCATTCTCTGTATCAGTGAGATTGCTTCTTTTTTGTTGTGTGTACTACTTTGTGGAAAATTTTTAAAGAGATGGGAATACCAGACCACTTTACCCTGCCTCCTGAGAAACCTGTATGCAGATCAAGAAGCAACAGTTAAAACCAGACATGGAACAATGGACTGGTTCAAAATTTGGAAAGGAGTACATCAAGGCTGTATATTGTCACCCTGCTTATTTAACTTATATGCAGAGTACTTCATGTGAAATGCCAGGCTGGATGAATCACAAACTGGAATCAAGATTGCCAGGAGAAATATCAACAACCTCAGATAGGCAGATGACACCACCCTAATGGCAGAAAGCGAAGAGGAACTAAAGAGCCTCTTGATGAAGGTGAAAGAGGAGAGTGAAAAAGCTGCCTTAAAACTCAACATTGAAAAAACCACGATTATGGCATTTGGTCCCATCATTTCATGGCAAATAGTTGGGAGAAAAATGGAAACAGTGACAGATTTTCTTTTCTTTGGCTCCAAAATCACTGTGGATGGTGACTGCAGCCATAAAATCAAAAGATGCTTGCTTCTTGGAAGAAAAGCTATGACAAGTCTATACAGTGTATAAAAAAGCTGAGACAAATATGACAAATATGGTCAAAGCTATAGTTTTTCCGGTAGTCATGTATGGATGTGAGAGCTGGACCACACTCATCATGTATGGATAAGAGAAGGCTGAGAACTGAAGAACTGATGCTTTCGAACAGTGGTGATGGAGAAGACTCTTGAGAGTCTCTAGGACTACAAGGAGATCAAACCAGTCATTTCTAAAGGAAATCAACTCTGAATACTCATTGGAAAGACTGATGCTGAAGCAGAAGCTCCAATACTTTGGTCACCTGGTGGGAAAACCCAACTAATTGGAAAAGACCCTACTTCTGGAAAAGATTGAGGGAAGGAGGAGAAGGGGGCGACAGAGGATGAGACCGTTGGATGGCATCACTGACTCAATGGACATGAGTTTGAGCATGTACTGAGGGACAGGGAAGCCTGGTGAGCTGCAGTCCATGGGGTTGCAGAGTCAGACACGACTAAGTGACTGAACAAGAAACTCTGTCGTACCCTTTAGATTCCACATCTAAGCGGTATCATACAGTGTCTGCCTTTCTCTGTCTGACATTTCACTTAGCACAGTGCCCTCCAAATCTTGACTCTACTAGTTGAGATTATAATGGTCAATGTTCACCTTGGTTTCCCATTTGTGGCAAATAGGCTGAGGAATTCTAAGGATTAAGCCTACCTCTGGTTTGGAATTTTATCTGTGCTGACCTGTTAGGTCTATACATTGTTGTTGTTGTTCGGTTGCTAAGTTGTGTGACTCTTTGCGACCCCATAGACTGTAGCCTGCCAGGCGCCCCTGTGCAAGCAATTCTCCAGGCAAGAATACTGGAGCGGGTAGACATTCCCTTCTCCACTGGATCTTCCCAACCCAGGGATTGAGCCTGGTTCTCCTGCATTGCTTGAAGATTCTTTACTATTTGAGCCATCAGGGAAGCCCATAGATCTATACATAGGTAGGCGTAATTCACTTCCCATAAAGAGACCAAGGAGATGAAATAGCTTGGCCAGTTGTAGAGGAGTAGCTTTCAAATCTAGGTCTACTTGTGTGTCCAAACCACACAGGCTTTGTTTTAGTTGCTACTTGCCTCCCTGGGTGGGAATACATGATATGCACTGTCTTCATTCTCACTTCGAACTTGCCCTGAGACCAGGTGCAATGGATTTCCACATGTTCCTACCTTCGGAGAAGGGATGCTGTCTAAGAATTGAGCACATCTCTCAAGCAGTGGTGCTGGAATCCCCAGATCCCAAGGACACTGTTTTCCTGACCATATTCGGAGGGAGCCCACTGCTTGGTGTTTGTCTAATTGATCCCAGGGCCTGACAGTGGGGAGCCAACACAAGGCATCTGCTGACTGTATGCCATTCTATTTTTTGAGTTGGGATTCACAGGAAAGTGAAACCACATTTGTTTTTTTACAGCCAAGTAGGTGGTGAGGCTCGGCATTTGAACAATGGGTTGGCTCCTTGACCACCAGGCCAGGCACAGTCATATTTGGTAAGATGTGGGGCAGGAAATAATTATTTATCGGTCCATTTATTTTCAGGGCTCTGGGTAACAGGCCATGAATCCAAATATGGTCTGAAGAAAGCTTTGGTCCCATTATATACTGTCTTCTCCTGGCCCTGGCTCTTTGAGCTTTGACAGTTGGCCTTTAAACAATTCAAACTATGTCTTCCAATGCGATGAATGTCATTAAACACATAGACACACATGTCCGCTTGCACACACACAGCTTTTTAAAGAGAGGGCTCTAAAATTAGGAGATTGGGATTAATATATACACACCATGCTGCACTATGCTAAGTCAGCCCATATACACACTACTTTATATAAAACAGATAATTAATAAGGACCTGTTGTGTAGCCTAAGGAACTCTACACAATATTCTGTAATAATGGGTGTGGTAAAATAATCTGGAAAAGAATGGACATGCTCAGTTGCTCACTCATGACCAATTCTTTGTGACCCCATGGACTGTAACCTGCCAAGTTCCTCTTTCCATGGGATTTCCCAGGCAAGAATGCTGAGTGGGTTGCCATTTCCTTCTCCAGAGGATCTTCCTGACCAAGGGATGGAACCTACATCTCCTGCATTGCAGGCAGATTCTTTATGGCTGAGCCACCAGGGAAGCCCTCCTTCTCCAGTACATATATTTTGTTGTTCAATCACTAAGTCATACCCGACTCTGTGACCCCATGACCTGCAGCACACCAGTCTTCCTTTTCCTTTACTATCTTTCAGAATTTGCTCAAATTCAAGTCTATTGAGTCAATGATACTATTCAACCTTCTCATCCTCTGTCGCCTATTCTCCTCCTGCCCTCAATCTTTCCCAGCATCAAGGTCTTTTCCAATGAGTCAGCTCTTTGCATCAGGTGGCCAAAGCATTGGAGTTTCAACTTCAACATCAGTCTTTTTGATGAATATTCAGGGTCGATTTCCTTTGGAATAATCTCCCTTCTGTCTAAGGGACTCTCAAGAGTCTTCCCCAGCATCACATTTTGAGAGCATCAGTCTTTGATGCTCAGACTTCTTTATGGTCCAATCCTTACTTCTCTACATGACTACTGGAAAAACCATAATTTATATATGTGTGCATGTATAAGTGATTCACTTTACTGTACACCTGAAATTAAGACAATTTTGTAAGTCAACTAAGCTCTAATAAAAATCTTAAAAAAAAAATAGACAAAGCTGTAAGGAATCTTCATGTGGTTTGAGCACTGAACAGATAATTGACTCTCAGAATTTTGGGGGAAAGGAGGACTTTGGGATCAGAGCTGAGTTGGAACACTGGGTTCATCAATTACTAGTTCTAGAACACTGTTTAAGATCTGACTTCTAATCTTAATGACCTCATCTGTAAAATGGGCATAAGAGTTCCTACTCAAAAAAGCACTCCAAGGCAAAATGAGATGATACTCTTTGAAGCACCCTGATACATGGAAGATGTCTATACTGGCTGGATAGTGTCTGTCAAAGTCATGTCCTTCCTAGGACCTCAGAACATGTACTTATTTGGCAACATGGTTGGTGCAAATGGAATTTTAATAAGTATGGGATCACACTTGGGTTGCATGGGCCTTTGATCCAATATGACTAGTGTCCTTATAAGAAGAGAAGACGCAGATTCAGAGATGAAGGGCATGTGATGATGGAGGCGGAGACTGGAGTGATATAGCTGCAAGTCAAGGAATACCAAGGACTGGTGGCCATCACACACAAGTTAGGTGAGAAAGGCAAGATCTCCTAAGAGCCCCAGAGGGGTCAACATGGCCCTGTTGACACCTTGGTTTCAGACTTCCAGCCTCCAAAACCATGAGAGAATAAATCTCTGTGTTTTAAACCACCCAGCTTGTGTTGACTGTGTTACAGCAGCTCTGGGAGTCTAATACCTGCCCCAGTAAATATCTGTATAAACAGCCTACTTCAGAATCTGGCACAGAAAGTCTGCATTTATCATCTGCCTACACTTGGTGCCTGGAGAGGCACCAAGCCTTGGAGGATGTAAAAATGATGAGTCAGGCTCCCTGACCTCCAAGGACCCAGTTCATCAAAAGCTAATTATCCCCTCTCCTCTACTATATTCTCTTCTCCATTTAGTTCTCTGCAAACAGCTCAGCACAAACCAAACCAACCATACAAAGAGAAAACCAATCTACTTCACATGCATTCTCATACTATGAAAATTTAGGGCATTGGTTTATTTCACGAGGAGACTACATACACACATTCCACGGACATCTGTGCTTACCTATTGAGTTCCGTGTGTCCCATTCATATCCTGTCTGAAGTTCACGGAGATGTTCTGAGATGCCACACTCTTCCCAGGTGGTCTGCTGCCTTCAAACCTCTGAGTGGGCAAACGTAATTTATGCAGGCATATATCATGCCTTAGAAAGGCCAATGCCATTTCACCAGGCCCCTGTGAACACTTAAGGCTGACAGTGCCTAAATAAACTGGTTTATTTACTGCAGTAGTTACCTGTTAAAGACTAGCTGTTACGTTAAGTAACACCGAGTGCCCAGACTAATAAATTTACAGCGTGCCTGTTTGTTTTACTGGAGAATTTATTGCAGCAGTAATAATTGTCAGAGGGTGAGCCTGGTGAATGGGCTGGTGCTTTTATGCGGGAGGATCTATCACACGGGAGGATCCATCAGCAGATCGACTTCCTGGCAGTCACATGGAGGGGGTTCTTGTGTCACCAAATCAAGCACTTGAATCTTGACTTTGGGTGGACTGAAGGGGAACACAGGATCCAGCTTCTTGGGGCAAGACCATCTCTTCTGAGCGACTCAGATAAATGTGAGTGACAGGCTGTGGGTGTGAATTTCAGAAGCCCCTTGGAGACTAACTTTCATGGGTTTGAGGGGGGCTTCAGGCCAGCCAGGAGAGGTGGGTGCCCAGCTTTTGAACCCTGGCTAAGTGGAGGGTGGCTAGTGGGAAAAAACACGTGGAATATGTGGAATCTTCTACTCCCTACTCTTAACTGAGCTTGGCTCTCTGTTTTCAGTCCAGGTTGGGGCCAGGAGGTGTGAGGCAGTGCTGTGTAATAGTTTGAAGCAGAGACTTTGGGTTAGATGTATACATGCTCAGGTGCTCAGTTGTGTCCAACTCTTTGCGAACCAGTGAACTGTAGCCCTCCAGGCTCCTCTGTCCATGGGATTCTCCAGGAAAGAATACTGGAGTGGGCTGCTATTTCCTCCTCCAGAGTATCTTCCTGACCCAGGGCTCAAACCCATGTCTCCTGTATCTCCTGCATTGGCAGGTGAATTCTTTCTGCACCACTGCATCACCTGGGAAGCCCTTGGATCAGATAGGTAAGTTCTAATCTTCAAATGGTCATTTAAAAGTTGTGTGACAATAGACAAAATGTATGAGATTTCTAGGTCATGCATTCCTCCTCTGAAAAACTGGGATAAAATAATCATCTACTGTGTGATGTTTTTGACCAGAAGAGAAGCTCTTCCAAGGTCCAGGACCTAAGACATACTTAATAAATGTCAACTTCCAATGCTATTTTGATTGATTTCTTATAGACTTTTGGCACTAGACAAGAGGGAAACAAGGGAAAGAATATCTAGTCTGGCTCTTTCCTCTCTGCTTTTGTGCAGAAGGGGAACCTTTTCACCTGAAAGGGTCAATGACTTGCCTAAGGTGGTTCCGCAAATGTGCGGCCATCTTGGTAAGAAACCAGGAGGTCCCCCAAGTCCTAACCTTAACTTTGAGTTATTAATTCATGCTATAAATGATTCCTGAGCACCTTCTGTGGCCTCAGCAGAGCTGGAAGAAGAGATGGAAGACCTTCTGTTGCCCTGCCAGGTGGAGCCTCAGACACCTCTGGATCCCAGGTGTTAATCACAGAACCTGGTACAAACTGTAGGAGCAGAAGTTGTTCATTGTTCAGTTGTGTCTGACTCTTTGCAACCCCATGGACTGCAGCACACCAGGCTTCCCTGTCCTTCACTGTCTCCCTGAGTTTGCTCAAACTCATGTCGGTGATGCCATCCAACCATCTCATCCTCTGTCATCCCTTCCCCTCCTGCCTTCAGTCTTTCCCAGTATCAGGGTCTTTTCTAATGAGTCGACTCTTCACATCAGGTGGCCAAAGTTTTGGAGCTTCAGCTTCAGCATCAGTCCTTCCACTGAATATTCAGGTTTGATTTCCTTTAGGACTGAGGGGCAGGAGAGGTTTCTGAAATGAAGAAATGATAATTTCTGCCACACAGGGTGAGCAGTGTGATGATAAATACAAGCAAAACATTTTGAGGAAATTTGGGGTAGGGTCCATGTGTCCTCAGGATGGGAAGGCTTTCTAGAGCAGGAATACCCTCTTTTTGTCTTGACGGTGATGAGGAGCTAGCCACGCAGACAACAGGGTGGGGCAATACAAACTGAAAACAGCACGTGCAGATGGTCTTTGAAGTCAAACAGAAATCTACCAGTGCCACCTGTGTATTGGCTGGGTCTGGTTAGCTGGGCAGTGAGCTGTGTGTTGGGAGCGGGGATGACTTGAAGAATTCCCACTGGCTGTGCCTTCTGCATATTCCCTGTTAGGATCCCATGAGGCACTGTTTGTCAGGCAGGGTAGGGATTATCCTCCCTATCTTGCAGGAAACTGAAGCTTGGATGCTGAAGCAATTGGTTTAATGGTAGCATTTATTCATTCATTTGTTTATTCCACAGAGAGCCAAGTGCCTAATTTGTAAAGGCCAATGAACACTGAAAATGAGAAACATTTCTCCACCAAACTAAGAATCTCACAATAGCAATGTGCTAAGTTGCTTCCATTGTGGCTGACTCTTTGTGACTCCATGGACTGTAGACTGCCAGGCTCCTCTGTCTATGGGAATTCTCTAGGCAAGAATATTGGAGTGGGTTGCCATGACCTCCTCCAGGAGATTTTCTCAACGCAGGGACTGAACCTGCATCTCTTATGTCTCCTGCATTGGTAGGTGGGTTCTTTACCACTAGTGGAATCTGGGAAGTGTCCCACAATAGCTGTGTGCATGTGTGTGTGTGCACATATGTGTGCATGTGTGTGCTGGTCGCTTCAGTTATGTCCAACTCTTTGTGACCCAAGCAGAGCTTAATTCAAGTGAAGGGCCCGTCTGAACTTGGGGCCATGTATATCTGCACAAGTCCCAGGCCCATGAGGTCAGTCTTGGTGCCACAGATATTAATTGGGTGATTACTATATGCCAGGGGTAGTTCCAGGTACTGGGGGCATGGTAGAGAACAACCAGAGGTGGTCCTCTGTTTCCTAGAGTCTAGAGGGGGAGAGACACAATAGACAAGTAAAGGAATGAATGAACCAGTCAGTTTCAGATAATAGTAAGAGTCAAGAAGGAGACAAAGAGTTTCAGGGATGGAGTGGAAAGGTCATTACAAAGGCCTTGCTGAGGTGGTGAGCTGATGTCTGGATGGAGAGATTCTATAAAGATTTGGGGGAGAAGCACTTTTAGGCAAAGAAAAAGCAAAGGTCTCAGTGGTAAAGAATCTGCCTGCAATGCAGGATGTGCTAGTTCAAGCTTTGGTCCAGGAAGATACCCTGGAGAAGGAAATGACAACCCACTCCAGTACTCTTGCATGGAAAATCCCATGGACAGTGGAGCTTGGGGGGCTATAGTCCATGGGATCGCAGAGAGCTGGGCAGGACTGAAGAGACTAAGCAACAGCAGCAGTGAAGTAGGAAGAAGCTTGGAGCCTTTGGAAGTAGACACCATGCTGGTGTGGCTGTCGGGGCAGGGAGGTGGCTACGGCCAGATGCCCAGTTTCTGTGGGACACGTGAAGATGCTAGGTTTTACTCTAAAAGCAGTAGGAGGCACTGGACAGTATCCAGGAGGGATGGACTGAAGCAGAGAGGCCTCTGTTCCAAAATGGCGCATCACCAACCTCTCTTCTCAGTGGTCTGAGCTCCAGGGACTCAGGTGATTCTAGTTGGTAGTATGACTCATTGGATAGTGACCGAGGGAGGGTTGTTTCTGACCCACAAACTCCAGGAGAGCAGTAGACAACCACTTATGTAGCTCTCCTGTAACCTGGGCCCATGAAACCACGAGAAAATGGGGATGGATGACTGTGTGCTCAGGGGCCTTAATCACTTGCTCCTCCGGCTCTTCTCCGATGCTAAGCTTGGTGACAAAAGTAAATAATTGTTAGATTTCCCTGGCAGTCCAGTGGTTAAGACTCCCAGTTCCACAGAGAAGGAGAAATGTCCTATGACATCCCTTATATGTGGAATCTAAAAAGAAATGATACAAATGAACTTATTACAAAAAAAGAAAGAAATTAATGGACTTAGAGACCAAACTTAATGTTTGCTGGGCTGGGGGGTCGGGGAAAGGATAGCTAGGGATTTGGGGATGGATATGTACACACTTTTCACTTTCATGCATTGGAGAAGGAAATGGCAACCCACTCCAGTGTTCTTGCCTGGAGAATCCCAGGGACGGGGGAGCCTAGTGGGCTGCCGTCTCTGGGGTTGCAGAGAGTCAGACATGACTGAAGTGACTTAGCAGCAGCATGTACACACTGCTGTATTTAAAATGGATAAACAGCAAGGACCTACTGTATAGCATATGGAACCCTACTCAATGCTCTGTGGCAGCCTGGATGAAAGGAGAGTTTAGGGGAGAATGGATGCATGTATATGTATGGCTGGGTCCCTTCACTGTCCACCTGAAACTATCGCAATATTGTTAATTGGTTATACACCAAAATAAAATAAAAAGTTTAAGAAAAAAGACTCTGCACTTCCAACACAGGGAGTGGAGCTTTGATCCCTGGTCAGGGAACTAATACCCCATTTGCCTCAGGGTCAAAAAATGCAAATGAAAACAACAGAAGCAATATTGTAACACATTCAATACAGACTTTAAAAATTATTCACATGAAAAGGGAAATAATTGTCCTTTTATTAACAATTCTGATAATTATTAAAAAATGCAAGCAATTAAAAGAAATGAAAAAGTTAAAAAAAATCTAATTTCAAATCACTCAGGAGTAACAATTGTCAAAACTTGGTAATCATTATTCAGGCACTTTAATGCATATAATATTAATAGGAAACATTACAGTACAGCTAGAAAGAATATTTATAGAAAAAAGTAATTATGAATTCAATAAAAATCAAATGTATTTTTCATTTTATTTATAAAGAATAACTCGATCTTTAGATAAATATTTCTTCATTAAAATGAGAGAAAAGTTTTGGAAAAACTTGAGATTTTTTTTTAGAAAAATATCTGAAGGTTAAAGAGCATCTATTGATTTTTACTATGAAAGAGGAAGAAGTTAGCATGTCAGTATTTCCTTTCTCACTTCTCTCTCTAGCCCTTGATTTAAGTTAGTTACATTGTTTTTTTTTCTTGAAGTATAATGTATTACTTGCTCTGTAAAATTTGATCTTCAATTAAGAAAACTTTCTTTCAAGCTATCATTGAATAGTTTTTTGAGTACTTTCTTCAGAAGCATGAATTATAAGTACACTGACTCTTATTTAGCTTTTCAAATTTATAACCTTTCTGTAATGCTTTTTGTTGCTTTCCTTTTCCATTGTATTTTGTGTTATTTCTTCAAGTTTACACTCCAGTTTTTTTAGGATTTTTTTTAACGTGGACCATTTTTAAAGTCTTCACTGAATTTGTTGCAGTACTGCTGCTGCTTCTTCTTTTTAATCTTTTTGGTCTTGATCTTAGCTCTCTGACCGGGGACCAAAGCCACTCCGTCTACACTGGGAGGTGAACTCTTAACCACTGGACTGCCGGGGAAATCCCTATTCTCCAACTTTTACAAAAAAATCAATTGTGTTTATCTGTTTTTCTTACTTCTAAAATGATTTCTATCTCTAATACTGTTTTAAAAATTATTTTCTGGATTATCAATTCTTTTACTATCTGATAATCTTTTCTTTGAACCAGTGTATGCCTTCCTTTAATTCATTTATAGAAAGGAAAAATTTCCTCAAAACTATGCAGAATTGTTTTTCTAAGCTCCTTTTCCATCAACTTGAAAAACTCCCCCTGCAATATACATGCATATCTTTTGTTAATATTTCTTTTGGTATTACTAACACTTTTTTTTGGTATTACTTTGGCCACCTGATGCAAAGAGCCAACTTATTGGAAAAGACCCTTATTCTGGGAAAGACTGAAGGCAGGAGGAGAAGGGGACAACAGAGGACGAGATGGTTGGGTGGCATCACGGACTCAATGGACATGAGTTTGAGTAAACTCTGGAAGATGGTGAAGGATCTGGAAGCCTGACATACTGCAGTCCCTGGGGTCACAAAGAGTCAGACGCAACTGAGTAACTGAACAACAAAGGCAAACATCTTTTCATAGCTAAAATTTTTTCAGGTTACCTGTAGACAAATGACATGAAGGATGGGGGTAAACTGAGCTAAACAAATTGAAGTCACAAGTCTGGGGCAATCAGATCTTTCATCCTATTCACAAGGCTTACTATTTCTCTCATCCCCTGGAGAGGTCTTGCCTGAATTTTCAACATTCAGGATTTTGCTATGGCTACCAGCATGGCCACAAATTCTCTGTGCTACAATCATGAATTTGCTGCCACCTTTCATTCCTGGAGATCCACTTGATATCTACCCATATTCACCAGCTAAGAGGTAAGGACATGACCATTATGGAGCTCACTCTTCTTTAGACAATCCGGTGTTCTTGGACACGATCTCTAAAAAGGCATTTCCTACCTCTCCTGCATTTAACACACAAGCCTAGATCTTTAATCAAATATCCACTGGTTACATTGCTCAAACATTTGGCATCTTAGGGCCAGTACATTATTCTTGAGATCAAAGCTTGAGTGTATCATTGCCGAACATCCTCCACCAGGTAGGTTTAGACCAGGTGGTATTTGGCAGGATGTTCCATAGTTTATGGTTTAAAGTGGTGGTAATACCCTTGCATCATTTGAAGATATGATCATCTCATTCATTTTTAAAAAATTACTATTTTTGGTACTGTTTAAGAGTTGAGAGTAGAGAAAAAAATATCATTTTCTCCACCATCTTCAAGAGAACAATTGCTGTGACTCTCAGATTAAAAGAGATGAGAATCCAAGGCCTATACATCTCCGTAAACATAAGACAATCTAGTTTGAGAATTTGGGCTAAAAAGCCAAGGGGTTGCCGGTCAATATTTACATTGTGGCCACGTTTGCTAAATGGAACTTGAGCATGACAATGATAATATTGACTACAGCAGGTTGAATGCTCACTCGGGTCCAGGCACTCGGCCAGGTTCTTTGTTGATTTCACGTCTAATCCAAACAACAATCCCTGTGAGGTGAGGCTTGTTTACCCCATCCTACTGGAGAGGAAAGAGGAACCCAAGAATAAAAGATCATCTGACTGAATGATACACCACTGATCTTACATTCAAGACCAAGTAAACTAACTTCAAGCCCCACTCTTGTTTTTTTTTTTTCTTCTCCTCTATATGTTACATGTTAGATCTTAAAATAAAATTTTAAGATAGTTGAAACTTCAGGGAACCTAATAATTCTTTTTTTTTCCCTCTGCTCTCTTTCCATTGAGTTTAATTTTCAGTGGCTATGTTAATAACCTCTTGTGGCTGCTTTGACATCAGGCCCCCTCTCCTGGCTACTCTTGCCCTGACTTACTTATTATCAACATCTGTTCATTAACTAGTTTCTAATGAGAATTATTAAGAGGTGCTTGGATAAGAAGGGTCTCTTATTGGTACTTCTACAGCTGCTATTAACTGACTCAAGAATTCAGTCTATCTCCAACTCATATGTTTTGCACCAGCCTGAAGAGAACCAACATAAAATGTTTGTAAACTTGACCATAGCATCCTTTAACTCATTCAGGCAATGCAAATAAAATAATGAGAGAAAAATACATTGAAAATATATGCTGTCTTAATCTTCCAATTCTCTTGTTGGTTTAGTTGCTAAGTCGTGTCTGACTCTTTGGGACCCCATGGACTGTAGCCCTCCAGGCTCCTCTGTCCATGGAATTCTCTGGCAAGAATATTGGAGTGAGTTGCCATTTCCTTCTCCCGGGAATCTTCCCGACTGAGGGATCAAACACACATTTCCTGCATTGACAGGCGGATTCTTTACCACTGAACCCCCTGGGAAGCCCTCCAATTCTCTCACAATGTGCTGCCCTGTGCTTGTTAAGTTGCTTCAGTCGTGTCCTATTCTGTGCGACTCTATGAGATCTTCCCGACCCAGGGATTGAACCTGTGTCTCTAAAGTCTCCTGCATTGGCAGGCAGGCTCTTTACCACTAGCGCCACCTGGGAAGCCCCCATTATACATTTCCCAGTCTCTCTCCTCTTGCTGTGCCCAGCTTTGACTGAGGGGATGAATCATCCCCTG
Organism: Bubalus kerabau; assembly: GCF_029407905.1. NCBI lineage: Eukaryota > Metazoa > Chordata > Mammalia > Artiodactyla > Bovidae > Bubalus > Bubalus kerabau. Next base: position 64,331,561 of record NC_073642.1, on the reverse strand, counting down.
GCTCAATTCAATTCAGTTCAGTTGCTCAGTCGTGTTTGACTCTGTGACCCCATGGACTGCAGCATACCAGGCTTTCCTGTGCATCACCATCTCCAGGAGTTTGCTCAAACTCGTGTCCACAGAGTTGGTGATGCCATCCAACCATCTCATCCTCTGTCATCCCCTTCTCCTCCTGCCTTCAATCTTTCCCAGCATCAAGGTCTTTTCAGATAAGTCAGTTCTTCGTATAAGGTGGTCAAAGTATTGGAGTTTCAGCTTTAGTGTCAGCCCTTCCGTTGAATATCAGGATTGATTTCCTTTAGGAAATCACCTTGTTAGGAGAAACAAATAAACTGCCTCCCTCTCTATGCTAATCTCCATCCTTCAGTGGGATCCTTCTCTGTTCAAGGTGGTCTATGCCAGAGGTCCCCAACCTGTGGCCTCAGACAGGTACCTCTTGTCAGCAGCAACATTTGATTGGAAATAAAATGCACAATAAATCTATCACTCTTGAATCATCCCGAAACCAACCCCCACCTCCTCATCCGTGAAAAAATTGTTTTCCATGAAATCAGTTCCTGGTGCCAAAATGGTTGAGGACTGCTAGTTGTCACACTCCCAGTCATGGTGGTGAGTGTTGCTGTTACCATTCTTTAATTTTTTGTATTTGCTTAAAAATAAAAGTGTTCTAAATTTTTATTATTTTTTTTTTTAATGAGAGCAGAGGTGACCCACATTATCACCAGAACCATCCCTACCAGTGACTAGCAGCCTTGATCATGAAAACTAGTCAGACCATAGTTAGAAAATCTTCTGCTTAAATTCAGTGCAGTGATTACATGAGGCCATTTTCAGAAACTTGGCTCCCTTCTTCACCCACCAGAAATACTTGTGCCCCATCCCGAAATTGTACGTTCAACTTGGCCTCCCCTGGTACTCTGTGGGTATCTCTGTCACTGCATCTACCACATGTTGACATGACCCATCTGGGGTTCTGTTTTCCTAAGGTATTCCTTGAGTTTCATCTTCTCTAAAAACTTCTCTTCGCTTGTTCAGAATCCAGCTCAGAGACTGGCAAAAACTTAACTGTCTAGAGAACACTTCCCACAGGGCAGCATGAAAAGCTAATTTTTATAGAACATTGTTTGAAAAATGGCTTTGTCATGAAAGGGTGATGGAAGAGGGAACTTGTTATCTGATGTCAAGATGCTGCTTTGTCACATCTGAAGTCTGACTCGACTTTTCAACGATCAGGAAGCCAAGGAACCTCTCAAACTGTTAAAAACTTGAGCCAACACAGCATATTCAGGACAGGACTGAACTGAGGCAATGACAACTCTGTTATAAAATTCACAGGTCTTTGTATATTTATACCCTTGTCTTGACACGTACTCCTAGCACACATTCTATCTTTCCATATTTTCAACCTCTCTACTGATTTTATAGAAGCATTAAACAAAAATAGGATAATAAAATTCATACCATATAAAATCGTGCCATGTAACATTTATAGATGCCACTTATGCCTTTGTTTTAAAGAATGTAAAAGGCACTGTAATGAGAATTACATAAAATTTCAAATTTTCAGCGAAAAAGGTTTTCCAGCTTCATATCCTCTAACTGTTATTTTTGGCCACGCGTAGTCTTCACAGAGACTCAGTGTATTCTGTAGCCAGTAAAAATTTTAGCCAGAGAAACAATAAGATCTCATTGGTGTTTTGGGAGTCTTTCCAGACAGCTGTGTGAAAGACTGGTTGAAAAGTGATAGAAAATGGAAGGTTTCTTGTAATGAGGGTAGAAGCCAGACTCCTTTCTCTCAAAAATCCTCTTTCAGTCCAAGGAACCATCATTCTGAGACTCTCACAGCCTCCCTGGGCATTTTATTTTTTGGTTTCAATGCTGTTACACACTAGGGTTAGAAGGGAGAAGGCGATTATATAGTTTCAGGGGCTGGAGAGTCATCTGAAAAGAAAATGATCTGACCTTCTCCTTGTACACTTGAGGAAACCAAGGACCCAGGGAAAGAAATGACCTGTCTGCAGTCCCTGGGCTAGTATGAATAGGGGGACCAGCATCTGCTCCTCACAGCTGAACTCCTAGCCCCAACCAGGAGACCCGTCCTGCCTTGGCCTGAGCTGGAGACATTTAAAGACCCTGACACTCTGGGACTCAGTATTGACTCCCTGGGCCACATGAATTTTGTTCTAGTTTGGGTAACTGTGTTTCTGTTCTTTTCTAGTACCTACATCTATTTTTAGTTCTTTCAGAGCTGAATGTTCCCCATGTCAAGGGAACCTTTGTTATAGAGCTGACCAGTACCCAGTTCCTCTAGGCCTGAGCTCTATCCAAGTCTATTGGTTAGGATTTTTCCATCGTCAGGAAATGAAACCCCAAACTGCACCTGGCTTAAACCAAATAAAAGGAGATTTACTGCATCTCATAACCGGCAAGTCCAATAGCTCTTCCTGCAGGCAGGAGCAGCTTGACGACACTCAGGTTGGTCTCTCTCCTCCATGTTGGCTTTATTTTTAGGTCATCTCTCTCCTTAAGGCACCCCCCTCAATCTCATGAGCTCACCATCCTCATAAGAAAGAAAGTATCCTTTGCCCGCCAATTATAGGGCTTTCTCTGATGAGAAAGTGGGGATTACATTCATCCCTTGTACTAGGAATACAATAATCAACCTCACTTGACCATGTGGATTGACAGTAAGAGAAGGCATTTCTCTAAAGGAAACCAAAATGTTTGTTATCAAAAGAAAACAAACAAACAAAAAAGATAGTCTAGTTAGGGTGGGTAAAATGAGCACGTGTTGCAGAAAACCATCCTGCTTCTGGGTCATCCTGATTTGACCACCTGTTCCTGACTTCCCTTGGCCTGGCAGCCCTCCCTGAAGCCTACTCATGGGCTGCTTCAAAGATGACTTCTCTCATCCACTTTCAGAGATGGGTTGTTCCCTTTTGCTGCCTTCAGATTAGAGTTTAGCACCCTCATTCTAACAGAGATGTCTCCCTTAGGCCATCACCTGCTGTAGCCATACCTTTATGACTCTTCATCCAGAACGGTGGGCAGGACACCTTTCAGGACACCACGGTCCCAGAATTCAGTCTGGTCTCATTTCTATTCCTTGCCTGTAGAACCCATCCTGGGTCAATAAATGGGGATAAGTCTAGCTGGATCCCAGAGCCAGATCCCATCCAGTGCCCCACAGCAAGTTAATGGCACATGGGACATAAAGCCAGTTCTCTCATCTCCTGTGGCCTTCACACTCTTCCAAGGTCGTGACCACATTAGGAAATCAAGCGAAGAAATTTACACAGAGAAGCCCTGAGTGTGAGTGTCAGCCAGCCTACATCCAGAGCAGAAGAATCAAAAAAGCAGTATCTAAGTTGCCACGGGGTGGTTTTGTTGCCAAAGGGCACCAAAGGACTGCCATCCTGGGAGCAAGTTCTCTGACATGCGGGGGAAGCACTGACTTTATTAACTCATGTGGGAGCGAGGGGTGGGAGGGAGATGTCCCTGGGAACTTTTGGCAGCCTTGTGGGAAAAGGATGTTGACGGTGTGTCTCACATTGAACTTGGCATTAATGGGAGTGATGGGGGTGTTCAGAAGTGATCAGATGGTAGTTGCAGTTTGTCTGTGAGAGCCTAATTACTGACCTGACACCCGTTGCTTCAAATAGGCCCGGGAAGCAGCTAACTGGTGTAGAGAAGCATCTGGTAATGCAATTACCCTGTCAGCTCTTTATCCACTTGTAGCCCTGTCATTAGACACATTTCCCCCCTTGATATTCTTAAAATGCAGACTTACCAACCAGAGCAATTTAAAATGATATGTAGTTATTTTTGACTCCTTTCCTGTCGAGGGGGAACTTCATAAATGATGTCACAATAAGCGAAATGTGAGAGAAAACCTCAGAAATGAAATTTGTAAGGGCAGAGACTGCGGGAGGAAGAGAAAGATCTTCGCCGGGGCTCCTGAGTGCTAATGAATTAACAGGGAAGCCGAGTTAATGAGTTCCGAGGAAGGGTTGTTGTCAGAGTTTCCGAGGTAATCGTGAAGAGTTATAGTGTCAGGAGGCAGAGTCAGAGGCATTTCAAGCAGCCCCCACGGCTCTAGGAAAGGAGAGTCAGAATGTGAGGAGGGTAGGTCCCCAGACTAGGTAAAAACGCAGGAAAACAAGAAGGATGGTGGGGAAAGATGGGAGTCCTGAGGTCCCAGAGATACATGAAAGGCTGAAGATGGAGAACCCACTGTGAGCCTGCCAGTGCCTCATTTTTCTAAAAAAAATAGGGAGAAGTGAAAGGAAGTGGGGAGAAGAGAGTTTTTCAGACCTGCTCCGGAGTTAGTAGGGAAGGCTTGAAAGAGGAGAGTGATGGCGTGGAGGTTGGAGACTTTTGAGGTTGACCGTGTTGGGTTTGGAGGCACCAGATGACTAGCAACTCTTGTGAGTTGTGTATGGATGAATTTTGTTCACTCTACATTTGCCTGAAGAGGGATTTAAAATTCAGAGAGGTTTAATTATTTATGTGCCTAAGACTTGCTCGGTTCCCAGGTGGTGCAACTCTGATTTCACCCACAGATTTTGGAATTTGCTGTGGAAATGCAGTGCTTCCCAGGTGGCTCAGTGGTAAAGAATCTGCCTGCAGTGCAGAAGATGTGGGTTCAATTTGTGGGTCAGGAGAAGGAAATGGCAACCCTCTCCAGTATTCTTGCCTGGAAAATCCCATGGACAAAGGAGCCTGGTGAGCTATAGTCCATGGGGTTGCAAAGAGTCAGACAAGACTTGGTGATGAAACAACAGCAACACGTGGAAATGCAGAGAGTTTGTGGTGTAAGTGGGGGAAGCAGATACTTATACACCAACAACAATGTAATGGGAAAAAATTTGAGAGAAATTGTTGCCCTTAGACTTACCACCAGCCTCATACACCACCAGGCTGATATTTTTCCCTTATCGGATGTTTGTGGGCATCACCTTAGACTGATGTCAAGCTGTCTTGTAAACTCCAGAGGTCTTTGGAAAATTGGTAAATCCTCTCTGCAGATGTCTGAACAGTGTTAGACAAACAATGCTGACCAAATTACTTAGGTGAAGTCTTAAACAGATAATTCTGGTTGCTGAATTAACAAGAGTATCTGCCACAACTCCGGGTTACCAAGGTTCTGCTCAGTACCTTCTTGTTTCCTTAGGAACCTGTCCAACCTTGTGCAGGGAATGTGACACTGGAAAGGGAAGCCAGAGTGGTCCAACAGAGCTTTCAGCCTGGGAAAGGAGATTGTTGTTCAGTTGCTAAGTCGTGTCTCACTGTTTGCGACCCCATGAACTGCAGCACACTAGGCTTCCCTGTGATTCACTCACTGTCTCTCGGAGTTTGCTCAAACTCATGTCCGTTGAGTTGATGTTGCCATCCAACCATCTCATTCCCTGCTGCCCCTTCTCCTCCTACCCTCAATCTATCCCAGCTTCAGGGTCTTTTCCAATGACTCGGCTCTTCACATCAGGTAGCCAAAGTATTGGAGCTCTAGCTTCAGCAGCAGTCCTTCCAATGAATATTCAGGGTTGATTTCCTTTAGGATTGACTGGTTTGGTCTCCTTGCTGTCCAAGGGACTCTCAAGAGTCTTCTCCAGCACCACAGTTTGAAATCATCTTCAGTGTTCCGCCTTCTTTATGGTCCAATTCTCACATCTGTACATGACTACTGGAAAAACCATAGCTTTGACTATTTGGGCCTCTGTCAGCCAAGTGATGCCTCTGCTTTTTAATGTGCTGTCTAGGTTTGTTATAACTTTTCTTCCAAGGAGCAAGTGTCATAATTTCCTAGTGGCTAACACTTATCAATAACCTCTCACATGGAAATCAATCACAATGCATGATTATTGCCTCGTCTCCATGCCTGGTTTCACTTAGGTCTCCTTCCTCTTTTCCAAGATGAAAGTCTCTCTTTTACATCTCTGCCTTGTCCCTAAAAATACCCCTAGTTTCACGGAGCTCAAGAGATCAGCCGAGGTCCTAGGTCCTCAGTGGATGCTTTGCACACCTCCATGGAAGCATTCTCACATTCTACTACAATTGTCTCACCGCCTGCTTGTCACACAGAATGCCTTGTCCACAGGTAAGTTTTATGTAGCACTGAAAATCCAGCACCAGTAGGGCAAACGTGTATCAAGAGAGATGTGTTGATTGCATGGATTAATACTTGAGTGTTTGAGGAATTGGGTTCTTCTCCAAATTTCCTGTTCATAGATGATCCAAATGAAAGCTGGCTTCTCATAAATCATGGATTCATTTCATAAGACCCCAAAATCTCAGAATCAATCACATTTCTTCATTTCTATGGCTTCTAGGATGCTCAGAGACCACTTTTAGCAAAATACAGAATCATAAGACTTGCCTTTCCAGTTACTTACCTAAGCAATTCTTTTTTTTTTTTTTCCTTCTTACTATAAGATCACTCTGATTCCTCCTTCTGTAGCCATGTCGACTTTTTTCTTTTTTAAAAGAGGAACTAGAAACTTCTTTTTAAATGATCAGGTTATTAGAGTCATCTGGGTGGCCACACTCCTTCAATGACTTGGTCGCTGACTATAGATTCACTGTGTGCTCCTTAATGATAACCTCCCCTGTCTCGTTTTTTTCTTGAGGGTCTCTTAGACAAAATACGGTATTGCAAACAAGCACATTCAGATGAAAAATTCTATCATTGGTGATAACTTCGAATGATAGAATCTTAATAAACTTTCTGTGTTTGATTGGCTGGGATAACGAGAGATACATATCATGTGTGATAGCTGCTCGACAGAAGATAAGCTGGTCATCATTTTCAGATAAAAACGCCCATCCATCCACAGATTGCAATCAGGGGGCTGCCACAGAGTTCTTAGTCTATTCCAGTTAATTAAATGCTAAATGAAATTCAGAGTTCTGGCTCCTAGAGATTCAACAATCTGTCGCCATGTGCTGCGCAGGCAGAGAATGCAGTCTGAAAGGTTTGCAGAGGAGCAAGTAGCTGCTCATGAAATCCTTGTCCCCTTGGCCGTTCCCTTCTTCAGAGAACTCGTCTGCAGGACTGAAGGTGGGTATCCTTGAGCCCCCTTCTTGCTCTGGCCACTGAAGGTCACAGATTCTGAGAACTAGACAAGAGCATCTTTGGTGGCTCAGTGGTAAAGACTTTGCCTGTAAAGCAGGAGACATGGGTTCCATCTCTGTGTGGGGAAGATCCCTTGGAGGAGGAAATGGCAACCCTCTCCAGTATTCTTGCTTGGGAAATCCCTTGGATAGAAGAGCCTGGAGGACGATGGTCCATGGGTTCACAAAGCATCTGATGTGACTTGGATACGGAGCCCAAGCATGAGCATCTTTGAGGGACCATTGTTCTGCCTACCAAACCCAACACACAATCTATGGAGAGGAAAGGAAAGTAGATGGGTAAGAAATTAACAAAGGCATAATAGGAGATTTTTTTATCCCCTAAGAGCTGAAAGGATAGATGAGTAATTGGAGAATAAACTCTCTTAGGAAGGGGCAGAATGAAGGGAAAATGACCCATTTCTAGACATGCCAGTGTGATAGTGGAGACACAGAATAAAGCACTTTCCTAAATGTTTTGAGAGAGAGAGTTGAAAGGAAGAGGAAGACGAGGGAGAGGAAGAGAAAAAGAAAGAGGAAAAGAAAGAGATGAAGGAAGAGAGGTTTGGGGAGGGAGAGAGCAAAGAGGTGGGATCAAAGAGCAGAGAGGGGCTGAGAGCCCAGAAACGAAGGATGGGGCCATGGATTACTTGCCTGGATCTCTGGTGCCCTCCTGACCTGGCATGCAGTGGAAGCCAGGTTTCCCAGTTTGGGTTCTGAACTGTTAGCCGTCATTACTTGTTTAGCTCTGCTACCCCAAGGCCAACCTCTGCATCATTGTGTTGCAGAAAATACACTGACCAAACTCCGTATGACTAGGTCAGCTAATCAACACGGTGCTTTGGGAGTTTTTCGGTTTTTCTTATTCCAAATGTCAGCCTGGATTTGTCACTGGGGAGGAAGCCTGTGTTACCTTGCCTCTGGAAGTCTGCCAATATCCATGCCTGCTGGGGAAGCATTATGGTGCTAGAATATTCTAGGAAGAGCCTTATTGCTAGGCACTACTTAGGCAAAGATTTTATCAAGAGAAAGACAAAGAAGGCTTCAGTTTAAGTTTATATGTATATATGCTGTCTCCTTAGTCGTGTCCGACTCTGCGACCCTATGAACTGTGAGCCCACCAGGCTCCTGTGCCCATGGAATTTTCCAGGCAAGAATACTGGAGTGGGTAGCCATTTCCTCCTCCAGGGGATCTTCCCGACCCATGGATTGAATCTGCATCTCTTATGTCTCCTGCACTGGCAGGCGGTTCTTTACCACTAGCTCCATAAACTTGTGACTATCATAATATTCGACAATGTACAGACTCATTGAAGTGGCTGGCGTGTTTGCTTGGCTGAATTTCTGAGCTAACAAGTCCTTCAGTTTTGTTTTCTGACTGGTTTATTCATATTCTCCTCTGGACAAATACTATGGCACACCCGCCTATGGCCGTGGAATGCAGTGGCTGCCTTGACCGTGTCTGCACACGCTGCTTTCCTGCCTAGAATGCCCATTCTTCCTGATCTGATTTTGGTCCTCTTCAAGACTTATCTGAGCTCTCCTTTACCCAAAGCCTTTGCTTCCCCTGGACCCCAACCTAGCCAGGGTCAGCTGCTCCTCTGGACTTTATTTCTGACCATAGACCCCCTAGAAATATTCTTATTGGAGCTTAGTATCAGGGTATCAGTCACTTCTCCTGAAGAACTGGCCAGTTTGTTCTGCTCTGGTAGTGAAAGCATTGGATGGTTCATGCTCTCTTCTTTGTCTTGGTGACCAGGAGCTGAGGGACCAGAGATTATACTGACTTTCCTACTCCCCCAAATAATGGCATTACTCTGTTTCTTGTTTCTATTTTCAATTTCATTTTATTTTCAGAACATGCAATTACTATGTTTTTGTGAAACTCCCTTAAATCCTTTCTATCAATAACATAGGGTATAGGTAAATGAGTATACATATAAATATGTATATAAGAAGGTTTGGGGAAAAAACCCCAAACAGGCCCAGGTTGTATGCTCCCCCAGGGACTGAACCCTTCAGAATCATTGCCATAGTCATCATGATTATCGTCAGCATGATCACCGTCATCATCACCATCACCACCACCATGACCAGCATCACTATGGGACTTTACAGATTACAAAATGATTGTGCATGCATCTCTCCTGTGATCTAATTTTAAATCTCACAGAACGCTTTGATGTTACCCACAGGTTCAGTTCAGTTCAGTCGCTCAGTCGTGTCCAATTCTTTGCAACCTCATGGACTGCAGCACACTAGGCTTCCCTGTCCATCACCAACTCCTGGAGTTTACTCAAACTCATGTGCATCGAGTTGGTGATGCCATCCAACCATCTCATCCTCTGTTGAACCCTTTTCCTCCTGCCTTCAATCTTTCCCAGCATCAGGGTCTCTTCTAATGAGTCAGTTCTTCACATCAGGTGGCCAAAGGATTGAGGTTTCAGCTTCAGCATCAGTCCTTCCAATGAATATTCAGGACTAATTTCCTTTAGGATTGACTGGTTTGATCTCCCTGCAGTCCATGGAACTCTCAAGAGTCTTCTCCAACACCACAGTTCAAAAGCATCAATTCTTCAGTGCTCAGCCTTCTTTATGGTTCAACTCTCATATCCATACAAGACTACTGGGAAAACCATAGCTTTGACTAAGATGGACCTTTGTTGACAAAGTAATGTCTCTGCTTTTTAATATGCTGTCTAGATTGGTCATAGCTTTTCTTCCAGGGAGCAGGCATATTTAATTTCATGGTGGCAGTCACCATCTGCAGTGATTTTAAAGTGAAGTGAAGTCGCTCAGTTGTGTCTGACTCTTTGTGACCCCATGGACTGTAGCCTACCATGCTCCTCCGTCCATGGGATTTTCCAGGCAAGAGTACTGGAGTGAATTGCCATTTCCTTCTCCAGAGGATCTTCCCAACCCAGGGCTCAAAACTGGGTCTCCCGCATTGTAGGCAGACACTTTACCATCTGAGCCACCAGGGAAGTGATTTTGGAGCCCCCTGAAATAAAGTAGTAAGCCCACAGGTAGCACCCTCCATTTGTTCTGTAAGGTGAAAAGGAAAGGGTTAAGTCAAAAAGTTGTCCTCCTGATGCACAGTCAATCTGTGTCTAACGTTGCCCTGACTGTCCCCTTGAGGATGCTGCCTTGTCCTGGAATTGCTCATCTCACAGACTGTATTTGTAGATCCCAAGTCCAGATTTAGCTCCTTTTTTTAAAATTTTGAACAATTGACCATTAGGGAAATGGACACAATTTTAGAGAGAAAAAAAAGATGTCCATTCGGTTTTGTCTTCTCCCTTGGACAAATAAATGATTGGAGGTACAGAAAGTTAATAGCATCCAAAGCCACAAAACAAATAAATGACCAACCACAGTTTGAACCCATCTGTTGCTGGAGATCAAGGTGTCTTTCCAGGGCACCCTGTCTCACTGACTGCTCCAGGTATCAGCAGCTCCCTGATATGTCTCACATCTCTTCCCAGGAAGACCCTGGTCTCTCCCTCCTGGAAGACTTGAGCTGCTTCCTCTGAACTGAGGATTCTGGATCCATTCCCTCAACCCTCAGCACTTTCTTCAGACCATGGACCTAGAGAAGCAACCTGACCTGAGAACCTTCCACCTCACAACAAAGATGAAGTGGAAACATGAACCCTATTTATTTTAAGGTATGAGTCTTGGTATAACAAGGCAGAGGTCACACTGCAAAGGCATGATGTCTACATCTGTCCGCTAAGAGATGGGACCCATGCACATTCTGCAGCAATCCATCATTGTTAAGTTAGGATTTCATGTCTTTCTATGACTCTTAATTTACCTCTCCAGTGGCATTTTCTATATGTACCTATTAGCACCTTATATTCTGGTCAAACTGGATAATTATTGCATTTGTCTTTGCCCATCTTCCCTCTTTTTTTATAGCTTCACATTTTGCCTATCTTAGGCGCTCAGTAAGGGTATACTGATCATGTTGAATGCCACTGAACTGTCAAATAGCTGAACATATATAATTGTGGACTTCTCTACTGTCTGAGTGGAGAAGGCAATGGTAACCCACTCCAGTATTCTTGCCTGGAAAATCCCATGGACGGAGGAGCCTGGTGGCTGCAGTCCATGGAGTCGCTAGGAGTTGGACACGACTAAGCGACTTCACTTTCACTTTTCACTTTCATGCATTGGAGAAGGAAATGGCAACCCACTCCAGTACTCTTGCCTGGAGAATCCCAGGGACGGGGGAGCCTGGTGGGCTGCGGTCTCTGGGGTCGCACAGAGTCTGACACGACTGAAGCAACTTAGCAGCAGCAGCAGCAGCTACTGTCTGAAACTCCTCATATCTCTACTGTCCACCCACAGAGAAGGAAATCAGGAGTTGCCTCTGACAGAAATATAACCAAGACTTCAGAATACAAGATTAGAGCGACACTGAAAGTATCTCAAGGACAAGAGAGCTTCTGCTCATGAAAAGATTACTCTTTATGACACGCTCGGAACCTATTTGTCATGGTCTAATTATAGATGACTCAACGAGTAGAGCTGGCTTATCTCTTCGTGAGAGATTCTTGGATGAGTAACTTTTCAACCTAGGGCATCTTCTGAAATTCACACCAAAATGTTTGTCCTTTCGAGTGACCTGGGTTTTCTTCTTTACCACTTAATGTATATTTATGATGCACCCACTAAGGATCAAGCTTAGCTAGGCGCATTGAAATACAGAACTAGAAAAGAGGTCAGACCCTGACAGCACAGTACGGTTTGTATAAGAGAAGTAAACAGCTCTTCTTTTAAAATGCAAAGAGAAAAGTGTGAGTGACCAGAAAGAGTGAGAACTCTCAGAAGTGAGTGGAGAAGGCCAGTGTAGATGGCTCTGGGGGCCCTGGGAGGGACACGGACATGAGGAAACAGGCAAAATGGGTCCAGGTCAGGATTGGCCTTGAGGAGCTGCAAAAGGCATTATACCGGATGTGGGTGGCTTTGGGAGAGGCTAGAGTTGGAGTATTAACAACGATGTATGGAAATTTTGTGGGTGTTATCACTGAAGACACAGCATGGGTTAGTGATGACCTGAACCACAGGAGGGACAGTGCCTCCAACACGTGATGGCTGTAGAATCTTACAGTGTTGCTGACCCATTTTAGGAAGCGTGATAGAAAGGAGGCTATCAAAGTTCCTACAAGACTTCTGGGCCAAGGAAGTGGGTAATGGAAATCTTGGAGCAACAACGTGAGACGGAAGAGGATAAATTAGCTAACATTTATCGTGCACTTCAGTTTTGCTGTTGTTCAGTTGCTAAGTCATATTGGACTCTGCAACCCATGGACTGTAGCAGGCCAGGCTCTCTCATCCTCTGTTATCTTCTGGAATTTGCTCAGATTCATGTCCACTGAGTTGGTGATGCTATCTAACCATCTCATCCTCTGTCGTCCCCTTCTCCTTTTGCCTTCAATCTTTGCCAGCATCAGGGTCTTTTCCCATGAGTCAGGTCACTGCATCAGGTGGCCAAAGTATGTGAGCTTCAGCTTCAGCATAAAGTTCTTCCAATGAATATTCAAGGCTGATTTCTTTTAGGATTGACTGATTGGATCTCCTTGCTGTCCACGGGACTCCCAAGAGTCTTCTCCAGCACCATAATTCCTAAGCATCCTTTCTTTGGTACTCAGCCTTCATTATGGTCCAAGTCTCACATCCATACACAACTACTTCAGCTAACAACATGGTAAGATAGGAATTGACATTATCTTCATGTAAAAATAAGAAAATGGAGGCAGAGAGGGTGATTAAGTCACTTGCCTAAGTAAATTGAAGAGACAGAATTTTCACCCTGGTATTCCAGCATGAGTGTCACACCCTTGATATTGCTTTGCAGTAAAAATGAACATACTAATCAGAGATGGACCACAGAAAAAGTATGCTCTGTGTAATTGCCTGGCTAGAAGATTCTTTCCTTTACAAAGGGATTCATTTCAGGGTTTATATTGCAAACAGAATGTTAGTGAACATGGGATAAGATTTGTTAGTTTCCCTCACACACACACACACACACACACACACCCCGCATCTGCACACAAGCTACTGAGGAAGCAGTCTCAATAAAAGAAGTTACATTAGTGTTTAATGCCATTGTTATGTTGGGTGTGACAGCAACCAGCCTAAATCAGTGCCCAATCACCCCTACCTAACAGTGTGTTAAGGATCCCCCAAAGATGTTCCCTGGGGGGCATCTTCCTACTTCCTGTTCTGCCCTGGGTACCTAGCTGGATCATGAGCTGTTGGTTCATTGACCAATTTTAGATCTGCTGTTGCCTCTTGGACCCTTTATTGGGTATTCCTACATGCCAGGAATTGAACTGAGCCCTTCATGTGCATTTTTTTGTCACTTGATTGGCCAAAAACACACACACACATACACACAAAAACTGGTGCATATGCATCATAAATCCTACTATGTAGATGAAGAAACTGGCTTGAGGATGGTGGCTTGTAAGGGGCACGGGCTAATACGACCCATCTTGGTCCTCATCTGCAGCCATCCGGTGGCCCTCCTCCTCTGGCCCTGAGCCCTAGAAGCCTTTCTCAGATCCCTGGTTGTACCTCACCCCTGGCTCAATGCATTCTCAGCCATTTAAGATAACTGACCCCTCTCACCCATCCCTGGCCGAACAGGTTTCCCCAATCTTGTTAAGGGAATTGGTGCCACTGGGCTGCTGTGTTTGCATCCCTTTGGAGTCAGGACAAGCGAGGGCCTGCAAGACAATCACACGCCTTTTACTTTTACTTTCACATGCAAATGGCCCTGGGCTAGTTTGACCTCTTAAATCCCCCAATTTCCCACAGATTTGTGAGATTTCAGATGAGCTTCTTTGACCTCCTCCAAAGAAAGACTTTTGTGCAGCAAAAATTTGCAAGGAGATTTGCAAAGGTGATTTGCTACTGCTCTGCTGGATTAAAAAATACCATGGAAAAAAGAAAAACCCCAAGTTTCTACTCATGTATTTATAAAAAAAGAAATTTGGCTGATTACAACTTGTTAGATCTGCTGCTTCTCTAGTTCCATTTAGGAAAAAAAAAAAAATGTGACTTTATATTCCCACCCACTGATTTCCAACTAAAACAGAACTTAGTTGCCTGCTGATCCTGCTGGCTTTTTAAATGAAAAACTTATTCCTTTTAAACTACTGGAAAATTATGTCTAAAAATCAGCATAATTCCATTGCCTATTCTTTCTGGATTTCTTGAATAATACAACGTTGGATTCTGGAACTGTACATACTCGGATGTACCAATTTGGTTACCAACATATTAATGCATGTTAACTGGTAATATGTATCACTGCACAGAATCCATTTCTATATATTAGTTAATATAACCCAAGTTAAGACTTTTTGCTCTCTAATTTAATTACATCTTTTGTAGGTGGGGCTTTAGTAAACTTAAAGAGGTTTTATAACAGTGTTATGTGTGTGTGTGCTCAGTCACTCAGTCGTGTCTGACTGTTTGCAGCCACATGGACCATAGCCTGCAAGGCTCCTCTGTCCATGGACATTTCCAGGCAAGAATATTGGAGTGGGTTGCCATTTCCTTCTCCAGGGGATCTTTCTGACCCAGGGATTGGACCTGCATCTTCTGCTTTGCAGGTAGATTCTTTACCACTATGCCACCAGGGAAGATTATATATGATATCATGTTGACTATATTCTCTATATACTCCAAATTCTTGACCCATTGAATCATGAGCAATAAAAAAGATTACATTGTTGGTTTAATCCACTGAGTTTTGGAGTTGTTTGTTACACAGCCATAAGTAACTAGAACAGTGAGTGTCTAGCCAGAGTCTGGTACACACCACACTCCACCTCCCCCCACTCTCATTAACCCAGCTATAAATAAACCCTGGCAGATCCCTTCCAAAAGATTATCTATATTCAATTTTACTTACAGAGAACTGAGAAGCTGTGAAATTTTCCATTTCAGCACTACCTCATTATCTGAAAGGAACTGCATCAAACATCTAATTTAAATTCTTCTCCCGGTGTGAAATCTCAGGGCCTGGACCAGTGCAGATATGATATGTGGCAGCTTTCAAGTAGGTGGAGGTAGCAGCTGAACCAATGTTGACACCAAGCTTGCATACAGAAAGCCCATGCCATTCCATGGCTAAGTCATCAGATTTGGGAAGGGTGAAGCCATCCATGGAAGATGCATGATTAGATCGGGATCCCAGAAGACAGAAAGTTTGGTCTGGGCAGTGGAGTGCAGGAGAGAGAAGGACACGAAGCTCTGGACTGGGCTCAAGAACTTTTCATGGGTTCGTGGAAACCATTCTGTATGTGGTGTCAATGGTGTAGTATGAAGCTAGACCTACAGGTATCTATGCTGAAGGGATGAAGTAATAAAAAGCTGCCTGTATGAATGAAAATAAAAGATGGCGCCAGCAAGAATGCCTAGCACTTCAGTATTGCTGTAGCAGGAGTTGTGCTAAGCCCTGCCTGCGTTAGCTCATCTTATTCTTACCACATCCTTATGTGGTTGATACTTTTGTTTTCCTCTTTTTTTGTGGAAACTAAGGCTGAGAGTAGTGAAAGGTTATTTCCCCAAGGCTGTGAAGAACGGAGGCAACAGTGCCTGAGAGTGCTTTCGGAGTGGTTGGAGCCCGGAGCCCAGTGTCTTTCACATGAGCCTGTGCTACTTTCTAGGTGAGATTGAAGACAGTATAGAGGGCTGACCTCAGGCAGCCTTCATTATATCAATGGTATGGGCGCCAATGGGATGGGCTGGTCTCTGCTCCCTTCATTATATCAATGGTATGGGCGCCACATCTGTGATCTGACTCATGAAGAGTCCACGTGATTCTCTTATTGGTAAAACAGAAATGGAGACACAGACATAGAGAACAAACGTACGAGGACCAATGGGGGAATGTGGGGAGTGGGGTGGACTGGGAGATTGGGATTGACACATACATACTAATGATACCATGTATAAAATAGACAACTGATGACAACCTACTGTACAGCTGAGGGAACCATACTCAGTGTTCTGTGCTGATGTAAATGGGAAGGGAATCCAAGAAAAAAGAGACAAATATGTACACAAAGCTGACTCACATTGCTATACAGTAGAAACTAACCCAACATTGTAAAGCAACTATATTCTAATAAAAATTAAAAAAAAATAGTCAACATGATTCTTTTTAAAAATGCAAAATCATCCAGTAGCATTATAGGAATAAGATCTAGAGTCTGCCACATAGCATATAGAAGCCTCCTGAAATAATACTCTCTTTCTACTCCTAGTAAACTCACACATTTTGTTATGTATTCATGCACTGGACAAAAATCCGAGGCGAGGTAACTTTGTGCCAGGCACAGTGTTCCAGAAATGCAGAGACATGGTCTCTGCCCTGGGGAGCTCATGGACCCATGGGAAGGTAGACCTGGGAATAAAGAAGAGAGGACACCTCCTTAAAGTGTGAAACATGTGGCCTCCATGGAACAAAGGGCACTGGGAGAAAATATGCTGGGGTGATGGGGGAATGTGTTACAGAGGAAAACGGCGCTTTTGAGGAATGCAGGTGGATCGGGAAAGGCAGGAGGGTGTGTAATCAGGAAGAGTTAACAAATGCAAGATATAAAATGTTCAGCAAAAAGAGCTTGTTTGGGACTTTATGTAAGAACCTGGTACCCAGAAATTAGCACCATCCCAATACCACAGGAATATCATTGGTCCCATTGTGTATATGAGGTCAAAGAGAAAGGTCTTTTATCTCCTACCGTTTATTCCATTGGCAGTGACTATAGGGATTGGAGATTCTCAGTGTTGGGAGGGAGCAGCCATCCATGTGACTGGGGCAGTGAGTCACATGGCTGCACGAAATTTGAACAGCGCTTGCTTTGAACAATTCTATCTTCATTGTTATCTCATCAAAAACAAACAATTGCACAGTCAGCTCTGGAAAGCCAGGTAATAATATGCAATTCTTTGACTGTCCTCTGTAACCTTTTCTATTTTCTCACATGTCCTTAAAAAGACAGATAGAACTACAGATGATTATCAGGTAAGGAGAGAAAAAGATAAGCAAACACAAAGTAATAATACAGTTCTCCGAAATCATTGGCTGTTCCTGGCCAAGGATATGCACTCAAAGAGGCCGTTACTTACCGTCTTATTCTGCTTCTTAATGAAAATCTCATGAAAGCAGGGTGTTTTCTCACCCTCACCCTTGGCTATTACTGCGAGTAGGCTCTGGAAAGCAGCCTGTCTCTCTGGTTTTCCTCCTGCTGTGCCATCTCTTTCTTTCCATCACCAAGGCCTTCCAAACTTCGCACCAGAGTGGACAGACAGGCGGGTGGCCAGCACTCAAGGTTCACACAAAGCTTCTGTTCTCTCCTGAGCCTTTTCAGATCAGGCTGATTTCTTCATTGTCCCCTGATCACAGCACACATAGCTACCTTTCCATGTTCAAGCAATCTGTCCAGCTCAACAAGCTCTGCCCTTCTCACTTTGTTGATACCACTCTTTTGGGGGGAGTGGGAATGGGGTTAAATAGTGTAGAAAAAGATAACCGTGCCTGAAGCCAGTCAGGCCTGAGTGTGGACTTGTACAGAGCACTGAATGCAGCCCTTAGGACACAGTATACACTCCTGAATGTTTTGTGCATGGGTGGTTCTGATGATCAGCCCATCTCTAAATCTTGTCCATTCCAACTCCAGCTCAACTTACGCAAGGCAGACCTTTAGAATGGAAGGAACCAATGATGGGCATCTTGGTCTCTCCTCTGTGAACAATGAACACAAGCCTCGTACCCTCCAGGCTTTAAGGGAAAACTCTTCTTAAGCCTAAGTTAAAGGGAGCTTCCCCAGGACTCTGATCCTTGATGTGATTTCTGACTTCTGGAAACACTGGAAGTGGGTTATGTGTAACCACACTCCCTACTCCGTACACACAACTCACCAGATGTGTGAGTCCTGCTCTCTGGAAGCCCCACAGAAAATCAGAGAAGCGACGGGAGTGAGTCCCTCCCCCTGGGACTCGTTTCTTCTTTACTCACATGACCCAGACCTACCAGTCTTCAATACCTCACTTAGCCCTTGGTTGGTCCAATTGCCGGATAAAACGCAGAACAGCCTGTTCAGTTTGAATTTCAGATGAACAATAAATGCCCTTGTTAGTGTAAAACTGTGTGTGTGTGCTTAGTCGTGTCTGATTCTTTGCAACCCCATGGACTGCAGCACACCAGGATCCTCTGTCCATGGGATTCTATAGGCAAGAATACTGGAGTGGATTTCCATTTCCTTCTCTAGGGGATGCCAACCCAGAGACTGAACACTCTGGCATTGGCAGGTGGATTCGTTGCCACTGTACCACCCGGAAAGTATAAGTACGTGCTAAGTATCAAACAGGGCATACCTACAGCTGACTCATTAGAAAAAACCTTGATGCTGGGAAAGATTCAGGCAAAAGGAGAAGATGGCAGCAGAGGAAGAGATGGTTGGATGGCATCACCAGTTCAATGGACATGAACTTGGGAGAACTCCAGGAGATGGGGAGGGAAGGGGAGGCTTGGTTTGCTGCAGTCCATGGGGTCACAAAGAGTCAGACACAACTTAGTAGCTGAACAACAACAAAAACATTAAGAAAAAGATTGTTTATCAGAAAGTCAAACTTCTTGAGGAACCTCGGGCCCTCCTGGTTGGGAGTCATCCTCTGTGTATCCCCAGGGCCTGTGCACATCCCCAAGGCGAACTCTTACACCATCCGGATTGACTGTGTGGTCCTCCTCCCATCCTTTCTCTTCCTCCCCTTCCTCCCATCAGCAGACCCTGCTGGCTCCACCAGCCCAGCCTGAGACCCAGTGGCCTCTCCCCGGGGTTATTATTGTCGTTCTCGCCCAGCTGAGTCCTTGTCCCCATCCTCGTCCGCTGCCTCTGTTCTCTGTACAGAGTGCTTTCTCTGATATGTGAGTCTGTGAAGTCACAACCCTGCTCAGAACGCTCAGAATCAAATCCAAAGTCCTTCCAGAGCCTGTGAGGCATTCTGTCCCTTTGCAGAGATGCCCTCCTCCCCTGTTGACCCCACTTCCTCCTCCAGAAGGCTGAGCACCTCCCAGGGCAAGGCTGTGACTCCCTCTACCATCTGCCCTCATGGCTCCCTCTCTCTACTCACATCACCTAGTCAGAGAGCCTCTCCTGCTCCGGGCCTAAAACCTCCCTTACAACCTCTGCTCTCGGCCTAATTTTCTTAACATTGCTTATCAGCATGTGGTAGATTGCATATTTGTATATTACTTGCTTATGGACTGTCTTCCCCACTACAATTTCTGAAAAGGCAGGAATTCATGCTGCTTTGCACACTCCTATATATCACTGCTATGCACAATGCCCAGCATACAGTATGTACTTGATAAATACTGATTGAATGAGTGAAGGAATGAATGGAAATTTATATGTCCCATTTTTCCATAAGTTGGGGAGCCTTTGGATGTCCAGAGGCCACCTCCAAATACCCAGTTCCTAGCATCAGACCAGAGACATGGTAGGAACTTTCCAAAGTCCCAACGCCTAACAGAAGGCAGGCACGTAGTAGGACCTTCACATATGCTACTTTTCCTGAGCAGTTACCAATACGTTGCAAATAACTCTGGCTCTTGCCTATGAAGCAGCAGGTCTTGATTAACATATTTCTGGAAATCCATTAGAACACTATGGGATTTGAAGACAGCTACTGAAGAAAATTTAACAACAACAAAAAAAAACAGAATCACCGCCTTGGAAGACTTTGCTTTGAGCGTTGCAGACATTTTTTGTAGATCCTGACTTCAAGCTTTCTCGCCTGGGTTTTGAAAGTTCAGAACTGCTAAACAGTCAGATATATTTGTTGAGAAAAAGGCATACAAACAAAGATTACAATAAACATCCCCAATTAGGAGGAGAATAAGCAGATAAAGGAAGCCAGCTCTTGCACAGGGGTGCAGGGAGCAACAGTGGGAATGGAAGGACTTAAACCATCCCCTTACGAGGAGTGGAGAGTACGACTTATACGAACACTTGCTTATTAGTGACAAGGTATCCCAGTTTGCCACCAGGAGGTAAAGACATGCCTCAGAAATGAATGTTGAATATTTATTAACGGGTTTCTACTATGGTAATTATTGGGGCTGACCCTTTCATCTTACCAAAAATTACGATAAATGTATGATATGATCTTTGCCCTTGAAGGATCCATGTTCCAGGCAGTGTGTTTGAGAACATTTGGCCACAAAAAAGAGATTCTTTGTGCTCTCTGATAAGGTAGCAGAAAGTTGCAAGTGGCTATTGACAGACGCCTTGGCTAGTGCCACCAAGGAACTGGACTTTCATATGTATATAACTGTAATTGATTTACATGAGTGTCACTTGGGGCTAGTGGTTTTGGATAGTCATCCTAAGGTAAGCAGAGCTTAGAAAGAAAGATGGTGGTTGGGACAGGTGGGCAAAGCAGATGAGGTCCCTAGAGTCCCGGCGATGAGGAGTCTAAATTCGGACTTGGTTCTAACCCTCTTCCTGTCCGTGCCTTAGTGTTCTTATCTGTAAAGTGGGCATGAAGTTAGCTCCTGATCTATGTATGGGGTTTTTAAAATAATTAAGTGACCTGCTGTATAACTGTGTGCTTGTAGATAACAGTATTGAAGGCTACATTTAAAAACCTGTTAAGGATACATTCCATGTAAAGTATATGCTTGAAAGTGAAGTGAAAGTGAAAGTTGCTCAGTCATGTCTGACTCTTTGTGACCCACAGACTTTACAGTCCATGGAATTCTCCAGGCCAGAATCCTGGAGTGGGTAGTCGTTCCCTTCTCCAGGGGATCTTCCCAACCCAGTGGTTGAACCCAGGTCTCCTGCATTGCAGCAGATTCTTTACCAGCTGAGTCACCAGTGAAGCCCAACAGTACTGGAGTGACTAGCCTATCCCTTCTCCAGCAGATGTTCCTGACCCAGGAATTGAACTGGGTCTCTTGCATGCAGGCAGATTCTTTACCAACTGAGCTATCAGGGAAGACCAAAAGTATGTGCTTACCTCACTCAGTAAAATAAAGAAATTAAAAAAAAAATAGATGAGTTAGTTTGGGTAAAGCATGTGAGACACTCCTGACACATGGTCAACTCTTTGTAAATGCCTTCTATGAATATGTAGGGTAATTATTCATGGAGGGAGGAGGCTTGAGAGTGGACTCTCTGTTTATCAACTCTACCTCTGTATGTAGTAAAGTCTCAAGGGATGTATGCTATAATTTTCATTAACCCAACATGCTTTATTGATGCCCTACTGTGTGTACTGGGGCTTCCCCAGTGGCTCAGCAGTAAAGAATCCACTTGCCAATGCAGGGGATGTGGGTTTGATTCCTGGGTCAGGAAGATGCCCCAGAGAAGGAAATGGCAACCCACTCCAGTATTCTTGCCTGGGAAATCCCATGGACAGAGGAGCCTTGTGGGCGGAGGGTCATGGCTAACCCTCATGGGGTCACAAAGAGTCAGACAGGATTGAGTGACTAAAGAACACTGTGTGCCCAGAAGTTAGGGATGCAAGCATGCGTAACACTGATTCTATTCTCCAGATGCTCACAGTCTGGCAGAGAATACATGCTGGATGTTTCAGCTCGTTCATTTATTCATCAAGAATTTACTATAGACCTACCACGTGTTAGCTCTCTCTTGTCTTTGGGATTTTTTGGTGAATGCGGCAGCCAAGGACCCCACTCTTATTGTGTTACATTCTAACAGGGATGGCAGACAGCCTATCAATGATCCATCAGTCAATTCAGAAGAGTGACATGTAACAGAGCAAAGCTTAAGGAAGGGGAATGGGACAGAGACTGAGGACTCAGTCAAGGCAAGATTGATGCTGAGAAGCAGTGATGAAGAGGCTGCCACGAAACACTGTTCAGAAGGTTTCCAAGCAGGAAATGCTAACTCACAATGTGGATTGTTGAAGCAGGAGCAGGTGGAGAGGCTGCACAAATCGGGGTGGTAGCCACGGAGGTGGAAGAGAATGACATTATTCCAGATACACTTGGGGATGGAATCAACTGAACTTGCTTATGGATACTATGCTAGTAGTTAGGAAAAGGGAGAAATGGGGGATTTTGGTTGGAACACCTGGTACTACTGTTCACCAATGTGGGAAAACTAGATAGGGTAGTTTCTACAGGTCTATTTTGCCTCTTTGCTTTGCTGTATCCTGGCTCCTTCTAAAGCTCCATGGGACAAACTGGGAGAGGACAAATATGCAAGAAATAGATTTTGAGGATTTACTGCATGCAAGATGCTGTCTAGCCATCTGAACATTTCCACCTATAGCATGTATGGCCAAGAAATTTTCTGAGATGTTCTCTGTGTAAAGGTCTCTCAGTTCAGTTCAGTCACTCAGTCATGTGTAACTCCTTGTGATCCCATGGACTGCAGCACACCAGGCCTCCCTGTCCATCACCAACTCCCGGAGCTTGCTCAAACTCATGTCCATCAAGTCGGTGATGTCATCCAACCATCTCATCCTCTGTCATCCACTTCTCCTCCTGACTTCAATCTTTCCCAACATCAGAGTATTTTCCAGTGAGCCAGTTCTTTGCATCAGGTGGCCAAAGGATTGGAGCTTCAGCTTCAGCATCAGTTCTTCCAATGAATATTCAGGACTGATTTCCTTTAGGATTGACTTGGTTTGAGCTTCTTGCAGTCCAAGGGACTCTCAAAAGTCTTTTCTAACACCACGGTTCAAAAGCATAAATTCTTTGGTGCTCAGCTTTCTTTATGGTCCAACTCTCACATCCATACATAACTACTGGAAAAACTGTAGCTTGACTAGATGGACCTTTATCGGCAAAGTAATGTCTCTGCTTTTAAATATGCTGTCTAGGTTGGTCATAGCTTTTCTTCCAAGGAACAAGCATCTTTTTATTTCATGGCTGTAGTCACCATCTGCAGTGATTTTGGAGCCCAAGAAAATAAAGTCTCTATGTATTTATAAAAGAGAAAAAACAACCACTGCTTGTCCAGAGAGAAAACAAAGACTAAATAATTCTAAAGAAGTTGAATATATTCCTCATTTTACACACTTTTCTTCCTTTCCTCTCAATGTTATATCACAAGCATTTCTCCATGTGGCCCAGATCGAGTCTAGATCTACCACCATTTTATGCCTCTCAAGGCTGAAGTTCTTAGTTTCCTATATTTACATGAAAGGGCACTTAACTGAAAATTGCACTTCCACTTACATTAAAGTTGTTTCTATTTTAGTTTATTTTCCCTGATTATAACATCATTATCTAATCTTTGCAGAAAATTTAGAATGCAAAGTGCAAGGGGAAAGAAATAACACCCATAATTCCTCAATATTATGATGTCATTCTATTTCACTGATCTCTGCAATGCAATTTGGAAATGTTTTGAAATTATTTCTGAGAAAGCATTGTATAAACACATTTTAAAATTTCAAACAAAGTGTATGGCATATATGGTGAAAAAGAAATCTCTCTTCCTCTAAGCTCCAGCTTTTTCAGCTACCCAAATGTGACCTTTTTTAAAAGCTTTTCTAAAAATTTCTAAGATCCTCTATGACAAAGGTCTGTATAGTTAAAGCTATGGTTTTTCCAGTAGTCATGTATGAATGAATGTGAGAATTGGACCATAAAGAAAATTGAGCACTGGAGAATTGATGCTTTCAAAGTGTGGTGCTGGAGAAGACTCTTGAGAGTCCCTTGGACTACAAGGAGATACCAGTCGATCCTAAAGGAAATCAACACTGAATATTCATTGGAAGGACTGATGCTGAAGCTAAAACTCCAATTCTTTGGCCACCTGATGCAAAGAGCTGACTCATTGGAAAAGACCCTAATGCTGGGAAATACTGAGGGTGAGAGGAGAAGGGGACGACAGAGGATGAGATGGCATCACTGACTCAATGGACATGAGTCTGAGCAAACTCAGGGAGATGGTGAAAGACAGGGAAGCTGAACAGCCTGAAGTTCATGGGGTGGTAAAGAGTTGGACACGACTTAGCAACAGAACAACTGAGTGTGCAAATGTGTTTCCTGTATATTCCATACACATGTTGCTCTTTTTCGATTGCTTGTTTATACACATTTGGGTATGCTTTAGACTGTTACTTTTCTTTCTTTCCCTTCAATATTGGATATCATGCTAATGGCACATTCAGATTTATTTAACTCTTTAAATAGCTATGTGGAATTCAATTTACCTAGATGCCACAATATAACCAGTCTTCTTACCTGTGATTAACAAATTACCTCAACTTGCTACCTTCTGTCATTCCTCCTGAGAATTTCATTATTTGAAGGTTGTCTGTCTTTACTCTCCATTTGCCTTTTAGATCTTCTTTTTATTCATGATATTCAGCTATTTCTCTACAACATATCCAAATGTAGACTTTTGTCTATGTTGCTCTGCACTCAGTATACACTACCTTGGGACTCGCATATTTCTTTATGTTTGAAAAATTCTTAGCTATCATCTCTTTAAATATTTTCCCCCACCTTGCCTTCTCTTCCTCCAACCTCCTGTTGGTCATAGCTTTGGACATTTCCAGCTTTCTTTCATTTCTCATGAGCATTTCCTATCTCTTCATCTCTCTATACTACAGTCTCATTAAATTTCTCAGTCTTATGTTCTATTTCATAAGTTTAGTCTGAGTGTATCCCATGTATGGTTTAAATATTGAGAATTTTAGCCACCATTCCGTATTTTACAATGATATGTTTTCTTGTTTAAATCTATTAGCTTAAAATCTATATGTTAGTACTTGATACATGCCTATTTTTTTTAATAGTCACATACAACAACACAGTATCTCCTATCTTGCTGTATATTTACTATTCATTCTTATATCACTTTGAGAAATTTATTCTTATTTTTGGAGTCTTTTCCCAACTGCATAATTATTTCCATTTTCTTAGGGGGAAATCCACTTTCACTTGGTTGTATTTAGATAACTTGTATCATGTCAGCTTTCCTGTGTGGCTTGAAATTGTCATCTGTAAATTCTTCTTGAGTGGGGATTTCTAATTTCTGCTCTTATCCTTCTCTAAGTCATTGCTTCAAGACGACCTTCCCATCTTTCTGGGGCTTGACTTTCTCTAGTTTCCCCACATCTGAACCTGGTGATGGGGGAAACATACAGCCTGGACTCTGGGCTGAATGAAGAGGCTGGATTGAGTTTACTGGATTTGGAGCTGTTTTCCTAGGAGTATGTATGGTTGAATATATTTTATTTTTTGCAAAGAAGTGAAATAGGTGTTTGCAACTGGAAAGATGATGTGTTCTGGGACTCAGCAGGTGTTCACTGCGCTTTCCCCATGGGCATATATGTTTTCAACTTTCCCTGAAGGTAGCTGAGAACTTGGAGATGAGTAATGGTCAGTAGAATGTGAGCAGAGGGGATACATACCACTTCCACGACTGGCTCACGAAACTCCCCACAATGAGCCTCCCTTCTCTCTTCCTTCAACTGTCAGCTGCACGTCCACTGCCCACTGGGGCCACCTGGGGAGTCACAGGTGGAAAGTGGCTGAGACTTGATCCCTGAATTTCTGGGAGTGGAGTCTCTCTCTCTCTCACACTGTCACGGGCAGCATTTTTTTTTGCTATTGAGAAATAAACTTCTTTTGGGTTGACTCATGAGACTTGGAGGCTTAGCTGTACAGCAATAAAACTAATACATGTCTCCCTTGTTCTTGTGAGCTTATGCCTTTAAAAATATTACTTCACTGTCATCTGAGTGAGTGGCGTTTCAGGAAGGAACATGTTCAAGCCACCATGTTTCAGCAGCATTTTTCCTCTTTTGCTTTCTCTCAGGGGTTTCTTACTGCTCTGGCATTCTGAGAGGGCCTCCATCCTATTTTTGAGTGCGTGAATTTATTTGTTTTTAAAAATAGCTTTACTATCATTTCTATGGACTGGGTGCAGGGAGAGGGGAGCTCAGCTTGTGCTTAGATTGCCATCTTCAAACGGGTTTAATGTGCTGCCAGATTCTATTTGCTAATATTTTATTTAGGATTTTTCATCAATATTCATATGCAAGATTGGTCTGTAGTTTTATTCTATGCTTTCTGTCAGGTTTAAAAATCAATGTTAGGGTGGCTTCACAAAAAGAATTTAGAAGCCTCCCTCCTTTCCCTATGCTGCCCAGTAATGAAAGGACATAGAAAGAACCCGTTCTTTAGAGATTTGAAGGAGTTCACCCACAGAACCACCTCAATCGAGGGCTTTTTGGAAGAACAGTTTTTTTAAAAAAGTCTTCAGTTTCTTCTATGACAGTATTTTCAATCAAATAATCTATCCATCTGTGATCAATTTGTTCATTTATGATGTTTTAGAAAAAAAGTCATCAGTTTCATTAACAGTTTTATTTGTACAGTCCTAAGCACATTGTCTTCTTTCCTTTATTTTCCATTTCTCTGCTTATTTTTTAATTCTCACATTTTTATTTAGTTATTCGTACTTTCAAAGATTTATTTTCTTGACTAGATTATCTAAGCTTTTTAAAAAATGACTCGTTGTTAAACAAGTTCTTACATTTATTTTTTCTACCAATTTTTTTTGAAATTCATTGTTTTCTATTTTTTATCATTTGCACTCATTTTGATTGTTTCTGTTTATCTCATGTTTCTTGCTCTGATCTTTTCCTTGTTTCTTTTGTTAAATGCTTCCTATATTTTAATTGATTTTCCTAGTAACATAAAATTTCAAAAATTTAAACATTTTGTTTTGAATGTGGTTTTAACAAAACTGGTTAGGGAATTAGTGTTCATATAATTGTAACTTTAAGTTAGGGAGATGTTCTACCATTAAGGAGAATTCCTTTTAAGATGGAGTTTGTGAGCATGTGTGTCTTGTTTTATTAATTTCCAGGTGGCATACAGTCCTCACCACTCTGCCATTTTTATTCTATTATATTGTGTTTAGAAAATATCTGAGCTATAGCTGTTTGAGAACATTTGGCAAGGTTTTCTTTGTGACCTCTTGATTACACATTTTTGGTAAATACTCCATAGGACTTTGAAAAGAACACATAATGCCTCCTCCCACAGATCACTTTTGCAGCGACCTGGGGCAGGTGTCTGCCAGGTGTTGAGGCCTCCAAGACATTCTAGGACACCTTTGCTATGGTTGGAGTGTGTTAAGCCCAAGGCTTACTCAAAGCCTCCCCATGGTGGGACTCATAAAATTACTCCTCTCCCCCGACTGCTTTTGCGGCTAAACTCAGGCACCTGGCTCAGACCCCACCAAGAACGTTCACCATGGTGGCACTTCTGTTGGGAAGTGAGCATCTTGAGAAACGTATACAAGCGTCAAGCCAGAATTTAGCAAGTGGAAGGATTTAAGACCAGTAGGTGGAGCAGGGTTGAGTCCTAGGACAGAAGGGGCTTTGAACTGGCAGTGAAGAAAATGTCCCCACAGCCCACTTTATGATCACCATCTGGGGACCCTTCCTGAGGATGTGTCCATTAGCATGGCTCCGCAGACATGGTCCAAATTCTGTGAACCACTGATTAGCTTTGATGAATTCCGTTTTTGTGCTTAATCAGCCAGAGACAGCTGTTGTTGAAACTTCAAATCCTGAATGTTTCATAAGCATAAAAATCAATTCTATATATTGTGTAATTATATATATCAAGTATCCATAAATTAGTTCATCTTACACTATTTGAGTTGTCTGTATCCTGACTTTACTTTTCTTAGATTTCTAAAGCCTTTTAATTCATGTAGATTCATGTTTTATTTTACTTTATCTCATTTAAATTTTTATTCTCATGGGCTGAAAGAGGTACATTAAATATTCTAACATTATTTTGTGGTTCTTTTTCTGGTTTTTCTTGCATTTACTACATTTTTGTTCATTAATTTTGCTGTTATTTTCATTGTTGTATGAAGACTCAAGACTACGTCATCTCCACTGTGGCTTGTTTACTCATTAAAAATGGTCAGATCTCCTTTAAATCTCTGTGCCTTGAATTTATCCTTGTCCGACATTTTAATGTCAAAATGTACTTTGAAGGGTGTGTGTGTATGTTTGTATGTATGTGCATGTATGGTCCAGTTTTCTTCTAATACTTTAGAAGGTCTATTGTGGGTTTTCTTTCACGTCTTCTAATAATTGCATTTATTGCTATAAATTTATAGACTATACATTTGTTCTTATTTTTTCAGACAGTATTTACTGAAATGCATACATGGTAAGGTTCTTGATTTCCTCCCATGTGCCCTCTCCCCTTCTTCTCCATACCATCTAATTTTGGTTTGTTACATTATTATTTTTATTTATTCAAGTGAATGCTTCACACCTTTAAACCATATGCTTACATGTTTTCTTTATTCATCAGCTTTAAATATTATTGCATTGATCTTTCAGCCCTCATTACACAAAAAGAGGAGATTGGCATTCATATCATAATGTTCCCTTTCTTTCGCTTCTGATATTTTTATAGTTTCAGTGTAGTAGCTGATAGAATGTACATTTTACTTGATAGCAACATTTTCCTACAGCTCTGGTATATTTGTTTAAATTAGTTCACTTAAATTAAATATACTAGCGATCACCATTTTTTATAGTAGCTTCTTTATTCCTGGATTGGCAACAGAGCAACTTTTAATAGTTTCTTTAAGAAGAGATAATGGAAGTTCTCTTTATAGAGCTGTGAAGGTCTAAAAATAATCATTTGTTCTTTACTCTAAATGGAAATTTGGCTGGGTATAAAATTATTTTCTGACCTTTCCCTGAGGACTCTAAAGATATGCTCCCACTTTATTGTAGCAGTGACTGTCTCAGAGAGAAGCCTAAAGGTAGGTTGACTTTTGACTTTTGTAGATGAGTTGACTTTCTTTCCCTGGCTATAGGATTTCTTCTTTATTTATTTATTTTTGAGGATTTATTATTATTTTAATTTATTTAGTTTTTAATTGAAGGGTAATTGCTTTACAGAATTTTGTTGCTTTCTCTCAAACCTCAACACGAATCAGCCATAGGTATACATATATCCCTTCCCTCTTGAACCTCCTTCCCATCTCCCTCCCCATCCCATGCCTCTGGGTTGATACAGAGCCCTTCTTTGTGTTTCCTGAGACATATAGCAAGTTACCGTTGGCTATCCATTTTACATATGGTAGAGTGTACTCCGGGAGTTGGTGATGGACAGGGAGGCCTGGCGTGCTCCAATTCATGGGGTTGCAAAGAATCAGAGATGACTGAGCGACTGGACTGAACTGAACTGAATGTAAGTTTTCAGGTTACTCTCTCCATATATCTCACCCTCTTCTCCCCTCTCCTCACGTCCATAAGCCTCTTCTCTATGTCTATTTCTCCACTGCTTTCCTGCAGATAAATCTGTTGGTACCCTCTTTCTAGATTCCATATATATGTGCTACTATATGAGATTTATCTTTCTCTTTCTGACTTACTTCACTCTGCATAATAGGTTTTACGTTCATCCACCTCATTAGAACTGACTCAGATATGTTCCTTTTATTGGCTGAGTAATATTTCATTGTGTATATATACCACAAGTTCTTTATTCATTCATTGATGGACATCTAGGTTGCTTCCATGTTCTGGCTATTGTAAATAGTGCTGCAATGAATGATGAGATACATGTATCTTTTTCAATTTTAAATTTATCAGGGTACATGCCTATTTTATTTTAAGCTACCTGTGGAAATAATTTTCCTTGCCAATATTTGATTTAGGAGTACGCATGTGACCTGTTTTGACCAAACAGAAACCTGGGAAAATCCACTGGGGGACTTCTAGGAAAAATTTCCCTACCCTTGACACTCAAGGTTTCTCTTCTTCCTCTAGACATGCACTCTCTAATATGATAGCCACCAGGCACAGGTGGCTATTTAAAATTAAATTAATTAAAATTAAGTGAAATTAAAAATTCAACTCCTCAGTCACACTAGGTACATGTCAGACACTCAGTGTTTACCGGGGCTAGTGTCTGCCATAGGGGACAGTGCAGACACAGAGTATTTCCATCATCGCAGAAAGTTCTATTGGATAATGCTGTACTGGGATATTTTCAGCTTAGATTTGATGCCAAAACAGTGGTAGCCATCTGAAAAACACTGAAAGGGGATAAGAATTGCAAGTGAAACTGGAGATAACTGAGATTTTGAAAGGTTGGCTTCCATGATAGCTCAGTTGGTAAAGGATCTGTCTGCAATGCAGGAGACCTCAGTTCAATTCCTGGGTCGAGAAGACCCTCTGGAGAAGCAATAGGCTACCCACTCCAGTATTCTTGGGTTTCTCTGGTGGCTCAGTTGGTAAAGAATCCACCTGTAATGCGGGAGACTGGAGTTTGATCCCTGGGTTAGGAAGATCCCCTGGAGGAGGGCATGGCAATCCACTCCAGTATTCTTGCCTGGAAAATTCCATAGACGAGGAGCCTGGCTGGCTATAGTACTTGGAGTTGCAAAGAGTTGGATATGACTGAGTGACTTTCACTTCAGGGTACATGCCTAAAAGTGGGATTGCTAGGTCATATGGTGTTTTGTTCCTAGTTTTTAAAGGAATCTCCATACCGTCTTCCATAGTGACTGTATCAATTTACATTCCCACCAACAGTGCAAGAGGGTTCCCTTTTCTCCACACCCTCTCCAGAATTTATTGTTTGTAGACTTTGATGATGGCCATTCTGACCAGTGTGAGGTGACATCTCATTGTAGTTTTTTTTTTTTTTCATTGTAGTTTTGATTTGCATTTCTCTAATAATGAGCGATGTTGAGCATCTTTTCATGCGTTTGTTAGCCATCTGTATGTCTTCTTTAGAGAAATGTCTGTTTAGGCCTTTTTCCCACTTTTTGATTGGGTTGTTGGTTTTTCTGGTATTGAGTTGTATGATCTGCTTGTATATTTTGGAAATTAATCCTTTGTCAGTCGTTTCATTTGCTATTATTTTCTCCCATTTCGAGGGTTGTCTTTTTTACCTTGCTTATAGTTTCCTTTGCTGTGCAAAAGCTTTTAAGTTTAATCAGGTCCCACTTGTTTACTTTTGTTTTTATTTCCATTATCAAGGAGGTGGGTCATAGAGGATCTTGCTTTGATTTATGTCATTGAGTGTTCTGCCTATGTTTTCCTCTAAGAGTTTTATAGTTTCTGGTCTTACATTTAGGTCTTTAATCCATTTTTTGTTTATCTTTGAGTATGGTGTTATGAAGTGTTCTAATTTCATTCTTTTACGTGTAGCTGTCCAGTTTCCCCAGCACCACTTACTGAAGAGGCTGTCTCTGCCCTATTGTATATTTTTGCCTGTTTTGTCAAAAATAAGGTACCCATAGCTTCTTTATTTTTGAGGTTTAGTAACTCTAATAAAATGTGCCTCTCTGCCTCAACTTATTTGGGAACCATTGACCATTTCAAAGAGTAGATTCAAGTGCTTATTTCAAAAATACTTTAAAAAAAAATCACTCCTTTGTACAGTTCGTGTGTTCTCTCTGTTTTGTTCGTTAATTTCAGTCACCAATTTTGCATACTTTGGATCTCCTTTGATACCTTTTGCAACTATTGCATTTTCTTCTATAATTTTAAACTTTTGTTTATTTTTTTCTATTTTATCCCATTCAGTTTACAAGTCTGTCTTCCATGCCCCAGGTCATTATTATGGCAGAATCTATTTCCTATATATTGCAGACAAAATGATCTTTACTTATTTGATGATTTTATTTTTCTCTTCTATTTTTTCTAGCTCTTTGCCAATTTTGTTTTTATTCTGTTGTCTTTAAAAAAATTTGGCTTCTTATATTTCTACTTTGATGCTTTGCTTTGCAGAGGTTATTATTTGTTTTAATGAGGTCATGTGAGGTCATACTATTGCTTTACTGAATGCCAAGCTTTTTCTGAGGTGTGTTTATCATCTCCTTTTGCATTGCAGTGTTTCTGCTACTCTCAAACTAGGATTTTGGTGATGGCCATTTCTTAGTTTTTAGTTTTCCTTCATCTGTAAAGCAGGGAGTCCCCTCCAAATGAGCTTTGTGCTGCTTAACTATGTGAAATAGAAAGGCCAGGAAAGGGCGGTGGGCTAGGAGGCAACGTACGTCAGGGAGAAAGCCTGGGTGTTGTTCTGTTGTCCACGGAGACTCTCTGCTACCCTGTTTTTTAAAGAATCCATGGTGCTCCGACTTTGCCATTCTGGGTATCCCATTTCAACATATTCACTTAATGCTAGTTTAATTTTCGCTTCTGAATATATCTCCTGGTTTTATGAAAAAATTTTTTTTTGAAAATTTTAATTCTCTTCATTTTGTGTTTGTCTTAGAAATAGTGTGACTAGAAGAGTATGGATTCATCTACTACACACTGACTATGTACTTTTAAAATTGATATTTTCCTTCTGGTTGATATTCTCCTTCCAATATTTAATTAGTCTTATAACAATTTACATGGTTTTAATTTTTGTGCTTTAAATAATCCTCTGATAGGTGTATAAGGTTTTATCTGCTTATGTGGTTGTTTCTTTAGGGGCTGACACTTAGAAATAAAATTATTAGGTAAAGATGTGAACACTGTTAGGGCCTTTGATTTATGTTTAAAATTGTTGTTTATAAATTTCTTTCTACATTTCTTCCAACAATGTGTCAGAATGCAGCAGAAATCCCTCTCTTCATAAACTGCCTCCACTAACATTGACTAGTATTTTAAAAGCTCTTGATCATTTGACAAAATGCATAGTAAATTTAATTTATTTATTTAAAAATAAAATTATTTTTTCTTTTGTGTGCTTTAATTATCTGTTCATATTCTTCATCTTATTATCTGTCAGAATGATTACATTCTTATCAATTTGTAGGAGTCTTTTAATAAGCAGAGTGGTATCCTTGCCATTTTTTTATAATGCTATTTTTCTTAAATCTTATTTATGATATATTTACTTTAGAATTTTGAAATTTTTATATAGTAAAATTTTAAAGAATTAAAAAATTTTTTAAAATGTTAAAGAATTAATAATTTTTTTTAAATTTTATTTTATTTTTAAACTTTACATAATTGTATTAGTTTTGCCAAATATCAAAATGAATAAGAAAAAGAGTTTAAGATTAAAAACAAAGAATTAATAATTTATCCTTTGTTTTTAATCTTAAACTCTTTTTCTTATTTGGAGGATAGATAACATTCAGTGATTTCTTTTAGATTTTTGAGAGTTCAGTTTTTTAAAAAAATTTCTTCTTTATTTCACATGGACTTGCATTATCTGTTTGATTTTGTACTCTACATACTCAGATCAGATCAGTTGCTCAGTCGTGTCCGACTCTTTGCGACCCCATGAATTGCAGCACACCAGGCTTCCCTATCCATCACCAACTCCTGGAGTTCACGCAGACTCATGTCCATAGAGTCAGTGATGCCATGCAGCCATCTCATCCTCTGTCGTCCCCTTCTCCTCTTGCCCCCAATCCCTCCCAGCATCAGAGTCTTTTCCAATGAGTCAATTAATTGCATGAGGTGGCCAAAGTACTGGAGTTTCAGCTTTAGCATCATTCCTACTACATACTCAACATTATATTAATCATAAATATAATCTTATTTTTAAAAATGTTGTAATAATGATTTTTCTACACAATAACCTGTTTGGGGGATGTATCATAACTTATTTGACCTGATTATTGGCTGTTTTGGGGCTTCCCTGGTGGCTCAGTGGTAAAGAATCAGCCTGCCAATGCAGGGGACCCAGGTTCAATCCCTGGGTTGGGAAAACACCCTAGAGGAGGAAATGGCAATCCACTCTAGTATTCTTGCCTGAAAAATCCCATGGACAGAGGAGCCTGGTGGGCTACAGTCCATGGGGTGGAAAAGAGTTGGACACAACTTAGCAACTTAACAATAGCAACAAGTACTGGCTGTTTAGAGTGCTTTCAAGGCTTTTACTATTAGTATTTTAGGGTACCTTTTGGTAATAATAATAAAAAAAACCTCTTCCAAGTAGGGTACTTTGTCACATTTTTCATTAGTTTATTCCCACAAAAAGTATGATCAATAGGTCCAAAATTGTGAATATTATTAATCTCCTGGTACAAATGGCTCTCCAAATGGGTTCTCCTAGTTTGTCATCTAAGTCATATTTCATATTGTTTGGAGAATCTCAACAAGGAAAATGATGACTGAACAACTTAACCTAGCTTATTAACTAGCAATCTATTATATTTTCTTCAACAATTTGTAGTATGCAAAAGCTATTCTCATCTTTGCTTTTTTTTTTTTCTTTTTTGCTTAATTTCACATGCTGTGTGTTATGTCACTTGAGTGTTATGTCTGGCTCTTTACAACCCTATGGCCTATAGCCCGCCAGGTTCCTCTGTCCATGAGGTTCTCCAGGCAAGAAAACTGGAGTGGGTTGTTATGCCCTCCTCCAGGGACTCTTCCTAACCCAGGGCTCGAACCTGCATCTCTTATGTCTCCTACATTGGTGGGCAGGTTCTTTGCCACTCATCTTGGCAACCATTTATTTTCTTAGCTGCTACAGAGGAAAACATTGAGGCTAAGGGATATTCCGCACCTCTCCCCACACTGACAGAACCATTTTATAATGCTATTTTTCTTAAATTTTATTTATGATATGTTTACTTTAGAATTTTGAAATTTTTATACAGCAAAGTTTTAAAGAATTTTAATAGTTTATCTTTTGTGCTTAAGCTTAGACCCTGGCCTGGCCAGGGTGAGAATCAGGTTTTCTGAAACGTAGCCCAATATTCCTTTCTCTTGTCACTGTTTCTTCATGATGAACACAAACTCACTGACTGGCAGTCCGAAAACGGATGGTGGTTTTAAAGCAAAGACAAAATTCAAGAGAAATAGCAGCCAGCACCTGTGCCAGAGTGGAAGCAGGTGGAATATTCCTTCAGAAGGATGCCACCCTTTGCTGCTCACCAAAAGTACTTAGGCTATTCGAGACATCTTTCAGCAGTTGCTCCTGAAAAATGTTGTGTGGCAAAAACCCGAGAATTTGGCCTGGTTTTCATCAAATATTTATGATGCCCTCATTAGTCTCCAGTCCAAGGGTAATACGGGCTCTCATTTGAATTTCCGAGTGGTGAGGGAGTTTTGAAAGGAAATGTCATATTATATGCACTGTTTATACAGATCAAATATGCATGTGTTGGTTTTGCAGACTGGTGTTGGCTGCTGTTATTTACAGGGACGATGTTAATGAGGTGCAGCAGGAGCTCCCGCTGGGGATCTCAGGGACACCCGGGCTATAGCAGGCCCAGGGAGGCCACCTCACGACCCTCAGGGCATCCGTGGGGCCACAGGGACTGTGAGGAGGTGACTCTGTCCCTGGGTTGCCCGGCAAGTTTGACTGGTGAGGGATGACGAGGTGACATTCACACCCAGCCCAGCAATCAGAAGGGGAGGGATATTCCAGGTGGAGAAAGCCATGATCATAACAGCCTGGAGGCCCTGGAGAGCAGTGGGGTTTTCATTAACTGAAGGCTCAGTCTCACTGGAGAATGTGTGTTGGGTCTGGGTGGGGTGACTGGAGGTAAGCAAGATCAGAAGGTAGAGACTGGGTCCTTATGGCCTCGTAAGCTCCGTGACTGACTTTGGACACTGTCCTTGAGGCCATGGGAAGGGCCTGAATGGGTTTTAAGCTAGTGAGTGACATCATCTGGTTATAACTTAAGAAGATTACTCTTGCTTCATTGTAGAAAACGGACTGGCAGGAGGCAAGGCTGCTGCAGAAAGACATGTTAGGAGATGGGTTCGGAAATCTTGGGGATAGATGGTGGAAATGTGCAACAGAGCAGCAGAGAGGTAGATGGATTCTATTTAGGTTCTAGAATCCACAGTATTCAGTGGCTCTGTGTATCAGGGGATGAGGAAGAAGAAAGCCTCAGAGTTGACTCCGAGTGCTAGCTTGAATGCCTGTATTTTGGGGAACCTACAGAAAAGGGGCTTCCTTCTTCTTGGAAAGATGAGTTTGTCTTAGATAATCTGAGTTGGAAGTGACTTCCATCTATCCCAGCTGAGACTCTAAGTAAACTTCTGGGGGCAGTAATCTGGGTCTCCAGAGGTAAAAATGGGAGTGTATACAGGTGAATGTAGATTTGGAAGCTGGAAGTTGAAGGTATTTTGGTCTTATGGTTTGCATTTTCTCTGAGAGGAGTAAGTTACCTGCTGCTGGAATCTTGGATGGCACAAAGGTGTGTGGTGAGAGCTGGCTCCAGAAGGTTCAGAGATGAAAGACTGAACATGGTAAGGCACTCTCAGTTTAGTTGAGGATGCAGGCAGGTGAGCAGAGGGTGGTATCAACGATGACGTGTGCAAGCAAAGGTAGAGAAAGAAGGCTTCCGAGGAGCACCCAGCTCTACCTGGACAATGGGCAGTGGGAAAATAGGGAAGGGTTAGTTAGAAAACAGAACGCATCTGTGATTTCATTTGAAATTTAAAGGGCGAGCAGGTTTCATCCAGTAGAGTAGGTGTGGACATTCTGTGTGAAGGGACCGCAAGCATGAGAATGTGAGATGGAGAAAGAACTCCGAGGCCATTGTCCTGAAAACTGTCTGAAGAACCCGACTCAGCACCCAGGAGTAAATAGATGCTCAGTATTTAGTGGGAAGAAGGGACAGAAGGAAGGAAAGAAAGAGAGAGGGGGAAGGAGGAAGAAGAGATGTGAAAGAGAGAATAAAGGAGAAAGAAAGAAGGAAAAAAGGAGGGATGGAAGGAAGGAGAGAAGGAAGGAGGAAAGGAAGGGAAGAAAAATAACTAAAAGCTTAACAGAGTCAAGTGGTAATGAGGCAGGAGAGCTGCAAGGGTGAGGTGTCATAGAGCCTGGCAAATCGAGGTAAGGGTTCCGACTTGATCTGAGGTTGGGGGCTCATTGCATGGCGCTACCCAAAATGGGACATGGCTCCCTTTGAAGTGTTTGCTAATAGCGTCTCACAGAAGGGATGGGGCTCCTCAGATGACTTCTTGAAGGAGGTAAATGTTTGGATTTTGCTGACCTGCGTTTCCAGGTCTTTGTTTAACGCAAGTTCAGCAAAAACAGGCTTCAGTGAGAGCTGAAGGTCTGAGAGGCTGTCAGGGGGAGGAAGCTGAAGGGCTCACAGGTGTGTGGTGGGAAGGACTCCCTCAGGCACTGCAAGGCGCCACACCCTGCCTTTCTCAGCACCCCCACCCACCCCACCGTCAGGGAGGGCCCTGGCAGGAGAAATGCGACAGAAATGAGAAAATTAAGAGGGTGAGGAGCTGGGCCCTTCCCTGGGGCTGAGAGGGGTCAGGGCCCAACCATCCTGGCTGTCTGGTTTCTTATGGGGTCGGAGTGGGGGTTGCTCTGATGGGAGGAGTCAGTGAGCTACAGAGTTTCTTTCTTTCCTCTCCTCTCACTTTCCCCTTCCTTTTGTATTAACACACACAGCAGGAGTTGGACCATAAAGAAGGCTGAGCACTGAAGAACTGATGCTTTTGAACTGTGGGGCTGAAGAAGACTCTTGAGAGTCCCTTGGACTACAAAGAGATCCAACCAGTCCGTCCTAAAGGAGACTGATCCTGAATATTCACTGGAAGGACCAATGCTGAAGCGGAAGCTCCAAGCCGTTGGCTACCTGATGCAAAGAACTGACTCATTTGAAAAGACCCTGATGCTGGGAAAGATTGAAGGTGGGAGGAGAAGGGGACAACAGAGGATGAGATGGTTGGATGGCATCATCAACTCAATGGATATGAGTTTGAGCAAGCTCTGGGAGATGGTGAAGGACAGGGAAGTCCAGTGTGCTGCAGTCCATGGGGTCACAAAGAGTCAGGCATGACTTAGCGACTGAACAACAGCACAGCAAGGGATGCATTGTGGAGCTAGGGTTGCCTTGTCTTCATCAAGCCCTCACGAAATAGAAAGAACATAAGCTTGAAAATAGGCAATTCTGGTTTTTCAGCCCAGGTTTGCTTGTTCTTATTATTGTGTAACATAAAGTGAGTTATTCCAAGTCTCTTAGCCTTTGTGTTGTTGTTGGTCTTATGCTAAGTCACTTCAGTCGTGTCCGACTCTGTGTGACCCCATAGACGGCAGCCCACCGGGCTTCCCCATCCCTGGGATTATCCAGGCAAGAACACTGGAGTGGGCTGCCATTTGGACAATTCTTTTTTCCATCATAGCATGGCTGTAAGGAAATGCCCAGCATTTGGGAGGCATTTCGTAAACATTCATTCTCATCCGCATATCTCCTGGGAAGTATTTTCCAATCTATGGATCCAAGAAGGTTCTAGAAGGAGGATCAGGAAGAGAACCTTCAGAAAGGGAGACTGGATATAACTTTGAGCCCAGCTTATTTGTGTGGAAGAGGCACCAGAAAGTGACTTGATATCTTGTAATAAACCAGAATGGAAAAGAATCTGAAAAAGAATATATATGTATTATATATGTATAATATATATATATTGGGTTGGCCAAAAAGGTTCATGCAAGTTTTTCCTATACCGATTTTTAAAATTTATTTTTTTATTTTAATACTTAGTTATTTTTTGTTGTTTATTTGGATGTGCTGGTCCTTTGTTGTGGCGTGTGGGATCTAGTAGCCTGGCCAGGGATTGCTTCCATGCCCCCTGCACTGGGAGGGCAGAGTCTTAGTCATTGGACCACCATGGAACTCCTGTGGGTTTTCCATTACATCTTATGGAAAAATCCAAAAGAACTTTTAGGCCGGTCCAGTATATAATTGAATTACTTTGCTGTACATCAGAAATGGACACAACATTGTAAATCAATTATGCTTCAATTTTTTTAAAAAAGTGAGTAAGGAAGCCATGCACAGGAATGGGAAGCATGCAGATGGGTGGAAGACTCCCCATTGAGGCAGGGTAGGCAGTCTCCGACGGCTCAGTGCATGATGGCAGAAGGGCAGGATGGTGGGTGGGTCTCTCATATGAAGACAGGAAATCACTGATGGCCCTCCCACTGCCCCATTGTGTTGTTAGGTCACGTCTTGTGGTCCCCAGTGGAGTGTCCTAGTTATACAAAAGGAGTAGAGGCTGCTGACAGATGACTATGCACCCGAGGGCAGATCGATGACTGATGTAAGCAGGCAGAGCCTGAGTCAGGTGATATACAGAAAGACAGAGACACTTGGCTGTTTGACATCTGCTCTCTCTCTGGTCCGGCTTCCCTGGTGGCTCAGTGGCAAAGAATCCACCTGCAATGCAGGAGCTGCAAGAGATGCTGGTTCAATCCCTGGGTCAGGAAGATATTCTGGAGAAGGAAATGGCAATCCACTCCCACTCCAGTATTCTTGCCTGGAGAAGCCTATGGACAGAGGAGCCTGGCTGGCTACAGTCCATAGAGTCTCAAAAAGTCAGACACGACTGAAGTGACTTAGCATGCACCCACATGTCTCTCTGGTCATCTGTCTCAGGGGAGGTGATTTGTATGTGAGTGTTCTGCTAGTTTCCAAAGAAGACACCTAGAATATATTTTGCAT
This sequence comes from Bubalus kerabau, assembly GCF_029407905.1. Classification (NCBI taxonomy): domain Eukaryota; kingdom Metazoa; phylum Chordata; class Mammalia; order Artiodactyla; family Bovidae; genus Bubalus; species Bubalus kerabau. The sequence continues at coordinate 64,292,010 of NC_073642.1, read as the reverse complement.
GTTACTGTGTATAATTATGAATAATTTGTGTAAAAGCTGCATAGAGTCAAAGAGAGGTTACTTTCACCAGTAACTCCAGAGAATTCACCGGAACTCAGACCTGTGTATCAGGGTCTTTGTGATGATCTGGAAATGCAGCAATGAGAATCAACAAAAGACAAACAAATAGGAAAAGATCCAGTGCCTGTCCGAAGGATCTTCCACTGTAGCTGGGAGACAGTCATCAAAGTTTCCTCCTCATTTATTTGCTAAATGAAAGATAACACAGTTCAATATCAAGAATGCACAAATTAGAAGTCAGTTCTCAGAGAGTCTAGAGGGGTAATGACCACATGTATGGGGTGATGGGGAAGATTTCAGAGTGGAAGGGACATTTGAGTTGGGTCTTGAAGGAGAGGAGTGGGAGCAGGGTATTTTGGTGGAGCGTGGTCAGGGTCATGAAATTCCAGGCCTGGTTTCTAGCTCCATCTGCCCTGTAGATTTATATGGAACATACTGGGGGGGAAAGTCACTTAGTCATGTCCGACTCTTTGTGAGCCCATGGACTGTAGATCACCAGGCTCCTCTGTCCATGGAATTCTCCAGGAAGAATACTGGAATGGGTTGCCATTTCCTTCTCCAGGGGATCTACCCGACCCGGGGATCGAACCCAGGTCTCCTGCATTTTGGGCAGATTCTTTACCAACTGATCCACCAGGGAAGCCACCACAGAGAGTAAAGTTAAACTCAAAGTTAAACATCTAGGGGGAATATTTTCCTTATCTTCAAACTCTACCACTTTATGTTAGAAAGAGATGCTGATGCCGTATTAGAGTTGAAAAGACTTCAAAAAGTTCATCGCGCTGCCCATGTGCCCGAGGTCTGGTGAGACTTCCTCTTCGATGCCCTCAGGGTACCATTTCAGGTCCACATGAGGATGCCTTCATCTTTTTCCATAAACCCATGGACTCAGTCCTTCACCCTCCCAGGGTACCACTGGTCTCATTTGTGTTTACTTTCCACGTGTCTGCTTTAGAGCTGGCTGTGTGTTTTTAAACCCTGTGAAAACCAAGGTCTTATCCGGAGTCTTCTCCTCTGTGTTCCCCGAGCCCAGCTTAGAACCTGTTGGGAGTTAGGAGTCCATTGCTCTGTGTGGGTGAATGTGTGAGTGGAAGAACAGTGGACTGGACGAGTATAGGTAAAAGGTATAATTGATCCTTCCTAGCTATTTTTTCCTATAGATTTCAAAGATAAGATCACTATGTTCTCTTACCCTAAAAAATGTATTTTCTTTATATTCTTTATTTTTCTTTTGGTTTCTGTGATATGTAGAAAATTTCTACACACACTAATACATTAGGATTGTTTTAAATGGACATGTGTAGAAAAAAATTACTCCTATTCCTATTACGTAGGGGATTAAAATAGTTAACATTTTGATATTGCTTTTAATATTCCCCCTGCATTTATCTGAATAGTTGCCCAGGAGTCAATAATATATCTATCAGCATATTAAAAAATGAAATAGGAACATTTATACAGTTTTGTTTAATATTTTTTGACAGCATCATATCCTGAGCATATTTCTATGTTAATATTTGTTTAAAAAGCAAATTAACATTTCATTGTATGGCTGTATAATTCATTAAGCCATTTTTATTTCATTGGGCATGTTTAGGTGACATTCATATTTTGAATATTATTAACAAAGAGGAAAATATAATGCAATCTAAATCTTTGAGAGCCATTTTGGTTATGTCTTTAACGTTTCAGATTTAGATTAATTAAAACAGTGTGCTTACTTATTTTGTTGTTGTTTAGCTGCTAAGTTGTGTTCGACTCTTTGCAACCCCATGGACTGCAGCACACCAGGTTCCCCTGTCCTTCACTATCTCCTGGAGTTTGCTCAAATTCATGACCACTGAGTCAGTGATCCAAAGGACTCTCAAGAGTTTACTCCAAGACCACAAATACTTATTTAAGGTTTGTTAAATCAATTACCAAATTGTTTTTCTGCAAAATTATCTCAATTTACAAAATTTTTTTTGCCAGTGAGCATGTTCATTTTACAATGTCTTATTAGATCTGAGACCAAAATTCAGTAGTGGTTTGGGTTCAACCTCAGGTTTTCCAAGCTTTTATGCTCATTGCCAGTTCTTAAATACCATCATTCAGTTCCTAATATTGATCAATTTCAGTGGGTTTGCATACATATTCAACTAAATTTTTGGAGACAGGCTTTTGAGGACAGATAAATGTTCTGACCTCTTGTCTGGCAAAGAGTAAATGACTTTCTTTTGTATTCACTCATGAAAGATTATTTTGTTGGGTCTAATTCACCTGGAGTGCAAATTCTGCTCCTCAAATCTCTGTAGATGTTTATTCATAATTTTCTATCATTTAATCTTGAAGAAGGTAGAATCTATCCTGCGTTTTATTCCTTCTTAAGTCATATATATTATATGTTGGGTATTGTAGGATTTTTTTTTTTCTTTCTCCTTGCATTTGCTTCTCTTTGATTTTTTTCCTCCCTAAACAAGATCAGCCTTTCTGCTTAAAATACCCTGGCCTCCTTTCAATCTTCATGCTACTTCTATTCTGATTGTCCTAACTTTTTACTCATAATCTCCTTTAACTCAGAGAGTCAACATTTTTTCTTATTCTTGTTTCTTTTCTCATCCTCTACTGAATTGTTTTAAATTCCTTGTTTTACAAAAAAGAAAAAAAAAGTTGCTGTTGTTCTAAATTCTAAAAGATCTATTCCCCTTTACATTTGGTCACTGATTTAAATTTTTCACGGTGCCACTTCTCATCTTTGCAGACCTGGAGCATCTTAGTGCTTGTCCAACCCTTTCTCACCTCACTTGTCTCCTTTTTCTTCTTGCAGAGTTCTTTGCTTTGGCATTCTTCCTTTTCATGACTTTCAGCTGGGCCCCACTGACGATACTCAAGCATGCAGACCATTTTCCTTTTAAAATCAATCAGCACTAAATGATTCTCTGTGTCCTGTTTTCTCATGGACTGTTCAAGCTCATGTTGTCTTTCCCCTCCTTTTGTTCTGCAGTGTTGTTCTTTCTAATAAGCCCCATTCACTGTTGACTTATCCTCAAGCAAGGAGAGAGCTTTCCAGACCCCATGCTGACCAAAGCTGACACGTGTACACAATGTCCCCAAGTGTGCTCTCTCTCATTTACAGATTATACACATTTTGAGCTCCTCAGTGCCAAACATCTTCTATACTAATGGTAAGAATAAACACAGTGGAAATGGTGACACGTCCTGTTTCTGATTAAGGATTAGCACATTAATACAGTCAGTATAATGAGCTCTATACATACATGAGCTCATTTATTCTCCCAGTGACCCTGCATTATCTATTGCAGTAAATTTCACAGCTGAGAACACTGGGGACTGGAAAAGTGTACACCTTAATGGAGGATGTCCATCCAGCCAAGACTGCAAAATCTGGTTTTTAGCTCACCCCATATTAAGGGATGGGTCTGGTGGGTTCATAGAAAGGGGGTCTGTGCACCCAGGATGCCCCTTTTCTTAGTCTCAAGGTCAGAGTCAGCACACAGGACATGTGCAAAACTATCATTTCCAAGATGAGGCACTTTCAGGACCTTCCGTCTCTGATTCTGCTTGATGTGCCTCAGATACAGAGACCACACCTTCCAAGCCTGTCATGCCACCACTGTGTGCTCATGACTTGGGATCCATTTCTTTTCTGAGTGTTGCAGTCTCTTGACAACTAGAAAACAGTGAGATGAGTGGTAAGATTGGGACTAGCTGGCCTCTCCAGGGTCTATAATCTGCTCTGTACCATGTGAAGTACTTTATCTGTATTAATCCCATGATTACTCACAGAATCCCTGGGAAAGAGATGCTGTTAGCAAGCATTCCCATTTTACAGCTAAAAGTACTGAGTCATGGCAGTCCTGATGCCTCTCCCTCTTATGCGGTTGTTGGAGGAGGAGGGGAGGCAGCAGTGAGGTCCTGATAATAAAATGAGGGTGATCTCCTAGCTCCTTGCTTTGGTTGCATCTTCCATGTCTGTCTCAGAGGACCATTGAAGGTGGGCACAGGGTCTTTCCCCTTATTCTCGGGAAGGAGGGTTCGATTTCTCAGCAGTGGTAAAACAGGGCAGACCAGGAATGTCAATCTTTAGTCTTGTCCCCTGAGTTACACACCCAGGCTTGCTCTTGCTAGATGTTTGCACAGGGCTGATTATCAAGCCCCCTTTTAAGTGATGATTCAGTGAGCTTTTGTTCTCCATCTTTCTGAGCCTCTGATTTCTCATCAGGTAAACTAGTAACTTTGACAGTCCTGCCTTTTGAGGGTGGTGGCGAGTACTAAGTAAAAACTGTGTCAAGCCCTTATCACACCATCTGGGTCAAAAATTTCAAGGCTCTAAAAAGTTTATCATGTTTACCATTATTTTTCTGTGTTCAGAATTACTGTAGTAAGAAACTGCAGGAAATTATATGCAAAGCTGCCAGTTTGATGCCCTTTTAAAAGCCGAACCAACACAGGCTGATTTAAAACTATATGTAAGTGTATGTTCAAGTTGATTGTAAATTAGTCAACAAAGGGAATCAGACAAGGGTGCAAAATAGCAGCCTTGGGCAACGTCAAGGTCTCGGGCAGTCTCAGTTCCCAGGTCCTCTTTCCTAACTTCCTTCCTTAGCTGGTCCCTGGAACCAGTGATGGTCCAGCTCATTTCATTTGCCTCAAAATGTGCCTCATCCAAGCTCAATCCTTTCTGAGATCCTAACCCTTTTACATACTAGGCATATTTCCTGAGGCAGCTCATTCATTCATTCATTCTTCTCATTCATTCATGCCACAGACAGTTACTGAGCAACTCCTGTGTGCCAGGCTTGGCCCTGGCTGCTATGGATATGAAGGCTGTTGGTACTGCTGCTACCGCTAGGTCGCTTCAGTCCTGTCCCACTCTGTGTGACCCCATAGACGGCAGCCCACCAGGCTCCCCCGTCCCTGGGATTCTCCAGGCAAGAACATTGGAGTGGGTTGCCATTTCCTCCTCCAATGCATGAAAGTGAAAAGTGAAAGTGAAGTTGCTCAGTCGTGTCCGACTCTTAGCGACCCCATGGACTGCAGCCCACCAGGCTCCGCCATCCATGGGACTTTCCAGGCAAGAGTACTGGAGTGGGGTGCCATTGCCTTCTCCAGATACGAAGGCTAACAAGGCGCAATCCCACTATCTCCACCCCCTATAATCCCATAGACTGGATGCAGCCTCTGGGCCGGCAAAGCCCACAGGAACTCAAGGTCACTAAGGTGCCTCCTTGAAAAGAGAAGTGACAAATTTCATGCAACTTCCAAAACAAGGATGTCACTTGTCCCATCTAGAGACATCCCCTGGCGTCTTTCCTCAAAATGCATGCGAGTGTAAAGCCCAAATCTCTCCTGTCTCTAAATCATAGAAATTCCAGGGTTGGCCTCATTAGCCCCTTGGTGGGGAGGTTGGCCTCAGCCGTGCTGAGAGCCTGCTCCCACCTGACACCACTTCCCTCTGAATTACTCTGGGCGTTTTCTCCATACAGTCTGCGCCCATCCGTGTTCTCAACTGCTGTCTGTAGAGGAGATAACTCTGGTGTGACAAGCTCTTTCAGAGGGTAGATATTTTTAAAGATTGTCAGGATCCTGCCAGCAGCCCTTATTATGGAGTACTTCCAGGCTTTTCACGGAAACAAAGTTGGGAGCAAATCCCTTTCTAACTCGCCGTCCGCCCTGACAGAGAGTGTTCTATTATTACTCCAGAGGTTACCATCCCACTGGGTTTTCAAGTTGATTCATTACTTTTTTCATGACTTGTATTTATTTTTCAGCACCTGTGAAAAAACACATTGATATTTCAATACCCACTCTCACAGACTGCCTGTTGGGTGAGAGGACTTGCAATCCTTGAAGGCAATTTTTTTTTTTTTTTTAGAAAGTTATTTAAAAGTTTAAAATCAAAAGTGAGTTTATATTTGTCCTTTTAGCATCTGGCTTAGACAGGTGCTTTTTTTTTTTAACCTTCATCCCAATTGAGCATTTGGTTTTAAATAGTTCAAAGAAGCTGTTTTGAATTTAAATACAAAAAATAAATAAATAAGAGGCTGGATTCTATAGATTTGAAAGAAATTTGCCTCCCAGTAGATCTAACGTACCTGAATCCTAGCTTTGTTTTCTAAGCATCTGCTGAGTATCTCTACATGGGAATCCCACAAACCATGCAAACTCAGCATGGAAAAAGAAAAATAATTTTCTTTCCCCTCCGATTCTATTTTTCCTCCTATGGCCCCTTATTTCTTGTGTTAACAACATTTCCTGTCCAGTTACCAGGGATAGATGTACTGAATTTATTTGCAAGCTGCCCCTCCTTTACCAATGAGCTGCTTTCACCATGGCTTCCTGTCAGGTTTTCCTCTGTGTGTCTCAGGAGCCTAGGTTCTCAAGATACAGATGCTCTGGCCCCATTTAGAGAGTCTGGTGATGGATATTGCAAGCACACTCCCCAGGTTATTTGGATGCACCCTGGATTGTAAGAAGTTTCTAGTCCTCCTCTCATGAGCCCAGTCTCTGCACACTTTGTTTTAAACTGATTTTCATAATGGTCCAGGCTGCCCCAGTGGCTCAGGAGGTAAAAAAATCCTCCTGCAATGCAGGAGATGCAGGATCCCCCTGGGTCAGGAAGATCCCCTGGAGAAGGAAATGGCAACCCACTTTAGTGTTCTTGCACAGAAAATCCCAAGGCCAGAGGAGCCTGGCGGGCTGCAGTCATGGGGTCACAGCGTCAGACATGACTGAGTAACAGAGCACTATTTGATTGACTAATGGCTCACCTGGTCTCTTTGCTTCCCATTCTGAATTTCTCCAGGCCACCTTTGCGCCCTTTTCAAGATTCAATAATATTGTTACACTCGAGTTATAGAACTCAACGGAGCCCGTTCCTCTAGGACAGTGTTTGGACAAGTCAGCAGGCATTCTTCAGGGTCTAAGAGCATGCTCCAGTGTCCCTCCCCATCATTTTCTTTCACATGCCCTCCACTTCTTTGTGGAAAATTCCAGAGTTTGCAAGAATACAAAACTGAGGTTTTCCTAAATAGGGATTGTCCTGCTGACCAGAACACATCAATATTATTGCACTGTGGACATTTTATTTTATTTTTTGGTCATGGCATGAGTCATGTGAGGTTTAGTTCCCCAGCTAGAGACTGAACCAGTGCCCCCTGCATGGGAAGCACAGTCTTAGCCACTGGACCACCAGGGAATTCCCCACTGTGAGTATTTTAAATGATGTGTTGGCCATTGACATTTACTGAAGAATCATGGAGATAGTAATAGGACTTACATGGGAGTTGGTGCAAACCATAGGATGGTTCCTTGGGACAGTTAGTGTAGAAGGGAGGCTTGCAAAAGGCATGAGAACTGCCTTCAAATATAAGAGGAAGGATCGGAAAGGGAGGGCTTCCATTCTTAGGGATAGAATTGGGGCCAGTGGGTAGAATCCAAGGAGTACTGTTTTCAGCTTGATAGAAAACTGTCCAATCAAGGCTCTGCAAAAATGAATGGACTTCATTAGGAGGTAATTAGGGCTGCCCTGGTGGCTTGGAGGGTAAAGTGTCTGCCTGCAATGTGGGAGACCTGGGTTCCATCCCTGGATTAGGAAGATGCCCCGGAGAAGGAAATGGCAACCCACTCCAGTACTCTTGCCTGGAAAATCCCATGGTCAGAGAAGCCTGGTAGGCTATATAGTCCATGGGGTTGCAAAGAGCTGGACATGACTGAGCAACTTCACTTTCACTTTCAGTAGGTGATGAGCTCCCTGTCAGTGCAGATATGCAAGTAGAGATAAAGTTCATAGGAAAAACGGAAGATGTTTAAACGGTGCCTGGTCCATTGCAATCTTTAGTTGTTGCTGTTCTCATCATCATCGTTGACTTAATTCAAGGGTTAGGGGCATATGAGGAGCCTATGACAGTTGAGCTCTCCTTCAACAATGGGATTTTGTGAATCTGCACATTGCAAAAGGCTGGCACAGCTGGTTACTGTAGCAATTTTAGAGCCTAGTGAACATCTCAGAACCAGCACATGTGCACTGCATGAAACGCTCCATCCAGAGCCGGCTCCCTATTCAGACTGATTTTATTTTCATGACTGGAAATAGCTTTTACATAATCTCCCCACGTCGTTTCATTCCAAAGCTTTCTCCCTCACCTGCATTATATTGTGTGCTTTCTGAGACATTGGTGATCAACCTTTGCAACAGCAGGCGCCAAATTCTGCTTCGAAACAAAGTAATGAGAACAATTCACAGAGAGGCACTGCCTTGCACGGCGTCGGCTGCGATGGACCAGGGGGCTCACTGCGTCATCATTCCCGGGGATGATGCCATTTACAAAGTGACAAGTGTATTCTTAATAAAATTTGAACCTGCCCTTTTCTGAGGCATCACTGTATATGGAAGTCTTTTATTTTCTTCCTAACTTGAATATTGGAGAAGGCGATGGCACCCCACTCCACACTCTTCCCTGGAAAATCCCATGGATGAAGGAGCCTGGTAGGCTGCAGTCCATGGGGTCACAAAGAGTCGGACATGACTGAGCGACTTCACTTTCACTTTTCACTTTCATGCATTGGAGAAGGAAATGGCAACCCACTCCAGTGTTCTTGTCTGGGGAATCCCAGGGACGGGGGAGCCTGGTGGACTGCCATCTATGGGGTCGCACAGAGTCGGACACGACTGAAGTGACTTAGCAGCAGCAGCAGCAACTTGAATATTCACATTCTGACATCAAGCAACATTTTTTATGAAAGGTGCAACAATCGTAGAGTTAGAAAAATGAAGCTTACTAAATATTGGTGCTGATAATTCTGGCTTTTAATGTTCTTCCAAAAATGATGTCAGTCTTATCGAGAAACTGGATGGTGAACAAAGAATTCTGTGCTTTTAGTTTTCATTTTCTTTTCTTCCTTCATGACTTTGAAACTTAAAGAGATCTAGGTTATCATTTAAATGCAGTCTTAACATTATTGCCATAAAGAAAGACGATCTCCTTGGACCTCTTGATGAACAGGAATATCTGTACATCTATCTATTAATATATATGTAAAGATGCTGCTAAGTCACTTCAGTCGTGTCGGACTCTGTGCGACCCCATAGATGAAAACCCACCAGGCTCCGTCGTCCCTGGGATTCTCCAGGCAAGAATAGTGGAGTGGGTTGCCATTTACCTCTCCAATGGATGAAAGAGAAAAGTGAAAATGAAGTCACTCAGTCGTGTCCAACTCTTAGCGACTCCATGGACTGCAGCCCACCAGGCTCCTCCATCCATGGGATTTTCCAGGCAAGAGTACTGGAGTAGGGTGCCATTGCCTTCTTAATATGTAAAGATATGCACACACATATATATCTTTACATATGCATATCTTTACATATACATATGTACCCATACTGCATATATTTCATATTTTGAAAATGGTAAAATACACCAAACATCTAGAATTCTATGTATCCCTTCCCTCTCCTCCCTCCCTCCTTCACTCTATCTGCCTTTCTGTCTGGAATACATATGAGTACAAGTTGAGCTCGCCTTTTTTCCACCATTACCCCATTTTCCTCTCCTTCTCCAAAGAGAACCATCATCCAGTATTTTCTGTGAATCTTTTAGTTCATGCTTTAATATGCTGCTGCTGCTAAGTCACTTCAGTCGTGTCTGACTCTGTGTGACCCCATAGATGTCAGCCCACCAGACTTTCCTGCCCCTGGGATTCACCAGGCAAGAACACTGGAGTGGGTTGCCATTTCCTTCTCCAATGCAGGAAAGTGAAAAAGTGAAAGTGAAGTCACTCAGTCGTGACTAACTCCCAGTGACCCCGTGGACTGCAGCCTACCAGGCTCCTCCAGCCATGGGACTCCCCAGGCAAGAGTACTGGAGTGGGGTGCCACTATTGAATATAAATCCTTAAGAAACACATTTTTTTCCCCAATAACTAATGGCCAGCTTATTTTTGATTTTTGACTGTCACAAACCGTGCTGGAATACACATCCTTGACTATGTTTTCTTGGAAACATGTTGGGGAGAGTTTCTGAAGGGTGGCATTATAGAATTTAGAGGTTTTGGACTTGAAAGAGAAAAAAAGTTAAGTTTCATTTTTACTGACATTTACCCGAAATTTAGCACTTCCTTTTTGAATGTAGACAACAAACCCTAGTAGTTTCGGTGGTGCTGCGGCTTTGTCACAAAATGGACACCCCAGTTTCAGATCACATTGCAGTTGGTGAAGCTGCCTCAAAATACAACTAAGGAGCATCAGCACTTCAAATGTACATTGATTATAAAAATATTGCTAGACTTTTAGCTTAGCGAGTTAAGAAAAGGTACTTATAATCTTAAAATTGTGTGTGTTAAACATTCGTGCTGCTGCTACCAAGTCGCTTTGGTTGTGTCCGACTCTGTGCGACCCCATAGACAGCAGCCCACCAGGCTCCCCCGTCCCTGGGATTCTCCAGGCAAGAACACTGGAGTGGGTTGCCATTTCCTCCTCCAATGCATGAAAGTGAAAAGTGAAAGTGAAGTCGCTCAGTTGTGTCTGACTCTTTGCGACCCCATGAACTGCAGCCTACCAGGCTCCTCCATCCATGGAATTTTCCAGGCAAGAGTACTGGAGTGGGGTGCCAATACCTTCTCTGAAACAGTCATAAGTGCTTTCAATATAATTGGATTCATTTAAAATCCTTGTATGCATTTATTATACACATTATAATATTACATGTTATAATGTGTATAATATACATATTACATAATATATACACATATTATATGTATCATATACATATATAATATAGTATGCCACAAATAATGCATATGAATATGTATGATTATATATATACATATATAATATAGTTTGCCTACAATAATGCATATGTATATATATATCAGAAGATCATCAACAAGGTTCATGACCAAAAAAATGAGTAATCTCTTTTCCAAGGTGCATGCTCTAACAGTACAATTTCTGGGGCACGTGGTGTTCACAATTTGCTCTTTAGCAGATTTGACAAGTGCTGCAATAAATGATGTCACCATTCACTTGACACACCTACTAGGTGGCTCAGATGGTAAAAAATCTGCCTGCAATGCAGGAGACCAGGGATAGAACCTTGGGTTGGGAAGATCCCCTGCAGAAGGAAAATGGCAACCTTACTCCAAAATTCTTGCCTGGAGAATCCCATGGACAGAGGAGCCTGGTGGGCTACAGTCCGTGCGGCTGCAAAGAGTTGGACGTGAATGAGTGACTAACACTTTCGCTTTATTAACAAGATACTCCTAAGAGAGTTATAAACAGCATGGAATTTTTGAAGATATTTTTTTCTCTGAAGTTGCCCTCATAAATTCCCTGAAAACTCACATTTTTTTACCACTGATCTTCAAAGTGGTTGTTTGCCCCTAGGGGTACCCAAAATGATTTATTGTGGTGTGAGGAAACATACTAGAACTTTATTTCTATTTATCATCTTCTAAAAATATAAGTAGAAATTAAACTTTATTAAAGCATGCTTGCCAATATTTACACATTTATATCATGATTTATGAATATATAGACATATATTGGGACATGTTTACAAGTCATGTTTTGATACCAGTACTTAAGACAATGGGCACAATGATAAAAACGGTTACATTTACTTTCTTATTTTAATTAAAAAATTATTTTATATTGCAAAATAGTTGATTAACAATATTATATTTGTTTCAGGTGTATAGCAAGGTGATTCAGTTATCCATATACATGTATCTATTCTTTTTTTAATTTAAATTTATTTAATTGGAGGTTAATTACTTAACAATATTGTATTGGTTTTGCCATACATCAACATGAGTCCGCCATGGGTGAACACGTGTTCCCCATTCTGAACCCCTCTCCCACCTCCCTCCCTGTACCATCCCTCTGGGTCATCCCAGTGCACCAGCCCTAAGCACCCAGTATCCTGCATAGAACCTGGACTGGCAATTATTATACATGTTTCAATGCCATTCTCCCAAATCATCCCACCCTCTCCCTCTCCCACAGAGTCCAAAAGACTGTTCTATACATCTGTGTCTCTTTTGCTGTCTCGCATGCAGATGAATGGATAAGAAAGCTGTGGTACATATTTATTCTTTTTAAAATTATTTTCTTATTTAGGTTTTTATTGACTATTGAGCAGAGTTCCCTGTGCTGTAATATAGGTCCTTATATAATGGTTACATCTTCTGATGACCTACTATGTACCAGTTGCTTTGCAAGCATTATTCATTTCAATCTTCATAACCCTACAGACTAGGCACAGGCATTTTTAGTTAATCAGGAAGCTGAGAATGAAAGATGTCACTCAGTTTGCCTCAATGTTGCTTTTAGTAAATTGTGGAATGAGGAATTGCATTTGCACCTTTTTTTTTTTTTTTCCCTGAGTCCATAGCTCAGTCTCCTTTCACCATGCCTCCCTCTCTTTGATTCTCCTTCAGCTAATATGTAAATATTAGTTCCATGAGGGCAGAGTCCATCTGCCCTTGTCTCTACTCTGTCTCAAATGCCCCAAAGAGTGCCTAGCAAGCTGTAGGGTAGTAATCTAATTTTACTTACTGAGTAATTGAAGGAAAGAAAGAAAGGAGGGTGGAGAGGAAATAGAAAGAATGAACACAGGAAATTTACACACACATGGAACACAAGAAATCCACATGCCAGTGTGGGAAATGGACAGGCCAGTTGGTCAGTAGGACAGTCTTGGGCATGCACTTGTGTGGTGGAAGCATGGAGATGGTGGGGTAATCTTGGTGTAGGCTGAAGTAGGAAAGAGCTCCTAAATGGGCAAGGTGGAAAGTCCATTTCTATCAAGGAAGCTGGCATTTATTCAGGGTTTTTGCACAACAGGAGAGAGAGGGGATTAAGAGAGGGGAAATTGGGGTGACCAGAGTCTAGAGGCTGGGCTCCTATGCTTCTACATGGGAGCTTGCATGCCTTTGAAGAGCAAGAATGTGGGTTCCTTCATCAACTTGACTGAGGTTCTAGATTGTCTTTGGTCTCTTTTGTCTACCTTTCCAGTCAGGGGTCTCCCAAGACACTGCTGGGGGAATGCAGGACAAGGCATTGGCTAGACCCTTGTTCTTCTGGAACATGATGCCTCTATGGAGCTGGGACCACGCTCACTCTCTAGGCAGGCGGGTGGGGGAATAGTTATGGTTCTCAGCCAGCCGGTGGCAGGGTCTCGATGCCATGTCCCGTGTGGTTTGAAATGAGAGATAGGAGAGGCCATGACCCCTTTATTCTCAAACTTGAACCCCAATAATCTTTCCGCACAGAAAGTCCTTAAGACTTTCCTCCACTTGTAGCAGCAAGTTGAGGGGAAGGACAGGGCAAAGAGTGTGACATGACACACAGGACCATCCCTTGGTTAATAAATCCTCATGCAGACATTCATAGACTCATGGAGAGAGAATCCTCCAGAGAAAACAACTGCTGATAACATAGCACCGAAAGGGAACTTGGACTGATGGATACAAATGATCCCAGATGTTTTGCAGAACACACTCAGGACGCTGACCCAAGGGTAAGAGCATGTCAGCGCCAAGGACACAGGACAAGAATGTGGACGATCCCACAAGAGATGTGCAGGATTCCCAACACACAGAGAAATCTTGATGACACTGCAGCAGAGCCCATGGAAGAAGGAGCTCCAGGAGGAAGAGTCAGAAGAACCCTTTGGGGTCCGTGATCCATGTCTTGGAGAGGTTGATGCTGGTGACCTTCATGGAGACACCCTGGACCGTGAGTTCATTCATTCGTACGCAGTCCTCTTGCTGTATTTATAAAGTACCTGGGAGCACGTTTTGATGGATATATTTAGACCCAAACTGAAATGGCAACTGTGGTTTTGGTGCCTAGATTCAACAGAAGAGCTGATGGTCTATCGGAGTAAACCGTGGGTTTGATGGAAGGAGGGGTGTGGAAAATCCAGAGGGCTCCTTTGAGGACTTTCCTGGCAGTCCAAAAGGCTAACACTCTGCACTTCAAATGTAGGGAGCGTGGGTTTGATTCCTGGTTGGGGAACTAAGATTCCACCTTTGCTGGCATGGCCCAAAATAAATAAATTAAAAAATAACAGGGCCTCCTTTGGTACTGGGCATTGTTTTAGTCTCCAGACTGAATTGCATGTTGGGTGTTTTATTTTCATTTTTTTAGTTTTATTTTATATTGGCATATAATTGGTTAACAATGTTAGTTTCAGGCATAGAGCAAGGTGATTCAATTATACATACACATGTATCTATGCATATTGGATCTTGAGTAGGAAATATTCCTATGGCTCTCAGCCCCACAGTCTTTGTGGTATCAAATTGACACTCAGGATTTAAGAGCTGGAAGCTTCATTTAACAAAACCTCTAACACTTTGAGAGTAGCACATACACTGTAGTGGTGAAGCCCTGGACCAGACAACTTGACTTTACGTGATCTTGAAAAAAAAAATCACCTTAGCCTGCTTCTTGTCAAAGATAAGTCTGGTCGCCTGGATGGGAGAAAGGATGCCTGTGTATGCTTGGCTGAGTCGCTTTGCTATCCACCTGAAACTATCACAACATTGATATTCAGCTCTGTTGTTGTTCAGTCGCTAAGCTGTGTCCAGCTCTTTGAGACACCATGGACTGCAGCATGCCAGGTTCCTCTGTCTTCCACTATCTTCCAAAGTTTGCTCAAGATGCATATCCATTGAGTCAGTGATGCTATCTAATCATCTCATCCTCTAACTGGCTATACTCTAATAAAAAATAAAAAATTAAGAAAAGAATAAGTCTGGTCACTTTGTTCTTATTCTTAAAACCGGGTACAATGAACAGGGAAGCTCACTGAGTTCTGGATTTAGTTGGCAGAGTAGACAGGGCTATTTTATGATACAATTTGTCAAAAGAAAGGCTTCTTCTTTCTCATTAGAAAGGCTTTGAAACAGGGTCTCTCTCAGTGGGAGAATTGTGGTTAAATAAATAATGCTAACATTCTGTCGTGGCAGCGAGTGCTGTTTGTTTTCCCATATTTCTATAGTTTTGATTCATTTCCCCCTATTTGGTGCTAATTGGACTGTATTTGCAAAAAATGTTATGACCTGTTATCCTGTATACTTGGCCTAAGAGGCACTTGAGGGGCATCAGAGATAAAGGAAATGAGAGCCGATCTGACTATATTTTTAATGATCATAAAACTGGAGGCAAAGTAATTTAGTTCCATCCTAGAAAAGGACTTAAAATAAGGCTCTTTTCCAGGACTTCTAAGGAAAGCAACTAGTTTCCACTGCCCCTTCTGGTTTTTACTATTATTTTCTTCCCTTCCTTCTTTTTTCAAATGTACCTGAATACTTTAAAGCATCTGCTGTTGGCTATTTTGAGAAAAATGCTAATATCCTCCATCCAGTAGCATCATTTAGCATTAAAAAAAAATTCACTTAGCTTTTAAAAATGTAGTTTAGTCGAGAAGAGTTAACATTAGTTTCATGCTTTACAGCAGCCAGTGCAAGTGAGACAGCAGTTGGGAGAAGGAGTGATTTGTTTGCCTGTGTGGTGTGTTTATTATCACATCTTATTGCATTATATTTGGAGATAAAAAATTGCCTGCTGAGGGCAGTGGCAGGGACTCTGCTCACCTCACCCCTCACAGGTGCCCTCGGAGGTATGTTATCTTCAGCTCCTGCAGGCTTAGTCGTACCTGGTCGGGCTGGGGTTGATGGGGACCGTCTCTGGAATATGGATGCAGCGAGACGGGTCTGGGAGGAACTTGTTTTCCAGGCTCCTCTCAATCAAGAACACATTTGAAAACAGTAAAAAAAGATTTCAAAAACGTATAAAACAAAAGATCATAACTGGAACCTTGTACACATGGTTGGAACCTTGTACATGCTCATGATTCAATAAGTAGTCCGAGGTTTTTTCTTTGTGTGTGTTTTTTCCAGTCTCTGGCTGGGATGCTGAAGACAGAGAAATCCATAAGACATCCCTGGCTTCAAAGCCTCATGGTCTAGACTGGTGACAGACGTGGGAGCAGACAGCCAGACAGACAGATTTGGTAGCACCTAAGGTAGAAGTGAGGAGAAGGCAATGGCAACCCACTCCAGTACTCTCGCCTGGAAAATCCCGTGGACGAAGGAACCTGGTAGGCTGCAGTCCATGGGGTTGCTAAGAGTCGGACACGACTGAGCGACCTCACTTTCACTTTTCACTTTCATGCATTGGAGAAGGAAATGGCAACCCACTCCAGTGTTCTTGCCTGGAGAATTCCAGGGACAGGGAGCCTGGTGGGCTGCCGTCTATGGGGTCGCACAGAGTCGGACACGACTGAAGTGACTTAGCAGTAGCAGCAAGGTAGAAGTGACTCCCTTAATGACTCAGATGGTAAAGAATCCACCTGCAATGGAGGAGACCGAGGTTTGATCTCTGGGTCAGGCAGATCTCCTGAAACAGGGACTGGCTACCTACTCCAGTATTCTCGCCTGGGAAATCCCATGGATAAGAGGAGCCTGGCGGGCTACAGTTCCTGGGGTCACAAAGAGTCAGACATGACTGAATGACTAATACTAACAAGGAAGAAGTGAGAAGAAGATGCTATGGGACCTCAGGAGAGGCCTCTTTTCTGGGGTGGAGTTGGTGGAGGCAGCTCATTCATTCATTCAATACCTATCAGGCATCTAACACTTATCAAGGTGGTAGGGAATCTGAGGTATTAAAAAAAGATGTAACTGTTTCGTGGGATTGAATCCAAAATGAATGATGTGGTCTCTCTTCCATCTCTCTGAAATACAGACATATACACACAGATACACCTCCACACTATAGTTATAACTCTGCTGCCGCTGCTGCTGCTAAGTCGCTTTATTTGTGTCCGACCCTGTGTGACCCCATAGACGGCAGCCCACCAGGCTCCTCTGTCCATGGGATTTTCCAGGCAAGAGTACTGGAGTGGGTTGCCATTGCCTTCTCCGATAGTCATAACTCTATACTTATGCAATTTTCTATCTAGCAAAAAAGTGTGTGTGTGTTTAGCTGAAAATCAAAAACTTTTCTGGAGCAGAGATGTCCAGCTAATAGCTGATCAAATGCTATTTAAGGAAAAAATGAGGACCAAGGAGTCTCCTCATCTAAGAAACACAGCACGCCTGGAGGACCCAGTGTGTAGGGTGAGTCTGAAGCTCAGCCCCTGAAACAGTAAAAAGAGAAAAGGAGGTGGAGTGGCCAGCTTGGCCAGCTCAGGAGCACATGGACTGAGGGCCCTGGGGTCTATCCACTTGGGGATGGGGGGCTCCGGAGGCTTTCAGGGCAGGGGTGTTGTCAGATGAGATCCCTGAGTTGGAACCCTCACATGTCCTGCTTTGTGTGCTAAACTTCATTGCCTCCACTTTCTCCCCCAATCTTGAGTTTGCCTTCAGATATATCCTTTTCAATAATTGCAAACAGAGTTAACAAGAAGGCAAGAGGAGGGGTGCTTTTCTGAGATGAGAATGGAGTTGAGCTAGGGATTGCATGGACCTGCAGGCGTGTCCTTGACCTGGATTATTGTTGTTCAGTCACTCAGTCGTGTCTGACTCTTTGTGACTCCATGTATTGCAGCATGCCAGGCTTCCCTGTCCTTCACTATCTCCCAGAATTTGCTCAAACTCATGTCAATTGAGTGGATGATGCCATCCAACCATCTCATCCTCTATCATCCCCTTCGCCTCCTGCCCTCAATCTTTCCCAGCTTCAGGATCTTTTCTGATGAGTCAGCTCTTCACTGCTGCTGCTGCTGCTAAGTCGCTTCAGTTGTGTCCGACTCTGTGCGACCCCATAGACGGCAGCCCACCAGGCTCCCCCGTCCCTGGGATTCTCCAGGCAAGAACACTGGAGTGGGTTGCCATTTCCTTCTCCAGTGCATGAAAGTGAAAAGTGAAAGTGAAGTCGCTCAGTTGTGTCCGACTCTTAGCGACCCTACGGACTGCAGCCCACCAGGCTCCTCTGTCCATGGAATTTTCCAGGCAAGGGTACTGGAGTGGGGTGCCACTGCCTTCTCCGCAGCTCTTCACAGTGGGTGGCCAAAGTATCGAGCTTCAGCATCAGTCCTTCCAATGAATATTCAGGGTTGATTTCCTTTAGGATGGACTGGTTGGATCTCCTTGCTGTTCAAGGAACTCTCAAGCGTCTTTCCCAGTACCGCAACTTGAAAGCATCAATTTTTCAGAGCTCAGTCTTCTTTATGGTCCAGCTCTGACATCCATACATGATGACTGGAAAAACCATAGCTATGATTATGTGGCCCTTTGTGCATCCATACAAATGTTGTCAAGAACGATAAGCTGTTGACTTGCCTTTGAATGTCTGGAGGGGGTGGGAGTGAGCGTTAGAGGACATCGGGGAGGGGGCATCGCCAGCTGTCTGGTCTTCCCCATTCTCTCCCCACCGTGACTTCTCTGGCTTGGCCTGCCTCTTCTGGCCTGAACCCTTCTGCCTAAACTGCCTCCTGGCTCAGAGGTCATGAACACAACAGTGCTTCTAGACTTGAGCTGAAAATTACGAGACCATTAAGTCAAACATCAAAGCAAGAGCGTGAGAAAGAAGTCAATAGAAAATGAGGAAAAGAAAAAGAGGGGGGCAAACTGCAAAAATTAGAAAAAAATAGGGCAAATCGTGCCTAAGGGGCAGGATTGCCATTGCAGTTAGTATTTATTAGCAAATCGTGAGAAAATAGCAGATCGTGAGCAAAGGGTTTATAATGTGTCTTGGCTGCATGAAAGTGAGCCTATTGCCCCAGCTTTAAGTCATTGTTTATTTTTGCATATCACTTTTTCTTAGCAGGGGTGGACTCAGGTGCTATTGTTGACCCAAGGTTTATTATGCTTAAGGTGGCAGAGTTGGCCTGGGACAATCAGAGGGCACCGCCTTGAGTATGAGGAGTAATGTGTGCTGAGCAGAGTGTGAGTCTGAGGATTTGAGTCATTTCAATTGGAAGGGATGGGGATCTTCCAGAAAGGAAAGGACCTGAACACGGCTTGTGGGGCTCTGGTACCCAAAGAGCTCAAGCTGGATGCTCTCAACTTTCATTTCTGCCATTTCTAAAGAACTGAGCAGGTGGTGATTAAGATCAGAGGGACCCCCACACAAGGGGTCCTCTGCTGTGTGGGTTTTCCCCTTCTTCCTTAGATTTGGACATGCCCCAAGGTGCAGGAAGAATGAATGGCTTCCTGGAAAAGAAGGCAAAGAAACTGGCCTTCTGTTCTTCCTGTTCATGAGCACAGCTAATTCTGATTCAACAAGATTTTCAAATTCCTCTTTCATTGCTCTGCAAACAATTTTCTGCTCCGGAGTGTTAACTCTGGTTAAAAACTTCTGCAACTGTAGACAAGTTTTTTGGTCAAAGTCAAGTTCATACATATTTGCCTATTAAAACAGGTCACTTAAATCTCCAAGCTGGGAAAAAATAAGCTAAGTCTTTAAATGCACATGTACAAACTTTGCTGTATAGCTGAGATTTTCCATAGCTCTGTTTTTTATTTATGAATTTTTGCAGTTGACTTTGGGTGGAAGGATTATTTTTCTGTCTGCCAACTCCAGCTGATTGATTCAATGCACCTGCTCACTTTCAGATATGGCCTGGGAAGCTACAGCCTAAGTTTGTGTCTGTATTTAAAACTGGGAATACAAAATGGGTTTAAACTTGAATATTTCATCGAGATGTTGCGTCTTACAAGTAATTTACTTTGGAAATGTATGTTTCCGCCTGGGCAGTGGAGATTTTGAGTAACTCAATGCTCAGACTCCCTTCTGAGTATTCACATCACATCACCTTGGGCTGTGCACACTTTGTGATTTCTTACTAACTTATCAGTTCAAGATACTTAAATAGCCACGAAGGGGATAAAGTGAATGGTTTTCTTAACATTTATATCAGGATACTGGCTTTACAGGCAATGACTTTAACTAGTATAATCTCAGACAATAAAAAGAAAAACACAATATATAGAATAGACAACAACTCTGTTAATCACAAAAGACATTGGATATGGGGCTTAATCATTTTTAGAACCATGGGAGTCTTGTGTGCTGAGTAAAGGTAAGATTTTTCTCTTTTCATAACCTTAAAAATAAATATTTTGTGGACATTTTTTAAGACGGAAGCTTTAAAAATCAGGTTTAACAAAGAGGTGGTCTTACTCAATTCCACTTCTCATCAGTACACTCTGCTTTGGAAGATGAAACTCATCATGTTCTGAAAAAAAAAAAAAATTGTGAGGACTGACGGATCCCAGGAAGAAGGAATGATTCAGACTGGATTCCTGACACACTCACGATCCTTTACCTGGGAGTCAATTTTCCCTTCTATCATCTTTGAGCACTTTATAATTCCCAGCTGAAAGATGACCTTTTTATGAAGTGAGACAGAGGAAGCCGGGCATGAGGGTGAGGAAGAAGGCAATGGGTAGCATATGGGTTGAATTGTGTCTCCTGCTCCCCAAAGATTTATCACAGTCTGAACCCCTGGGATCTGTGAATGCAACATTATTTGAAGTTATAATCTTTGCAAGTGTAATCAAGTTGGTTGTTTAGTCGCTGAGTCATGTCCGACTCTTTTGAGACGCCATGGACTGTAGCTCACCAGCCTCCTCTGTCCATGGGGTTTCACAGGCAAGAATACAGGAGTGGGCTTGTTTTTGAACCCTCATCAATTATGTGACTGGACAGGTTACTTCCTTTCTTTAAACCTGTGCAAAGTAAGGATGATGAGATCATTGACTTCATAGGATTGTGTGTGGGTTACATAAATGATCTGTGTGAAGCGTTTAACACAGGTAAGTAACTGTATGTGCACGTGTGTCTATGTGATTATCACAATGCATACTGATAATTTTGATTTTCAATTTTAAGAGCTACAACCCGGATGGAATATAAACTGTATGAGACCGATACAGACTGGTATGAATCAATAAAAACTTTCCCATCGTATTTAAACAAAGTATTAATCTTTCAGCTCTGATGGCCCCGTATCTACACCAGCAGCCTCCAGAGGAGGAAGGGGCTCTCCACTGAAAATCTGAAAACTTGGCTTCAAGCCCAGCTTTACTGTTTTAATAACTGTGTGACCCTGAGAAAGTTACTTGGTGTCTCTGAGTCTTCCTGTCCTCTGTCTGACAAATGATATTAATAATTAGAATCTCACAGGCTTGTGGTATAAATCGAGGAGACAACGGTTGCAAACTGTAGTTTCACACAAGTTGTTGTTCTTGTTATTATTAAACTGTAGTTTCACAGGAGTTGCTGTTCCTGTTCAGTCGCTCAGTCAAGTCCAACTCTTTGCAGCCCCATGGACTGCAACATGCCAGGCTTCCCTGTCCTTCAGCATCTCCCTGGAACTTGCTCAAACTCATGTCCATTTGGTTGGTGATGCCATCCAACCACCTTGTCCCCTGTTGTCCCCTTCTCCTCCTGCCTTCAATCTTTCCCAGCATCAGAATCTTCTCTAATGAATCAGCTCTTTGAATCAGGTGGCCAAAGTCTCCTCTGTCCATGGGATTCTCCAGGCAAGAATACTGGAGTGGATTGCCATTTCTTTCTCCGGGGGATCTTCCTGACTTAGGGATTGAACCTGGGTCTCCTGCACTGCAGGCAGATTCTTTACCATCTGAGCTGCTTCTGCACTCACTGAAGTTTCTGGTTGTTATTGCTAGGACTTAGCCTACTGCCCAGCATGAAGGTGATGACATAGATGTACTACGTGTATATATTGTATTACATAGAATGTACTCAATTGATGTTTATTAAAAATGAATTGAATTTGTCTGAGCATCTCATCCTTCTAACCTTATGGATTTTTACACATGTAATTTTCTTGAACATGATTTGCATTAGTTCTGGCAACAACATGTTGATCTCAATGGACCAGTGATGCTGATCTTACCTTGGTATGAGATAAATGTTTGCAGGTAAACATACAAATTTCTGGTAGGAGGTCTTGAAGAGAATAGAGTTCCTTGCAGCAGCTGAGATGTCTGAAAATGGAGGTGAGATTTCTAAACCTTTTCATTGGATCACGTTCTGGATTAGCCCAGAAGGGAATATGGCGGCATAATGGCTTGGGTGGAGGGTGGAAGAGTAAATCTTCCAAAGCTCCTGTTAGCTGCCTGCCAGAACTTTCCCAGAGCAGAAAGCACTTCCTGTCCTCCCCCTGACCTTCTTCCCCCTCCCAAGCTGCCCTCTAAGGCCCAGTGATTGAGACCCTTGAGTCTTTGTAAATATTACTTTCATCATTTTAACCTCCAAGAGATTATGTTTTTTTGAGCAGAACAACTGAAGCAGAAATCTTGAAAACTTTAATTATGATGGACTCGTGCTGGTTGCATTGTTCAAGACCAGATCCCCAAGGCAGGGAATCTCTGGCAATTTCAAGGGTGTAGGCAATGGGTGATACCTCTTTTGTTGGCTCCTGGATTCTCCATGTCTACACTGGCCACAGCAAGCCCAAAGGCTTCATGGCAGTGGAAGCTTGCCTCCCTGTCTGGCTATGCTCTGGGAATTGTTTAGAGGAGAAATGAAAGCTTACAAATAGGCAGGATTCTGACACAGGTGGGGCTCAAAAACTAGCCAGCACCCCACCCATGACCTGGAATTTTCCCAAAAGATAGCTGACGAATACACACCAAATACAGTGTACCTTCCCAGTAGAAGCTGAGCTAGGTGTATTTATAAAAATTCTGTTGAGAAAGTTATCTCTTATGTGAGGACCCAAAACATAAATCAGAGCTGGACAATTAGCCCCCAGGAAATGTCCCTGTTTCTGCTCATGCAACAGTTCCTTAATAGAAGCCTGGCTTTTGCTGCCAGTGACTCAGTTCTCAGCCCCAGATGACTATGGCTACCATTTCATTCAAGAGCTTCCCTGCATTTCCCTTTCCCCCATTTCAAATGATCCCTTATTATTCTTTTTAAAGTGTTATTTTAACAATTAATTCCATGTATATTTAAATGTCATCACCTGTTGCACCTAGATTTACAAGTAGGCAAGAGCAAATCTCAGGAAGCCAGCCTCCTAGAAGGCTCTCGAGAGAGCCTTGATGCTCTGTGTGTGTGCATGCTAAGTCATTTCAGTCATGTCCAATTCACTGCGACCCCATGGACTGTCACCCGCCAGGCTCCTCTGTCCATGGGGGTTTCCCAGGCAAGAATGCTGGAGTGGGTTGCTGTGCTCTTCTCCAGGGAATCTTCTTGATCCAGGGATCAAACCTGAGTCTCTTACTTCTCCTGCATTGACAGGTGGGTTCTTTACCACTAGTGCCCCCTGTGAAACCCTTTCATGCTCTATCTTGGTGACTTTATCAATTCTCGATGCAGGACTGTCCATATAGGACTCCCTGGCCCTGATGAATTCCTGGCATTGGCCTTCGACCTTGTGCCTGTCTTGGCAACTGTGTTCATGACCATGGCCTGATCCTTGTTTGA
This sequence comes from Bubalus kerabau, assembly GCF_029407905.1. Classification (NCBI taxonomy): domain Eukaryota; kingdom Metazoa; phylum Chordata; class Mammalia; order Artiodactyla; family Bovidae; genus Bubalus; species Bubalus kerabau. The sequence goes on along the minus strand of NC_073642.1, from coordinate 64,268,534 downwards.
TCACAGATTCCGGTTCTCTGGCCTAGCCTTCACTGGACTGTATTTTTCTCAGCTCCATCCCCGGACTCTGCTTGGAAGTGTCTTCCCAGGTCACATCTGCCTCTGCCTCCTCTGCTGGACTTGGCCACACCCCAGAGAGAAACCTCATGACTCTCCTGTTTTATCTCTAAAACAGAGTTAATCACATCTTACCTGCCACCTCACTGTTTTCTGGGGGGAATCACACAGATTTAGTGAATAGAGATATGAGCTATTTCTCAAACATGCCCAGCTCTTCACTTGAAGATTCTTTCTCTGGAATCTTTTGCTTGGATCTGTCCCTAGCACCCTCTCCTCACAGCACTAGTATCTGCTGAATTTTCACTTTCTCAGATACATACTCGCAGACCCTGGGTCCCCAATTCCAAAGGACAGCTCCTGCCCCCACCTCCTCCTTCTGCTTCACTGTTCCTATAACTCTGACCACTACCTGAAGTCACACTGTGGGTATTCTTGCTTCTTGTCCATCTCTGTCACCCCCAACCATTCATCACTGTAGCCTGGGCATGCTCAGCTAGCTGCCTGAATCAGAGAAAGTGACTGATAACTGTGAAGTGCATGGTTAAGTGGATGAACAGGCTTTGTGACCATAAAGGTCCAGAGTCAGCATGAAAATTGACAATTACACAAGATCAAAATCTGCTATCCCTTGCAGGCTTCCATGCTGGAGTCAGGTGGACCATCTCTCAATTGCTCGTCACCTACAGTTTTCCCTTCATCATGGAACATGCTGCTGTTCTTCAGTAGAACATCAGAGGCAGGACTAGACCCAAGTTTCAGATCCATGTTGCAAGAGAACTACCCATCTTAAAACACTGGAGTCATTCCCTCCATGGTGAGACGTTCTCACTAGTTGGAATTGGGATCTGTTTAGTGTAAGCATACAGAAGTCACTTTGCAGATCCGTATGGTCAAGCTGTGGTTTTTCCAGTAGTCATATGTGAGAGTTGGACTATGAAGAAAGCTGAGCACCAAAGAATTGATGCTTTCAAATTGTGGCGCTGGAGAAGACTCTTGAGAGTCCTTTGGACTGCAAAGAGATCAAACCAGTCAATCCTAAAGGAAATCAGTCCTGAGTATTCATTGGAAGGACTAATGCTGAAGCTGATGCGAAGAACTGACTCATTGGAAAAGACCCTGATGGTGGGAAAGACTGAGAGACAGGAGGAGAAGGGGGCGACAGAGGAACGAGTGATTGGATGGCTTCACTGACTCAATGGACGTGAGTTTGAGGAAACTCTGGGAGATGGTGAAGGACAAGGAAGCCCAGTGTGCTGCAGAACACAGGGTCACAAAGAATCAGATATAACTGAGCAACTGAGCGACAGAAGTCACACTTCCCGGTTATGCTCACATTGGGACAGAAATTCTCTTCCAGTGGAATATAAGAGGCAGAATTCCCCACATTATTTAAATGATTTACTTTCCTTTCCACCCCCTTCCCTGCACCCTCAATGCCAGATGCTTATAATGACTTTGTCTGTAATGTCCATCCAGTCCCTTAGTTTTGGTTGATGGTATAGTGTGGTGATGATGCTCTTGGGAGATGGCCTTAGTTCCTCCAAAGACACACCTCCGTGCCTCTGAAACCCCTCCTCTGCCAGACACTGGGGTTTGGGGGAACATCCTTCATTAACACAGAAGCCTCAAGCTTGAGTTTCGCTACACATCCAAAGTGAGTCATTCATCGTCACTGACTTTTTTAGAGCTATTTTTCTGTTTTTTTCCTCCTTCAAATTGCGACCTTTGCTGAAAAGACCCCCAGGCACAGAGACAATACCATCATTCATTAAAATATTTAAATCAGCTGCAGCAGCAGTAATGACCAAGATGAAACCTTGAAGCATAAACTGCCTGTAACAGAGGCACCTATTTTGCCAAAGGGGCTTGGAACAGTTTGGATTTGGGGTGCAGGCAACAACTTAACTCATCAATAGAAAGTATCTTAGATTCACATGAGGTCCCATATTTGCATTCTGGGGTCAACGTCCTTAAATTCTTCCCAAAGGTCGCTGATGCTGGGATTTCATAAGACCTCTGCTTTCGGTGCCAGAAATGTAATTCTCACAATAAGATAAAACTATTAAACTATTACTTAAGATAAAACTATTTTCACTCAATTATCTGACAAAGTATCACAAATAATAATTGTTTTAAAATTTTTACAAGAAGAATAAAATTTTGCCATGTTTCCTAAAAGCAAGAAGCTGCCAGTAGGGTATAGTGTCAGGATTAGCATACCAAGACCCTGGAAAATTTGGTTGAGAAAGAAATTTGATTTGAAACATGGAAACTCTGTGAAAACACTTTGAGAATTGGCTAATGAGCAAAGTATTTAGTGAAGCCTCAATACCGAGAGGCATTTGTTGAGGATGGTTAAGGGCAAAATCTCTGGAGACAGGGAGACCCACTCAGGTTGTACCAGATACACGACCCTGGGGAAACGGCTAATGAGTTTCAGTTTTCATCTCACAGTGGGGGAAGACATCAAGCTGCCTGCCTGTACCCATGTTAGAAATTGACCCACCCTGGTTCTGAATTTCCCTGGCCCAATTGTACTCCAGTTTCTGGGTTCTGAGATCACCACCTCCTTTCCTGGTGATGGTGGTGGTGGATTCCAGCTGTGATAAATCCCTAGATTCTCTCATTGTTCTCATATTTAATCCTCAGCTGTTCTAAGGGCCATATAACCAATTCCCAGGATTGGACTCCCTCTAGTTGAAGTACCTGGTGTAGTTTCTACTTTTCTGGATCCTTCTCCCTCCCTCCTTCCTCTCTCCCGCCCAACCTGCCTTCTTTTTCTCCTCTTATTTAAATGCATTCTGGACCCTAATCAATATGGTGACCTTTTCATTGTGTTTCAAGACCTAGGTCAAATCTCATTTCCTGATTGACACTTTCTATGACATCTCCAGCAGAAATCATCATTCATCCCTCTTTCTTGCTGTGTCCTCTATTCAATATAGCTCTATTTTATTACAAACCACTTGACACTTAGCTTTTTTTTTTTTTTTTCCTTCTGATTTCTTCAACAGACTCTGTCTTGTTCATGTTTGTGTCCTTGACTCCTGAGGCAGAGTAGAAATCAGCATATTTTTGTTGAGTTAATTCAACTAATATTGCACAGATGATCCCCACAAGTGTGCATTAAGCACTGAGGATGCTCAGATGTCTCTAGTCTCATAACCACCACCAAGCACCTGAGTGTTCAAATTCTCAGTCAGAGAACTCTGGGCAGTGCTTCCTTGGATGCACCTCCATGCCCCACTGGCTATGCCTCTGCCTTGATTCTCTTATTTTCTACGTGGAACAAGATCAGAAGTCAGAAAGGCTTGAGGCTCATCTGGCCGAATCAGAGGCTTGCTACCTGACCTGCCCCTTCCTGGTTGTGCTTGATTTCCGTGTCCATAAAATCGGTTTACAGGTGCTCTCTCTCACTGGGTCCAAGAACCTTCACAGAGCTCTTGTGTTTGTGCTCAGTCACACAGTCATGTCTGACTCTTTTTGACCCTGTGGACTATAGCCCCCCAGGCTCCTCTGTCCACAGGATTCTCCAGGAAAGAACACTGGGGTGGGTTGCCATTTCCTCCTCCAGGGGATCTTCCCCACACAGGGATCTAATCTGAGTCTCTTATGGCTCCTGCATTGGCAGCTGGTTTCTTTACCACTAGTGCCACCTGGGAAGCCCCAGAGTCCTCTTGGAGAGCTTCAAGTAGCCTGTGCACATTGGATATGATGAAAAATTTGTCTGGTGTGTATCACACTTTCATTTTCTTGAGAGAGGGACCATTGGTTTCCTTCATCTTAAGACAGCCCACTTCGGTCCTGCTACTTTGTGAATCCAGAGGCCTCTGATCAATACTGTGTAGGTGGAGAGTGACCAGAAGGGGCCAGAGGAGCAGGGCAAGGGTTGGAGTCCTTGCCTTCTTGACCAGAACTGCTCATTCCATTCTGATGGATCCAAGGAAAGCTCTTCAAGAGGCTATCCTTTTATTCCCCACCACCCCATTTTACAAAGCACTGTATAATTCGTAAACTATCTGCCTAAATAAATGTTTATCTGAACGCTGGGCAAGGAGCCTGCAGTGTCTCCACAGAAAACAAATCATTTTCTAACCTTTGATGAATTATTATTTATGGGACTCAAACCAATGAATCCATCCTCCTCTTCTCATTCCCCTCCTACCACCTTCCCCTGGAAGAAAAAAAAAAAAAGGAAATCTCATACAGTCCACCCAAGCCGGATCCTAAGAAACAAGAGTACAGCCTGTTGCAGGTTCTGTATCAATCAACAGAGCCTGTGGCAGGATGGACCCAGGCCAAACATATGAAGAAAATCAACATGGTCTGAGTCCCTGTCCTCACACTCCATGTGGTCAGGTTCTCTTGTGGATGTAGAGCCCTGGGGCTGTCCTCCAAGCAAGACATCCATACCTGCCATACAGTTTATCCTAGAACTAGTCAATTATCACATGCTTTATTTATTTGTTTTTTGCATCCACGTTGTCTCATTTGGAAGAAATAATCAACATTGTGAAATGTTTTCTGATCACAAAGTGCCAATCATTCAGCTATTTGAGAACAGACGACTATTTCATTGGCGTTTTCTAGAGTACAGACATGGACTGTCCAGGTCTCACACTGATATGGAGGCCCTTAGGTAGCTGTGTTCCCCACACAGGTCTAAGCATACCTGGAAGAAGTCGGCTGTTTGCTGCACCTCAGGTCAGACCTGCTTGGGATGCAGGTAGCGTCATCAGAGAGATCCCTGGATTAGGGTGTGGTCTGAATGGCACTGAGCGGTCATACATTTTCAGGGGTGAGTGTAGGTGAATGTAGCCCCTGGGAGCCCATGACCTATGCAGCCAGGGAGGGTTCCATTCCTCATTGAGTCTCAGGAAGGACAACAGAACCCCATCAGGCCATCGCTTAGGCAAGACATGAAGAGATAGATCTAGCAGGTCGAGAGGCAGATTGCAAAGCAGGAGGTGGGAGTGGAATGTGGCTGGGCTAAAGGCTGTCCAACTCTGGGGTCTCTGGATGGAAGATCACTTTTAGCTCCAGGTTGTAGGTCATGGGGAACTCTATCAGGCTCATGACTTTCTGTGTAATTTCAACCTTTCTGGATACCACGCTTCTTCAGTTGTAAAATGGTATGGATGAATTACATTTTCCTCCTCTTCAAAAAAAGTGCTGTCATGACCAATAAATGAGAATAACCACTGAAGCCCCAAGGAGATTATGTGGCTCCAGAGCAGTATTCTTCCTAAACTTTACAACCAGTGAGGCAGGGAGGAAGGGGATGGGGTGAATGCAGCCTGCATCAAATGCTATGCTCAGCAGGCCCTGGTCTTTGGGGCTCCTGTCTAGAGATGCAGCACATCCGTTACATCGGCTTACATGACTTCTGGGGAAAAAAATAATTCCTTGAATTCTGGAAGTCTCTTCTTCTCCTCTTGTGGTATGTATATACAATGGAATATTACTCAGCCATATACATGAGTGAAACTGAATCAGTTGCAGTGATGTAGATGAAACTGGAGTCTATCAAACAGAGTGAAGTAAGTCAGAAAGAGAGAAGCAAATATCATATATTAATGCATATATGTGGAATCTAGAAAAAATGGCACTGATGAAACTATTTGCAGGGAGGAATAGAAGCACAGACGTAGAGAAAGGACTGGTGGACAGCCTGAGGGGAGAGGAAAGGGTGGGATTAACTGAGAGAGTTGTATTGGCATAGAAGCACATAGATACTGAATGTGAAATAAAGGGCTAGCAATGAGCTGCTGTTTAACACAAGGAGCTCACCTCAGTACTCTGCAATGACCTAAAGGGGTGGGATGGGGGATGGGAGGGAGGCTCAAGAGAGAGGTGACGTATCTATACATATCACTGAATGACATCATTGTAGCAGAGACCAATACAACATTGTAAAGCAATTATATTCCAATTAAAAAAAAAACTGTATGGTAATGACCCTCCCCAAACCTTTAAAAAGTGTTTGTTAGGTTTTTATTGGACAGTATCTATCATAGTTCCATTGGTAACAAACAGCTATTTTTTAAAAAAAAATCAGATTATTTTTGAGGGGTGAAGTTAGGGAGTATGAGTTTTAGTGCTTAAACACTCTCCTCCTTAATATACACTTGTATGGCACACCTCATCTTATGTTCATGAAATGTTCAAATATTCACTTTAGCACCAGCTCTGTAGAGACCTTATTCTCTTTGTCATGGTGGGGAAAGGCAATTATATTCTGTAAACATTCCATTTGCTATCAGTGCCTGGAATATGTCTTGGTTAAACCTGCATCCTTAAAAGCACCTTAATTTGAAGAAATTCCATGAAAGAGAAGGTTATATTAAAGGCCATTCTTTTGGGGTTCTTACTGATGGCTTGTAGAATCTTACTGCCTTCTCCTTGCCCAGATGCAGCCCCCCTGAGCCAAGGTTAGTCCAAGATCAAGGTGAGGGCATTGTTCCCTACGCAGTGAGTGTTGTGTCAGCTTTTGCATGCCTGATATCTACTTTCCAACATGTTGCTGCAAAATATGAGGGGCAGCTGAGGATTTGGAGGATTCCTGGAATCAGTGGTGACTTATTTTAGTCCATAAAATAAGTCCATCCATTTAGTGGGATGGACAGGATTTGGCTGGGGAATCTGTAAGGAGAACATCATTTAAATGGAAGTCCCTTGGATAAACATGGCTAGTAATCCACAGTCAACTCCACTGGGAAATGAGTGGTCTAACCAGATTTGGCATTGTCCCTTTCCCTCTGCTTCCAGGAGTAATCTCTTAGGTCAATTCAGTCTGATTCTATGTGTAATTTGTAGGTAATTATTTGACTGTGTGGATCACAATAAACTGTGGAAAATTCTGAAAAAGATGGGAATACTAGACCACCTGACCTACCTCTTGTGAAATCTGTATGCAGGTCAGGAAGCAACAGTTAGAACTGGACATGGAACAACAGACTGGTTCCAAATAGAAAAAGGAGTATGTCAAAGCTGTATATTGAAACCCTGCTAATTTAACTTATATGAAGAGTACATCATGAGAAACACTGGGCTGGATGAAGCACAAGCTGGAATCAAGATTGCCCGGAGAAATATCAATAACCTCAGATATGCAGATGATGCCACCTTTATGGCAGAAAGTGAAGAAGAACTAAAGAGCCTCTTGATGAAAATGAAAGAGGAGAATGAAAAAGTTGGCTTAAAGCTCAACATTCAGAAAACTAAGATCATGGCTTCCAGTCCCATCGCTTCATGGCAAATAGATGGGGAAACAGTGGAAACAGTGGCTGACTTTACTTTTGGGGGGCTCCAAAATCACTGAAGATGGTGATTGCAGCCATGAAATTAAAAGATGCTTACTTCTTGGAAGGAAAATTATGACCAACCTAGACAGCATATTAAAAAGCAGAGACATTACTTTGCCAACCAAATTCCATCTAGTCAAGGCTATGGTTTTTCAAGTAATCATGTATGGATGTGAGAGTTGAATTACAAAGAAAGCTGAGTGTCAAAGAATCGATGCTTTTGAACTGTGGTGTTAGAGAAGACTCTTGAGAGTCCCTTGAACTGCAAGGAGATCCAACCAGTCCATCCTAAAGGAGATCATTCCTGAGATCAATCAATTCATTGGAAGGACTGATGCTGAAGCTGAAACTCCAATATTTTGGCCACCTAATGTGAAGAGCTGACTCACTTGAAAAGACTCTGATGCTGGGAAAGATTGAAGGCAGGAGGAGAAGAGGATAACAGAGGATGAGATGGTTGGATGGCATCATCGACTTGATGGACATGAGTTTGGGTAAACTTGAGGAGTTGGTGATGAACAGGGAGGCCTGGTGTGCTCAAGTCCATGGGGTCACAAAGTCAGGCACGACTGAACTGAACTGAACTGATCAGGACATCACAAGGATGGTGACAGGAGTGCCAATCAGTTATCTATGGTCATAGTTTTTGGGCTCAGGAACCTGGGAATATTCAAGAAAAGGAGTGTGACCTGGAAAATTGTCTTGGATTAACATGTAGGGTATCTGGGTTCTGCTATTGGCTTTTCCATTAGGTTGTGTGAGGGACCTTGGTAGAGCTCCTGTCTTCAATTCCTCTCCTGTGTCTCTCTGCTCCCAGCTCAGGACCCCACACTTCATAGTGTTAGGTGGGTAGAAAAGGGAAAAGGAGTCCAAAATGGCAGCGGCTAAAGGACAAACAACGGAAAAGCCAGTGAAATAGAACAAAAGAAGGTCCAAGGACCGGAGTGAGGACCTCGGGTAAAACAAACAACACTCCTGCCTGGCCCAATTTACATAGGACAGGCCCAGGGAGAGATAAACATATAAAAAGAGGAGCCAAAGCTAGCTCTCTCCCTCTCTCCTCCGTGCGCTGGAGTGCTTTTCTCTTCACGTCTTTGGATCAACGTGCCCTCATGCCTCAGAGATGGATTTTCCTGCTATCTTCTAAATAAAATAGAGCTGAAACACTGAGCTGTAACACTGATTTGTCTAAGAGCTATAACATGGTCCTTTCGAGACCTGAGAGCTATAACGGTTTATCCAAGACCCAAGAGCTGTGACATGCCGAGGGGGCTTTAATGTTCGTCACTCCAAACCTTTGTTGTGATGAGACAAAGAACCAAGGAACATACACTCGTGTGACAATAGGGTGACCCATAGGGTCTGGCTGCCGCAATTTTGTCCCCTGATCTCTAGCTCAGTCTCCCTGGCTGCCCTGCCTTCCTGGCATCAACAGCCTTATGGCAAGTGCTCAAATACACAAATCAAATCCAAGTGAGTCTCCAAAATATACAAACAGCTCAGACAGCTCAATATCATAAAAGCAAACAATCCAATCAGAAAATGAGCAGGAGACCTAAATAGACATTTTTTTCAAAGAAGACATACAAATACATGAAAAGATGGCCAACAAACACAGGAAAAGATGCTCAATATTACTAATTACTGGAGAAATGCAAATCAAAAGTACAATGGGATATCACCTCACATGGATTAGAATGGTCAGCATCATAAAATTTACAAAGAATAAGTGTTGGAAAAAAATTATCAAACAATGAGTACTGGAAAGGGTGTGGAGAGAAGGGAAAACTCCTGTGCTGCTGGTGGGAATGTAAATTGATACAGCCACTATGAAGAACAGTAGGAAGATTCCTCAAAAAACTAAAAGTAGAACTACGTATGACTCAGCAATCCCACTCCTGGGCATATACCCAGAGAAAATCATAATTTAAAGACATGCACCTCATAGTTCATTGCAGTGCTCTTTACAATAACCAGGACAGGGAAACAACCTGAATGTCCGTCACGGAAGTATGGATAAAGAAGATGTGACACAGGTATACAATGGAACATCACTCAGCCTTAAGAAGGAATGAAATCGTGTTATTTGTAGAGATGTGGATGGACCTAGAGACCGTCACACCGAGTGAAGTAAGTCAGAAAGAGAAAAACAAATACTGTATATTAACACATATATGTGGAATCTGAAAAAAAAATGGTACAGAGGATCTTATTTATAAAGCAGAAATAGAGACATAGACATAGAGAACAAAGGGGGATAACAAGGGGGAAGGGGGAGATGGGATAAACTGGGACTGACATATATACACCACTTTCTACTATGTATAAAATATAAATAAAAATGATGCTATTCAGTGCTCTGTGGTGACCTAAATGAGAAGGAAATCCCAAAAAGAGGGGATAGGTATGGCTGATTCACTTTGCTGTACAGTAGAAACTAACGCAATATTGCAAAGCAACCAGACTCCAATAGAAATTAAAAAAAAAAAAGCAAAAAGTCCAAGTGGGTCTAATGGGACTGAGCTCCACCTTGCCTGCCATCACTGAAGGGGCGAGCACTGGCTTGAGCCTCCCTGAGTCTAGGAACCACTGGGATGCTGACCTGTCACCAGGTGGGTGGGAGTCAGGGGGGAGGAGGGAGTGACTCCACTGTCTGAGACCTGACATCCCACCCCTGCTTCCAGGCTGTCCCCAACACCATTGGCAGACCCACCCTCACTCTCTGGAATCACCAGGCACCCTGTGGAATACAAAGACACAGGCTGGCATATTAATGACATAAAACCATCATCCTGACCTGATTTCTCCCTCTAGAACACTGTGCAAATGCAAATTAGCCAACACTCTTCCCCATATGTGATGTAAACTGTGTTGACTTTTTTTCCCCCATCTGGAAATTATTCCTTTCTGATTGAGAGGTTCGAGTCCCTTCTGCTTGTAATAATATTATTATTTATAATTTATGTTCTTAATTTTTATAAATAGTGCTCAGTCACCATGGCAACAGAATCTTCACAAATCATTAAATTAAATAATGAGTAGTCATGATGCTTTGCACTTATGTTCATTTTCTTATTAAAAAAAAACAAAACAGATCTCCAAGTTCTTTGAAAAATACTAATTGATTGGGCCTCTCACTTTACCAGTATTTTTCAAAGGTGGGTGAGAAAGTGAAGGTTTTTTATCTGTCTGCTGCCTCTCTCCTGGAATCAGGAGATGATGGAGTAGGGGGAACTCAAAGATCATTGCCCGTGATGTTCCTCAGAGTATGGCCCCCAAATTCCTACTTAGGGTTACTAGGGGTGTTTGTTTACAGGAAACCCAGGTCCAAGCCCACCCTAGACCCACTAGAAAAGCACTTCCAGAAGCTGGGTGCTTGTATTCAGTAGTTAAGTCATGTCTGAATCTTAGCAACCCCATGGTATATAGCCCACCAGGCTCCTCTTTCTTGAGGAAGGTTCCACTTAAGCCCCACTCCCAGAGGACCCTGCTAAAGGACAGGTCTCCAAGGAGTGGACCCTAAGCCTGTGTCTCAGTAAAGTGAATGATGACCCTAGAGTCAGATTAAGACTAGCTCCTATCCTAAAGCACCTACGAGGTGCCAGAGACTGGGCTTCGAGCTTTACATTTTCTGCCTCTCAATCTGATCATGGTCCTTTAGGGTCAACGGCATCCTCCCCAGCTGACAGAGAGGTGTCAGTCATGTAAGCTGGTCCAGGGCAGCATGGAAGCCCATGTTATTCATTTAGTGTCTCCTGCATCTTGCACTGTGCCTGGGACTAGACAGACATGTGGCTAACGTTTGCTGGATGTTGGATGAGATTAAAAGTCGAAGAACTTGGATTCACACCTAGGATCTTTCCCTCCCAAGCCTCCCCTCCCCCATTGAATTTCCTCTTTGGAACAGACAGCTTGTAGAGCAGGGCAGAGAGGGACAGGGGCCAAGCCCCTGCCTGTCTAGACCCTTGGCTGCCCATTTGTAAATTAGCAGCAATAAAATGCATTCCAAACGGCTCTTGCATTAGAGCTAAATGAGCTATTTTAAGTGAACAGGGCTTCGCAAACTGTAAATTGCCACATAAACATGAGGAAGTGAAATGACAAGGGAAACGGGCCACCGAGACTCTGCCTGCACCCAGGTGCTCTTATTTTGAACACAACCTTCCGCTGCTAATGCATCAATTTATTCCCAGAAAACCTTGCACTGTGTCCCTGAGCGGCTTCACCCAGAGCCAGCCACTCAATTAGTAAGTCCCCATTACCCTGCAAAAAACCCCAAACAAACAGAAAGCCATTTCCTCGTACCTAAACAACAGGATTTTCGACTTAAAACACAATGCCAGCCTAATTAACTAATTAGACGACAAAATAAATAATTATCCAGCATCAGTGAGAAAAAAAGGAGATGCGTTAAAAGGTTACCCAGAGTCATTGTTTCCCTTGGAAAGGGATCAAGCCAGCTTCACCAGGAACTGGAGAGTTTTATTTGTGGGTTTCAGTCAGAGACCTCTCCCAAGCTGCTCGATAATTACACATGTCTCCCGGTAATGGCAGAGCCCATGCGTGCAAACTTTCTGGATGATGAGCAGTTCAGTCTCTCACCCTGGGCTCCCACTCCTTTGCATGATGCAAGGCTATTTCTCAATACTCTTCCTGAACAAACTTATTGGAGCTGTAGCGTCTTACAGAATGGAAGAGGATGATGCTGTTTATCAAATGAGACACAGGCACGTGGACATGTTCTGGCCCCCTCCTTTGTAAGTCTCAAGCAAATTGCTCTCATATCATTGCAATTCTGAGTTCTGAATTCTGAATGTGATCTGGGCTAAAGGTTGAGAAGCCTTCCATCCCATAATTCTGTAAGACCAGAATCTCTGCAAGCAATCTAGATTCCCTCATTGGTTTTAAAACGGGGGTGGCAGCCAGAAGTATGCACCCATTGTGGAGGTTGGTAACACCCAGTGGCCCTTTCTGACACCCCTGAGGCGTGTGCTCTGGGCAAAGCTGATGTGCTGTGCCCAATGGATGCTGTTCCCTTCTTCAGGGAATGTGGATCTGATAATGCTAGCAAATGAAATTTTAGAAAAGTCCCTAAAAGAAGGAAACAGTATCTCAAAGATTAAAATTCCAAATCTCAAAATGAAACTAGAGCTTGGCTGGAGGGAAGACGATCCTGGACATGGGACAGAAGGAGATGGTGAGACGGGTACCCTTTCAAGGAAAAGAACAAGATGGATCTTGGGATGACAATGAATTTCCAGTGAAAGCAATTCACATGGCCATAAAAGGACTTCATTTCTTGCTTGGATCCTATAGAAGGATTCTCTCCTTCCCCACTCTTTTCTTCTCTTTATTCAGATCTATGAAGTAAGTGGTTGCTAGTTAGCAGACGCTGTATAGGCACCAAGAATCCAAGAGTAACAGCTCCATCCTTTTCCCCATGAAACTGATATTGTTGCCAGGGAGGCGAACATTACCCAGTTTTGCAATTAGTTGTTTAATTGAAATGGTGATAGATGCTGCAAAGGACACAGCTGGGATTTAAGAAGGGGCCTGACTTGCACTGGCTGGAGGAAGAGGACTTTTAGCTGAAATCTACATGAATCAGGAGAGGCAGGCAGGGATCAGCTCATGCAGAGATGAAGAGGTTGTGATTTTTATCTGAAGACCAGTAAGGAGTGGTCAAGACCCCATGAGCAAAGACCAGATGGAAAGCTCTGAATTCCAGCTGAGAGTGATGTAAGCTCAGACTGCTGAGGCAGGAGTGTTCACGGTGAGAAGCTGACAGATATCAGTGATACTGAGGCATCCGTCCACAGAGTTTGCTGTTTGATTAGATTGTGCTGGAGGGAAGGGTTCTCCAAATATGACTCCAAAGGACATCTCCAAGGATGTACCTTCTGCCACTGGATGGATAGCAGTGCAGTGACCAGGATAGTTGGTGCAGAACTTCCTACAACCACTTGGAGAGTCAGTCTCAGTCTGCTCAATTCTGGGCGACAATTCAAAGTGTGTGCCCTCTGCCCCCATGGAGGGATAAATCACACAGGAATGGGGGACCCTCATGTTCACGAAGGGGGCTGCTAATGCAAGCCTTGGATCAGAATGCATGGAAGCCCAGGTGGGCTGGTGGAGAACCATGGAGTCCAGGTATGCATGGTGGGAGTTGGTACAAGAAGCACAGGTGGGTGTAGAGATGGGCAGCTTGGCTTGAATCCTGGATGTGCCACTTAGCAGACGAATGGCCCTGGGCATGCATCTCATCCTCTGAGCCACTCTGTGGAGTGAGGGTGCGGATGGCACGCATGCATGCTCAGTCACTCGATCATGTCTGACTCTTTGGCAACCCCATGGACTGTAGTCCACCAGGTTGCTCTGTCCATGGGATTTCCCAGGCAACAATACTGGAGTGGGTTGCCCTTTCTTTCTCCAGGGACTCTTTCTGACCTGGGAATCAAACCCGTGTCTTCTGCTTGGCAGGTGGCTTCTTTACCACTGTAACCCTTGGGAAGCTGAGGATGGCATCAACCTCAAAGTGAAGACTGGATGGGATGATGGGATGGAGAAGCTACAGCTCCCACGTGACAGGTCACTAACAGCCATTATCATGACTATTCCCACTAGTAGAGGAAAGAGCAGGCTCAGTACCCAAGTGAAGGGGCAAAAGGCAGGGGCAGCATTCACAGAAGGGTCCGAGGGCAGATGCTATCAGGAGGAGGGAGCAGCAGAGGCCTCAGCAGGGACAGAGGCAGGAGGCAGAGATTCATCAACTCTCCCTACTTTTACTTTCTGAAACACTCAGATTTCTGAGCCCAACAACAAATGCCCAGTCTGCCTAATTATAAAAATTCAAGGGCCAAAGTCTTACTACAAGGAGTTGCAGTTGTTCAACTGTTCCATGACTCTGAATTCACAGGAACAGTCTAACATTGGCCACAGCCAGTGGCCCTGGTCTCGTCTGGCTTGCACATGTGTTTCATTTGGCCCACACACAGTTTCAAAAAAAGAGGAATTCACATTTAAAGCTTGGATCCACCACGCTGATGCTTTCAAACTGTGGTGCTGGAGAAGACTGTTGAGGGTCTCTTGGACAGCAAGGAGATCAAAGCAGTCAATCCCTAAAGGAAATCAACCCTCAATATTCACTGGAAGGACTGATGCTGAAGCTCCGATACTTTAGCACCTGATGTGAGGAGCCAAATCATTGGATAAAACCCTGATGTTGGGAAAGATTGAAGGGAAAAGGAGAAGGGGCAGAAGAAGATGAGATGGTTGGATGGCATCACTGAATCAACTGACATGAGTTTGATCAAACTCCGGGAGATAGTGAAGGACATGGAAGCCTGGTATGCTGCAGTCCATAGGGTCACAAAGAGTCAGACATGACTGAGTGACTGAACAACAACCACCACCATGTTAAAATCAGCCTTTCCAGGGCCTACTGAGAGAAGAGAAGCTCTGACAAAGCTGGGGTTCACATCCCGAGGTGCCCACAGCCTCCTGGGCCCAAGAAGTAGACTTTTCCTTTGAGAGAGACACCTGCTCTCCAAGATGTTGGGGTGCTGTTTGATAACTCTGTGTTTTCTTATACCAATCTCTCTACCTTGACACTCCAACCCTTGCATACTTAGAATTTTTCACTCTTGATTGAAAACAATGGTTGACTGTGGTCCAACTGGGACACTATTTCTTTTGAACTGGGTAAGGTGGTCAATAATATTGATCATTTTGGATACTTTCTGAATTTACCGCAGCCATGCTCAAGGACGCACATGGGCTTACCCTAAGCAAAGCTGATTACTGAGAAGTTTTCCTTAGTTTTTCTCCAGAATTCTTCTCTCAAGTCTTCAGCTTGCTTAGACTAGAATCTGGCATCAGTGTCAGAGTTAGCTTACATTTCTATCTGTTTTTTTATGTGGAAAGATCTACATTTCACAGTTCTCCTCCAGGTGTTCTGCCCCATGAATGCTTCTGAGACACACTTGGCCAAAAGTTCTGGTTCAAAAGAATCAAAACTTTCCCAGGCCCTGAGGGAAATCTTTTGATAATTATTCTCCCGTCTTCACTTGATGAACTGGTGAGGTGATAAAGAGACACGTATGAAGAACCCGCCTCTTTGATTAAAACAACTTTTACAAAAAGGCAATAAAATGGTAGACAGGGAAGGTATTTGGCCCAGTAGCAAAATCAGCTACTTGCAGAATTTCATTGACCTGAGGACAGCATGTTTTCTTGAATATTTCATAGTGATTATCTGGCAAAATCTCAAAACATTTTTTAATACAAGTTGTCTTTGGTCAATAAATACCAGAACTGAAATGTCCTCGGGGTGGAGATTTATGATGTAAGCACAACAAACACACCTGTAAATCAGGCTGAGAAAGCTGTCAGGTAGCCCACACTGCATTTTCCAGCTCTCAGCAAAGGCCACATGTGTTGGGGGTCCTGGCTGGGCCAGACTCCGATTCATGCTCTTCCTCAAAGAACCCATTTATTCAGTCACAAAGGAATGAACTCTTTTGACTGCATAGATGAGTTTTTCTCTCTCCCATTTGCCTTCACTGGGAATTTGCCCTTTTCCGTTGCTCACAAAACTTCACAAGGGGAGGCGTGTGGTGAACTGGGTTTGCATCCCAGTGGCTGGTGAATTTGGACACGTTTACTAAATGCTCTTGCAATGCGCATCCTTATGTGATAATTGAGGCTGGTAATGCCTACCTTATAGGTCTGTTATTAGGATTAAATGAGGTAAAGTATGTGAAATGCTTGGTGCAGGGCCTTATCAGTTCAGTTCAGTTTAGTCGCTCAGTTGTGTCCAACTCTTTGCGACCCCATGGACTGCAAGGGGTCCCACCAGGCCTCCCTGTCCATCACCAACTCCTGGAGCTTGCTCAAACTCATGTCCATTGAGTTGGTGATGCCATCCAACCTTCTCGTCCTCTGTCGTCCCCTTCTCCTCCCACCTTGCTTATGGAAAGCATCTAATGCAGTTTCATTTTTATGATCAATCTGTATAATGAGTGTGACAATATGCATCTTCTGTAAATCGCCCTTAGTCTTTACAGAGGTGCTAATTCAAGGGACAGTGTAGATGACTATCCAAAATAAATAGTTTCCATCCTCTTCACTCCCTTCCTCTCCCCCGCCCCCTCATCTCTTTGACTTTCTGCCCTTCCTGCCTTTCTATGGCTGAAGACGCCCTAATCATCTTAAATGATTCCCTGTGTTCAGTTACCATCTACATGTGCTGATGATCCCAAATGTGTGTCTCCCCAACCCTCCCTTTTGGATTCCCAGTATCCACGTCTAGAAAGATCATCCACCTGATATTCTGCTAAAGGGTCTCAGACTCAACACTTTGCAGACCTCCCACCCCCGCCCCACGGCTCAATCTTTCATCCCTGATTCAACAATTCATTGCAGCTGCTAACCTTCCCTGGGCAACACGGAGGAGGCTAAGGAGGCATAAGGGAGAGTCTGACAAAGTTCTGAGCTTGTGGAGCTCACACCTGGTGAGTCAGGAGCCTTTGATCCTGGTGAAGTGCCACCAACAACGTACAGGTCGCCCTGGTCCAATATCTGGGAGTCCACTCGGATGCCTTCCTCCCCTGCATGCAAGCTTCCACCACGTCCTGTGGATTTTGCTTCCTGAGTATCTTTCACTTCTGCTTCTTCCTCTAGTTCTATGACCTCCAACCTATTTAAAACCACTCTCATCTGTCACCCGGATGGTGCAGCAGACAACCCTTTCCTGGAACCCTGCATTCCCCCCAGTCATCTGCAGAGCAGTCAGGGTAGCTTTACATACACAAGTCTAAATGTGTGATTCTCCAGCTTAAAACTCTCTGCTGGCTCCCCATGGATCTCAGCTAAAACCCAACGTTTAATAGGGCCCTCCCCACCCAGACTCCGGCCTACATCCCCATCACCTTGTGTTTCCAGCTTTTCTCGTCCTCCCGTTCTGTATTAAGCTTGTTGAAATTCTTTGAGTTTCTCTGCCATGCTGTGATCTCCTTGACCTCCCAATCATTCTTCCAATTGTTTCCTCTGACCTCTCCCAATCTGCTCATTCCCAGGTCTCCACTGAAACAGAACCTTTTTGGGGGAAGTGTCCTTACATGCCTACCTTTGATGTGCCATCCTGGGTATTCTTTATAAGCTCTTGGCCACTTGAAATCATTCAGCTAATTCCAAGATGCAATTCCAGGGCTGATGTTTTCCTTTGCACATGGCCCAGAAAAACAAACAAACAAACATGTGAACATGCAAATCCCTGGGTATCCTCAGACTTAATCAGAATTCCTAGGAAAATAGGGTCTGGAGATGTATTTTTTTTTTTTTTTTTTTAGTTCTACCAGTTTATTGCTACCAACCCGTGACCCTCCACCCTCATGCACACATGCTTAGTCATGTAACCCCATGGACTGCAGCCAGCCAGGCTCCTCTGTCCATGGACTTTTCCAGGTAAGAATACTGGAGTGGGTTGCCATTTCCTTCTCCATGGAGATGTATATTTTTAACAAGCTTCACTGATGATTCTCAAGCACAACAAAATTGGAGCTCTGTTGCCATGAATGCTTGGCCCACAGAACAGGAGAGGACTTCTTGCTCCTGGCCCAACCAGACAGAGAGATGGAAGTGCCTCATGAGAAGTTCATGGCCGAGGCACAAACTCTCAGAATACCCTAGGAAGCCTCTAACCATCTCAGGTCCTCAGCTCTTACTGCACAGCTCAGATTTCCAGCTTCCCCCTGACCACTTGACAAGCACATATTTCACAAGTGGAGAATTTTCTAGAACTGTCAGCAGGAGCAGACTTTCTATTTCCTATCCCGGGGGGTCTGCCACATAGATTACTCTTTTCCGGCACTCTCCTGACACATGCATAAGCCTCTCTGACAATAAAAACCCCGTTATCCAAAGTTATGGGGATGGAGAGGCGAATGGAGAAGGCCAGTATTTATCTCTGAGATCTGACTTCCTTCAAGGATATTTTCATCTGTGACATCTCTTCCACTGCTCTTTTAAACAGCTGCTTAAATCTTGGTGTCACTCAAAGAGCAGAGATTGTCAAACCAGACCTTATTTGGTGATTCCGTGGCCTTACATACATTTCTTTAACTTTTCTGGAATTCAGATTCTTTTCTGTTTAAAAAAAAAAAAAAAAAGGCAGAATGCTCACCTGGAGAGGGGTTGACATTCGTAAAAGGGCTGGGCACAGGGAGGCCTCCCGGGAATGTGGACCTTTTTCTCCTTGCCTCTCCGTGGAGTGCACGGCAATCTTCGGTTTCCAAATGGACCAGTGCTGTTCTGATGCCAAAGCCACCTCTGCTCTCAGCTTTTAAATTGTATTATTGTCATGGGTAAACCAGGCAGCAACCATTCTTGCTTTGGTAAAGGACCCTAACTAACTTTTATCTCATACTTTTTCCAGGCTTCCCCAGTGGCTCAGCAGTAAAGAATCTGCCTGCCATGCTGGAGACCCAGTTTTGATCCCTGGGTCAGGGAGACACCTTGGAGGAGGGCATGGCAACCCATTCCAGTATTCTTGTTTGGAAAACCCATGGACAGAGGAGCCTTGTGGGCTACATCATGGATTTGCAAAGAGTCAGACACAACTGAAGCAACTGAGCACGCATACATACTTTTTCTGAGATTGACAGGACACGTGGCCTCACTTTTCAAAGGAGGAAATCCAGAGGCTGGAAAATGTCAGGTTTTTCCTCTCATCAGTTATCTGGATTCAGACTTTGACTCTGCCACCTACTAGCTATGTGATGTGGGAATAACCTCCACACCTCCACCAAAACCACAATGCATCTGCCTCGGGGCCCCTGTCTAAGGGCTTGTGGTCCTTTTCCTTCCCTTCACATTATGATCATGATCTTTATTTTACAGATGAGGAAATTCAGACATGCTATTTCAGACAGCATGAAGTAAGCCTATTGTCCTGTTGTCCCAGATCCCGTTGCTGGGAATGGTCTTGGGACAGGGGAGTCAAGCATGGAATTGTCATTCAGGACCACCATGGCTGCGTTTCCTAAGCCTAAGAGCCAGAAGTAGGGGTGATTAGAGTTAGCACCACATGGGGATGGACACATGGGGATGGAGTGGACAGTGGAGCAAGGCAGTGCAGGTAAAATGCTTAGCCAGAAGCTGGCCTTGTGAGTGTCAGGATGTGCTGTTTGTTACATTTCATGGTAGAGCGGTACTTGGAGCCTCACGGGAAGTCTCCCGTCACCACACTGGCTGTGGCCCTACTTGCACAGCCTGGCTGAGTCCACTTATGTGCTCCAAACTGGCCACAGGCTCTTTCTGATGCCCCCATCTTACTAGAAGTGGTTCCGGAGGTTCTAGTGGTGCCAGCTCCCACTGATGGCCATGGGCTTCCATGTCTTGGTTAGGAAAGCTCTGGAGAGAGGGTGCTTGGTGAAAGGATTGGCCTTGGCATGTCTGCCTGATGTGGGCACAGAGTGGGGAGCCAGGCCCTGGAGCCGCCCCTCTCCTGCTGTTCATTCCTCCCAGGTCCCTACCGCGTGTGGGCCTTTTGTAGGACTGGGTCTCTGTCTTCTTCGTCCTGGCCCATTCCTCATCAACCCTCACCTGGGCTCATTTGGAAGTCTCCCAAATCATCCTCTTTACTGAGATACTAGACCAGCAGTCAGCAAACCACAGCCAGTGACTGAATCCAGCCCTGGGCCTATGTTTATGGCCCTCAAGCTAAAAATATTCTTACATTTGTTAACGGCTTATAAAAACCAATGAACCAAACAAATAATAAAAACAAAGAAGGATGTGCAATGAGGACCACGAAGCCTAAGCTATTTATGATCTGGCCCTTTATGGATACCACTTGCTGAGGCTGTTCTGGACCATTCTTAGCTCGGGAACAGTTCCATCTTCCTCTAGTTCCGAGGGCCCCTTCCCCACCCAACTCAACACATCGTGTCACCACCCTGCTCAAAGCTCTTTAAAACACCCTGCTTGTAAGCAAGTCACCCTGGAAGCTGTCCAACAAAATCTAGGTTCGAATCCCAACCCCTTCCAAGCCTCAGTTTCCTCATCTGAGCAATGGGGTCATGGTGCCAGCCACAGGGGCCCGAAGACTGTGAGATGTGCAAATGCCTCCTGGCTGCAAAGCACAACTGCATGTGTAAGGTGATTTTATAACTCTTTCATCCATGGGGCAGCATCCATACTACAGAGCCTGCTTTAAAGCGTGTCCCCTTGGGGCAAGGGTGAGGCCTTTCCTTTTCCACCTCTTTCCTGTGGTCCCCATATGATATCCACCCTATGGAGTGTTACCTTCATGCTGCCTTGGTTGACAGGTTTCTCCCTGTGTCCTCTTGCTGCTGAGTCCTACCTGATCATCAAGGTTCACATGTGCTGGGATGCGCCTATGTGTGTGGTTCCCGGAATCGGTGGGGACATTTGGAGAAAAGGAGATTGTGACAGAGTGTTCCCAGCTCGGAGGAATTGTGCTCCAGGCCCATGAAGCAGTTAACCATTTCAATCTGTGCACCAGTCTTAAATCTTCTCCTCCCTTTCGTTTCCCTTCTTTTTCTTTTCAACACTCCAGCATGACACAGTGCCTGCTGTGCAGTAAAAATATTTTGGCTGTCTCCCTCTTAAAAACTTTCTAAAAATACACAGAGGCATCTCGCAGGCGCACATGGCTCGCTTTGACGGTTGCCTTCCAGGTGACGAAAACACAACCCAAGCGCGCATCACTCGTCAGGACCAGCGTGGACAACTCCTGGCTCAGCCTTGCAGACAAGATGCTAGGGAAGTGGCGGTCATGTCTGACATGAAGCAAAAACGCACTCTCTCTTCTGGCCATTCGAAATATGCAGAACTCTTGTTTATTTGTAGAAATCAGAAGGAAAGAATGTGCCTTAAATGTAAGTAGAATGTGATTCGGGCTTCCCTGGTGGCTCAGACAGTAAAGAATCCACCTGTAATGCATGAGACTCAGTTTTGATTCCTGGGTTGGGCAGATTCCCCTGGAGAAGGGAAGGGCAACCCACTCCAGTATTCTTACCTCCATGGACAGAGGAGCTTGGGGGGCTACAGTCCATGAGGTCACAAAGATTCGGACACAACTGAGTGACTGACACACTTTTACACATACAGAATGTGATTCACCTTTTTCATGTTGTAAGATCTGCTCAAGGGAAATAAGAAGCTCTGAAACGCTTCAACTTTCCCTTCTTTACAGACCTAAATTACTTGCCTGGACTTGGTTAAACTTTTCTTTCACTGACGGAGGCATTGTACAGCCCTGAAGACCACTGAGCAGAGAGCCAGGGAAAAGGTTCTAACTGCCGCCTGCCACTAACCTTAGACAAGTCATGGGTTGTCGCAGAACTTCAGTCACTTTTTCTTAACATTGTGTGTGTTAGTCACTCTGCTGCTGCTGCTGCTAAGTCGCTTCAGTCGTGTCCAACTCTGTGCGACCCCTTAGACGGCAGCCTACCAGGCTTTCCGTCCCTGGGATTCTCCAGGCAAGAAGACTGGAGTTGGTTGCCATTTCCTTCTCCACTAAACATTTCCTTCTCCACTGAATAAATGACCTATCAGACCCATTCAGCTCTAAAATTCCATGATTTATTTTTGCTGTTCAATCTCTCCATTGTATCTGACTCTTTATGACTCCTTAGACGGCAGCACACCAGGCTTCCCTGTCCCTTACCATCTCCTGGACTTTTGCTCAAACTCATGTTCATTGATTTGGTGATGTCCTGCCATCTCATCCTCTGTCATCCACTTCTCCTCCTGCCCTCAATCTTTCCTAGCATCAGGGTCTTTTCCAATGAGTTGGCTTTTCACATCAAGTGGCCAAAATATCAGAGCTTCAGCATGATATATTAACTGTCTAATATTTAAGACATAGTATCTAAACTGCCATGATTTTTTGGATATCTAATATTTAAAACATAATGTGGGTCTAGAAAATAAGAGCTTTTCTTTTATTGCCAATAGTTACAACTTTGCAAGCTGATGCATATGATTTTCATTCAACGTCCTCTTCACCATGGGGTGAGTGCCGTGGCTACAGCAGTGTGTATTTATACGCTGATCTCCGTGTGTTAGAAGTTTATAACATGCCATTGTGGTTGATGTCATTCCCATTTCACAGAGGATGCCAACTGAGGCTAAATGAAGTTGAAATTAATATTCACATTCATATCTATGATATGAGCCCATTCTAATCAAAGGGCCCCAGTCTCATTGAGCAGTCCCACAGCGGGCATTCAAATAATTAGTCTTTCAGGACATTCAGAGGTATGAAGCATTCTTAGTTTTGATACATTATTAAGTGAAAGTGAAAGTGTTAGTTGCTCAGTAGTGTTTGACTCTGGGAACTCATGGACTGTAGCCCACCAGGCTCCTCACTCCATGGAGTTCTTCAGGAAAGAATACTGGAGTGGGTTGCCATTTCCTTCTCCAGGGGGATCTTCCCATCCCAGGGATCGAACCCAGGTCTCTGGCATTGCAGGTGTATTCTTTACCATGTGAGCCACCAGGGAAGCATTATTAAATAAGGTAAGCCTATTTTTTTGATTTAGGTCATACCTGAATGGTCTAGTGGTTTTCTCTACTTTCTTCAATTTAAGTCTGAATTTGGCAATAAGGAGTTCATGATCTGAGCCACAGTCAGCTCTTGGTCTTGTTTTTGTTGACTGTATAGAGCTTCTCCATCTTTGGCTGCAAAGAATATAATCAATCTGATTTTGGTGTTGACCACTTGGTGATGTCCATGTGTAGAGTCTTCTTTTGTGTTGTTGGAAGGGGGTGTTTGCTATGACCAGTGCATTTTCTTGGCTTTGCCCTGCTTCATTCCATATTCCAAGGCCAAATTTTTCTGTTATTTCAGGTGTTTCTTGACTTCCTACTTTTGCATTCCAGTCCCTTATAATGAAAAGGACATCTTTTTTGGGTATTGGTTCTAAAAGGTCTTATAGGTCTTCATAGAACCGTTCAACTTCAGCTTTTTCAGCATTACTGGTTGGGGCATAAACTTGGATTACTGTGATATTGAATGGTTTGCCTTGGAAATGAACAGACATCATTCTTGCTCACTCCTTGGAAGAAAAGTTATGACCAACCTAGATAGCATATTGAAAAGCAGAGACATTACTTTGCCAACAAAGGTCCGTCTAGTCAAGGCTATGGTTTTTCCATGTATGGATGTGAGAGTTGGACTGTGAAGAAAGCTGAGTGCCAAAGAATTGATGCTTTTGAACTGTGGTATTGGAGAAGACTCTTGAGAGTCCCTTGGACTGCAAGGAGATCCAACCAGTCCATTCTGAAGGCAATCAGCCCTGGGATTTCTTTGGAAGGAATGATGCTAAAGCTGAAACTCCAGTACTTTGGCCACCTCATGCAAAGAGTTGACTCATTGGAAAAGACTCTGATGCTGGGAGGGATTGGGGGCAGGAGGAGAAGGGGACAACAGAGAATGAGATGGCTGGATGGCATCACTGACTCGATGAATGTGAATCTGAGTGAACTCTGGAAGTTGGTGATGGACAGGGAGGCCTGGCGTGCTGTGATTCATGGGGTTGCAAAGAGTCGGACACGACTGAGCGACTGAACTGAACTGAACTGAAGCCTATTTTGGATCACAATTATTTCAATATATTACTTCCAATGATGTCTTAGTATTGTCTTAAAGTTTCTTGCTTATTCTGTGCCTAAAATAGCCTCATTTAAGAATCTTAGGTAATTCAGTCTTTTCACAAAATCAAGATTCTTTAATGTATGCCCTGATTCACTCATTCTTGTATATCTTTGTTACCATATTAGGCTTTCATAATCAATGCATTTTGGAAATATGAGATTAAACAAAATTACATCAGTGTCTTTACAGTAGGGCTTTTCAAAGCCCACGATACAGATATATTTTTGGAATATCTAAGTGGGTGTATAACTTGTTGCTTTTCCCAAAGTTATTTCACCCTAGAACACTTCTATCATTGCACTGGTATCCACCAAAAAATCAGTGCTACCCCAAATTAATCTGAATTTCTCTCATTGATGCTGAATCGGTGGGGCTTGCTACCATGTTAAAAAAGGAATAAAGATTGCTATATTTTAGACACTTTATTGTTTCCAAAGCATTTATCTTTTTTGATTTCAAAAACAATCCTGAGAGATGGTTATGTTTACTGGACTGTATTCACATAGCAATGAAAATTTCAGTTCAAGGTGGTATACAGAATAAATGCTTACTTCCCCTCACTTCTGTGAACACATAGGAAAGTTGGGAAAGTATTGGCAAGATGTATCAAGCACACTCGTTGTTGTTCACTTGCTCAGTTATGTCTGACTCTTTGTGATCTCATGGACTGCAGTACGCCAGGCTTTCCTGTCTTTTACTGTCTTCTGGAGTTTGCTCAAATTCATGTCCATTGAGTTGATGATGCCATCCAACCATCTCATCCTCTGTTGCCCCCTTCTCCGGTTGCTCTCAGTCTTCCCTAGCATCAAGGTCTTTTCTAATGAATTGGCTCTTTGCATCAGGTGGCCAAAGTGAGTGATCTAAAACAAGAACAGAGTCTCCAATACTGGACACGGGAATATTTCCTGGAAAGAAGGCACTTGTGCTCAGGAGGATTTGAACCCCTGAGACTCAAGGAAAGAGTCCAATCCCAAGCAAGGGCCTGGATCTCAGCCTTGAGTCCTAGGAAGGGTTGGAACAGTTACTTAATCTGCACTTAGTCTGTGAATCTGCAGGGAGCGCTTAGAATTGCTACCTGACCCCCATCTCTAGACTCCACTCTGCTATCTGTTTACACAAGGGTGTGACTTGTTGCTGCTGCTAAGTCGCCTCAGTCGTGTCTGACTCTGTGTGACCCCATAAATGGCAGCCCACCAGGCTCCTCTGTCCCTGGGATTCTCCAGGCAAGAACACTGGAGTGGGTTGCCATTTCCTTCTCCAATGCATGAAAGTGAAAAGTGAAAGTGAAGTCACTCGGTCGTATCTGACTCTTAGCGACCCCATGGATTGCAGCCCACCAGGCTCCTCCGTCCATGGGATTTTCCAGGCAAGAGTACTGGAGTGGGGTGCCATTGCCTTCTCCGTTACACTTGACTAGCTGGATTCAACGGCTGCTTATAAAACCTGTCTTCCATGTAACAAAGTGCTGCCCTAGCACAACCTGAGAACTACCCTGGCCACATTCCACCTCAAAACAAACTTACGGGACTTTATTCTAGTACTGACATTTTACAGTTAATCCAGGGATTCAAGCAATGCCTTCCGTCCATGGCAGGACTGGAGTCACCAAAGGGTAGAGACTGTTCTAAGTTCCACATGGAGCATGAGATCCAAACTCAGACGTGAGCAGAACTCATGACTGGGAGCCATGACAATGCATGAGAGTCCCAGGAGGCAAGGAAGAGAAATTCCCCAAGATGACAATGACCACGCAGCCAAGAATTGCAAACACTGAAGGAAGCTGAAGTCTGTGGGAAAAAAACATTCAGGGAATGGAAGAATACTCACCTGATGAAAAGATCACAAGGACATCTGAAAAGAAATTTAAAGTATTTTTCACATCCTGAAAAATAAAGGTGACAAAGCAGTCATGAGAGAAGGAAAGAAGGCCATGGAGTAAAAGAGACTTTGAAATACTAGCAGGAATTTCGGATGGAAAAAGCAATGATAACTTTCTTGTGTAAAAATATATTTTTGAAAGATAAAACATCCCTTACAAGATGTGCTTAACAAAGAAAGATCCAACATCATAACAGTACAAAGAGACAACCATCTTGAAAAGTTGAAACAGAGAAGATGACCTGGCCAGAAGCTACAATGTCTCTCCAGTTCTAGGAGAAGAGACCAGACAGGACAGGATGCTGGGCACAAATGAGGAATATTGAAGATGTGCTGTAAAGATATTCCAATAACTGGCTGGTGTCATCTAGGAAAGCCTCCAAACATGACAGGTAAAAAGAAAACCCTATGATATATCTGAGCAAATAAAAAAAAAATGGATTTCTTGCAAATGAGTGAAGATCACACAGATATCAGACTTCTCATCAACAGTACTGATTTTAGATGAATAATTAAGTAAAATATCCGAAGAGAAAATAGAAGCTCTCTGTCAATAATTCTTTCCTCTTCCCAAGAAGTTATCAAGAGTGAGGATAACATGAAAATAAAGACATGTAATGATATGCACAAACTAGACGGTTGACCGCAGACCTTCTCTGGCAGAACAAGATGCCCTGGAGTGAAGATCAATGCATGGTGGCCAAACCCACCCACCACCTGGTTTTGTATGCTCTGTGGGCTAAGAGTGGATTTTACGTTTTTAAATGACTGAAAGGAAATCAGAAGACGAATAAAATTTTTGCCACAGGAAATGATATGGAATGCACATGTCAGTGTTCGTAAGCTGCATTTACTGGGACACAACCACGCCCATTTGCTTATTCGGTGTCTGTGGCTGCTCTCAGGCTACAGAAACATGAGTTCTGAGTTCTTGTGACAGAGACCACATGGCCTGCAGAGCCTAAAATAGTGATTATATGTTTCCTTACAGAAAAGGTCTTCACACCCTGCTGTAGCAAGAAAAAATAGTCACCCAGGAAAAAGGAAGCAGATGAAAAAATGAGAGTAAAATATATAATCAATGACTGTTTTCAGAAATGTGAGATATAAATAATACTATTAACTAATAATCACAATATGCATGCTAAGTCGCTTCAGTCATGTCCAACTCTTCGTGACCCCATGGACCTTAGACCACCAGGCTCCTCTGCCCATGCGATTCTCCCAGAAAGAAGATTGGAGTGGGTTGCCATGTCCTTCTCCAAGGGATCTCCCTGACCCAGGGATTGAACCCAGGTCTCTTACATCTCCGGCACTGGCAGGGAGGTAATTTACGCCTTGCACCACCTGAGAAGCCCCAATACTCATAGTATAATAATTACTATTCAAAAACTCCAAAATGTGTAAAACCATATGGAACTAAATTTCAGATGAAAATGTAATGGGATAGGGGGCTTGGGGGAAAAAACCCACAAATGATCAATGCGGATTCTCTTGCTTATGACAGTGGAGGCACTGATGATGGTTGTCTTTCAGAGAAAAAAACTAGTATGTGTATCGAAATTTTTGAGACATTACAAAATAAAGAGAATGTATAATTCCTAAATTAGTAGCAGCAAAACCAAAAAGCACTGAAGAAGCCTCAATCATCTAATGCAAGGAGAGAATGGGGGAAAATGAGAAAATGAAAAGCATAGTAGAAAGTGTACAGAAGGCAGAAATAAGCCTCAAATTTGAGTAATGCCAAGGCAATGGCACCCCACTCCAGTGCTCTTGCCTGGAGAATCCCATGGACGGAGAAGCCTGGTGGGCTGCAGTCCATGGGGTCGCTGAGGGTCGGACATGACTGAGCGACTTCACTTTCATTTTTCACTTTCATGCATTGGAGAAGGAAATGGCGACCCACTCCAGTGTTGTTGCCTGGAGAACCCCAGGGACGGGGGAGCCTGGTGGGCTGCCGTCTATGGGGTCGCATAGAGTCAGACATGACTGAAGCGACTTAGCAGCAGTAGTAAACTCACCTAAAACAGACTCACCAAAAATGACAAAATGCTATTTGCAAGAGATCTAGCTAAACAAATAGCTCCAAAGATTGAAAATGGATGGCTAAAAGAAAAAGAAGTGAACTTACTTACAAAATAGAAATAGACCAAAAACAGTGTTACTGAACGGGAAAGGCGAAGAGGATAGATTAAGAGTTTGGAATTAACATATACACACTACTATATATAAAATAAATAAACAGCAAGGTCCTGCTTTAGATCACAAGGAACTATACTCAGTACTTTTAATAACCTCTAAAGGGAAAAAAAATCTGAAAAAGAATATAAATACATATATATTCTCTATCAGGGCTTTCCTGGTAGCTCAGCAGTAAAGAATCTGCCTATCAGTGCTAAGATGCAGGTTCAATCCCTGGGTAGAGAAGATCCCTGAAGAAGGAAATGGAAACCCACTTCAGTATTGTTGCATGGGAAATCCCATGGATAGAGCAGCCTGGCAGAGACTATAGTCCATGGGGTTTCGAAGAGTAGTCAGACATGACTGAGCAACTAAACAACAACTAGACACACACACACACACACCACACCACACATGTGTGTATGTGTGTTGTAAAATGGCCCAGCCACTGCAGAAACCAGAATGGCATTTGCTCAACAAATTAAATGTAGAATTCCCATAAAACGCAGCAGGGAATTATCATTATCAGAATCATTAAGACATTATCTTCTGGGTGTGCACCCAAAAGAGCTGAAGGAAGGTACTTGGATAGATAATCTGTACACCCATATTCAAGGCAGCGTTATTCACAAAGTTGTTGTTCAGTGACTCAGTCGTGTCTGACTCTTTGTGACTCCCTGCAGCACTCCAGGCTTCCCTTTCCTTCACTGTCTCCTGGAGTTTGCTCAAATTCATGTCCATTGAGTTCACAATAGCTGAATGTAGAAACGACTCAAATGTCCATCAACGGAGGATAAACCGATAAGCAAAATGAAGTAACATTCCATCTATAGAATGATTTTATTCACCCTTTAAAAAGGATGAAATTCTAATATGTACTAAAGCATGGATGATCTTTAAGGACATTATGCTGAATGAAATAAGTCAGAGGTAAGACAACAAATATATATGATTCCACTTACATGAGCTTCCAACAATAGGCAAATTCATAAAGACAGAGAATAGAACAGTGGTTTCCAGGGTCTGGGTGTGGGAGGACAGGAGGAAGTTATTTCTGAGAGTGGAGGGCTTTTTTTTGGTTTGGGATGATGAAAAGTTCTAGAGGTGGATGGCGGTGAGAGTTGCACGGCAATGTCAAAGTACTTACTGCCACTGAATTGTATGTTTAAAATTATTAAGGTGGTAAATTTTACGTCATGTCTATTTTGAATAAAATAACATAAAAACCATATTCCCCGACATCTTTGCAGGTAGGATGTAGGTGAAAGTAGTTTGATGAGGCTTTGAGGGAGGGACCACTACCTGACCCTGATCAACCTTTCCTGTCTCTCTTTCTCTAGCCCTGTGCACGCTCCCCTGGAACGAGGGGCCGTCACTGGGGACCCCCATGTGTTTCCCCTTGGTAGAGCACGAGTCAGGACATCAGAGGTCCTCACTTGGCGCAGGCGCCCTGGGCCAGACCCTGACATGAAGGCCATATGGTGAGTTGATGCAGATCTGCCTTCCTTTTGTCAGAAATCCTTCATCGTGTCCTGATTTCATGATGTGATTTCGCTGGAATTCAGCAGGAAGAGCAGCACGTTATAGAATTAATTGCATTCAGCTTTAGGGCCTGGGACTAATTGATACGCAGCCCTAAGTGCGTGGAAAGCGGCTGTGCAAGGCTGCTGTGCCAGGCCAGGGGGAGAGACTCCTCCCGTGACCACTTCCACTTCTTCCAGACTTTCTCCCTGGCCCTCTCTGAACCAGCTCACCAAGCCACGCTCCTGCTGTTTCCCCCTTTCAAAGATGATGGATCTTCGGCCCCAGGGGATGATGAACAGCCCCAGGTGACACACCTCTTAATGGACCACGCTGAGAGCCAAACGCGAACCTGTCTGCTTTGAGTTTCTTTTCTTTCTGGATCTGTTGAGCTCATTCAAAGAAAGTGTCTCCTACACTCTTCCTTAGAATTCTGCTCTTTTGTCCCCAGAGGACTGCTCAGGAGCTTATTCATTATTAGGGGAAGACAGATGAAAGGGCTGCATTTTTTTTTTTCCAGGGAGAACTTTTACCTGCTGAAAAGCTTCCCAGCTGATGGACATTTGGGGCTGCCAGCCCTCCGCTTGCTCCTGGAATCAACCTGTTTCCTAGCATCTGGCTCCATCCTTCACGGGAGGCTCCAGACTTTCTAGAAGAACAGGGAGCTTTTGTCTGCAATTTTTGGTGCCCCTTAAATTAAAAAGCTCTGGACCCCTTTCTTCTCTCCTTTTTCATTGCCTGGATGAATCTTAACTGTCCCCTGAAATTCTCTAACAATCTTCATCAGTTATGAAATACACATTTATTGAAGAAAAGCAATTCTGTTCAAAGCACTGTGCTATTCATGGGGACCATGAATAACCAAGTCT
Organism: Bubalus kerabau; assembly: GCF_029407905.1. NCBI lineage: Eukaryota > Metazoa > Chordata > Mammalia > Artiodactyla > Bovidae > Bubalus > Bubalus kerabau. The sequence goes on along the minus strand of NC_073642.1, from coordinate 64,238,037 downwards.
TGGTTCTCCACCAACTCACAGTCTAGTAGCAAGTGTGAGGTATAAACAGTGATGATTAATGTTTATTAGAGGCTTACTGTTACATATATTGCCATTTCATCTTTTACACGCTGTAACCTCATTTAATCCTCCAAACAAATACCTGGACAAGGAAGGTGTTATTATCAGACCATTTTAGGGATGTGGGAGTTTCAGATCAGAGAGTGAGTAGGTATAGATGGGGTCCCTCCTTTATCCAGGGATGGCAAAGGCCACACTCCTGCAGTGGGTGATGAGATCACTTGCATTAGGAAGTGATGCTCACTGCTTCAAGGATGAAGGAGCATGGTATTAACTCTGCCGCTTAGAACAGGGTAGAAACTAAACTGAAGTTTGCAGGACGAATCAGAGTTCACTAGGGAGTGGAGGAAACAAAGACCCACAGTCCCTGTGCAGAGCATTAAGTTAGCACAAGTGCAAATAGTCTAGCATGGCTAATGCCTTTAGCAATTCTGGAGGGCAAGTGGGATGCAGAGAGCAAGGGCCAGGCATTGAGGGTGGGAAGTGAGTGGGACCAGGTCTCGGGGGTCTTGCAAGTCTTTCTAAAGAGCTTGGGTATCTTCCTGTGGGTGACAGAAGATTCAGACATATTTTCAGCAGAAGCTGATGTGATGGAAAACGCATATGAAGCTGTTTCCGGGGGCCAGGCACATAGTAGGTGCTCAATTCCTGCCTGTGAAGCAAACCAATTTGCTCTGGATGCATTTCTGAGTTTCCAGTTTAGATTGTTCATTAACACAAAGAACTAAACTGCAGTAAAAGCCAACAATATGTCTATTACATGCCCATGTCTGTTTTAGACCATTCACGGAATAATTATCAGGATGGCTAACAATGGATGATTTATTATAAATATCAGCTTTGCTGCTTGTTAGTTCAGAACCAAAATATTTGCCCATTTCCATCCCAAAAGGAGAAATCTAGTTAGTTTGTTCCCCATGTTATAACTATGAAATTAAATTAAATGAACTGAATGAAATGCATGGGGGTAAATAAACTATTTAATTTAATTCACATGATGAAGAATAATCCTGAATACATCTATAGTTGGCTAAATAAACCAATTAACTCTTTTCTCTTTAAACAGCGCAAGCCAACAGTGCAGCCAGGACAAAAGAATAAAAGAAAAAAAATGTGTCTTAATTAGATGTAATCCGAATGTGTCTTGGGCCACTACTCTGACTTCTGGCTCTTTCACCACCTTGCCTGATTCTGACATGGGCTTCAGGTTTTGTCTCTTTCTTTTCTTCCAGTGTTTTTTTGTTTGTTTGTTTGTTTTTAAATCATAAGTTGAGAAACAAGCCTATGGGGTCAAGTGGACCAAGGCTTAAATGCGTGGCTGGGCAATCTCAGGCAGGTTATGCAACCTCTCAGCGTCTTCATCTCTAAAATGGGGATAATCACAGTGACTATTTCCTGGCTAAGGATGAAACGAGGCAGTGATGTAAAGGCGTAGCCCAATACCTGGTGCCTGAGCACTGCATCCTTCCTGGGGTTCCCTGCTGGCTTGCATTCTCACCTGCCTGGGATGATGGAGATGCCCTACTCCTAGAGTCGGGGGAACTGAATTCTTTTAGCCACTCTTACCTGAGTACCTACTATGTTCCTGGCTTTTGACCTGAGGTTGGAAGCTGATAGGTAAAGTAAGTCCCCTGCAGACAATCCTTCAAGTTGTGAACTTTCAAAGATGCAAACATGTGTTCGCATACCCAAGCATGTACATTAGTTCACGTGCCGCGTGTGTGTATCCTCTGCAAGTGGTTGTGCTTTGGGGAACTTTACTGAACACGCTGCATGGAATACAGCAGTGCAGGAGCTTTATTTCCACCCGGCAGGTCCAGAAGCAAGAAAAAGTGGCAGTGATGCAGCTGGTACTGCCGTACTTTTCAAAGTACTGTATTGTAAGATTAAAAGTGTTTCACTTCCAAGATCAGATGCATGCAGGGTGGTATCGCCACAGGAAACCAGGGCTTGGTAACAACCTAGAGGGGTGGGATGGAGAGGGAGGTGGGAAAGATGGAGAAAGATGTTCACGTGGGAGGGGACATAGGTAGACCTATGGCTGATTCATGTCGATGTTTGGTAGAGACCAACACAATACTGAAGCAATTATCACTCAGTTAGAAATAAATTTTAAAAATTAAAAAAAAGATTAAAGTTGTTTTTTTGTGTTTGTTTTTATGTCTTATTTGTGTGAAAAGTATTACAAGCCTATTAGAGTACAGTACTGTATAGCTGATCATGTTAGTTGATCATACAAAGAAACTGGACCTATGAATGTGCTCTCAAAACGGAACACCTTCACACATAGGTGACTTACTGTATATGAATGAGATCCCCCAGGGCTGCTCTGCAGGATTCTACAGTCTAGCAGATAAACCAAGGGTGGGTCTACACATATCGAAGAATTAGAATTACACAAGAACATGCTGAATGGGACTTCACAGTTTAGCCAGACTCTATCAGTGTCTTGGTTCCTAGAACTCAGTGGCAGTGAGGGTCTCAGGAAACTGGTATACAGTCTCTGACAGCATTTTCAAGCCCAATAAACCCGATCCCTGTCTCTACCTGACCCTGATTCTAACTGAAACTGATTCAGAGTAGTCTGAGGGCTGGGGTGGTACTGAGTGCTGCTTCCGGTTGGCCAGGGGTCAGTATCAGCAGAGGGGAGAGTGAGAGAGGGTCTGCAGCCAGCAGAGGCATCCTGGACAGTGTCAGGATCCCAGGTCAGTCCAGGTGTTGCATGGAACTTATCCCTCCTGGGGCCTCAGTTTCCACATCTGTGAATGGGGATGCAAGGAGTTTCCCTCCAATTCTGAGACTCTTTAGGGAGAAATTCTTGAGCAATGAGTGCAGCAGCTCTGTTCCCCAGAGAAATGAAATTAATTATGCATTTTTCGGACAGTATACTTTGTGCGCACAACAGCTCTGTGAACTGAAGTTGATGCTGAGTGAACGGGAGAGGGGCTGAGCCCAAGGAGCCCACCATCCAATGGGCCACAAAGAAACACAGCAATACTCATGGAAGATTGGAGAAGTGCCAAGGTCATCAAGGACATGAACAGATCAAGGGGGTGCAAAGCATCATGTCATCTGGCGCACAATCTAGGCTGTGAGACGCAAGCTGTTGATGCTGCTGAAACCGAAGGACATGCCATAGAGGCCTGGTCAAATTAAGAAGGGCATTCTAAGTTTTTTTTTTTTTTTAATTATTATTTTTTTAAGTTTTATTTTATATTGGAGTATAGTTGATTTACACTATTGTGTTAGTTTCAGGTGTACAGCAAAGTGATTCAGTTGTATGGTGGTTTAGTTTTTAAGTTGTGTTCAACTCTTCGTGACCCCTTGGACTTTAGACCTCCAGGCTCCTCTGTCCATAGGATTTCCCAGGCAAGAATACTGAAGTGGGCTGCCATTTCCTTCTCCAGGGGATCTTCCCCAGCCAGGGACCAAAGCTCATGCATTACAAGCAGATTCTTTATCAACTGAGCCACCAGGGAAACCCTCAATTGTATATATTCATACATCTATTTTTTTTTTTCAGATTTCTTTTGTCATATAGGTTACTTCAGAATATTGAGTAGAGTTCCCTATACTATACACTAGGTCCTTGCTGATTATCTATTTTATATGTAGTAGTGTGTAGACATTCTAAGTTTTGTTAAGAAATTGGAACTGGGTCCTCCCAGTACAGGGTGACCTTAAGGGTGAATAGAAATTGTAGTCATGAAGAAAAGGAATCAAGAGAACTGAGAATATAAAATCTTTCGGATGCTGGGAATATAGGAGAGGGAGAGAAGGGTACACGTTCTGTCTTGAGCCCTTGTGGTGGAGGGTACCCAAACCACAGGGGATGGGAAACTCGGGAGGTGAGAGCTTCCAGTTTGGAGCTGCAGGTGTGAGGAGCTGGGCAGCTTTCGGAAGGGAAGGGTATAAGATGGAGATCCAGAGCTCAGAGAGAGGGGTTTCAGGATGGAAGATGCAGACTTGGACTCTAAGAGCCCCAAAATAGCAAGGAAGGAGAGGCGCAGAGCCGACAGCACTCGATGCTTCATGAGACGAGCAAACCATCTCTCCCTGTCCCCACCCTCTGCTGCCATCTAGCCACCCCCACGTGGCTCCAGTCCTCCCAGCCTCGGCGAGAAAAGGGCCGATCAGAGTCTGTTCCCCTCCCTCGGTTTAAGTCTCTGTCTTCAAACAGAGAAGAAAATCCATGACAGGGGAGGACACAGCGTTTGACTGATCATCCCTCCCAAACTACCCTATGTAGATGTTCTTCTTTTCCCAAGCTCCCTTAATTCCATGAGGATGTTAATGACAGCTTGTCAAGTGAACTTCTTCAGAAGAGCCCAGCCTCAGAACGCAAAGCACAACTGTGTTCAGTAGGTTCTGCTAAGGCCGGGGTCCCTGGCGACTTCCTCTGCCTGGTGCCCTCGAGGGAAGACGAGGAATCGTAGGAGTCTGGGGCCATCCCAGGAAGGCGGGCTTCCTTGGTGGCTCAGTAGGTAAAGAACCTACCTGCAATATAGGAGACCCGGGTTTTATACTTGGCTCAGGAAGATACCTGAAGGAGGAAATTGCAACGACTCCAGTATCCTAGCCTAGGAAATCCCACGGACAGAGGAGTCTCGTGGGCTACAGTCCATGGGGTCATAAAGAGTCTGCCACGACTTAGTGACTAAACTACTATCCCAGGAAGGCAGCAAATGGCATTCTGAACGTCCCCACTGGATACTGCTCCTCCAGAATATATTTACTCAGAAGTTATTGTATGTTTCTTTGCTTTTGTTTTGAATCAGGGGATTTCTGATTCTTCCTCAGCAACATTCAACAATTCTGAAGGATGCTCGACATAGACCTTAAACCAGCTCTCACTTTGCTCCACCTCCAATTCTGATGTCTTTTCCACCTTATGTTGTGTGAGAGGAGCCTGCTGGCTTGGCCCAGTGAACTGGAAGTTGGGGAGGGCTGGACAAATTGACTCATCACTGCCCCTCCCCATCCCCCCAAGAGCCTCACACAAGTTCCCACAGGTGGCAGGTGTTCCAGCAAGGTTTGCTGGGATAATGTTTCCCCAGAACAAACCTCATTGCTTTGCCTCTGTGATGACTTTCAGGGGCTCCTAGATTGGGTTGTCAATTTCCAGAGTCCAGGTTTCAAGTACGTGTCTTCAACGTGATATGAATTTGTGAAAGTTGCAAGAATAAAAGCCTGGGTGCGATGTAAAGAGACCATTTTACCATTTCTGTGTCTGTGGGTGCTTTCACGTCTCTTTCCTTCTAGTTTGCATTTTTAAAGAAAACTTTCTTGTCTTACTTCCTTTTATAGCATCCATTTACTTACCTAACCTCACTTAAAGTTTCTGCTTCCTCTATCAGAAATACTACATAGCAGACCCTGTCTGTCTTGCTCTCCCTGCATCTCCGGGGGTTACTGCACGCCCACTCCTTAGATGAACTTTAATCAATATTTATTGAATGTACAAAGAACCCACAGTACTTATAACTGTTACTCTTGGGCTGTGCTATGTACTCCCTTCATTCAGTTCTAAATCTACACATCATCTCCTCCAGGAAGAACCCTCACCTCCACGTGCTGCCCCAGCAGAATCTGGCAGGCTTTGGACCACACCATCCTTGCCTTCTGTGTCCATCTTTACTTCAGCTCCAAATGCACCGTGTTGTGACATCTTGCATGTATACCGGTTTCCTCCATCCCTTCCTCAGAGTGTGGTCAGGGGTTGGTCACATGCTTTTATCCATCCTTCATCCTTAACAGAACATGGTGTGTGAGCAAATGAGTGAGTGAGCAGCCTGTTTGGAATTCAACTTTGGGAAAAACTGGAAAAAAATCTGAAAAGGCTCACGAGCAGGTTGAAGGTTTATTTGGGTTTGGGGTTGATTTCCAGACCTAGTCCACTTGGCATCCTACCAGGATAACAAGGAGATGTTCCCTGTTACTCAATTTTCTGAAGGCCCAAGCCATAGCTACTGAAATAGTTCTCCAAGTTCCTTGATAAACATCAGTCCAGTCATTTCAGCTTTTTAGCCTTTAGTACTTTAGGTCACTGCCCACCGTTTCCTTTCATCGTCTATCAAAGATTGATCAATATTCATTGGGTGAGTCTCATATGACTGCAACAAGGCACTTTATAAAGTTAAGAAACATTAATTCTGCCCAACACTCTGCATGATGGTTGTTTTATCACCATATTCCAGGGTTTAAAAAAAGCCCAAAGAACATAAATAATTTGACCGCATTCACGAGGTTCACACCTAGTGAATCTGCCCTGTCGTTGGCCTAACTCTAAAACACTGTTGTTTTTATTTCACTAAAGAGGCAGAGAATTGTAGGAGATGTAGGAAATCTTAGACCTCACCTGGTTCTCACTCTCCACACAAGGCAAGGGTTTCTTAACATTTTCCCAGGAAGGAGCTTTACTGTTGTCATCTGTCTTCTGGTCCTCCTCATCACCACTTTTACTGCCATCATCTGTCTTCTGGTCCTCCTTATCACCACTTTTTCGTCATTGTCTTCATCCTTATGACCATCACCCACATGTTCACCTTTCGTGCAGCTACAGTCTCACAGCTTGTAAGTCAGAGGCAAGACATGAACCCAGAACTTCCTTGGCCACTGTGCCGCTTTGCCTTGTACTTCTTAGACTGGGAAACTCTTTCCTTCAAAGATGATACATCCTTTGTTCTATCAACTGTAATGGACAGAAAGGTCTTTAATTAGTATAAAAGGGACCAATCACTTGAATGACCCTAGTTCCTCTCTGTGGATGAAATTTCAATTTCTCATGTATACTACAAATTCTCTTTAGATATTTGACAATAATGTTTTGTAAGACCTATTTTTAAAAATTTTGTGTTGTTTTACCTCTATTTTCTGAGCCACACCCAGATCCATCTCATCCTTGGGGAAAACGTGCTGACACAAAGTATAAACTCTCATCCAAGATGGGGTCTGACTTGCCAGCCCTTCTAGGCATGGGCATAGTGGGAGTTGCCTGATGATGGCTTATCTGAGCAGTGTTTGCAATGATGACGTGGAGAAACTCTTGATGGTAGATTTTGTGGGGGTGAAAGGGTGAACAGTCACACCATGCAGTATGGGCTTACAGATAAAGATGGGCAGACAGGCAGTACCTGGAGAAGAACCCTCTTCATAAAATGTGAATATTTCTTAGATAGGGTGAAGTAGTGTGTGGAGTGAATGGTCGTCCAACTCTCAGATCTCTTGGATCTAGTCTCAGCTCTGCTGTGAACTTGCTATGTGAATTGGCTAATTCACTTTCCTTCTCTGATCTTCAGATAGACCTTCTTAAAAATGAGAGAGAGATGTAATGATCTTCCTCTTGCTTCCTTTGTAAAACTTCTCTGAATTGAAGAATTTAGAGGGAATGTATAAAGCTACTGGCTTTAAGACAAACCAAATGTTGATTTTGCTTTGAGAAAGAGGTAAAGGCCAGATGTGCAAATGATGAGCTGTTCTCCCCTATACATGTGGAAAATAGAAAGAACACCATGCAGTAAGTCTGCCTAATCCTAAGTGTTTTAAATTTATTTAGAAATACGAGTTGTGATATAAAAAAGGGGCATAGCCTCTTGAATGGCTAGATCTGAAAAGCAGCTAAAGAACATAACTGAACTTCATCTGCCATTACCTGGTTGGTGTTGTCGTTCACTTGCTAAGTTGTGTCTGACTCTTTGTGACCCCGTGGACTGCAGCACGCCAGGCTTCTCTGTCCTTCACTGTCTCCCTGAGTTTGCTCAAACTCAAATCCACTGTGTTGATAATGCCATCCAACCATCTTGCCCTCTGCTGCCCCTTCTCCTCCTGCCCTCAATCTTTCCCAGCATCAGAGTCGTCTCCAGTCAGTTGCCTTTACGCATCAGGTGGCCAAAGTACTAGACCTTCAGCTTCGGCATCAGTCCTTCCAATGAATATTCAGGGTTGATTTCCTTTAGGATTGACTATTTTGATCTCCTTCCTGTCCAAGGGACTCTCAAGAGTCTTCTCTAGTATCAGAATTTGAAATCATCAGTGCTTCGGCAGTCAGCTTTCTTTATGGTCCAACTCTCACATCCACATATGATTACTGGGAAAACCACAGCTTGACTATACAGATCTTTGTTGGCAATGTGATATCTATGCCTTTTAACATGCTGTCTAGGTTTATCTGTCTACTTTGGTTGCCTGATGTGAATATCTGACTCACTGGAAAAGACCCTGATGCTGGGAAGATTGAAGGCAGGAGGAGAAGGGGATGACAGAGGATGAGATGGTTGGATGGCAACACCGACTGGATGGACATGAGTTTGAGTAAGCTCTGGGAGTTGGTGATGGACAGGGAACCTGGCGTGCTGTAGTCCATAGGGTCGCAAAGAATTGGACAGAACTGAGTGACTGAACTGGGTTTGTCATAACTTTTTTTCCAAGGAGCAAGCATGTTTTGATTTCATGGCTGCACCCTCCATGCACAGTGAATTACCTGATACAGTGTCATTTTGATAACAATTTGAATTTTAAAGGAAATTTCATTGAGTTGGTCAGAATGGTAGGCAATGAACTAGCTGTTCAGGGCAGTGAACTTCCTCCCAGATACCTGTTCTCAGTCTCTTCCACTTGGAGAAGCAAGGTTGAGGTCAGTATAAGCTCACATTTACCACACTAGAGCTAAATTTTCACCAGACCATTGGCTTATATTTTAAGACCGATTATTAACATATGGGGTTCATAGTAAAGTAAGTGCTTATTATATGAACTTAATACTGAAGCGATCACAGCTAATTTATCAGATATTCTTTAAAGAAATTACAGATTGTATTTTATTATTTACATAACAATCTGATCATGTTCAGTTTCAAACTGCATGAAATATGAAGCTCTCTGGAATGGAAATGATACAGTAGCTGTCTGGATCTACATCTTACTTACACCACCTTTGATACTTTGCAGAATAAACTGAAGTATTCATAAAACCATATAATAAATTTAATAGTTTTTCTCTTTGTCACAACATCAAACAAAAATGGCCAGACCGGTTTCTGCACGCCGGGGTTGGATGGCTGAGTGTAAAACTTGTGCCCTAGGGTGTAGGTGATGTTCATTCTGGGGACCTTGATCACCTTTCCAAGGAAGAGGCAGGCACCCTCCCTTTCCCACTGCTGATCTTGAGGTTTGATGAGAGATATGTGTGATGACTGACCAGGAAAGATAGACTATATATAGTAAGAATATGCTGTGGTCAAAGAGGATGAGCAGTGGTTTTGAGAATAAGTTCCACATTGAAAGTCACAAGGGCAAATCTTTGAACTTTGTTCCAGTCTGGCTTTGCAATAGGATCAAACCTGCTTATTATGAGGAAATCATGTATTCAAGAAGAGTAGACTCAGAGATTAACTTACTCAGTGATTGTTAGTAATTCTAAGCAATATGAAGAGATGTGTGAATTCATACGTATATAACATATTTACTTACATAAAACATGCCTCTAGTAAGATTTATGTGTATTAGGCACACATATAGGTTTGTTTATATCTGTTATGTGGTAACAATTATAATACCAGTTTCTCTCAAGATGACAGCTTTTCGGCCCCATTTAAAAATTATTTATTTATTTTTAATTGGAAGATAATTGCTTTACAAAATTGTGATGGTTTTTGCCATACATCAAAGTGAATCAGCCGTAGATAGGTATACGTATATCCTCTCCCTCTTGAACACACTCCCACCTCCCTCCTCACCCTGTCGCTCCAGGGTGTCACACGGCATGGGCTTTGGGTGCCCTGCTCCATATAGCAAACTCCCACTGGCTGTCTATTTAATGTGTGGCCATGTCTATGTTTCGATCGTATTCTCTCAAATCATCCGCCCTTCTCCTTCCCCCACTGTGTCCAAAATTCTGTTCTTGATGTCTGTGTCTGCTTTGCTGCCCTGGCATGTAGGATCGTCACTACTATCTTTCTAGATTCCATATATACGCATTAATATGTATTTGTCTTTCTCTTTCTGACTGACTTCATCTGTATAATAGGCTCTAGGTTCATCCACCTTATTAGAATGGACTCAAATGTCTTCCTTTTTCTAGCTGAGTGATATTCCATTGTGTGTATATACCACAGCTTCCACAAATTCAGCACAAATATCAAGTACTTTTTAACTATGCTTTACAGATACAGGAGTATAGTGAAAGTGAAAGTCGCTCAGTCGTGTCTGACTCTTTGCGACCCCATGGGCTGTCCATGGAATTCTCCAGGCCAGAATAGTGGAGTGGGTAGCCTTTCCCTTCTCCAGGGGATCTTCCCAACCCAGGGATCAAACCCAGGTCTCCCGCATTGGAGGTGGATTCTTTACTAGCTGAGCCACAAAGGAAGCCCATACATGAGTATAAAACCTAAGAAACTGAGTAAAACAAAAAGTTTTAAAATGCATGATTCTCTGACTAAAATGAGGGACTTCCCTGGCAGTCCAGTGGTTAAGATTTTGCCTTCCAACGCAAGCAGTGCTTGTTCGACTCCTGGCTGGGGAGGTAAGATCCCACATGCCTCACAGCCAAAACACCAAAACATACGATGGAAGCAATATTGCATCAAATTCAATAAAAACTTTAAACATGGTTCACACAGAAGCATCTTAAAAAAAGGAAAAAAAAAATCTAAAATGAGCCATGAAGGAAAAGCAGCCAGCTAAAGCCCTCCACACTCCCACCAGACATGAAGTAGCCTGGAGTGAGGCCACTCTGTTTCAAGGTCGGGCTGGGCCATGTACCAGCTGTGTGACCTTGGACAGGGGTCTTGTCCCTCGCAGGTTCTGGATCCCCTTACTCTGTAACAGGCCACAGGTTCAATGTCTAGCAGCACCGTGCTGAGGATTACGGGAAACTGGGCATGTGAGGCAGTGTGACATGGTGGCTGGGGGCTGAGACGATCAAGTCTTCTCCACATCTCGGTCGAGTGACTTGGCGTTAGTAACAATGAGCTCTTGGGGCCTTGGTTTCCTCATCTATAAAGTAGGGATGTTGGGGGCCATCCTCATGGGTCCCAGAAGCTCCCTGGGTTCATTTAGGTGAGTGGCTTTGCACTGTGCCAGCCACATAGATGATTGCTGAGTCATGCAGAACTGGGAGCATCATGTTCTCATCAGCTGCCTGGGGCTCACAGGAGCCTTCAAATCCCTTCTCGGACTTGGATAAAGAGGTCAGGAGAAGGACAGAGGGAGGGCGATTGCTCATCTCCTCCCAGCCCCTTAACAAAGCTCTCAGAGCTGCACAGTCTCTGTGAAGGTCCCCGCTATCTTTCTCTGCAGCGGCTCCTGCCTTCTCGCCTTGACAGGTGGACATCATTATCTCTTTCTGGACAGTTAAATTACCGAAGGAAAAAAATTTCACCCTGAAGCCATCAATTTTACTTTTGATGCTTCTCCTCGGGTTGAAGCTTTCTTCCAAAGTCACTTTTAAAAAATAACTTTACAAAAAGTATAAAAACCCCTTTAAGTGGAGGTTTTATGCAACAGACAATGTTCTCTATTTGAATGATTTCTTTTGAGCCTGGATAGCATTTCTGTTGCCCACCATCCAATAAAACATTAATCACAGAAATATTGAGCTTCAGAGAACGCCTTCAAATCTCCAGTGCGTCTATGTCAAGCACTTAGGGGAATGGATGTGTTATAAATCTGGAGAGGAAGGCAGCTACGAAGTTCACTGCTTTCCGCATCCACAATTCGAAGGCAGAGGGTTGGGGAGCTCATTCTTACTCTGAACTGTGTGTTCCTTGGAGTGGGGAGAAGACGCACAAAGGGAGAGAGGAGCCTGTGTTCTGATTTTTATCCCGACACGATTCTCAGGAGGGCCACGTGCCGCTCTGTGAGCTGGCGTCTCCTAGTCTTGGATGAAGCTCTGTTCGGCTCTCTGGTCTTTGGCGGACATCCAGCACCTTGTTTCACCCCCGAGAGACTCACTGTCATCACAGGTCAGTGGGAGGACTGGATGAACTAAGGATATTATGATGTTCACACAAGTTCACCTTATATGAGAGCTGACTGTATTCTGGACATGACGCCGATTGCTTTATACACATAATCCTTTTCCATCCAAGTTTCATCCTACATGCGGGGCATTATAACACTTCTCATATTAAAAAAAAATACTTATTTAAGTTTTGTTGGCAGTGTGGGGTGGGGTGGGGGGAGGGCTTTCCTGGTGGCTCAGACAGTAAAGAATCTGCTTGCAATGCAGGAGATCCGGGTGTGATCCTTGGGTCAGGGAAGGTCCCCTGGAGAAGGGAATGGCTACCCACTCTAGTATCCCTGCCTGGGGAATTTCATGGACAGAGAAGCCTGGTGGGCTACAGTCCATGTGATCACAATGAGTCAGACACAGCTGGCGACTAACATACTTATTTATTTGTCTTTGCCAGGTCTTAGCTGACGCACACAGGGTCGTCAATCTTCCTTGCAGCACGTGGGATCTTTTCATTGTGGCATTTGAACACTTAGTTGTGGCATGTGGGATCTAGCTCCCCGGCCAGGGATAGAACCTGCCCCCCTGCATTGGGAGCCTGTAGTCTTAGCGATTGGAGAACAAGGTAAGTCCCAGACCCTTCCCATAATGCAGCAAAGATTAAATTTGTTCAAGATCCTACAGCTTATAAATGTGGACTCTAGATGTCCACACTTCTTATCATACTCAGGCATTGCCTGTCTCTATATGAGGTCTGCAGATAGATGCCCCAGGCCTGGTGTGTAGGAGAGGCCAGCCCCTTGCCTTCATTTGGCCGTTTGTGGATAACGTCTGTCTGAGGGTTCTTTTTCCTGGCAGGAAGCCCACAGGTGTGGGAAGTCAAAGATACTCGATCGTTAATGCCCTTGGAAGAGCACAGCTGAGCCCTGGGGGCCGTGCACCCCTCAACCCGCAGTGGATGGCAAGAGGGCACATCAGTAAACCAGCTCCCTAGCCTCTGGTTTGTGCATGGGTGGATTCCAGGAGTGTGGGGCGTTGTCTCCTGGAGTCTGGTGGGAGTGAGCCCCCTGATTTCCACGGAAGCCTTGTCCGGGCAGCGCACTCCTCTGTGGCTGCCTTCCCTTCCCCGTTTCATGTCCGCCTCTTCTACCTGTGCTTCCTGCAATCCTAAATAAACTCCCTGTTTGGTGACCCTTGTGTCAAGTTCTGCTTCTGCAGGAGTCCAAACCGAGCCTGAGATTCCAGAGGGCTCTGGCAGGTCTCACTGATCTCGGATGCCCTGGCCATCGGCACATGCATGCGTGCGTGCTCAGTCTCTCAATCATGCCTGACTCTTTGCGACCCTTTGAACTGTAGTCCCCCAGGCTCCTCTGTCCATGGGATTTCCCAGGCAAGAATACTGGAGTGGGTTGCCATTTCCTTCTCCGGGGATCTCAACCCATGGATGGAACCCACGTTTCCTGTGTCTCTAGCATTGCAGGTGAAATTCTTTACCCGCTGAGCCATCGGGGAAGCCTGGGCCATTGGCACACGGCCTGGCAAAATGTAGGCACACGGCCAGTGCTGCTCGTGAAGGACAAGCGGCATGGTGTAAGCAGGGGGTGCCCTAGGTCTTGGCTTAGACATGTTCTAACTGGGATTCTGGGCCAGTTCTGTACCTCCTTGAAGCCTCAATTTACTCCTGGGGATGATAATCCTTGCAGGAATATATGGCTTTGGATCAAATTCACAGGCAGCACTTGGCACGTGCTGGATGCTCAATGTACAGTAGCAGTGATGATACTCTGCGGAAGGCTCTGGAACCCAGGCTCCCAGCACACCTGCCACGCTGACAAATCACAGGCCCGTGGCACAGGCGTTCACAGCCACAGAGTGAACTACTGATAGCACCTCTCCAAGGGCAGCCTGAGCTTCTGTGTGGCTTAAGCCAGGTGCTTCTACTGAATTAGGCCAGTGTTGCACACTACTATTTATAAAATAGATAACCAACGAGAATCTACTGTAAGCACAGGGAACTCTGCTCAATATTTTGTAATAACCTGTAATGGAATGGAAAAGGAGAAGGCAATGGCTCCCACTCCAATACTCTTGCCTGGAAAATCCCATGGATGGAGGAGCCTGGTAGGCTGGAGTCCCTGGGGTCACTAAGGGTCAGACATGACTGAGCGACTTCACTTTCACTTTTCACTTTCATGCATTGGCGAAGGAAATGGCAAGCCACTCCAGTGTTCTTGCCTGGAGAATCCCAGGGACAGGGGAGCCTGGTGGGCTGCCGTCTATGGGGTCGCACAGAGTCGGACACAACTGAAGCGACTTAGCAGCAGCAGCAGCAGTAAGGGAAAAGAATCTGAAAAATTACATATACAGATATGTGTGTGTGATGCATATATATATATATACACATGCTAAAACTAAATCACTTTGAAACTAACACAGCATTGTGAATCAACTCTACTTCAATAAAAGGTGAATAAATAATTTTAAAACTTGAAAAAAATAAAAAAAGTAAAATAAAGAAAACACACACACATTCACCCCAAATGAGGCTGACCTTGCTAGCAACTGCCCCCAAGGGAACATTACTGAAAAAAGGGGTGAAGGAGGGTGAGCAAGTGAAAAAGGAAACTTCTGAGTTACTCCCTGAAAAAAGGCAACGACGGGCTTCTTTTAGCTCAGGTTTGAGATTAGTCTGTGGAGATCAGCACCTTTGTTCTAAAGTCAATGGTTTAGACAAAAGGTGTTTGAGGATAAACAGATGTAAAGACCATGGTTTCCTCCCAGGACAAGGTTGTTGCTGTTCAGTTGCTAAGTCATGTCTGACTCTTTGCAAGGTCAAAGAGTGACCTTGCCAGGTCTTGATGGTCCAGTCTCCCAGCCTCCTCTCTGATAAAAACCCAAACCCTTCACACCACGCCCTGCCCCTAGTGCTGCCTGCTCAGGGCTCCTGTCCCTTGGCTCTTCACGGGTGCCCAGCAGGGTCCAGGTGCTGGGCCTTTGCCCTCACGGCTCACCACCTGGAGTGCCCAGGTGCACCCCGTGAACTGCAGCCCACCAGGCTCTCCTGTCCTCCACTATCTCCCAGAATTTGCTCAACCTCATTCCACTGAGTCAATGATGCCATCCAACCATCTCATCCTCTGTTGCCCCCTTCTCCTCCTGTCCTCAATCTTTCTGAGCACTCTTTTCCAATGAGTCAGCTCTTCTCATCAGATGGCCAAAGTATGGGCGCTTCAGCATCAGTCCCTTAAGGAAGGCCCCTAAAAGTCTGACTGATGGATCGGACACCCTTCTTCTTCCGAGGCCTTTCTAAACACGCCCTCTGCACCGCCTCTATGAAATGTGTCAGCAGACTTGTAAAGGCGACTTCTGAATCAGTGTCTGATGCAACAAGGAGTGTGAGTTTTCTGAGCATCAGAAGCTGAGCCGGCTGGACTCCATTCCAGCATTTCAGTCTGTTTTGTCCAAAACTTGGAATTCTTCTGAGAAGCAGCAGCAGGGGAGACACTTTGCACCCTCTTAACCTTATGAGAACCACATTGGGAAAGCCTCAGTGGACATCCAGGTTATTATTATCATTATTATTTGGAGTAAAGGCCTGGGCCATGCTGGCTGCCTTCAGGGAAATTAAACTCTCAGGATGTCTTTGTGTTTCTGGATTGGGAGGTGTGGCCAAGCATATGAATTTAAGCCATCCTAATCATGGCTGTGGGGGTTCCTAGGTGGTGCCACAGTGGTAAAGAACCCACCTGCCAATGCAGGAGACGTAAGAGACGAGGAATCAATCCTTGGGTCAGAAAGATCCCCAGGAGGAGGGCATAGCAACCCACTCCAGTATTCTTGACTGGAGAGTCCCAGTGACTGAGGAGCCTGGTGGGTTACACTCCATAGGGTCACACAGAGTTGGACACGACTAATGCGACTTTTCACACAGCACGCACACCATGGCTGCTCGTGGGACACGATGGAAGTATGTGCTGGATGTTAATATCAGGGTTTCAGGGGCCTACACAGGATAAGCCTGTTCCCCAGAAGGAAGGGCTGCTTTGCAATCCTGTTAGCTCCATCTCTACTGTTAGCTACACGAGGGCTGGGAGATGTGGGTTTGGGGAAAGACACTGGGAGGGACACCAGCATTGGTCGTAGGTTCTTGGTGGTCCCAGCAGGTGAGTCAAGGGATGCAGTGGGTACTCAGTCTTCACAGTAGCCCATGAAGCTCTCCCTTCAGTGAAGTAACGACATACATGGTCTTTCAGGCCTGGCTCTGCTTGGTTTCTGAGCCTTTTCCTCCCTGAGGGAGCGAACTGCAAAAATCTAAGTTAAATCTGGTCATTTTTTGCTTGTAACTCTCCCTCCTCAGAGAAGTCAAAGTCCTCACCTCAGTGTTTCCAAGGTCTTGATGGTCCAGTCTCCCTGCTTCCTCTCAGATAAAAACCCAAACCCTTCACACCACACCCTGCCCCCAGCGCTGCCTGCTCGGGGTCCCCAGCCCCTGGTTCTTCACGGGCGCCCGGCATGGTCCAGCCACTGGGCCTTTGCCCTCGCCGCTCAACACCCGGAGTGCCCAGGCGCACTGCCCAGGGCTTACAGTGTCATTCATCTCCCTGGTTCCCTGTGTGAGCTCCTCAGAGAGGCCTGCCGAGCTGGGCTTGTCTGAAGCAAAAGCCCCCGAACCTCTCTAAGCCCTAAAACGGCTACAGTTGTCTTCAGCAGCTGGCTTTGTTATATGATGGTCTGGTTTTGATTATTGTCTGGGTCCCTCACTCTCTCTCTCTCTCTCTCTGTCTCTGAAAGTAGGGCCTCTATGTATCTTGCTGGCCAAAGAGCCTGACACCTAGAACACTGCCCTGCACCCAGAGGGCCTCAGAAGTGCTGGGTGAGCCAGTGAATGCGTCACTGGCTGCCCCCTAGTCCTTGTCACTTACAGCTTTGAGGCTCATCGCTTTGTATTACTCTCAAGCCTTTGGGTTTGTGGCTCCCTGTGTCAGCAATGGTCAAACACCAGGTCAGTGCAAGCAGGGACCCAGGGAAAGGGAGGGACGGTGGGAGAAGGGGTATGCTGTTAAGATTTGCACACGGAGAAAAGTATGACCTCGATCATGATGGTTCCCATTGGCCTTCAAGTGCTGTTGAAATCTCCAGAAGGATCCTTTTGGCTTAAAATACATTTGGGGCATTATGACATTTATTGAACTCTATATTAAGAATATCTATATGAAAACAAATAGGAAGTTGATAGACTTACCTTCTTTGAGTTTTAGCAGGTATCTGTGATCTTCATATGAGAAAGATGGATTGAAGTCAAATACTTATTGCCTGGTCTTTAGGAAAGGTGATGGGTTGATGGAGATGGGTGTTGTATTATCGTGCATGTGAGTTTTCAAGGGGAAAAAAAAAAAAGAAAAGAACTTTTAATGATTCTAAGACTCTAGGCAGGCTTACAACTCATTTAAGGAGACATGTCTGGGAAAAAGTGGCCCCTTGTCCCTCACTGGGCTTCCCGGATCCAGCCTGGAGAAAGGCAGGGGATCTGAGTCCTGGAAGATTCCAGACAGGGATTCAAACACTTTCCCTGCATGACACGTCTCCTGTCTCCTGCAGAGGAGACATTGTCAAAGTGCTTCTTAGCTGAAGAAACAGAGGCTTGGGTGGGCAGAGTCACGTACCCTATCGCATCATCGTAAAACGTCACCACTTAAAAAGCACCCGGCATATGACTCTGAACTTCTCTGTGTTTGGACCTAAGTACACACCGTGGTCTTCTCATTCGAAGGATGAAAACAGTCTGGTCTAGCCCATCTGGGGCTTCTTGCCCGTGTGAGTATATTTTTGTGTTTCAGTGGAAACAGACACAGCAGCAAAGCTTTGTTGCTGGAGAAGAAGATGCGTGGCTTCTGAGCTCTCAAGGGAAATAAATATTAGCCTCCTTCTCAGGCCCAAGTCGTAGACAGGGATCCCTCACTGGGCCCCCTGAGTGCTCAGAGATACACGTCCATCGGACAGGGTATGCTTTCACTTAGGCTGGCCGGCTGACGCCGGAGCTGTCCATACGACCCTGAAGTCTGCCTGAAGCATGTCAGGAGAGTGCCCTGTATAAGCCTTCACAAGAGCCAGGCGCCATGTGGCCATTTGTTGTGTGTGTGTTCGTTGCTCAGTTGTGTCCAACTCTTTGCAGTCCTTTAGACTGTGGCCCGCCAGGCTCCTCTGTCCATGGGATTTCCCAGGCAAGAATAATGGAGTGGGTTGCCATTTCCTTTTCCAGGGGATCTTCCTGACCTAAGGATTAAACCCAAGTCTCCTGTGTCTCCTTCATTGCAGGCAGATTTTTTACCTGCTGAGCCATTAGGGAAGCCCCGAGGTCATTTATTTATAATCAAATTAGCGTCCCCATCCTTAGAGAGTTAAAACGTCTTATTAAAGAAGAAAAGACTCATTCATTGTTCATTTGTCCATTCTTTTATTCACTAGGAATTATCTGGCATGAATTCTTTTCTTCTGGTCTGTCTTGGGTTCTGGGGTGAAACAGAGAGGAACCCACCAGGGTCTTCGAGAAGCTCAGGGTTTAATGTGTACCTCAGACTCAGACAACTTTAAGGCAGCCAGAAAGTGTTGTGAAAGAGGCAATGAATCCAGGCTGGCTGCGTAGAGGAAGGTGCCTGACTCAGCACCAAGAGGCAGTGAGTTATGGAAAGCTTCTCCGAGCCAGGAAGCTTGGGCTGAAACTGGATCTTTGACTTAAGATTCTCTCAAAGGAGAAAAGAAGGAAGAAGCATTTGAGTGGAAGGGATGGTGTGAGCAAGCCCGGGAGTTGGTGATGCACAGGGAAGCCTAGTGTGCTGCAGTCCATGGGGTTGCAAAGAGTCGGACACGACTGAGCCACTGAACGGAACTGACATTGTGAGCAGGACTGTGACCTGTCTGAAAGGATGCACAGTAGTGTCAGCTCTGGCTGGAGCTCTGGGGCAGGGAATACGACTTGAAACACGGCAATCCCCCGCCCCCGCCAGGATGACCTGGGTCTCTGTCCTGCGTCTGTTGCTAAAGGGCTGGGCACACCCGGCAAGGGAGGAACAATGAAGGCTGTGAGCTGGTCTCTGGGGGCCCCACCAGGGCAGGATTCAGGGGCTCTAATGCTACGAACAGCTGGGTGCCAGGTGGCCAGGGACTGCGGCCCCTGCGTTCCTGGGTAAATTCAGAACAGCTGAGCATCCTTGGCCCTTTCCTCATGGCATGTTGTCCACACAGGCCTCCTTTTGGCAGAAAAAATCAACTTTAATTCTTGGGAGCCCTGGGGATTTGGGGCCATCCAGAAAGCCTGCCCCTTCCTCCCCCAACCCCCAATCATTCATTATCCACTGCAGAAACTTCTAGTTATCAGACATTGAGCACAGGTTTGGGGGAGAGATAGAACCATGGAGAATATCAGTGATCTGATACGACTGGGCTCTTAGAAGAGTTACCGGCCCACGGATGTTAGTTAATTAGGAAATCCAGGCCTGCCATTCAAAGATGGCTGATAAACAGACCCCAAGAATGATTATCTCTTCAACCAACCGAGCAGTGGGCCGCCTCCCTGCCAAGCCCTCCGGCCCCCTGGGACGGAGAGCAGTTTCTCTGCCCTATAGTCTAAGGCAAACGGGCCCCAGGCCAGCCTGGATGGAGCTGGGTCTTCTTGGACTGAAATCATTTTTTCAGTCTCCTCTCACCTCCCCACAGCCTCACTTTGCTCATCTGTCAAATGGGAGCCGATAACAGATCTCCACCCATGGTAATGAATGAGGTCATGGGCTGAAAGACATTGGCCACCAATGGAATCAGTAGGCAAACTGGGGAGATTTAAGCAGCACTGAAGGGTGATGTTAGAGCATCTTCCCCTCATTCTTTCCTCCTTGGGTTCCTTGTGCCCTTTAACTACCTGGGGCTTCCAAGAGGATCATGGAAAAAATCCCAATCTTGTCACTTGATGGAGATTCATTCACCAGCATCTCCACGAGCAGGGCACACCTGCTTTGGAACTTGGAGTCTTGCAGCCCAAAGCCAATACGTGTTGGATTCCAACTATTCTATTTTCCATCCAGATCTGGGAGTGAGTCAGGCTGCACACTCTCTAGTCTCTTTTTCCATACAGGTGTTGTTGTTTTCCAGTTGCTAAGTCATGTCTGACTCTTTGTGACCCCAAGGACTACAGCACCCCAAGCTCTCTTGTCCTCTACTATCTCCTAGACTTTGCCCAAATTCATGTCCATGGAACTGGTGATGCCATCCAGCCATTTCATCCTCTGTTGCCGGCTTCTCCTGCCCTGAATCTTTCCTAGCATCAGGGTCTTTTTACAATGAGTCAGCTCTTTGCATCAGGTGGCCAAAGTATTGGAACTTCAGCTTCAACATCAATCTTTCCAAAGAATATTCAGGGCTGATTTCCTTTAGGATGGACTGGTTGGATCTCCTTGCAGTCCAAGAGACTCTCAAGAGTGTTCTTCAGCACCATAATTTGAAAGCAACAGTTCTTCGGTGCTCAGACTTCCTTATGGTCCAACTCTCACAACCATACATGACCACTGGAAAAGCCATAGCTTTAACTAGACAGACTTTTGTTGGCAAAGTGATGTCTCTGCTCGTTAATACACTACCTAAGTTTGTCATAGTTTTCCTTCCAAGGAGCAAGTGTCTTATAATTTCACGGCCAACCAGGTGTAGAGCAAAGGAAATGGAGAAGATAAATATAGAAATAGGGAGAAACTGAGGAGTGGGTGAGAAGCATTTTGAGACTCAGGGAAACTTGTGACTTCAGTATTGAGGGGGAAAGAAGAACCAAGGCCTAAAACTGGTTGAGCAAAAATGTGTATTTTTCAGTCTTTCTAGAAACATCCCAAAGATTAAATGCTAGTAGCTCCAAGGAAAATTGACAAATGGTGATGGAAGTTTCATGTTTTCCTTTTTAGTTTTTAAATTTTCTTTTATTTTTTAATCCATTTTATTTCCTACAGAATTGAATGAACAGTCACCATTTCTTCTAACTCTCAGGGACAGCATACCTTACCTGGGGAGACGGCTCTGCCTTTTTGTCCCTCCTATGCTATCAGCGGAGGCAGGCTTGACAGAGGTGGCCGGTCAGTCCCTGGAAGGGACTTCCCTCCTGCTCAGGACAAGATTGGAAGCCACTGTTCTGGAACCATCTCCTCTGAGGTATGGGGCTTAGGCCTCCTCCACATGAGGGACTCTGCTGGCCAGAGCTCAGGAGGCCTCGCCACCCCTGCCTGCCCCTCAGGGCATGTTGCAGCTGAGGACACTCGGGCTCAGAAGCAGCCACTTTCGCAGTGGCCTTGAGCTAGTGAGTGATAGAGCTGGATCCAAAGCCAGATCTGCTGTGCAACCCCATGGAGTGCAGCACCCCAAGCTCTCTTGTCCTCTACTATCTCCCAGACTTTGCCCAAGTTCATGTCCGTTGAATTAGTCACTCGTCCTGTGCTCGGGGCCTATGCCCATGACCAGGAAGCTCTTTGGAGTCTGAGAGCACACCGTCCTACCCCAGTGGATTCCCATCATCTCTTTCCCATGGTGTTCCAGGCCTCAACCTGCTCGTTGCTTGCCCAACATCTCTGTTCCATGTTGCCCAAGCAGGTTTAAGTTTCTCCAGACGTGGGCAGTGTGTACAGGCTTCTCTTTCCCTTCTGCTTTGCAGATTGCAATCTCTGCCTTCCAGAATCTTCTGCCACTCTGAAATCCAGACATAGCCCCTGGCTTTCCACCTAGACACGGAACAATCTCTCTGACCTCAGCGTCCTTATACCATGTGGTCTAGTGAAAATAACTTTAATTTTTTTATTTTAATTTTTAGAAAGGGGGTCTCTCAAGAGGGTTGCTTTACTTCCCTCCTCTAAACTTTTGGAGGGAGAGAATGCATTTCCCCAGCCTGCTCTGACTCTCTGGACAGCCATAGAAACCCTCATTAGGACCCACCGCGTTTCCTCAGGCTCCACTTCTTTCTCATGGGTTCTCCCAGCCTGGAGCCAACTCACTTTCCCAGAGAACCTGTTCTTTCGCTTGGAGTCTCACACAAGCCAAGACGCTCCCTTGAACATCTGACTAGCCATAAGTTGAAAGGAGCATCCTGCAATCCAAAGGGGGCCCTCGCCCTTTCAACACGTTCCCATCCTAACACTTGTGGTTGTTTCTTATCCCCCTTAGACTGTCGACTCATTGGTCTCGATGTTTCCAGCACCTGGTCTGCTTCCTGGCACAAAGAAGGCCTTCAGGATGTCTTTTCTGGTTGCACAATGAGTAAGAACTGGGAATGTTGAGAGCATGTTTGTCGAACTACAGATTTCTAAGCACACACTTCAGAAATCCACTGATGAGCCAGGGAGCATGGGGACGTATCATTGCCACTGAACAAAGGAAAACAGCAATAGTTCAGCAACTTGCCAAAAGCAAAATCCTAGTGACTGCTGGGGATGGCCTGCCACCCGGGCCTTCTTCTGGGGCAAAGAGGATGAAGGTGATAGCAGATCACACCAATCCAGCCCCTCTCTGCTTCCCTCCTCCTCGCAGTGGCCCTCATGCTGGGGACACGAATGTCATACCAACACGTGGCCAAGACAATGGCTGGTTTTTCTGGACCTCCTCTGTTGTGGTCCGGTTTTCCCCTCTCTTGAGCCCTCCATGGGAAAGCACATCCAAGCTGGAGCAGTGAGAGAGAAGGATTCCATTCTCAGCCGCCCCTTTCCATACAACGCTTGACACTAGGACCAGATGGGAGAGCTTCCCTGCAGCCAGGCTCGACTCACGAGGCCACACGGGGTGTTTCGGGCAGATGTTGGCCCCGGGCCACCCATGGCCGCCCTGCTGGGCCCCCACTCATCTGGCCCAGCTGTGCAGGAGCTTTAGAACTAATCCACAAGAATGTCCCTTTCAGATCCGATTGGCTGCCTGTGACATCATAGGAATCTGGGAGAAGGGATTTTTATTGCATATCCTGTTATATATGTCTTTGATTAATAAACATTGGGCAATCAAATTAATTATGTCATCATCAATGCAGATTTGTTGGCAAAATATTTTGAAAACGTGAAGTTCAGTCAAGTAAGGCTTGATTAGAGTGGTGACCTTCTCATTGTGTAAATGACACCAAGAGCTAACAGGAAAGATTTTGTCTAAATGAGGGTTCAAACTCAAGTTTTCTGATCCAGCCCAGGGGTCTTACCCTTATTTACTTCACTACCTGGAAGATCATTCAGGGAGACGATGAGAGTTTTCTCACTTATTATCATATCTGAGGCAGTTCTTCTCCAAGGTATGTCTGTAGATGTTATGTATACATGTATGTATGTGTTTACAGAAGACAGACATGTATATTCAGCAAGAAGCTTTCTGGTTACAGTATAAGGATACTGTATTTGTTTCTTAGGGCTGCAGTAACACATTATCATCATGAGAATGGCTTAAACAGCAGAAATTTGTTGTCTCAGAGCTCTGGAGTCTCGAAGTCCAAGATGAAGGTTTGAGCAGTACTGGTCTCTGCTTAGGGCTGCAAGTGAGAAGCGCTATCCCGTGTCTGTCTCCTAGCTTTGTGGTCCACTGGCACTCTGGTGTTCCTTGGCTTATAGAAACATCATCCTAATTTCTGCCTCTGTCTTCACATAGTATTCTCCATGTGTGCATATCAGTGTCCAGTTCCTTCCTTGCCCCTGTTTTTAACAGTTTTTATTGGAGTAAAGTTGATTTATAACGGGTCAGTTTCAGGTGTTATTGGGATCAACATATACAGTTTTTCCCTTTTCATGAGGACCCCAGTCATATTTGACTAGGACTCACCTTAATGACTTTATGGAGAAGGAAATGGCAACCCACTCCAGTATTCTTGCCTGGAAAATCCCATGGACAGAGGAGCCTGGGAGGCTACAGTCCATGGGGTCGCAAAGAGTCGGACACGACTGAGCGACTTCACTTCACTTAAAGACTTTATCTTAACTAATTATTTTGCAAAAATCCTATTTCCAAAACAGATGACTGGGGCTTGGGGCTTCAATACGAATTTAGGAGGTACAATTCAACCCCTACATGATGCTTTGAAAAGGAGACTGCATGATATAGTAAAGAGAATATTATCTAGGACATTCACCTGGGCCAAGTCAATTTTTCCTCACTGAACATGAATTTCTTCACCTTTAAAATGCACTTAGCAGAAATAATTGTTGTTACTTACTCGCTAAGTCATGTCCAACCTTTTGTGACTCCATGGACAGTAGTCTGCCAGGCCCCTCTGTCCATGGGACCTCCCAAGCAAGAATACTGGAGTGAGTTGCCATTTATTTCTCCAGAGGATTTTTCTGAGTCAGGGATCGAACCCCATTTTCTGGTTGCAGGCAGATTCTTTACCACTGATCCACAAAAGGGAGCTGTTAGTGATTTTTATATGAAGAGGATACATATTTATTTGGTGATCCAGCAACATGGCAGGTTGAGGACCAGAGAGGTCAATGCCTTGACTGAATTCACACAGAGAGAAGCTGGCAAAGTCTGGAGGGCTTGAGCTCTCTGCTGTCTAGTTAGCTCTTTCTACTTTGTCAGGTGGCCTTTTCATCATATATACATATGTGTGTGTGTGTGTGTGTGTGTGTGTGTGTGTGTATAAAAGAAATACTTCAGTGTACACATATTCTGCACACTGAAGTATTTCTTCCTTCTATATATAGGCACACACAGCATAAAGGAAAAGTCCCCTTTAAATGTGGGAGGTCTGAGCCATAAAGTCAAATCTGCCTCCACTTATATGTGTGGGTTTAGGTGTTGGTAAGCTTTTTATTAAACATGCGTGATTTAGTGCCTGTTGCAGTCCAAGAACTTTATTTAGCTTATGAACTTGGAAATGGTAAACACGAACAGCAGTGTCCCCCAAAGCACTATCTAGCTATGAGCTGTTTGTAAGAGACACATCTAAAAAGAAATTGATGCTAGATGTTTGTCAGTGAAAGAATGCAAAAAGAAGTATCTGACAAATGCTAAATAAAAATATTCTAAAGGAATGTCAGAAAAATAAATTTTAAGTCAAGCTGGCATTAAAGATTTGTAAGTTGTAACATAATAAGAGGAGCAGTTTATCAGAATATATAATAATAATGAAATTTAATGCAACTAACAACATGAGTATAATCCATATAAAACTGAGATTTATAGAGTTGTAAGGAGAAATTGGCAAATTCGTAACTGGACATATTTTGGTAGCCCTCTTTTTAAACTGTTATGAAATGAAGATTAAAAACTTAATAAATATGTAAGAAATTTGAATAGCATACTGAAAAGCTTAAGCTATAATAAGATCCTAAAAAACATAGAGAATACCCTTTTTTAAAGAATATCCATGTATTGTCACAAACATTGACCAATATCTTGAACAGAAATTTCAACAAATATCAAAAATTATATCAAATAGACCATTATTTCTAAAAACATTTCAAGAAATTCAGAGATTCATGAAATAATAACATCTTTCAGGCCCACCATATATTTAGACACTAAAAAAGAAAAAAAAAAGGACAACTCAATAGTTTATGGAACAAATAAGAAAAAATAATGCAAGTAAAAAAAATTTAAACTAAATAATAACAAAGTCATTATCCATAAGAATGTCAGGTGAGATTGAAGTTTTAGATGGGAATTTGTAACTTTAAAGTTATATATTAAGAAATGTTAAATTCTAAAAAAATTGTTGAATTGGCCACTTAACTCAATAAATTAGATCAAGCACAATAGAGTAAATCCAAAGGAAATAGAAGCAAAGATATAATAAAACGTAAGAACAGATATTAGAAAAATAATAAGAATTGATGAAATCAAAGCTAATCTTTAAAAGATTATTGAAACAGAAAAACCTCTGGTAAGATTAACTGGGGCTTCCCAGGTGGGTCAGTGGTTCAGAAGATCTGAAGAAGAAAATGGCAACCCACTCCAGTATTCTTGCCTGGAAAAAATCCCATGGGCAGAGGAGACTGGCAGGCTGTAGTCCATGCGGTTAAAAAGAGTCAGACATGACTGAGCGATTGAGCACAATGACAAGATGAAATGAGGAGGAAGAAAGAAGTCACACACAAAAATATTAGGAACAAAGAAGATTAATAACAGATAAAGTGGAGATTACATGAATAGCTTTGTTATAGTGAGTGTGATGGTTTTATATGAAATGGATAATAATTGAAATAATATGAATTACTAGAATTGAAATAAAAGAAATAAAATATCTGAATAAGCCAATTACAGTTACAAAATAAACTTGCTGGCATATAGATTACATCTATGTGTCTTTCCTAGACATTGAATGTGAATTATTTTAAAAATGAATTTTATCAAACTATCAGGGAACAAATAAACTACGTTTTTTACAAATAGCTTCTGAATAAAGGAAAGAAAAGGAGCCATCCAAGTTATTATATAATATTAGTACTAGGTTGATTTCAAAATCAGAGGACAGGACATGAAGGGAAAATTTATAGATCACTCCTACCAAGATGTAGGCAAAAAATCATAAATGTAATATTAGCAAGCCAAATTGATTGTGTTTTAAAATACCGCATTCTGGATTTACCTCAGAAGAGTAAGATGTGCTTAAAATCATAATGTTTATTAATATAGATCACAGTATCAAAAATTGGACTTCCCAGGTGGATCAGTGGTAAAGAATTTGCCTGCCAGGTGGGAAATGCAGTTTCGATCCCTGGGTCAGGAAGATCCTCTGGAAAAGGAAAGGCAATCCACTCCAATATTCTTGCCTGGGAAATCCCATGGACAGAGGAGCCTGGCGGGCTACAGTCTGTGAGATCTCAGAGAGTTGGATGCGGCTTAATGACTAACAACAACATCAACAACTTAAAGGAAAGAAAGTATATATGTAATCATCTCAATCGATGCATAAAAACAATTTGATGAAATTCAGTACACATTAATCATAAACATTTGTTAAGTGAATAAGAAAAACTGAGAAGAGTGTCTATTATCAATATAGACCCAAGAAAGCCTCAATAAATTTAAAAGGATTTAAATAATACAATAAAATAATGCGGTTACCTAACCATACCAAAATTAAACCATAAATTAGTAATATATCTGCTAAGTCACTTCAGTCGGGTCCGACTCTGTGCGACCCCATAGACGGCAGCCCACCAGGCTCCCCCGTCCCTGGGATTCTCCAGGCAGAACACTGGAGTGGGTTGCCATTTCCTTCTCCGAGTAATATATCTAGAAAACCCTAAAATGCTGGTAAATTACTTCTAAGTAACTATTCAGAGAAAAAAGTGCAGTAGAACTAGCAAATGCTATAAATGAAATGAAAATAAAAGCACAATATATGGAAATATGTGGGGTGCTCTTAGAGAGAAAAATGCATGAAAGTGAAATGTGAAAGTGAATTCACTCAGTCATGTCCAACTCTTAGCGACCCCATGGACTCCAGCCTACCAGGCTCCTCCGTCCATGGGATTTTCCAGGCAAGAGTACTGGAGTGGGGTGCCATTGCCTTCTCCGTGTAATATATCTAGAAAACCCTAAAATGCTGGTAAATTACTTCTAAGTAACTATTCAGAGAAAAAAGTGCAGTAGAACTAGCAAATGCTATAAATGAAATGAAAATAAAAGCACAATATATGGAAATATGTGGGGTGCTCTTAGAGAGAAATGTGTAGGAGTAAATACTTGTAGTAAAAAATGAATATCTCAATGATCCAGTCTTCTACAAAAGAAACTTAAAAGAGAAAAAAAACAGCAAATAAATCCAGAGCAAAAAAAAAAAAGAACAGGAACCAGGGACATGGAACGTAGATATACAATAGAAAGAAATCAATGAAGCCAAAATCTGGTTCTTTGAAAAGATTAATTAAATTGATTAATCTCCAGACAAGCTGATCAAGATAAAGCAGAAAAAAGACACAAAATTACTCTAAATAAGAACGAAAGAGATGACATACCAGATGATGATAAAAATATTAAAAGAGCAATCATAAAATATTATGAACAACTTTTTGACACAAGAAAATCAGCAACTTAGGCAAAACGGGCAAGGTCATTGAAAGACACAAAGCACCAAACTACTGAAGATAATAACCTGAAATTTTTGTTGTCTATTATATAGATCAAGTTTGCAGTTAAAATCCACTCCTCCCCTCCCCTCCCCCCCCCAAAAAAGTTTATACTTGGGGTAAGCCTTGTCCCAGGCTCTGGAGAAAACCATTAAAAAAAAAAATTCCCATACACAAATAAACCCCAAACAAATAAACACAAATAAGTGAAGTGAAGTCGCTCAGTTGTGTCCGACTCTTCCTCCGTCCATGGGATTTTTCAGGCAGGAGTACAGGGGTGGGTTGCCATTTCCTTCTTCAGGGAATCTTCCTGACCCAGGGATTGAACCCAGGTCTCCCACATTGTAGACAGATGCTTTACTGTCTGAGCCACCAGGGAAGCCCTAAACACAAATAAACCCTAAACAAAACAAACATAGGCTTTCCAGGTGGCCTATGTAAAGAATCCATCTGCCAAGGCAGGAGATGGGAGTTTAATCTCTGGATCGAGAAGATCTCCTGGAGAAGGAAATGGCAACCCACTCCAGTATTCTTGCCTGGGAAATCCCGTGGTCCATGACTTCAAAAAGAGTCGGAGACGACTAAGCAACTAAACGGCAACAACAGTAAAATAAACATAAAACAACAATGACTCTTGGCCATTATGTATTTTACTGATGAATTCTATGAAATATTTAAAGAAGACCTCTAACCAACTCTTGTAAACTATTATGAGAGGAGAGTCTACTTCTCAACTTATTTTATGAATCTTGCACTGTTATTCTCAAACTAGACAATTTTATCACACCCAAAGAAAACTACAGAGTGATATCCCTCAAGGACACAGGTAAAATTTCATAAGAATTTTTTATCAACTCCAATATCACAAACACAGATACATACATGAAGTCACAATGCAATAATCAAAAGGGTTTATTGTAGTAGTGTAATTTCAACTAACCATTCTAATATCAGTATAATTCACTACAATAATAGGCTAAAAAAAGAAAAATCATTGCAATAGGTGCAGAAATATATTTCCTAAATTTAGCATCTGTTCATGACAAGACAGCAAAATGAAATAAACAAACTCTGCAAGCTAGAAATGCAGAGTGCAACTTGATAAAGAGAATCTAGGAAAATCTCAAGCCATCATGATACTTAATGGCAAGAGACTAAATTCTTTCCTCTAAAGATAAGAAACAAGGCACAGATGTCCACTCGCCACTTGTATGCTATCCAACTTGTGCAAGCGGACAAGAGAAAAGACATAAAGGCATCCAAATTGGAAAAGAAGTAAAACTATCCTTATTCAGAAATGTGACTATTTAAGTAGAAAATTCAAAGAAAAATGTAAAAGAAATTTTATACCACATAAATGAATTTAGCAAAGCCCCAAGAAAGAAAGTCAGAATAAAAAAATCAAATTTATTTCTTATATTGGCAATGGACAATTAAAAAATAAAATTTAAATAAACCGCACCATTTACCAGAACATCAAAAATATGATACACAAAAGGAAAAACTTAACAAAATATTTGCATGATCTGTACACTAGACATACAAAACATTACTCAGCTGAGTTAAATCCAAATAAATGAAAAGATAAAGTATGTTATGGATTGGAAGATTCAATAACACTCAGTTCAACATTTTAAAATTCAACTGTAGATTCAGAAAAGTCTCAATCAAAATCACTGCAGGAATTTTTATTTTAAATTGGCCAGATGATTCTAAAATTTAGGTGGAAATGCTAAGTATTTAAAACAGTTTGAGGGTAATTATTAATATAGTACTTGAACTGAAGCTTACTATAAAGCTACAGTAATCACGACATTGTGTTATTGGTGTAAAGACAGACATAATAGATAAATGGAAAAGAATGGAAAGTGAACAAATACATCTTCAATATGTGGTCAATTGAATTTCAACAAAGCTGGAAAGTAATTCAAAAGGGAAAGAATAGTCTTTTCAACAAATGATACTTGAATAATTGGACATCCAGATGGAAAACAATGAAACTCAACCCTTACCTCACACTATGTAAACAATTAATTAGGAATGAACCGTATACCTAAATATAACAGCCACTAAAACTGTAAAAGTTCTAGATAAAAAAGGTAGAAAGAATAGTTGTGACCTTGAGCTAGGCAAAAATTTCTTAGGACACCAGAAACATAAATCTTAAAAATAAAAAAAAAAGAATGAAACTTTACACAAATTAAAGCCATTTCTTTGATAAGACAGAAAAATGAAAAGGCAAGCTATGAACTGGGAGAAAATATTTGCAAAATATTTACCTGATCACAGGCATATATTCAGAATATACAAAGAACTCCCACAAGTTGACAATAAAATAAAACCTAATTTTTAAAATTGTGAGTATATGAGCAGATTTTACCAATGAAGATAGAGGAATCTCAATAAATACATTAAAAATTACTCAGTCATTTGTCTTTAAGGAAAACTAAATTAAAACTACAATTAAAAAAACCAAGGGATTGAAAGCAAATAAATATGAGAGAATTTGGGGGATGATGGAAATATTCTGTTCCAAGATTGTGACTACATTTTTGTTGTTTAGTCTGGGAGAATATAATTGCAACACACTTACCCATTCAGTTGGTAAAGACTCTGCCTGCAGTGCAGGAGACCTGGGTTTGATCCCTGAGTCAGGAAGATCCCTTGGAGAAGGGAAAGGCTTCCCACTCCAATATTCTTGCCTGGAGAATATCATGGACAGAGGATCCTGGTGGGCTGCAGTCCAGGGAGTCGCAAGAGTTGGACATAACTGAGTGACTCAACCACCATCCCTACACCTATCCAGGTTTAGTACATTGGAATCAGATTATGCATTTCCTCTTACAATATAATGAAAGAGAAAAGGCAAAGCAGGAGAAAAGCAGGCAGAGATACATACAGCATGTCAGAGAGGAGAAAACTCCAGTGGGTAGTGAACACATATCTCACTACGGATCAAGGAAATTAAAACAACGCTGAGCCTCATTTCATTCCCTACGATGGAGTGGTTAAACTCTGAAAGAGGGCAATTTTAACACCCCATACCCTCTTTTAGGAGAAATAAAGTTTGTTATTCCTGGCTCCAAATGGGAAGTAGAAATTATTTCTCTGGCTTCCTGACAGGTATAGCACTGAAGACCTGAGTATGAACAATGACATGTTCCTCCAAAATTCTGCTGGGGACTTTGAGTCCTGAGTCTTACATGCCTTTACCAGTCATGTAGATATAAATACAGATGCAGATATACATATAATTTGTTTATTATCTGTCTTTTCCTCCAAAGTGTAAGGCCTACGAGGAAAAATATTCAATGGCATTCAGTGCTCTGTTCACAGTGCCTGAAAAACAAGAGAATAAATCGAACACTAGAATGAAGGAGTTAGCAGCAGCAGTGAGCACCGTCAATGTGACAGTGACCAGACTGGGATCCGTGTCCAGGGATGCATCCCAGCACAGTGGCATTCCCAGTGCAGTGGCGTCAGCACTGACGCGTGGGCAGGATGATTGGCACACGTCAGCAGTGCCAGCAATGGCGCCATGGCAGAGTGACGTGCCTAACTGAATGGTGTTGGTAGTGGTGGCCACGCTCATGGCCTGTACAGTCCAGAAGCACCAGCAGGGTAACTGATCACACTTCCTTTGATAAGATGGTGACTGATTTCAGCCGCTTGACCTGCTGCTCCAGCTACCCTTTTCTTGAAGTTGCTTCAAACTCTCTATTTCTTTTATCAACCCTGCAATATCCTTTCCATTAAATCATCTTCTGCTTGATTAGATGAGACTCACTTTTTGTTATTTGCAACCAAGACCCTTGACAATTGTAGATGCATAACTGTTAAAACAGTTGAACCAGATCTGTGTGTATCAACACAGGCTCATCTTAAAGCAACTTTGAGTAATAGCAGAATGTTGTTTTTGTTGTTCAGTTGTTAAGTCATGTTTGACTCTCTGTGACCCCATGGACTGCAGCACGCCAGGCTCCTCTGTCCTCTAAGATCTCCCAGAGTTTGCTCAGATTCATGTCCATTGAGTCGGTAATGCTATCTAACCATCTCATCCTCTGTTGCACCCTTTTCCTTTGACCTGCAATCTTTCCCAGCATCAGGGTCTTTTCCAATGAGTCAGCTCTTCCCATCAGGTGGCCAAAGTATAGGAGCTTCAGCTTCAGCACCAGTCCTTCCAATGAAGGTTCAAGGTTGACTTCCTTTAGGATGGACTGGTTGGATCTCCTTGCGGTTCAAGGGACTCTCAAGACTCTTCAGCACCACAGTTCAAAAGCATTACAGTAAGATATATACAGTATAATACCACTCATGCAATTTTTAAGTATACATCAAACAGTGCCATTTATTATTCACCAATAAAAGGCATGCCTTATGGGTGTTAACAGTATGGATGGGAAGGATACACAACAACTTCAGGATGCTAATGACCACTAGGGTAAAAGAGAGAAGGATGAGACATTTACAAAAGTGAACTCAACTTTATGTCTGATGTGTTAGTCAAAGAAATCTGAACAGATGTGGTGGTAAACTGGTTCATTTGCTACATTGCCCATGTTAGGCACACGGGCGTTTGTGAACTTAATGCCTTTACTTCTATGTATACTCAAATACTTTATCAAAAATGCATAGACACATTTTGTCCCTCTCTGCCTCCCTCACTCCCTATGGTGACCCCAAGACACCGCCTCAGAGCACAAGGATTTTCCAGAGCTGAGCTTTGAATCTAATGCTCAAGATTAAGAACTATCTTCTTCTTTGGAAAATGTGATCATTGTGGTTATAGCCAGTTCTTTGTCAAAATAATCAAGTGTTTCATTAAAATGTTAAATGATGCTTAGTGATAGATAATTTACCCCCCTAAATGGGATTAAGGATATAATAAAATAGAATTGAATCTTTAATGTATAGTTTAAAAGTTGTTTCACTGAAGCAATATAAAGAGTTCCTTTAAATGTTATTAAATAATAGAATACAATGAATCTTTAATTTACTGTTTAAGTAGTTGTTACATTCTTGAAATAAAAAAAGGACAGCCTTTGTATCTTATCATTTTTTAATGATTCTTCAGCAAAGACTACCTGACAATTAAGGTTTTATATATATAATCAGAAAGAGAGAGAGACAGATTGAGAGAGATTCATTGTGCCATGCATTTGAAAATTTACTTATGCCCTTGCAAGAACATTCATGCTACAAAATACTTTCTGATGCTTCTTCAAAAGTCTGAGGGTTTTTGTGGGATTACTAAAATCAAAGCCCTATGTAGTGTTCATCCTCGTATTCTCAAAACACTCAAAACTTGTTACATTTTTCTCCTCTTTTAAAATTCAAAGAGCTTCCACCTAGAATTGGAGGCCAGGAATTATGCCAAACTTGTAATGAAAGACTGATCCTCAGACAGCAATGTCCAACAATGGTCTCACGTTGTTTCAGAGATAAGAAAGGACTAAGATTCAGGTTCCCTGATGGTTTTTTTTTGGGGAGGAATAATTTTCACTTAGTGACATTGACTTAGCCCAGACCCCAGCCCATGACCTCTAGATTATTAGGATGACTTTGGAGCTTAATTAAACAAACATTTAAGGAATATTTTGTATATGAAGGATTCTATGTTAAGCATTAGAAAACCGAAGAGAAATATGATGCTGTCCCTATGCTCACAGTGTAATGGGTAAAACAAACACATAGTGAGCTGCGAGTGAAATTGGAAAAAGCTTGCGTAGGATGGAAATGCAAGGAATTGTGGGAAGTTCACCCAGCCTGGAAAAACAAAAATGCTGTCAAGGAAAAAAGTGATGCATGAGTTCAGTTCAGTTCAGTTCAGTCGCTCAGTCGTGTCCGACTCTTTGCGACCCCATGAATCGCAGCACGCCAGGCCTCCCTGTCCATCACCAACTCCCAGAGTTCACCCAGACTCACATCAATCGAGTCAGTGATGCCATCCAGCCATCTCATCCTCTGTCGTCCCCTTCTCCTCCTGCCCCCAATCCCTCCCAGCATCAGAGTCTTTTCCAATGAGTCAACTCTTTGCATGAGGTGGCCAAAGTACTGGAGTTTCAGCTTCAGCATCATTCCTTCCAAAGAACTCCCAGGGCTGATCTCCTTCAGAATGGACTGGTTGGACTCCTTGCAGTCTAAGGGACTCTCAAGAGTCTTCTCCAACACCACAGTTCAAACGCATCAATTCTTCGGCGCTCAGCCTTCTTCACAGTCCAACTCTCACATCCATACATGACCACAGGAAAAACCATAGCCTTGACTAGATGAACCTTTGTTGGAAAAGTAATGTCTCTGCTTTTGAATATGCTATCTATGTTATCAAATGAGTAGATGTTCCCCGAGATGAGAGGACGATACAGGACGTTAGAAGGAACAATGTAAACTAAGCTGTAAAATTGCATGGTGTGTGGTGACACAGACAAGGGTGGCCACAGGACTGGAAAAGGCCAGTTTTCATTCCAATCCCAAAGAAGGGCAATGCAAAGAATGTTCAAACTACCATATAATTGGGCTCATTTCACATGCTAGCAAGATATGCTAAAAATCTTTGAATCTAGGCTTCAGCAGTACAGTAACTGAGAAATTCCAAATATACAAGCTGAGTCCCAAGACACAAAGGAAAGTGAAGTGAAAGTGAAAGTCACGTAGTCGTGTCCAACTCTTTGCAGCCCCATGGACTGTAACCTGCCGGGCTCCTCTGTCCATGGGGGTTCTCTAGGCAAGAATACTCGAGTGGGTTGCCTTTCCCTTCTCCAGGGGATCTTCCCCTGGTGATTGAACCCAGGGCTCCTGCATTGCAGGCAAATTCTTTACTATCTGAGCCACCAGGGAAGCTCAGACACAAAGGAACCAGAGAACGAATTGTGAACATTTGTTGGATCATGGAGAAAGCAAGGCAATTCCAGAAAAACATCTACTTCTGCTTCATTGACTACACTAAAGCCTTTGACTGTGTGGATCACAACAAATTCTTAAAGAAATGAAAATATCAGACCACCTTACCTATCTCCTGAGAAACCTGTATACAGGTTAAAGCAACATTTAGAATTGGACATGGAACAACAGACTGATTCAAAATTGGGAAAGGAAAATGACAAGGCTGTATACAGTCACTTTGCTTATTTAACTTATATGCAGACTATACCATGTGAAGTGCCCACCTGGATGAATCACAAGCTGGAATTAAGACTGCTGGGAAAAATATCAACAACCTCAGGCAGTTAGATATGCCAATGATACCACTCTAATGGCAGAAAATGAAGAGAAACTAAAGATCCTCTTGATGAGGGTGAAAGAGGAGAGTGGAAAAGCTGGCTTGAGACTCAACATTAAAAACAATCTAAGATCATGGCATCTGGTACCATCACTTCAAGGTAAATAGAAGGGGGAAAAGTGGAAATAAAGACAAATTTAATTTTCTTGGGCTCTCGTATCACTGCAGATAGTGACTGCAGCCATGAAATTAGAAGATACTTGTTCCTTGGAAGGAAAGCTATGATAAATCAAAAGCAGAGATACACTTTGCAAACAAAAGTCTGTATAGTCAAAGCTATATTTTTTCTAGTAGTCACGTATGCATATGAGAGTTAAACCATAAAGAAAGCTGAGTGCTGAAGAATTGATTCTTTCAAGTTGTGGTGCTGGAGAAGATTCCTGAAAGTCCCTTCAGTTCAGTTCAGTCGCTCAGTCATGTCCAACTCTTTGCAACCCAATGGACTGCAGCATGCTAGGTTTCCTGTTCATCACCAATTCCTGGAGCTTGGTCAAACTCATGCCTGTCGAGGGAGTGATGCCATCCAACCATCTCATCCTCTGTCCTCCTCCTCCTGCCTTCAGTCTTTCCCAGCATCAAGGTCTTTTCTAATGAGTCAGTTCTTCACATCAGGTGGCCAAAGAACTGGAGCTCCAGTTTCAGTATCAATCTTTCCAATGAATATTCAGGATTGATTTTCTTTTGGGTTGACTGGTTTGATCTCCTTGCAGTCCAAGGGACCCTCAAGAGTCGTCTCCAACACCACAATCCCTTAAACGATAAGATCTATCAATACAAGTGATGGATATTATAGAATGGTGAAAAGGAAAATGAATGCAATTTCTTTAAAAATCAATTTGACATTATATCTTAAAGTTGAGTTTTCACAAAACCTATAGCCCTAGTAATTCTAAGCATCGTCTTGAAAGAAATTCTCATGCACACACAGTGGGAAACATATGCAAACATGTCATAGCCTTACTGATCACAACTGTAAAAGTTTAGGAGCAACAACATTGCCTACTAGTGTGGCAGTCAAAGGATGAAGCATGTTATAGTCAAAAACTGGAATACTAGGCAGCAGTCAAAAATAATGAACCACAATGATGCACAACTAAAGGCTGAATATTAGCAATGTGACATTACATGGACACAGTCTAAAATACACTGGGCAGCAGGATGCTCTTTTTATAGAGTTTAAAACCCGCAAATTAAAAGTGCTTTTTAGGAATATTCATAGATGCTATAAATCTATGAAAAAAGAAAGCAAGTCAATGATAAGCTGAGAGCTGAGGACACTGATCACCACAAGCGAGAGGAGGCATGGCCTGGAATCGGGGTGGTAGCATAGGGTTATATGTAGTCAAGGACTTAGCTTTCATTTTTGTGCTGCAGGCTATTAATAATATCTGTACAGTGAATTAAATAAATGAAAATCTGTCATGAACTGAAATTATAATTATTCCAGTTATGGGTACCTGAGGCCAGTAAAAAAGAAGGAAGGAAGGAAAAAAGAAGTGGGGGCGGGGAGAAGGAGGGAAGGAGAAAGGAAAGAATGAAGGCGGAATAAGGGAAGGGAAGGAGAGGGGTAACCCCAGAAGAACTTTCTGAGACAGGTAGCTGGCAGGCAATGAAAGTTCTGTTCCTCAAGCAATTAAACATTTTCTTTCTAGCTATTATTATGTTCCCATGTCATAATAATTAGTGAACATGTAATATGTTCAGGCGATGTGCCAAATGCTTTGCATCCTTTATCTCTGTGAATTCTCCCTATGAAACCACTCCCTCTGTGAAACTCCCAGTGATGGGACTTTGTCCCCATTTCTCAGTCGAGAAAACTGAGGCTCACAGAGGTTGTGACTTGCCTGAGGGCACTTTCCAACACACAGAGTGTCTTATACAACGTCAATTATTTTCCTTGCTTGGCCTCTGAGACACCACCCTCTGTGGTTTCCAAGTCTCCTCTGTGGCTGCTTCTCCTCAGTCTCGTGTTTGATTGCTTCTTTGCCTTCTGCTCTCCACTTGTTCACATGTCCCTCAGCCCCCATCATCATACCTGCACAGACGTCCTAGGTCATCTCATCTAATCTCATGGCAGTTAGCACCATCCACACCTGGATGGGGGTGTTCATCTAACTGCCTTCTCAACGCCCTGCCCAGTTGCCTAAGGATCTCCCAGACTTAACAAAGTCAAAGCTGGATTCGATCTCCCTCTCGGACCTGCTCCAACCCATCTTCTCTGCTTGGCAATGGCGTCACCATTTATCCCATTGCTCAGCCCCAAGCCTGGTTGTGCTCTTTCTTCCCGTCTTTTCCTTATGGCCAAATGGCCCATCCAAGAGCAAACCTGTCATTGCTTTTCTTTATTATTATTATTAGTAACTTTAAGTTTTAATTTATTATAATTATATTTTGTTGGAATATAATTGCTTGACAATGTTGTATTAGTCTCTGCTGTACAATGAAGTGAATCAGCTATATGTATACATGTATCCCCTCCCTCTTGGACCTCCTTCCCACCTGCTTCCCATCCCAGCCCTCTACGTCATCACAGAGCACCAAGCTGAACTTCCTGTGCTTTATAGCAGCTTCCCACTAGCTATTTATTTCACACATGGTAGCATATATATATCGGAGAAGGCAATGGCACCCCACTCCAGTACTCTTGCCTGGAAAATCCCATGGGCGGAGGAGCCTGGTAGGCTGCAGTCCATGGGGTCACGAAGAGTCGGACACGACTGAGCGACTTCACTTTCACTCTTCACTTTCATGCATTGGAGAAGGAAATGGCAAGCCACTCCAGTGTTCTTGCCTGGAGAATCCCAGGGACGGGGGAGCCTGGTGGGCTGCCATCTATGGGGTCGCATAGAGTCGGACACAACTGAAGCGACTTAACAGCAGCAGCAGCAGTATATATATGTCAGTGCTATTCTCCCAAGTCGTTCCATCCACACCTTTGTCCCCTGTGAGCATATGTTCATTCTCTATGTCTGTATCTCTAGTCCTGCCTTGGGAATAGGTTCATCTGTACCATTCTTATAGATTCCACATAAATGTTTTAGCATATGATATTTGTTTTTCTCTTTCTGACTTATTTCACTCTATATGACAGACTCTAGGTCCATCCATGTCTCTACAATGACCCTATTCCATTCCTTTTAGTGGCTGAATAATATTT
Organism: Bubalus kerabau; assembly: GCF_029407905.1. Taxonomy (NCBI): domain Eukaryota; kingdom Metazoa; phylum Chordata; class Mammalia; order Artiodactyla; family Bovidae; genus Bubalus; species Bubalus kerabau. The sequence continues at coordinate 64,199,527 of NC_073642.1, read as the reverse complement.
CATTGTATATATGCACCTCAAGGCTTTCCTGTCCAACTTCTTCTAAGTCAACCACTTCCTGGTTCCCTTCTGTGCTTCTGTAGGGAAACTGTCCCAGGGCTTCACCTGAATTATTGCAATCAATCTGCACCTGGACAATGGTTTCCTTCTTGTTTCATAAACTCAATAACTGCCCCCCCACCCCTCTCTTCTGATCCTTTATTCTGACTCTCACTTGGAGATGCTTTCATGAACCCCCTTATCTAAAATATGCACACAATCCCACCATTCTCTAGTCCCTGCTTCTTCTTTATTTTTTATGACTTTTCATAGCACTTGAAGCCAGAGTGTTTATTGCTTGCTGGCTAACTATGTTTCTCTCCCAGTGAAATGTAAGTTCCATCAGGGCAAGAAATGTATCTGTGGCATTCACTGTGGTACCTTTAGTGAATGACACAGTATCCAGGGCCCTTTATTCCAGATTAGGAATAAAGGAATGACCAGCTTCATAAAAAGCTGGCCAGAAAGCTTTCCTTATTTCTTTCATTTTACAGGTGAGACACTGAGACGTAGGAAGTCTCAGTAACTTTGTGGCACAGTCATTAAGACAGAGAACCAAGATTCAGACACAAGCAACTAGACCCCTGAGTTCCTGGACTTAATTACTCTGTTATATGTCTTCTTGAACTGGTTAAGAAAGTGTCATCCCTGGAGGCCTATCTGGGGAGATCCATTTTAATGGCCAGAGGAGAACCATACACATCTTAAAATATTACTTCTGGCTTTATAGTTGCCTGCCAGGACCTGACCAAACTATTTGAAGTGTGTCTCCTTATGAATTCTTACCATTAATTTCCTTAGCAAACCCTTTATAAGGGTTTAAGAGAAATAATGAGAATAATCACATGAATTCTTTCTGATTTTGAAGACAAGACTTTAAATCAATCAGGTTGTTGCTGATTTGTCATTTCATCAGTGACTGTGAGGTCTGTCACAAAGCTATTTAAAGAAATGGTGAGACAAAATGAATGAGTCGACAGGTGTAGCAGATAGAGACATAATTAAAGGGCTGCTGCTGCTGCTAAGTCGCTTCAGTCGTGTCCGACTCTGTGCGACCCCATAGACGGCAGCCCACCAGGCTGCCCCGTCCCTGGGATTCTCCAGGCAAGAACACTGGAGTGGCTTGCCATTTCCTTCTCCAATGCATGAAAGTGAAAAGTGAAAGTGAAGTCACTCAGTCGTGTCCAACTCCTAGAGACCCCATGGACTGCAGTTTACCAGGCTCCTCCGCCCATGGGATTTTCCAGGCAAGAGTACTGGAGTGGGGTGCCATTGCCTTCTCCAATTAAAGGACAGTGGACCTCAATTCCAAGAGGCAGCTAAGGTAGCTCTGATCATTATACTCTTTGATAAATATAAATGTGTCTTTTCTCTCTTTAAAAATAGTATGTTAACTTTTGAAAAAGTGGAAAAAAAAACACAAAAAAGTGTATAGATGATAAATGTAGTTTAACAGGAAGCACTGCCTCTTGAGTGTATATATTTATAAACTTTGCCACACTGACCTTAGCAGTATACTTGGGTTGGCCAAAATTCCCTTCTTACGAGACCTATGGAATGACCAAATGAGGTTTTTGGCCAACCCGATAGTCTTGTGTCTTGCATTTCTCACTTCATGTCAATCCTAATCACTTTCATTTATGAGTTAAATACTCCTTGATAGTATAGTTTTTAATAGCTGCTTGATTTCTTGTAATAAAATGTCCCATTACTTTATTTACTCATTTATCCAATTTTGTCAGTTGAGGAAGTTGCCCCTTTGTGTATGAAGAACACTGCAAAGAACATCCTATACAAAAATCTTTTCTTGTACCTATGATAATTTCCTGTTACCAAAAGGTGGTTACAAGCAACTAAAAGGAGCCTTGCAGGAATGAAATCAGAGCTATTTAAAAACTTGGATCATTGGTGTGAAGCTATTTCTTCTTTTCACCTCATCAGGAAAAGGTGTTGAGTGTTCTATAAATGTTTGTCTTTTGCTATATATTTTCTAACTTGTCAACAAATTGCCCGCTAGCAGGGGAAAATCTAGTGGCAGTTTCAGGGTAAAACTCTGAATTTATGGATTGACACATTTATCCTTTAACACAGCATTTGTCTAATGGTCCATAAAGCAGTCCAGACATCAAGACCCTTTGTCTGTGACCAATTTTCATTGGTTCATAATCAAAGGAGAAAAACGAAGCTAAAACAATATATAATCCTAAGAGCCAAATGTGTTCTCCTTGTGGGAAGGGTGAAGATAGGAGGTGGTTGGCTGTGTGCTTATTAATGTCTAACTTGGCAAAGTTAAGAAAAACAAACTTGTCAATCTTAGGGTAGTCTCAAAAACTTTTAATGAAACTTTACAAGCCTATGTCACAACTGACCTACATAGAATAAACAGGAAGTGATTCAATTGTGTTCTGTGCTGCTGGGGATTTTTGATGATGTTACACAGGAAGTATCAGCACAGTGTGTAACAGGGAATGTGGACTCAGTCTGGACCCCAGGCAGAAAGTGACTCTTACTCTGAAAGAGACTTTCGATGCCCCCTTTATCACCACAGCAACCAGAATCTGTTGATGACAACAGAGGCTATAGGCAGAGCACACATGCAGGTTATAGGGAAACCTGTCAGATCAGGCATGGAATTGAAGCCACTTGTAAGTTGAAGAGTTAAACAGGCAGCTAGTGTTCTGCCAAGCATATTGGAAGGAAGCAGAACAAGTTAAATTTAAATTTAGTTTTGAGTATTTGCAGATGTAAGGACTAAGAACTCAGAAGTATGGGTCATGAAATAAGAAAACCCTGCCAGAATCCTAACACTGTGGGGTGCCAATGAGTGGGGTGGGGGGAACAGAGAGCACACTTGAACTTGACCTTGATCCAGAACCCAGCAAAGAAAACACAATTAGAGATGTGTCTGATGAGGGTTCCTTGCAGCTATTTAGGGAGATCAGAGAAGAGGGTTACAAAACTCAGTCCAGCAGATAATAGTTGTTTATTTTTAGACCTAAGCTAATTGTGTAGGAAACTGAAGAGCCCTTGATCTTGAGGGTCAAGTCATTCATTATTTATAATTGCTTTTAACATGTGAGCCTTACAACAAACTACTGAAGATCCACAATCTCTGATCAGCAATACCCAAGTCCAAAAGATTCTGAAAACCACATTCCTCATAAAGTTTGTGGCCCACTTATTTGACAGCAGATCCTAATCTAAAGCAAAGTGAGGTTGTTTATGTTTGTGTGAATAGTCATCTTTTGTGGCAGAAATATTCATGTGTTTAATTATATGTTGTTGCCTCAGATCCTGCTGGGGCTGTTAAGTCATACCCATATCAGTTTCCTAAAATCTAAAAGAGTGTTGAATTATGAAGTCATCTGACCCAAAATTTTAATGTAGAGATTATGGATTTAATATTAACAAACAGATTCTATAGGCATGCCCTATATTCTATCAAATTCTAACAGACTTCAAGCAATTGAATATTCAAAAAATATATAAATATATAAAATATATAGAAATATATAAATATAAATATTTAAGTTTAAATATAGATTTATTGTACTACTCTTGCATCCTAATGGTCTCTGTCTTTATTCCAAAAAATCCCCATTTTGATTATTGCTATCTATTATCTCCAAACAAGTTTTTATGATAACATATGTGTTAATTTAAATACCCACACGCTCAGTCGTGTCTGACTCTTTGTGCCCCCATGAACTGCAGCCCACCAGGCTCCTCTGTTGATGGGATTTTCCAGGCAAGAATACTGGAGTGGGTTGCCTTTTCCTCCTCCAGGGTATCTTATGGACCCAAGGATTGAAACTGAATCTCCTGCATCTCTTGCATTGGCAGGTGGATTCTTTACCACTAAGACACATGGGGAGCCCACTAAATACCTACAAGTATTTTGTTATTACATATATGCATGCATTTGCTTATATTAGAGTGTTGTTGTTCAGTCGCTCAGAGTCATGTCCAACTCTTTGCCACCCCATGGACTGCAGCACATCAGGCTTCGCTGTCCTTCACCATCTCCCAGAGCTTGCTCAAACTCACATCCATTGAATCAGTGATGCCATCCAACCATCTCATCCTCTGATATCCTCTTCTCTTCCTGCCTTCAATCTTTTCCAGCATCAGGGTCTTTTCCAATGAGTCGACTCTTTGCATTAGGTGGTCAAAGTATTGGAGCTTCGGCTTCACCATCAGTCTTTCTAATGAATATTCAGTATTAATTTCCTTTAGGATTGATTGGTTTGATCTCCTTGCAGTCTAAGGGACTCTCAAGAGTCTTCTCCATACTATATGTTAGTATACTTGTTTACATTTATATTTTGCTATGACTCATGAATACAATTTTACATGTGGGATTCTTTACATGATTTTAAATATTATGAATAAAATCAATCTGAAATTATTTTTTTGCTTTTTATAATGATTTATTTATGATAATAAGCTTCTTTTTATGTGTTTACTGATTATTCATATAGCTAATTTGGTGAAATATCTGTTCAAATGTTTTTCATTAATTGTTTGGTTTCTTGTTGAAAGATAAGATTTCTTTATGTACTCTACATTAAGTTCCTTGTTAGATACGTGATTTGGTAATATTTTATTCTTGTCTGTGGCTTTTCATTTTTTTACAGTGTTTACCAAAGATCAAATGTTTTTAATTTTTATTGAGACATTTGTAAGTTTTTGTTTCATGGCTTGTGTTTTTTTGTTTAAGAAATCACTGTCTAAACCATTGTCATAAAGACTTTCTCCTAGGCTTTCTTCAAGATCCTTAACAGTTGCCGCTCTCATATTTCAGTCTATAATCCATATCAAGTTATTTTTTTATACACTGTAAGATGTGTTAATGTTCATTTTTTATGCAGATAATCTGGTTGTTCACATTGTTGCAAAGACTATCACTTCCTCATTGAATACTCTTAGTATCATTCGCAAAAAATAGTCATCTATGTGTGGGTCTATTTTTAGACTCAATCCTACTTAAATCATTTATATACAGATTTTTAGAGCAATATCACATTGTCTTTATCATGGTATTTTTATGGTGTGTGTTAAATTGGGAAGTGTAATACTTTGCATGTGTTCTTTTTTTTCAAAATTATTTTGCTTATTCTAGGTTCTCTGTTTTGTCATATGAATTTTAAAATTGAGTCAGAAATTTCTTTTTACAAAAAAAAAATAAAATAAAACAGCCTGAAAAAATGTGTATTAGAATCTAGCATTAACTGCCTTATATTTATTTAGGTCACCTTTAATTTGTCTTTGCAATATTTTATCATTTTTAGTGTTTTACTTCTGGTATATATTCACTATTTATTCCTTGTGTCTTGGTTTCTTCAAGCTACTGTAATGGAATGTCATTGTTTGGTTCAGTTCAGTTCAGTTCAGTCGCTCAGTCGTGTCCGACTCTTTGCAACCCCATGAATCGCAGCACACCAGGCCTCCCTGTCCATAATGTCATTGACTGAGTGGCTTATAAACAACAGAAACTTGCTTCTCACAGTTTTGGGGGCTGGAAAGTCCAGGATCAAGTCACTGGGAGCTTGTGTATCTGGTGAGGGCCCACTTCCTGGTCTATAGATGGTTCATAGTCTTTTTGCTGTGTCTTAACGTGACTGAAGCAGATGAAAGAGGTCTCGGGAGTTCCTTTTACAAGAACATTTAACTCCATAGCTTCCCTTGTGGCTCAGAGGTTAAAGTGTCTGCCTCCAATGTGGGAGACCTGGGTTCGATCCCTGGGTTGGGAAAATTCCCTGGAGAAGGAAATGGCAACCCACTCCAGTATTCTTGCCTGGAGAATCTCATGGACAGAGAAGCCTGCAGTCCACAGGTTTGCAAAGAGTCGGACATGATGGAGCGACTTCACTTTCACTTTCACTTAAGGACTCCTCCCTCATGACCTAAGTACCTTCCCAAAACTCCACCTGTTAACACCAACACAGTGGCAGTTATGATTCCAATATATGAATGGGTGGGGGACATAAACATTCAGTTCACAATACTTCAGTTCAGATCAGTTGCTCAGTCGTGTCTGACTCTTTGCAACCCCATGGACTGCACCATACCAGGCTTCCCTGTCCATCACCAACTCCAGAGCTTATTCAAACTCATGTCCATTGGGTTGGTGATGCCATCCAACCATCTCATCCTCTGTCATCCCCTTCTCCTCCTGCCTTCAATCTTTCCCAGAATCAGGGTCACAATACTTACTATGCTGAAATAGATTGTTGTTGATCAGTCGTGTCTGACTCTTTGAGATCCCATGGACTGCTGCAAGCCAGGTTTCCCTGTCATTCACCATCTCCTGGAGTTTGCTCAAACTCATGTCCATTGAGTCGGTGATGCCATTTGATTTATTAAATTTACTTTTTCTAGGTTTTATTTATTTTTAATTGAAGAATAATTGCTTTATAATATTGTATACATTTCTGCCACACATCAACATGAATCAGCCACAGGTATACATATGTCCCCTCTTTCTTGAACCTCTCTCCCACCTCCCACCCTATCCCACCTCTTGCCTCACAGAGCCCAGGTTTGTGTACCCTGAGTCTTACAGCAAATTGCCACTGTAAGTTTACTTTTATATTGATCCTATATACTGTCATTTTCTACTGCAGGGGATCTTTCTGACCCAGGGATCCACAGTGTCACCAAGAGTCAGACACTGCTGAGCAACTAAGCATATACACTTATCCTGTCATACCACAAAATTTCACTTACTAGTTTTGGTGTTTTATATATTTTGAAACTCCCTTAAGATTTTCTAAGTATGCGATTATATCATCTATGATTGACGTTTTATCTCATGCTTTCCAATTTGTATGCCTTTCCTTTTTTCCTTGTATTGCCTAATTGCACTGTTTAGGGTCTGAAGGATAATGCTGAAGAGCAGTGGACAGAGAGGACCTCCAACTCCTGTTTCTGATTATAGTCAGAAAGTATGGAGACTTTCACCTTTAAGACTGATACTGTGTGTGTGTGCTAAGTCGCTTCAGTTGTGTCTGACACTTTGTGACCCTGTGGACCACAGCCTGTCAGGGTCTTCTGTCCATGGGATTCTCCAGGTAAGAATACTGGAGTGAATTGCCATTCCCTCCTCCTGGAGATTTTCCCAACACAGGGATCAAACCAAGTCTCCTGCAGCTCTTGCATTGCAGGCAGATGCTTTACTGCTGCTACTAGGGGAAGCCCCAGAACTGATATTACCTGTTTTTTTTTTTTTGTAGATGCTCTCAATTAGGTTGAGGAAGTTTCCTTTAATTCCTAGTTTGCTGAGAGTTTTAATCATATTCGTGTTTTGGGTTTTGTTGAAGACCTTTCAATTTTGGGTACACTTGGGCAAGTTTCTTTTGGAAATATACTAGAAGTGAAATTTCAGGGTTGAAGAATACTGATGTGTTAAACTTTCTCCAACAGTGACAAAATTGTTTCCCAAATTTATTGCCTCAACTTCATTTCTCACCAACAGCACATAGAGTTCCTGTCTCTCTAGATTTTCACTATAACCAGGTATTATCAGACAGTGATGTGTTTGATAATCTGATAGGTGTGAAATAGCTTTTGGTTGCAGTTTTTATTTGTATATATCAGGTTATTAAGAAGACTGAAAACATTTTGCCTATACTGAGCCCTACAATGTCCACTTGTGATTTTCCTTTTCAAATTTTCAGCTAATTTTCTCTTTTGTTTTTTTCTCTCTTCCTTCCTTCCCCCATCCCTCTCTCTTTCCTTTCTTCCTTCACTAAATTTCTAGAAGTTCATTTTGTATTCTGAATACTTATCCTATATTAGCTCTATGCTTAACATCTTTTCTCAATTTGGCCTTACTTATTCTTGTAGCCATGCATTCTTTTGTTATGCAGAAATGCTTGCCGATAATGGAGTTGAATTTTCCAGTCCGTTCCATTGGCTTTGGTTTCTTATCCTCATTTAAAGAATCTTTCACTATCTTATACCATAAAGCCATTTTCTTATGTGTTCCCCCAAAGCTTTAGCATTTTTCTATTTATATTGAAGCAGTTAGTATATCTAAAATTTCTTCGAGCATATTATAAAGCAAGGCTCTGATATTTTGTCTTTCACATGGATAAGAAATTGCCTCTGAATGAAGCCTTATTGTGTGATTCATTTTTTCCACACTACTTTTAATGGGACCCCTGTACCATGTCAGGTATGTATGTTAGCATAGGTCAATTTTGAGCCTTTTGGCTTTAAGTTATTAGTTTATTTTGTTTCCCCTTCATAGACCACATAGTTTTAATTAACAGAAGTTTATAATATGTCTTAGTATCTGGAAGGACAGGTTGTCAGTCTTACTTTCTTCTTAATTTTTATTGACCTTTTGTTTTTTCATGTTAATTTTATGATTCCAAGACAAATTTCCTGACTTAACCAAACAGTTTGTGTTGTAACTGCATTTGATTTATAGAATAACATGGAGAAAATTAGCATTGTTGTAATACTAATTCTAAGAACCTGACCATATTTTATTTGGGTCTTGTTCTCAGTCCTACAATGGCATTTTGGGGAATTGTCTTCATAGCCATATGGTATATCTTTTAATGAGATTATTACTATACCTAATAGAAATTTTGTTTCTGTGAATGCAATGCTTTTCTATTGGATTTTTCAGTAATCGATTATTATCGGTAAGTAAGAATGCAACTTTCTTGAATGTTGATCTTATATACAACAACTTTGTTTAATTAATTAAAAATTGTTTATAAACTTTTAATTATATTAATTTTATAAAGAACTTTATTGTTTTAAATAAATTCAAGTGAAGCTATACATTTGTCTCTAAATGTTGATTTTACTTCATCACATAAATTTTGATGTATGATTTATTTATAATGCATACCAAAAATACATAGATTAAAATAATTAAATGGTGATTCTCTTTCAGACTATCATATTTTCAAGCATGTTAGGGGGAAGGGGAATTACTTCTTTGTTGATTTTTAAAATGGAATTGCTCCAGAGAGATCTTGGGATATGCTGTATTGATTCTTTGAAATATGCTGTAACCTAATATATATTAGTATGTATTCTTGTATATGCATATACATACATGAATGGGCTTACGTGGTAGCTTGGCTGGAAAAGACTCCACCTGCAATGCAGGAGACCCCAGTCAGGAAGCTCCCCTGGAGAAGGAATAGGCTCCTCACTCCAGTATTCTTGCCTGGAGAATCCCATGGACAGACGAGCCTGCCAGGCTACTGTCCATGGGGTCACAAAGAGTCAGACATGACTGAGCGACTAAGCACAGCACAGCACTTGTATATATATGTTAATATATATCCTAACCTCTCTTCCTCTCTGTGTATAAATAACTTTGTACCTAATATACATTAGCGTTCCATATAATTTGGAAAAGAACGGATCCTCTTTCATTCTACCTGTAGGAACAGGATCATTTGTTTGTGTGTATTTACATTTAATGCACACACATATAATATAAATTCCCATAAGAACACTCACTTAAACATATTACATTTTGTTTTAACCACATTCTTTCTCATTTGTGTTTTCTTGGTTTATTATTTTCTGATAGAAACACATCAAGTATTCTCTAATTTGGATTTTATATTTACTCCTTATAATCCTATCGTTGAAATTTATTTTTATAAATATTTAAAGTGTGCTTTTTATAATCTCCTAGTTTCTCCTCTTTTCTCTTTTAATGAATTTAGTGCAGATTTCATTTTATCCCTGATAATACTTAGCTCCTGTTGACTAGACTGTTAATTCCTTGAAGGCAAGCTTAGCTGATTCATCTCTGGGTCCTCAGTGACTGGGTCTAGGGCAGTGGCTGGAGAACAGGAAGTAATCACCGTGATCCGTTATCATCCATATGAGCAGCCTGGTAGGCTGATCTAAACTGCCTGGGATGAAATGACAGTCACAGCATCTGTAAGCATGTTTTCTTTCTGTGTTTTGTACTTTTCGTCTATCATTTTATGAGCATGGCTCTATATTAGGAGCTGGCAAATTTTTTCTGTCAAGGGTCAGATAGTAGATATTTCAGGCTTAGCAGACTGTGTGATCTGTGTCACAAATAGTCAGCTCAGCCACTGCAGGAGAAAGCAGTCCTAAATAAATGAGCATGGATGTATTTAATAAAACTTTATATATAAAAACAAGTGGCAGGCTAAATTTTTCAACCCTTGATCCATATGGTTGGGTCTTCAAAAATGTCTATAGAATTTCTGGACTATGACTATTTCATAATTTATTTAACCGATTTTCTATCTTTGTGCATTAAGATGGTTTTTCTTTGGCATTATCATGAATAATATTGAAATATGAGTTCCTAGATACAAAAGTATCTGCTAGTTTGATTTTCTCATAAAATGCTATTTGCCTGGCATGTGGTGGTAAGTGCTCAATAAATATTTATTGATTAAATAAATTAACACATTTCTATTGTAGAAAACTCATTTCACTGAGTATTGTGGATGTAGATTGAAGTGAAGAAGGTCAAATTTGCCTTGAGAAATTCACACTCTGAAGAAACAAAGTGGATTTGTTGCTTTCCAGCTGGGGTATCTCTGACAATCAATAACCTCTTTGAGCCTCAGTTTCCACAGTTCAAAAAGATGTAATAACTTTCTCAGAAATGTGCTGTGATCGTTGGATGATATCAAGTGTGAACATTTGGGAAAGGGTAGTTTTAAGAAGTCAGCATTACCAGGCTGACTCCGTGTAATTCACTCGCATTTTCTTTTTTTATTCAACATTTTGCTTGTCCACAGCATGAAAGCTTTGAGGCCTTGGCCTGTGGGCCATTTGGAATTTACATTAATTTGCATAAATTTGCATGAAGAAATTAATGCCTGTAGCATCATTACTGTTAAGTTACTTAGAGCTCAGCTTTCATGGCATACATAAAAGAAATTAAATTCCAAATTCCCTGCTTAACTTCTTGAACAGAGCTCAGAAATGTCAGGTCAGGGATTGGTATAATTCTGAATGAAAAGAAATGCCAATTTAACCCTAGAATTGTGTGTTCCAAATAAGAAAACAGATACACTCACATATGAATAACCTAGAGTATCAGTTTGACATGCTAAGTGCCACTATTGGGGAAGAAATGTGGATACTTTGAATAGTTTAATAATCATCAAAAGTTATTTCCTGTTCATTTCACATACAAACGACCTGATTAAAATATATACATGTATACTGTTGGTGGCTCAGTGGCGAAGAATCTGCAAGAGACACAGGCTTGCTCTCTGGGTCAGGAAGATCCCCTGGAGAAGAAAATGGCAACCCACTCCAGTGTTCTTGCCTGGGAAGTCCCATGGACAGAGGAGCCTGGTGGGCTACAGTCCATGGAGTCACAAAGAGGTGAATGTATATACATTATACATATATGTGTGTGCTCAGTCGCTCAGTCTTGTCTGACTCTTTGTGACCCTGTGGACTGTAGCCCAGTAGGCTCTTCTGTCCATGGAATTTTCCAGACAAGAATACTGGAGTGAGTTGGTATTTCCTACTTCAGGGATATACATATATACATCAACATATATATATGTATACACATTTATATATATATGTTATACCACAACCAGGACTCAAATATATGTTGAAAAAATACTATCTTTTTGTAGATCAGTTGCTAGGATTAGTGATTTGAAGAAAAAACTGAAATGAATATTCCAAATCAACAGGCAGTCATTCAAAGATCTTTCTGCAGACAAGATAAAAGTGAACCACAGGCCATACATACATTGAAAGTCCACTTTCTAGTTCTTAATGACAGTAACTAAAATTTGTACCTACTTTTCCCATTAGTTATACATTTATGACCCAGATTTCACAGAAACACTGTGATAGTTTATTTATTCACTCAAGGATAACTATCCCAAGGGTAATTAAAGCTTTCAGAAGTTAAATGACTTGACCAAATGTGCTGTGTTAATAAGACAGAAGACTCTCTCCATCATCTTGGGTAGTCACTTCCCACAATGCTCTAAGCTTGGTCATGTGATTGAACCTGCTCAATAGGACAGGAGGAAATGAGATGCAAGAGAGACTTGAAAAGTGCTTTCACATCATTGCCTACCCTCTTCCTACTGAACTTGGAGCTCTGAGACCACCACCTGGATGAGTCTGAGCCAGCCTTCTGGAGGATGAGAGTCCACATTGATGGAAGGCAATCTGCCCCAGCTAAGAGTTGAGCCAGTCCCCAGCCAGCTTGCCAGTCATGAGGCATGTGAACAAGGCTGTCACCCGGATCATCCAACTACCGGCTAACCTGCCAGTTTTCTGGGAGAGCATGAGAGGGATCAACAAGCCATAGCAGCATGAAAACCATCCAACTGCCTACAGGATTATGAACTAAATAAAAGGATTATTGTTTTAAGCCATGGCATTTTGGGTTGGTTTGCTACACAGCAAAGCTAACAGATACAGACATGAGCCCTTTCTTATTGTTTCAATCCTATGGAACTGAAATAGCAGCTAAGACATGGGAGGTACTCAATAAATATTTGTATCAAACACAACCTGGCTTAGTATTTAAGAAGTCTCTGTGTCGATGTGTCTTAGTTTACTCATTTACTACAAAAAATACCACCTTACAGGGTTGTTTTGAGAAATAAATGATATGATATATGTATTTAGAAAACTGCCAAGTGCAACGCCCAACAAATGTTGAGTTCTCAATATGTCTGCTCTATCACGTGATACTAACAACTTTATTACCAGGCAACTTAATTTAACTGTGGTGTTGGAGAAGACTCTTGAGAGTCCCTTGGACTGCAAGGAGATCCAACCAGTCCATTCTGAAGGAGGTCAGCCCTGGGTGTTCTTTGGAAGGAATGATGCTAAAGCTGAAACTCCAGTACTTTGGCCACCTCATGCGAAGAGCTGACTCATTGGAAAAGACTCTGATGCTGGGAGGGATTGGGGGCAGGAAGAAAAAGGGACAACAGAGGATGAGATGACTGGATGGCATCACTGACTTGATGGATGTGAGTCTGAGTGAACTCCGGGAGTTGGTGATGGACAGGGAGGCCTGGTGTGCTGCAATTCATGGGGTCGCAAAGAGTTGGACATGACTGAGTGACTGAACTGAACTGACTTAATTTATAGTTAATGACATAAAGATAAATCACAATTAACATCAAAAACATCATCCAGTTAACATCTATTATGTGCCAGTTTCTGTCCTAAACTTTTTTGTTACATATTTTTATTTACTTATAGTAAATGTTATTTCTCCCCTTTTTACAAATAATCAGCTCGTGGTTGAGAGATTGCAAGTCCTTTGCCTCAGGGTCTCACAAATAATAAGTGGCAAAGCCTGAATTTGAACTTGGATCTCTTTGCCTCAAATGTCATTGTTGTTGCAGAAAATATGCAAAAAGCATGCTTACAGACAAACACATACACACACACACAATGCAAAGAGGCCTTTCTGGAACGTGCTACTGGATAACCTGATTATTTTCAGTGTTTCTCCCACAACAATAGCATCAGCAACTTTTAGAAATGATGTGTCTTTCAGGCTCAAGATATTTAATGATATCTTAGTATCTTCACAAGATACTATCATTAAATATCTTGAGCTTCCCTGGTGGCTCAGACATAAAAGAAACTGTTTGTAATGTAGGAAACCCAGGTTCGATCCCTGGATAGGAAGGAAGATCCCCTGGAGAAAGGCATGGCGACCTACTCCAGTATTCTTGCCTGGAGAATCCCAGGAGCCTGGTGGGCTGCAGTCCATGGACTCTTGAAGACAGGGACATGACCGAGTGACCAACACCTTCACCTTTCACTGTGTGTGTGAATTAGTCTCTCTCAAATGTTCACCTAAAGAGCTACCTAGAGTATCATTGCCTAGCTTGGATAGAATAAAAATCACAACCTATTTATCATTTGAAATTGAACCCTACTGACATCCGTCAACTAGACAGTTTCAAGAAGGGATCTGGGAAACCTAGTTGAAATGAGAATATCATGGGGCTGGAATCTGCAGTTATCCAGGAAGGCAGAAGTCAGGGCTTAAACGAGAGTCATGGATTCCGATGGTCACTTACTAGCCTGTGCCTCAGTTTCCTTGTACTGGGATAATGCTTGTAACTTTTTCATGGTGAGGAGGAAATGATAAAAAGTTAACTAGTACTTTGGCCACCTCATGCGAAGAGTTGACTCACTGGAAAAGACTCTGATGCTGGGAAGGATTTGGGGCAAGAGGAGAAGGGGACGACAGAGGATGAGATGGCTGGATGGCATCACTGACTCGATGGACGTGAATCTGAGTGAACTCCTGGAGTTGGTGATGGACAGGGAGGCCTAGGGTGCTGCAATTCATGGGGTCACAAAGAGTCGGACACGACTGAGCAACTGATCTGATCTGATATGGATTGTGGTAATCCATTTTATGTTGTTGCTATTTTAGTTGCTAAGTAAGTCCTGTCTGGCTCTTTTGCAACCCCATGGACTATAGCCCACCAAACTCCTCTGTTTATGGGATTTCCCAGTCAGGAATATTGGAGTGGGTTATTATTTCCTTCTCCAGGAGATCTTTCTGAACCAGGGTTTGACCCCACATCTTCTGCACTGCATGTAGATTCTTTACCACTGAGTCACCTGGGAATCCATAATCTATCTCATCGTTGTAAGCTGTTATTCCACATAATAATATTATTTATTATATTATTATAATTGTCTATCACCTTTTACAAAATTTAGTAGCCATTTGTTCCCTTGATTTGGGGCAAAAAACAGCCACTTATAGAAAAAGACAGAGAAGTGGTCTTTTAAAAAATATCTTCCCTCACTTTTTACTTTTAATGAATATCAATTGTTTCTGTCCCAGTGTTGTAAGGTATGTCTCCTGCCTTTAAAGGTGAGAAGGTAGGCATCTGAATATTTTAAGTTTAAATGAATGCTATATGCCAAATAAGCACTTTTTAGACAGTAAAATATTAACTAATTTAACCTGTGTAATGACACAGCAAGACTGACACCATTGTTTCCTTTCTCAGTTCTTTAAATGTGAAGAGAAGTTAAGTAACTTACCATGTCTTGTGGCTAGTGTGAGATGAGCCAGAGTCTGAACATGTGCAGTCTAGCTCCTGAGTAGCAGGACCTTGCTACAAATAACCATTACAAAAGTAATAACCTTTAAATCAGACAGCATTGTACAAGGTTTGGAAACCAAACATTGCCTGATCATGCAGATACATGGGTGAGGCCAATCAATTTTCCTGTGAAACAGAATTCTCAGATCACAAGAACGTTCAAGCTGACCTGTGCAGACTGAATGGGATTTTTCAGGTATACTTATGGGCAGATATCAAACCTGTATCAAAGTCAATACAAAAGGAAACCAACCCTGAACATTCATTGGAAGGACTTATGCTGAAGCTAAAGCTCCGGTGCTTTGGCCATCTGATGGGAAGAGCTGACTCATCGAAAAGCCCTTGATTCTGGGAAAGATTGAAAGCAAAAAGAGAAGGGGTGGCAGAGACTGAGATGGTTATTTAGCATCACTGACTCAATGGGCACAAATCAGCAAACTCTGGGAGATAGTGGAGGACCGAGAAACATGGCCTGCTGCAGTCCCTGGGGTCACAAAGAATTAGACTCGACTTAGTGACTGAATAACAGCAATGGGCAGATATAATTTTCCAGTTGGAGATTGAAGTGTTTGCAAAGGCTCAGGGATGGGAAATAACAAAGCAGAGTTTTAACGGTCGCATAGATAGGTTTTCCTTCGCTAGATGAAGGGATGCCGAGAATTATGAATCCAGAAAAATTAGGAATGGCCTGAAGGGACGGTCTGACATTCTTTATTTGGTGCTGCGACCTTCAAACTCTCTTCTTGAGTTTGGAACTGGGCGTGAAACACTTTAAATGGATATTGAAAAGCCAGGCAATCGTGTCGTTTCAGAAATTCCCATGTGCGTTAAGGAACCCGTACATCTGGGGTGTGCCATTCCTGATACAAGATATAAATACCATGGAACATGTGAGTGAGAGATTGAGAGGAGGTGAAACCCTTGATGTTGATTTCCTTTTTGTACTTAATGGTGCCATAAGTAAGACAAATTTGATCAGAAAATGGGTCAACCTATCAGTGATTGGGATACAGATGTTTCCCAGTTGGAGAGATGAACGTAAAAGAATAACAGAGAATTGATTCAAGTGCATCAGTGCTGGGGGTGATCGCAAGAGCTCGGCACCTGAACATAACTTTACATATTTTAAGGACTATTGTATTATTTCTACATTTGCAAGCAGCCCCAGGAAAATTGTGCATGAAAAATCAGTGAAGACATAATGCTTCAAGTGGGAAAGCTTATGATAATATGGGGTAATCATTTCATACAGGGTAGAATTATTCTGAGAGAGTTTTGTAGTTTTATATCTATCATCTATCTACCTGCCTATCCAGAAGCTATCTATCTGCGTACATGTTTAATCACTTCAGTTGTGTCCAACTCTTTGAAACCCTATGGACTGTAGCCCACCTCTGTCCATGGGATTCTCTAGGCAAGACTGTCCTCCTCCAGGGGATTTTCCCAACCCAGGGATCTAACCCACATCTCCTGTGCCTGCTGCATTGCAGGCAGATTCTTTACCATCAAGCCAATAGGTAACTGGGGAAGCCCAGTTACCTATCTGCTGCTGCTGCTGCTGCTAAGTCGCTTCAGTCGTGTCCGACTCTATGCGACCCCATAGACGGCAGCCCACCAGGCTCCCCTGTCCCAGGAATTCTCCAGGCAAGAACACTGGAGTGGGTTGCCATTTCCTTCTCCAATGCATGAAAGTGAAAAGTGAAAGTGAAGTCACTCAGTCGAGTCCGACTCTTAGCGACCCCATGGACTGCAGCCCACCAGGCTCCTCCGTCCATGGGATTTTCCAGGCAAGAGTACTGGAGTGGGTTGCCATTGCCTTCTCCAAGTTACCTATCTGTTAGATGTCTAATCTTACTGATCTATGTATGTATTGCTTTTATTGGGATCTATTTCAAGCATTCAGAAAAACACAGAGAATATTCTAACAGCTGGGATTTTCTTTTAAAATATCAAACAATCATAAGTGAGTTCTAGTAGATGCTAAGATACAGTATGAATACTTTGGAATTCTGGAGATAAATTCTCTGACTGGCATCTATTTTTCAAGCCTGGACGCACAGTGGTTACAGAAATAACTTGTCATTACCCAATAGGTTCCATCAGAGCCTCTGAGGGCCCCCATCCACCTTACTTCCTTACTCTAATGGTGATCGCACACTAACAGCATCTTCTTATGAAAGCGCCCTGCTGATTCTGCCCCTTGCAGAAGACCCTACAGTTTCTCCCTCTTGTCTTTCAGACTGTTTCACATTCTTAAGTCTTGAAAGCCAATATTTTCTCATGGCTTAATTTCCAGGTACACTGGACTTCTTTCCAGTTCTCCCACCCTTTAATAATCCCTGTGTCTATAGAGCTTCCTGGTAATGAAAGAGACAAAAAATGAATTAATGTCCTTTTGAGCATGGAATCTGAAGAATAGGTACAAGTTAGCTAGGAAAGACCTGGGGGAACACATTGCTTGGGCAGAGGTATTTCCTAACCATCCTTCTAGAATAGCACTCTCCAGTATACATAATGCAACCCATAGAGGTAATTTAGATATTTTTAGTTGTGTTAAAGAAAGAAAATTTAATAGCCAAAATTGATTCTTAAAGTATTTTATTTAATCCAATATCAAGAGCTAAACTGTAAAGGCTGAACACTGAAGAATTTATGCTTTCGAACTATAGTGCTGGAGAAGACTTTTGAGGGTCTCTTGGGCAGCAAGGAGATCAAACCACTCAATCTTAAAAGAAATCAACCCTGAATATTCATTGGAAGGACTGATGCTGAAGCTGAAGTCCCAATACTTTGGCCACCTGACATGAAGAGCCAACTCACTGGACTTTTCCAATAATGCCGGGAAAGATTGAGGGCAGGAGGAGAAGGGGATGACAGAAGATGAGATGGCTGGATGGCATCACCGACTCAATGGACATGAGCAAACTCCTGGAGATGGTGAAGAACAGGGAAGCCTGGTGTGCTGCAGTTCATGGGGTCGCAAAGAATCAGACACAACCGAGCGATTGAACAACAACAAAATATATCCAAAATGTCATTTCAACATGTTAATTAATATGAAATTGTTAATCAGACATTTTCATTCTTTGAAGCTTTGATATCTGTTGCATATTTTACACTGAGAGCACATCTCAGTTTAGACTGGTTAATTTTCAAGTGCTCAGTAGTCACATGGAGCTCATGCCTATTGCATTGGACAGTAACTCTAATCTTACCTTGTTATTTTCTCCATAGCATTTGTGCCTACTTGAAATTATTGTGCTCATTTGTTTACTTAAATGTTTTCCTCTGTCTCTCTCCACCAAAATTTGAGTTTCATAGGGCCAGGAACCTTTGCTAACTATTCAATTTCAGATGGTGATAAAAGTACTTGGTTTACAGTAAGGTCCTGTTACATGTTTGACAAATGGATGAGCAGTAGGTAAGAAGGCCTGGAAGTGGGAGAGGCTCTGGCATCTTTGAGGGTCTCCAGCATGGTGAGCAGTGGGGCTGTCAGAGGGTGTGAAGGAAGCAGGCAGGGAGGAGGAGTCCCTAAGTGTCTCCATGCCGTACTCTACATGAAAGAATCTTGTACTTCTCTTCACTGTCAGTGAAGAAACTTCTCTATTTTTTAATACCCAACTGAATGCAGGGTTGTATCAGTAGCTTTCTCATAATTGTTTCTCAAACAAGGCATTCTAAATTTTAATGTTCACTATTTCAGACTAGGATTCTATCTGATTACAATCTGATCTCCCTTACTAGGACCTGTATTCCTTGAGAGCAGAGCCTAGGTCATAGACAGCTTTGTGTTTATCTTCCTGTGTTCAGGAAAATATTTTTACAATTTGTTCATATTGTTACATATCTTAGCTATGTATTCTGTTTTATTGCTGCATAGTATTTCCTTTATGAATATAATAAAATATATTTATCCATTCATCTGTTGAAGAACATTTGAGCTGACTAAAATTTGGAGGTATGGTGAGTAAGTCTGCTGTGACTATTTCTGTATGCAATTTTGTATGGACATACATCATTCTTTTGAGTAAAGTACTAGAAAGAGAATTGCCAGATGATATGGTAATTTATATGATTTGAAATTTATACCATACCACAAATTTTTGCAAAGCATTTATTCCATTTTATATTTCCATCAGCAATATATCAGAATACTGGCTATACCACATCCTCAACACTTGGCATTACTTATCATTTCAATTTTAGCATTCTTGCATCTCAATGCAGTTTTATGTTACAACCAACAATGTTGGGCTTTGTTTTCCTGTGCTTATGTGCCACGTGTACATTCTTTAGTGAAGTGTCTATCTAAAACTTACACCTATTTAATATTCATTGAAAGAACTGATACTGAAGCTAAAGCTCCAATACTTTGGCCACCTGATGTGAAGAGCTGACTCATTAGAAAAGACCCTGATGCTGGGAAAGATTGAAGGCAGGAGGAGAAGTGGTCAACAGAGGGTGAGATGGTTGGATGGCATCACCAGCTCGATGGACATGAGTTTGAGAAGCTCCAGGAGATGGTGAAGAACAGGGAAGCCTAGTATGCTGCAGTCCATGGGGTTGCAAAGAGTCAGACAGAACTGAGTGACTGAACAACAACAACAATATGCTTATTTAAAAAATTTGAGTTGTTTTCTTATTATTGAGTTTTAAGGGTTCTTTATATATTTCCTTTGTCAAATATGCCTATTTAAAATAGTTTCTCCTTGTATGTGGTCTGCCTTTTCATTGTCTTAGAGGATTTTTTGTTTGCTTTTGTTTTATTTTTGTTTGTTTTAGCAACACTTTTTGAAATGAAAGTTTAAATGATAGTAAAGTCCAGTTTATTAACTATTTTTTAAATTGTTCATGACTTTTTTGTTCCATTTAAGAAGACGTCACGAACTCTAAGGTCGCAAAGTATTCTGTTTTCTTCTAAAACATTTGTATTTTTAGCTTTCATGTTTAGCTGTAAATCCATTTAAAGTGCATTTTTATATACAAAATGTTTACTGAATATCTGTTTATTCCCCTATCCTTTGTTGAACTGAATTTTTCCCCATCGAGTTTTTTTGGTGCATTTTTGAAGCATTCTTCTCTTGCAAATAACACATGGTCTTGACTATTGTAGCTTCATAGTGCTTAGTCGCTCAGTCTTATCCAACTCTTTGTGACCCCATGGACTGTGCCCGCCAGGCTCCTTTGTCCATAGGGATTGTCCAGGCAAGAATACTGGAGTGAGTTGCCACGCCCTCCTCCAGGGGATCTTCCCAACCCAGGCATAGAACTCAGGTCTCCTGCATTGCAGGCAGGTTCTGTAGCATCTGAGCCACCAGGGAAGCTTTATAACAGGTTTTAAAATCAGGCATGTCAGTCATCTGACTGTCTTTATTTTTCAGAATTGTTGGCCATTTTAGTTTTTTTACATTTCAGTATAAATATTAGATATAGCTTGTAAGTGTCTACAAAATAGCCAGCTAACTTTTTTTGGAATTGTGTTGAACCTATAAATCAGTTTGCAGAAAATTGACATTGTCACAAACACAGTATATTTTTCCATTTACTTATGTCTTCATTACTTTTAGTGGTATTTTATAGTTTTTAGTGTATAGCTCTTGCACATGTCTTGTTGAATTTATCTCTGGTTATTTCATGTTCTGGAATGTTATTAAAATGGTATTTTATTTAAACTTCTAATTATTTGTTGTCATTTTATAGGAAAACTTTAATTTTTGTGTATTATCCTTACTGAACTCTGTCATTAGTCCTAGAAAAAATTTTGCTGGAGATCCTTTATAATTTTGTATATACACTATGACTTTGTAAACAAAGACAGTTTAAATTTTTTCTTTCCAATTTCCATGTATTGTATTTTGCTTTCTTCCTTTACTGCACTGGCTATGATATCTAGTACAGTGCTGAATATAAATGCTGAAAGTGAGGATTTCTGCCTTGTTCCCTATCATAGAGGAAACATATTCAATCTTTTGTGATTATGCATAATTTTAGTTCAGAGAAGGCAATGGCACCCCACTCCAGTACTCTTGCCTGTAAAATCCCATGGACGGAGGAACCTGGTGGGCTGCAGTCCATGGGGTCGCTAGGAGTCGGACACGACTGAGCGACTTCCCTTTCACTTTTCACTTTCACGCATTGGAGAAGGAAATGGCAACCCACTCCAGTGTTCTTGCCTGGAGAATCCCAGGGACGGGGGAGCCTGGTGGGCTGCCATCTATGGGGTCGCACAGAGTCAGACACAACTGAAGTGACTTAGCATAGCATAATTTTAGTTATACATGCTCATTATCGAGTAGAGAATATTTCATTATATTTCTAGTTTGCTGAGAGTTTTTTATCCTGTATGGATATTGAATTTTAATATACTTTTTAGCATTTAATAAGATGACCTTTAATTTTTTTTAGTTAGTTGATATAGTGAATGTCACTTTTTTGATTTTAATGTTAAATCAACATTGCATTCTTTGTGTCATAGAATTCATCAGTGAAGACATCTGGGTCACAACACTTTGTGTATGGGGTATCTTCTAATTAAACAGATACTTGCTGCTGTTGTTCAGTCACTCAGTCATGTCTGACTTTTTGTGACCCTATGGATTGCAGCACACCAGACTTTCCTGTCCTTCACTATCTCCAGGAGCTTGCTCAAACTCATGTCCATTGAGTCAGTGATGCCATCCAACCATCTCATCTTCTGTCATCCCCTTCTCCTCCTGCCCTCAGTCTTTCTCAGCATTAGGCCTTTCCCAATAACTCAGTTCTTCATATCAGGTGGCCAAAGTATTGGAGCTTCAACTTCAGTATCAGTCCTTCCAGTGAATATTCAGGATTGATTTCCTTTAGGATTGACTGGTTTGATGTCCTTGCAGTCCAAGGGACTCTCAAGAGTCTTCTCCAACACCACACAGTGCAAAAGCATCAATTCTTTGGTCCTAAGCTTTCTTTATGGTCCAACTCTCACATCCTTCCATGACTCCTGGAAAAACGATAGCTTTGGCTAGAGGGACCTTTGTCAGCAAAGTGATGTCTCTGCTTTTCAATATGCTGTCTGGGTGTGTCATAGTTTTTCTTCCAAGGAGCATGTGTTTTTTAATTTCATGACTGTAGTCACCATCTGCAATGATTTTGGAACCCAAGAAAACAGGACTACTTATATTTTCTTTTTTTACTCTTGGGACTTTTTTGGTAACTGGTGCCTTTCAATAAGTTTCTCAGATTAAGTGGACAACTTTATTGGTATAATATTGTTCAAATATTCTTTCGTTATTTTGTTTATGTCTGCTGGATCTGTAAAAAGTTCTCTTTTTTCTTTCCTGAAACTTGTCATTTTACTTGTACTTTCTCTCTCTCTCTCTTTTTATTTTTTTTTTGCCTTGATCAAACTAGTTAGAGTTCTCTCAATTTTTATTGATTCTTTTTTAGAAAATAACTTTTTGTTTCATATATTTACTTGATTTTCTGTATTCATTGATTTTTGCCCTTTTATTATTTTCATTGTATTTGATATTGCCCTTATAATTCTTTTTTTTTTCATTTTCTTTTCTTTCTTTCTTTTTTTTTAACCTTCTCACTATGAAATCTAAGATACTGGTTTTGGATCTTCCTTTCTAATTTAAGTACGCATTTTCCATTGAGGATTATTTAAACTACATCCTAAAACTTTTGATATGCTGTGTTTTCACTTTATTTTGGTATTAAAATTTTTTTTTCTAATTATTATTACAACTTCTTTTCTGACTCATGGTTTATTTAGAAGTGTTTTGTTCAGTTTTTAATTATTTGAATTGTTTTATCATGTTTTCTGGTATGTTTCTAATTTAACATCACTGTGATTAAACAACAAACTCTAAATTTATAGAGACTTGTTTTATGGCCTAGCATTTGGACTATCTTGCTGATACAGACTATGCTGCTGCAGCTAAGTCACTTCAGTCATATCCGACTCTGTGCGACCCCATAGACGGCAGCCCACCAGGCTCCGCCGTCCCTGGGATTCTCCAGGCAAGAATACTGGAGTGGGTTGCCATTGCCTTCTCCAATGCATGAAAGTGGAAAGTGAAAGTGAAGTTGCTCAGTAAGTGTCCAACTCTTCGTGACCCCATGGACTGCAGCCCACCAGGCTCCTCCGTCCATGGGATTTTCCAGGCAAGAGTACTGGAGTGGGGTGCCATTGCCTTCTCTGGATACAGACTATACGTCTCCTTGAAAAAATGTATTCTGCTGTTTGTGAGTGGAATGTTCTATAATTGTTAATGAGATCAGTTAGTAGTATTATTCAAGTCTTCTATGTGCTATTATGTATTTTTTTCTTTTACTTGTTTATCTGTACTGAAAGATACATTATCTTTTTATCTGTACTGAAAGATCCACATTAAACATTTCATCTATGATTGTGGATGTATCTATTTCTACTATTAATTCTATGGGATTCTGCTTTTCTGTAGCACAGCTACAGAAAGCTGAATTCATATTCAATGAATGTAGCATATTCAATGCTACATTCATATTCAATATTGAGAAAATGAAAGCTATATACTTTTTGTGAAATTTTTGTTGTTGTTGTTGTTCAGTCACCCAGTTGTGTCCGACTCTTTGCAACCCCGTGGTCTGTAGCATGCCAGGCCTAACTGTCCCTCACCATCTCCCAGAGGTTGCCCAATTTCATGTCCATTGCATTGGTGATGCCATCCAACTACCTCATCCTCTGATGTCCTGTTCTCCTTCTGCCGATCAATCCTTCCCAGTATCAGGGACTTTTCTGGTGAGTCAGCTGTTTGCATCATGTGACCAAAATACTGGAGCTTCAGCTTCAACATCAGTCTTTTCAATGAGGCTTTAGGGTTTATTTCCTTTAAAAATGACTGATTTGATCTCCTTGCTGTCCAAGGGACTCTCAGGACTCTTCTCCAGCATCACAGTTTGAAGGTGTTAATTCTTTGGTGCTCTACCTTCTTTATGGTCCAGCTCTCACAACCATATATGATCACCGGGAAGATAATAGCCTTGACTGTACAGACTTTTGTTGTCAACATAATGTCTCTGCTTTTCAACGTACTGTCTAGGTTTGTCATAGCTTTCCTTCCAAGAAGCAATTGTTTTCTGATTTCAAGGCTGTAGTCACCATCTTCAGCGATTTTTGAGCACAAGAAGAGGAAATCCATCACTACTTGCACATTTTCCCCTTCGATTTGCCATGAAGTAATGTGTGAAAAGAATAGAAAGGAGAGATAAGAAAGCCTTCCTCAGGAGTCAATGCAAAGAAATAGAAGAAAACAACAGAATGGGAAAGACTGGAGATCTCTTCAAGAAAATTAGAGACACTAAGGGAACATTTCATGCAAAGATGGGCTCGATAAAGGACAGAAATGGTATGGACCTAGCAGAAGCAGAAGATATTAAGAACAGGTGGCAAGAATACACAGAAGAACTGTACAAAAAAGATCTTCACGACCCAGATAATCACGATGGTGTGATCACTCACCTAGAGCCAGACATCCTGGAATGTGAAGTCAAATGGGCCTTAGAAAGCATCGCTATGAACAAAGCTAGTGGAAGTGATGAAATTCTAGTTGAGCTATTTCAAATCCTGGAGGATGATGCTGTGAAAGTGCTGCACTCAATATGCCAGCAAATTTGGAAAACTCAGCAGTGGCCACAGGACTGGAAAAGGTCAGTTTCCATTCCAATCCCAAAGAAAGGCAATGCCAAAGAATGCTCAAACTACTGCACAATTGCACTCATCTCACACGCTAGTAAAGTAATGCTCAAAATTCTCCAAGCCAGGCTTCAGCAATATGTGAACCGTGAACTTCCTGATGTTCAAGCTGGTTTTAGAAAAGGCAGAGGAACCAGAGACCAAATTGCCAACACCTGCTGGATCATGGAAAAAGCAAGAGAGTTTCAGAAAAACATCTATTTCTGCTTTATTGACTATGCCAAAGCCTTTGACTGTGTGGATCACAGTAAACTGTGGACAATTCTTCAAGAGATGGGAATACCAGACCATCTGACCTGCCTCTTGAGAAACCTGTATGCAGATCAGGAAGCAACAGTTAGAACTGGATATGGAACAACAGACTGGTTCCAAATAGGAAAAGGAGTACGTCAAGGCTGTATATTGTCACCCTGCTTATTTAACTTATATGCAGAGTACATCATGAGAAACACTGGGCTGGATGAAGCACATGCTGGAATCAAGATTGCTGGGAGAAATATCAATAACCTCAGATATGCAGATGACACCACCCTTATGGCAGAAAGTGAAGAGGAACTAAAGAGCCTCTTGATGAAAGTGAAAGTGGAGAGTGAAAAAGTTGGCTTAAAGCCCAGCATTCAGAAAACGAAGATCATGGCATCTGGTCCCATCACTTCATGAGAAATAGGTGGGGAAACAGTGGAAACAGTGTCAGACTTTATTTTTTGGGGCTCCAAAATCACTGTAGATGGTATTGCAGCCATGAAATTAAAAGACGCTTACTCCTTGGAAGGAAAGTTATGACCAACCTAGATAGCATATTCAAAAGCAGAGACATTACTTTGCCAACAATGGTCCATCTAGTCAAGGCTATGGATTTACCAATGGTCATGTATGGATGTGAGAGTTGGATTGTGAAGAAAGCTGAGTGCCGAAGAATTGATGCTTTTGAACTGTGGTGTTGGAGAAGACTCTTGAGAGTCCCTTGGACTGCAAGGAGTCCAACCAGTCCATTCTGAAGGAGATCAGCCCTGGGATTTCTTTGGAAGGAATGATGCTGAAGCTGAAACTCCAGTACTTTGGCCACCTCATGCAAACTGTTGACTCATTGGAAAAGACTCTGATGCTGGGAGGGATTGGGGGCAGGAGGAAAAGGGGACGACAGAGGATGAGATGGCTGGATGGCATCACCGACTTGATAGATGTGAGTCTGAGTGAACTCTGGGAGTTGGTGATGGACGGGGAGGCCTGGCGTGCTGTAATTCATGGGGTCGCAAAGAGTCAGACACGACTGAGCGACTGAACTGAACTGAACTGAACTGATACTTGCTTTTAAATATATCTCTTCTTGGGGATGCAGTAATTCCTTTTAAAATAACCATTTATCCTTGGATTTTATTATTTTTCTATTATGTCTGTTATATAATACAGCAGTTCTCTTTTCTGTTTCTTTTATTGTAGAAGGACATGATTTCAGTTGTAGTTCATTATCAACATTTTCTGAGCTAGTCTTAGAAAATGACTGTTATTTCCAGTTTCCTATCTAAGACTGTTGATTCTCCTACAGTCACTTACAATCTATATGCCTGGTATCTAAAAACACAGAGAGACTAGGATGGCAAAAACAGTAGCTTCACCTGGGCATGTCTTCACCAGGTAAGAAACAGAGGAAGCAGGAAGTACCAAGATGGGGCTGTATACCAGAATTAGAAGAGTGTATGTACCAGGGAAGAGGTGTGATGAGAGTGGATAATACTGAAGTCCCATAATCCTTCACCTTTCCTCCTTGACAAAGACCTCAGAGTGAATGAGAAGTGGGCCTATCTAAATCCTAATTATTAAATTACACTTGGTAGACATTAAGGGTGTGGTAATTGTTGTCATTTTTACTGTATTGTGATATTAATCTTATGGAATATTGAATCTCCAAATAGCCCATGACATAAAGAGACCTTTATGGCTCCGATGGAGCTATTATATTTTATTATCTCACGAATCTTCAGATTTAAAGAGTCCTCAATGAGACCTTGACATAATTAAGCCTAATGAGTCCAAAGGAGTTACAATGGTCTATTGTGCCAATAATTTAGACCTGACAGGTCTTTGTTATAAGTAGGCCTTGGTATCCCAGTGTATCCTGTGGTTTGTGTAGATAAGACTGACAGCTGAGAAAGTAAACTGAAGTTGTTCAAAAGGCACTCTACACATCAAGCATGTCTTTTAAAAGTTTCAAATAGAGATTTTTATTGCACTGACTCTATTTTTAATGCTGCCTGGGGCATCAGTTCATTTATCTGTCCTTGCATAGCATTTGTGCCAGCCTACTCATTTACGTGTTGTGCGAGGCATAGGGTTGCAAAGGTGAAATAAGGCATAGACCCTGCTGAAGGATGCTCAAAGTACTCAGCATCTAAAGATTTTTAGGAATTTGCCATCCAGAAAAGTGGTGAGCAAAAATTATGGCCCACAGGGCAGCCACCTCTTTTTGTAAATAAAGTTTTATTGGAACACAGCTATATTCTTTCATTTACGAATTATCTATGGCTGCTTTTATGCTATAGTGGCAGAGCTGAGTAGTTGCAACAGAGACATCTGGATTACAAAGCTGAAAAGATTCACTATCTGGCCCTTTAGAACTAAGTTTGACAATCTCTGGTTTAGAGTTTCAAAGGCTCTAAAGCTACCTCAACAAATCACAGGTAAGCATGAATTAGCATCTTCAGTTCATATAGTTTTGGTGTAAATCAGAAAGGAGATCTTCTTTTATTATTATTTCACATTTATTTGCTTTAATATAGCTTAGTCTTCATACCTTTACTCAGTGCTACTTCTACATGGTTCTGTACTTCTGATCCTCTCTTGGGGTACAGAAGATGCTAAGTTAATGTTTACAAGACATTATTCCCATTTGTCTACACCATTAAGGACAGTATGGTGGTTTTAAATAAATGTTTTCAAGTCTTTTGATACTCCCCCCTTAAAGAGATGACTGTTTCTCCTCTCCTTGTGTGTGGGTTGAACTGTGACTTACTTCCATACAACAGAATACATCAGACATGGTGGAATTTCATAAATTTATAAAAAGACTGCTGCTTATATCTTGAGTCCTTGCTTTCTTTCTCTGTCACTGTCTTACCTCCTTTATTTTGAGAGAAACTACCTGTTGTACAGCAAGTAATCCAGTTGACAGGGAAACCACCACTGTGTCATAGGAACCCAACCGAGAGCTGCCAATAGCTGATGAGTTTGCTTGCTTGAATCTTAACCTGTTTAAACCCTGAGATGCCTGAAGCCCCAGTGGACCCTTACCTGCAAACCTTATGAGAGATCCTGAGTCAGAACTTCCCAACCAAGTCGTTCCCAGATTCCTGATCCACAGAAATTGTGCTAGTGAATGTTTGCCATGCTCAGACACTAAGTTTGGGGTGGTTTTTTTACATAGCAAGAAATAACTAATGCAGGAGATAATCAACCAGTGTTTGCTAAATCACTTCAGTTGTGTCTGATTCTGCGTGACCCTATGGACTGCAGCCCGCCAGGCTCCTCTGTCCATGGGATTCTCCAGGCAAGAATACTGGAGTGGGTTACCATGCCCTCCTCCAACAGGGATGACTCAGGGATTGAACCTGAGTCTCTTACGTCTACTTGCCTTAGCAGGCAGGTTCTTTACCACTAGCACCACCTGGGAAGTCCAGTCAACCAGTAGTGTGTGCGACATAAAAATGGTTGTCTCTCCGAATTCTTTCTAATGGTTCTACAGACTCTTGATCCCCTGGTTAAGGTCCTGAGAAGATTCAGAAACTCTCCCCTTGCGTGCATAAACGTATATAGATGGCAATGTCCACTTCTTTGCCATGTTGTCATTCCTGTCATGCTGTCCTTCTTGAGATGGTATGGGCTGAACTAGAAACAGTTTAAACATATATTGATATTAGCCTCAAGCAATTTTGGTCTTGACAATGCTGTATTGGAGACTCCCATGGTTTTCTGTCTCCTTCTTTGCAGGAGGAAGCAAGCTCTATCAGCATTATAATTGCTTTACAAGACTGATAAATAGGATATAATAGCTCACAAAGCATATGTCTTTCATTTGACTTGCTTCAGTGTTTTTTACATCTGTCTTTTCACTGTGATGTCAAGGGGTCAATTGTACACCATTATTTGGGATACTTTGGCCACCTGATGTGGAGAGACAACTCATTGGAAAAGACCATGATGCTGGAAAAGATTGAGGGCAGGAAGAGAAGGGGATGACAGGATGAGATGGTTGGATGGCATCATTGACTCAATGTACATGAGTGTGAGCAAACTCCAGAGATAGTGAGGGACAGGGAAGCCTGGCATGCTGCAGTCCGTGGGGTTGCAAAGAGTTGGGCATGACTGAGTGACTGAACAATAACAACTTGGGGTGAAATGACAATCCACTCCAGGACTATTGCCTGGAGGATTCTGTGGACAGAGGAGCCTGGCAGGCTACAATCCATGGGATCGCAGAGTCGGATATGACTGAATGACTAACTTTCATTTCCTCTCATTCAGCATAATAGTCAAGCATATCCACCTTTGGTGACTAACAACGATTAATGCATTTTGCTTCTTTTAATCTCACAGTGATGTCTGTGACCAGATAGGGTGGTTCTTGGACAAGTTGACAAGTTACCATTCTCCTCTCCTCTGAAATTCTTGGTCATAAGACCAACTGGCAATTTCAAATTGTGTCTTCCAGATGACTGCTACTTAGTGTTGATAGAGATGCTGCTTCTCACAGCATAACATGAGATGATATCCTCAAATTCCAGAATTCCACATTAGTCAGTTTGGGAATTCTCATTTCTAAACTCTAACAGAAAGTAGTCTATGACCAGTGCTAAACCAGAGATACAAGCACAATTCAATGAAAACATGAGGGCACCTAAGTGCTGCATTTTGTTCCGCAGTGGCTCCTGGAACAGAAAAGGGAAATGACAGAAAAGTTAATCAAATCTTCATTGAGCACGGAGTTTAGTGAATGTTAACATGCCAGTATTGGGTTCTTAGCTATGATACATGTATCACAGCAATGCAAGATAATACAAAGCAAGATTAGCTTTCCCAAGCTGAGCATAGGGGAAACTGGGAGAAGGGTCTATGGGAGCTCTCAGTAGTATCTTTGCAACTGTTCTGCAAATCTACACACACACACACACACACACACAACCTAAACAGGAAATTTGTTCTGCAACCAGGACTTGAAGAAATTTCAACAGAAGGACTACTGATGCGAGTCAGGTGGATGTTGACAGGCAGAAGAGGTGAGTGTAGAGAACATTCCAGACCAAGGTGATAGAATATAAAATGTTTAGAAATGGCCTGAATTTCCCCTGAACTAGTGGAGTCTGTGACTTGCGAGGCACCTGATGTGACCAAAGCACATCATGATATTCAGGGGCAGGTGTTCGCAGGATAGAGGACAAAGGGAGAAAGCATGGTTGGGCCTTGTATGGTACAATAAAAAGTCTGAATTAAAATATTATTGGTGCTTTCCTGGTAGCTCAGCTGATAGAGAATCCACTTGCAATGCAGGAGACCTGGGTTTGATCCCTGGGTTGTGAAGATCCCCTGGAGGAAGGCATGGCAACCCACTCTGGTATTCTTGCCTGGAGAATCCCCATGGAAAGAGGAGCATAGTGGGCTACAGTCCATGGGGCCACGAAGAGTGGGATAAGACTGAGTGACTAGGCACATGATATTATTGGTACCTTGGGCCTATGTGGAAGGCTGTGACATCATTGGAGCTGTGCCTACAAAGAATAAGTATAGTATTTTATAGGGTATATTTCTGTGCCTACCAACAGATACACATACTCACCACACAAGTGCTGTACCTCTTCTTGAGTGACTTTCAATTATCTTCATGCTGGCTTCAGGAAGGCCTCCTCTGGCCCCTGCATACTGGCCTGGACACCCTGTCGGCGTCCTTTCTGATCACTCATGACCACCTGTTGAAATCACAGCTCCTTTTCTTCTTTGCACAGTGTTTCCAGAAGGTGGACACCTATCTCATCGGTCTGGGCATCCCCAGGACCAAGCACATGTTGGATGCAGGATACATTCGTTACAGGAATGAGTTAATGGGTGAATCTAGGGGTGCTTCAGAGCGAACCGAGATTCTGTGGCCTACATTTGCACAGAATTAAGGTGTCTGCCTGACTCTTAGTGCCTAGAAATTATTAATTAAAATGAATGCAATAGGGAAAAAGTTGACCCTAAGGGGATTTTGAGAAAGCCTCTGAGGTTATAACAAGATGAGGGAGAGGCAGAAATGGATCTTGTTATTTTCCGGGAAATGGAGACAGGAAGGCGGCAGTGAATCTGGCCAGCTTTCCAGGAGGCTCCCCAGAGCGGCACCCTCAGCCCTGCTGTGGGTCACTGAGCAGGGCTCTATGGAGACCCATGTCTGTAGCCATCATTTAGAAGATCAATGTCTTCAACTTTCCCCTTTCTCTGAGACAGCAGACAGCCAACAAGTCGGTAATTCACAAGGATCGACGCTGGCTCCATCTAACTTTCAGCTCTTTGAAAAGTTTGCCTTAAGAATTGAGACATCACTTTTTTCTTCCCAAAGCATGTGTATCTTTTCAGGATTCAAAGATGCCCGAAAAAAAATGTCCTCATTTTTCTTGACAGACGACATGCTGTGTTCTCTGGGTTGCTGATCGGCAAATCGGAACAGACGGTTTTTCCTTTTTATCCCTCCTCGTTACCCCAATGTGCCTTTTCGGTCTCTCTCCAAATGAAGCCCTCAGTGAGACATCGCAAGATGAAAGGGATGGTGGTCAAACTCACCATCCGTGAGCCTATCAAGGATTTAACATTTTGATTGATAACGCTGCTGTGTCAGGGGCACGTGTATTTAAAAGCCTTCTGAAATTTGGAATGAATATATCTGAAAGATGCATCTGATTTTCCCCCTACAAGGAAAGAAAGAGCAGGGTTGGGTACTGCTTTCTAACATTCCTGAACGTCAATCCTGGGTCTGTTTTTCTGACCGTTCAGTGTGCAAGTGACAGGTTTGGTGATGGAGAAAGAGGATTTTGAAGCTCCAAATCTCCTTTTCTTTTAAATCCAATAGCACCCTTTCCTGTATCCAAAACTCAAATTAATGCTTCCCTGAAG
This sequence comes from Bubalus kerabau, assembly GCF_029407905.1. NCBI lineage: Eukaryota > Metazoa > Chordata > Mammalia > Artiodactyla > Bovidae > Bubalus > Bubalus kerabau. The sequence continues at coordinate 64,167,535 of NC_073642.1, read as the reverse complement.
GGGAATTGGTAGACGAGGGGAGATTATTGACAATTTCTGACCCTGGAAGCCCCCATTAGGTAGACGACACTAGAACTGAAGATTTCCAAGAACAAATCTGGGCAGGGCCAGTGACCTCAGATGGACAGAACTTAGAAAGGTTTGACTAATCCTTCCTCTTTAGAGCTGCTCCACTGGGAGGCACTGCCTGAATTCTCAGCAACTTCTTTCTAAGGAGCTTTCCTGTTTGCAAACCATCGGCAGCTGGCTTTTGACTATCATAGGATCTCCGCCAGGCTAGGGGAAATACCTATCCTTGGATACCCACTGTAGGCTGCAAGCCTGGGAGCCTGTGGGAAGCCGAGAAGATAGTTTATGGTATTAAGGAAGCAGACAATCTGAAGTCAGACAAACTCCTGGGGAACCGCTCATCAAGTGCATGATGCTAAAGGAGTCCTTTAAACTACATGAACTTCAGTTTCTCCTCATTTGTAAAATATTTGTAAACCTGTATAGAATGGTTAGGATGGTTGAAGGAGAAAAAATGTCCTATTGCAGCTCCTGACAAATAGTTAGAACCCATCAGATGCTCCTTCCATCAGGACCCTCCTAGTCTCTGCCATTGTCATCTGTTCACTGAGAAATGGGGTAACGTTTCCCCTGTGTTGCATGGGTCTCTGTATGAATGGGCTAGAACTGTCTAATTCTTTGATTTCCCCTTGTTCCTGGTTATTTCCTTTGACATCCTGAATGTCCCCTGCAAGAAAACTCAGAACCAAGTTTTAATTTTTTTTCTACTTCTTCTTAAGGGAGAACGCAAACATAATTTACCTTACTATCCATCGACTGCTGTGTGGACAATCTCCACCCCAGGCCAGTTTGGTTTCTGTTCTGAGTGTAACTATTTTCTTCCACTGAAAGATGCAGCAAAACCCCTCTTTGTGCAGGGACCATTAGTACTGCCCATTCTTAAATTAGCTCAGCAGAAAAAAAAAAAGAAGTGCATTTTATAGTCAAGCCAGCAGTAATTGGACACTGTGACTATGAGTGGCCCTTGCGGTGTTTGGACACGGGCCAAATGTACCTTCTGTCTGTCTCTGACTCAGGCAGACAATAGCAGCATTATTTACTGCCCTGGCTCTGTGCAACTCCAAAGGCCAGCTGCAAGAACAAAAGAATCGCTCACACTTTGCCCAGCCCTAGACTCTGCTGCAGCCTCTATCTGTTTCGTAAATAATTCACCCCTCTATCCCAAACGTGGGATCATCTATTCTGGGCTTCTTTCCTTTTGCAGTGACCAAGGCTGCAAGGAAAAGATGCATTGCTCTTCTGAACCCTTGGAGGGGATCAGAGTGGAGGGAGGAATGGACAACAATTCTTTGTGTCCACATCTTGGGGGTGCAGAGTCACCATGACAGAACAGCTACGGCAGCAGAGCCTGTGCCTGGGAAAATGTTGGCAAGCGCTAGCCTCCCCTGGAAAATCATGCTTCCCAGGCATGTCGTTCTGAGTTCTGTCCACGGTGCTTGACACTTGCCCAGGGAATACTCACAAATTGCCACGTTCTTAGGGGTATAGTGCTTGTGTTACAGGCAACCTGGGCTTTAGGTGCGCTGAGCAAAGGGTTTTGCAGTTAATTTGGTTTCAGCTCTCACCTAGAATCTGGACAAAAGGACCCCCGCGTGATGGGATTGTCTATTCGCAATCCCCACTAAAAGTGTTCACCAGGACACAGTCTTATCGGTCACCTGATGTGCAGCCCGTGCCTGGGGATGCAGAGCCCACTGTCCTCACCCAGTTCTGGGCCTGGGAAGTCAACAGTCCAACCTGACCCACACCTCCATCTCCCAAGCAGGGCAGCCTCCAGATTTCTGAATCTGTCCTCAACAATGGCTCTTTATCACCTCCTCCCACCTTGAACAGTGTTTTCTGAACTGTTTCTGGGATCATCAGCTCCTGGCCTTGTGCCCAGACTTTGGAGCCAAGGCTCCCCGGGGGATCTCGGGATCTGCTTCCCGCTATGGCTTTCCTGGATGGAGGGGCACCCCCCAAACCCCGGGTGCAGGCTCAGACCTCCTCTCTCTCTGTGCAGCACCTGTCTCCAGCTGCTCGAGTGACACCTGGACTGACGAAACCCAGACTGGGGATGCTGCCCAGTTAGAGTCAGGCAGAAACCCTCATCTGACACATTCTAGAAATTCCACCAAGATCAGCCCCAGGTCAGTTAGGACCACAGACTCAACTATCATGCAGGGGATTCTTCATGGCTTCTAAAATGCTTGTGAAAAGTTTATAAACTTTTCACTTCCCTCTTCTCATTTGCTTTTCACACTTCATGAGGCAGGCTAGGAAGACATTATCATCCACGTTTTAGAGGTCAGGGTATATGGGCTCTCAAAGACAGTTAAAAGGGAGTAAAACCAAGTCTAAGGTTTCAGCTCTCCAAGACCCTGGATCTTGTAATATACCAGAATCAGACAGAGGGAGGGAGGGAGGCAGGGAGGGGATTAGAAGATGGTCACCATGATGCTCAAAGGGTCTGAGTCTATCCTCAGCCTGTATCAGGCTGAGCCTTTGAACTTTCCTTTTGTGGACAACGCTCTCTAAAAAGAAGACTTCCCCGTCATGCTGGACCTTTTTTGATGGTGGAGCTGTGTATATTCTCACTTGCCATTTATCTCCTGGGTCAAGCACAGCTCTGACCATAGATCCGGTGTTGAGTGAATAAATGGATGACTGGCTGGATGGATAAAAGAAAATCTTGGATGGATGGATGAAGGGGTGGATGGATTTACAAGCAAGTGGCAGAGGTATGGCTGTTCTGTGTGTCCTGCAGGCTGGCATGCTCATTCTTGACTGTGTAAGACCCTGGAATAATCCCATCTGTCCCTTGCTCTGTGTCCTTTTTCTGTCTCTCTGGTCACATATGCTCTTCCTTAGATGCTCCTGGCTTCTTGGGCTCCAGGGAGCACTCCCATTCTTATTGCATATGGAGACGTCCTTTCCTCATCCTCACTACATTTGTGCCATCTTGGAATGAGACCGCTGGGTACTGGGATGTGTTTCTGAAGGCAGCTCTGCCTCCTTCTCCTTTTGGGGTGTCTCCTCTGAGTTGGGGGGCACATGAGCCAGGGTCCAGGAATCCAGAGGCTCTTCTTCCTGACCGCCAACTTGATTTTTCATTTTCCACCCATAGCCCTACTTCCACTCTCTCTGTGAACAAAAGACTCAGACTCCCAGACTCTTCTTTGATAGTCTCAGAACCAGCCTAGACCTCAGGAACCCCATTTTGTTCTTTACTTTTCTTTCTAAGAGAACCAGAGCTCAGAAAAGTAGGTGGTTTTGCCCAGGGTCCCGTGGCCCTTCAGTGACAGGCATCGGCCTGAAACTGCAGTGTCTGCCCACATTTTCTGAGCCCCTCTGGCCATTCTGTTCTCCTGTCACACCATGTGCCATTTTTTGGTTTTTCTTCAGAGTTTGGCCTAGAGGAATTTTGACATTTTGAGCATGGGGATGAGGGCCTTGGAATGTCACTGCGCCCATTCTGAGAGAAAGCCAATTTCCCCTTAGCTTGGTTCTTGCAAATAGCAAAGTTAATTAATCCCCTGTAAATAAACATTTGCGAACTGCAGCTCAATATAGTACTGACCAGGAATGCTTCCAAATGTGCATAAGATGAGATGATAAGGGGCCCGGGGCTGGTCATGTGACTGTTCATCTCCAAGTTGGGCTGGAGAATGTATCGACGTGATGGGAAAATCATTGGTTTGGGGGTTCATGAAGGTACAGGACTGGATCCCTGCTCTGCCACTGACTTGCTGAGACCTTTGGCACGTCATGAACACTCTGGACCCATGGTCCCGTGTGTAGAATGCAGTGAGGTTGCTGCTGAGGGCATCAGATGCCTGGTATGAGGCGGGTTCCCTGAGAAACATTCCATCAACGGTCCCCTCTGCCCTCCCTCTTCCCATCACCTTCTCTGCTTTCCAGTGTAGCTGGTGCCTTTAAATGCCGCTGATCTCCAGGGACTCCTGGGCTTTTAGAAACCTCTTTGGTTAATGAAGGTGTTGGGCAGGATTGAGCCAGACCATTTCCAGCTCCTTCTCATTTTTGATGGACTTACACAGGCCACTGATTTGCATCATCCACCTCCCCCTTTAATGAGCTCCTGTGCTCACAGTTAATGAACTAATTACTTCTGGGCAAAATCAGCATTAAGTTGCAAACCTGGTTTCTGCAGCCTCCGCCAGGCCAGTATTCTTTTGTCAAGTCAAAGAGAGGGTAGCAATGAGGAGGCTCCGTCAGATTCTGACAACAAATCATCAGAGATGTCCAAATCATCTGGGGAAATTTGAATAAAAATATCTCATTCAATGAGAATGACATCAAACAGGACAGGTATGTTTCTGGATCTTTCTTAAGATCCAGGATGAAGCTGAGCTGCAAGCTCTGACCTCCAGGTCACATTGCTTTCCCGGTCAGAAATACAGCTCTTCTTGAAGGCTATAGATTTTCCCCCCAAAATGACTCGATTAATGGCAATAAAATGGAGGTGTGCCAAATGGCCTGCTTTAAATTCAGATGATGGTGAGTAGACCATCTCTGAGCGACTGAAGGGAGCTTTATACACAAGGCACATCTTAATTGGGAGGAAAACTTTCCACACTTTGAAACAGTTAAGCCATTTGCCTAGGGAACACCTTTAAGTGATGTAGCACAAGGTTACTTGCCATAAAGGACTCCATTTTCATTCCTTCAGGACTCATTTACTGAGAGGCCCGAATGCAGGTTTCAGAGTTGACTGCCCTGGATTTGAACCCCAGCCTTGCCCCCATTAGACAGGTGTGTGCTGTGTGACAGTGCAGAAGTCACTTAGTCTCTTAGGGTCTTACTTTCCTCATTGATGACGCATGGAAGTTGATTAGGGCCCAATCACATTGAAATCACTGTGAGAGGATCTTTATGACAAGTGGATATATTTAATTACTCAACAAATATTTACTTCGACCATGGGAGAGACCATTGGTGCTCAAATCTCCATATCAGATCAGATCAGATCAGTCGCTCAGTCATGTCCAACTCTTTTCGACCCCATGAATCGCAGCACGCCAGGCCTCCCTGTCCATCACCAACTCCTGGAGTTCACTGAGACTCATGTCCATCAAGTCAGTGATGCCATCCAGCCATCTCATCCTCTGTCGTCCCCTTCTCCTCCTGCCCCCAATCCCTCCCAGCATCAGAGTCTTTTCCAATTAGTTAACTCTTCGCATGAGGTGGCCAAAGTACTGGAGTTTCAGCTTTAGCATCATTCCTTCCAAAGAACACCCAGGGCTGATCTCCTTCAGAATGGACTGGTTGGATCTCCTTGCAGTCCAAGGGACTCTCAAGAGTCTTCTCCAACACCACAGTTCAAAAGCATCAATTCTTTGGTGCTCAGCCTTCTTCACAGTCCAACTCTCACATCCATACATGACCACAGGAAAAACCATAGCCTTGACTAGACAAACCTTTGTTGGCAAAGTAATGTCTCTGCTTTTGAACATGCTATCTATGTTGGTCATAACTTTCCTTCGAAGGAGTAAGCTTCTTTTAATTTCATGGCTGCAGTCACCATCTGCAGTGATTTTGGAGCCCAGAAAAATAAAGTCTGACACTGCTCCTTATATTTCTCAGCTGCCCTTGGAGTTGAGTTGAAGCCATGCAAATGGGAATGTGTGTCTACGATGGGGCAGAGCCTTGGTTGACCTGGGTCCCCAGGTCACTGTGTGGAGCCAAGCTGTGTCAGTTTCCCAGTGCTGCTACCGTAACAAAGGACCACAGACAGGGGGGCTTAAAACAACAGAAATATACTGTCTTAGAGTTATGGAGGCTAAAAATCTGAAATCAAGGTTGAAATATGAAAACAACAGGGCCATGCTCGTCTGGGACTCTTGGGAGAGTCCTGCCTTGTTTCTTCCTAGCTTCTTGTGATGGCCATCAGTCCTTGGCTTTCCCTGGCGTGCAGCTGCATCACTCTCTGTCGCTTTTATCACGTGGTCCTCTCCTCTTTTTAAATGGACATGCGAGCATATTGGATTAGGGACCACCCCAATGACTAAATTCCAAGCTGATTACATCCCCAAAGACTTCATTTCCAAATGAGGGCACATTCACAGGTATTGGGAGTAGGACTTCATCACATCTTTTTTTTTTTTTTTTACGGAGTCACAATTGGACCCATAACATGCACTGATTTGTGTTGTGCAGACATACGTTGTGAGTGACATAGTAATCTTTGTCATGTTAAGCCAGTGAGATATGGGAGTTCATTTTGCCTGTCCTGACTAACACAAGTAGTTGATTGATGCCAGCACCATACCAAGGGCTGGAGATAAAATATTTAACAAGGTATAAATAGTCCATTTAGTGCCTGGCAAAGAGAAAGTGCTCAATACAAGATAACTATTAAAATTATGACTTTAGGATGTGAAAAAAATTTAGTTATCCAATCAAAATCACAATAAAATATCACTTCACACCCATTTGAACTATCACCAAAAAAATGAGAGATAACAAGTGTTGGTGAGCATGTGGAGAAAAGGGGACACTTGTACGCTGGTGAAGTTGCAAAATGGTGCAGCCGCTACATTTCAATATAGGGGGTTCCTCAAAAAATTAAAAATAGAGGTACCGTATGATCCAGCAGTTCTGCATCTGGGTATTTATTTGAAGAAGATGAAAACACTAACTTAAACAGATATATGTGACCCCATATTCAATGCTGCAATAGACAATAGGCAAGATATGGCAGCAATCAAAGTGTCCATTGATGGATAAATGGATAAAGAAAATATTATATATAGAATACTATATATACATAATGTATGACTATTATTCATCCATAAGAAAGGAGTAAATCTTGACATTTCTGACAATATACATGGACATTTGAGAACATTATGCTAAGTGAAATAGTGAGAGTTGCTTAGTCATGTCTGACTCTTTGCAATCCCATGACTATACAGTCCATGGAATTCTCCAGACCAGAATACTGGAGTGGGTAGCCTTTCCCTTCCCTAGGGGATCTTCCCAACCCAGGGATTGAACCCAGATCTCCCACATTGCTCGTAGATTCCTTACCAGCTGAGCCACAAAGGAAGCCCAAGTGAAGTAAGTCAGAGACAAATACTTATACTTGCAAAAAAAATCAAAGTCATAGATAGTACAAATTGGTGGTTGTCAGAGGTTGGGGGATTGGGAAAATGAGTATAAAAAGCAAAAACTGCCACTTATAAATAAGTTCTAGAGATGTAGTGCACAGTGTCGTGACAATAGTTAATGGTACTATATCATATATTTTTAAGTTGCTATGAGATTAAGTCTTAAAGGTTCCCAACAAGAAAAACAACTGTAACTACCTGAGGCAATGGATGTTAACTAAACCTATTATGGTAATCATTTCCAATATGTTCAGTTCAGTTCAGTTCAGTCGCTCAGTCGTGCCCGATTCTTTGTGACCCCATGAACTGCAGCATACCAGGCCTCCCTGTCCATCACCAACTCCCAGAGTCCATCCAAACCCATGTCCATGGAGTCGGTGATGCCATCCAACCATCTCATCCTCTGTCATCCCCTTCTCCTCCTGCCCTCAATCTTTCCCAGCATCAGGGTCTTTTCCAATGAGTTAGTTCTTCTCATCAGGTGGCCAAAGTATTGGAGTTTCAGCTTCAGCGTCAGTCCTTCCAATGAACACCCAGGCTGATCTCCTTTAGGATGGACTGGTTGGATTTCCTTGCAGTCCAAGGGACTCTCAAGAGTCTTCTCCAACACCACAGTTCAAAAGCATCAATTCTTTGAGGCTCAGCTTTCTTTATAGTCCAAGTCTCTCATCCATACATGACCACTGGAAAAACCATGGCCTTGACTAGATGGACCTTTGTTGGCAAAGTAATGTCTCTGCTTTTTAATACACTGTCTAGGTTGGTCATAACTTTCCTTCTATATCAAATCATTGTGTCATTCACTTAAAACCAATACAACGAAGATGAGATCTCTTGCTGACTGGGCTTCCCAGGTGGCTCAGTGGTGAAGAATCCATTTGCCAATGCAGGGGAAGTGGGTTTGATCCCTAGTTTTGGAAAGGTCCCCTGGAGAAGGAAATAGCAACCCATTCCAGTATTCTTGCCTGGAAAATCCCTTCGACTGAGGAGACTTGCAGGCTCCAGTCAATAAGATCACAAATAGTTGACAGGACTGAGCATGCACACACGCCCTTGTTGACTTGCCTTGGCCAAAGCAAGTCACATTTCCAAGCTCAAAATCAAGGGGTGGGGATACAGGAAAAGATTAAAAGTTAAAGATAACTATTCAATATACTATACTCATTATATGGATGAGGACATTGATGGTAAAAGAGATGAAATAACTTGCTTGATATCAAAAAGCTGTTGAAAGATAGAGCCTGGATTAAGTTTAAGGTCTCTCTAACTCTGGTCCCTACCCAGGTCAGTCTTCTCCCTCAGGCAACATTAACATTTGGCAACATCTGCTGAAGCTGAAGCTCCAATACTTTGGCCACCTGATGCAAAGAACTGACTCCTTGGAAAAGACCCTCATGCTGGGAAAGATTGAAGGTGGGAGGAGAAGGGGACAGCAGAGAATGAGATGGCTGGATGGCAGCACGGACTCAATGGACATGAGTTTGAGTAAACTCCAGGAGTTGGTGATGGACAGGGAGGCCTGGTGTGCTGCAGGCCATGGGGTCACAAAGAGTTGGACATGACTGAGCAACTGAACTGAACTGGGGACATTTCTAGTTGTCCCAATACAGGAAGGGGACATTATATCAGCCTCTGATTGGTCGAGGATGCTGCTAAACTCCTATAATAAGCAAGTCAGCTCCCAACAAAGACTCATTCAACTTCAAATATCAACAGTGCCAAGAATGGGAAACCCTGCTCCAAACCTGGTCCTCTTTTCTGTTCTACCTGACCACCTTCCCGAAGTAGAAAGATCTGATTGGATATGTCCCAAGCTCAGAGAATCTTCCTATACCAGATATGAAACTGATGCTCCCATTTGGCTCTTAACATATTTATTTTACCACTCGTGTGCTTAATCACTTATTCATTTGATAGGCTTTTTTTTTTTTTTTTTAAGTCACTTTCATGCACAAGATTCTTACCTTTCCATTGAGACTGTGATGTTTCTTGGCACTTGGCTCTCTTTTTCTGTGTCTTTCCATCTGTACTACCATGCCTGCTGTTGAAACCCATCCTTGAAGGTTTAATTAACCCCATGCTGGGCACACAGGACGCTCTGACTCTACGCCACAACTGTACTCTCACTGTAGAAACTGTAGCAGCGGACTTGCTTTTTTCCCAGCCCCGCCACACACACTCACCGTTCCCCAACATTATGTCCTGTAACCCATTTCTTTTCTGCAATATTTAATTATCTTTCATATATAAAACACTCCTTACTGAATAAAATATTCAGACAACTCATTTGACGGGAGAAGCAAACAGTAATATGTAGCATTTCATTTGTTTTTTCATTAAATCGAGCATGACCATTGTTGGCGCCTGGGAGTTTATGATCTCGGCTCTGACACTCTGACATTACTCATCTATTCATAGTCAGTTTGAGCACTAAGGAAGTGCCTCATTTTCTCTCTATTTACATTAGTCAAATAAATTCATCTTTTATTTCATTGAGCTGAATGCCTCCATCTGTGGGGCTGCTTATGAGCCCCATGATTTTATTTTTTATTTATTTCATTACTGATTTTTTTTTCCTCTGCTGCTGCCTTCTCATTAAAATGTCTTTTAGCTTTTAGACAAGCAGGCAGAAAAGGATTAATTAAAGTCTCTCTGATTCTCTGATATTGCGGAATGGAGAAATATCAGGTTCAGCCTTTCAACCCATTATAGACTAAAGTGCGTGATGGGTCGAGCCGTATAAGGACCTGAATTGTGTAAATTCGTTCAAAGTTAAAAACTTAGTGAATTAAACCACACCTACAGGCTGCTCACCTGGTCCCCATCGGGGATGCTGAGATGATTAGAAGCCAGCGTATAGGGCACAGGCTGGTAGCAGAATCTAAGTTCTAGGATGGTTGTGTTTGGACTGCATCATGCTGTTTAGATGGAATAGACCTTGCTGCAAATTTTCATTTTCATAGATAGCCCATAGTACTTTGTTTCTATTTATTTAATCAGCCTTCTACTAGTGTATAAAACACGTAGATCATTAAGTATGTGCTGTAAACCAGACACCCTGACCAAGCCTAGTTTATACACAGAGTCTTTTTTTTTCATTCTCTCAACCACCCTGAGAATTTAAAGAGTCTTTTGGTTTTGCTTTTAAATATGGGATATAATTAGATAAAGTAAAATGCATAAACTTTAAGTATGAAGTTTTGTAAGTTTTGACAAATTGCCATGCCTGTGTAACTCATAATACTACCAAGTTATTAAACATTTCTCTCACCTTAGAAAGCTCCCTTATGTACCTTCCCAGGTAAATTCTGCCAAGACCTTCCATCGCAGAAACTGTCATTCACATTTTTCATCTTTACTGAGGTATAACTGGCAAAAAGTTTTATGTATTTAAGGTGTACAATGTGATATTTTGATAAATGACACATATTGATACATGTATACATTGTGAAATAATTACTACAAATTAACATAATCATCACTTCATACAGTCATCTGTGTGTGTGTGGTAAGAACATGTGAGATCCACCCTGTAAGCCAGTTGTAATAATGTCGTATCATAGTATTAATTACGGTTGTCATGCTGTATATCAAGTTTCAGAATTTATTCATCCTGCATAACTGAAGCTTTGCACCCTTTAACCAACATCTCCCCATTTCCACCCTACTTGGCCCCTGGCATCCACTGTTCTCCTCTCTGCTTTTAGGAGTTTGACTGTTTCAGATTCTACGTATAAGTGAGATCATGCAGTATTTCTCTTTCTGTGTCTGGCTTGTCTCATTTAGTATAATGTCCCTTAGGTTCCTTCATATTTTTGCGAATGTCAGGATTTCTTTCTTCTTTATGGCCTAGTAATATCCCTCTGTGTGTGTGTCACATTTATTTATCCATTCATTTGTTGGTAGACATGTAAGTTGATTCTGTATCTTGGTAATTGTAAATAGTACAGCTATGGCCATCTTTGAGATACTGATTTCATTTCCTTTGGGACAAATATCCTGATTTTTTTTAAACAGGCAAAGGATTTGAATAGACATTTTTAAAAAGAAAACACGCAAATGGCCAACAGGTATATGAGAAGGTGCTCAGCATCACTAATCACCAGGGAAATGAGAATCAAAGGCTCCACAAGATTTAACCTCATACCTGTCAGAATGGCCATCATCAAAAAGACAAAGGTAACAAGTGTTTCCAAGAAAAGGGAAAACTCATACAGTGGTAGTGGGAATGTAAATTGATATAACCACTATGGAGAACAGTATGAAGGTTCCTTAAAAAAAATTAAAAAATAGAACTATCATGTGATCCAGCAACTACTTATTTTTGAGAAAGTAAAATTTTACTAGAGCAAGCATGGGTTTGGGAAAACTTATGTGAAACTTTCCTTAATGTGGCTATGCTGTTTATTTTGCAACATTAAAAACAATGTTATTTCCAGGTACTTATATAAAATTACTGATGAGCTATTTCATCTGAAATTTAAATCAAGTCTTATTTTGGCATGAATGACATAACTGCTGTTTGGGTTTCTCTCACCACTGGTCGTCTTTATCTGGTGGAGAATGTCATGTAAATGATTCTTTTGTGTCTAGATTTTGTCACTTATTATATTGATTTTGGGATTTATCATCCTGTTGTGTGTCAGGGCTTCATTTTTTTTCTTGTTGCTTAGTCATAATCCATTGTGTGAGTAGAGCATAATTTATCTGTTTTTCTATTCATGTTCATTTCCAAAACTAGTTGTTTCTAGTTTTTAGCTGTTACGAGTGAAGAAAAGCACATGTCATTCTATAAATTCTGGTGATTAAACACCTATGGATGGTTTTGCTTAGCAACTTGGTAGTGCTATAGATTGAACATTTGTGTTCCCTACCCCTATATTCTTATGTTAAAACCCCAAACCCTTGAACCTTTGGGAGTCAATTAGGTCATGAGGATGAAACTCTAATAATGGGATTCAGTTCGGTTCAGTTCAGTCGCTCAGTCATGTCCGACTCTTTGCGACCCCATGAACCACAGCACGCCAGGTCTCCCTGTTCATCACCAACTCCTGGAGTCCACCCAAACCCATGTCCATTGATTTGGTGACGCCATCCAGCCATCTCATCCTCTGTCGTCCCCTTCTCCTCCTGCCCTCAATCTTCCCCAGCATCAGGGTCTTTTCCAATGAGTCAGCTCCTCACATCAGGTGGCCAAAGTATTGGAGTTTCAGCTTCAACATCATTCCTTCCAATGAACACCCAGGACTGATCTCCTTTAGGATGGACTGGGTGGATCTCCTTGCAGTCCAGGGGACTCTCAAGAGTCTTCTCCAACACCATAGTTCAAAAGCATCAATTCTTCTGCGCTCAGCTTTCTTTACAGAAGAGACATAGAGAGATGACCTTTCATTCTCCGCCATGCAAGGAGACAACAAGAAAACAACCCTCTGCAAACCAAATGGAGGGACTTCACATCAGCTGGCTTCTTGGTTTCGGATTTCCCAACCTCCAAACCTGTGCAAATAAACATTTGTTACTTAAGCCACCCAGTCTACTATAATTTGTTACACACCCAAAGATGACTAAGACAGGTAGTATGTGATTGATTCATGAGAAGCTGCCAAGCACTTTTCCAAAGTCATCTTCTATTTCACACTTTCACCTCCAATGCATGAACGTTCTGTTTGTTCCATAGCCTCACCAAGGTTTAGTGTTATCAGCCTTTTTAACTTTGCCCTTCTCTTGGGCATGTTGTAATTCCTATGTGGTTTTTATTTGTATTTCTGGGATGCCATGTTCCTACTAGCCATTCACTATCTTCCTTTGTAGACTATATGCTCAAGTTTTTGCCTATTATATTACTGAGTTGTGGAATTTCTCTTTATTTCTGGATACAGATGCTTCATTGTATGCATGTACTGCATATAAATATTCTTTCACATTTATATCTTGGTCCATGGCTTGGCTATTCTTTTGCTTAACGGTGTCTCTTTTTAAATTAATTATTATTGGAGTATAGTTGATTTACAGTGTTGTGTTAGTTTCAGGTGTACAGCAAAGTCAATCTTTTATACATATGCATATATCCACTCTTTATAGATTCTTCTCCCATATAGTCATTACAGAGAATTGAATAGAGTTCTCTGTGCTATACAGTGGGTCCTTATTAGTTATCTATTTTATATGTAGAAGTGTTTATGTGTCAATCCTAGTCTCCCAATTTATCCCTCCCCCCTTTCCACTTGGTAACCATAAGTGGCTACCATAGATGTTTTCTACATGTATGACTCTATTTCTGTTTGGTAAATAAGTTCATAGGTATCAGTTTTTCAGATTCCACATGTGAGCCATATCATATCATATATGTTTTTGTCTTATTTACTTCACTCAGTATGACAGTCTCTAGATCCACCTATGTTGCTGTAAATGGCATGATTTCATTCTTTTTTGGGGCTGAGTAGTATTCCATTGCACACATGTAACACATTGTCTTTATCCATGTTCATCTGTCTATGAATGTTTAGTTGCTTCCATGTCTTGGCTGTTGTAATTAGTGTTGCTATGGACTTTGGTGTGCATGCATCTTTTCAAATTATGGTTTTCCCTGGGTACATGCCCAGGAGTGGGATGACTGGATCACATGGCAGCTCTATTTTTAGTTTTTAAAGGAATCTCTATTCTATTCTCCACAGTGGCTGGTGTCTTTTGATGAAGAGAAGTTTTGATTATCTTGAAGTTCAACTTTTCCATGTTTCTCCCGGTCAGTACTTTTTGTATGTTAAGAAATCATCGCCTAACCTAAAGTCAGAGATCCTCACCTACTATATTTTCTTCTGTAATTTTATCTTTCATGTAGGTTCTCATTTATGATTGGTCTTGATTAGCTTTTTGTATATGAGAAAAGGATTGTGTGAGAGAGGTTGACATTATATTTTTTAATGTAGAGATCAGATTACTTGGGAATGTTGTTAAAAAGGACTTTCCTTTTGAGGCATAGGGAAATTTGTTGTCAACCAGTTTTTTTTTTTTTTTTTTAAACAGTTGAAAATACAAGGCACAAACATGTTAACTTATTTTTCTAAGATCACATAGCTCATAAGTGACAGAGCCTGGATTAGACACAATTTTGCCTCTAGGTCACAGACACTTATTATTACTCCATACTCCCCAAAAGAATGACCTTGTTTCTCATTGGGTCTGTAAAGAGACTTGGAGGTGTAGTCATTGTTTACTGGAGTGATTCAGCAATTTTGACCAAATGTGCTGGTCAGATGACTGGCTAGACTGAAGTTTGTTTTCAGTTCCATTCATCTGGCTTGGATTTTCAGCTTGAGCTGATAGAATCAGCTTATGTGTTTATGTGTTTGGGATCATGTGTGGACTCATACATTAGGTCTTTTTATAAAAACAACTGCTCATTCAAATGTTCTGGTTCACACTGACCCACAATTCTGTTGTTGTTGTTGCTCTTTTCTGACCCCCTATTGATTGCTTGACTTTAATACAAGCTTATTAACTATCAACTATGTGCCAAACAATGAACAAACACAAAGTTGACTAAGATATTCCCTTCTCAAGGACCTCTGTGGTCAGGCAGTGAGACACATTTGTCTGCCCCCCTGGGGCATTCAGAAAGGATTTAGATGGGAAATATGCGAAAGAGTGAGAGGGCATACAATCGGATCACAGAGAAGTATCTGATGGGGACAGAGAAAGCTTGCTTAAAACATAGACTTCAACTAATTCATTTGTGAACATTTTTGAAGGAGTTTGATTCCGTATTAATGGCATTTTTCCTTTTTGCTAATAAATTCTCAACTAAAAATGTTTTTACTACTTAAGGTAAGATGTCATGAGTAATAGCCACCCCCAAACAATTAGACATTTGATTGTGTCTCTGTGGATATTTTGGTCCTCAACCCAGGTATTTATTTAATTTTCCACATTTGGGAAACAAAGGTTCCTGTCCCTTTTCCTAAATTGTGAATGGCGGTTGTGGTGTTTTCTTGTTTCGAACATCAGCGGTGAGTCACTGCCATGACTCAGGGGTTAATATAGATTTGTCCTTTTAGAACGTCTACTGTTTCTTTCTGTAGTGTGTAAGGACTTCAGTCAGACACCCTGACCAGTGATCGAGCATCTGAACAAATCCGTCACTTCACCATAATCAACTGACCCTACCTTGAAGACTGTGATGTGTTAGGAGAGCTGATGCGGTGAGCAGCCAGCAGCTACATAATCCTGGGGCTGCGGAGAGAAATTACAGGAAGGGGTGAGCTCCAGTTACCCAAGTGCATTCACCAGCTGGACATTCACTGTGACATTTTCTTGCTACAACCCTTCTGAGGTCCCACAGGTACTATTCTTCTTTCTAATCTATAGTGTCCTCCTGGAGAGAGTTATTTTGAATTTTGCCTCTGAACCTGCTGCTCATGACTGTGAAGAAAGTGGTGGTTGTAGAGAACACGTCCCCATGCCCTGGTTGTATACAGGTTCAGGCCTGGAAGGTATTTCAGAAGTCTCTTCTCTTGAAGCCATTTTTTGATAACTTCCAACCTCTGGGCAGCTCTGGGCTAAGTGGTTTCCGTTGTCTGTTTCAGCCTCCGAAACAGCTCACATTACCTTCGGGGCACACCCTTCCTTTTTTGGCAGGTCCAAACTGAACCCAGTTGGCCTTGTGTCATGCTGACATCTGTTCCCTGGACTTTTCACCCAGTGGCCCCGAGTCTGCCATCTGGGATTACAAAGAACTCCCTCCAAACGCAGTTCCATAAGGTGGTTTTTATATCCCTTGGTGTCTCCTCTTTCTCCGCCTAGCACAAGGCTCTCTCACCTGTTTCTGTTCCTAAGGGGCAGTGTAACATGACACCTTTCCTCAGGGCTCTGGAATGCTCTGGCCTCTCCAGCCCACCAGATGCCCTCCTTTTTTATTTCCATGTATTCTTTTGAAAATGTTCATTTCACAACTATATTCCCTTTCTAAAAAATTCAGATGGTTTAGATGAAGGAATACTTCTTCTGACCCAGAAGCCAGCCTTCTCAGAACTGGGGGAGGATACCCTCTAGCCAACAAAGGTCCAAATAGTCAAAGCCATGGTCTTTCCAGTAGTCATACACGGACGTGAGAGTTGGACCATAAAGAAGGCTGAACGCCAAAGAATTGATGCTTTCCTATATGGTGCTGGAGGAGACGCTTGAGAGTCCCTTGGACAACAAAGAGATCAAACCAGCCAATCCTAAAGGAAATCAATCCTGAATACTCTTTGGAAGGAGTGATGCTGAAGTTGAAGCTCCAACACTTTGGCCACTTGATGAGAAGAGCCGATTCATCAGAAAAAAACCCTGATGCTGGGGAAGATTGAAGGCAGAAGGGGCTGACAGAGGATGAGATGGTTGGATAGCATCACAGATTCAATGGAATGAACTTGGGCACACTCTGGGAGATAGTGAGGGACAGCAAGGCCTGGCGTCCTGCAGTCCATGGTGTTGCACAGAGTCAGACATCATTGAACAACAACGACAACAATCCTCTATCAGGACCACCTGCATCTCAGCTCACCTCCTCCTTGTACCTGCTGTAGGGTGTGCCTGACCCCAAGCCTCAGTTTCCTTGGCTGAACAATGGGCATGATGGGGGGAGTAGAGACATCATAAAGCCTTTAATAGTATACTTGGCATATTATAAGTCCTCAATAAATGTAAGTTCTCACAACTAAAGCTTTAAATATTTTTCTATTCTTTTGTACATATAAGTAGAAATAAAAATAGAGGGTAAATTTTCGTGTATACTGGGTCATCCTCTAATTAGAGAATATTGCGTCTTTTTTCTTTCTTCAACTTATCTTATACATTTTTCCATGTAAACATCTCCTGGATGAATGTACCATAATTCATTTATACCTTCTCTTGATGGATAGCTTTGTTTTTTAATGTTTTCGTTTGATAGTATCCAATAGGAAGAGGTGAACTCTACGAATAGAAAAATGGACATGAGGTATAAACATAAACAGGCAGTTAGCAATAGAGGACCTGCAAGTGTCCATAAACATATTAAAAATATAATTAACTTACAGTTAATTAAGGAAATTAAAACAATTATAATGAAATGTGAGTTTTGTTTGTTCTGTTTTGCTCATATAATTACTGATGTTAAAAAGACTATTGGGAACTTCCCTGGTGGTACAGTGGATAAGAATCCACTTGCAAATGCCAGAGACATGTGTTTGATCTCTGGTCCAAGAAGGTGCCATGGAGAAGCTAAGTCCATGCTCCACGACTACTGAAGTGCACACTCTAGGGGCCATGGTCCACGACAAGAGAAACCACTACCCTGAGAGGCCAGCACACTGCAACTTCAGAGTAGCCCCCATTCTCTCAACTAGAAAAAGCCTTCATGCAACAATGAAGACCCAGGGCAACCAAAAATAAATTCAGTACATTTCAAAAAAGACTGTTGGTATCCACTGTTGGAGAGATTTTGGTCAAGTAGATACTGTTTTATACTATTGATGGGAATGTTAACTATTATAGTCTCTCTGAATGGAAATGAATACTTTTCTTATTGATTTGTTGGAGTTCTTTATATGTTAAAGATATTAAGAATTTGCTATTTGTCCAACAAATATTTCTCTTACTTTTATTTTTTTTTAAATTTATTTATTTTAATTGGAGGCTAACTACAATATTGTAAATTTCCCTTTTAATTTTGTAAATGCTGAGCTTTATTTAAAACTTTTATTTTAACATAGTTAAATGTGCTGATTTTCACATTATGACTTCTGGTTTTGAGGGCTTATTTAAGAAGCTTCTTTCTATCCCAATCTTGCAAAACTATAATTTATTTCCTACTAATTCACCCTACAGTTTCCCAGATGGCACAGTGGTAAGGAATCTGCCTGCTAATGCAGGATATGCAAGAGAATGGGTTTGATCCCTGGGTCAGGAAGATCCCCTGGAGTAGGAAATGGCAACCTGCTCCAATATTCTTGCCTGGAAAATTCCATGGACAGAGGAGCCTGGTGGGCTACAGTCAATGTGGTTGCAAAGAGTGGGACACAGCTGTGTGCACACATGCAATGATGCATCTTATAATTTATTACCACACGTTTGGCTTTCTAACCCATTAATTGTTATATGTATGAAGCAGGCAATGGTAGGTTTATCCAAGAGCTAGTGATTGATCTCAAACCATTTATTGACTATTCTGTGATTTTACTATTGATTTGAAATATCATTTTTATGTTTATCATATATGGAACTGTTCTACAGGCATGTATTATCTTCATATTCACATATAAATTCATAAGTGATAACAGTGAGTGACTTTCATGATTCCTTTCACAGGTTTCCACATCTGATTTCAATGCAGAATCCATGTTTGTCTCAGAACTAGTTGGGATGCTTCTATCTTTTTCTCTGTTCTTGCAAAGTTAATTAACCACAAAAATTACCTCTTATTTGAAGATAGGAATTATTTACCCATGGGCTATTGGACAAGATATTTTTTAATCAACTTTACCGAGGTGCAATTGATATACAGTGTGTTTAGTTCACTGAGTATTGAAAATATAAATACTCATACAAACACTAATATGATCAAGATGAAAATTCAAACTTTAAAAAGATTTTCCCATATTCATTTATAGTTAATCTCCCAACACCTGGCCTTTCTCAATCCATTCTTTATAGCTTAGTTTTACATTATAGTTTCATATAATAATAACAGACATGTTCTTTTGTGTCTTGTTTCTTTCACAAGGCATAGTAGTTTTGAAAGTAATTGATGCTGTGACTTACATTAGTAATTTGTTTCTTTTCATTGCTGAATATTATTTCACTGCGTGGATATATCATTGCTTGTTAATCCATTTCTTTGTTGATGGACATTTGGGTTGTTGCCAGTTTCAGGTTATTATGAATGCAGCTACTATAAATAATGGTATTCAATTTTTGTATACACATGTGTTTTCATTTTTTTCTGAGCAAATACCCAGGAGTAGGATTACTTGTCACTTGAGAAGTTAGTGCTGAACTTTACGTGAAAATGTCAAACTCTTTCCCCAGTTTTTCACACTTTTTTTGCATTTCCCTCCACATTATATGCAAGTTCTAGTTGCTTCACATTCTTCTCAATAATGGATATTGTCGGTCTTTCTAAGTGTCGCCATTTTGTCAGGTAAGTAGAAATACACAATTGTGACTTTAAATTGCATTCCCTTAATGACTAATTGTATTGAATGCATGCATATCTTATTATAGGTTATTGGTATAGCTTCACTGGTATTTAAATCTTTGCCTTTTGTTTTCCTTTGTTGTTTATTTTCTTAATAGAGGTAACAGTTATTTTGTATACTTTTGCAAATAATTGCAAGTAATTTGTCAGAAGTGTGCATTGAGAATCTTTTCTCCCTGTCAATTACTGTTTCATTTCCTTAAATGTCGTCCAAAGAGCAAAAGGTTTTAATTTTGCTGAAAGCCAAGCACTGCTTGGGGATGGCTTTTAAAATGTTTTTTTAACACTTCTGATAACTTCTTTACCTTCTTAAATTGATTTGGTAATTTGTATTTTCCTTGATAATCATTCATTGCATTAAACTTTCCAAATTTTAAAAATAAATGATCATATAAGCTTTTTTAAAAATTGTCCTCCGATTCCATACTCTTATACAATCTCTTATTACTGATATTATTCATTTTTTCTTCACTGGGATTTCCAAAAAAATATTTAGCTATTTTATTCGTGTTTTCAAGTAATCTATTTCAGGTTTTATTGATTAAACTCTCATTTTTTTTTCCTATGTAGGACATTCCTGTTTTAAAATTGATTTATTCTTTTCTTCTAATTCGTTTAGATTAATTTTATGTTCCTGTTAGCATTTGAAGTAAAAATCTCAATTCACTTTTTTCCAGTCCTTATTTTATACTAAATGTAGTTATGGTTAGAAGTTTTCTATTTTTGAATGTATCTTTCAATCATATCTTTTGGGATTTATTATTTTTGTAGTTTTTAAAATTTTTGTTCATTTCTAAAATGTATTTTTTCCTGTTTTAATGTGCCTGTTAACTTAAGAGATATATAGGGGGGTGTTTATTTTCAATTAAATGTGAGAATAACTTATTTTGATTTTTCTTATAGTTCTTATATTTAAAAAACACTATGATCAGATATATTTCTTCCTACTTGCTATTTTTGTGAAGATATTAATATCTTATTTGACACATCCTCCATGGTCAATTTTATGTTTGTGTCAGAAGAGTTTGAAAATATTAATATTTTTTGTTTGTCATTGCATGTTAATGGTGTACTAAACTTTTAAAAATATCATCACTTATATTCTGCTTATTTACAACATTTGATCTGATAGGTATGTCTTAAAATATTGTATTATAATTGTGGATTTTTAAGTTGTTCTCTTCATCTACAGCAGGTTTTGTTTTATGTAGTTGGAGTTTTATTACTAAATGTGTGACTATTCTTCTTAATGGAGTGTGATGTTTAATAATATTTAAATTCCATGTTGTCCTATTTAATAGTTTTGACTTAAATTGGTGTGTTGTCTGATACATAATTTTCTTCACTTCTTTTATTTAGGCATTGGCTAGTTTCTCTTTCTCCATCTGTCTGCTTTCAGGCTTTCCCCTGGCATTTTATTTCAGGAGCATGTCTTATAACATAGCTGGATTTTTCTTCAATTTTCCTTTTTTAAAAACCCACTCAGAAAATCTCTATCTTTTCATAGGAAGATTTGACTCATTTATATTTTTTGTAATTATTGGTGCTTTATTTGTTGATGCTCTTGATTTCTATTTATCCTGCTTTATTTTTTTCTTTCCAGAATGTGTTTGCTGTACTGGTTTTACATTTATCATGTCATTGCCTTCCTTTAGAGTATTAGAACATACGTGTACCCTACTTTAAGCAATTATTCATAAAGAAAACAACAACATGTTAGACTACATCAGATTATGGCAAGTGAAGCCCAGAATTTTAAGGACAAAGAAACATTGTAGCAATTGCAATCCCAATAAGACAGCTGTTAGTAGAAAACCCAAATTGATTTTCATTAATTTATTCACATGAAAGTATTTACTGAATATCTGTTATGTATCATGTGCATCTCTAGGCTCTAGGAGATAAAAGACATCGAATAAGACACAATGATAATTTTCAAGGAAGCTGTTGCCCCAGGAAAGACAGAAACAAAAGCAGTCTGATTTTCTCAGTGAATCCCATAATTAGGCATGGGCTATATGAGGTCATCTAAAATGTCGATGCTCATTCTTGCCATCTCCTGTTTGACCACTTCCAATTTACCTTGATTCATGGACCTAACATTCCAGGTTCCTATGTAATATTGTTCTTTACAGCGTCAGACTTTGCTTGCATTACCAGTCACATCCACAACTGGGTGTTGTTTTCACTTTGGCTCGTTTCTTCATTCTTTCTGGAGTTATTTATTCACTCTTCTCCAGTAGCATATTGGGCACCAATATGGGAGTTCATCTTTCAGTGTCCTACCTTTTTGCCTTTTCATACTGTTCATGGGGTTCTCAAGGCAAGAAGACTAACATAGTTTCCATTCCCTTCTCCAGTGGATCACATTTTTTCAGAACTCTCTACCATGACCCATCCATCTTGGGTGGCCCTACATGGTATGGCTTATAGTTTCACTGAGTTAGACAAGGCTGTGGTTTTAGGAACTTTAGGAATCAGTGAACTAAGTTTATGAATTTAATCCATGAAATTAAAAGATGCTTGCTCCTTGGAAGAAAAGTTATGACCAACCTAGACAGCATATTAAAAAGCAGAGACATTGCTTTGCTGACAAAAGTCCATCTAGTCAAATCTATGGTTTTTCCAGTAATCATATATGGATGTGAGAGTTGGACTATACAGAAGGTTGAACACTGAAGAATTAATGCTTTTGAACTGTAGTGTTGGAAAAGATTCTTGAGAGTCCCTTGGACTGCAAGGAGATAAACCCAATCAATCCAAAATGAAATCAACCCTGAAAACTCATTGGAAGGACTGATGCTGAAACTTAAACTCCAATATTTTGGCCACCTAATCTGAAGAACTGACTCATTGAAAAAGACCCTGTTGCTAGGAAAGATTGAAGGCTGGAGGAGAAGGGGACGACAAAGGATGAGATGGTTGGATGGCATCACTGAATTGATAGACATGAGTTTGAGCAAGCTCTGGGGAGTTGGTAATGAACAGGGAAGCCTGGCATGCTGCAGCTCATGGGGTCACAAAGAGTTGGACATGACTGAGCTGCTGAATTGAACTGAGCGGAGTTATGGGGCTGGATCATACTTGAAATGGAAGATTCCAGGCATTAAGTCTTGAAAACAGGCAGATCACAATGACTTGAAATCTTTTCAGCAATAAGGAATTAATGCAACAAAATCATAAGGTCAAGTGCAGGGGTAGGATAAACATTGCTGGACCAGGAAGGATCTTTTCAAGGTCAGTTACAGATTAGAAGCAGTATTAGGCCTCCTTTTTAGGGAGGGAGAAATAAGAATTTGGAGCTTAGGTGTGTCATTTGAGCTAGTCATCACTATCAGGGAAGATGACACAAAGGAACATATATTCTGGAACCCTCTGTATTGCAGTCATTCTGCATGCAATATTCCCCTGAATCCCTACAACAGGCCTCGGTGACCCTATCACCACTTCAAAGATTGGGAAGCTGAGATTCAGAGAAATGAATAAAACCATAAAAATCAATGGCATGGGGTTAAGAAGTGATTGCCACAAACTCAGACCTCCCAGGCCAATGGGCTGTGTGTTTTTTTGAAAGGGAAGCTTTCTGTTTCTTTAAAAATACATGACGCTTGCTCCCCACCCTAAGTAACTTGGACAGTAATTGTCCTGCAGGGTTTTAAATAGACCATGAGTGTTGCCAGGACAGACCTTCTGGAGGAAGGCTGCAGCAGAGTGAGTGCTGTCCATGTGACCACAAAACCACAGTGATGAGGTTTATGTCAGACCTCGAGTGCAGTCCCATTCATAACCACCTGCAGATGACCTCATGGGAGTGGTCTACTGGCCACAGAATACCAAAGCTTAACCCCAGAGGCCCCCTTTCTGGGAGCTCCCAGCTCTGGCACTGAGGAGCTAGGACCAGAGGTTTCCATTTTCCTATTTTTAAGGGGCTTGTTTAAATGTTCCCACGAACCAGACAGCTCCTTGGAACTTGAGGAGGGCCTCCCTGCCTCCCTCTGTGCTCTCCTTGAGGCTGGCATTGTGTGTTTATTGTCCCAAAGATTGCATAGACCTTAGTAGGTGCCCGAGATGCCCGCTCAAATGAATGAGTGAAAACTAAAGAAAACACAGTCTAAGACCTTAGAATCTAGTTTTCACTGCCTCATGTCATGTGGCCTTGTAGGCAGAGGGATCCCAGTTCCCCTTCCTTCTGCACCCAATGTGTCTCCACCTTCTCACTGCACAAGTCCTTACCGTTGTTATTGAACCCCTGTGGGGCCTGACCCCTCCCACTCTAGCTGGCATTATCCATTAGCAAGAGGGTAGCTTAAAGCTAGAAATGCTAGGTTTGAGGGTAGATGCAATTCCTAGGTAGATTGTGCTTCAAATTACCCTATGGTCTGGATGGGAGAGGAGAAGAGACAGGGTAGATTGCTGCTGATTAAATAATGTTTCTCTTTATCATGGACCTTTGCCTCTCAAGATGAAGACTTTCAATGCATGTTCTGGGAGTGAGTTGCTGCCGCTAATAGCCGTAAGTCTTAATGCTTTATGGCCAGGCATGAGAATGTTAAGTAACACCAGAAGAACCATTATGGAATTTAATGTGCTTTAATATTCTCAGCCATGTAAATCTGCCTGAGTTCCAATTACTAAAGGGTTGTACTTGCCAGGGGATCTCAAAGCACCTTATAATTACTGGAATATTATTTTGTTCTCTGTTATGGGAACCATCAAAAACATCTTTCAGAGGAAAATTGCAGCTAGAAAAAGGTTATGAATTAATAATAATAATATTAATAATAGCAATAATCACTAAAAAGATTTGGTGATAAGTCCAATGAGCAATCATCACCACTTTCATATCCACTTTCCACTTGGGTTGTAGGACAACCCTATCGGTTAAGAATATTGTTCACATTTTACAAACTCAATTAAGATGCTTAGAGAAATTGTAGTAAAAGGAAGCCTGAGTCTTGAAAGATGCTTGCCTCTGATACAGCTTGCTTAGGCAGAGAGAAGGACCATCTTGCCCTTAAAAACAGTCTCAAAATGTTAGAGATACACCTCCAACACCAACTCCCTCCAAAATATCCATTTTCAAACACTATCGTGTATGTGCTGCTGTGTGCTGATGAGTCTATTGACCTGTGAGCATAATTTAGAGATCTTTGAATTTATAAACCAACTCTCCATGGCTGTCATCTCCTCTTTGATAGCAGAAAGCTGAGGATTTTCTCTCCCAGTAGTTCCAACTTCCTTGGGGATTTTCACAGGTATCAGTGAAGCAGACTTTGTCTTTGTTCACCAGCTGCTGTGGCTTCATAGAGCAATTTGCTGTTGTTCAGTCACTGAGTTATATTCAACCCTTTAGGAACCCATGGACTGCAGCATGACAGACTTATCTGTCCTTCACTATCTCCTGGAGTTTGCTCAGATTCATATCCACTGGGTTGGTAATGCTATCTAGCCATCTCATCCTCTGCCACCCCTTTCTCCGTTTGCCTTCAATCTTTCCTAGCATCAGGGTCTTTTCCAGTGAGTCAGCTCTTCACATCAGGAGGCCAAACTACTGGAGCTTCAGCTTCAGCAACAGTCCTTCCAATGAATATTCAGGGTTGATTTGCTTTAGGACGGACTTGCTGTCCAAGGGACTCTCAAGAGTCTTCTCTAGCACCACAATGGGTCCCTCAAATCCATGTGGCATGTGCACCCTACTGTATTTAAAATAGATACTCATCAATTTCCTGCTGTATAGCACAGGGAACTCTGGTCAATGTTATGTGACAGCGTGGATGAGGAGAGGGGCGTTTGGGGAAGAATGGATACATGTATATATAAATGGCTGAGTCCCTTTGCTGACCACCTGAAACTGGAACAACACTGTTAATCGACTGTTCTCCAGTGTAAAGTAAAGAGTTAATAGAAAAGTAGCCCATCCAAAGACCTTTAGGTTTTCCGCACAGCCATCTCCAAGTGACTTGGGGTTAAAAACCTGGGTTCTGGAGGCCTTATGCTGGGAAATCTGGGTGTTGATGTCTGCAGCCCCTGAGGTCCTGCAAGGATTTGTTTTTCTCCAATGGTGCATGGTGCTCCTGGCTTTGGTGCTTTAATCACCTTGGCCTTGAGTAACCTGTTTCTATTGGCTCTACCTTCAGGCATCCTCCTCCAAGTCATCCAGGCCATGATCGTTCCTGTACTTCCTTCCTTCCCTTCACATAGCACCGTGCCTGTGTGCGTGCTCAGTCACTTCAGTCATGTCCAACTCTGTGTGACCCTGTAGACTGTAGCCTGCTAGGCTCCTCGGTCCATGGGATTCTCCAGGCAAGAAGACTGGAGTGGATTGCCATGACCTCCTCCAGGGGATCTTCTTGACCCAAGGATCGAATTCGCATCTCTTACATCTCTTGCATTAGCAGGCGGATTCTTTACCACTGAGCCAGCCTGGAAGCCCCATTCCGGAGTGTCCCTCCCTAAAAGCAGACGGATGGGGGCGGTACTGCAGATGGCGGTGGCTCTGACTTATAAAGCCTTTATTGCCTACCTGGTTCAGGGCTGCACCCGCTGCATGCATCATTTCTGACTAAACAAGCAAGGGAGTGTGTGGATGCCTGGCTAGGTACATGCACAGACCCCTGTGCGACAGTGATGGAGATGTAGTGAGTCCCTGCAGGGAGACTTCCTGTTGGCTGGTGCACTCCCGCGCAGCCTGCAGGACCTCAGGCCACCAGGCTGACCGCACGTTGCTGTTGATGCTGCTCACCCCGCAGGTTGGTTATCAGCTCACAGAGCGGCACAACCAGTTTCCCAAAATAGACCCAGACGCCACACCGATTGGAGGCCCGGAGGCGGCACCGCCCACTCCAGATGTGGCGAGGGGCACTTCAGAGCCTCATTATAATCAACCGACAGATCTTGTCATCTCCTCCTGCTGCTCCCGACTTTCAACAAGGCCCTTGGCTTCCTCCCTTCCTGGGTCTCCACCCGGCAGGAGGTTTAGCTCAAGAAGATGGAGTGCAACTCTCTTTGGCTCCCTCATTCTGCTGCCCTGCAAGCCCTGTTGATTTTCCGGTCTGCAGGGAATTCCCATCACCTTGAACTTGAGGTCCAACCTCTTCAGCTGGTCTCTCAGTGACCTTTGCCCCTGACTCCCCTCTAGGCTTTCAGCATCCTCCCCTCCCCATCATGGGTGGAGCCACCAGGCTTCCTTCCACAGTCCCTGTGCTCTTAGATGTCTTCACCTCAAATCCCCTCTCCCTTATTTTATTTTATTTTTATTTATTTATTTTTAAATTTTATTTTATTTTTAAACTTTACATAATTGTATTAGTTTTGCCAAATATCAAAATGAATCCACCACAGGTATACATGTGTTCCCCGTCCTGAACCGTCCTTCCTCCTCCCTCCCCATACCATCCCTCTGGGTCGTCCCAGTGCACCAGCCCCAAGCATCCAGTATCGTGCATCGAACCTGGACTGGTAACTCGTTTCATACATGATATTTTACATGTTTCAATGCCATTTTCCCAAATCTTCCCACCCTCTCCCTCTCCCACAGAGTCCATAAGACTGTTCTATACATCAATGTGTCTTTTGCTGTCTCGTACACAGGGTTATTGTTACCATCTTTCTAAATTCCATATATATGCGTTAGTATACTGTATTGGTGTTTTTCTTTCTGGCTTACTTCACTCTGTATAATAGGCTCCAGTTTCATCCACCTCATTAGAACGGATTCAAATGTATTCTTTTTAATGGCTGAGTAATACTCCATTGTGTATATGTACCACCACTTTCTTATCCATTCATATGCTGATGGACATCTAGGTTGCTTCCATGTCCTGGCTATTATAAACAGTGCTGTGATGAACATTGGGGTACACGTGTCTCTTTCCCTTCTGGTTTCCTCAGTGTGTATGCCCAGCAGTGGGATTGCTGGGTCATAAGGCAGTTCTATTTCCAGTTTTTTAAGGAATCTCCACACTGTTCTCCATAGTGGCTGTACTAGTTTGCATTCCCACCAACAGTGTAAGAGGGTTCCCTTTTCTCCACACCTTCTCCAGCATTTATTACTTGTAGACTTTTGGATCGCAGCCATTCTGACTGGTGTGAAATGGTACCTCATAGTGGTTTGGATTTGCATTTCTCTGATAATGAGTGATGTTGAGCATCTTTTCATGTGTTTGTTAGCCATCTGTATGTCTTCTTTGGAGAAATGTCTATTTAGTTCTTTGGCCCATTTTTTGATTGGGTCATTTATTTTTCTGGAGTTGAGCTGTAGGAGTTGCTTGTATATTCTCAAGATTAGTTGTTTGTCAGTTGCTTCACTTGCTATTATCTTCTCGCATTCTGAAGGCTGTCTTTTCACCTTGCTAATAGTTTCCTTTGCACCTCTGCTTCCCTGTATCTGTTCTGGTCCTCTGGACTCGAGCTTATGTCTCCCAGCCAATCCAAGTATGTTCTGAATGTGTTCTTTGTACTCTCTGCCTTGTCACTATTTATAACCATGCCTCGCCTTCCATTCTAGGCTGGGAGCATCTTAAAGGCTTATTTATATTTGTATTCTAGCTCATTGATTGCTCTTGAATCTGCATGTTACAAGCTACAATTATTGAGCATTTTATTACAATGACTACTGTCTCGATTTTTTTTTTTTTTTTTTGCATTGGCACCACCAACCCTGAGCTGATGGGCATCGTCTCTGAGTGTTCGCATCAGCTAAAGCATGTTTCACGTCTTGATTCTGCGGTTAGCTGCATGGACACAGAGGAGCCACCTCACCAGGGCTGAGCCCCTACACGCTGTGCAGTCTTGTGAATTGCAGAACCCCCTGCTTCTTGGTTTTCTCCTTAGTAAACTGAGAATAGTAATATTTACTATATGAAAATTTAATGCAAAATGAATGAAGCCCCCTGAAAATGCCTGTACTGTCTTGATGTTTGAATTATTGTGATTCATGAAAATATCAGACCAGTTTAAATGGGCTGACTGATTATTAAGGACAAAACTCTGTGCTGGCTTCATATTTATGAACTAGAAGGTAAAGAATCTGCCTGTAGTGCAGGAGACCAGAATTTGATCCCTGAGTCAGGAAGATCCTTTAGAGAAGGAAATGGTTACCTGCTTCAGTATTCTTGCCTGGAGAATTCCTTGGACAGAGGAGTCCATGGGGTCGCAAAGAGTCGGACATGACTGAGCAGCTAACACACAAACACTTTTATACCCCTAGATGGCAGACATTGCTATTCCCACTCTTCTAATTTTACGGATGTGGAAATTGAATCTCAGGGGTTTAAGTAATCTGTGCCAGGTCTCACGGCCTCAGCAGGCATTAGACCGTCACTTCACACAGGAGGCTGAACTCTAAATGAGAGGTTTTTATCAAATGAAATTCCCACATTGTGGACAAGTTTCCTGAAGATGCAAAGTTATTTCTCAGACACCTGGAGTTGCTCTCTTGGGCCTGCAGGGGTTGATTTCCATTTCCAGAGTGTTAGCTCATTCCTGGTTGATTTATGACTTTGAGATCCATAATAAAACCCTTTGTTTCAGGTCAGCACTAATTTCAACATGTCCCCCAATGCTGGGAGCACTTACTCGTATCTTGATGGCTATTTTTCTTTTTCCAAAGCTATTCACAGTTTGTTGAAAGGTGCCATTCTCTTGCGATGCTTTCCTTTGAAGACCCTTAGAACTGCAAGTTTTTCACAGGAAGGAACCATAGAAGTGACATTCACTGGTTCGTTTACTCATGCCACCAAAATGCACAGGGATCTCAGACCTGGGATCATAGGAAGGGAACCAGGAAAAGGATTCTCCTACAGGGCACTCAAAGGCTTATTAAAGGGAGCAAAATAAAATAGTAATCTTAACTCAAGTGCATCCTACGTACTTTCTCAAATATTTCAGAATAGGATTCTGCTGTGGGATTAGGTAATCGTGTTCTCATCCTAAAATATCTTGCAGAGAAAAAGGTACACTTGTTCATTCATTCATTTCTTCATTCATTTGCTTGGTTGGCACCCACTCAGAGCCAAGCCCTGTTCTGGGTTCTTGTATGGGAGGACACCCATGAAGCACCCTTGAGGGGCTGTGGCCTCCAGGGACTGTGCAGGGGGCCAGTAAGCTGACGTGCCAGTGCTGTGTGACAAGGTATCTGCCAAGGGCCACACAGGGAGGCCTGGGCAGCCACGGGAGATCTGAGGTTCAGAGTCCAGAAGGCTTCCTCCAGGGAGGGCCCTCAAGGTGAGTGAGTACCGAAAGCTGAGTAGAACCAATGAGCTGAAGGATGGCAAGAATCAGGGTTGGGAAGTCTTCCTTGCCCCATTTACCTGGGAATGGCTGGGAGATAAACAGGAGATGGTGGGATTCACGCCCATCTTTGTTTTCCATAACGATGCTGCTAGATGACTGCTCTTAAGACAGATCCTTCTTGCAAGCCAAGCAGGAGGACATTTGCTCAAGAAAAGTATTTCATGCAAAAAATACGTTTAGTCAACAAACTCTAGTAGCCAGGTTGTTCTTGGTTAGCATGCAGTGGCCTCTCCGCCTTCGGCTTAGGAGTGTCCCTCCCTGGTGACGTTGGAAGACTCACCCACCTTGGGTGTGGTGACATCAGATGGAATGTTCTGGAAGCAACAACTTCTTCATCAGCTCCCTAAGCTGGGAGCTAGGATTTGGGCTGTGAGCTCATCCCAGCCTCTACTTCTGCTAGTTTTTTCTCCATCCACCTCTTGGGCAGCTCCGACTTGGTTCCCCTGGCAGTCTGGCCAGAAGCTCATACCATCCTGCTTCACCTCCAAGGAATAGTCTTTCATAAATATCTTTTAAAATAATTTAATTTATTTATTTCATTGCTGGGCAGACTTTTCTCTACTTGTGGAGAGCAAGGTCTACTCTTCATTGCGGTGCACGGGCTTTTCATCGCGGTGGCTTCTCTAATTGCAGAGCCTGGCCTGTAAGGCATGCAGGCTTCAGTAGTTACGGCCTCTGGACTCCAGAGAACAGGCTCAGTAGTTGTGGCTCATGGGCTTAGTTGCTCCACAGCATGTGGGATCTTCCTGGACCAGGGATCAAACACATGTCTCCTGCATTGGCAGGAAGATTCTTTACTACTGGGCCACCTGGAAAGTGTTAGATGCTCAGTTGTGTCCAACTCTTTGTGACGCCATGGACTGTAACCTGCCAGTCTCCTCTGTCCATGAAATTCTCCAGGCAGGAATACTAGAGTGAGTAGCCATTCCTTTCTTCAGGAGATCTTCCCTACCCAGAGATCGAGCCTCTGTCTCCTGCATTGGCAGGTAGATTCTATACCACTGAGTCACCAGAGAAGCCTTCATAAATACTTTTTTCCCCTATGTTTCCACCTAAGCTTCTTATTACAATTTTTTTTCCTAATTACAAAATGAATAAATGATTGTTGTGAGAAATTTAGAGGACACAATTCAAGTGAAAAAAAAATGTCTGAGACATTCACAACCTTGACAAAACCACCATTGACATATCCCAGCAATTACTTTTAAGCACTGCAGACTACTTCATCATGGTAAACCACCATGGACTCAGCACCCCAATAGCACAAAAGTTATTTCTGATTATTGATTTACAATAAGCCCACAGCAAACAGCTTCATACCTGTAACTTTTTTCATACTTATAGTAAAGAAAGATTCATTCAGGGTACAGTTGGTGGTACATAAAAAAAAGATGACAGAGCTGGGAGCTCTCACTAGGGTTCATGATTGTCCTTACACATAATGCATCCTTTTTGTAACAAAAGGGAGAGAAGGATGAGGAAAGGAAGAAAGAGGAGAAAGAGGGAGAGACAGGAGAGGAGGGGGAGGGAAAAGGGAGATGAGAAGAGCTGGACAGATTAAGGGCTAGGGTGCGATTAAGACCGTCGGCTCCGGGCCAGACTGGAGCAGAATCTCTGACCTGCTGCTAATGAGCTGAGGAACCTGATCTCTGAGTTAGCCCCTCTAGGTTCCAGATCCCCTCTGTGTGAAGCAGGGAATCATAGTATCTATGTTAAAGGGTTCATGAGGGATGTACCTTGAAGATGCAGACAATGAGCTTAGACGATGCCTGGGGCGCTCTCTCCATAAAGCCTCTGTGAAGATTAGTGGTGACTAAGGATAACCACCGGCTGCAGGAAAGGTAGGGGAGGGCTCACCCCTCTCTACCCCTGCAGGCTTCCACTTGGTCACTCTTCATGCTGCAAAGACCAGGTGCCCAGGGCTGGCAGGCAGAGGTGGGAGTGAGTCCAGGACCACTCAGAACACACACACAGCAGCCCTCCCTTAGCACAGCCCGTGAGAGCCAGGCTGTCCCTATGTGATGTCAGGATGTCTCTGAGTTTTCAGGGCCTCACTTTTCTCCTCCTTAAAAGGGGCACGCAGGCAAGACGTGATCAAGGTGATCTGTTCATTGAACCAAGTTCATCTGAACCAAGTCCTCTGGGGGCTGCAGAGCTCTGTGCAGGCAGATGTGGGATATGGCAGAGAGGGCAGCTGTGTAAGGATCTGACATCACCCAACAGGTCACTGGCTATGTGACCTTGAATGAGCCAGTCCCATCTCCGAGCCTCGCTTCCCTTCTCTGGAAAATGGAGGCTCCGTTATCTGCCCTGGGAAGACTCTGAGAGAATTAAGTGGAATTCCATGTGTCCGTCGCCCTGGAGGGCACCAGGCCCCCAGCGGGGCTCAGTTAAACTGCTCCCATTTCCTTCCCAGCCCTCAGGGAATGGTGCTCTCTGCGCTGCACCAGAGTTGCTGGGGATTTTACAATTCTGGATTTTCTGTTGAGAAGACCTGGGGTCTTTCTAGCATTGTTCTTTGCCCTGGAGAGATGGGTACAGGAGTCGAGGAAAAGGAGTGCACCCCTCCAGCCTTTTTACACACCTCCATTTCCTTTCCACACTGTCCTGGTAGGGAGGATGCAGTCTGGAGATACCACAGACAGACGCAGCCTCATTCCCGGGGCTGATATACTGGGGGCCAGGGTGGGTGGGTGGCTCGTCTGTGGTCCTCTCCTGGGAGAGTTTGAAGTCGGCTCTAAACAGAGCATCAGTCCTGGAGGAGGAGACAGGAGGATGTCTGCTTCCCCACATCTGGTCTGCCCACTGCACTCTGGGGAGGAAGTCACCTTTCCTTCAAGGTGCATTAACTTTCAGGACATGAGACGAGACAGGGACACAGGGTGGCCTGTCATCAGGCCTGCTTGAGAAGGACATGGAGGGCACATCTCTGGCAGCTGCAGAAACAGCACCTTTTGTTTCTGGTGGGAAGGGTGGGCCTGCTAGGGGAGGTGGGGTGGCCCATTGAGCATGCGGGGAGGGGGCTGGTGGGAGCCAGGTGAGCCTGCCTGGGAATCCTTTCTCCTTCCTCTTGGGAGCAGGCAGAGTCGAGGTCAGGATGTGCTCTTCTCGGAGGAAAACAGGACATGACAGGATGGCAGGTGCTGGGGCTCCCAGGGACAGCTAGCCTTGTCTGGCTGCAGACAAGCATCCTGGGACCTGCAGGCTTCACCCAGCCAAGCAGCACACGCTGGGGTGAGGTAGGAGAGCTGGGAAT
Organism: Bubalus kerabau; assembly: GCF_029407905.1. NCBI lineage: Eukaryota > Metazoa > Chordata > Mammalia > Artiodactyla > Bovidae > Bubalus > Bubalus kerabau. The sequence continues at coordinate 64,134,594 of NC_073642.1, read as the reverse complement.
TGGAGAGCAGGAGGGCTGCCATTTATTCATTGTTCATATTTCAGTGCGTTTTTAAAGCTTAGTCCTTAGAAAACATGGTAAAGTTCATCTAGTGAAGGTGAAAAGTCACTCAGTCGTGCCTGAATCTTTGTGACCCCATGGGCTGTATACAGTCCATGGAATTCTCCAGGCCAGAATACTGGAGTGGGTAATCTTTCCCTTCACCAGGGGATCTTCCCAACCCAGAGGTCGAACCCAGGTCTCCCACATTGCAAGTGGATTCTTTACCGGCTGAGCCACAGGGAAGCCCAAAGTTCATCTAAGCCTCGTTTTATCAGCAGGAAAAAACAAGGCTCTGAAAGGCTTAATAACTGGCCCAAGGTTGCCCAGCTGGTCAAGGGTAAACTCAGAATTCAGAGCCAGGGTTCCAGAAGTAGCAACCTGGTGTCAGATGCCAGATATCTCCAGAAGACCAGGTGAGACCTGCACCCTACCAAGTCGCTCACTAGACATGGCCAGCTGTCCCCAGGTAACACCTGTGGAGCCACCTGCCCACCCTCTGACCCTTGCCATGTGTCTGGGCAGAGCTAGGTGACCACCTGCCCCCAGTAGCTGCTCCCTACTTTGTAACAGTATCTGCAGCTGCTGCTCATTCACAGGGTTATTGAGGAAAGCGCCTGGGGCAGTCAGGGTACCCGAAGTGCTCAGCAGGATGCTTGTTGCTCAGGGAACCCTTTCTAACATGCACATCCTTCCACACCAATGGTGCAGATTGGGCTCGCCACGAAGCCAGCACTAAAATGATGCTCAGTAGGCGGGGGGTGGGTGGGAAGCAGAGTGGGCAGAGGGCAAAGTCCACCTGCCATATGGACCCCAGGACAGCCTTGGTTCTGGATCCGGGAATGCCCTCAGACCTGCATTGTCCTTACTGTCCCATGGACCACTTATGGGTGTGAGCTAGTTCAATGAAGCTGGAATTTGGGCCAACATGGCTCTTTGCAGCCCAGGAAATTACTGAAGGGCCCCCAGCACCCCCAGAAACTGGTACAATGGAAGCTTCACTATAAAAGCATCTGGGAGGGGGCAGCCAGGGCCCATTATACCCTGTTGCCAAGCCCCAGGCCCCAGTCCTCTTATTTTTTTTAATGTGCTTATTTTTTTTTTTAAGGAGTATAATTGCTTTTCAGTTGTTGTGTTGGTTTCTGCCACATGAGGGGAGGACTTGGTAGGGTGCAGGTCTCACCCCGTCTTCCGGAGAAGTCTGGTATCTGACACTAGGTTGCTACTTCTGGAACCCTGGCTCTGAATTCTGAGTCTACCCTTGGCTACAATGAATCAGCCATAAGTGTACATGTATCTCCTCCCTCTTGAGCATCCCTCCCAACCTCCGCCTCCATCTCCCTGCTCTGGGTCGTCCCAGAGCCCCGAGCTGAGCTCCCTGTGCTATGCAGCAATTTCCCACTGGTGATCTATCTCCCCCATGCTGGTGTATCTGTGTCGCTGTTATGCTCTCATCTCGTCCCACCCTCTCCTTCTCCCGCTGGGTCCACCGATCTGTTCTCTATGTCTGTGTCTCTATTCCTGTTGGAGAGACCGTAAACGGATACATCTAGTCTTCCTGTGACCGGCCGCGGGCTCCCTCACTCTGAGCCAGCTCTGTATCCTCATCCCCACAGACACATGGCTCAGCTTGCCCGTCCTCCCTCAGGCTCTCCAGGGGTCTCTGTCTGCTGGTTCCCAAGTGGATGGAGGGGCTTCCTCTGATTTCCGAGCCACTTTCCAGGCTGTTCCTCGCTCCACCCAGTGCATGCCTGCCAAGGTGCTTGAGCCCCTATTTCTGCACCAGCACCCTGCCCGTGCTCCACGTGCTCCCAACCCCTCACCTTCCCTTCAGTCCACGCCCCTGATGCTCCATGTCCCCACAGTGTCCCTATTTAGACAGAGAATGCACTGGGAGGCGTGAGTAGAACTGCGTAGTTGGTCCACACTTTGCTTTGGGTCTAGCTAGGACTCATACACCAGCAGCGATTTCTTCTCCATCTCTTTGAGGTGCTATTTCTTCCAACGGACGTCATCTCCTCCCGTGCAGACAGCCTCACAGAAAATGCATATAATTGGAAAGAGTGGGGCAGATGATAAGCAGAAACTTGGAAACTAATGTTACTCAAAATGAAGAGCATTTAGGGGATCACTTCCGCAATGACGCTAATGCCTGGGAGTGAGATGCCTTCATGGCTCTGGAAGGGTCCCAGCAGGGGGAGAGGAGGGTTCTCTCAGGTAGAAAAACAAAGCCAGGGCCTCTTTCTCCCAGGAGCAGGTCTGGCTGTTGGGGATTCTGTGAGTTCCAGAGTTGCCTTGGAGATACTATTCTGGCTGCACAAGCTCTGTGTTGATCACTGTTGGTGAGTCACGCGTTTTGCTTGGCCATTTCTTTCCTGGCCTGGTGTGAGCAGGTTCAGCCCTGCTCTTGCCTCTGACAATGGCCTGTTGTGTCCTATGCCCTCAGATCCCAGAACAGCAGCCCCCAGACCATCCAGCCTATGCCTGGCCTCAGAGACAGTCCCTGTTGTGTGTGGTTGTTCTTCTCTGTGGACAGGGAAGAGTACATGAGCAGCCAAGTGCCCCCTTCAAAGCGGCTCCTGAGACTGGACCTCGCAAGCTCTCTTTTATTTCCTCTCCTCTCCTGGTGCTCATTGTGACTTTTGGTTTTCACAAGCAGCTTCTCCCTCCCCAGGTCTATCACAGAGTGAGCAGAGCAGATTGTGAATTCTGAGTGAATAGGGCTTGGGGCAGAAGCAGAAGGAAATGGTTGAAATTCTCAAGCTTATCACTTGGATCTTTTAGCTTTATCTATGTGATGACTCCAAATCTCTTTCCATCCTAACATTTTATGACTGTGTTCTTACGCCTAATTATGAAATACCAACTTGGTAATGAGTATCCATCCTCAGTTCCACTCAAGGATGGAATCTCAGGGTAGGGTACCACTTACATCTCCTAGAGTCCACAAAAATGAGTTTGATGTGCTAACAGCTCTTAATACAAATGGAAAGCATTAATTACACCAAGAAGCTATTAGGTGGAGTGAGATTAATTGTGTCAGCTTAAATTTACCCTGTTTCCTATGACCGAAGGACAATAACCACAGCCATGCACTTGAATTTGCCTGTGTGCATGACTTCTATGCAAAAATCTATAAAACTAATCCAACGGGCAAAGAAAGTTTTGTGCTAATAAGGTTGCTAATGGAGCTTAGGACTAGAGTTTAAATAACTAACATTGAATGCAGAAAAGAAACATTTAAATTATTTAATAGGGCATGAAAAGGAATTCCAAAGTATTTCCACAGAAGCAATCCCAACGGGTATAATTTTGGTCCCCAAATTTCATTCTTATTCTTTGAAGATGATGGCCTGAACTTCTTATTTCATTGGATTAAAGGAACTGAAAATCTCAGGGGGAGTGGTAAGAAGATGCGCCAATTTAGAGACCAGCAGGGGAGGCTGTATCTCAAGAAAGAAAGGCATTTAGGGGGAGATGAGGTGTCCCAAAGAAGAGAGGGGAGAATTGAGATGCAGAAAAGACATCCTGGGACAACCCTTGGGCCCTTATAAATAATCATGACAAGTTGCATCTCAGCAGTGCTTCATAATTCATGATGTGCATGCGTGCTGCCTGTGTGCTCACTCACTCAGTCATGTCCATTTCTCTTGCGACCCCACGGACTGTAGCTCACCAGGGCCCTCTGTCCATGGGATTCTCCAGGCAAGAATACTGGACTGGGTTGCCATTTCATTCACCAGGGGCTCTTCCTGACTCAGGGATTGAACCCACGTCTCCTGTGTCTCCTGCATTGGCAGGCAGATTTGTTACCCCTGGGAAGCCCAATTTATGGTGCACCTTCCCACATTTCTTCCGCTCAGTTCCTCAAAAGAACCCTCTCCAGAAGCTGTCATTATGCCTGTTTTATAGATAAGGGAACCGAGGCTCAGAAAAATTATGGGTTACCTAGTAGTGAGCCTGAGCTTCCTGGGTGGTGTTAGTGGTAAAGCATCCACATGCCAGTGCAGGAGATATAAGAGATGTGGGTTCAGTCCCTGGGTTGGGAAGATCCCCTGGAGGAGGGCATGACAACCTACTCCAGTATTCTTGCCTGGAGAATCTCATGGACAGAGGAGCCTGGTGGGCTACAGTCCACAGGGTCACAAAGAGTCGGACACGACTGAAGTAATTTAACATGCACAGTAGTGAGTCCAGATACCACCCCACTGTGCCCCAAGGTATAGAGGACTTTGAGGTCACATTTTGTGTGTTGGTCCTGGGAGCCATCCTTTCCAGAAAGGCAACCAGGAGACAGGGAGACAACCTCCAGGGATGCTCTTGGTACTTGTATTTCCTTCCAGTCTTAGCACCTGGGTATGTTGCTAGGTTATGGAAGATGTCTGCTCTTTAATACTGAAGATAGGTGGTGGTCCATCTTAGCCATTGGTAGTCCAGTGGTTAAGAATCCTCCTTGTAATGCAGGGGATGCAGGTTCCATCCCTGGCTAGGTAGAGAACTAAGATCCCACATGCTGCACAGAACTAAGCCTAAGTGTTGTAACTTCTGAGCCTGAGTACTCTGGAGCCCACATGCTACAGCTAGAGAGTCTGTGCTGTGTAACAAAGGATCCTGCATGCAACAACAAAGACCCAAGGCAACCAAATAAATAAATAAATATTTTCATTAAAGAGCTGTTAAATACTGAAGATAGTAATGTCAGCCAAGTAGGACCATGATATAAGTTCAAACCTGAGGAATCATATGCCAGCAGAGCATATGTGCCTTTATATGTGGGCACTTCACCATTTGGGTTTGGGTTGTTTTAGGGCCTGGCCCTGGTGAGGTTGTGGCCTGTGCCTTGGTAATCCAGACCCTTTATTCAGCTGAGTCCCCCTATGTGACCAAGTGTTGGCATCCTCTGAAGCCATCTCAAAAAAGATACTTCCTGCACCCCAGTGAATGAGGACCCTTCCATCATGGAAAGTTTTGTACATGGGCACACTGATACAAGTCTGATCTGAACTCTTGTGGTTTACAATTTTAGAGGTAAAGCTTTCTCTTTTTGGGTGCATTCTATCTGCCGCTGGCCAAACAAAACTTCGAGGGGGTTATTTTGTAAGTGACAAAGTCCATAAGGCATCAAGTAATTCTTCAAAAGCATCTTGATAAGTTCAAGTTAAAAACTCTGGAGTTGGAACATATACTCCAGTTAATGAAGTTAAAGTGCTTGAATAAATATGCTTTTGTTTCTATTGAATATGAAATGTTGGAATGACCTCTCTGAAGTCTGTTCTTATCGCACAACAAATGCCATGGTTTCTTCTCTGTACGGCGGAAAAGAGCAATGAGTTGGGTTGTTCTAAAACGTGTCAGTCTGCAGGCTACCATCACATTGTACTCTGCTGCTGCTGCTAAGTCACCTCAGTCGTGTCCGACTCTGTGTGACCCCATAGACAGCAGCCCACCAGGCTCCCCTGTCCCTGGGATTCTCCAGGCAAGAACACTGGAGTGGGTTGCCATTTCCTTCTCCAATGCATGAAAGTGAAAGTGAAGTCGATCAGTCGTGTCCGACTCTTCGCCACCCCATGGACTGCAGCCCACCAGGCTCCTCCATCCATGGGATTTTCCAGGCAAGAGTACTGGAGTGGGGTGCCAGTGCCTTCTCCACACATTGTACTCTAGCAGTGAGCAAATGCTGGACCGATCAGGCTGGACTCTCCCCTGAAGCTGTGATTTTTAGTTTAGGGAAAAGAGTAATGAATGTATTTATGCATATAAAAGGGATAGTTATTAGAGATGACTTAATGGATGGTTTTGCAATTCAGGTGTTTTTTAAATTTATGTCTTCGTTGCTGTGCACAGACTTACTCTAGTTGCAGTGAGCAGGGCTACTCTCTATTTGGGGTGCTTAAGCTTCTCATTGTGATGGTTTCTCTTGTTGCAGAGCTCTGGGTCTAGGCATGAAGGCTTTGGTAGCTGTGGTACTCAGGCCTAGCTGTTCCAACTCATGCGGGATCTCCCTGGACCAGGGATCAAATTGGCATCCCCTGCATTGGCAGGCAGGTCCTTAACCACTGGACCACCAAGGAAGTTAATAATTTAGCCTTTAAAATCCTTTCACAAAGGCAATTTAACAATTCACTAAGAAGAAGAAGAAGTTTGGAAATTGAGAATCAAATGTGCCAAAGGTCTTAGGCTGAAAGATGTGAAGATTATGTCATTTTACCTGAAACATTCCTTTAAAAATGTGTCGGCATGTGAAAATTATTTTGCTCTCTGATTTGTACTTGGGGTCAAGATGATCTCAAGGAATTTAGAAACGTCTTTCACCCAGAGTCATAGCCCATATTATTTCCAAAGCATGGAATCTCAAAAGGTAGATTCCCGTGTTGAAATGTGTTGTGAAGGTTTTCACTGAGAAATACAGAACTTTTAGTAGATGTTCTTCTAAGGGTTTCTAACTTTTTGTGCCACTGATGGCTTGCGATCATTCTGCTGACTGTTCAGGATAAGGGTCTGCCAGTACTGGGTGACATTCAGGTTGGTGAACCAGAAAATTCCTTCTGGGTTATTTGAAAACAGTTTACAGTCCACCTCCTGTAGATGACCACCCAGGGCCTGTCTCCGTCTGGCCACTTTCTGGGTTCATTCTTAGTGACACCCTCGCTCTCTACCCTACCCTGGAACCCCACAGAGCTTCCAGGTGGCCCCTGCACATTCCATGTTTTCCCGTATGTCTCTCCTTCTCTGTTCCCACGGCTATGTCCTTCCATTAGTCCCAAGTCCTTTTCCTCCTCCTCGTGCTGGAGACCAAGCTCGTCAGGGTTTCCTGACTGGACTGAGTTCTCTCTGCCCCCTTGTCCATACGTTCTTATCTACCTGTTTTCTTCTCCCTGGTCATCCTGGACTGTGAGTTTTATGGAGACTGACTGATAAAGATATTTCCTGCTTTGTTTTGCTTTCTTTGGTCAGAAGGAAACCACGTGTAGATACATTCATCGAGTCCAGGGATGTGGAGTGAGATCACGGTAGGACTGGGAGGGATGGCATGAGGTGGGGTCAGATTTCCAAATCCACATTGGGTTTCAGTATGTCTCATTTAATCTGAGAACTGAAGAGGCTCAAGACTGAACTCTGGATAATCCCAAGTGTCTTGAGCAAGCTTGGCGCCTACAACTTGGCTAAAGTGGAGACCCAAGGATTCAACCTGGGGAAGAGTAGAGGTGACAGGTGCAGGGGGAGGAGAGTGATTTGGTCCATTTATCCCAAATGCCAGTGGTGACTCTTAATCTGTGGCTTCAGGGCACGCAAACTTGGGCTCCCTGGTGTTACAAAGATGCTTCCTGTTTCCAGGAACTTGCTTCTGATCTGTTTTCTTAAGATGTAAGTTCATTTCCCATCCATCTGTTAACTCATATATTCAACATATAATTCATATATGCCAGCCAGGATGGCCAGGCTGCACAAGAGAAGATGTAGAGGAAATGTATCCTCATGGAGCTCACAGTCTGTGGTTGAGATTAACATGGCAACAGGTGGCCTGGCAGGGGGCTGTGGGGGCCCAGAGGAGGTCCTCTAACCTACCCTTGGAGGCTGCCACCTGGGAAGGCTTCTAGAAGAGAAGCTGAGCCCTAAGGACAGACTTCCTTGGGGCTCAGCTGGTAAAGAATCCATGTGCAATGCGGGAGACCTGGGTTTGATCCCTGGGTCAGGAAGATCCTCTGGAGAAGGGAAAGGCTAACCACTCCAGTATTCTGGCCTGGAGAATTCCATGCACAGTATAGTCCATGGGGTTGCAAAGAGTCAGACACGACTGAGCGAGTTTCCCTTTCACTTTCAAAGAACAGACAGGGGATGCTGTGGGAAGCGGACCCTGGAGACAGAGCAGCACGCAGGTAGATGCAGGGGCATCTATCTGCCCCTGTGATGATGTGAGGGGCCAGCCATCAGGGAGTTTGCACACAGCTCACCTACATGGACCTCGGGCTGCCTTTGCAGCAGAGATGGGAGGTGAGGATGCAGGTGAGAGCAGAGATGGCAGGATGGAGGCCAGGCACAGAGGCCTGGGTCTTGTCCTGCCAGCACTGAAACAGAAACATGGGGAGGCGATGTCTGTTTGGAAAGGATGCTTTAGGCAGGGAGCGCGAAGCTCTGTAGAATGATAAGGAGCTCCGCTCAGGCTGAGATACTTTACGATTGTTACCCCTGAGGTTGACTGCCTGGTGCGCCAGTGGGCCCAAGAGCAGGCCCTGCAAACAGGATGATCCACAGCTGTCCGAGGGCAAGACAAAGAAGAGGTTAGGAATTTCCAAGCAGAGCCCCAGAGACAGAAACCACCAGCTCCCAGCGAGTATTCCCCAAGCAGAGGCCTGCTTTGGTGTTTTCTGAGACAAGTGTACCTGTGCTGAGTTTCAGTTGATGGGGAAGCCGTCCCCAGAAGGACTTTGGCTCCACAAGCTGTCACGGATCCCGGCCAGCAAGGGCCAGCAGATTCAGTATCACAGGCAGAGGACCCAGAGCTTCTGCTGAAAGGGAAGCACTTCCCTGCAGATGGAAAGGTCAAGACAGAACAGGCTATCTTGTGAGGATGGGACTCCCACACTCAGAGGTCTTCTAGGGGTCTTGGTGTTGGGGGGAGTGCTTCCCAGGCAGCGCTAGTGATAAAGGAGTGATAATGCAGGAGATGTAAGATGCATGGGTATGATCCCTGAGTCGGGAAGATCCCCTGGACAAGGGCGTGGCAACCCACTCCACTGGTCTTGCCTGGAGAATCCCGTGGACAGAGGAGGCTGGTGGACTATAGTCCATGGGGTCGCACAGAGTCGGACAGACAAGACTGAAACAGCTTAGCAGGCATGCAGGTGTCTCCAAGTGATGGTAGAGGACCACAAGATGTGTGTGATGAACGGACACACATGAGGGAAAAGGCATGGAGGCATTTCTGCACAGAGGGGAATGGAGCTAACTTTGGGGGACTGTCTTAAAGTTAAAAAGTAATACCGATTACAAAAATAAAAGAATAGAGAGACATAGAATGAAAGTCTCCTTTATTATTTTTTCTATTCTTTCCCAGGACACACAGTTCTATATCCTGCTCCTTCAGATGCCAGCCTGGGAAACAGTTTGTTATCCAAACGGACATATATTTAGCATGAACATACAATTACATGTGTATATGTCATAATGGCATTGAAATACATCCACATTTTAATGTAAGGTACAATTTGTGTTTTATCAATATCTATTTATCTATCTATCATTCATCTATCATCTATCTCTCAAAGTTCACTTGGGTTTCTCATTTGTTTACATTTTTCATTTATTATATATATATATTTTCACTTAATAATGTAATTTCTATTTCAGTGGTCACAGAGCACACTTTTTAATGGCAGCAAAAATTTACATAGCTTAGATTGAATTAACCGTTCCCCAACATTCTAATTTTTGTTAGTAGACAAACATTGCTAAAACTATCACTCAAATATATATTTTATGTTATATAATTGTATGACATGTTGCGTATTCTTTTTATATGTACTTGTTCAAATGTACAAGCATTTTTAGAGTCCTAAAAATACACTTGCTGGGTCAAAAGTATGCGTCTTTTTCATTGTTGTTAAAAAGCCAAATGATTCTCCCAAAATGGTATCAGTTTTCACTCCAATCAGCTTTGGTCAAAATGCCTGCTTTTCAACAGTTTTTTCAATTACATTTTTAAAAATGGCTTGCAATCAGAGCAATTGTGTCTCAATTTTAAAATTTTCATTCCTCTGATTAATAGTAAGTTTTCACATCCTCTTATGGACTTATTGGCCACTTGTGTTTATTTTTCTTGGTTTGAACATTATAACTTTCGAATATTCTTTTTCTGCCTTTTCACTTGTTTGTCTCTCATTAACTCTATACGTGTGTGTGTGTGCGCGCGCGTGCTTAGTCGTGTGTGACTCGTTGCAGCTTCACGGACTGTAGCCCACCAGGCTCCTCTGTCCATGGAATTTTTCAGGCAAGAATACTGGAGTGGGTTGTCATTTCCTTCTCCAGGGGATCTTCCTGACCCTGGGATGGATCGTGTGTCTCCTACGTTGGCAGGTATGTTTTTTAACACTAGTGCCGCCTGGGAAGCCCATAGGTGGGTAAAAAGGATTCCTCTAATTTACTGTGGTATTAATGTGGCAAAATAATCTATTGAGAAAATACCTCTTTTATTTTTCTCACCTATAGGTGCTCCCTAAAGAAGTGGCAAGTATTTCCCCAAATTGTGTCCTTACCCCCAAGCTGTTCCTTCCACCAGCTTTTGCTTTTAGCATCCAGGCTCTCCCTAATCCCAGGGCTGGGAGGATTTTATGTGTCCCAGGCACAGGGAGGAAACCATTGCAGATGGCAGGTGCCCTCCCTAAACGGGTCTTTGATTCTTCCGTCTGGGCCCACTGAGGCAGTTAGGGTGGACGTGTCTGAGTCATGGGGCAAGGGGCCGGAGTTCTGATGTTCTGTGAACTGAAGAGGAGAAGAGCTCAACCTGAGAATGGAGAGGGAAATTGCCCCAGGACACGGGTGGCAGGTACTTCCACATGGAAACCCCAGCCGGAGAGGAAGCAGCCCCTCTGAAACGGGGAAGCTCGGAAGGGATGGCTGGGGTCGGTGCAGGTGAGGCCTGAGCGCTTGCTCATGCAGCAGGAGGGAGTCAGCCACAAGTTGCCTGTTGTTGGACTGGACCATGCAGACCTGGGCCAGTACTGGGCTGCAGCAACCATCCTGGCCCACTTTCCAGGATCAGATTCGTGTCTGAAAAATCAGCCTGGATGAGATACTGATGCTGGACTTCCCATTAGTCTTGGTGGATGAGCACTGCAGCTGAATTTGTTTTGAATTAGACACATGAGAGGAGCTTGCTGGGTGGCTCAGTGGTGAAGAATCCGGCCTGCCCATGCAGGAGACCAGGGTTTGATCTCTGGGTCTGGAAGATCCCCTAGAGAAGGAAATGGCAAACTACTCCAGTATTCTTGCCTGGTAAATCGCAGAGAATCCTGGGGTCATGGGGTCCAATCCCAGTCCATGGGGTCACAGAAGAGTTGGACATAACTTAGTGACTAAACAATAACAAGGACAGACGCATGAGAAGGCGACATTGGCAATGTGACAGAGCATGGTCAAGACAAGAAAGGACACTGAGTCCTGGACTCCGTCCCAGGTCCTCTGCTGACTTCCATGTGACCTCAGCCAAGCTAACTCTGGTCTGCCTCTCAGCTTCCTCATCTGCACAGTGAGGATGAGGACAGTGCTTACCTCTGGCAGCTTTACTTAGTTAACTTTTGTAAAGCACATATCAAGCACTCTAAAATATTAACATCATTATAACTCATGGCAAATACGTTCTCCATTTTTTAACTTTGTTTATGTCAATTATGTCTTCTAGCAGGGTAGTTGTAGTACCACTGCCAGTAGTAGGGTTTGTGGTTGTTTGGCAGTAAAAACCCACTCCAGCGCTCTTGCCTGGAACATCCCACGTTTGGAGGGGCCTGCTGGGCTGCAGTCCATGGGGTCGCTAGAGTCGGACACGACTGAGCGACTTCACTTTGACTTTTCACTTTCATGCATTGGAGAAGGAAATGGCAACCCACTCCAGTGTTCTTGCCTGGAGAATCCCAGGGACGGGGCAGCCTGGTGGGCTGCCGTCCATGGGGTCGGACAGAGTCGGACACGACTGAAGCGACTTAGCAGCAGCAGCCTAGCAGCAGTTGTAGGTATAGTAGGATAGAAGTAGTAGGAGCATAGCAGTGCGGTGATGATAACCGTAGTGTAGAATAGCAGCAGCAGCAGCATAGCCGTATACCAGTAGCAGTAGTCGTAGTACTAGTTATTATTCTACTGAATGAAATAGCTCTTCTGTCTTTTAGGTATTGCATCCTTCTTAGGAAGCTCCTCCCTACCTCTCAGCGAAACAGAATCAACAGAATTTTCCTCTACAAATCTGTGTTCTTTTGACATTTAGGTTTCTAATCCTGTTTATTTCTCCAATCCCATCTCTTAACATCCCTGCCTTCAGGTGCCATACTCAGACCAGCTGGTTCCTTCGGTTTCTGGAAAGCACTGGCTTTCCTGTCTTTGACCTTTCACATGTCTCCTGCACCCGGCATTTCAGCTAAAAGACCTCTGAGCAACCCATCATCTTTTGCCATAGAAACATGTTGGTTTTTCCCCAGCACTTCTCACAGCTGTAATGACATCTTATTACCTTCTGCGTTGTCCAGCTCCCAGCTGGAAGAGCCACTGGTTCAGGGCCTAGGACTATGTATGAGCCCATTACCACTATGAACCCAAGTGCCTAGCGAGGCCCTAGCTCATAGATGTTGAATGAATATTTCTAAAGTGAATGAATAAATCCATCTACAACTTATCTGGGGACAGATTATGAGAAAGGCATTTTATTACCTTTCCCTCCAAATAGACAACCAGATAATATCACTTCATTCTTTGCAGAAGGCATTTTTCCTCCATGAATTTGACGTGCTCTCATCTTTGCTCATTTTATTCCTGGACATATGTGGGACCATTTATTCACTCTTTCTTCTCTTACATTTCTCCATTCATCTCTTCTTGGAATAATAGCATAGTTTTAATTATTGTAGCTTTATAGTCTTATTTGTGCCATCTGTAGGGCAGCCTATCCCTACCATTATTCTTAATTAATTTCTTCTTTGACTATTCTTGTACATTTTCTTTTCTGATTAATTTTACTGCTGTCTTGCCAAGTTCCATAAAAGACTCCATTGGGATTTTGATTGAGATTGTATTGCTTTTGTAGATTAAATTGGAGTGTCTTGACATCTTTACATCATTGCATCTTCTCACCCAGGACATCAAGTGTCTCTATTTATGTTTTTTTTTTTTTTTTTTAAATAATCAAGACTACTCTGTAGTTTCCTACATAGACTTTTTGGATGTTTCATTGTTCATTTTCTTCCTAGATATTTTAAAATGTAGTTTTTAATAGTATAAATAGGATTTTTTTTGTTACATAATTTTCCAATGTTTAGTAATGCCACTTTAATAATTTCTAACTGAATATTTTCTGTGATACTATGACTTCATGACTGGAGTAATAATAATACTAATAACAAATCATAATAACAACCCATCACCCAATGTCTAGTATGTGCCACAGACCGTGCTGGAGATTTTCTGTATATCATATCTTGTTTAGTTATCACAAAAATCCTACAAAGATGGCCTACTACTCTTCCCATATGTCAGAGGCAGGAAGCTGAGGCATCTTCCTGGGCCTGCAGGACAGTGGTGGCCAGTGTAAGAGACATGTGGATCTGTCAGAGGCTGGACACAGCCTTGTCCCACTTGTCTGCGCTGCCCAGGTGAGAAACACCATTAAAAGCAGTTTTATTAGAAGATACACAATGATCATCAGTAATTTTACTCCCTGAGTTTTAGAAATGGCCAGATTTGTAATGGATCTTCAAGTGTGAAAAGTCCAACCTCACTACATAGAGCCTGCAGTACCTCAGTAGCATTTTTCATAGAAGATGCAGTTATTGCACACACACACACACACACACACACACACCCCTCAGACAATAGGAAGATCAGCCCTCCCTATAGCATCCCAGCAATTTGCTGGACCCCTCTGCCTCTCAGTGCATTCTTCCTTGGGTTGAGTGAAGCTTATCTCTTTCTGATCTTCCCTCCTTGCCATGGGTCCTAGTCCTCCCTGGACTTACTCCTTAGAGCTGGCCTCCTCCTTAGATCCCACTGTCCAGTGGAATCTTTCTCTGGAGACTTTAAGCTAAATGAAGACAGACTGTATTCTGTCTTCCCCTGAGTCCCCAGTTCTGAGCTTCACACTTGACATGTAGAAATATCTCAATAGATACTTGTTGAACGAGTTGATGAGTTGCTTTCATTGACTTACCTGGAACAAGTCTATTCCCACTTCTTTGCAGCACTTTCTCAGATCTTAAGATAACTCCTTATTAGGCCCCTGTGTGCTGGCTGAACTGCCCCGATTCAAAAAGCCTAAGGCAGATACTAGAGAAGGCTCTTCCTCTGACCACGTTCCTCTGGGCATGGTCCAGTTTGCCCATGTCCATCTTAGGGTGTGGTGTTCTGGATCACCCTGTTTCTCCAGCTACCATCAGAGAGGACCATGGAGAACAAGACCTAAAACTTCCATCATGTTCTGACCCCTAGTTCTCCAACCACCACATTTTTCAACTTTGTCCACTACAATGTCTGACCCCAATGTAGTATTTATTTTACTTCATTCCAATGCATATTGCAAATGTCAGCAACCTTGCCCAATTGGGACTAAGGCCAGTAATTTCCCTTCTCAAGCACAGGGAATCTGACTCTTTAGGAAATGTGTAATTACACAGGATGTTATCTATTGGTCCATTTCAGGCATGTTCCAAACACGTATATTCTCTGTGAGAACTGTCTGCCCATTTCTTCACTCAGAAATATTGCAACAGAGCCTTAATATTCCTAAAATAATAACACTAAGGATGATGGATGGAGTCAAACCTCCTGCCTCTTGCTCTCCCTGGATTGTGAGTTGGGATTGGAGTTGGTGAGGATGCTGTGTGTGTGAGTGTGTGTGTGTGTGTGCAGGAGAGGGGGGTTGGAGGCGGTTGGGGGAAGGGACGATCTCAGAGACACAACAGAACAATGAGGGGCCAGCAAAAGTGGACAGGGCTTGGCGGAGAGGAACACTCATGCCCCTGTCTCCATTTGGCTCAGAACCCCTGGGACAAAGGCAACATTGTGTTGGGGTCAGGCCCCTGTGGATGAAAGGCCCTGCTTTGTACAGCAGAATCCAGGCGCTTTGTAGGGTGGGGGTGCAGGGAAGAGAGAAGATAGGGAGCCACAGGGGACAGAGGCCAGATGGACACCCGTGGATGGAGGCTGGACACCCAGACCTGGGGATGGAAGAAGGAGAGGAGGCCACCCAGAGGCAGAGGGACCCAGGAGAGAGTCTGAGGGGAGAGGACATGAAGGAGAGGGAGAGGGAAAGGGCAGAGAGGACACAAGCCTGGATGGAGCTGGAGTGAACCAAAGCCCACGAACCAGCAGGACTTTGAAAAGGAGGAAGAATGGGATGGAGACACCGGGGAGGGTGTGGCCACGTGGCTGCTCTCTCGGGGACATAATGTCCATTTCCACTAGCCTTGCTTCCCAGCCCCTGGCCCCCACACTGGGTGCCCGGTATGCGGATGGGGCATGGGATTCAGGCCCCAGGTGGGGAGCGGGAAGACCACCCCATTCCCTTCTCAGCCCATCCTAGCTGGGGATGGGAGCAATAGGCTGCCTTCTGAGGGCTGCGAAGGCAAGGAGTCAAGGCCCTCTGTGGGAGAAATGGATGCGAGAATCTGTTTGCAGACTCCAAACAGTTTGCCCCGTCTGTGATGTTAACTGGAGGTTACTGGAAGACACGAGAGCATGCCCAGGGCCGCTGAACCGATTGCATAGGGCCTGGGAGTGGCAACCTCCCTTTTCCTACTTCGTTGCCGAGCTGTGCATGTGTGCCCGCACACCCTGCACTCTACCACCCGCCTCCAGAGCCAGAGAAACTCAAGTGGACTGCTCTGATCTCAATGGGGCTGGCTGCAGCCTTCGATGTGAATTTTGGACAGGGCCCTGTGGGGATGTAGGGAGGTGATAGGGTCCCTGCTAAGTAGGGATGGTGTTGAGCTCGGGAAGGACCATGTGCCACTCTGAGCCCTCACAGAGAGAGGACCAGGATCATGGGGAGCAATGGGAAGAAGGTCCGGTTCAGCCTGGGATGCAGGTGAGTGACAAGGGAGACTTCAGGGGAAGGTGACAATTGAACTCAGACTTTGTGCTGTTTTTCCTAAGGTCCTTTTCTCGATGCATGAGTGCCCAGGTGACCTGCTAACGAGCTTCACTTCCTCATAGCAGGCACCCCTTTGCTCACAGGACAGTAACTCTAAGCTGTTTTCAGTGCTGAGCACTTGATGGGTAGGGGGTATCAGGCTTCCACTCACAGGTTTATGTGTGGGGCATCTCTGATGTCCAGTGGTTATTTGGGTTGGACAAAACGTTCATTTGAGTTTCTCTGTAAGATGTTACAGAAGAACCTGAAATAACTTTTTCATCAACACCATATTAGCCTCTCCATTTAAGAAATGAGGGCGTAATGCCTTCAGTGGACTCAGGAAGTAAAAACTGCCCCCTGATTACATGATTGAAATGGGCAGGACCCTGGGAGCCCACATCAGTGTACCCGGATTTTCATATTTTTTATGACCTTGGAGTCCATTTCTCCTTTCAACAGAGATCATATTCTCTGTATTACAGACCCTCTCCAGCGGGTTTAATGAGATACTGTGGGAAAGTACAAACACACTGCTTGCCTGGCAGGAAAGGTTTAAGTTCGCCAGCTGCCTTCCCACGCCCCCAGCCTCTCCTCCATGTTCTTTCTCTAATACAGAACGTTCTCCTGTAGCAGTGACTTTTTAATGATTATTAGAGCTTTGAATGATGTATTTGCAAGTGTCTTGTAGTTGAGATGCTGTGGATTCCTGTCCTGGATGTGTTGTTTGGTGCCAAGAGGTCCTGGGCCACATGCCACACCTCTCTCTGTCACTCTACTCATCTGAAACGGGGATGCTAACCCTCGCCTGCCCTAAAGCTTTATTTGGAGATTTAATTCGGGGCATGAATGTGAATGCCGAGCAAGAGGGAGGCAGATCCAAACCTCTGGAGACCTGGAGCATCATTGGTTCCTGGTGTTTGCTGAGAGGAGGGTGGTGGTCGTGGTGGTTGAGTTGCTCCGTTGTGTCTGACTCTTGCGACCCTGTGGGCTGTAGCCCACCGGGATCCTCTGTCCATGATATTCTCCAGGCAAGACTACTGGAGTGGGTAGCTATTTCCTTCTGCAGGGATCTTCCTGACCCAGGGATCGAACCCAGGTCTCCTGGTTTGCAGGCAGGTTCTTTACTGACTGAGCTATGAGGAATCACCGAAGAGGAGGGTGAACGGCTCCAAGACAGATGAACCATGCAGAGTTTCTTGGGCAGTAAGATTCTCTCTCTCTCACAAACTTATGGCTGCCAGCGGGAAAGGGATTGTTAGGGAGTTTGAGATGGACAGATACACGCTGCTATATTTAAAATGGATAACCAACCATGAGCTACTGTATTTTTTGCACTTGGAACTCTGCTCAGTGTTATGTGGCAGCCTGGTTGGGAGGGGAGTTTGGGGGAGAATGGATACATGTATGTAATTGCCTGAGTCCCTTTGCTGTTCACCTGAAACGATCACAACATTGTTAATCAGCTATATACCAATACAAAATTTAAAAAAAATAATAAAGGATTCTCTCTTTCTCCGCCTGGGTCTGGTGTGTGGATCACATTTCCAGCTTAACCCAGGGAGATGGACCAAGGTTAATGAGAGCAGCTGACGGAGGTTCCCCACCGCTCGAATTTGGATACTGCCGACAGCTGACTGCAGAGGCAGCCGCAAAGCAAGTCCTGCCAAGTCCTCTGTTGTGCTTCGGACTCAGAGCCAGAAACCCCACTCAGCTCCAGCATCTGAAGATGCTGGAGCAAGACACAGTGCAGCCCTGAAAACCAGCGCATAAAATCAGGCCCTGCTCTCCCTGTTCTCCCTCTTTTATTTAACCTTGTCAGCTCTCGGGCAACTGGAAAACATGAAAAGGCCCCAGGATGCCTCCCGGAATATGGTCTCCATTAACCCACAGCTGGTAGTAGTTACAGCAAAATTAGAAAACATTGAAGTGAAATTGTCATCTTTTTTTTAAGTTCGAACTCTTCGAATTCCAAGATTGTGAGCTCTTGGAATGAGCGGGCTGGTAGAAAGGGGGGACCATGATCTTAACCTTTCAGTCATGATGTGTTTGTGGCTGGGGTCACTCCCACCCACCTGCAGATATGTCTCCTAGAACCCCAAACCCCTTCTAGAGTTTCCCTAAGCAAAGCTTCAGTAGGAAGTATGCTTGAGACCACTGAAGTCCACTGAAATATAACACAAAAATCATTCTCATTGAAGGTGAAAAAAAATAATTGTCCTCCATCCTTCTAATCTATTTTTTAACTATTTTATATAGAAGTAAAGCTGATGAACAATGTTGTGACGGTTACAGGTAGACAGCAAAGAGACTGAGCCATACATATACTAATGAAAATCTTTATTAAGAGAGTTTTTCCAATGAACAAATGGCTGTGAAAAATAATGCAGAGGGACCCAGTGTGGACTAATCCAGTTTCTCCTCATGGCAACATTTTCTAACACTATCGGATGATATCACAAGTGGAATACCATTGCCACTGATACAACTCACCAGTCTTTCTCACTTCCCCAGTTTGACTTGGATTCTTGTGTGTGTTTAGTTCTATACAAATCCATCACTTGTGTAGACTCCTGTATCCACCACCACAGTCAAGAGACTCAGAGTCCCATCACCATGAGGAGACCTCATACGGATGTTTTATAACTGCATCCACCTTCCTCCTATTTCCATCTGCCTCATCACTAAACCCTGGCCATCACTCATTGATTTTTCATCTTGATAATTTTGTCATTTCAAGAATGCTATTATAAATAAAATTGAACAGCATGTGACCTTTTGGTGTTTGGCCTTTTCACTCAGCACTATTCCATGGAGAACCATCTAAGTTGTTACCTGTGTCAATTGTTGCTTCTCTTCGTCTCAGAGTAGCAATCCATGGTCTAAGTGTATCAACGTTTTCAGCCAATCACCTGTTGAAGGACATCTGGGTTGTTCCCAGTTTTGGATTAATATGAATAAAACTGCAATGAATATTCATTCAAGTTTTTATATGAACATAACGATGGCTGGATGGCATCACCGACTCGATGGACCTGAGTTTGATTGAATTCCGGGAGTTGGTGATGGACAGGGAGGCCTGGCGTGCTGCAGTTCATGGGGTTTGGAAGAGTCAGACACGACTGAGCGACTGAACTGAACTGAACTGAACTGATGCTTTCAGTTCTGATTTATTTTTGCATTCAAGGTTTGGGATTGTGCTGAGCAGGGAGGTATTAAAGTTGGGGACTGGTATTTAAGGGCAAACTCTGCTGTTGACTGGGTAGTCAAAGCCAAGCTTGAAAAAAATAGGGGTAGTTAGCCATCCTTCCTTTGAGGTTCTTTTTGGTGGATGAAATTAAAAATTGTATATCAAAATGTTCTCACTTAGAAGCACTATAGAAATGTATATTAGCATCCCTGCTGTATTTCTAAATATGCCCAGTATAATTTGCTTTTGACCAGAGAGATAGAGGGATCAATAAAATATATCATCACAAAGAAGCCCCACATGTGTCTGTGGGAGCCAGGGAAAAGTGTCTAAACAAGCCAGGATATTTTCATCCAGGTAGCAGTGCAGGTGGCTGTGACTGTTTCTGGAATGCAGCCTAAGGCTACATGCTTGTCCTCGCCGAGCCTGAGGAACTTCATGTGTGAAAGGGGCAGGATGATACTGCTTTCTCAAGGCTTTTATGTGGACTAAATCACATAATAATTAACCCAAGGCCTGGTGGCAGCTGACAGGCAGTGAGTGCTCAATTGTTTTAAATTATATATTAAGAGTCTTGCATAGATGCTCAGTCATGTCCGACTCTGTGCGACCCCGTGGACTGTAGCCCACCAGGCTCCCCCGTCCCTGGGATTCTCCAGGCAAGAACACTGGAGTGGGTTGCCATTTCCTTCTCCAATGCATGAAAGTGACAAGTGAAAGTGAAGTCGCTCAGTCGTGTCCGACTCTTCGCGACCCCATGGACTGCAGCCCAGCAGGCTCCTCCGTCCATGGGATTTTCCAGGCAAGAGTACTGGAGTGGGGTGCCATCTCCTTCTCTGGGGATCTTCCTGACCTAGGCTCAAACCCACTTCTCCTGCTGCTCCTGCATTGGTAGGTGGACTTTTACCACTGAGCCACCTGAGAGGCCCATTAAGAGTCTTAAAAACACATGTCCTTTTTCCAAGTCTTTATTGAATTTGTTCCAGTATTTCTTCTGTTTTATGTTTGATTTTTTGGCTGTGAGGCATGTGCAATCTTAGCTTCCCGACCAGGGGCTGAACCAGCACCCTCAGCATTGGAAGGCGAAGTCTTACCCATTGGACTGCAGGGAAGACACACACGTGTGTGTAGCAACCATAAGGCTGAAAATCTGCTCTAGTAAATTATCTGAAATTAAGAGAAAGTCTCATTTTAAAAATTTACATGTCTATTCATATATTGGTTTCTGTAAAAACATTAATGAATGAAAGTGAAATGTAGAAAACGATTGTTGATGTATTGGGTATTTCTCAGCACTCTCTTAGGTAGAAAAGGCAGGATCCACCTTCCCCTACAGGATGATATTATCTATCTGCCAAAACAGCATTCAAGGGAGAGAAAAACATCAAAAAGCTAGTGAAGGTAACATCTGGATGTCAGAATTTTAGTATTGTATGTACGACCCTCTGATTTGTACACATTTCCTCCAATAGCAGGTGTTAATTTGCCAATTGGAAGAAAAGTTTATGTAAAATATCCTACAGCAAAATCAATTTTTGGAGGCATGAAATAGTGACATAGGAAATGGAGAGGGTGAGGGGTTATTGTTCATGAATCTAGCAAAGGGTTCAGAACACCCCTCCAGATGGAGGTAACCAGCACTGGAATGTCTGAAAGGACCCATAGAGCGGGAACAAGGGGCCCAGGACACATGCCCGTTGCTCTCTGCAGACTCAGGGACAGGAAACAATCTCCCTGCTTCCGTCTCTTCCCCACTCTGCAGGTTACAGTCAGAATAAATGTAAAGAGATGAATACCGTGCTCAGTATATAAGTGTACCTTGTAGAAGCGGAAGTATTATAGGCAAACCAAAAGAAAAGTGAGTTAATCATCCAATAATCAGAACCACATATACAGAATTAAGATCTGAAAGAAGGAGACCAAGAAAGGTCCGGGTATTGCCAGGACTGCTGAGGACAGAGGGAGAAGACAGTTCTAATGAAGGAGGGGGCAATGCTTCCATGCTTCTGGCTGCTGGGTGAGCTGGCCCTCCTCCATGAAGCCTTCCCCAAGGCTCCGTGAAGACTTATTCCCTCCTCACTTCCAGGATGTATGCCTGCTTCCTCCTTGTGTCTCCTGGAGACATTTCCATGTTCTGCCACAGTCCCTAGATTTCTGCAGGCAATAAATTTTCATGTCCTCATATTGGGAGCTCTGGGGTCAGGCAGCCTGGGTTGAGTGCTCACCCCACTGCTTGGTAGCTGTGTAGCTTTGGACAAGCTTCCTCATGTGGAGAATAAATCAGAAGAAACTTAGTTTGTCATGAGGATGAAATCAATTTAATCCAAAGAAAGTGCCTGGTATATCCTAAGTGCTCAATTAAACACCATCCATTCTTGTCATTATTATCAACTAATTACCCAGAGTCAATGTGGTTCCCAAGTGGCTCAGTGGTAAAAAATATGCCTGCCAAGCAGAAGACATGGGTTCAATACCTGAGTCAGGTAGACCCTCTGGAGAAAGAAATGAAAACCAACTACAGTATTCTGGTCTGGGAAATCTCATGGACTGAGGAGCCTGGCGGGCTATGGTCCACGGGGGTCACAGAGTCAGAAGGGTCAGACATGACTTAGCAGCTAAACAGCAGCAGCAGCATAAAGAGCCAGCAATGCTTTACTGATCTCTGGGTTTGCATTTCTGAAACATCTTCCAAGGGTAATCACCATTCTGTGTGTGCGTGTGTGCTTGCTAAGTTGCTACAGTGTGTCTGAGTCTTTGTGATCCTATGGACTGTGGTCCACCAGACTTCTCTGTGAGAAAGCAGAGTGAATGAAAGTTGCTCAGTCGTGTCCGACTCCTTACAATCCCATGGACAATACAGCCCATGGAACTCTCCAGGCCAGAATACTGGAGTGGGTAAGCCTTTCCCTTCTGCAGGGGATCTTCCCAACCCAAGGATCAAACCCGTCTCCCACATTGCAGGCAGATTCTTTACCAACCGAGCTATGAGGGAAGCCCATGAGAAAGCAGAGGTTCAGGGCATTTAAACATCCTGCCCAAGACCACGTAGCTATTCTTTTTCAATTTTACTTATTTATCTTTTGCTCAGTCATCAGTCATCACGGCTGTGTCCAGGCTTCTCATTGCCGTGACTTCTCTTGTTGCAGAGTGTGGGCTCTAGGCTATGTGGGACCTTCCTGGACTAGCGATGGAATCCATGTCCCCTGCAATGGTAGGTAGATCTTACCCACTGGACCACCAGGAAAGTCCTGGTCACCTAGCTATTGAATAACTGAGCCAGGATCTGGGTCCTTGTTTGAACTCTGCTCTCCCCACACCTTCTTTCCACACCGGATGAAGAGATTTCAGAACCATCTCTTGCAGAACATGAACGCTCATGCCCCCGGCTCTCCTTTGTCTTATTCCCTCTGCCAGCCAGGACAGAAGTAAGAGTCGCTAATGAGTCACTTAAGATCCTCAGGCTCAAACAGAGCAGCTTTCATTATTTCCCATGGACAAAAGGAATCAGGGTCAGTATTAAATATAATTACCGTGCACAGGACTAATAAATGGCATTTTTATGCTGTGTGCACTTGGGGGCCCAGAGCCCCTGCTGTGGCCCCTCAGGCCACCTAATCCCCTGTCGCCTTTATCCTCAGAGTCTGAGCAGATGGAGCCCAGGGTTCTCGGGTTACCTTTCTCCCCTTTTCACTCTGAGTACATTCTCTGACTGAGGTGGTTTTCTCTTTTTCTCCTGTTTCTTGCTTCTCTCCTCCCCGGGGCCCCACCCATGCACCGCTATCCCTGCCACCTCCATGCCAGTCCATGGCCTTTTTGTGCTTGAATATCCTAAAAAATCTTACATACGAATCTGGGGGCCTTGTGGCTTCTCCTTATGTGAACTCAGAAGAACTTATACTGGACTTAGTTGACTTAGCCAACAAAGCTGGGGGCAGGATAAATTTTTCAAAATCCTGTTATTCTGCTCACACCAACAGGGGCCGGGAAAGCTGCCTAGGTCCCCTGCACAAGCTTCTCTTTGATCTGCACCTGTACTTGGCTTGGGGCCCAGAAGTGACCACCCACCGCAGACTCGGAATATAAGTAAACTTCTGAATATCCGTGTGTCTGTGGTTCTTCCTTGTGTATTACATCAAAAGTTGTAATAGCCATGCTGCGTGACTCCACTGATCAAGCAGGAGAGATGTCCTTGATAGCTCAGTGAGACCAGGGATCAGGTGGGTTCTACTTTCCTGGGCTTTCCAGTGCATGGGACCCAGTGCAATGCACCTCAGAGCACGTACGTTGTAGATGCTGGGTGTGTGCAGTGAACAACCAGCATGTGTGGCTTGGTCAGGATAGAGTCAATAGACTTTAGATCGAAAACTTTATCCTGGCCCCAGCTTTGTTGGTTGGGGCAACCGAGTCAAGTATAAGTTCTTCTGATTTCACGTAAGGAGAAGCCATTAAGGACCCCAGATTTGTACTTAACACTGAGGTTGTTATTGATATTAGTGTTCATACCCCTTTGCTGACATTGAAGACCAAGTATCAGACCAGCAATTAGGAGACCTGGGGTCTCTCTGATTCAAGCTGTTCCTTGCTCAGCTGAATGGGAAGGCTGACCCTTAGGGCTTGGCCTTACATGTCTAAGGAACAAATAAAGATATTGGATATGGACTCTCCAAAGCCCTTTTCACACCATGACTGTAAGATATAACAATATATAATGAAGTTATTTGTGTCCTCAAATGAGTTCATTGGGGACAAGGGGTCTCAGCCTCACTTTTCACCACTGCAGAAGGTAGTAATCCTTTAATCTTTGGTTTTCCATGGAGAATTAATTAGGTTTCCATCTGGGTATGCTGAAAGGAAGTACAGTTGGCTCTGCTTCTAACATACAGCCAGAATCTCGCCACTTCCCACCACATCCCTGTTAAATTTCTACTCCTAGAGACATCTTATCTTACTGGGATGATACACTGGCTTCTAACCAGCCTTTCACCTTTAACTCTTGACACTCTCCAGTCCATTTTCACAGCCTCCTGAAGACATCCTTGAGCATCCAAATTGTGTCAAAACACCTCATGCTTTCAACCTCCCTCTGCCTTCTCAAGTCAAGACAAATATACTCCAAGTTCCTTCCTTCACCTTGGATTCTGTACCTGTTCTGGCCCCAGCCTCCTCAGACATTTTCTCCTCACTCTCTCTCCTTTGGGGCTTTCCAGATGGTGCAGTGGTAAAGAATCTGCCTGCCAATGACGGAGATGCAAGTGATGCGGGTTTTATCCCTAGGTCAGGAAGATCCACTGGAGAAAGAAATGGCAATCCGCTCCAGTATTCTTTCCTGGAGAAATCCACAGACAGAGGGACCTAGTGGGCTACAGTTCATGGGGTAACAAAGAGCAAATGAACACACATTCTCTCTCCTTTATTTCTTAGGAACTAGCCACATTGGCTTTTTCTCTGTAATATACCACACCTGTTGACTTTTTTGGGATTTTTGGTTGAAATTATATTGCCATAAAAGGCTTTAGGGGAAGGCAGTGGCTTCAGAAAGACAGATATTTATGGCTCTGGTTCTTCTCCAGCTGGGAACAAAGTTTGACTAGAACAGGAAGTGGAACGATGCTCATAGAGCATTTGACGGCACACAAAATGCTTCTGTTGCATTGTTTAATTTGTGGCATACTCTTCATCAGAGCACAATTTTTAGGTCTTTCACGCAGATGAGAAAACCGAGATTGAATAACTTTAAGGAAGGCTAAGTAAAGTGACCATTAGATCTTCCCCCAAAGGTGACTTCTTAAACTGATGAGATGAGCACAGCTGGTTCTCAGTACAATGTCAGCGGGAGGTTTGCAGCCCCATTGCAGCTCCTGGCCTGAATGTGCACTTTGAATATGGTCAGTAAGCCCGGGCAGAGGGCAGTGTCCACTCTCCACTGGGAGCACATCTTGTGAGTAAACCTTCTCCTGCTGAAGGTTTCCTTAGTGATGAACTAAGAAGGTTGTCCTAGTGATGGGAGGGGCACTCACTTCTGGTGGATGTTCTGGGAGTCCAGATATTTGAGGATCGAGGTTGAGCTCTCATTGCCTTATGAAACCTCCTGAATATTTAGTTAACATTCCCCATGATTTGGGCAATAATAATAATAATAATAACAAAATTGTGACCCATTTGGGTTGATGAAGGGTTAGAAAGGTCAGTTCTTGAATCTGGAGGTCAGCATTGTGGTCTGGTCTATGGGTCTTGGTCTATGTCTGTCCAAGCACATGCCATTGGGCATATTAATTAGCTTCCTTTGAGCCTTGGTTTCCTCATCTGTAGAACAGCAGACATGATGGTGCTTTTGAGGTAATGCCTATAAACACCTCAAGAAGGCACTTTGTAAATAATGTGAAGAAGTGAACTAGTTCATTATGCCTGTCCTCTCATCTTTGCAAATGTTGGGCAGCAAGGACATCCCTCACGTCTGGGCTGACAAAAACCACAAAAGCAGTTGGTACAATGGAGCCCTTATGAGCATGAAGCGTGGGTCCAACATGCTTGGGGGAGCATTCAAGTGCATGTGTGTGACATCAACCCAGGAGTCTTGCTCTGGTGATTTTATGAGATCATGAGCACAGGCTCAAACATAGTAAGAGCTTAATCAATGTTCACCATAACCACGATGGAAAATTCCTGAGTCTCTGCCCTGGAAGAACCCATCCTCAGTGTGGGTAACTGATGGATAGAAAGCAAACAACACAAACCAACCATAGAAACTCTGACACAGTCTTAACATGCTAAAATGGACATCTGGGCAAAGACAATGGAAATACAAGGGATTACTAGACGAGGAGGGAAGACTTCTAGGGGAATGTTATAAATAAACGACCTGGCCGAATGTGTCTGATTTTCCATAAAAAGAGGAGGAGAGGAGGGGTTGGGAATGAGATTTCAGGCAGTTTGGCAGGAGTCAAGTCAGGGGTATAGAGGGCTCTGGCATGCTCACCTGGGGTCTGTGAAATCCCAGAGACGGGTGCCTAGGGAAGGGCTGGGGCACAGGAGTAGGGGCGAGAGAGGAAGGCTACTTGCTCAGGGATGCTGAGCATCTCATCCTTGGAGGATGGAGAGCCCAGAGGGACTTTAAGTCAGTGAACAACATAATCAAGGGTTGCCTGGATGGTTCATCGTTTAGTTCAATTTATTGACTCATTTACCTACTCATTCATACAAAAGAGACTTTTGTAAATAATAAGAGGCCATTTTCATTGAGGAGGGTGTTGCTCCAGCTCTCTGTGTTTTTTCAGCCCTCCAGTCCACCAAGGGAGAAAAGATATAAACTATACTATTTAGAGTCACAAAAGTACCAAGCACTTGTTGAGATAGACAAAGTGCAACAGGCTTTCGGGAGAGAGAGATGACTTCACCTGAGAGATGGTGGAAGACGTAAGACTTTGAAAGGAGGCTGCATTTCAGCAAAAGGGAAGAGCAGGAAAATCATGGTGGCAGAGATGTGAAATCTGGGGAAAGAAATCTATGGGCACAGAGAGCCAAATGTGGTAAATGAGGAGATCTACACAGGGAAGAGGGAGCAAAAAGGGAAGTTGTAGGGTGTAAGATCAGAAAGCGAGGCTGTGTTTAGATCGTAGGAGACCCCTGAGAGCCAGGCAAAAGGCATCTGTGCTTTTCCCTGGAGAACTGATACAAAACAGTGAAACCATAGCATGCAAGGATGCCTGGCTACAAAAGGACTTATCCCAATCACCATTTTAACCTTGTCCTTCACATTTTTTAATTTTCTGATTCTCTTTCTCAACTTCTAATCCAAAACTCGGCTGGAGAAGCTGCCGTTTTCAATTTGTATTATCTTTTTTTTTTTTTCTTCACATTTTAATCCTCTCAGATCCCATTTCTGCTAGGTTAGTGAACCCACTAATCAGGTAAGCAGAGAGCAGCAGCCAACCCAATTATGAAGAAGAATGTGACAGGCAAAGATGGGTCAGGGCATCAGGGGGGTTCATGCTGCCAGGGAAACCACCCTGGGGCACACAGGTCCTCATCAGAGAAGCAGTGAGAAATTCCCTGAGGGTGGCAGTGGGGGGCTGCTCGTCGCCTGGTGGGAGCCCCTCTGCCCCTTCACCTGGCTTGGTTTCTTTGTCATCTCTGCCACTTCACAGGTGGCAGCATGACAAAATCTCACTTGCTCTTCAAGGCTCTACTCAAATGCAGCCCCTCTGGAGACTTTTGGAAGGGGGCCAGGCTGAGTTGAAAAACCCTGACTCAAGTCAATGGTGTTGAGTCCCAGCTTTGCCACTTGCAGCCTCTCTGACTTACATGGGGAGTGAACATGAGCCTCAGTTTCCTCTTTTGTCATCAACTTCATAGGATTGCTTTGAATACTAAAGAGTGAAAATGCCTAGCATAATTTTGGCCACGTGTGAAATGCTCAGTATATATTTGAGGTTGGAGCAGCTTCCAAAATCCTCAATGGTGTCAATAACTCTTCCTCTGCCTTCACCTAACATCCTTTCTCTCTGTGGTGACTTATCACACTGTGCTATGATGTCTTTTCCATACCTGCCCCACCCACTCCACTGACAGATCCTTGATTACAGAGCTTGTCTCTTTGTTCAGATGAAAAAGAATTTACCTGCAGAGCAGGAGACCTGGGTTCAATCCCTGGGATGGGAAGGAAGATCCCCTGGAGAAGGGAAAGGCAACCTACTCCAGTATTTTTGCTGAGAGAATTCCATAGACAGAGAAGCCCAGTGGGCCCCAGTCTATGGGGTTGCAAAGAGTTGGACATGATTGAGCAACTAACACTTTGTAACACTTGGGTCTCATTAAATGATTATTGAGTTACTAGATGAGTGAATAAATAATAAACACAATGGTCTAGTAGCTTGAGCAATTTTTAAATGCTTAAAAGAGATTCTGTCACATAGTAGGTGCTAAGTCAAAATCACTGCAGATGGTGACTGCAGCCATGAAAGTAAAAGATGCTTACTCCTTGGAAGAAAAGTTATGACCAACCTATTTCAACCAGCATATTGAAAAGCAGAGATATTACTTTGCCAACAAAGGTTCGTCTAGTCAAGGCTATGGTTTTTCCAGTGGTCATGTATGGATGCGAGAGTTGGACTGTGAAGAAAGCTGAGCACCAAAGAATTGATGCTTTTGAACTGTGGTGTTGGAGAAGACTCTTGAGAGTCCCTTGGACTGCAAGGAGATCCAACCAGTCCATTCTGAAGGAGATCAGCCCTGGGATTTCTTTGGAAGGAATGATGCTAAAGCTGAAACTCCAGTACTTTGGCCACCTGATGCGAAGAGTTGACTCATTGGAAAAGACTCTGATGCTGGGAGGGTTTGGGGGCAGGAGGAAAAGGGGACGACAGAGGATGAGATGGCTGGGTGGTATCACTGACTCGATGGACGTGAGTCTGGGTGAATTCCGGGAGTTGGTGATGGACAGGGAGGCCTGGCGTGCTGCGATTCATGGGGTCGCAAAGAATTGGACATGACTGAGCAACTGAACTGAACTGAACTGAAGTAAACATTTGTTGAATTAATAAGTGACTGAATTGATTAATCAACAGGTAGGACAGATGATTAGGTTGAAGGGAGTAAATCAAGCCCATGTTCTGGTAGAGTTATCTGAGGAGGTGAGAGTAAGGATGGAGTAGAATTTAAGGATGTGGGCTAAATTAAGGTGAAAGAAAAGAGGCAGCAGAAAGAGTTTTCCTTAGTAGTAAACACCTCTCCTTTTGTCTCTTGCTGTGATCCCATGAGCTATGTGATGTGTTCTGTGCATGAGCAATGGCTCCCTCATCTGCCATACTGCCAGATGTTGGCATGACAGCTCATATGCTTTGTTCAGACTTCATCCAGCACTTCAGCTTCTTCTACTGTCTCCCTCCTTGGAATTTCCCTTTAGTCACATCATGACTTAAGTTTCACTGAGTCAACTTTTGCTGCATAGACAATATGGCATGTTTCACTCATTGTATTGATAATATTTGGAGTTTACTGCTCATTTTAAGGGCTTCCCAGGTGGTGAAGAATCCACCTGCCAATGCAGGAGATGCAGAAGCTGTGGGTTCAATCCCTAAGTCAGGAAGATCCCTTGGAGGAGAAAATGGCAATCCACTCTAGTATTCTTGCTTGGACAATTCCATGAACAGAAGAGCCTGGCGGGCTACAGTCCATAGGGTCACAAAGAGTGGGACACAACTGAAGGACTGAGCATGCACACAGGCTCTTTATATAGACCTTATAGCCAACAGATCCATATTATAAAAACCTGGTGATTCTGCAGCTGATGTTGCTATTTATATGCAACAACACACGTATCCTGGTGTCTGCTGTAGTTTCAGGTTTCCTTGTTCATGGGTATACCACTGTTGATATGGAAGTCATATAGCCCTTGAGTGAAGGCTATCTTTCCTTTCTATCATCCCTCACTACAGTAACAAATTTAATATTGGAGTTCCGAATGTTGTAGTCACAGTGTGACTAGAGCAAATGTACCACTGTCCATGGTGCTGAACACCATGGTTCTTTCTTCTAACTCTGGGACTTGGGGTGACTCCAGTGTCAGAGGAACTTTAGTTCTTTCAGAGGAGCATTCTATTAGTCTATTCTATTATTATTGTATTTACTTTTCTAATATTAGAAATTATTTACTCTCAATAAATAATAACATACAATAGGTGTGTATGTATGTGTTAATATATATGTGCATAATATTGTAAGTTAAGGCATATTCATATTGTATATGGTAAATTTCTATTTGGTGAGAGTAAATTATTTGTATATATATATGTATATACATACATTAATATGTAAATTGTACTTGTATATGGGCTCTCTTCTTGATGTGTATACAAACATTTATATTTGTATACAGAAATATATATTATGTTATTTGTGCATGTTTATATACATATATCAAAAAAGTGAGAGTTCCAGAAAAACATTTTTGCTTTATTGACTATGCCAAAGCCTTTGACTGTGTGGATCACAATAAACTGGAAAATTCTGAAAGAGATGGGAATACCAGACCACCTGACCTGCCTCTTAAGAACATGAAACAACAGACTGGTTCCAAATAGGAAAAAGAGCACGTCAAGGCTGTATATTGTCACCCTGCTTATTTAACTTATATGCAGAATACATCATGAGAAATGCTGGGCTGGATGAAGCACAAGCTGGAATCAAGATTGCCGGGAGAAATATCAATAACCTCAGATATGCAGATGACACCAGCCTTATGGCAGAAAGTGAAGAGGAACTAAAGAGCCTCTTGATGAAAGTGAAAGAGGAGAGTGAAAAAGTTGGCTTAAAGCTCAACTTTCAGAGAACTAAGTTCATGGCATCTGGTCCCATCACTTCATGGCCAATAGATGAGGAAACAGTGGAAACAGTGTCTGACTTTATTTTGGGGGGCTCCAAAATCACTGCAGATGGTGACTGCAGCCATGAAATTAAAAGATGCTTACTCCTTGGAAGGAAAGTTATGACCAACCTAGACAGCATATTAAAAAGCAGAGACATTACTTTGTCAACAAAGGTCTGTCTTGTCAAGGCTATGGTTTTTCCAGTGGTCATGTATGGATGTGAGAGTTGGACTCTAAAGAAAGCTGACCACAGAAGAATTGATGCTTTTGAACTATGATGTTGGAGAAGACTCTTGAGAGTCCCTTGGACTGCAAGGAGATCCAACCAGTCAGTCCTAAAGGAGATCAGTCCTGGATGTTCATTGGAAGGTGAAACTCCACAAGAAGCTGAAACTCCAATACTTTGGCCACCTGATGTGAAGAGCTGACTCATTTGAAGAGACCCTGATGCTGGGAAAGATTGAAGGCTGGAGGAGCAGGGAATGACAGAGGATGAGGTGGTTGGATGGCATCACCGACTCAATGGACATGAGTTTGGGTAAACTCTGGGAGTTGGTGATGGACAGGGAGGCCTGGTGTGCTGCAGTTCATGGGGTTGCAAAGAGTGACATGACTGAGTGACTGAGCTGAACTGAACTGATATATATATATATATATATATATATATAGATAGATAGATAGATATATAGATATATAGATACACACACACACACACACACACACACACATATATATATATATATATATATATAATTCCAATAAGGGAGCATATAGGGTGCATTCATCATGTTCTCCCAATGTTTGTTTCTGTAGGTACTTCTGTTTGTGAGGTTCTAGTTAGGTGGAGTTAGATTAGAATATAGAGAAAAAGATGCTATATTGGCTTTTCAGATTTTACTCCTTCATGATATTAAGGGAACACAAAGCAAGTTTAGTTGCAGGGGCAGTCTTAGAGTGTCCATATCTCATAGCTTTTGTTGTATATTTCAAGGCAAACATTTTCTAGTCCCTTTTTCTAAGACGCTAATAGAACAGTGGTTGACAAATACATGCAAAGCAGTTAAGTTTAACTGGTATGATATTTGAGTATAGAAATATATATGTGAAGTATAGATAAAATCCAGAGGTAAAAATGATGAGCAAGAAGCCTCCACAGAAAGTGTTTTGAAGGAAGATCAGCAGTGTTCTGAGACACAGTGGAGCCAGTCTCCATGGATGAAGTGACACCAGTTGTGAGGCAAGGAGAGAGAGTGACTCCAGCAGAAGCCCTGGACAGAAGTAGAGGGAACATACAGATGCACCTTTCTGTCAATCACGTAACAGTGGGCTCACGTTGTGCAGCAGTTGCTGGAGAAGGTGAGGTTACATGAAGGTAAGATTTATCACTGGGGGAATTGTCAGTCCTTTTAGGTGCTCAGTCAGTGCTCTTTGGGTGAATTGATAAATATACAATTTATTATTTGTGATTCCTTCTGTCTTAGTGAATTGAGTATGATATAGATAGGTGAGAACCCTAAATTCGCTCCCAACTTGTGACAATTCCAAGTAACCCCTACAATTAAAAATCAGAACTTTCAAAATTGTACTATTTTATGAGTTAAAATTTCAACAATACATGCTATTTTGAGATAAAGTACAATATTTTCCTTACACCATTCTTAATGAAAATATTGGATTTAAAAAACTAAGCATATAGGGCATTGTGGGGATTATGAAATATGCCCATAGTTTTTGTTTAAAGAAACTTCATTTTACCTTTACAGTTGATCTCAAGAAGCCATAATATCATTATCTAATTTTAATTCTAGTATTTGGATGATATCTTTTTGATGTCCTTAGAGACACAGATCCTTTTACAGGCTCATGACAAATTCACTTTCTCACATAATAGGTCTGTGGAAAATCAGTACAAAACCTAGTAAGTTGATGAAATAAGTATCTTCTTAGCTCGTGGTGTATAGTTTTTCTAGTTACTCTATTTCTAGTTATTATGGTCTTGGGCATCTATTCGAGTCGTGGCTAGGCTGTTTCAGTGTTTGGGGGTCTCTGGCTATTGCGTGTCATGAACAGCTTCACCCAGGACAGATGGTACAACTCTGCTGCAGGTGTTTATCCTCTATCAGGTTGGGCTGGACATCTGACTGGACATGTTCTCATAATAAAGGCTGAGAAGCAGAAAGGAAGCATGGGTGTACAAGCGCTTTTGCCTGTATCCCAAATGTTGACATCCCCTCAGTCAAAACACATCATGTGGCTGAAAGATACTCCCAACTGCTGATGGGAGGACCTCAAAAGTCACATTGTGAAGGGCATGGATACACAGAGGATAAAGATTTGAGCTATTGATGCAAATGCTGTTGCTATTGTTCAGTTGCCCAGTTGTGTCCAACTCTCTGTCACCCCGTGGACTGCAGCATGCCAGGCCTTCCTGTCCCTCACCATCTCCCAGAGTTTGCCCAAGTTC
Source organism: Bubalus kerabau (assembly GCF_029407905.1). Lineage (NCBI taxonomy): Eukaryota > Metazoa > Chordata > Mammalia > Artiodactyla > Bovidae > Bubalus > Bubalus kerabau. The sequence continues at coordinate 64,101,712 of NC_073642.1, read as the reverse complement.
ATGTTTATTGCATCAGTGATGCCGTCCAACCATCTCATCCTCTGATACCCTCTTCTCCTTCTGCCCTCAGTCTTTCCCAGCATCAGGAACTTTTCCAGTGAGTCGGCTATTCGCATCAGGTGACTGAAATACTGGAGCTTCAGTTTCAGCATCAGTCCAATAACCTCCCACAAATTGCAGGGAATTTACTGATCCTTAAGGCCTTGTAAGTAAACACCAAGGTTTCCTGGAGAAGAATAACTGAGCTTCTATCATTCCAGCCTGACTAATGGATCTCAGACTTACCAGCCCTCATCTTTTCACGAGACAATTCCTTAAAACAAATGTGTGTGTGTGTGTGTGTCCTGTTGATTCTGTTTTCCTGGAGCACGCTGACAGACATAGGCCCAACCCACTTAGGTATCTATTTTGCAAGGCATTCATTAGAGTCAATTACCTGGTATACAATCTACACAATCTCTAAAACTGTCTGATCTTGTGTTTGAATCCTGACCATTCCACCAACAAACCACGTAGCTATAGACAGGTCACAAATTCCTGGGACCTATTTCCTACATGAATGAAATGGGGTTATAATTCTTCCCTACAGGGTTCTTTTTCATTAAATAAAAATAAATGAATATAATATATACAAAAGTGGTTAGGATTGTTCTTGCGGTTCAAGAACTCCTTGTTTCCTAATATGGCTTTAAAATTTGCTCTAACTTGAGTTCAATGTTCAGAGCTATGGTTTTTCTAGTAGTCATGTATGGATGGGAGAGTTGGATCATAAAGAAAGCTGAGTGCCAAAGAACTGATGCATTTGAACAATGTTTTTGGAGAAGACTCTTGAGAGTCCCTTGGACTGCAAGGAGATCCAGCCAGTCAATCCTAAAGGAAATCAGTCCTGAATATTCATTGGAAGGACTGACACTGAAACTCCTATACTTTGGCCACCTGATGTGAAGAACTGACTCATTGGAAAAGACCCTGATGCTGGGAAAAATTGAAGGTGGGAGGAGAAGGAGACAACAGAGGATGAGATGGTTGGATGGCATCAACGACATGAATTTGAGTAAGCTCTAGAAATTGGTGATGGACAGGGAAGTCTGGCATGCTGCAGTCCATGGGGTCACAAAGAGTCAGACATAAATGAGCGACTGAACTGAACGGAACTGAGTTCAACATGTAAAATCTCTGCATTTGGTGCTTGGAAAGTCAGGGCTCAAGATAAAAAGGACAATGCATGGGAGGGCTGATGCTTTACATTCATGTGATGCATAACCTAAAATCTGGACAGTCATCATTCCACGATATGACAGGATCGGTCTCCAGCATATGGAATTAAAAGAAAGCATGTGTTGCAGTTATTTTTCTCCAGAATTCTCAAAAATGTTTTTCAAATAATGGAATGGGATTGCTCTCAAAAAGTCACTGCCATCTATGGGGTAATTAATATGCATATTAGGCATTCTAAATATATATTTCATCAAATGGTAACACACATCCCCTGGGGCACTGCATGCATATGCACTCACCCAGCTGGAACGTCTGTAGAAGCTACTAGAGTCTCTGAGGTGGTTGAGGCTGCTCTGAAAGATTTTGGAAATGCAGCTAAGTATGTGGAAATCAGGTCAACAAAATAAAATCTCTTCTCAGTTCCTGGGAAAGAAGTGGCTTGGCCAATAGGACAGGAGAGAAAAGAGTGTTAAAGAGGAGATGAACATTCATTATTGCCTTGTGTTTTATTTTGGGATTGATTTCTGAGAATGGAGATGACTCTGAAGTCAGAGAGGGGAGGACTGGCCATGTCTAGGGAGCAGCAAATCTTGTGAGACCTGACTAGACAGTAGCTGTAGACACAGTGTCTACACAAACACCTCACAAAGAAGGTATTCCTTCATCCCAGCAAAGACTACCACCAGTCAGAGTCCTAGAAGTAGCCTGGTGTCAAGTCATTGTAAACACAGAAAATTGCCCTGATGTTAAGGACTCTGACTTAAAATCTCAACATGTGTACATGCTCAGTTGCTGAGTGGTGTCCGACTCTTTGTGACACTTTGGACTGTAGTTTGCCAGGCCCCTCTGTCCATGAAATTCTTCAGACAGGAATTCTAGAGTAGTTTTCCATTTCTTCCTCCAGAGGATCTTCCTGACCCAGGGATCAAACCCTAGTCTGCTGCATCTTCTGCATTGCAAGCAGATTCTTTACTTGCTGAGCCATTGGAGAAGACCTTTAGTTCAATTGAATTCCAAGCCCTGCCCATTGCCAGGTCATGACATGGGCTAGAGACAAGGCCTCTGAGACTTGGTTTCCTCAAATATAGCCCAAGTGTAATTATCACAGCATTCAATGATATTAGTGCCAAACCATGGTGCATGTACCAAGGTGTCCCAGTGACAGGAGGGAGGGCAAATTTTGGAAGTATAAGAGTATCACTTCTGGGCAAATATACCAATCCTGGATTCATTGCTGTTTGGCAGGTAGATATGAAAATGTGCTTTGGACATGGACAGATAAAAGTGGGAAGACCTTGGGCAGAGAGGACCATACCTCAAGGTCAAGGATTTGAATTCTGTCTAGAATTGGAAGTGATATTTTTTGATGAGCAAGATGGAAAAGGGGTGTAAAAAATGTGAAGGGCCTCAGAAGTGGGACAGGGCTGAGCCACTGAAGCCTAGAATTTTTAGCTGCATTCTTGAGAGGGATCAGGCCAGTGTTATGCCACCTCCACACCCCTGGACCTGACTAGTGTCCTGCCTATGTTTGGGTCCAGTTGAAGTGATGTGGGCTTCTACTCAGATACTGCAGAAAATAGATGGAGTGCGTGGTTGGTTAAAGACTAGCAAGATTGGCCTGAATTTTAAGGATAAAGGGAGAGGGTCAAGAACACTCGCCCACTGCCTTGGAGAGCACGCAGTGTGGGAGGGAGGAGCGGGCTTGGGAGGGTCTGGCTTGAATGGGAGCCATCCTGGTGGGGCAGAGGACCAGATGCAAAACCACATTGCCTTTCCCTCAAAGATGAATTTATTAAACTCTCCCTGAGCCCCTGATGCCGTGGGTAGAGTTTATGTACATGCCATTTCATACCAGAAAGAAGTGCTATACTCAGAATATATTCTTGAAGGTTAAGCCAGTCCTTATTTTTCTCTACCTGCATAGCTTTAAATGACTCTGTTGACTTAATTTCTTAGCACCTCAGTTTTTAGCTTTAAATGACTCTGTTGACTTAATTTCTTAGCACCTCAGTTTTTCCTTCTGTAAAACTGGGGTACTGGAAAAACATCTCACTGTATTGAAGTCAGGAGTTTGGGGAATCAAGTCTAGATCTATAACCAGCTATGTCTCGGTCACTGATTGCCACAAATTACCCCCAAACATAGTGGCTTGAAATGATATTTATTATTGTTCTCAATTCTATAGGGCAGCTGGGCAGCTCTTCGAGTCTCAGCTGGGCTCATTCAAGCATCAGTTGTCAGCTGCAGTTTGGGGTCAGCCAGCTGTCAGCTGGTTTAGGATGGCTTCAGTGAGGACAACTGGGGCAGCCTGGCTCTGGGCAACACGTTCCTCACCCTAGCAGGCTGGCCTGGCCATGCTTTCATAGCAATTGCAGAGAAGGAAGAGAGGAAGCCAAAGGGAGCAAAGGCTTTTTGAAATGTCTGGGCTTGCTTCTAATTTCCTCTTGTCCTAAATGGATCATGAATGAGTCCTGAAGCCTGAGTCTAGGAATGAGGCAGACCATCATCCCACCAACCATGGGAGGGTACTGCACGGTGGTGATGCAAAGTACCTGGATGACTGAGGCAGGGCAGAAGTGCGTCTTTTGCAGTCAATCTATCACTGTGACTCTGAGCAAGTTCCTCCCCCCAACCCCAACCCACATTCCCTCCATCTTCACCTTCACAACAGTGTCCCAAGCCTTGGTGCCCCACTCTTGAAAACATGCCTGTTATAAGGGCTGTAGATATTGAGGGCATTGTTGTTTTTCTGATTCTTATACTTAGGACAGACAGTTGGTTTATTTCTTTATTCTCTTACTCTTCATATCTTTGGTTTGGAAGGCAGAATTCAAACTGAAATTATACTAGCCAAAGTCTTGTCAAAGTAGGGAGTAAAGGGGATTTTATAAGACAATATGATAAAACCAAGTTTTTGTGTGTAAGTAGGTTTATGTCAGGATGTGTGGCTCTGAGCTTTTCAGGGGCTTGTATTAGTGTCTTCTGCGTGTGGATGTGTGTGGATGTGTGTCATATGTCACACATTATTGATGTCTTTTATCTCTCCCTTTATATGAGTGACTATGAATCAATGGACATTGCAATTCAGCTGTCAGCATCTTCATCTGGTGAACAAAGCCATATTTTGGAACTATGGCATGACGTAACTGAAGGCTATGTTTGCATATGTACAAAACCAAACCCCTCTTCTGACCGTAGACATGAGGCACTATTTACAAAATTAAAAACATAAATTGCATGAGCAACCACAGTGAGTTACATTTAATAAGTCCTTGGCTGGTGCCAGAAATATTATAGCTGACTAATAATAATGAAAGAAGCATCTCTGAACTAAATCTCTGAGCAGTTGCAGAGTTTGGAGTTCCTGTCTCACAACTGTCCATTTGTTTCAACAGTTTGGTAGCTCTGGGAGGGTCTGACCATTTATGAGCATCAACTTGGGGATGAGAACTCAGCTTTGGATTGCTGTGGTCACCTCCAGGGATGCTGTATTCATGGAACTAGAAATGGTTTGCACTCTGATAGCAGGCAGACTGGGGGCAATTTCAACACTTCATTAGCTCTGTGACTTTGGACCTTCTTGAGCTTTAGATGTCAAAGGAGGTTATAGCATTGGAGCCAGTATTGGATATGAAGTTTCCCAACAGACTGTTCTCAGGGCTAGTGTTTTCAGACAAGTGCTTTTCTTGCCCACCCAACACATATTTCCTAAAGACCATGTGTTGGGTACTGTGGTTTACTGCTGCTGCTAAGTCGCTTTAGTCGTGTCCGACTCTGTGCGACCCCATAGAAGGCAGCCCACCAGGCTCTCCCATCTCTGGGATTCTCCAGGCAAGAATACTGGAGTGGGTTGCCATTTTCTTCTCCAATGCATAAATTGAAAAGTCAAAGTGAAGTCGCTCAGTCGTGTCCAACTCTTAGCAACCACATGGACTGCAGCCTACCAGGCTCCTCCATCCATGGGATTTTCCAGGCAAGAGTACTACCCTCCATTTAAACCCAATCTCTTTTGCCCTATTGACCTCTAGCCTCCTTTGCAGCTACGAGTGGTCAGTTACTCAGCTATAAATAATAAGGCATAAAGGGAAATCAACTGAATGGCTTCTGGGAAGAAGGAGGATTCCCTGATAAAGAGAAGGGTTCATGAGGAGAGTTCTTTGTTACCCTAGTAATCCCTTGCTTTCCGTCTTTGGCTGTGTACTTGTGAGGATATGACACATGGAGCTATGGAAGCCATCTTGGAACTATGAAGCAAAAAGCTAAGGCATGAAAAGCCATCAAGTTGAGCATGATGGAGATGAGAGGTGGAACATGGTGAGCTCCTGGTCCTCTCACTGAGCTGACAAACCAAACTTGGGATTACCTACCTTTGAATTTCCTGATAAATAAAGAGCAAATTCTGCTTGGTTTAAACTACTGTTTATTACCTATAGGCAGGGACATTACTAATAATTATAACATACTGTTTTATGAAACAGTGCTTCCCTGGTGGCTCAGATGGTAAAGCCTCTGCCTGCAATGCGGGATACCTGGGTTTGTTCCCTGGGTTGGGAAGATCCCCTGGAGATGGAAATGGCAACTCACTCCAGTACTCTTGCCTGGAGAATTCTATGGACAGAGGAGCCTGGTAGGCTACAGTCCATTGGGTCACAAAGAGTCAGACATGACTGAGTGATTTCATTTTTTACTGTGTTATGAAATTAAAAGAGGCATGCTCCTTGGAAGAAAAGCTATGACAATCCTAGTCAGCATATTAAAAAGTAGAGACATCACTTTGCTGACAAAGCTCCATATAGTCAAAGTTGTTTTTCCAGTAGTCATGTGTGGATGTGAGAGTTGGACCATAAAGAAGGCTGAGTATTGGAGAATTGATGCTTTTGAATTGTGGGGCTAGAGAAGATTCTTGAGAGTCCCTTGGACAGCAAGGAGATCAAACCAGTCAATCCTAAAGGAAATCAACCCTGAATATTCATTGGAAGGCCTGATGCTAAAGCTCCAGTACTGTGGCCACCTGATGTGATGAGTTGATTCATTGGAAAAGATCCTGATGCTGGGAAAGGTTGAGGACAAGAGGAGAAGAGGGCATCAGAGGATGAGATGGATGGCATCACCAAATCAATGGACATGAGCTTTGAGCAAAGTCCGGGAGCTAGTGAAGGACAGGGAAGCCTGGCCTGCAGCAGTCCGTGGGGTCACAAAGAGTTGGACATGATTTAGCAACTGAACAACTGTGTTACAGGCCATGTGCCAGGCTCAGAATATTAGCAAAGCATGCGTATTTTCTGCCTTCACCATGACTCCACGCCCACAGGAGATGCATATGGTTTGGAGAATGGGGTTGTATTGAGGCAAGATAAGAAGAGATATCTCCACCCAGCGCCTTGAGAGGTTTCATTAATTATATTGTACTTTATCCTCAATAAAATGGAAATATCCTGAAGAGTAGTACTTGATTTAATTTTCCACAGAAAGTCGGATGGCTTTTCACAGAAATGTGATGGCCTTTAGACTCCAAGCAGAAAATGAATAGGCTTCCCCCTAATTCTGCAGCACATGGAGAGGATGAGGCCCCCTCAGAGGGCCCTGGAGACAGGGAGCTGCAGCAACATGCTCTCATCATCAGCCTGGCCCTGGAGAGATTGAGTTTCTGCAGGTATCTATGGCAACAGACTCAACACCCATGGACCACAAAGAAGCCAGAGTGATCCCTGATGAACAGTATCTCAGCCAGGGGATCAAGGTCAGCATGACCAGTGATAAACCACATTGCTATTATGAAGTTTGGGAAACCATTGTAGTTTAAGGAAATCTAAAGAGACATGAAGACTAAACATAATATGGGACCTTGGTTAGGACCCTGGGACTCAAAAAGGACATTAGAAAAAAAAAATGAGAAAATCTGAATAAAGCATGGACTGTGGTTAATAATACTGTATCAATATCAGTTCATTAACTGTGACACATTTACCCTATTATGATGGTAAAAATAGAGAAAATCTTGTGTGGGGTATACAGGAACTCTCTGTGTTATCTTTGTAATAATTCTCTAAATTTAAAACTGTTCTAAAACATTTTGAAGTCTATTTCTTAAAAAGTAGCATGAGACACTGGTACTTTACAAACAAAGAGGCAAATTTAAAAATAATCATGCAGTTTCTTGTCAGAGGGTATTACAAGTCTGAAAAAAATTGAATGATGTATTTAAATGCTGAAAGAAAAAAAAAATCAACCCCAATTTGAATAAAGGTGAAGTCAGTATGTGAAGACTGACATCTAGACCAATGGAACAGCACAGCTAAATCAGAGATAAACTCACAAAGAGTTTGTCAAATAATTTCCAATAAAGGACCAAGCAGGGAAAGGATAGTCTTTTCAAAGTATAGCTACTGGGACAACTTTGGAGTTTGAAGGTGGTGGTGGGAAATAAAACCTCATGCCACAAAGAAAAATTAAACTGCAATAGGTCAGAGAAATCAAAGTAAACTAGAAAGTATTAAAACTTTTAAAAGGAACATAGAAAAATTACTTGCAAGTGAGGTAGGCAAAGATATCATTTACAAACTGTAAAAGAAAAAAGCAGCGCTAAGTTAAAAGCATCTGCTCTTTGAAAGAAACTAAGAAAATGAAACAGTAAGGTACACAATGGGAGAAAATACATACAATATACACATCTGACAAAGGACTGGTATCCAGAAAACTTCACTGGCAACTAAATTTATGGTAAACCACCAACCCTTTTTAAAAATGAGAACATGTTTTATTTCTTTTTATAGTCCAATTGTTTTTATTTCTTTTCCTTTTTGTTTTTTTTTTTTGTTCTTTAAAAATTTTTTTAATATAAATTTATTTATTTTAATTGGAGGCTAATTACTTTACAATATTGTAGTGATTTTGCCATACATTGATGAGAATCTGCCACGGGTATACATGTGTTCCCCATCCTGACCCCCTGCCCCCACCAACTCCCTCCCCATCACATCCCTCTGGGTCATCCCAGTGCACCAGCCCCAAGCACCCTGTCTCATGCATCGAACCTGGACTGGTAATCCATTTCACATATGATAATACACACGTTTCAATGCCATACTGCCAAATCATCCCACTCTCTCCCTCTCCCAGAGTCCAAAAGACTGTTCTATACATCTGTGTCTCTTTTGCTGTCTCGCATATAGCGTTATCGTTACCATCTTTCTAAATTCCATATATATGTGTTAGTATACTGTATTGGTGTTTTTCTTTCTGGCTTACTTCACTCTGTATAATAGGCTCCAGTTTCATCCACCTCATTAGAACTGATTCAAATGTATTCTTTTTAATGGCTGAGAACATGTTTTAAAACAACAATTTACAAAGGAAGATATACAGAGAGTCAATACACTTTTAAAAAGAAATTCAACAACATTAATTAGCAGTCAGTCAGTCAGTTCAATTGCTCAGTCATGTCTGACTCATTGTGACCCCATGGAATGCAGCATGCCAGGCTTCCCTGACCATCACCAACTCCAGAGCTTACTCAAACTCATGTCCATTGAGTCGGTGATGCCATCCAACCACCTCATCCTCTGTTGTCCCCCATTCCTCCCACCTTCAATCTTTCCCAGCATCAGGGTCTTTTCCAATGAGTCAGTTCTTCACATCAGGTGGCCAAAGTATTGGAGCTTCAGCTTCAGCATTAGTCCTTCCAATGAATATTCAGGATTAGTTTCCTTGAGGATTGACTGGTTGGATCTCCTTGCTGTCCAAGGGACTCTCAAGAGTCTTCTCCAACACCACAGTTCAAAAGCATCAATTCTTCAGCGCTCAGCTTTCTTTATAGTCCAACTCTCACATCCATACATGACTACTGGAGAAACCATAGCTTTGACTAGATGGACTTTTGTTGGCAAAGTAATGTCTCTGCTTTTTAATATGCTGTCTAGGTTGGTCATAGCTTTTCTTCCAAGGAGCAAGCGTCTGTTAATTTCATGACTGCAGTCACCATCTACAGTGACTTTGGAGCCCAAGAAAATAAAGTCTGACACTGTTTCCATTGTTTCCCCATCTATTTGTCATGAAGTGATGGGACTGGATGCCACGTGTTCATTTTTTTGAATGTTGAGTTTTAAGCCAACTTGTTTTCTCTCCTCTTTCACTTTCATCAAGAGGCTCTTTAGTTCATCTTTGCTTTCTGCCATAAGGGTGGTATCATCTGGGTATCTGAGGTTATTGATATTTCTTCCAGCAATCTTGATTCTGGCTTGTGCTTCATCCAGCCTGGCATTTTGGATGATGTACTGTTCATATAAGATAATTAAGCAGGGTGACCATATATAGCTTTTCCCAATTTGAAACCAGTCTGTGGAGATCCAACCAGTCAATCCTAAAGGAAATCTGTCCTGGATATTCATTGGAAGGACTGATGCTGAAGCTGAAACTTCAATGTTGGCAATTTGATTTTGGTTCCTCTGCCTTTTCTAAATCCAGCTTGAAAATCTGGAAGTTTGTGGTTCAAGTACTGTTGAAGCCTGGCTTGGCTAATTTTGAGCATTACTTTGCTAGGGTGTGAGATGAGTGCAATTGTGTGGTAATTTGAATATTCTTTGGCATTGCCTTTCTTTGGGATTGGAATGCAAACTGACCTTTTCCAGTGCTAAGGCCGCTGCTGAGTTTTCCAAATTTGCTGGCATATTGAGTGCAGCACTTTAACAGCATCATCTTTTAGGATTTGAAATCAGGAATACACAAATTAAAACTGCAAGGAGATGCTGCATCACATGCACTAAGATGATTAAAATTTAAAAGACAAATAAAACCCAGTGTTGGAGAAAATGTGACAGTACTTGAATTCTCATATATTGAGAAATGGAGGACATTTTGCAATGTATCAGAGTGATGGGACTTAAAGCCAATGAGATAGATCTGGGAATATCATGTCAGTCAAAGTAGCCAGATATAAATGGTACATGCAGTATGACTCTATATAGAGTCAGTATGACTCTATATGACTATTATCCAGAAATCTGGGAAGACAAAGCTATGTAGAATGGCAGGAAGATAAGCAGTGGTTGCCTAAGATGGTGTGGGAGGGGGTGGGTCTAGAAAAGAAGCAAGAGAGAACTTTGGGGTGATTAAAATGCTCTCATGACTGTGGTGGTGATTACATGGGTTTATTCTTTACTCAAACCACACTAAATTGTACTTAAAATAGCTTCATTTTAATGTAAATTATACCTCAATATATTAATTCAAAATTATATTGGGTCCAGATCATGGAAAGCCTTGCACACCACAATATAACCTCCATGAGAAACAGAGCAGTTTTATTCATTGCTGTTTGTACAGAATCTAAAATAGTTTCTTCCATATTTGTTGTTTAGTCATTAAGTTGCGTCCAACTCTGTGACCCCCACGGACTGTGTAGTTTGCCAGGCTCCTCTGTCCGTGAGATTTTCCAGGCAAGAATACTGGAGTGGTTTGCATTTCCTTCTCCTTCTTTCACATAGTAAACATTTAATGCATATTTGTTAAACATATGGATTAGTAAGTGGATTACTGAAGGAATATCGGTGCAAGAGTTCTGAACTCTTGTTGCAAAATCAGACCTATTTTCTGGTTTTGTGGAGGTGACATCATCAGATTGTGTTTCCTGTGTCGGGCAGGATGACAGGTGGATTTTGCAGGTGAAATCCATATACAAGAACTGATGAAGGCTGTCAGAACAGTCCAGTGGAGGACCCAGGGGTTGGAGAGTCTAGGTGGAAGTGAAAGTGAAAGTCACTCAGTCATGTTCGACCCTTTGCGACCCCATGGACTATACAGTCCATGGAATTCTCCAGGCCAGAATACTGGAGTGGGTAGCCTTTCCCATCTCTAAGGGATCTTTCTCAACCCTCAGATTGAACCCAGGTCCCTCACATTGCAGACAGACTCTTTACCAGTTGAGCCACAAAGGAAGCCCGGAGACTCTGGGTAGCATCATGCTATTATGTCTTTGTAAAATACTCATGGAAACACAGGCTTTTATCTCAACAGAACACACAAAAAGAGAGAGAAGTTTCTTGTGTCTCTGTCCTGCCAGGATGCTTTCTAAAACTGAATAAAAGATAAGAGGCTAGCAGTGTGGCAATGTAAGAAATAGCAAACAGGCTCCTTCAAATTCTAAATGAACCATTAGCACCCTCTTCTCCCTCAACCTGGATCTTGAGTAACTCGTGGTCAAGAGTGAGATGCCTGTGAAGACACATGAACCTTCTTCGGAGAAGTGTGACCCCTGAAGAGAAGTCAGCCATCCCCTCCTCCCCTCTCGTTCTCTCCACTGCCTCTTTCTCCCTGACTGATTAAACTGAAAGATGTTATCAGAGCTTTCCTACCAGAGGCAAATTCAAAACTTTGAGCATCTCAGCATCACCTTTAAGAGAAGCTATGTGATTGCCTTCATAGCGGGGGGAAGCAGCAAATCAGAAATTAGAAAGAAGGCACGTTGACAGTGATTGATGCCCAAGGCTTTCTCCTGATTCGCTGATTAAACTCATCAATCTATATGCAGAAGATGTGTCCGAGGCAAATGGAGGCAACCAGCCTTAACGGATCTGGTTGTCAGAACTAAGGGGAAAAGGAGGCTCAGCTTGATGGTGTGCAGAAAACACAGGAAAACAGGGAGGCGTACCATGGGGAATGTGTGCCTCCAAGGGGGAGAAGCTCCAGAGACAGAGCGTGCCCCAGGAGGAGCCATGAATGTGCTTGTTGAAGGAGTGGAGAAGTGAGGAATGAAAGATCCCCTGGAGAGTCCAAAACATTTGCCAAGTTTCTCACTGGGAACCTGGAAGTCCTCAAGAGAATGTAGACTCAGGGGCAAATCTGTTCTCTTCTTCCTTGCTGATTTAACTCTTTCTCGGCTTATTAGATCCAAACCAAGGCTTGTCTCCTTAAGGCAGCTTTTGCTGTGATGCCCCTGCCATCCCATCCCTTTGCAAGGCTGCCTGCAGAGAGGAGAGACTGCTCTGCATGCATCTCCTACAGCACTGTCCTAGCCATGCTGGGGCTTTCCGTTCTTCTGTTTGCTTGTCTCACCATTAGATATTGGGCCCGTTGAGGACAGGGACTTTGTTTCATCAATTACTCCCTTACAAGTACCTATCTTGATTGACACTATATGAGAACTCACTGCCTATTTGGCAAGTAAATTATTTTTTCCCTGATTCTCAGTAGTTTGTATCTACCAATGTGTCTTCCCAGTGGATTCTTCCTGGCTACTTCTCTAGCTTCTGTTCCCCGTCCCCTACCCTGCCCTAGATTCCCATGGTTGCTGTAACAAATTACTACAAACTGGGGTGGCCTAAACCAATAGAAATGTATTCCCTCACAGACCTGGGGGCTTTACATTTGAAATCAAAGTGTTGGCAGAGTTGCAGGCTCCAGGGAAGACTCCTTCCTGGTCTCGTCCCGGCTTCCCAGGGCTCCCGGAAGCGTGAGTGCAAGCTCTGCCTCTGACTTCATATGACCTTCCTTTGTGCATGCTTGTGTTTTCTCCTTTTCTCTCTCTTGTGAGGACATCTTGTTATTGGATTTAGGGCCCGTGCTAATCCAAGATGATCTCATCTCCAGATCCTTAACTGCATTTGCAAAGGCTCTTATACCAGGTAAGGTCACATTCTGAGGTCGTGAGTCCACCATTCAACCCACTACATCCCCTCCCCCTCACCAGGATTTTTGTAGGCACGTGGCTTAGCCAACACTAGATTCCATCTCCATTTCCAGAGGTAGATCCTTGGGTACAAGACAACTAGCATGTCCCAACCAGTGGGCACAGAAGTCAGCCTATCCAATGAGGGTCTCATGACTCTGCTCAGACTAACCAATGCCAATGAGACTTGATTCCAAATGATCTTTATGGGAAGCAGATTCTTTGTTTCCATTGGAAATCTGGAGAAAAACACGTAGGCCTGGGAGCTGCTGGCAGCCTTACTGGGGCTATGAAGAGAGACCCTGCAGGAGAACAGGGCTTAGAAACAGAGGGACCTGGGGAAGAGGAGAGAAGGGAAGGGGGGAGACAGGGGAAGGGAACCTAGAATTCACATCACGGTGGTCCAGTAGTTAAGAATCCACCTTCAGATGCAGAGGTCATGGGTCCAAACCCTGGTTCGGAGCTACGATCCCACATACTGTGGGGGAAATAAGCCCAAGCATTGCAAGTACTGAAATTCTGCGCTCTGGAGTCCAGAAGCTGCAACTAGAGAAGCCTGCTCACTTCCGTGAAAGATCTCACACGCTGCAATCAAGACCCCGTGTGCTGCAGTTAAGACCAGTGCAGAGAAATGATTAAATAAATACAATTTAAAAAAAGAAAAAGAAGTCACACCCTTTACTGAAGAACAGAAAAAAGTTTTACCTGATTTTTAAGTAAACAAGTTACCTTTCCTGGCCAGCTAATCCTTTCTGTGTTCAGTCAGTTCAGATAAAGGATTCTGTTATTTGCCACTGAAGATTTCTAATTTATTTATAGACACTTTGGGGGAAAAAGAAGCTCAAAGTGTGGACTATTGCAGAAGACTATATGGAAATCTAATCTACCTGTTAGCTATATATTCTTACATATCTTTGGCCACAGACCTTATTTTTAAATCAATATTCACAGTTTTGTGAGTGAGCTGCAAACCTTAGAGGTGATACTATTGATGATTTATATTTATTTCTCTTCTATTTATTTCTGTGTCCATTTCATGATCAGTTCCACAGACTTCAACAATGTTTTCAAGACCCTTCTCTATTTGAAAAGTCTTTCTTGAGATAGGTGAACTAACATTGAGGGAATTTAAGGAATCTCTACCATGTGTCTGCAGCAGACTGGATATTTTAATTGACAGTCTCACATGCTCTCCAAAGCCAAACCATGTATTAGGCACAATTGCTCCTACTGGCAGGTATAGGAAGTGAAGCTGAGAATGTTTCATTGATGTGCTTCAGGTTACCCAGCTAACATTCCATGCAATTAGATACCAACTCAGGTCTACACCACCTCAGATCCTACCAATCTACCTTCCAAGAGCCAAGTAGCAAAGGATAGGCTTGTAGTTTTCAGGGAACTTAAAGTTTTACTGAGGCAATAATACCAACATGCATAGTACAATCTATTCCAATGAAAAAGTGTGTGTGTGGGCTCAGTTGCTGAGTCGTGTCTGACTCTTTTGTGACCCCATAGATTTTAGCTTGCCAGGTTTCTCCGTTCATGGGATTTTTTCAAGCAAGAATACTGTAGTGGGTTGCCATTACCCCTCCCCCCCAGGGGTTATTCCCACCCCAGGGATCAAACCCTTGTTTCTTGTGTCTCCTGCATAGGCAGATGGATTCTTTGCTGCTGAGTCACCTGGGAAACCCAGTGAAAGAACATTAGCCTGGAAGTTGGGTTATGTGGTGTCTTGACTCAGTGAAGGATCCATAGTTGTGTTTTAGGAGTCTTGAGGCCTCCAAAATTGTACATGGAATTTTATGGATGAGTGCAAATGCACATTTTTCTAGAGAGACATTTTGTAGCTTTCTGTATACTCTTCTAGTTCCTAAAACCTTAACATATTCCAGAAAAGATGGTCTTTAAGGAATGGTAAAAATTAAGCAAGATTCTAATTGAGAGATGAATTGCAGAGGACTTTTTAATGTGTGCTAATATCTCATAGGGCTTCCCTGATAGCTCAGTTGGTAAAGAATCTGCCTGCAGTTCAGGAGACCCCAGTTTGATTCCTGGGTCAGGAAGATCCACTGGAGAAGGGATAGGCTACCCACTCCAGTATTCTTGGGCTTCCCTTGTGGCTCAGCTGGTAAAGAATCTGTCTGCATTGTGAGAGACCTGGGTTCGATCCCTGGATTGGGAAGATCCCCTGGAGAGGGGAAAGGCTACCCACTCTAGTATTCTGGCCTGGAGAATTCCAAGAACTCTCCAGTCCATGGGGTCACAAAGAGTCAGACAGGACTGAATGACTTTCACTTTCAATATCTCATAGACAGTGGCATTCAAGTGAGCTGGAGAAGTGAGGGTTGATGACTGTGGAGGATGGCTGGATGGGTTGAAGGCACCTGGAAGATGAGGAATGAGAAAGGATAACCCAGACATTTCCATCACATGGCTCTTCCAGGAACTCAGCGTTACATTTTTCAGCTCAAGCCAAAGAAAGGGAAGACTTTGAGTTGCTGAGACAGCAAACTGTTCATATGAGGAAGAGAAGCATCATCTCTAAAATCTTTATAATCCAGAGAAGGCTAAACTGTCATCACCAGTGGTATCAAGCCAAAAGAATATTGACTTCAACGTCAAGAGAGATTTGGTAAGTTGGAAGGAAAGAGTGAGTGCCATTAAATGTAGAGTGATCATTTGGAGTGAAAATATGTATCACTAGGAAATCTTGTTCTTTATTCATGTTAGTGCATTATTGACAGACAGGAAACCGTGATGATGCATTGCTATGTGTTTTTTTCAAAACATCTTCTTTAAGTACCCAGCCTTCTTCTCTCCTGCTGACACAACCCCCTAGGTCCCATCTGCTCTTTAGTGGGCTATTTTAGCAGCCTCCCAGCTGTTCCATCTACCTTTATTTATTTTTTCTCCAACTCAAGTGGGAAGATGCAGATGATCTGAGATCACTAGTCTATATACAAGAGACTGTACCTTCCACGAGAAACAATACACAGCCTTCCCTGATGCCTGAGCTCCAGAACCTTTGGTCTGGGCCCTTCTCAGCTCAAGCAAGCCATTCCTTTAATATTCTTCACTGGTTGTACGTTTCATGTCTTCTGACAGAGTCCCCTGTCCTTAACATGGCTTCCTGGGCTTGGTAGGGCCTATCCTCGCCTCTCTACTTTCTCCTCTTTACCACTCCCTGGTGACCCTCGATGCTGTTAGTATTTCCCAGAGAGTAGGGGAAAGGCAGAGTGGGATGCCCCCTGTGAGGAAAAATATCTGATATGCAGGTGGGTTGGATCGGTAGGAGTCTGTTTCTTTCCCTTCGAGGCTCAAGGGGTACAAAGGTGGACTCTTTCCTGGCCATTTATTTTTATTATTTTATTACTTTTGTATTTGACTTAGTGGACATGAGTTTGGGCAAACTCTGGGAGATAGTGAAGGACAGGGAGGCCTGGCACACTGCAGTCCATGGGATCTCAAAAGAGTTGGATACAAATTAGCAACTAAACAACAACTTTTATAGTGATAATCATTACTAACACTATTATCATTTTAGATATGAGGGATTTATTTCATATCTTTTCAGTTATTTATAGCAACTTTCATTGTCACACAGCAGAAGGAATAATTACCTGCCCTGTGACAGCTATATTATGACCAAGATGAAAAGGATACTTTTTGCTGACAAATTCAAGCACCGTGTCTTTATATTTATGTTGTATGAGGGCTGGTGATGTCTTTGAAGATTATGAATAAAGTAATGGAAAAAAACAAAGCCCATGAGAGGACATTAGAGAGAGATTAGAATACATATACATACTTACGTGAGCCGCTTCTCTGCATTCAGTTCAGTTCAGTTGCTCAGTTGTGTCTGATTCTTTGTGACCCCATGGACTGCAGCATCCCTGGCTTCCCAGTCCATCAACAACTCCTGGAGCTTGCTCAAACTCATGTCCATTGAGTTGGTGATGCTATCCAACCATCTCATCCTCTGTCATCCCCTTCTCCTCTTGCCCTCAATCTTTCCCAGCATCAGGGTCTTTTCCAGTGAGTCAGTTCTTCACATCAGGTGGCCAAAGTATTGGAGCTTCAGCTCCAGCATCAGTTCTTCCAATGAATATTCAGGACTGATTCACTTTAGGATGGACTGGTTTGATCTCCTTGCATTCCAAGGGACTCTCAAGGGTCTTCTCCAACACCACAGTTCTAAAGCATCAGTTCTTCAGTGCTCAGCCTATTTATGGTCCAGCTCTCACATCCATATGTAACTACTGGAAAAACCATAGCTTTGACTAGATGGATCTTTGTTTGCAAAGTAATGCTCTGCTTTCTAATACTCTGCATTAGGGATGAAATAAACACTGCATGTAATTGTCATAATAGTGCTACCAGGTCAATACCATTATTATACATATTTTATTGATGAGAAGACAGGGGTTTCAAGATGGATGGCTTGGAAGGCCAAAGAGAAAGAAGGACAAAACAGAAGCCGGTTGAATCTGTCAGCTTTCATAGGAACTACTTGGAAAGTGTCTTTGTCTGGGCCTTGAGACTGTGCACTGGTACTAAAGCAATTTCCAACCAGTTTAACACATTCTCTAACAAACCAGTGAAATGACACTTGGCCTCGCCCTGAGGTCTTAACCTTTTAGCCTGATAGCCAGTCCTCTGATTTATACTTGCTTGTGGCCACAGGGGCTCACTCTTGCTCTGACCTAATGACCTGCCTGAGATTCATCCTGCTGACTAGAGGAGCTTCTGGAGTCTAGGTTTTACTACTAAGCTGATGTCAAGTGTCAGGGCTGATTTGTCAAGTTAAACGGCTGATGATAAAGTGAAAGGCATCTTTTCTTATCTTTCTACCTCTTCTCTCTCTGCTCCCACCACCCCTAACTCTACCCGAGTGCTGCTCCATGAATCTTCCTTAAACCCAGCTGTGTGCATGTGTTTCCCCCTTTTCCTTCTTTCTTCAGTGGGTCTTCAAATCGTTTGGCTTTCTTTCAGAGTGGTTAAACAGTTCTGAAAATTCTGGCAGAATTGTGGTAATTCCAGTCCCTTTAGATCCTTACACGGGTCATTGCCTCTTAACTTGTACTGTCCAATAGGGTTGCCACTATTTAAATTTAAATTAATTAAAATTAAGTAGAATTCAACACTCAGTTCCTCATTTCAGTACTCAGTGACTGCGTGGGGCTGTCCTAAATCCTATGTGTAGGCTTCCCTGGTGGCTCAGTGGTAAAGAATCCGTCTGCCAATGCAGGAGACACAGGTTTGATCCCTGGGTCGGGAAGATTCCCTGGAGAAGGAAATAGCAATCCACTCCAGTATTCTTGCCTGGAAAGTCCCATGGACATAGGAGCCTGGCGGGCTACAGTCCAGGGGGCCGCAAAGAGTTGGACACAACTTAGCGACTAAACAACAGCAAGAAGGACAATGAAATCAAGGGATGGAGCTGGTTTCACTCTGTAGGCTGCATGGGAGTCCCATAAACATCTGGTGAGGGTGTGTGGGGAGGTGCAGAGTGTTTCAGATGGGGAAGACCACCCATGTTAGGAGGGAGCAAACCACTGCCTAAGCAACAAACCTCAGACTAGAGGGTCTGTAGGGCAGAGGGCAAGGGAACAGGGTGGGTGAGCACAATACAGATACTGGACATGAACCAGCATGAGCATAACACTTTTCATTCAAACAGGGACACTTGAGATCATAAAATCAGGTGTTTCTCATCATGATGTTGGGATGATAGGCATGTCCTGTGACGGTACTTGGCAAACTGGGGTGTATGGTCACCCAACTTTATCCTAAGACAATGAGAACTCAGTGAATTATGCAAAGCTGAGAAATGGTCTGAGCAGATTTGCATTCTAAGAGGATTTCTGTCCAAACTATTGTATAGAGGATGAATAAACAGCAAGGTCCATCTGTAGAGCACAGGGCACTATATTCAATATCCCCTGATAAACCATAATGGAGAAGGATATGAAAAAGAAGATGCTCATGGATAACTGAATCACTTTGCTATATAGCAGAAATTATCACATCACTGTAACTCAACTACACTTCAAAAAAATAAAATTAAAAAGTGATCTCTAGTTCCAATGCATCGCTGCAAAGGGGGTAGCCGGAATTTATGTAGCAAGAAGACTGTTATTCGGAGACGGGTGGTGAGAATAGGAACAGAGAGAAGCAGCCTGGTTCAGGAGATAGTATAGAGTGGGGGAAGGAAATGTTCACCTTTGTCATCTGATGGGGAGGGGCAAGGGGGAGGCAGGGCCTCTGCTGGGGCCTTCAGGAATAGATTGGCCACACTGGAAGATGGGCAAGGAGTTAACAGTGATCCTGGCACCTTACCCTCAATGCCCTTGGCTTTCCCACCTTCTACACAAACTTCCCTCATAGCTCAGTCGGTAAAAAAGTCTGCCTGCAATACAGGAGCCCCGAGTTTGATTCCTGGGCCGGGAAGATCCTCTGGAGAAGGAAATGGCAGCCCACCCCAGTGTTCTCGCCTGGAGAATCCCATGGACAGAGGAGCCTGGCAGGCTACAGTCCATGGGGTTGCAAAGAGTCAGACATGACAGAGACTAAACCACCACACAAACATGATCCCCAAGTTCTATCTCAAACACCAGATTTGCTTTCTGACTAGTTACTAGAGTTCTGACTGCCTTCTACATGTATAGTTAAGATCGGCAAGATATTTCAAAAATGCGACTCCTGCCTGAGACATTGAATAGACTGAACATCTGCTAACATTTTTTGAAATAGGAAAATCAATGATAAATCGATAGACTCATAGCTGTTTTTCTCCTGAGCAGAGAATTAGGTGGCATTAAAACGGGCAGAATTAGCATTCTAGCAACAGCCTCTTGAATTATAGAGTACTCAGAAGCTCACGCCACAGTACCTTGTAATTTAGAGTTCTTTATCTTCCCATGTTGTGTTTGGTCCTGGTTTCTAGTTTTCTTTTATTCGGAGTTAGTCATCACGTTTACTGTCTTTCTTGGCATTGTTTATAAGGGCCCTGGCTCCTTCACGGAGCAGATTCACGCCGCGTACTATATTGGGGTCTTAAATCGATCACAGGCTGAGAAACTGCACATTATCCCAAGCAATTCATTTAATATTTTATCAAGAAAATGTAATTAGGAATTTCTGAAAACAAGTTGCTAGACAATCAGGGGAAATAGCCACAACCAATTTATAAGGTGGGGTGTGGGTAGCACTTCGTGGGTAGCTGGGCCAGGACTTGAAACTTTTTTATTGTGATGTAATTCTGGGACTCTCTTCCATTGACTTGCAGGGAGGTGAACACGGTTTCTGGACGTGTGCAGAGGAGACACGAGAGATGTAAAGCAAACAGAAAGGCATGCTTGAATAGCCCACTTTAATTAAATTCAATTTATAATGGCATCTTACTTTGAGACTTGGAGTAATTTGCAGAGCGGAAGGATGGCTGCAGGACTCAGGTGCAAGAAAGGTGCAGGTGCCAGAGGCTGAGGCAGGAGGGAGGCCAAGTACTTGGGAGGGAGAGAGTCAGTCTACTCGAAGCCCCTGGGAAAATTTCCTGCAAGGGCGTGCCCCCAGCTTCATCCTCAGGAGGTCGTGTGTGAACCCCTGTGTCCAGGTCCAGGGCTGGAAGTGCACATACTTCTGTGTATGTGTTTGCAGGTAAGTACAGAGGCCCTCCTGTGTTCATCCAGACCCACTCCCACTTCTTGCTAGACTCCTCCTCATCTTCCACTCACCAGCCCTCCTTGTGGTTTGGGTGACCATGTGACCTATTCAGGCCAATGCAAAACAAGCAAAACCCAGGGTGCTACTCTGAAGTCTGGGCCCTTTTCTGCATTCTCTGTGTCAGGGTCAGCAAAGGCTGGCCAAAGCTGCAGGCCAGATGCCATCCACGGCTCGCTTCTGTAGTGCCCAGAGGCCAAGGGCAGTTTTTACATGTTTCAATGGTTGAAGAACATTTAAAAAAAAAAAAGAATATTGTGTTGTATGTAAAAATTATACAAAATTACATGAAATCTTAGTGTTTATAAATAAAATTGTATTGGCACACAGCCATGATCCTTTGCTTTTGTATTGTCTATGGCTGTTTTCACACTGAAATGCTGGGTTGAGTAGTTGCCAAGGAGAAAGCCTCTTCCTCCACAAGCTATATGTATTTTAAGTCATATTATATTTATTGCATTATTCTATATTGTTTCATGTATTTTCTATTTGAAAATTACAAATGGACAATAATAAATTATATATATTGTTAATAACATCAATTATTTATATTATTTTTATATCATAAATATAAAACCTATTATACTTATAGTATAATTCTCATATTTATATATTACTTATAATATATAATTTATATTTTATAAAGTATATGATACTAAATATACATGTATTATATTTGTATATATACACACATATATATGTAACATATATAATTATATGCACAAGTATATATATATAATTAAATATATAATTACATATGTATATAATTATATATATTTTGAAACTATACAGTCCATGGAATTCTCCAGACCAGAATATTGGAGTGGGTAGCCTTTCCCTTCTCCAGGGATATATGTATATAAATATATATAGTATATATTTGTATATCTGCATTGGGCTTTCAGAGTGGTGCAGTACTAAAGAATTTGCTTGCCAATGCAACAGACACAAGAGATGTAGTTTCAATCCCTGGGCCGGGAAGATTCCCTGGAGTAGGAACTGGCAAACTGCTTCAGTATTTTTGCCTGGAAAATTCCATGGTCAGAGGAGCCTGGCAGGCTACAGTCTATGGGGTCACAAAGAGCTGAACAGAACTGAGGATGCAGACACGCACACATATCTGTATTGTGCAGATATATAATATTTTTTGTTGTTTAGTCACTATGCTATGTCCCCATGGACTCTAGTCCACCAGGCTCTCCTGTCCATGGGATTCTCCAGGCAAGGTTACTGGAGTGGGTTGCTGTTTTCTTCTCCAGGGGATATTCTTCACCCATGGATCAAACTTGCTTCTCTGGCAAGTTTGACCAGAGGGTTGAATGACAGGAGGGTTCTTTACCACTGAGCAACCATGTAAGCCCATAAAGTTTTATACATATACAAAAATATTATAGCATATAAGTAATATACCATGTATAAATATATATATAAATATATAACATATTTTATATGTTTTACATTTCATGTATATTTTAATATATTATGCAGATATATTTATTACTTATAAATTTATAAGTAATATATTTATATATAATATAATATAGTTATACATATAATATAGTTATATGTAATAAACATTATATATAAAATACATATATATGTATTTGTAATGGAGGGAAGGGCTCATGTAGGCAGAAGTCCTCAGGATCCATAAAAACCTTGTTACAGCTCTGTTTGTAACAAGATTTTAAGTGACTGTAATATGGCCATAACATATTCTATTCAATCAATTCTCTATTATTGGACATTTGGGAGTTTTCACAGTTGTGGCTGAAGTAAAAATAGTAAGCTGAACATGCTTCAGTGTAAGTTGCTGAATATAACCACACTTACATTTTGGAACTCTTGCACACTTTGTCTTCTAAAAACGTCCATTGCAAAGACCCTGAAAATATTATAGGCACTGTGCCTGCTGCATGTCAAAAATAAAAAGTGGCCCTGGTTGTCAAGGAATTTTTAAATTCTCACTGTGAGTGAATAGTCAGAGTTTACATGTTGGACTTTCAATGGTGAGACTTTGGTTAAATATTCTCATGTTTCCTTTTTATTTTCAAAAACCATCAATTCTCAGGTGATCCACACAAGTCACCTTTAATTCTCAGGTGAAAATTGCTCAATCGTGTCTGATTCTTTGCAAGTACATGGACTGTAGCCTGCCAGGCTCCTCTGTCCATGGGATTCTCCAGGCAAGAATACTGGAGTGGGTTGCCATTCCTTTCTCCAGGGGATCATCCCAAATCAGGGGTTGAACCCAGATCTCCTGCATTGCAGGCGGATTCTTTAATGTCTGAGCCATCAGGGAAGTCCACGAAAACTGGAGTGGGTAGCCTATCCCTTCTTCAGGGCATCTTCCTGACCCAGGGATTGAACAGGGGTTTCCTGCATTGCAGGTGGATTCTTTACCAGATGAACTACCAGGGAAGCCAACGATTCATTATAATTAAGAAAAAGTAGATATGAGCTTTCTAAGACATAAGTCCTGGTACTGCCCCATTGGTCTGAGGGTGGTGTTTCTGCTGTGTGCCCAGGAGGTGCACAGCACACACACACACATACATGTTTTGTGCTTTTGGTACTTTTCTTTCGACCTAGAATGTTGTTACTTACCTTTGCAGTCCCAACCAGAATGTCTTGTTCTAAGGATACCCAGTTCTATGCATGCTAAGCCGCTTCAGTTGTGTTCAACACTTATGTGACCCCATGGACTGTAGCCTGCCAGGCTCCTCTGTCCACGGAACTTTCCAGATGAAAATATTGGATTGGTTGCCATTTCCATTTTCCCTGGATCTTCCTGACCCAGGGATCCAACCAGTGTCTCCTGCATTGGCAGGTGGATTCATTATCAAATGAGCCACTAAGGAAGGCCACTAAAGTATTTTACCTAATGATTTCCACCTTATTATGATTTTGTTTTTACGTGGATATGTTGATTTTAGAAGGAAACCCTAAACAGAAGGTAACTTCAGAAATAAATACTTTGCTGACAAAAGCCTGAGTTCTGCTCTGGGTCAGGTTGGCAGCCAAAGACAGGTTGAAAACAAATTAGCACTTCCAAAAAATGGGCCAAAGGACAAAACAGACATTTCTCCAAAGAAGACATACAGATGGCTAACAAACACATGGAAAGGTGCTCAACATCACTCATTATCAGAGAAATGCAAATCAAAACCACTATGAGGTACCATTTCACGCCAGTCAGAATGGCTGCAAGCCAAAAGTCTACAAGCAATAAATGCTGGAGAGGGTGTGGAGAAAAGGGAACCCTCTTACACTGTTGGTGGGAATGCAAACTAGTACAGCCACTATGGAGAACAGTGTGGAGATTCCTTAAAAAACTGGAAATAGAACTGCCTTATGACCCAGCAATCCCACTGCTGGGCATACACACTGAGGAAACCAGAATTGAAAGAGACACGTGTACCCCAATGTTCATCACAGCACTGTTTTTAATAGCCAGGATGTGGAAGCAACCTAGATGTCCATTGGCAGATGAATGGCTAAGAAAGCTGTGGTACATATACACAATAGAGGATTACTCAGCCATTAAAAAGAATACATTTGAATCAGTTCTAATGAGTTGGATGAAACTGGAGCCTATTATACAGAGTGAAGTAAGCCAGAAAGAAAAACACCAATATAGTATACTAACACATATATATGGAATTTAGAAAGATGGTAACAATGACTCTGTATGTGAGACAGCAAAAGAGACACAGATGTATAGAACAGTCTTTTGGACTCTGTGGGAGAGGGAGAGGGTGGGATGATTTGGGAGAATGGCATTGAAACATGTGTATCATATATGAAACAAATCGCCAGTCCAGGTTCAATGCAGGGTACAGGATGCTTGGGGCTGGTGCACTGGGTTGACCCAGAGGGATGGTACGGGGAGGGAGGTGGGAGGGGGCTTCAGTATGGGGAATACGTGTACACCTGTTGTGGATTCATGTTGATGTATGGCAAAACCAATATAATATTGTAAAGTAATTAGCCTCCAATTAAAATAAATAAATTTATATTTAAAAAAACAAATTAGCACTTCCTTCCCTCTTTCCTTTTCTTTCTTGCTTTCCTCTCCATTAAAAAAAGAAATCTTGAAATAATTTGTTTCACATAAAAGTTATAAAAATAGTGCAGAGGTCCTGTGTACCCTTTACCCAGCTACCCCCAGTGATAACATCTTATGTAATCATAGTTCAGTTATCAGAACTAGGAAATTGACATTGATACCATACTAAGTAATCCAGAGAGCTTATTCTGATTTCACTGTTGTTTAAATACACTCATTTATTTATTTTTGAACTTTAGTTCTACAAGATTTTGTCGCATTTACAGATTTGTCCATCACAATCAGGATAGAAAACTGTTCTTTCACCCCAAGGAAACTCTATTGAATGAATTAATAAAATAGTAAATTAATGTATAGATAGGGCCTCATTTCCTGGATCATTGAAAGACTTGATTTAGTGATATCATAGCCTGAATGAGCACTTCATGACAGAGCACATTTTTGAGGATGATACCAACCCAGTTATGAAAATCAATACTTGAATCCGGACAATTACTACTTCACGCAGCAGACGCGGTACTCCATGCCAGTTCTCAGTCAAATCAATCTAATTAACAAAAAAAGGTAGTTGTTATGGCAACAATGCTACTAATCTGTCTCAGCAAATACTCAGTGTAATTGACCTGTTGCTAGGCAACAGCCAATAGGTTGGATGACAGACGATGACAGATTCCATCTGGTGCAGATGTTGCTGTTCAGTCACAAATTAGGCCTCTGGTCAAGGAGAGGTTTCCCAGACAGCGCCATCCAGATATGGATATAATATTCCAAAAGACCTACCATGGCAGTGATACGCAGAAGGAACCCGAACCCATATTATTTTATAGGCTAAAAATCTAGCAAAGTAGGTATTATGGAAATTAAGACCAGTATGTGCATGCTTACTAAGTCCTCTTGAAAATAATATCATTATTTTAGATTTTTGTAGGCTTGCTCAATCTCTGATTATTCTCACCTTTATCTCTTGGTGTAAAAATATACACTTATCAATATATACCTCTGAAATGTAAAATAAATCTTTGGAAATAAGACCCATAGAATCATGTCATTCAACAATTTCATACCCTGGGATAGCTGTCCCCACTCTCTTTCTCCCCCCCGGTATTCTCATTCATGAGTGCCTATAATTTTTTATTTAAAAAATTTAAATAAAAATTATTTGCTTACATTTGGGGAAACCAATGAATGATTTCCCAGATCCCTAAATAAGAGACATAGTTCTTATTGTCTGCCTCCTTTAAGCTGTAAATATGTGATATACTCAAATGAGTGCCAAAGGGCATACAAGAGTAAGAATATTAAAAACAATGCACTGCCCTTTGACCCATCCATAGCACACAAAATTGCAGAGGTGGGCCCACTTGCTGGCTGAGCTGGTGCATGATGGTGATACTGAGAGTCTGACTCTGGGGGAAGCTATGCTTTATAGCTATGGCATCATGGCAAACACGTGAGGCTCAGACTCTGAAGATGAGGGTCAAGCTCATCTCTGATGCTCTCTTCTGCAAGGCCATGGGTGAATCACTTCTTCCTCTGGCTTCTGGGGTTCCAATAAGTCCTTCCCAACCCCTTGGGACTAACCATATGGTTCTGCTGAGGCATCTTGTGTCACTGGTTACAGGAGACTTAGTGGAAGAATTTGGCGTTACATCCTGCACCATCCTGTCCCCCACCCCTTAGAGCAAGGAGGGCGTTGCATCCTACACCATCCTGTCCCCCAGCCCTTAGAGCAAGGAGGGCGAGGGACATCTGCCCAACAAGTAGACAATGTTATGGACACAGCTGAAGGTACCTATGGCAAGGCCAGTATGATAGCCATGCCAATATTACTGCTATTGTTATTGCAGTTACTATTATTACTGTTACTGTTCTTCACAGAACTCTGCTTGGAGGATAAAAACTGCCTCTTTGATTCACAAAGTGAGAAGTCTAGACAGTACTGTAATTAAGTCAGAGGAGAAGGGGAAGAGAAAGTGAAGGAAGAGTGAAGAAGAGAATAAGAAGAGGAAGGCAGGGAGGGAAAAAAGAGAGAAGAGGGAGGGAGGGGGAGGAAGGGAAACTTGTTGGGAGTGTAATTCAGATACATTGGAAACATACATCAAAGTGTCCTCTTCTGATAGTGTACACTCCGGCTATTTGTCCAGGATTTGAATATGTATTTAGTTTCTTTGCAGCAGTTCAATGCCATCCACTAAAAATTATTGCATAAGGGAAAGCTAATTTGGGAGGAGCAATTTTCTCAGAACTGATTGCAGAAACAGCCAGACAATTATCTCAACAGAGCACTTAGAACAGTGCTGAAAGGGCCGTGCCTTCTGATTTACCCTCGTCTCCTGCATCATGGCTTAATTTCCTGCATCCAATCACTCCCTGAATGAGACAGACTGAGGGTTCACCTCCTGAAAATGACCACCAATCAGGGAATGCCCGGGGGTCTAAAACTCTCTCCCTCTTTGCCCTTAAATCCTCCCCTCTCTCAGCAGACTGATTTATGAAGCAGGAGCCTCCACGGTGGAAACATGATGTCACCCACCTGCCTTCACGTGAAAGGAGTCTTTAGCCAAACTCTCTTACTTTGAGATCCAACTGATCAGTATTTCAGATGGAAAACGTTTGCAGGCGTACTTTGTAAAATGCCATACAAATATAAGATGGGACTAGAAGTCTACAGTAGAAATAGCTAGAGCAATATTTGGACATGCCCTTCTTTGTCTTGAACCTGAGAAAAAGGGTGTGCACATATATGTTCCAGGCACTAGGGTTTAGGCTAGGAGTGGGTCCTCAGGACTCTAGCTGGCTGGATTTGAGTGCCAGCCTGGCGAATGCCTAGCTGGGAGACCCTGGGCACGACACTTAATTTCCCTAAACTTCAGTTTATTCTTTTGTAAACTGAGGAAATTTGCAGGGCTTCCTTATGAGGTCAAGGCAAAGAGTCAAGGCTTCCATCTGGGCAAGGTACCTGGGCATAGTTTCCATCCCCCAAATGTTGGCCATTATTATTATTAATATCATTGGGCTCTGCTGGCCAAAATCCCATGAGGTTGGCATACTCCACCTTCTCCCTGATGAGGAAAATGAGGCTGAAGAGGTGAACTAGCTTGCCCAGTGTCACCCCTGATAAGGAAAGGCAGGGGCCCAAACCCAGGCTGCTTCCAAGGCCCACCCTCCACCCAGGCAGCTTAATGAGGGTTTCAGCTTCACGCTTCTCTCCCCTTGATTAGGTGTTAAATATTTACCATCTTGCCTTTCTTCCTCTCTACCCTCTTTAAAAATGGTTTAATTAAAATCATTCATTGAGCTCATGATAAAAATATGTAAATGTGATGATTTTTGTGAAATGAATCTATTGTTTCCCTTTGATTCCCAAAGGACTGTGGATAGAGAGGATAGAGAGTCAGGGCTTCCAATGAATTTGAACAAGCATTTGATAATACATCGTATAACCGATTTCAAGGTCTGGTGGCCACAGGACCCAGCAATTCATGTGTTGTGAAGCACGGCTAGATTTCCAGGCAGGGGCTGGGGGTGTAGTGGAAACATCGCTTCCATGTTTCTAGGCAAATAGAGCTGAAGGGAACCCATTTGCACTTCCCCACTTCTGCCTGGGTGGGTCCTCCCACGCTCACCTGCCTGAAGGTAACCTGGGTGGCTTTGCTTTGTTTCTCTCTGAGTCCACAGCCGCTGATCAGCCACTGATCTGGCCTTTCTTTCATACTCCCACCTGCCTTGTGGTCCTGCCTGCTGGGTGCCCTGAAGATGACTCAACGCTCTTCTTTTGTTCCTTAAGCGCCTGATCTATGTCATGTACTGGGGGTTCAAGCCCTTGCATTCAACACATATTTGTCCTCTGAGAGCCTGTGAGTCTGGCAGTGGGCTAGGCAAGTGCTCCCTTTCTTAAGATTTCAAGAAAGCTAGCAATGGTCATATGGACTTCAGAACTGCTGGCCTAACTTGGGTCGGGGGAAAGACAGTCTCTTATTCAAGTACTCTTGAAATTTTTGTGCTCCCTGCCAATCTTAAAAAAAAAAAAAAAAAAGCACACTTCCCAAGTTTACTCCCCAATCTAGCTTGACTGATTTGGAAGCCTTTAATAGTTTCCTGGGGCTTCCCAAGTATCTTGCTGATAAAGAAAGTGCCTGCGAAGGCAGGAGACACAGATACAATTCCTGGGTCAGGAAGATTCCCTGAAGTAGGAACCCACTCCTGTATTCTTGTCTGGATAATCCCATGGACAAAGGAACCTGGTGGGCTACAGTCCAAGGGGTCACAAAGAGTCGGACAGGACCGAGAGACTGAGCTTGCACACACGCAGTAGTTCCCTGCCCTCTGCTAATAGATGGGAAAGATCACCACCACAAATATTGAATGGCTTAGCACAGTGTACTGCATTTCTCATTTATAGGTTAGGAGTAGGGATTGGGCAATAGGTGGAGAAACTCTGCTTGGTGTCACTACTCAGGAATTTAGACTTATTCTCTAGTCTCTCAATTAACAAGGATGGTGTGGGAAATTTTTTCTTTTTTGAAAGAGAAATGAAAATTCACTTTCTTTAATTTTTAGTTGTTAACTTTTCAAAAAAATTATTTCATATTGGTGTATTGTTGATTAACAATGTTGTGTTAGTTTCGAATAAGTATCTGTTCTTTTTGAAATTTTTTTCCCATTTAAATTATTACAGGATATTGAGCAGAGTTCCCTGTGTTATACAGCCTTGCTGATGGTGCTAGTGATAAAGAACCGATCTGCCAAAGCAGGAGACATAAAGAGACTGGGGTTTGATACCTGGGTAGGGAGGATCTCCCTGGAAGAGGGCATGGCAACCCACTCCAGAATTCTTGCCTGGAGAATCCCATGGACAGAAGAGCCAGGAGGATCCATGGGATCGACAGAGTTGGACACAACTGAAGTGACTTAGCATAGCACTTTCTTTTTCAAATTATTTTCCCATTTACGTTATTACAGAATATTGAGCAGAGTTACTTGTGTTATACAGAAGGTCCTTATTGATGATCTGTTTTCAATATAGCAATGTGTACGTGTCAGTCCCAAACTCCCGGTCTATTCCTTCCCCTGGTGATCGTAAGTTTGTTCTCTAAGTCTGTGAGCCTGTTTCTGTTTTGTAAATACAGAGAATCATGAGAGACCAGTACAAACGACTATATGCCAATAAAATGGACAACCTGGAAAACATGAATACATTCTCAGAAAAGTGCCACCTCCCAAGACTGAATGAGGCAGAAATGGAAAGTATGAACAGACCAGTCGCAAGTACTGATAACTGAAACTGTGGGAAGCTCTTATGGGCCTGGAGGCAGTGCAAACTTCTGCTCACAGTCCAGGGCTCAACCCCATGGCTGCCTTGCAGGGGAACTGGGAAGCGGAGTCCAGTCCTGTTCTCAAGGGGAAGGGGAGCTTAAAGGCTGCAGCGAGGGCCACGCCGGAGTCCTATGGGTCCCCTTACGGCGTGAAGTCCTTGAGGACAGGGATGGAAGCACTGAATTGCATGAGCTGAGCACCTCGCCCAGCGCCTGGTGCTGCTGGGTAAGTGGTGAACACTCCCCGGGGGAAAAATGAGCAAGAGAATCAGTGATTGAACAACCGAAGCTGTGATATAATGGTCAAAACCATGGACACAACCTCCCACCATTGGGTTCTAGTACATGATTTAGTCTATTTTGCTATGTTGGACAATGCAGAAGGGAATTGTAGAGTAACTTGGACGTCTTCCAATCTTTCTGGTACTTTTTAACATTTCTGTTGACACTTCTGTCATCTTGCACCCCTCTCCTCTAGACAAAAGTTTCGTGGGGAAAGGCTCAGCCCCTTTAGGAAGTGTTCCTATTATGGTATCAGTCCCTCTGTCTGATTTATCCCAATTTCTTCCAACTGTGCCAATGTTATACTTCCTTCTGCAGTCACAGAGAAGATGACATGAAGCCGTATCTTGCACCCTATGTACCAAACTGCTTCTAGGAAATCTCTTGTTTCAGACATCTGAATGTCGTCCTTGATACAGAAACAGATTTTTAAAAAATGTATAAAAACTCGTTGTATCTTAAAAAATTCAGGCATTCAAGAGCATTCACTTTGTGAACCCATGGACTATAACCCACCAGGCTCCTCTGTCCATGGAATTCTCCAGCAAGAATAATGGAGTGGGTTGCCATTCCCTTCTCCAGGGATCGTCCCAACCCAGGGATCAAACCTGGGTCTTCTGCACTGCAGGCAAATTCTTTATAGTGTGAGCCACAAGGGAAGCCTTGCATATACATATATACGTAAATGTGTATACACACTTGCATCTGGTAAAACAATGATTCTGAATACCCCCTTATTCCAAAATAAGAGATGCAAATAAAAAATTTCACTCAACTTGAAAATGTAAACTTTTAGAAATGAAGATGAAAGAGTCAAACGTCTACTTACATTTATTTCATTAATTTATTTAAACATGCATATTAAAACAGCTAAAAAAACACAGCACTTACATTAATACTATGAATGAAATAGATCTTACAAATAAATAAACATAGACTACTTGGCATTTAGCAATCAATTTGCATGTTTTTTTTTTTGGCTTAATTTGTTTGTTTGGAATTTTACAAAATCAAGGCTTTTTTTAAAGATAGTGCATCAATAGTACTTACTTTAGCTGTTCAGCTCAAGAATTATCCCCTTGAGATTTCTTGAAGAAAATGGAATATTTTAAGAACCTTTTTTTTTTCAAGAATTCCTCTCTACTCCCCCTAATTTTAAGAAACACAACTTTTTGAGTAATGAAAGCAATCATTTAAAAAACTTGAGAATTCCTGATTTCTATTTATACTATGAACATGATTTTCAAAAAGAGAAGCTTACAGATCTGTAATAATTGTAGTTAAAAATACCTCTTCAGCTTTGGAACATTCAGAGTAATTTTAAGAGATTATTGACCACACTGGTTAGGAGCAGAAAGAACTCCTTTGGGAGAATTAAACGAGGTTAGAACATGGGGGAAATATCTAAAAATTGGCTTAAACTAATTTTTTGTCCTGCACTAAATAATTGAGAGGTTTTTCTATGTAACTGAAAACCCACATTTGGACCAATTAACTTCTTTTCTAAGGATCATTTTTTGGGGGGAAATGCATCACTTTATACTCAAGTACATAGAAGAGTGGAAGAGTTTTCTCTCCCAAATGTTGATAGGCTGTGAGGATGGAAACTGACCTGAGGGTCACTTTAACATTTTCCTCTTCCTCCTACCAACATTTTCAGTCTGCTGAATATGGTGGAAAGGAGGAAATGCAGGAGTGAGTGATTTTTAATTCTTTAGACAAGACACACTCTCGTTGGAACCGTGTTGCCTAATAGACATCTAATGCGAGACACATACACACAGTTGTAAGCTGTCAAGTAGCTCTTGAAAAAGGTAAAAAGGAAACAGGTCAGATTAATTTTAGCAATGTATTTATTGAGCACAAAACATAATTTTTACATGAAGTCAACATGGAAAGCACTTGTGAGATGTTTTCTATTCACTTTTTGGTAATAAGTCGTAGAAATCTAGTGTGGATTTTACACTTAGAGCACTCTCAATTTGGACCCACAATGTTGCAAAACTTGATAGACATCTGTGGTTGCACGCATGCATGGTCGCTTCAGTCGTGTCCAGTTCTTTATGACACCATGGACCATAGCCCACTCGGTTCCTCTGTCCCTGGGATTTCCCACTCAAGAATACTGGAGTGGGTTGCTATGCCCTCTTCCAGGGGACCTTCTAGGGATTGAACCTATGTCTCCTACATCTCCTGCATTGCAGGTAGATTCTTTACAGCTGAGCCACAGGGGAAGCCCAGCATCTGTGGTTAGTGTCTAATATACTGGAGAGTACAGTTATGGAGATAAAAATATACATATATTTATTTTATTTCTTACAAGAATAAGAGTATAGCATATATATGTATATATATTTATGTATCTTATTTTGTCTATTTCTAGATTTATTATTATATGTATACTCTTTATATGAATATATATTCTATATATAAGAATATATTCTATACATATTCTTATATCTATTTCAATATATGTTTTAGACATATCTATTCATATATATACATATAAGAAGAAATAGTTTAAGAATATATATTCTTGTATCTACTTTTATATATATTTTACATATAGCTATTCTTTTTTTTTTAACTTATATGCAGAGTACATCATGCGAACTGCTGGACTGGAAGAAGCACAAGCTGGAATCAAGATTGCCCGGAGAAATATCAGTAACCTCAGATATGCAAATGACACCACTCTTATGGCAGAAAGTGAAGAAGAACTAAAGAGCCTGTTGATGAAAGTAAAAGAAGAGAGTTAAAAAGTTGGCCTAAAACTCAGCATTTAGAAAACTAAGATCAGGGCATCTGGTCCCACCACTTCATGGCAAATAGATGGGGAAACAATGGAAACAGTGAGAGACTTTATTGTTTGGGCTCCAAAATCACTGCAGATGGTGACTGCAGCCATGAAAATAAAAGATATTTGCTCCTTTCCTTCCAGGAAAGCTATGACCAACCTAGACAGCATATTAAAAAGCAGAGACATTACTTTGCTGACAAAGGTCCATCTAGTCAAAGCTATGGTTTTTCCAGTAGTCATATGTGGATGTGAGAGTTAGACTACAAAGAAATGTGGGACCAAAGAATTGATGTTTTTGAACTGTGATGTTGGAGAAGACTCTTGAGAGTCCCTTTGACAGCAAGAATATCAAACCAGTCAATCCTAAATGAAATCAGTCCTGAATATTCATTGGAAGGACTGATGCTGAAGCTTAAGCTGCAATACTTTGCCCACCTGATGTGAAGAGCCAACTCACTGGAAAAGACTTGATGCTGGGAAAGACTGAGGGCAGAAGGAGAAGGGGGCAGCAGAGGATGAGATGGTTAGATTGCATCACCAACTCAATGGATATGAATTTGAGCAAATGCCAGGAGATGTTGAAGGACAGGGGAACCTGGCATGCTGCAGTCCATGGGGTTGCAAAGAGCTGGATACTGAGAGGGTAACAGGCAGGAAGGCCAGGGGTCTCCAAATGGAAGAAATAGCCTGCAAGTGTCAGACATTTTTATCTCTCTTAAGCGGAAGGAGGAAACAAACTAGCAATATTTTTTTCCTTCACTATACAAATTTTAAAGAGAGGTTTCTCTTAAAATACTGTGTTGCCATAATGACACCTGGTTTCACCTGAAGTTAGCTATTCTTGAGCCTAGAGATAACCAATGCCTTTTTCTTATGAAAATGTTTGTCTTAAGCTATGTAATGTACTACACCTTTACCCCAAACTCGGTCTCCAAGTCGGTTCCGCCTCTGGGCCCAAAACCTACTTGACAAACCAGTTTGTTATACTCAGATATTGTTCCCCTAATCTATGTAAATGAAACTATTTGTATGGTGGTCTGCCCTTCTTTAAGATTCAAGTTAATTATTTTATGGCCCAGGATAAACCATTTGGTGCCATTCTGAATTATAAGACATTCCTTTCTTTCATTAACAGACTGCTAGTGACTATATAACATCCAGCTAAAGACTAGCAAGGGGGTACTCTTTCTGCCCCCTTCTGATGCCTATGTCAGAAGCTTTCTCTATCTCCTTTATACTTTAATAAAACTTTATTACACAAAAGCTCTGAGCGATCAAGCCTCGTCTCTGGCCCCGGATTGAATTCTTCTCCTCCGGGGGCCAAGAATCCCGGTGTATTCATGTGATTCAACAACAACCTTTCAATACAACTTAGCAACTGAACAGCAACAACCTTAAAATACCTGAAAATACGCACATACAGAATTGCTTCTCTTTCCAACTAGAGAAACCAATTCTAAAATTTACCAAGTAATTAAGTACATACTTTTAAGGGATGAGTTGAGGGGATTGGGACATTTGTTTATTTATTTCCAGGCAGTTCTATTCCAGATACACAAATGTCATTTCAGAAGTAAAAGCTTCATCACTTTGGATCCTACTCTTGGCCCTCTTCCCTGACACTGGACTACAGCAAGCTGGCTTCAGGTCCTTCATCTGTGCAATTAATATCATTCCTTTTTGCCTGATGCCCTGGGCTCGATGTCCAAGGATTATAAAGAGCTCGTTCTTTGAAGTCTGTTATTCTGCTGTCTCTAGGCTTCAAGTCTTAAAAAAAAATGCAGGATGGAATTCAAGTTTTCTTTATTAGACACTCAAGAGAAAATATTACTCCACTTGATGTTGACTATCTGAAACAATGCTTAGTAATGATAATAAAACTGTCATTTACTGAAAGCCTGTGCCACGCTTCATTTTTCTAAGGTACTTTTAAGTACATATTTTATTTAATCCTCATAAGCACACCATGAGAGTGAAAACACCTGATTCATAGATGGTGAGATGTGCCTGAAGTGAAGGCTTTTGTTCAAGAATTCAGAGCTGATAAGCCATAAACAAAAAATTAAACACAAGCTTTTGTCTTCTAGCTCAGGTTCCATAGTATGACTCAAGGCTTATGGTTTTGCACTGTTTAGAGAATTTCTTCCAAGTAGCATTACTGAACTTTTATATGTTGCAGAACATTTGGCCCTAAAGTGAAAATGACCATGTTTGAATCCTGACTCTGTTTTTTTATCACTTATTCTATGACTTTGGAAAAATCACATAGTTGACTTCTGCTTCCTCCTCTGAAAATGCAATAGTGAAGCTCTCCTCAAGTGGGGATTCATGCAGATTTGTCATCAAAGTATGCTAGAGCATTAATTAAAACCATGAAACTAAAAGTAACCTGTTTATTAGCAGTGTAATGATATAAATAAAATAAAAAATGTGTTGAATATTACAACAAAAATATTAGATATATAGGCATTAAAAGTCAAGTTTTCAAAGAATATTAAATGACTGGATTCTGGATGCAATGTTAAGGAAACTTTATTAAAAAAAAAAGCAATATATACCATATGATCCTAATTTCGTAATTCATAGAGGCATGCATAAACAGTTAGGAAAAAAGCAATCCTGCCAAGAATCACACTTATTGTGGTTATCCTTGGGTCATAAATTACAAGTGGTTTTTTTTTTTTTAATAGAGTGCACTTCTATATGTTCCAAAATTTCTATGATGATCACATGCTCATTTATCTTCTTTAATCAGGAAAAAAAAATATTTTAAGTGGCATCTCTAGTTACGAGGAAAAGTTCACTTTTAATGAAGGCCATTTGACTCATCAAATAAAGTTTTCTACCTCCTACACTTAACGAACTATTTTAAGTCTCCTCTTTCTTTAGACACCTACTGTTCCTATTAATTCTGATACACTATCAGTCCTCATTATAACAACCCTGAGGGACTGGAGGAACAAGTGCATTTTCCAACAGGCGAGAAGTGAGGTCACAGGAAATGTAAGGAAAATCGGTAACTTTCTAACTCCCTCCTGACCTAAGTGGTTTTTTCCCTAAGTAAGGGTCTGTGAGTTACCTTGTATATATCACAACAGTCTTAGATAATGCAGTTGATCTTCTATGTAACGATGATGTCTTGCTTTAGTTAGAGATGTCTATGTGTTCCATAGGGAGGATTTATATGCCTGGTAAGACGTAAAGACTCTCTAAAGAAGAGAGCCTTGTACTTACTTTGGCAGCACATATGCTAAAATTGGAATGATACAGAGAAGATTAGCATGGCCCCTGCGCAAGGATGACATGCAAATTCATAAAGTGTTCCATATTTTTAGAACAAATAATTTCACAATTTGTATGGAAATACAAAAAACCTCGAATAGCTAAAGCAATCTTGAGAAAGAAGAATGGAACTGGAGGAATCAACCTGCCTGACTTCAGGCTCTACTACAAAGACACAGTCATCAAGACAGTATGGTACTGGCACAAAGACAAAAATATAGATCGTGGAACAAAATAGAAAGCCCAGAGATAAATCCACACACCTATGGACACCTTATCTTTGACAAAGGAGGCAAGAATATACAATAGAGAAAAGACAATCTCTTTAACAAGTGGTGCTGGGAAAACTGGTCAACCACTTGTAAAAGAATGAAACTAGAACACTTTCTAACGCCACACACAAAAATAAACTCCAAATGGATTAAAGATCTAAACGTAAGACCAGAAACTATAAAACTCCTAGAGGAGAACATAGGCAAAACACTCTCTGACATAAATCACAGCAGAATCCTCTATGACCCACCTCCCAGAATATTGGAAATAAAAGCAGAAATAAACAAATGGGACCTTATTAAAATGAAAAGCTTCTGCAAAACAAAGGAAACTCTCAGTTCAGTTCAGTTCAGTCACTCAGTCGTGTCCGATTCTTTGCGACCCCATGAATCACAGCATGCCAGGCCTCCCTGTCCATCACCAACTCCCAGAGTTCACTCAGACTCATGTCCATCGAGTCAGTGATGCCATCCAGCCATCTCATCCTCTGTCGTCCCCTTCTCTTCCTGCTCCCAATCCCTCCCAGCATCAGAGTCTTTTCCAGTGAGTCAACTCTTTGCATGAGGTGGCCAAAGTACTGGAGTTTCAGCTTTAGCATCATTCTTTCCAAAGAAATCCCAGGGCTGATCTCCTTCAGAATGGACTGGTTGGATCTCCTTGCAGTCCATGGGACTCTCAAGAGTCTTCTCCAACACCACAGTTCAAAAGCATCAATTCTTTGGCACTCAGCAAGATGAAAAGACGGCCTTCAGAATGGGAGAAAACAATAGCAAATGAAGCAACCGACAAAGAATTAATCTCAAAAATATGCAAGCAACTCCTGCAGCTCAATTCCATAAAAATAAATGACGCAATCAAAAAATGGGCCAAAGAACTAAACAGACATTTCTCCAAAGAAGACATATAGATGGCTAACAAACACATGAAAAGATGCTCAACATCACTCATTATCAGAGAAATGCAAATCCAAACTGCAATGAGGTACCACCTCTCGCCGGTCAGAATGGCTGCTATCCAAAAGTCTACAAGCAATAAATGCTGGAGAATGTGTGAAGAAAAGGGAACCCTCTTACACTGTTGGTGGGAATGCAAACTAGTACAGCCACTATGGAGAACAGTGTGGAGATTCCTTTAAAAACTGGAAATAGAACTGCCATACGACCCAGCAATCCCACTACTGGGTATACACACTGAGGAAACCAGAATTGAAAGAGACACATGTACCCCAATGTTCATCACAGCACTGTTTATAATAGCCAGGACACGGAAGCAACCTAGATGTCCATCAGCAGATGAATGGCTAAGAAAGCTGTGGTACATATACACAATGGAGTATTACTCAGCCATTAAAAAGAATACATTTGAATCAGTTCTAATGAGTTGGATGAAACTGGAGCCTATTATGCAGAGTGAAGTAAGCCAGAAAGAAAAACACCAATACAGTATACTAATGCATATATATGAAATTTAGAAAGATGGTAAAGATAACCCTGTATGAGAGACAGCAAAAGAGACACAGATGTATAGAACAGTCTTTTGGACTCTGTGGGGGAGGGAGAGGGTGGGATGATTTGGGAGAATGGTATTGAAACATGTATAATATCATATGTGAAATGAATCACCAGACCAGGCTCGATGCATGATACAGGATGCTTGGGGCTGATGCACTGGGATGACCCAGAGGGATGATACGAGGAGGGAGGTGGGAGGGGGGTTCAGGATGGGGAACATGTGTACACCCGTGGCGGATTCATGTTGATGTATGGCAAAACCAATACAATACTGTAAAGTAATTAGCCTCCAATTAAAATAAATTTATATTAAAAAAAAAAAAAGAAGAGACAGCCTCAGCTATATTTTCCCATGAAATTCCAGGAGTGATGAAAGGAATCCTGGAAGATGTGGATCTGGTTCTTTCCCTGTTGTTTAGGTGCTAAGCTGTGTCCTACTCTTTTGCCATCTCATGGACTGTAGTCTGTCAAGTTCCTCTGTCCATGGGATTTCCCAGGGAAGACTAATGGAGTGTATTGTCCTTTTCTTCTCCAGGGGAACTTCCTGACCCATAGATTGAACCCATGTCTCCTGCATTGGTAGGTGGATTCATTACCACTGTGCCACCAGGAAAGCCTCTTTCTTTCACTACCAGTCACTAAACATCCTCAAGACCCTCGTCTATAGAAGAGTGCTGGGATTTCTCCTCTCAAAATCAGGCAGGTGAAATGAAACTTCTACGGACACTTTGCATTAGCAAGGGGACCCTAGCTATTAGAAATATATGCTGGTTTCTGTCATCTCTAAGACTATTGGGAAACTCTTTCCCAAATTCCCCAACGAAATATAATATGAATTTGCTTAAATGGGAACGCAGTGTGATGCCCTTAGGGAGACCAGGGTGGAACAGGAAAGGATGTGAAATCAAGAACAAGGATAAGATAGAACAAGTGTTTAGAGTTTGAGATTCATTGTGACTTGATCATTCTTGCTTTTGGGTGAGTGTGTTTCAGTTTAAATGAATAACTGAATTGAAAAAATATATATATATTCCTAAAAGTGATGCCTCTTGTGTTTCTCTAGAAATAGTCAGTCAACGAGAGTGCATGATGTAGTGGGTGAGCACTGCCTGTTAAGTTGAAATGATGGGGTTCAAGGTCTGTCTTTTCCACACAAGCTGGGGGACCTGTGTCAAGTTCCTTCAACTCTCCAAACCTCAGCTTCCTCTCCTGGGAGAAGAGATGCATTTTTTTTTTTTCCTCACAGTGTTATGATGAGTATAAACTGAATGGATGCTCTGCCAAAACAATGGATGATGACTAGAGTCTAGTTAATAGATGACTCTTCCTACTTGATACAGGGAAAGGTCACATTCTTTGAACGCAGACAAGAGTTTTCAAAGTGCTCTTACGTGTACTTTCTCATTTACAGTCATAAGCAGAGTTGTTCGTGGTGATAACGTAGGAAACTGTGGACTGTGTCAGCCTTCAAGTCTTATCTGTGAGTCCCAGGGGGCCATCTTTTGGGTGTTTCCTAACTTTTCCTTGCCAGATGCGGAGTAGACCAAATAACAAGTTCAGATCTGCACTTTGTCTTCAACTTTTTTCTTTTTTTTCCTTCTTCTTCTTCTTAGGCACTTGATCCCAACTGCAGATGCCTAGACGAACTTAGAAATTCTTTTCATGTCTTAGAAAAGTTTTTTTTTTTTTGGGGGGGTACTTTATAGTCCAACATGAAATAAAAAAAAGGTCCTTTTATGAAAGCTATCCATCAAATGTCAAGGATAATAATCAATTTTCTGTCACAATGAACTGATAAAAGCTTTCAGTAATAATGTCATGGGGGGAAGAATTTGTGTTGGAACTCAAAACGCACAGCCCTGATATCAAACGAATTCATAAAAGCTCAGTGCTCCTGTAGCCCTCGGAGGCATGACAAAATACAATTTCTCATCCACAGGATATGGAATAATTCCCCTTTTTTTATTTTTACACTGAGAGGAGCAAAAGGAAATCTGAATTTCAAAAAAAAAAAAAATATTGCACAATCCTGCTTTTGCAGGGGAACATTAGTGATCATTTTGGCCGCTGATATCAGAAACGGTTCTGGTGATTTCTCTCACATCATGCAAATGGCCGCATAATGCCTGCTCGTCTTGGAATGTAAAATCAAATCAGCATTCTAATGCTACAAGCTGGTGATGAGCTTGGGAATAAATATGCAGGAGCGCATAAAAAAAATCAAGGCAATCAAGAGGAGCCAGCGTCCTTGCTCGGACTATAAATCTTTGTCTATTTCAATCGTAGGGCTGGCCGAATCAGTGTAAAATTCCAGCAGGGATGTCATCAATTTCTGTTAACCTCTCTATTCCTCTTTGTGTTGGCTCTGGGGTGATGGATTGGTTTTGTCACTTCTGCTCCATTCACAGTATGTTAACATGGAAGGGTGCAGGCAGGTTATGAGGAAAGGTTATTGCTGTCCCAGCCTTGACCCTCCCTACCTCTCTTCTGTGGGATCACAGGTCCGTTTCTGTCTGGGGAACATGGGGTCTCCTTTGGGTTCCTGGGTGCTCAGCTCAAAGACTGCACGTTGACTGGTCCAGTGCTGAATCAAACTAAGACTAACCCTAACCCTTTTGAAGTGAAAATAGCCTTGTTGATTGATCTTCCGAAGGAACAGTTGGCAGTGTATTAAGATAAGAGAAGAAACAAGTTAGGAACCTGGGCTCCAAAGAGAAGTCAGGCTCTGAGTTACTGCATGGCCTGAGATATAGCTGTCTCTCTCCTGGTGTCACTTTCAAAACTGTTACTGGTTTTTTTTCCAGCCAGAATGCTACCATTCTTTCCAACAGTTCTAATGGATGGAAGTCTCTGTCTCACACAGAGGTTCATGGTAACACATTATCACACTTGGCTTGAACAAATATGAAAACACGGACCAATAAGCCCAGTTGTTGCTCTTCAGTCACTTTGTTGGGTCTTACTCTTTCCGACCCCATGGACTGCAGCACGCCAGACTTCCCTGTCTTTCACTATCTCCCAGAGCTTTCTCAAACTCATGCCCATTGAGTCAGTGATGCCATCCAACCATCTCATTCTCTGTCACCCCCTTCTTTTCTGCCCTCAATCTTTCCCAGTAGTTAACTTTATATTCTTACAGCATTCATAGTCTGTGACTTCAAGGTTGCAGAACCAAATATTTTTGATGTAGCTGCTGTTGGTATTAACACAGAGCTTATACCTGTGCTGTGCAATACTGTAGTCCCTGGTCACATGTGGTTATTTCAATTTTAAAGTCATTAACATGAAATCAAATAAAAAATTCAGTTCTTCTTTTCACTAGCCACATTGCAAAGTGCTTAACAGTCATCTGTGACTCATGGATACTCTATGGGACAACTCAGATGTTCAACATTTCCATCATCATAGAAAATTCTATGGGACAGAGCTGGCTTAGACTGCATTTATCTAAATGGGTCTATGCTTTTCAAAGTGTTCACCAGGGGAAGCCAGATACTTATTTCAATAAGGTTGCCATTGTTGAAACATGGGAGCTTAGTTATACAGCTATTAATCAAAGATGAGACATGTTCATAAGGTAATGGCTTGCTTGGAAATTGACTCTAAAGGAATTCCAAAGACATTTCAAGCTTGCTTTGAGTGATGGCAAAGTTATTGAA
Source organism: Bubalus kerabau (assembly GCF_029407905.1). Taxonomy (NCBI): domain Eukaryota; kingdom Metazoa; phylum Chordata; class Mammalia; order Artiodactyla; family Bovidae; genus Bubalus; species Bubalus kerabau. The sequence continues at coordinate 64,059,922 of NC_073642.1, read as the reverse complement.
ATAAGTATGATAGAAAGAACCTGTGGGCATTTGTTTCAGACAGATCTGAATTCCAGACAAAAATCTGACACGACTTAGTGCCAAGACTTTGGGAAGTTCATTGAAACTTCTGAGCCTCAGTTTTCTCGTGAGTGATATATGAAATGATAATATCTTATTCATAAGTTTTTTTTTCCCCCTGAAATTTAAAAGAGATAACATTGCAAAGAAGTCTAAAATAGTGCATTGAACAGAGTGGGAGCTTGAAGCATTTTTGCTCATGTGATGTGAAAATGTCTATAGGCCCCATCTTCAAAAGAAAATGCATTACAAGGGTAGGCACGATGGTAATCTTTAATCACTAGAACATAGAGCCAAGTGCCAATCCAACTCTCTTCCTTTTGGTAGTGGTTGTGATTTCTTTATTTTGACGTGAACTAGTGCAGGTTGGCCATCCCCTGGTTCACCTTCCATCCCGTCTCCTGAAGCTCAAGTCTTCCTCGACCGCTAGGATCACCAGTTGCATAACTAACTCTCCATGAAATGTAAGATCAGCCATAGCTTCAGCAGGACATGCATCGGAGTCAGTCCCAGGGCGTTATCAGTGGAGTAGCAGTCCCCATGCTTGGGATCTCATGAGGGTACATCAATCAAATGGTCCATGTCCCCAAGTCCTGATACCCTTTATTGCCAAGGAGAACTGGAGCCATACGTGCAAAGTGTGTGCTTCTGAGCAAAGCCCTCTGCTTTTAAGAGTCTTGATTTTCCACTCCTGTCTCTGCACTTGGAGCCTATTCAGTGGCTCAGTATTCACGCTACATCTCCCCCCCCACCCCCCAGAGCCCATATGAACTCTCCAGGGTGGCTGGGGTGGGACATCCTGGAAAACTTGAAGCCTAGAAACCTAGTTTTATTCATAGAGTCAGAGCATTTCCACCTCTGGGTAATATGCTCAGGTTGTTTGTATCTCAAACCACAGATCTTTGCCTTGTGTGTGGCGAGGGCTCTGTAAATGTAAATACCTGATATACATTAAGCAAAGGTGAATGAATCTTGGATGTTAGTATTATTATACAACAGGTTAAGATATTACCAATGTCCAGAAGACTAGTGTGCTTCATAAAATAGCAGCATTATTTTAATAGCTATTTAAGACTCATAGATTAATTAATAAATATGGTAACTTACTGGTTGCCCTATTACCTTGTTCTAAGATTTAAGGCTAGTGGAGTAAACAGGATTAAAAGCAAGTAAATAAAATGGAAAAAAAGGGAAAATGATGCACAAGTCAATGCACATTAGAGATATTAATGTCTAAAAGCTAAGATTAAAAATGCTTCCATAACAGCAGCATTATACTGAAGTTCTACCACAGGTCAATAATTTCCCTGTCTTATTTTTAAAGCTCACAACTTACTTGGCTTTTAAGCCAACCAATGCTCAAAGGCATTGTTGTTGACGTTCTTTAGTCACCAAGTTGTGTCCATCTCTTGCGACCTCATGGACTGTAGCCCACCAGGCTCCTGTCTGTGGGATTTCCCAGCAAGAATATGGGAGTGGGTTGCCATTTCTTTCTCCAGGGGATCTTCCTGTCCTTGGGACCTAAGCCGTGTCTCCTGCATGGGCAGGCAGATTCTTTACCACTGCACCACCAGGGAAGCCCCTCGAAGAGGTTACTACAGTTAATTTTATATGTCAACTTGGCTTTGCTAAAGGATACCCAGATGTCTGGTAGAGCAATTTATAGGTGTGTCTGTGAGAGTGTCTCTGGAAGAGATTAGCACTTGAATCAGTAGAAAGATTAAAGAAGATTGCCCTCCTTAATGGCAACAACAACAATGGCAACAGGCATCATCCAATTCCTTGAAAGTCAAAATACAACAAAACTGGGTGAAGAAACGGTAAATTTGCTCTCTCTGTTTGAGGTGGTTCACCATGTTCTCTTACCTTTATGAGCTGACACTTTTGATACTGTTACCAAAAAGTGGGGGTCTGGCTGTCTGCCTCTCAAAAGCCAATAAACAAGCCAGGTTGGTGGCAAATTGGCTTTATTTCAGATGCCAGCAACTGCTGGTGGGGGGAGGGCAGACATCTGTCCAAAGGCAGTGGGAAAGAGCTTTTATAGATAGAGGGAGAAGGCAACATGCAGAAACATTACAGTCAGCTCTGACAGTCGTCTTCAGACTGTTCATTGGTGATCTGACCAGCATCATCTTGGTTGTTTTAAGTACAGTTAATCTTCAGCTCCCGGGTTCTTTTGTTTCCACTTCTTTGAGGCTGATTCTTAGAATTGTGGCAGCTTATGTCATGGGTATCATCTGGTCATCATGTAGCTAGCTTCTCTATCTGGCAAAGGTTGCAGTGTCTATCAGACAGCTCACAGGAGATGGCTCAGGATATTATCTACAGTCCTTGCGAAGGAACTAAACTATATCCTTGACTATGCTTAATGACTACATTATTATTATTTGGTTTCCTTTGACTGTTTTTCTTTGTGTCTGCATGTTCTTATTCTTATGATTAAACTTAATCTTTGACTAAAGTTTTCCACAGACCAAAGGCAGGCAGAAGACATGGAGGGGTGAGGACCATGGGGTCCTGCTCCATTCCAATACTTGGGCTTTGCTGTCAGAATGAATTGCATCATCCTTTTTCCTGGGTTTCTAGCTTCAGATGGTAGACCATGGGACTTCTTAGCTTCCATAATTACATAAACCAATTCTTTATAATATATATTCTTTAGCATGTATATGTATATATGTACATGTCCTATTGTAGCCCCTATTATATATTCTATCACTCACATAAAACATATATGTTATATATCCATCCTTTATTACATACATATATTATTATAATACATTATATATTAAATATATTATAATTATAATAGCATTATTGATGTATTATATGCACATAATATATATTATTAATATAGTATATTATATGTGTCCTGGTGGTTCTCCTTCTGTAGTGAATCCAGTGGTTCTTACTGATAGAGGTTAAAAAAATTGTTTAATGTCACTCAATACAGACTCGGGTTACTAATGCAGGCGTCTTTCTCTACTGTATGAAGTTACTATTCCAAAATCCAGCTTCACTTCAGTTCAGTTCAGTCACTCAGTCGTGTCCAACTCTTCGCGACCCCATGAATCGCAGCATGCCAGGTCTCCCTGTCCATCACCAGCTCCCAGAGTTCACCCAGACTCACATACATCGAGTCAGTGATGCCATCCAGCCATCTCATCCTCTGTCGTCCCCTTCTGCTCCTGCCCCCAATCCCTCCCAGCATCAGAGTCTTTTCCAATGAGTCAACTCTTCGCATGAGATGGCCAAAGTATTGGAGTTTCAGCTTGGTGAACATCAAAATCAGGGAAAATGCACAATTAGTCAAAGCTTTTGATGTCCATGATTTGGACAAACTACTGTATTTGGAAATGGATATGATTACATCAAATAAAGGTCTATAATGTAAAATCCGTCATCTGGGGCCCCAAGCACTGTGAGGAGATGCTGATCTGTCCTGAAGAAATCAATGACTACAGTTTAGCAGCAACACTTCCTAGGGAAGCAGAATGATGCGTGAGTGCAGCACAAAATCATGAGGGAAGACTGTGCCCCATGGAATCTTTGCTCTTCCAATGACCAGCTCCAGGACTGGGAGCAAGTTATTCACTCTCAGAAGTCTTTGGTTTTCTCATCTATAAAATGAGGATTCAGGTACCTACTTTACAGGGCTGTTGTGAAAGTTAAATCTGACAAACTATGTGAAGTGCATACCAGGGTGTTCAATCAATAGGGCTCAATCATCACACCTATTAATATGTTCCTAGTAACTATGTTTTCAATGCACTGGAGTGCACAGATCTTGTCCACACATGTGATTTCACTTAGTCCTTGCCTGCTTGAGTCAGATATGGCACTGAGATTGCAGTACCCATTTTATTGATGAGGAGACTGTGTTTCTGGAGGCTGAGAAATCTATTCGTATAGCTAAGTCATGTCCAACTCTGGGCAACCTCAAGGACTGCAGCACACCAGGCTTTCCTGTCCCTCACTGTCTCTTGGATTTTGCTCAAATTCATGTCCACTGAGTCAGTGATGTTATCTAAACATTGCATCATATGCTGCCCCCTTCTCTGTTTGCCTTCAATCTTTCCCAGCATCAGTGTCTTTTTCAATGAACTGGCTCTTCACATCAGGTAGCCAAAGTATTGGAGCTTCAGCTTCGGCACAGTCTTTCCAATGAATATTCAGGATTGATTTCCTTTAGGATGGACTGATTCGATCTTCTTGTGTCCAAGGAGCTCTGAAGAGTATTCTCCAGCATCAAAATTCAAAAGCATCGAATCTTCAGTGTTCAGACTTCTTTATGGTCCAACTCAACATTTAAAAAGAAAGCTAGGTCCAGACAATTAATCCTCAAAGGGAAGATTTGGCATGTACACTGAAGAAAGAAGCTAGCACTGCTCTGGAACCACACTAATGAGAAAATAGGTTAAAATGCCCCTTTGATCTATGTGTGCAATTGTGATTGGGTAACTGCATTTACAGAATTGGAATGTTGACCACAAGGTCAAATACCAGGCTGGAAGAAGCACAAGCTGGAATCAAAATTGCCAGGAGAAATATCAATAACCTCAGATACGCAGATGACACCACCCTTATGGCAGAAAACAAAGAAGAACTAAAGAGCCTCTTGATGAAATTGAAAGAGGAGAGTGAAAAAGTTGGCTAAAAATTCAACATCCAGAAAACTAAGATCATGGCATCTGGTCCCATCACTTCATGGCAAATAGAGGCAGAAACAATGAAAACAGTGAGAGACTTTATTTTTGGGGGCTCCAAATTCACTGCAGATAATGACTGCAGCCATGAAATTAAAAGACACTTGTTCCTTGGAAGAAAAGCTGTGACCAACCTAGACAATGTATTAAAAAGCAGAGACATTACTTTGCGAGCAAAAGTCTGTCTAGTCAAAGCTATGGTTTTTCCAGTAGTCATGTATGGATGTGAGAGTTGGGCTATAAAGAAAGCTGAGCACTGAAGAACTAATGCTTTTGAACTGTGGTGTTTGAGAAGACTCTTGAGAGTTCCTTGGACTGCAAGGCGATCAAACCCATCAATCCCTAAAGGAAATCGGTCCTGACTATTCATTGGAAGAACTGGTGCTGAAGCTAAAACTCCAATACTTTGGCCACCTGATATGAAGAACTGACTCAGTGGAAGAGACCCTGATGCTGGGAAAGATTGAAGGTGGGAGGAGAAGGGGATGACAGAGGATGACATGGCTGGAAGGCATCAATGACTCAATTGACATGAGTTTGAGTAGGCTCTGGGAGTTGGTGATGGACAGGAAAGCCTGGCATGCTGCAGTCCATGGGGTGACAAAGAGTCAGACATGACTGAGTGACTGAATTGAACTGACCTCAAGGTGGTGGTGGGAAGTGGGGTGGGAAAAATCTGGTAACAGGATAAAGGCAAGTGAAATACATATCTTTCTCAGCATTATTTTCCCACCAGGTTGAGAATTCCATGAGTGCAGGGATCCACCTGTTCCATTTCTATCTCAAAAATATCTAGAAGGATGCCTAGTATGCCATGAGCCTTCATGATCAGTGGAGAGAAAATTAAGTGAAAGGTTGAATGGAGAAGTGAATGAATGAGGGCTTCCCTGGTGATCTAGTGGTTGAGCCTGCCTGCCAATTCAAGGGCCATGGGTGTGAACACTGGTCCAGGAAGATCCTATATCCCACGGAGCAACTGAGCTCATGTGCTGCAACCACTGATGTCCATTGGCATAGAGCCTGTGCTTTGCAACAAGAGAAGCCACCACATTGGGAAGCTCGCACACCCCAATGAAAAGTGGCCCTGACTTGCCGCAACTAGAGAAAAGCCCATGCAGCAACACCCAGCACAGCCATAAATAAATAAATCCTTTAAAAAGGAGTAAGTGAATGAAACCACAAAGAAAATGACATTCTGACTGGTTAGTGATAGAATCATGTGGAGAACTCTTTGAAAGATAAAATATCTGGACCCCCATCCCCAACCAAGAGAATCTGAATCTCTGGCCATGGGTCTTGAGTAAGAGTATTTTTGTTATTGCTCCAGTTGAGAATGATTTTCAGCCAGGAGTGAGAACCACTGATCTAGCCCTATCTATTAATTTTACAGTTGGAAAAACTGAGGCTCCACCAGCTGAAAGGACTTGCCCATAGATTTGCTGCAAGTCAATCATGCTTCTGAAGCTAGGGGTTTTGGCATGAGCGTGTGTGTTTGTGTGTAAATGCATACAATGATTTCTCTTGCTGTAGTTTCTTTATGAATCTTCTGCTCCCTGACAATCTTCCTCTACTGATCCTTTTGCTGTATGCCTCCTTCCTGTATAATCTTTTTTCCTATGATTTTTTTCCCCTCTTAGAATCCTCCAGTGATCTTTCATCCATAGGCTGTGTGATCTTTCTCCACTCCGCGCTCCTAAATTCCCCTCAATTTCCGAAAGCGAATGGGTTATGATGTTCTTGTGAATCCTACACTTACTACTCCTCCATCATATGGTGAGCTCATCAAGGGCAGAAAGGATGTCTATTTTAGCTACTTGTCTCCAGAGTTTGACACATGGGCTCAATTAACAGATAATGAATAAATGTAGGCCAGTTGCTTTACATACATAAAAGTGATTTGTATATACACACATGCATATCTGTGTGCATGTACATCATTTGTGTAGGGCTCATTTAAAAATTTGTCATTTGAATGTATGTATGATTAAATGTAAATGAGATAATTTAATTTAATTTGACAGAATTTATTGAGCACCTATTATATCCAAAGCTCTTTGTTAAAACAAGAGATTAATGAGGAATAGGACAGTCTCTGGGAAGCCTGGAGTGCTGCAGTCCATGGGGTTGCAAACAGTCAGACACGACTGAGCGACTGCACAATTGTGGTGAGAGACCAACAAGCAAAGCAGGAAGCAAAAATAAGCTGAGAGCACATGGTATACAGAACATTAATCCAGTGGTTCTAACCTTCCTTTGGAAGTGCCACCCAGACACTAAACATGTTTCTAGACTCCTTATGTCCATATTACAAGGGCTGAGAAGACCAGGAAGGAGATTCATTTACTGCAGAAAGAGCAGGATGCACACACTCAAGTGAGTATGCTCTTGATGTGGTTTTGGCTTGGCACATCGTCTGGAGAAAAAACTGTGGAGCATTGTTGGCTGGACTGGAGTTCAGTTGCTGTACTGACCATGAAAGCAACCCATTCCCATTCTTCATGAAGTGTAGTATCATTTCCTTGTTTGGATTCTACATGTAAATGGATACCTCGGTAAGCTGAACATGAACCCAATGTTTCCTGTGATATCACTTCTAATCCCATTGGCTAAAGCAACTCATGGGACACTTCTCACTTCGCACTCTGAAAAATGATTGAGAACCTGAATAGCTTTGGGTTATATCTATCAGTATTTAGACATAAATACTGATACAAATACTATCAGTATTTACTGAATTAGAAATTATACTTTATTAATATCTATGTATTAATTTATTTAAAAATAAAAATGATAAATTTATTACATGATAATGGAAAGAAGATGTTTGTAATGAAAAGTAATGAGTTCCCCCCAAGAATAAAATATTGAGAAGAGAGACATTATTTTACATTTTTGTAAATCTCTTTAATATCTGACTTCATAAAAGACAGCTGGACTCCCATGTCTGCTTCTGCATTCAATATTCTGTGATAAGTAGTTTTGATTGAAGTATATGAAGAAAATCCAGCCTCACATATTTGTGCCATTGGAAGAAGAAGGGGTATTTCATAGCTTTTCAGCTAATTTGGGATATTCTTCTTTGATACTATGCCAAAACTTGGCAGAGGGTAGTTTCTTAAAAGTTAGCAGTAATATGGAATCTGAAACCATGTTGATGAGCTTTTCATGCTCTGTTATATTAAAATCTCTTGGTCTACCTTGAACTTTAAATGTGGTTAGTGACAGGCTCATGCAAGACTTCGTAATATCATATATTTGAGATTTGGAAAATAGTGCCTCACTGAGTTATGCAAATCTTCCAAATGCTGATGTATTTCTTTATGTGTTATTACCAAAAAATTACCTTTGTTAATATTACTACAGATCTCATCAGAAAAGTCTTCAATATTGGGAAGAAGTCAGAATCACAATAGCAGATACACGTTATATGAAATTTTCATTTTAACTAGAAAACCCTTATTTTATTATGCACAACAAATACTATCTGTTGTATTTATTCAAATGAAAACTTCAAGCTCATTCTGTTTATTTTCAAAAACGGTATCTGCCAAAACCCGACTGAATAACCATAGTTTGCCTGTAACTTGTTGGTCCAAACGCAAACAGCATCCTATGAAGAAAGCACTTGTTTAGCTGGCTACTCAAATTAACTTGTAAGTGACTTTCCTTGAGACTACCATCCTATCTCTGTACGTATCAGAAGTGCTGGATACACACTTCCCATTTTGTCAGCCAGACTATTATAAAGACTTTGAGATAGGGAGAATAATAGTCCCTCAGAATGCTCATGTACTAATTCCCCAGAAGTGGTGAACATCAGCCTGCAAGGAAAAAGGAACTTTGCAATGGTGATCAAGGTGAGGATCTTAAGATGAGCTTTTCCGGGTTTATCTGGAAGGACTTGAGCTTAAACACTCTGGTCTTGTAAGTGGAGACTTTTTCTTGGCTGTATTTAGAGGGGGAGATGTGAGCATGGAAGAAAGACAGAGAGAGATACACAAGGTGACTGACCTTGAACTTGGAAGGAGGAGGACATGAGCCAAGGCATACAGGTGGCTTTTAAAGCTGGAAAAAGCGAGGAAATGTATTCTGCCCCCACGTTACCAGGCATGGATATACCCCTACTAACAGCTTGTTCAAAGTCACATAGCAAGACTGGTGTCAGATTTCTGACCTGCCTGTGGAATTATAAGACGAATTTGTGTTGTCTTAAGGTAATCTGACGGAGAAGGCAATGGCACCCCACTCCAGTACTCTTGCCTGGAAAACCCCATGGATGGAGGAGCCTGGTGGGCTCAGTCCATGGGGTCCCTAAGAGTCGGACACAACTCAGCGACTTCCCTTTCACTTTTCACTTTCATGCATTGGAGAAGGAAATGGCAACCCACTCCAGTGTTCTTGCCTGGAGAATCCCGGGACAGGGGAGCCTGGTGGGCTGCCGTCTATGGGGTCGCAGAGTTGGACACGACTGAAGCGACTTAGCAGCAGCAGCAAGGTAATCTGATAATGTATATAGCAGTGGTAGAAAACTAAGAGAGACATGAACTCCCAGGTCAAGACATAATAGAATGAATCATCTTAACAGTTTCATGACAGACTTTCTAAAGTCAGCCTGAAATGGAAAGTGACGATGACCACTACTGTTTGGAGCCACTGACTTGACTGGTGCTAAGTTGCCAGTAGTTTTTCCCACTTTGCTTTGCATCATCAGTGCAAAGGCCAATACAGTGGGGGAGGAAAGGCAAATAATATCTTGGTGTTGTTACAAAAAATGTCTTAACATCATAGACCCTGAAAGAGTCTCAAGGTCTACTGTGATCTACAGACTATGTGTTAGAATCACTGATTTTTGTTGTACAACCATTTTTCAAAGCATCCTGCAAAATTTTATCTGTGAACCTCATGTTCAGTTTACAAACTATCCCAAGAATTAGACAAGCCAAAGTGAGATGGATGTTTGTGGGTCTTGACTCTACTCTTTGAGAATTCCTTCCATAGTATTCAGATAAATGCAAATACATCGCTGGGAAATTCTCAATGCAACTTTGTATTGTAACATATCAGTAACCTTCTATACATAAAAAAGGAAAGATCCTCTGGAGAAGGGAATGGCTACCCATTCCAGTATTCTTGCCTGGAAAACTCCATGGATAGAGAAGCCTGCCAGACTATAGTCCATGGGATCACAAAAAGTTGGACACGACACTTTCATATACATAGAAAACGTGTTCAGTGTTTAATTTTGGCTTCTCTGTATCTATTATATCTCAGGATTTTTTGATTTAAGGGAAACTAAGACATAAATTATTTATGTCTTATTTAACTTATATGCAGAGTACATCATGAGAAACGCTGGACTGGAAGAAACACAAGCTGGAATCAAGATTGTCAGGAGAAATATCAATAACCTCAGATATGCAGATGACACCACCCTTATGGCAGAAAGTGAAGAGGAACTCAAAAGCCTCTTGATGAAAGTGAAAGTGGAGAGTGAAAAAGTTGGCTTAAAGCTCAACATTCAGAAAACGAAGATCATGGCATCTGGTCCCATCACTTCATGAGAAATAGATGGGGAAACAGTGTCAGACTTTATTTTTTTAGGCTCCAAAATCACTGCAGATGGTGACTGCAGCCATGAAATTAAAAGACGCTTACTCCTTGGAAGGAAAGTTATGACCAACCTAGATAGCATATTGAAAAGCAGAGACATTACTTTGCCAACAAAGGTTAATCTAGTCAAGGCTATGGTTTTTCCTGTGGTCATGTATGGATGTGACAGTTGGACTGTGAAGAAAGCTGAGCGCCGAAGAATTGATGCTTTTGAACTGTGGTGTTGAAGAAGACTCTTGAGAGTCCCATGGACTGCAAGGAGATCTAACCAGTCCATTCTGAAGGAGATCAGCCCTGGGTGTTCTTTGGAAGGAATGATGCTAAAGCTGAAACTCCAGTACTTTGGCCACCTCATGCGAAGAGTTGACTCATTGGAAAACACTCTGATGCTGGGAGGGATTGGGGGCAGGAGGAGAAGGGGACGACAGAGGATGAGATGGCTGGATGGCATCACTGACTCGATGGACATGAGTCTGGGTGAACTCCGGGAGTTGGTGATGGACAGGGAGGCCTGGCGTGCTGCAATTCATGGGGTTGCAATGAGTCGGACACGACTGAGCAACTGAACTGAACTGAAGACATAAATACACACATCCTTCTGTTTCAATACATATTTCCATCCCTTTCCATTGAGTTATTCACTTGCTTTCTTTCTCAGAGAATAAAATCGATAAAATTGATGAGGTTTTCCCATGTGGGCAAACTTCTTTGGGGAGTAAATTCCAGCCATACAAATTGGAACACTTGGAGCTAAAAATGTATGCTGTGGGCTTTCAGAATCTGAAGGTGTGCATTTAAAATATTTTTAAGTGCTCTCATTAAGAGTCATGTTCTTTTTGATTGATTGGCTTTCAAAAAATCTGCAAAGGAATGAATTCAGTAATAGTTGAAAGTTAAAAGCCATAGAAATGGTTTGGTGGAGGAAACCAGAGCTTTCTCTGTGATGAGAGCCAGGTGGGCATATGACATCTTGCCAACCAACTGTGTAGCATTAAACCAGACAGAACAGATAGATCCTTTATTTCTGATTGCCAGTGCAAGGGCTGTATGATTTAGGGAAAGAAATTAAAAAAAAAAAAAGACATTTAGATTGAGATTCACACTTAGAGAATCCTGACCTTGGTTCATATACGAAATCTCCATAAACTGTGGCTCCCCTCCATGCGTGTGATAAAGAACAATTTTATTAGCAGCCTCTAAAGAGGGCAGGTTATGAAAAACTGTTCAACTTTGCTATGTGAGGATCTCAGAAAGGTGTGGGTTCTACCAAGAGAGAGGTAGAGAAAAAGCTAAATTTCTCTTCACAAGGGAGGTGAGCCAATTTGGGATTCTCAAGGAGAAGATAACAAGCAGAAGGAGATGGCAAGCATGAAAGCTGAGTAATGAGGGACACATAGGATAAATAATCCTTTTGTGATACCAAAGAGAAGAGGAGATTTCACCAAATGGACATGTTTGATGAGATTTCTTTTTTTATTGGAATATAATTGTTTTACAATGTTGGGTTACTTTCTGCTGTACGGTGAAGTGAATGAGCCATATGCAAACTTATATCCCCTCCTTCTTGGACCTCCCTCCTAGCTCACTCCCATCCCACCTCTCTGTGTCATCACAGAGCACCGAGCTGAGCTCCCTGTGCTATCCAGCAGCTTCCCACTAGTGATCTACTTTACACATGGCAGCGTATACATGTCAGTGCTACTTTCTTGGTTCATCCCATCCTCCTCTTCTCCTGCTGCATCTGCATGTGTGTTCTCTATGTCTGCATCTCTATTCCTGCCTTGGAAATAGGTTCTTCTGAACAACTTTTCCCACTCCAGTACTCTTGCCTGGAAAATTCCATGGACAGAGGAGCCTGGTGGGCTGCAGTCCATGGGGTTGCTAAGAGTCGGATACAACTGAGTGACTTCACTTTCACTTTTCACTTTCATGCATTGGAGAAGTAAATGGCAACCCCCTCCAGTGTTCTTGCCAGGAGAATCCCAGGGATGGGGGAGCCTGGTAGGCTGCCGTCTATGGGGTCACACAGAGTTGGACACGACTGAAGCAACTTAGCAGCAGCAGCAGAACCACTTTTCCAGACTCCACATATATATGTTAGTATACGATATTTGTTTTTTCTCTTCCCTATTTACTTTGTTCCAGGTTCTTTTGAGTATGAAAGCTTCAACAAAATCTACAGTTCCTACTAATGGCTTTGGTGCAAATGGATTCATTATGGGGAACAGGAGTGACTTTTTGAGTTCTGCTTCAAAATTGTCACACACAACTGTGACAGCCTAGATCTAAATGTCACATGAAAGGCATCCTATGAGAAGACACCAGTTGAGTTAGGAGAGTGGTATAGGTTTTTGAATTGGAATCAATAATGTGCATCTGAATACAAGACAAAAGTTTCAGTTCTCATGACTAGAGGCAAAAATTGGGACCAGAAGTAGCTCAGTTCTGTACCTTGACGTGGGCAGAGTCAAAGAGTTCCATCAGGCTTGAATCTCTGACCGTCCCAGCAGGAAAAAGTGGAAGAGAAAACCCCTTTCTTGCCATTCTCCTACTGTATAAGACCCCATGAATAATTATTTCATTTCTTGTGTGTTTATTATCCACCTCGTCCTACTCCAGACTTGTAACAATCCTTTGTCTCTCACAGCAATTCTGAGATTAAGGACTTCTCTGAAGATCTCGAGACCAGGAATTGCTTCTAGCAAATGTTTCTCCTACCAATTCTTGACACATGACAATGTCAGTAAATTCATCCCATTGGGGGAAAACCAAAGCATAGCAGAGGTGGTTGGAGGGCCTCTTCAGCTCACCTGGCCCACCAGCCTCCTCCCAACGTGTAAAGCCCTACCTTTTCCTGCAGCATCTTCATTCCTACAGAGGCATTTATTCTCTGCCCCAAAGTAGGGCATAGTACACCAGGAACAGTATTATGAAAGAGCTCATAATTTAAAATCTGGATATTTGCATTCAAGTCCTGATTTTTGTAGAGTATTGGGCTGTTTCTAAGAGGCTGAGACTTTCTGGCTGTTCACCAAACTCCACTTCTTCTTTCTCCAGACAGACAATTTTACCACAGCCCTCAGCTTACCTTGTTGTTAGGCATGGCCATGGCATTCAATTTTGGTCAATGGGACGTGAACTGAAGTGAAGGGTATCGCTTTCAAGACTGGTCCTAGACCTCTCCCTTGCAATGGCCTAGCTCTGGAGAAATCTTAGAAGTCACGTGTTAAACACTTCACTGTCTCTATCAACTCAGACCCCCAAAAGACTGCATGGAACATTTCTTCCCTTCATCTTTGCCTCATTGCTAGCTAACTTTACTGAGGGAGAAATCATTGACCTTTAGGTGAAGCCACTGAAATTTGGGGACTGTATTGGTTATAGTAATTAGCTTTATCTTAATAAAAGTTAGAGAATGCATTTGAATATTATATATTACCACCACTCTTGATAATAGCTATTATCATAGCCCACTTGGGCTTCCCAGATGGCTCAGTGGTAAAGAACCCATCTGCCAATGCAGAAGACGCAGGTGATATGGGTTCGATCCCTGGGACAGGAAGATCCCTTGGAGGAGGAAACAGCAACCCACTCCTGTATTCTTCCTGGAAAATCTCATGGGCAGAGGAGCCTGGTGGGCTACAGTCCACGGGGTTGCAAAGCGTCAGACACGACTGAGCAGCATGCGCTGTCTGTTTACTGTAAGCTGGGCACTGTGCTGAGGGCCATGTATCCCAACCCAGGTGGCTGCTTCACAGGGGGAGAGAGCAAGGTGAGGTCATGTGGACCAGACCTTTAGTCCAGCATGGTCAGCAATTCTGGGCCAGTTTGCTCACCGTGTGCCCCATCATTTCTAGAACAGTTCCTAGCTCACCACAGCGCTATGCTGAACAAGCAAATAGAAGGAAGTGCAAGGGGTTGGAGAGTGCATATGAGGAGCCGAAACAAAAGAAAAGTCCATGAGCAGTCTCTTGGTACGGTCCTTAGGTTGACAACTTGGTAACAGCGTGAAAACAAATTAAGCCAAAGAAACACCTCCCCTGAGATGCTTCATTACTTTCCCCACCTAGGTATGAATGCCATTAAGGCAAATTATTGCCTCTCAAATATTTTTAGCTCGATGCCCATTTCCGTCTGCTTTTGCCTTAGAGGTACATGTTTTCAGCTAAGTAATAGGACATACAAATTAAATGCAATTTCAAATTTAAACCTGTACAAGCGTCACTTACTAAGTCCCCCCTGATAGTCCCAGGGGGCTGCCCAAAGCATTGTTGGAAAGTATATTACTGTGCTTGGTTCCCATTATTCAGTCCAAGAGATTCTTATTAAAATAAAAGTTGGCAATAAGGTTAATATTTTATGTACTGCACCACCACAGTGAATGTTTGGGCCCTAATAAATAGATCTATTTCTCCCATCTTTGTTCTCATTTATGTTATTTTTTATTTTATTGTTTTCAAACTGTCATATACATATAAATACCCACCTATGACATTTCAAGATTGAAGGTGGCATGTACCACAAGTGTTTAAAAATGTAAAATGGTTATAAGAAATGTTGGCACACTCAGGAATCCAGAATTCTGGATGGATGCTGAGCCACCAAGAACCTGGTGCTATGGTCTTATCCTGGATCTAGGTATCAGCCTGGGTCATAAGCTGAGACCCAATGGATCTTTATCAGTTGACACTGCTTCTTGAGACTACTTTTTCTTGTCTTGCTTTTCTTCCCATCTTGGCCACCTGAGTGTTGGATGGCCTCTGGTTCTGGTTGCCTCCCGTTTCACTCGGCATTACTAGACCATAAGCTCCTTCATGGGAGGGACAGTGCTGATTTGAGTTTACTTTCCAACAGTTCTGCAGTGGGTGCAGAGTAGGGTCTCAGTACACAATGGATTGTTGACATTGGCTTGGGTTTGACACTGTTAACTTTGACATTGGGTTTAGGAACTCTCTGGCTGACCAAGGACCCTGGCTTTTGCAATCAACTGATTCTTACAGCTTCCCTTTTCTCTCCCATCACACAATTACACAGCCCTTGGGCACACTTCCTGGCACAATCTGTGCTTACTATTGGATATCTACTTCTGTTCCTCTGCTAAGTGTACTTCATGTAAATTTTCTTAAAATAAACATTGCAAGAAGACTCTGGCCCTGTAAAAAGTGAACATTTGAGTGATGCACTCACACAATATATTATTACTTTAGATAAATCACTTAACATCCATACTATTTTCTCTTCTGGAAAATGAAAGGATTGCATTAAGTAACAGAACTTGTCTCTTTTGTTTCTTGATCCTCTTTTTTAAAGATTTTTCTGATGTGAATCATTTTTAAAGTCTTTATTGAATTTGTTACAATGTTGCTTCTGCTGTTTATGTTCTGTTTTTTTGGGGCTCAAGGCATAGGGGATCTTAGCTCCCTGACCAGGGATGGAAACTGTGCCCCCTACATTGGAAGCAAAGTCTTAACCACTGGACCACCAGGGAAGTCCCTTGATTCTCTATGTTTGATTCTATAAGGATCAGGGGCTGGATACTATTAATATTAAAGCAAACAAAATTCAGATAGCAAAATTTATGGACTTCCTGACCACTATGGTTGTATATTTAACACTGCAGTACCATATTTGGATGTAATCTTTAAGATTACAAAATTATTTCCTTGCAAAGGACCTGTTTTCCAGCTGAAGGAGGCATGTGGCAGTCTTGGAAAGCAAAGCACTCACTCATAACCACTGAGGAGGCTCAGAAAATGTTTACAAGGATATTGGAAAGCCACAGGGTTCTGGATTTACCAGAGAGTGTGGCAGGAGCAGAATGAGAAAAATGAAACAAAACAGCAACCCATTCATTCATTCATTTGAAACTGCTTGTTGGAAATCTGCTGTATGCTGTGGATGCTTCTGCCATCAAGCTCAGCTCAGAATCTCTAGAAAATAAAGCAGAAAAATTAAGTGAAAATCTACCACCAGCTATTTCAGTATGTTTGTATGAGGGAGGAGGTGCCGTGTTAAATACATTTTTTCTTGTCATGCATACAACTATTTTACACTTTCAAGGATGGCGGGCACACATCTAGGCATTTTACTCTTCTCTTTCTACATTAATAACAAAAGCTTTGTCATGTTCTAGCAGAACTTTCACCATTTTCATTTCACTGTACTGAATTTAATTATTCTCTCTGTAATTTGGTTTTTAGATATTCCTTATTTCCCTTGTTTTATTGCAAATGATTCTTCCATGAAAATCTTTGTGAATGTAACTTTTTTAAAGTTTATTTCTTTTGAATAAGTAGTCCTGATTATTAAAGTATTGGAGTCATTTTTTTCTATTTAAATATATATCAATTTCAGGAAATCTTGGTTAACACTTCTCCTTACAAGACAAAAATAATCACCTAAGATTTTGCAACTTTTTTCTTTCTTCTATATATTATTATTAGGCTCCCAGTAATTTGTCAAGGATTGGGTGATGCTGCCCTGCTAGCATGACATCTTCTGCTGTGTGGTTGTAATTCCGTATTTAAATGGACTCAATGTACACTTCCAGTTGCTTTATTTAAGTTTCCCTTTTCCTGAATATATTGTTTGATTCCTTTTTTTGCCTCAGTGAGTTTTATCATTGAGTTCCTCAAAGGCACTCTCTAATCCTATGTTCCCTCATGTTTTCCATGTTTGAGAATGTTTTATACATTTAATGCTATGCATATGCCTATGGCTGACAGTAACTATATGCATTGTTATGGGATTCTAGTTAACAAGTCATGTTAATGGGAGATAACGAAGAAGGCGGGGATCAGGTAACGGCGTCATGACTAAGATCTCAGACTTTGAAAGAAAAGACATTTCCCCTGAACTCTGACTGTGCCACTTAGCTGGCTCTGTGAACTTGAGTAAATAATCTAGCAACGTTAAGCCTCAAGGTTCTCATCTGGAAAATGGGGCTGATCATAGACCCTGCCACTTGCTAAGCTGACTGCCAGGGTTGGATGAGATACTACATATATGACACTTAGTGTTTGGCACATGATGAACAGTGAATAATAATGGTGATAACATTTTCGAGTAAGCTTCCTTTTATAAGTTATCTAGTATTAGTAGTTTGTTAGTGTTGTTACTGTGATTGAAGTCAAATATCATTTTTTTCTGAGCTTGCTCTATGTGCTGGACAGTGAATTAGGTGCTGGAGATTCAAAGGAATGTAAAATATGATCTCCTAGAATTGCCTGGCTGTCCATCAGTTAGGACTCTGAGTTTTCACTGCCAAGGAACTAGGGTCAATCCCTGATAGGGGAATTAAGATCCCACAAGCCTCATGGCCATATATATGTACAAGCTCTGTCCTTTCTCCCAGAGGTTCATTATTCTGAGAAGATAAAATATGACCATTTATAAGTTTGAGTATGGGAGTATGAGAGTCCTATTCACAGTCACCTTTTTGTGTTTTAAGTTTTTGATTCTGTGCCTTTTTACTCTGGTCATGAAAAGAGGAAAAATAACAATGACATGGCCCCAGCATTGACATTACTCATGTCTCTCTCTGCACTGTGGTGCGTAAGGTTGGAACTTGGAAAGGACGAAAGTTTAGAGCCAAGGTTCTCATGCAAAAAAAAAGCAAACATGAACCCCAAATATAAACACTTCCTGCAGAGTGTTTTTGCACCAATCCTTGCACAAAAGACTGCACACAAACTCCTCAAGCTTTGGGGGACACTTGGAAGTCATGGAAACAAGCTTTGCAAAGCTCTCAAATGCTGCCTTCTGCAATATGTGTGAAATGGTTCATTTCCATAATGGGGCAGGTAAAATTCTATTAATTTAGATTTTACTGAAGCATGACATTTTGTGAACTCACTGACCTTTGTGAACTCACTGACCTTTGTGAAAAGGAACCCTAGTGAAGCTAGCACCACCCCAGGGAGTATATAGCGATCGGCATGTGAGCTGGGAAAGAGAGCAGGGAGTATGTCCCCTCAGGACAGGCAGTGAAAGAGCTGGGTTTCTGGGGTTTCAAAGTGGTACGCTTGAGCCCAGTCCTAAGGAACATCATAGAAAAGGGACTCAAAGAAAGTACATCACCTAGAAACCCTAAGTGACCTTCTTGACCCTGAAATCAGGTCCTCTGTCCTGAGATGAGTTGAGAGACTGCGGGATGAGAGTCTGCGGGCTGAATGGGGTTGTCCTGCCATGTGGGTTTGTCCTCTCCATCAGAGAGGGCTACGGATTAGGAGGTGAACACCCAGAACACAAAGGTTATTTGACTGAGCTCTCAGCTCTCAAAAGAACAAGTTCCATACCTCCAGGAGGTGTGCCAGCATGGAAGCTATGCAGACAGGGAAGTGCTGGTGGGAAAGACGAACATCATTTCCAAGAAATCCTGGAACACCATTTCTAAACCTGATCTGTGCAGCTGGCTGAGGCTTCAGCAGTATTAGTGAGGTCCAGCTCCAAATACAAAACTCTGTCCACATCCCAAGTCACTTCGTATGTTTGACGGATGTCCTATGAGAGATTATTTTCCACTTGTGTCCTGAGAAATGACAATGCTCAAAGGTATTATCTGGTATTAATATCTGTGGTCATAGAACTTTGTGGAGGGCCCAGTGTACAATGGCAACCTACTCCAGTATTCTTGCCTGGAGAAGCCCATGGACAGAGGAACCTGATGGGCTACAGTCCATGGGGTCGCAAAGAGTCAGACACAGCTGAGCGACTGAGCACACAATATACAATAAGTAGTTACGTAAATATTTCACCCACTAATGAGTGCATAAATAATTTAAATAATATGAGCATTAGTTGGGAAATTCTTTGTTCATTTCAGGCATATATTTTTAATTTGGAGAGAAGCAGCAAATGGAAAAATTGTCTAGAAAAACCTTCAGTTCTGAGCTAGTAACCCCTCACTCTTGTCCATGAATGGAATCCAGCTCTCATCTCCCAATAGGAATGCAGATGGAATAAAATTAGCATATTAAAAAACCTGCATCGCCATGGGGGTGTCTATCTATATAATGATACCTCTCATCATCTCCTGAGTTCAGAGTCACTCTCTTTGCTGCCTGTTTTGTCTCCTTTGGTTGCTGCCCTTGAAACTAAGGCACAATCAAGGTGCTTGATGAAGCCAAATGCTTCACTGATCTAAACAAAAGGCAGTTGGGAGACGTCTGGTTGGCATGGGGAGGGGGAGGGATCCGTGGAGAGACATGTCATATCATTCCTTCCACTTTTTCTTTTTTTTAAAAAAAAAATTCTTGGCTGGGAGAGCTGTGTGTGGGTGAAGGGGACTTTTTTTTTTTCTGGGATGATTTTTCTTTTTTTTTCCCAAGGACCAGGGTCAGGAAGAATCCACCCCAAGGGTAGTTGGAGGGAAGAAAAATAACAAGGCACACGAGTGTCTGGGGACCACAACATTGCTCACATCCTCTATAATCATCAGTGCATGGCTTGACTGTCTTGGTAATTTACATAATACCATCCTGACACCTTCGCTTCAGTTATCCATCACTACTGCGGTGGAGTTTTCCTTCCTGGCTCACGCTTGCTTGCTTTCTGTCTCTCCCTTGGTCTCTCTCTCCCATCTCCCTTTTTTTTTCTTCTTCTTCTCCCTATCCTCTTGCCCTTTTGCATGTTGTTTACACCTCTCTTGCTCCCTCTCTCCATGTGTGCTGGTGTTTATTGGGTCAAGCAAAAAAGAAAGGGGAAAAAAAGGTAGATTTCACATAATTTCTGTCCTTTTTGTTCAACTCACAGACATTCAATAAGTGATGAAGCACCCAGTCAATGAAGATGGGAAATATGCAGAAGAGAGCTCCTTTTTTTGATAATAAATAGTAACACTGGGGTGGGGGGAAAGGAGTTATTTTAATAAATTTAAACATGGACATTGTGGGAGAAATGAGGTCTTCAGATTATACATTGTTTTGAACATAAATCAGTTTACACTTTGCATTGAACAGAAATTTGCAAATAGAGAAAAATTGGACACTGAGTATTCAATTCATCTTTCAGTATAACCCAAAGAGTCCATAAATAAATGAGTCCAAGACTCACACATACCTAGGGATATGATCAAGGTACTGGGTTGATGATTTTCCTGAAAATATTTCAGTTGGTTGTATCCGTATGGTTGAGCCAAAAGATAGTGGAAAAATAATTGGAGAGATCAATTGTATGCCCCACATACTACATTTTAAGAAAAATAAATGGATGGAAAATTACATAAAAATACGTAACAAAACTGTTGCACAGAACACATATTTCGTGATCTCAGTAATACACAGAGAAAAGTATTATGCAGTGTTTGACAAAGAATGAATGCCAAGGTCACTAGGGATGGAAGGGCTGTTTATATGTATCTGGGTTTTAAAGAAGAAAATTAGTTAATTGAATTGGCTCTAATGGTTTTTCATAAACTTTATGTTCTCTTTTTAAAAATACCTATTCTACCCCACCTCTCTCCCTTATTATTCTTCATATCTTTTGTTTTATTCTAGAATAGACTGTGTAAATAAATGGAACTCATAGAAAAACAGTATCAGCTCTCAACCCCTGTTCCTTGAAAGGCAAGCCCGATGTTGAAGCCCTGCCTGTAAGACTTTTTACATAGAAATCCTGATGCTTAGATCCCCGCCAAGGCACCTGGAATCAGAGTTTTCAAATTCAGAGCAGCCACTATAATTCCTACATTTCTAATAGCAAGTTCTCTATACGTTCCTTTCAGTTTGCCAATTAAATGTTCCCCAAGTTCTTCTGGAGTTGTGTAGACTCTTTTCTCTTGGTTTGATGCCCTTAGCGCAGTCTCTGATAGCTTTTTTAATATAAAAACGTAAATCATTAACATAGGCCTTGCACTTATTCATAGGGACTTGTGGCTACCCATACCAGATATTGTGCTAAGAATTTCATTATCTCGCATGTCTTCACAACTCTGCATGATAAGAACTATTATTCTGTCTGTTATACAGATGAGTACATTAAGACTGGGGGCAGTAACTTGCCCCCAGGTCACACAGCCGGGAAGATGCAAGGCAAGGTTTGTAAGCAGAGAACAGAAGGACAGGGCACAGCGTCGGCATCAGCAAATGATGCCTGGCTGAGGGCATCTATGCTCTTCTAGTCTTGAGGATTTTGCTGTCAGAAACTATTGCTAACAAATTAAAAATTGAAGACCAGAAGCATCAAGGAGTAAATTTGCCTGTAATCAGTGGACGGACTAGCCTGGGAGGGAGCTTCTTGAGTCAGGGTTGAATTTATTTCCTTTGTCTTTTCAGTTCTTGAAACTGGGTTTGGATCGCCTTACTGGAACTCAGCAGATATTCACTAAAGTGAATCTTATCTTAAAAAACAAAGAATCCTACTAAAGTTTGGCCTGTGCTGGGAAGGATGGACACAGGCGGGTTTCCCGCCAGGTTATGGCCCCAGCCCACTAGCTCTGTTGACCTGCACTTGGCTCTAGAGTATCTGTGCACAAACCCGACTTGCTCCTTCCTGTTGCCTTTTGTTATAACGATGGTAAAGAATCCACCCAGTTCTTGGGTTTTTTCTTTGCCATTTTATTTATTTTTTTAATCAAAGGATAATCGCTTTACAGAATTTTGTGGTCTTCTGTCTAACATCAATAAGAATCAGCCATAGGTACACCCATGCCCCTCCCTTCTGAACCTTCCTCCCATCTTCCTCCCCATCCCACCCTTCTAGATTGTCACAGAGCCCCTATTTGAGTTCCCTGAGTCATAAAGAATCACCCAGTTCTTTATCTCATTAGCCAACTTGGCCATTTTTAATGAGAGGGAAACCGGGTGCTGAGGCAAAAAAATTGTAACCGTTTGTTGTATTGAACTCAGATGGAAATGCCTCTATCTCCATCACCGGCCAGGATGATGCTACAAACAGAGGTTGTGCCTTAGTCTTAGCATCTCCCTCCTGAGCAGAGTTCTTGCACAGAGGAGTAATTCAGGCTTCAGAACAGTACTGGCCATGGAGAATGGCAGCTCTGTCTGTTCTTCCTTTCCTTGAAGCCCAGAATCTGGAAGAACATGTGACACTTTAAAGAACACAGTTAGTACTTGCAAAATTAGTGGATAAGTGAGCAAAGGCATGGAATATGTTAATATTTCCAAATGCGACCTCACCGGTAGAATTCCAACTGGATAGGTCTCTCAAGTACCGAAGAATTGATGCTTTCAAATTGTAGTGCTGGAGAAGACTCTTGAGAGTCGCTTGGACAGCAAGGAGATCAAACCAGTCAATCCTAAAGGAAATCAACTCTAAATGTTTATTGGAAGGACTGATGCTGAAACTGAAGCTCCAATACTTTGGCCACCTGATGTGAAGAACTGACTCATTGGAAAAGACCCTGATGCTGAGATAGACTGAGGGCAGGAGGAGAAGGGGACGACAGAGGATGAGATGGTTGGATGGAATCATCGACTCAATGGACATGAGCTTGAGCAAAATCCAGGAGATAGTGAAGGACAGGGAAGACTGACGTGCTTCATCCCATGGAGTCACAAAGGGTCAGACACAACTTAAGGACTGAACAACAACAGGTCTCCCAAGGGGTCCCTCTAGAGAAAACTGGCTCCAAAGAACGATGGCATCTATACTCATAATCCCTGTCTTCTCAATGGGTAGGGCTTTATATTTCTGCCTACACACCCAGATGACAGACACCTCAGATAAAGCAGAATTTATAATGCAAGAAGAAGAAAATATGTGCTAGAAAGTCTGGAAGAACCACAGCTCACCTAAAGGGAAGTTTTCACCAGGAGCACTTGTACTAATTCCATAGAAAATCCTGACACTTCATCATTTCTCTAGAAGCTTCCATCACACCAGTATCAATTTATGTCCTCCTGTTATAAGCTTTCACAGCACCCCATGTTATTTTTCCATATCACTGTCCACTTGAATTGCTTTTGTGTTCATGTATCTTTTCATTTATTCATTCAACAAACATTTCTTGGATATTACCAGGGTTTCAAGGGTCTGCACTAGATATCTTGCCAGATGTGATGCTAGAGTCTTTATTATTTATTTATTATTACCTGTTGCCCTGAGTAAAATGTGAGGTCAATGGGATCAAGGATCATAAATATGCTTTGTCTTTATTGCATCCCCACTAGCACCTGCTACACGGTATGTCTTTGATGGATATTTTGGTGAAGAAGCTCATGAATGAATGATCCAGTGTTGGACACTGTGGATCCAACAGTGAGTCTGAAATGGCCCTTACCTTGCCCTAGAGGGGCTCACACTCTGTAAAGTAGCCCTTATCCTTAAGTCATAGTACATCAGACTGTGGCAAGGCACCTTGTGTTAATGTAGAGACAGCCATCAACGTGTAGGTGCTGTGGCAGGTGCTTCGCCCCTGCTAACGAGTCACTGGGAGTCAGAGATCATGTCAAACTCATCTCTGAACTCCCTACAGCACCTTCCAGGACAGGGCCCCAGTGGGCATCGGGGAACTGCCAGTGAATAGGATATTTGCATGGAGCCTTCCAGTCTACTCAAAGTCAGAGCCCACAGAGCTGAATGTAACCATGTTGATTGAGGACAGCAGCAAGATAAAAGTGAAGTCGCCATGAACTGAGCCCTTAGCCTGTATCAGGAGCAAGCCAAACACTGTTCAGGTCTACCATTTAGCCCTGACTATGTGGAGGGACTGCATTCTCATGTTTTCATTCTGTAGGATCAGACACTTTCCCCAGCTAAGACACATTTGCCAGGGTTAAACAGCTCTGAGCAGCAGACCCAGCATCGAGATCCAAGTTTCTCTATTACTAGAGCTTGTGATCAGAGCCATTCAAAGATGTTGGTCCTTCACACACAGGCTGACGGGTCACTGCATCAAGGTTGACCTCCGGCTGTCCAGTCATCTTCCTGATCAGGACAAATCCAAGTAGTGGCATATTTAAGAGTTTCAAAATCTGTACCCTGTCTTTGGCATTACATGCTACCTGGGTAGCACTTTTGAAGTGCCTTTATCCTCACAACTATTTGGCATTGGCTATAAAGCTCCCCGATGGAATGTTCATGATGCAATTGTGCACAGAATATTTCTTTTCCCCCTAATAAGTCTATAAAGCTAGGCAGAAGCCACTTGGAATTTACATGCAGGAGAGAAATCTTATCCAACAACTAATATTGTGCTTCTGTCAATGAGAGTTGTATTGGACTCTATTAGCACTTGATTAAACCACATTGATGGAAATCCTCACCCCTAACCTAAGATCCTGGAACACACACACTGAAAAGAAAAAGAGACAGAAAGAAAGAGGGGAAATCAGAAGTCATTTGGGCATTTATGGCAGGTGCCTTCTCTTTCCACAAGGTTAGGTTTGGGTATTGCTTTTCAAACCTACAATCTTCAAATTAAAAACAAACAAACAAACAAAAAACCAACCTGCAGGCCTCTAGCTTTTCACAGTAGCTTTATTTTTATTTATTTTTTTGGTTATGAAGTTACTTTGTTAAGATTGGAGTTTATGCTATAAATTGAATTAAGGCGCAAATATATACAGTTCATTTTGTCTTTTAGCACTGCCTCCCTCTTACTTTCTCTTGTGATAAAGAAAACCATTAGCTCCTGTCAGAATCACAGGGAAGGAGATCATTTTTATTGAAATAAGAAGGAAATGATAGTGTCAGGCACTGAGTCCGAGAGATAAAATATTACATCTAATAAACAGGCTACATATGGGATTCGACAAGGGGTCCTTGAATTACAGAACAACAGAAGCTTCAGAAAAACAATAACATTAATATTGAAAAATAATGACTAACACTTCCATCTTGGAGGAAACCTGCATTTTAATCAACAGGAGGGAAATTCAGGAAGCTCTGAGAAAGCAACTTAACAATACCCAGAGTATGGAAACATGAGTGAAAATGAGCCAATAAAATGGCAAGCATGGATGTCCAAGGCAATCAAGGATTCAGAAAAAAATCAAGAGACTTAAAGAGGTAGATGGTATTCAAAATACGGCAGAGAAACTCGTTGAGGTACAGATGGGAGAGTCTAAATGAGTAAGTAGTTTCCCTGGTGGCTCAGACAGTAAAGAATTCGAGAGCAATGCAGGAGACCCGGGTTCTATCCCTGGGTTGAGAAGGTGCCCCTGGAGAATGGAATGGCAACTTACTGCAGTGTTCTTGACTGGAGAATCCCATGGACAGAGAAGCCTGGCGGGTTACAGTCCATGGGGTTGCAAATAGTCAGACACAATCAACTGTCTGGTGTACTAGTGAAAAGGATTCCAGATCTGTGCTCAGTGGCATAGAGGCCATGACTCATGAGTGACATCTGTTTTAGAGATGGATGGGGTAGAGGGTGAAGGGGTAGAGATTGCTGGCATACTACCCTGCATTTGCCATCATTAATCCCGATCAACAATCCTCAGAATTCCCCCAGGGCACAGGTGGCAATGTCTGCAGACATGTACCTGTGAGGGTTTGTGAATGCCACCGGTGTCTAGTGGGTAGAGACCAGGGATGCTGTTCAACATCCTACCACGTCCAGGGAAACCCTCACAACAAATAATGATATGAACAATAGTAATTATTTGTGTTATTATTATTTGCTCCAAAGGTCAATAGTGCCATATCAATAGATAAAAATGTACTTTTCCCATTTCCCAGTCAAAAGAACCCCATCTACTTATAACTAAGCCCACATCCAGTGCTCTTGTAGACACAGTTTCCCTGGAAACCTCTTACCCTTCATACCCAGCTTCCAGGAAGGATGGCATGATTCACTCAAGACCATATTTGTTCCCTCCCAGGACCTAGATCTTCACTTGACTTGTCAGCATTCTTAAAACAGAAATTGAGTATTATTAGACACAATATCAAAAAATGATAATATTCAATGGACAATTATGATAGCTACTATTTATTGAGAGCCTATGTGTGAGAAACAGGAGTCAACACTTTTCACAGATTGTCTTTCTTTTTTTTTTTCTGTTTTTATTTATTTATTTATTTTTTAAATTTTATTTTATTTTTAAACTTTACAAAATTGTATTAGTTTTGCCAAATATCAAAATGAATCCGCTACAGGTATACATGTGTTCCCCATCCTGAACCCTCCTCCCTCCTCCCTCCCCATACCATCCCTCTGGGTCGTCCCAGTGCACTAGCCCCAAAGCAGACAGACTTGCCATGAGAGATCATCACCCCCAAATTACAAATGGGGACATTTACAGAAAGGAGTCAAGCTTGCAAGCCAGAGAGCTGGGATCAGTGCATTCTGGCTGACCCCAAAACTTGATCTATTTTGGCTTAGGGTTTCTCAGCCTTGGGATTAACCACACTTGTTGGGGGTAGTGAGGGGAAGTTCTGTGCATTGTAGGATGTTTCTTAGTCTCTACCCACGAAATGTTAGAAACATCCTCCTGCCCCGTCATGACATCCAAAACTGTCTCCAACCAAAAATGTCTTTTGACATAACCAAATATCCCCTAGAAGTCATACTTGCCCTCAGTTGAAAACCATTTGCCTAGAGAAAATGTGTTTAGGGTTTTAGCTTGAAACACTACAGATGCCCCAGAAGGGTAGTAAATGGTTCACTGGTCACTATAAAGTTGGAAAAAAAAAAAAAAAAAGAAAACAAAATGGCTCAGTGGTAAGGAATCTGCCTGCCAACGCAAAATATGTGGGGTTCGATCCCTGGGTCAGGAAGATTCCCTCAGTAGGAAATGGCAACCCACTCTGGTATTCTTGCCTGGGAAATCTCACAGACAGAGGAGCCTGGTGGGTTACAGTCCATGGGGTTGCAAAAGAGTTAGACATGACTTCACGTCAAGCAGTAACAAAAACAAGAATAGAGTTAAAAGAAAAAGAAGACAAGTTCCATTTGGATTTTCCTCTTTCTCTGACATTTGAAATTCATCTACTTTATTGGCGATTGCATGAATTTGAAACTTTTTTGGCTATTTATGATTTGTTTTCAAGAAAATTTATTGGGAAAAATCCCATAAGTGTCAAATTCAGGCCTTTGTCCCAACATGGCCTGGGTTGTAATTTCCTGCCTTGTCCTTTGGACATAATTGCTTGGTGCATTTAAGTACAGTAACTATAGGAAAACTTCATCATTTACTGAGCAGCTACTATGTGACTAGTTCTGTGCTTCCCATTTGATTTGTCTGTGACCCTGCTGTGCAGAAATCCTCATTCATGTTTTACAGGGAGTGAAGTGGGACCAAAGGCTAAGGAGTCCTCTCCTGGATACACAGCCTGTGGGAAGGAGGAGGTCTTTGAACCCAAACCCAGGTCACTGTATCCACCTCATTCTCTCTCCAATCTCTTGCCTGTGATGTGGTTTAACTGCTAAATCATGTTGAACTCTGCGACCCCATGGACTGTTACCCACTAGCCTTCTCTGTTCATGGGATTTCCCAGGGAAGAATACTGGAGTGGCTTGTCATTTCCTACTCCAGGAGCTCTTCCCACCCAGGGATCGAATCTGCATCTCTCGCATCTCCTGCATTGGCAGACAGATTCTTTACCACTGTATCACCTGAGAAGCCCCTATGGCCGTGATATGTATCCATATTTTTTTTTCCTCTTTCTCTCTAATTAGAAAATTGTTAAAATTTTGATCATTGTTGAGAACAAGCAATGAATAAGTGAGAGTTTCTATGCTTTACCCCCTACTTTTGTGTCTGCTTGAAGATTTCCATAATACAAAATTTAATAAAAAGCCTCTTTCCTACCTCCCCACATAAAATAGAATCACTCATCTCATATTTTATGTGACTCTAGGGGCCTAAGTACTGATTTCCAGTTACCTGTATTCATTTCTAATCCAAACTCACAAGTTGTCTTTTCTTGTTTGGAAAGTCTGGAGTTTTGCAGAAGGACTTAGACACCTCAACAAGCTATAAACCTCCTGAAAGTGCTTGTTGGAGAGTTATCTTCCACTGTGGCCTTTCTGACATCTGTTCCTAGCCTCCCGAAGTGACCTGGACCTAGACTGGGTGGCCTGATGCTCACCACCCAGTGCTCTGTCTTCCTTACACTCAGTAGCTGGGTTGTCCGCTGAGCTGGAGAGCAAATAATAGGCACTTGCAGCAACATGGATGGACCTAGAGATGGTCATACTAAGTGAAGTAAGCCAGGCAGAGGAAGACAAATATCATATATCACTTATTTGTGGAATCTAAAAAAAAATGATAAAAAAGAACTGATATATAAAACAGAAATAGACCCACAGACATAGAAAACAAACTTAGCAATGGGGAAAGAATGGGGGAGAGATGAATTAATAGTTTGGGATTAACATATACACTCTGCTATATATAAAATGGATAAACAACAAGATCCTACTGTATAGCACAAGGAACTATACTCAGTATTTTACAATAACCCATAAGGAGAAAACATCTGAAAAAGAATATATATACCTGTGTGTGTGTATAATTGAATCACGTTGCTATATATCTGAAACTAACACAGCATTTTAAATCAACTATGTGTATATATGCTCAGTCACTCAGTTGTATCTGACTTTACAACCCCATGGATTACAGCTCAGCAGGCTCTTCTGTCCATGCATTTCTCAGGCAAGAAGAATACTGGAGTGTGTTGCTATTTTCTCCTCCAGAGGGTCTTCCCTATCCAGGGATTGAATCTGCATCTCCTGCATTGGCAGAAGGATTCTTTACCACTGAGTCACCTGGGAAGCCCCACAATCAACTGTACTTCAACTTACAAAACAGAAAAATAAAAGACAAATAAAAAACCAAAGACAAACGTACAGCAACAATGATAACAAAACAAAGAAAAGCAGAAACAGCACAGTGTAAGGAAAGATTTCAAAGGAGACTGGCAGACAGGATGCCTTTACTTTTCTCATCTGTTCATTATTTAAGCTCCGAGAAAAGGGAAATGGAGTGGGGGAGGGGAGACAGGAGAGTGTCTCTGCCTAAAAGCAGTCTAGAGGCACCCCCCCAGGGAACAAGTCCTGTGGCCTCCTTGGGTGAAGAAACATAAGGAATTTCTAGTTTTTCTCCATCAAAATTAAAGCAGGGGTAACAGATCGACCTCTTAGGTCCAAGTTTTAGCATGAACTCCATAAGTACAGCCCTCATCACCACCAGTGGGTTAAACAGACATTTTGGGATGTCTTTCTAGCTTGTTTGGAAGACGAGAAAGCATTGTTTGAAGCTGCTTTGAGAAGATGGAGCCTGGTCCCTTACTTTTTCTCTCTTTCCACCCAGTCTCTCCTTGCTAGGACCCACATATGTGAAAAGTCACCACCTCTAGGTTGTCCTGACCCATGATTTCATTGAGAAGAAGCAAGAATCTAAATGTGACCTCTCCATCAGAGGAGCTGAGGTTCTCTGGGGTAGGACATTATCTTAGTTCATTCAGACTGATCTACCAAAGTACCACTGGCTGGGTGGCTTATAAACAACAGAAGTTCTGGAGGCTAGAAATCTGATCAGGACGTCAGCAGGATTGGGTTTTAGTGATAGCCCTCTTCCTGGTTGCAGACTGACTGTTTCTTCTTGTCTCTTTACATGGTGAAAAGAGTGATCTTTCTGTGAACCCTTCACAAGGCCTCTAATCCCATTTATGGGGGCTTAACCCTTAATACTTTGGTCACCTCATGTGAAGAGTTGACTCATTGGAAAAGACTCGGATGCTGGGAGGGATTGGGGGCAGGAGGAGAAGGGGACAACAGAGGATGAGTCGGCTGGATGGCATCACCGACTCGATGGACGTGAGTCTGAGTGAACTCTGGGAGTTGGTGATGGACAGGGAGGCCTGGCGTGCTGCGATTCATGGGGTCGCAAAGAGTCGGACACGACTGAGCGACTGAACTGAACTGAACTGAACCCTTAATGCCCTAATTAGCCTTCAAAGACCATGCCTCCCAATACTACCACAGTGGGGATTCAGACTGCAACATAAGAATTATGGGGGATGCAATCATTCAGTCCATTGTGGGCATATTCTGGGTGAACTCTCCAAATCATTTTTTCCATGTAGTATTTCAAAAAACATCCCTTGCTTCTACTGTGAAATATCTGACACTGCGCTGGGCACTGCAGGACAGGAAGAAATACCGCTACTGCAACAAGTGTCAGTAATGGAGACAGTAATAATGAACAAAAGCTGTGCTCTAATTACCCGCAGAGGAGGGGGGCAGATGGGGAGTCTGCTGGAAGCACAAAAAAGCTATGAACGTATCATTGTCACAGGTCAAAGGTAGGACTGTGAGGAGAAGACCAAAGGCTATTTTGCAGAGGGAAACTAGATGCAGGGTGTTAGGTGAGTACGAGTTCAGTGGAGAGGTGGGGACTGGGGGAAAGAACATTCTTGTGGAGGGACTGACAGATGGTGGAAGGAGAGGCAGCGCTATAGGAAGCCACAGAAAGGATAAAGCTGGAAAAGAGGGCTGTCCTGGGCGTGGCTTTGTTTTTAACAATTTTACGGAGATTTAATTGACATGCTGTTAAGCTGCACAGTGTTTAAGTGTGCCGTGGGATGAGTTTTGACATCCTCCATGAACTATGCCCACAATCAAGATAATGGATGTAACCGTCATCCCCAAGTTTCCTCCGTGTGCTTTTTAATCTCTGCCTCTGACCTCTCCCTTGGCTCCACCCTCAGGCAGCTGCCGACTTACTGTACTTTCAGTCACTTTCCTGATTTGTGACTGTTTTCTTTCACTCACCGTACTTCTGAGATTCATCCCCATCAATGAATGGGGAATCGCATTACTTTTCATGTCTGAGTTGGATTCCATTCTATGGATATGCCACGATTGGTTTACTCATTCACCACTAATGGATCTCAGAGTTGCTTCCAGGTCTTAGCTATGACAAATGAAACTGCTCTAAACATTCTGTTTTTATATGGACATATCCTTTCCTTTCTCTTGGGTAACATATGTCTAGGTCATGTGATAGATATGTAGTTAACATTTTTTAAGATTTATATTTTAGAAACATTTATTATGATGATATCAGGATGTTCTTTTTTTTTTTTTTTCTGGCTATGTGGCATGTGGGAGCCCAGTTCCCCTACCAGGGATCAGACCCCAGCGACTCTGTAACACCTGTGAAGTCCCTGTGCATGTATGTGTTCAGTTGCTCAGTCGTGTCTGACTCGTTGTTATCTCCTAGACTGTAATCCACCAGGGCCCTCTATCCATGGTATTTTCCAGGCAAGAATGCTGAAGTGGGCTGGCATTTCCTTCTCCAGGGGATCTTCTCAACCCAGGGGTCTACCATGCATCTCTTGCATCTCCTGCATTGGCAGGCAGGTTCTTTACCACTAGTGCCTCCTGGGAAGCCCAACCACGTGAGTGAGCTTTACTGAGTCCTCCTCCAGCTTGAGGCCTATGACTTGGCCAACAGCTCAGATTCAGCCTTATAAGAGCCCCTCTCCTAACAGTTCAGTTAGAAACACTAACTGAAACCACCCACCCTAACCAGGCAAGATAGTAGCCACTCACATGAGTTATCTTGACAACAAGAGGTCCTGTTAATGACCTCAGAGCTAACAAGCTACTACAATCCAGAAGAATTCAGGAAAAGTGAAAAAGAGACAGGAGACATGAGTCCATATGCCCTACCAACCTCCCAGAATCCTCCTCACTGGAGTCCATCTTGGCTGAGTGATGTGTGCACCCCCAGGAAGGACACTGAGTCAGAATGATTGGCCAGAGACAACCTGGAAACTAATCTCATCACCATGAAGCCTGAGACTGCGAGCCACAAGCAGAACAGTCCTCCTGTGGCCTTGCCTTACTGCTCTCGGCCCAGATGTCCCTTCGCAATTAAGTCTCTTGTTTTGTCAGAACGTATGTTTCCTTGGACAATTCTCTTCTGAGTGTTAGACAAGAGCCCACTCTCAAATCCTTAAAGGGGTCCCCCTTCCTGCCACAGAACATCCAGTTAAGTGTGCATGATTCCTGACCCTCAGAAATTATGCATGCGTGCATGCTTAGCTGCTTCAGTTGTGTCCAACTCTTTGTGACCCCATGGACTGCAGCCCACCAGCTTCCTCTGTCCAT
The DNA here is from genome assembly GCF_029407905.1 of Bubalus kerabau. Taxonomy (NCBI): domain Eukaryota; kingdom Metazoa; phylum Chordata; class Mammalia; order Artiodactyla; family Bovidae; genus Bubalus; species Bubalus kerabau. The sequence goes on along the minus strand of NC_073642.1, from coordinate 64,027,519 downwards.
GGGATTCTCCAGGCAAGGATACTAGGGTGGGTTGCCCTGCCCTCCTCCAAGATCTTCCCGACGTGGGGATCAAACTCTCTTCTACCCGCATCTCCTGCATTGCAGGAGGATTCTTTACCTGTTGAGTCACCTGGGAAGCGCCATGAGATAATAAATGTTGTTTCAAACTAAGTTTTGGATCAATTGCTATTGTGACTGTGAAGAACAAATACAGAATCGTTCCCCTTTTGGGTACATATATTAGACTGATTGAAGTCATTCTACAGCTCATTAACACTTGCTTCAATTTTTTTCCCCACCATTTTTCTCTGTGTTTCATTTTAGAAGCTGTGTATTGCTTCGCTTCAAATTTAGTCATATTATCTTCTGAAGTAACTAATCTTTTATTAATCCCACTCAGTACATTTTCTGATTTAGACATTATAGTTTTATATCATCTTTTTTTTTTTAAAGTTAAACCCCTTGTTTGAGGTATAGTTGACATATTAAAAAGTGTGTATATATATACTTTGTACAACTCAATACATTTGGAAATACCTATGCATCCATATCCTTAACAACTATGACCACAATCTGTGCTGTATCTATATCAATCACCTTTAAAATTTTCCTTTTCCTCTAATTATTATTATTATTATTTTAAATTTATAATAGAAGCACTTAATATAAGATCTATCTTCTTAGCAATATTTTAAGTACACCATATAGTACTATTAACTATGGAACCATGCTATCCAGAACATCTCTAAGAATTATTCATCTTGCACAACTGAAGCTTTGTTTCCTAAATTGAAGGGTAGATAGACATTGTAATTTTCACCTCTAGAAGTTTGATCTGGTCTTCTTCTTCTATCATATCTTCTGTGTCTCTACTGACCTTTTTGAATATGAAGAATGTAGTTTTAATAGCTGTTTTAATGTCCTCATCTACTAATTCTGTTATGCATGTAATTTTTGTGGTGAGTTTTGATGAATTAGTTTTTCTCATTATCACTTATATTTTCCTGCTTTTTTACATGCCTAGTCATTTTTTACTGAATGCTAGACATTGTGAATTTAGCTTTGTTGGGTATTGGATATTTTTGTATTTGAATAACTATTTTTAAACTTTGTTTTAGGACTTGGTTAAGTTACTTGAGAAAAGTTTGAGTCTTGAGCTTTATCAAGTTGGATTCAGAGCAGTGCTTAGTCTAGAGCTAATTTCCCCAGTTTTCCCTGATGACTCAGATGGTAAAGAATTCACCTGCAGTGTGCAAGACCTGGGTTCAGTCCCTGGGTTGGAAGATCCCCCAGAGGAGAGCGTGGCAACCCACTCCAGTATTCTTACCTGGAGAATCCCCAGGGACAGAGGAGCCTGGCGGGCTACAATCCATGGGGTAGCAAAGAGTCAGACACAGCTGAGAGACTAAGCACCTGCTGAGGTAAAACTGTTCTGAATTTCTAACTAATGCTCTGTGAATTACGAGTGTTCCACTCTGGCTGATAGAAACAGAAACTATCCCCATAAGTTCCAAGAATTGGTCCGTCTAATCCTTTTGGATGTTTCTTTCCCTAGTCTTCTGTAGCTTCCTCACATGGCTATACTCTGGTCAAGGTTAGAAAGAGACCCTTCTCAGAATTTGTCTCTCTTTATAGTTCTTACCTTTCTGCTATTGAGACCTGAAAACCCTAGAATCTTGGCCCCCTGGCCTCCCAGCTCAACTACTTCAACTCAGGAAGACCCTTGGGTTCTGCCTCAACCCCATGTTCTTAAAACTCTGACCTGTAAATGCGTAAATCTCAGGGTTTACATTATTATTATTGTTGTTGCTGTTGTTAATGTATTTTTGGTCACACAGCATGTGGGATCTTAATTCTCTGACCAGGGATTGAACCTACATCCCCTGCATTGGAAGTGTGGGGTCTTAACCACTGGACCACCAGGAAGGTACCAGGGTTCACCTTATTTATTGCCCATAGTTCAGGGGGTCCCTGCTTTTTTTTTTTTTGCCTCATGTTAATGTGCTTGAAAGTATTGTTTCATGTATTTTGTCTTTTTTTCTTTTCAGTTTTTTCATATGAGAAAATTAAATATGGTCTGTGTTATCCATGTTGTCAGGGAGTGGAGGTCTTTCCATGTGGTTTTTGAAGGATCTCTAACTGATGCATGCAGCAGAGACTAAGATGGTTAGGCTGGAGGCTGGACATCTTTGGAAGAATATTGGAAAGACTTCACAGGGGTGGGAGGGTTTTCATTAGGGTGGGAAAGCAAGAATAGAGAAGACTAAAGGGAATCTGGAGATGGTAGGAAGCTAGAACTCTTTTCTATGGTTGAATTTGTTAAACCATGAGTGAGAAGTCAAAAGGGATTCTGAGACTTCTGACCTCATGACCTGGTGAGTCAGCCCCAGGTTAGGCAGGATTCTCAAGGAACTCCTCCAGTTTCTTTCTGGGACAAGCCATCAGTTCAGTTCAGTTCATTCACTCAGTCGTATCTGACTCTTTGTGACCCCATAGACTGCAGCATGCTAGGCCTACCTGTCCATCATCAACTCCCAGAGTTTACTCAAACTCATGTCTGTGATGCCATCCAACCATCTCATCCCCTGTTGTCCCCCTCTCTTCCCACCTTCAATATTTCCCAACATCAGGGTCTTTTCAAATGAGTCAGTTCTTTGCATCAGGTGGCCAAAGTATTGGAGTTTCAGCTTCAGCATCAGTCCTTCCAATGAATATTCAGGACTGATTTTCTTTGGGATGAGTTTGATCTCCTTGCTGTCCAAGGGACTCTCAAGAGTCTTCTTCAATGCCACAGTTCAAAAGCATCAATTCTTTGGCCCTCAGCTTGCAACCCACTCCAGTATTCTTGCCTGTTGAATCCCATGGATTGAGGAGCCTGGTGGGCTACAGTCCCCGGGGTAGCAAAGAGTCAGACATGACTGAGCGACTTAACTTTCAACTAACTTTCTTTATAGTCCAACTCTCATATCCATACATAACTACTGGAAAAACCATAGCTTTGACAAGATGGACCTTTGTGGGCAAAATAATGTCTCTTCTTTTTAATATGCTGTCTAGGTTGGTCATAACTTTTCTTCCAAGGAACAAGCATCTTTTAATTTCATGGCTGCAGCCATACACTTCACTATTATTCTCCCATCTGCTTCCTAATCATGCTATGGAACATAATAAGGAAATGCTTTAAAATGGTATTGGAATGTGGTAAAGACATGAAGTCCTAAATGAATATTATCTCAAGTGGAAAAAAAAAAATGCACCCTTAACAATAGAGCTAATCAACACAGTCCCCTCCAAGAATTTAACAAGAATCTCTCTGTTTCTAGATAACCACTTCATCTTGACCATTGTTGGGGATTTTTTGTTCCATAATTCATGTTCTTCTGCTATTATTCTTTCCAGAGACTTAATCTTATTTAAATTAAAAAATCACACACCTTATTAATTAAAACACCAGATGAGAGCAATTGATAATTCATGCAAAGGAAAGCAAACATCTTTTCTATAAATATTTTGCCTCTTGATTCTTTAGGTGCTTATTATTTAAGCTTTGGGAAACCACTTTATGCTCTAATTCAAAGCTGTAATTAATAATAACCACTTACATGTGCATAGCAATTCACAGTATAGAAAGCTCTGCTTTTTTTTCCCTTTATTTAATTTCATCTTCTTAACCATCCCATGAAGTGAGAAGGGCAAGAATTAATCATCTCCCACATTATGAAAGAGGAAACCAAGGTTGTTCGAGGTGAAACACTTCGCCCAGGGTCACACAGAAGCCAACTCAGCACCAGACTCCAAACTCAGGAGTCCAATCATTCTATCACATCCTACACTTTTCTCACAACTGAAGAAGGAATGTCTTTTTCCTTTTTTTCCCCAATCGGAATCTAGCTCTTGACATAACTCTCTGCTGCTGAAACAGGTGAGAGGAATCTCTAACAACAGGAGAGTTTAGGGAAAGAAAACACTGCTTCTTTCAGATTCTGTGAATGACGGTTTGATGGCTACATCAATACAGCTTCAAAATCAAGGAGAAGAGTCAAACCATCTTGTCTTATGTGTTATTTGGTGTCATGAGAGGCAAATAAGAATGAATACATCTCAGTAGGTCTTGAATTAATTTTTGGTATAAAAGTCAGTCAATCTGGCTTTGATTCTATAAAAAATAATGTAGTTTTATTTGGAATAGCAAGACGATTTTTTTTCTTACTTTTAACACTTACCTTCAATTTACTCTTTACCAAGTGGTCCTAGAGAGTTTCTGAAATCAGCCAGGCTGATGGAGATTTTGGATTAAGACTCCAGACCCAACTCAGGCTCCAGTTCAACTCCCAAAACCTTTCCTTTCAACTAATGCCACAGAGAGCCCCTCTCTTCTGGACCACCTAAACCAAAGCCTCAAGACACTGGACCTAAAGTCCAATTGTTTTTCATGGAGTGGACACAGCTTTGTTCTTTACTAGGCATGGTGGACACAGTTCTTTACCAAGCATGCTGTGCTATTGCATCGTGACCAGGTATAGATTTGGAATCTGATGAATCTGCAATTGGATCCTTGTATGACTCTGGGTGCATTATCTGCCCAATTTTAGCCTCAGTCATTTTATGATGAAAAAGTCTTTAATAACCATTAAATGAGATGTTGTATGTATAACTCAAATCCCAGGGCCTGGTGTATGTAGCCTTTGCATGGTGTTACAGTCAAACAAATACTTTTCAGTATCTAATCGGTAGCTAAAATTACTTCACATCTTATTTATCCTCTTGGAAGGAAATGTCAGAGAAAGAGGAAGAATACATAATGAATACACATCAGATATCTAAAAATTCCCCCTTTCCCATCCCTGTCACATTGAAAATTCACCAATATCTAATTCTTAACATCTTCACTCTCCTGCTTGCGATTCCAAATGTAACCCACACATTTGTGACAAAGTGAAAGTCTCTCAGTCGTGTCCGACTCTTTGCAACCCCATGTACTATACAGTCCATGGAATTGTCCAGGCCATAATACTGGAGTGGGTAGCCTTTCCCTTCTCCAAGGGATCTTCCCAACCCAAGGATCAAACCCAGGTCTCCCACTCGCAGGCAGATTCTTTACCAGCCTGAGCCACAAGGGAAGCCCAAGAACAATGGAGTGGATAGCCCATCCCTTCTCCAGAGGATCTTCCTGACCCAGGAATTGAACCGGGGTCACAGAGTCAGACATGACTGAGCAACTGAACTGAACTCCTGCATTGCAGGCAGATTCTTTACCAGCTGAGCCACAAGGGAAGCATATCCCACACAGCTTATCTGTCTCTTTCTTTATCAGATATATATTACATGGATCTTTAAAACTTTTATTAACTGTATTGCATGGTCTTTCTAACTTTTCCCATTTTCTCTTATTTTTGCCAAATTCTTCCCAACAGAGAATGGTCCTTGATGTGACCTGGCATTCGGGGAACTTTCTTGTTTGGAAGTCAGAGGAACAGATAAGATGGTGATTATTCATTCATCAATAACTTTGGTTCAAGAACATACTTATTTCTGACTGTATCCCACATGACAGACACCTGACACCTGACACAGTGCTTAGCACATGGCTGGAACTCCACACTATGCATGTCTGTTTAACATAACCTCAGGCAGAGCGGTGATGATAGCTCTCAGCATGTGTATTCCCCATCTCCCCAAGTAGAAGACAAGCTTCTGGAAATCTGGAACCATGCTTTATAGCTTATTAAATTCCTAGAACTAAAAACCATTCTTTGGTAAGTGTAGGCAGTCCATAAAGGGGTCATTCATTCAATATAATGACCTGTCACATTCATCCCTATGACAAAAACATTAAGCTAGTCTCTTAAGATTTAATATGAAAAAGATACATTCACTACATTTAAGGGTCTTATAGGCTTATGGAAAGAACAAGTACAAAAAATAAAAGTGAAGCACCAGGTCATTTCTACCAGGTTGGCACAGCCATCCTTGATCATCCATGAGTGCTGACTGCTAAGAGCTCACAGCTTCATGCTTCTCAAGGAAATGAGCATGGCCAATGGATCTGCCATGCCCAATGAGGCCTAGGTTAGACCTCGTCTCCCTTGTCAATTAGGACGTGGCCTGTAGCCAATGAATGACTAAGAGGGGGCATAAAAGCCTTGCATCTGACTTCATGGCAGGACAATTCATGCTCCAAAAATTCCCCCATGAGCTCAAGCTAAGACTAGACGGCACCTAAAGTCTAGACTTCAGGCTCAGGCTAAGACTAGACTTTAGGTAAAGTCTAGTCTTCAGCTAAACACCAGACTTCACATTGGCTTCTCGGTTGCTATCTTTATAGTTGTAACCTGGGAATTTTCCCTTCCAGATCAGCCCTGGGATTTCTTTGGAAGGAATGATGCTAAAGCTGAAACTTCAGTACTTTGGCCACCTCATGTGAAGAGTTGACTCATTGGAAAAGACTGATGCTGGGAGGGATTGGGGGCAGGAGGAGAAGGGGACGACAGAGGATGAGATGGCTGGATGGCATCACTGACTCGATGGACGTGAGTCTGAGTGAACTCCGGGAGTTGGTGATGGACAGGGAGGCCTGGCGTGCTGCGATTCATGGGGTCGCAAAGAGTCAGACATGACTGAGCGACTGAACTGAACTGAACTTATGCTCTGAAGCTAAGAAAACTAACTTAATACACACTGCTCTAATATAACTTGGACAAACCTAGATAACATATTAGAAAGCAGAGACATCACTTTGCTGACAAAGGTCTCTATAGTATCGTCAAAGCTATGGTTTTTCCAGTAGTCATGTATGGATATGAGAGTTGGACCATAATGAAGGCTGAGCACTGAAGAATTGATGCTTTTGAACTGTGGTGCTGGAGAAGACTCTTGAGAGTCCCTTGAACTGCAAGGAGATCAAATCAATCACTCCTAAAGGAAATCAACCCTGAATATTCATTGGAAGGACTGAAGCTGAAGCTCTAATACTTTGTCCACCTGGTGTGAAGAACTGACTCATTGGAAAAGATCTTAATGATAGGAAAGATCAAAAACAAAAGGAGAAGGCAGAGACAGAGGATGAGATGGTTAGATAGCATCACCAACTCAGTGGACATAAGTTTGAGCAAACTGTGGGAGATAGCAGAGGACAGAGGAGTTGGGCATGTTACAGTCCATGTGGTAATGAAGCATCAGACACAACTTAGTGACTGAACAATAATATCTCAAGGTATGGTGGGCAGGGAAGAGTGAGGAATACTACTTAGAATATTTAGGAAGTTTTACTTAGCAGGGGACTCACATTTCATTGTGAAGGACACATCGAAATGAGGTTGGTGAGCAAGGGGTGATGTATACAGAATCTCTATTGGAACATCATGTGCATAATAACTGTTAAAAAAAGAATTTCTGCCCCTCCTTTTTCAGTATAGACAAATAAATTATAGCAATTAAATCATTAAGAACATTGCCAAGTTTCATTGCCTGGAGCTCGAGGAGCCTGATAGGAACTTGAAGGAGGGTGAGGTCCCTGAGGGGTTGGCATGCAGTGATTTTGCTGGTGTACATGGAGATCCAAAAGAGGTTTTCAATCAGAAGGATGATAGTGGGTCTGTGCTTGAAAAGATAATTCTGGTGGCAGGGGAAAGGTAGATTGGAGCCCTAAGACAGGGGATCAGACAGACAGTCATTGAAACAGTCGAGACAAAAGAAGCTTCAGAGATAGAGATGATCGCTTAACAGGATGGAGGCTTTAGACTTTGGGATGTATTCAAGAGGTTTTTAAAAGAATGGCTCTTCAGTATGAAGTGACCAATAGAGAGGGAGCCAGAAGCCTCTAGAACAGTGAATAACAATATTCTGGCATCTTGCAGTGACAAAAATATTAAATCTGAACATTGATTACTCCATTAACTCTATTGGTAAAAAAAGACAATTCTAATGATTGGTGCCACCCAAGTAAAACATACATTATCCTCTTATTTGAAACCCCCTGTGTAATTTAAGACATCACCGCTGTATTTAAAAGAATGCATTATTGCGAGTACTAGGAGAAGGTCAGCATTCATTAGCAACCCTACAATAATAGCCAACAAGTTGTGAAGAGTGAGCCTGTGATTGAGGAAAACAATTTCAGTTAGAAAATAGACTCTCATTTCTAACTCTTGCAAGGTTACAACAGCAACCAGAAAATGAAAACACATTTTACTTTTCAAATTTATGAAAAAAGCCCTCACTACTCACTGTCGGTCTAGCTAGGAAAACATTTTCAACCGATGTCACCTTTTCTTCTCTGAAGTTAAATAAAGGCAGCTACCAAGAAGCAAGAAGAGATTGTGATAATTTCTTTCTAAAATGGAAATGAAAATTAAGTTGTTGGAGAAGATTTAAATTTTAGTGTAGAAATCAAAACAGATGGATCTTTATGTTATCGCTGTGTGTGTGTGTTTGTTGTCTGAACTGGCTGTGTGTGTGTGTGTGTGTGTGTGCGTGCGTGTGTGTTTGTGCTCTGAACTGGACGTGCCTGTGGTCAGAACTGTGAGTATGTATGTGTTTTTCTGAGACTGTTGAGGTGAAGTACCATATTCAACATGGGCTTCCCAGGTGGCTCAGTGTAGAGAAGCCGCCTGCCAATGCTAGAGATGTGGGTTTGATCCCTGGATCAGGAAGATCCCCTGGAGAAGGAAATGGCAACCCACTCCAGTATTCTTGCTTGAGAAATTTCAGGGACAGAGGAGCCGGGTGAGTTACAGTTCATGGGGCCACAAAGAGTCAGACACGACTGAGCTACTGAGCACCCAGCACAGTCTCTTTTCTAGGCTAGCCTAGGCAGCATATTCAATGCAACACCTTTTTCTGTTTTCATCTGTTACTATGCATTCACACACTTGGTTTCCTCTGCCTTTCTTTACCCTGTTGGATAAATATTAGAAAGTCATTTTAACATTTTTTAAATTGAAGTATGCTTGATTTACAATGGTGTGTTAATTTCTGCTGTACAGCAAATTTATTCATATATATATATATATATATATTCTTTTTATAGTCTTTTCCATACAGTTCCTCTTGCTATCCAGCAGGACTTTGTGTCCATCCATTCTATATGTGAGAGTTGGCCTCTGCTAATCCCAAACTCCCAGGGTTAACCCTCACACACCCTCCCTTTGGCAATCGCAAGTTTGTTCTTTAAACTGAGCCTCAGAAATATTGGGTAACATTCGAGATCGCTGACCTAATAATAGAGCAAAGAGCACTGGGGCTGGGGCTGTGTGGGGGACAGACTTGGACGAGCTCGCCTCATTGTGCAAGTACGTACACCCAGCAAGGGACAGAGAAGGGATGTGAACTCAGGTCGGCCGATTCTAAAAGCGTCTCCCTCTCTATTACTTGGTAGTTCCACCTCTCACACACTAGGATGGAGGGGTCCTCTATAGGATGGTGTAGTGGTCCCCCAATTTTGCACATTTGGGATCACCGGAGGCACTTCCACAAACGCTAATGCCTGGGTCCCACCCCGGGACCTGGTGAATTAATTGGTCAGGGGTGTGCCTTTGGCTTTGAAAATTTTCAGGTTCGCCAGGTGATTCTCAGATAAGCCTGGGAGTCACTGATGTTGTGGTAAAGAGCAAGTTCCCTGAAATCATAGTCCTGGGTTCAAATCCCAGATCCTAGCCTCACTGTTTGACCTTGAGCAAGATGTTTGACTATCCCCTGTCAGTTTCTCCTTTGTACCTACTCCATAAGGCTGTTATGAAGATTAAATGAGTTAGAAGGTATAAAGCATTTGAAAGTGTTTACATTATTACTTCATAAAAGCAGCAATAAATTAACAATAACAAAAAAAATGGCTAAAAAATTAGCCACAAAAAATTAGCTAATTTTTTATGCCTGGGTATACAGGAGGATGGATTTGTTTAAAAAGTCCACCAATACAGAAGAGGCCACCAAGTCCTCCACCAGAGATGTAAGAAGGCCTTATGGTGCTCCCTGAGAAACCCACCTTGTGAAGGTTTTATTGCTAGTGAAATAGAGGTCCATAGAGGTTAAATGACTTGCCCAAAGCTGCACAGCAATGATAGCACCATTGGGGAGGGGTAGGTCTCAGGGTTCCTTGCTTCCTTTATGAAGCCAATTCTGCTTTAAGGTGGCTGCTCTTGGAGTCAGTAGGGTGGGACTCATGCAGGTGGGAGTTGGTGATTCCAAGTAGATCCTCAGAGGCCCCTGGACAACCCGTCTGACCTGCAGTGACTCCGAGTCCTACCCTCTTGAGGGACAAGTCTCAGTCGACCAGCCAGATTGGCACTTGTCATTTCTTTTCTGTGTGTCTCTTTGACGTGCCCTGGCTGGTGGAGAGAACGTCCCTTTAAAGAGCCTCTGAATTGGAATCATCGCAAATGGGTCTGATTTACCTTTCAGCACTTTGAAGGGAGAAGTTTTCTCTCGTGTACCAAAGCAATCAGCCCAGCCCCTCTGCCAAGGAGGAGTCTCCTGGCTTTGTGCAGCCACAAACTCTAATCGCGGAGGAGTTACTTGATGCCTTCTTTCCGCATTTGCATCTTCAAAGGTTGTGCAACTGGAACACATCTTTTCAGACAAAATCCTTGGGAAAATGTTGGCTTTTGTGTCGAAAGAGCCAGTAGTGGGAATGGTGAAAAAAGTGCTTTATGGAATGAAACAGACATGGGTTGTGTGCTGATGCATGACACACGGAGCCATCACTTTGCTGCGCCTTAATTTCCTTATCTTTAAAGTGGGGATAACGCCTGTGTTCTGCAGCCATGAGTTCATATCTGATGATGCATGTATCAGATTATTAGTACAAAGATCTACGCCTACCAGATAATTAGGAAATAGAGCTTCTCTCAGCTCTGAGATTTCATGTGGAGGGGATGGAGTCAATTAATCAGTGCATTAGAAAAAATTCCCAGTTTTCTGCAAAGCAACCATGGGCTGTGAAAGCTATGTCAGGCAGCACCCCTCCCCTCAAGGGGTTTGGACTTTAGTTGGAGAGAAGAAATTAACACAGTGTGTGCTAGTTGATGAGGTAGAGAAGGTGGATTACTTGGGTGAGGCTGAAGATTGTTACAGGTGGCCATCTGGGTTATAAAGCAGGTCGCAAGCTAGCAATTTCCAAGCGATTTCAGGCCTCTAGACAAGTTTATTTTTAATAAAGAAAACAATGAAATATGAAAACAATCTGTGGGGAGACTCTGGTCAGGGAATTGATCACTGCAATTGATTGCTGCCTGTGCAGAGATGAGGTGAACCCAGCATCACGGGCTCAGCCCAAGGGACTCAGGACTTAATAGGGAAGATGGCAGGAAGTTTGTTCTGGGAAGAGGAGCTGGTAAGAGGGGAAGGCCATCGAGGATGGAGAGCAAGGGCAGATGGAGGCAGCCGAGCATTCCTGGAAACTCAGGGAGGTGGGTAGACTGGAGATAGAGCAAGGAGAAGGAACTGGTTTGGAAGTTGCAGAGCAGAGTGACTGGTAAGAAGGGCCTTGAATGTCATGTGGAAGAGTTTCTATTTTCTTCTGTGAGTGATCAGGGGCCTCCCCTCTAAGGGGACTTAGAAATAGAGGAGATACACAACAAGGCTAGAGATTCAGTTTCGAAGCAGCCACATTGACAGGTGTTCAGCCAGGAGGACGAGCCCCATGTTATGGGAGAGGACACAGCAGACACCTTGAAGTCCAGGCTTCTCTTGAGAGGTAGCTGGCCTGTTCCCCCTACCCCTGGTTGTTTAGATCTATGTAGTATCTGTCTGCAGGCTTCCCAGATGGCTCAGCGGTAAAGAATTTGCCTGCAATACAGGAAATGCAGGTTTGATCCCTGAAGATGCTCTGGAGAATGCAATGGCCACCCACTCCCGTATTCTTACCTGGAGAATCCCATGGACAGCCTGACAGAATATAGTCCGTGGGGTCGCAAGACGAGTCGGGTACGATTGAGTGACTGAACAACAACATGCATTGAACAATATCAGTTCAGTAGCTCAGTTGTGTCCGACTTGTTGCGACCCCATGAAAAGCAGCACGCCAGGCCTCTCTGTCCATCACCAACTCCCGGAGTCCACCCAAACCCATGTCCATTGTGTCAGTGATGCCATCCAACCATCTCACCCTCTGTCGTCCCCCTCTCCTCCTGCCCTCAATCTTTCCCAGCACCAGGGTATCTTCAAATGAGTCAGCTCTTTGCGTCAGGTGGCCAAAGTATTGGAGTTTCAGCTTCAACATCAGTCCTTCCAATGAACACCCAGGACTGATCTCCAATAAACACATTGCAAAATATTGCCTTTCAGGGTTGCTTGAGTTTTGATGTGGAGAGAAAATCTATTGTTTCAGGTGAGACTGATTAAGGTGTTTCCAACCCCCAATGCTTTGTAGAAAGTATTGCTTCAGTGACACAAAGCCTTGTGGATTCTGGAGTTTGGACTGAATGTTCCTAGAGGTGTCAGCTAGGTGGAAAGGAAGTCCTTCCTGTGAGAGAGATGAAACATGGTCCTGGGGACCCTCATCCAGATTGAGGGACCCCAGCATGGTGAGGAGATGGTAAATACTCATTGAATGAATAAAGGAAAGGACAATTGAATAAAAGAATGACTGATTTCAGCTCCCAATGATATGTGGGGTGGAAAAGGAAATTAAAACAAATATATGCTGGGGAGTCATTTTGTTTTGCTTTAATAGCCCTTTTTAAACAGCATTCATGAGCCAATGTTACTCTATCCTTGACACTAGGGAACAGGCCCTGACAGCCTCCTGTCTGGGGTACCTCTCTTCTCACCATGATGGCCATTTATTTAAACTGGTTTCTCTGTGTTCACACATGGATAGCTGTGACTCTGTACGGCTGTCCACTTACAAGCACATCTCCATGTGCTTTCAGGAGATTAGATTATTTTTGTCCTTTAGCAAAGGAAAAAACAGAGGCTCAGAAAAGTGGTATTCCATGTCAAAGGTCAAGTTTTGAGCCCAGCTCTGATGGCCCCAGAACCGTTACTCTTTGGGCCACTGACGTCAGCCGTCAGAGGAACCCTTCCATGTGCTGCCCACAGGCAGTGTGCTCTGCTTTGACTCTAGAGAAGATGAAATCCTGTCCATTCTGGAAGGGGATGCTGCGAAGATGAAAACACACAATGGAGGAAGGCAACAGGCCACCTGCATCATTCAATATGGTAGCCACCAGCCACTCATGGTCCTTTGAACCTAAGCTTAAATTAGTTAAAATTAAATAAAATTAGAAATTTCAGTTCCTCCATCCCACTGGCTGCATTTCAAGTGCTTGGTCACCACATGTGGCTGCCAGATTGGACACAGTAGATACAGAACTCTTCCATCATCGTAGAAAGTTCTGTTGGACAGCAGGGCAGCTAGACTGTAAAGCAATGTACCAGAGTGAGGGCTAGCTTATATTACGCAGGATAGGGACTCTTCACTGCTTTCCTTTTTGTGCACTGACTTGAAGTCCCGGAGGCTTTCTACCATTGCTCCCCAAGCATGCTAAATTTTAACTTGGCCACAAATCTCTTTTGCAGATTCTGATGATTCTGTGCAGCAGAAGTCTCTCAAACAGTCTGCAAATACAGTCTGGGCTTTGGCTTCATTCAAGATCAAACCAAAGCTGACCATCAAGGACTCTTTTGTACGTCATAGAAGGTCTTTAATGGAAGTGAACTTAGGTGTTCTAATCTCCACTTGGGAGAAGGATGTTGACAAAATCATCTCATTATGGGACTGTCACTGGAAACTTTGTCAAGCCCATTTGCTGTGTTCTTTTCATGAGAACACTTTGGAGAAATTTATCTTAGACTGGAATTCTCCTGAGTGACTCTATGTTTTTCCTCTCTGAACACTATAGACATTACAACTGGTTGTCTTTTCCTTCTTTGCTTTAGTTGCTAGGAAGCTCAATTTCCAATTTCATCTTGACAATCATGAAGGGTGTTCTGGCACCTGATGTTGTCTTCTCTTCTGTATCTGTTCCACCAGTCTATTCTCAGTTTTCTCTCATTGTGATTTTAGTCTGCTCTTCATCTTAGTCTTCATCCATTGTACGATAGGGTTTTCTGTTACTGTTGTTCTGTTGGTTTTACATGGCTTCTTCAACACATCTGGCTGGTGTCCAGAACTAAGGAGATGGGCCATGAGATATAAATGGCTGAGCCTCTTGGGGAAGCAGAGGTAAGGGGCAAGGGATGGCCCAGCTTCTCTCTTGTGGCCTGGGAGGTCCCCCAAGACCGAGACCATTCCTTCAGAATCACATCACCTTTGCCCCTGAATTTGGCCTTGACATGTGACCGGGTTGTACCGAGAAGAAGGAGGGCAGCTTGTCTGGGCACATTCATGCTTCTGGGCTCTGATTGGGGATGGCCCCGCCTGTCCGCACTCCTGATGGTAATTGAGAACATCAGAGGTGACTCACAGGTGCCTTTGGCCTCTCTTTACAGGGAGAGGCTTTCCCAGAACACGCGTGTCCCACCACCCTAACCCCTCCTTGCTGGGACTGAAAGTCCTAACTATGTAAGGGTCAGTAAGGGTCACCCCTGTCTCTGAGCTTCCCAGTTTCAGGAGCTGATTTACTTCGGCTGTCAATTATTCATTTTCCCCTTGGGAGGAGGCTTTTGTGAGACCTTGGTCAGCAGTGTCTAGCTAGCTGGAGGGCGTGCCCTACCTGTGGGCCAAGCCAGGCAGCTCAGTGCTTCTGGAAAGAAAGCAAGTCCTGGCCCAGTGGAGACAGCACGTTGCAACTTACATATGCTTCCACTTGGCTTGTATCAGAGTTTGATTTAATTTTTACCTGATGCTTCACCTATTACAATGAGACATAAAAAAGGAATTTGCAGCTGCCTGCTTATCAGTAAAAGATCAACTGTTTCTGTAATTAATATGGAAGATAACAATTTAAAATAATGAAACACCCATAATATGCTTAGGGGAAGCAGCTTGTTGCTATAATTAGAATGAGAATCAAATTGTTCTGATGGCAAACACATCATTTATTGAACTGAAGCTACTCTATGAATGGAAGTAAATAGCACAGCAGGAAAAAAAAATAAACAAGCAAGAGACACATTTTATAAACCTCCAGGCCCGAGGAAGAGCTCAGAAGCGTCCAGGGATGGAGTTTAACAGGACTGGACGCTTCAGCACCATCATGCACCGCACCACCCAAGCACCTTCGTGGTGTGCATTTAGTGCCCTTCGAAGCCCTTGAGATTTTTCTAAAGTACAGCTCTGATGTCACCCCTTGATCAATGCCCTTCACTAGAAGGTTAAATATGAAAAAAATGTATATCTCCAAGTACATGCACACACATACGTGCATATACACACATCATACACACTCCAATTTCAACTTATGCTTCCCTTTGCAGTTTCTGTTTTAAAGAATCCACAATGTATATTGTTTTTATAATTAATTAAAAAAGTTGTTGCTTCCCCCCCACACACCAAAAAAAAAGGCTCTCCATTTTTCAAAGGCTTGAGTCCAGGTTCCCTGGGTGGTCAGCTCCACCTCCTTCACCAGTGCTAGCCCCTGAACTGCAGCCTCCTGGGCAAGGCCTGGGCCTCTGACTTTCCTGCGTCTTCTGGACCTGATGTCTTTCCTTCTGCCGGTCTCTTGGCCTGTGACTTTCTCTCCTTCCCTTGCTTGTCTGGAAGGCTCTCACTTAGCTGTAAAGACCGAGTGCAAATGTCTTCTTCTCTTAGCGGTCTCCTGACGCCAACCCTCTACTCTGGGGGCACGATTAGTTGCTTTCTTCTCTGAGGTTTCACAACACTTCCCACAAAGTGTATCAGTGCCTTATATGGCATTATATAGTTACTTGCAGTCATGTCTTCTTCTTTCAACACATGTGAATGTGTGCGTGTGTGTGTGTGTGTATGTGTTTATATGCCTGGCACATAGTAGGTATAAATGTTTACTAAGATGGTGTTAGATGAATTTGGGTGAGCAAGGACACATTTTGGGTTCATTAGACATGTTAAGTTATTTTTAAAGTTCTGCGGTTTGAGTAAAATTTGAAAAGCATTTTGCCAAGTATGTTTCTCCCTATTTTGTAAAGCCCATATGTCTATTAAGGGGGGAAAAGCCATATGGTTCTGATTTCTTTACTCATAGATCAGCATTTCAGCTTTTAGGATATCTGATGTTCAAGATGCTGCCTGTACTGTGCGCATCAGTCCCTCTTTCTGAATATGTTTTTCTTTGAACTGAGGAGATCAACTTTCCCCCAAACAGAAACTTAACCCTCAACAGTGTAGAAGGAATTTTCAGCTCTTCATCTGTGAGAACTGGGAGATGCTTTCTCAAATGAAAACCAGTTTCTGCCTTGTGCAAAGAGAGTGATGGTCACCCTTAAATAGAATCCCTAGGACCAAGAGGAAGGCTTCCCTGTTAGCTCAGTCAGTAAAGAAACTGCCTGCAGTGTAGGAGACCCGGCTTTGATCCCTGGTTCGGAAGATATCATGGAGAAGGAAATGGCAACCCACTCTAGTATTCTTGCTGGTAAAATCCCATGGACAGAAGAGCCTGGTGGGCTATAGTCCTTGGGATTGCAAGAGTCGGCCCGACTTAGTGACTAAACCAACCAAGACCAAGAGGAGCCAAAGTACGTGACAATTCAAGTTGGGTCATGTAGGCTTATTTCTGGTGTGACTGAAGGAAATCCAGGTGCACTGAGAAGATATTAATCAAATGAATTGATGAGTTAATAAACACATGAAGGAATGAAAGCAGTCTACAGGTGGGTGATGTCATAAACACCAGTTTCAAAATTAGAAAACCCTCTGATAATGATCCCCCTATTGAAAGACAGGATTCATAATCTATCTTCAAGTTTTAATGAAGATTTAATGAAGACCTATTTTTTGAGTGAAGTTTGCCAAACTTTTAGTCATTATTCTAATGCCTTTGTGATATTGGCCATATAGATATATTTTGTGTTACCACTTCACATTTTTTTTTCTAAATGTATTTATCTTTATTTGCTAAAATTCATAAACAAAGATATTTACAAAAGAAACAGTTTATTACTGTTGTTTAAGGAAAAATGATATTCCTTACTATATAGTAGCTCCTTATTTTGGAAAAGAAGAGATACTTATTCTTATTACTTTTTTTCTAATTATGAATCTGTTAACAGCTAAAATCATCTCACCTATCATTGATGATATCTAGCTTTGAAAGCACTCAAAGAGTCTATCTAGGAGCATTCTCTAAAATGGATGGCTGCATAAGTGTTTAAAACAACTATATTACTGTGTTACTGGAAAGATTATTATGATGGCTGTCAGACACTATGCCTCAAGATCCAGCCAAAGCATTTTGCTAAATGTGCAGTTACAGAGAAGTGACTTAACTGTTGTCAGCTACAGGGTCCTCACCTGAGAAACGAGAAGTGAGTTCTTTCAGAATGTGGGGCAAAATGATGAAAGGAGTTTATTCCCTTTCCTGATCATTTGTGCTTTTCCAGCCCTTCCTCTGTGGGATGCCAACACATAGATGACAAGTGAAACATGGTGTCAGCTATGTCAGAGCAGCTAATTCTCTGGACATCTGCCACCACCCTTGTCCTCATGCAATTTCTTACACAATGACTCATCAGATAATTTATCAGCTCCATGGAGTGGGCATGGCCATGACGAGGATTCCCATTTTTAAAGTGAAGCAACTGAAGCTTCAGGGAGATCCTATTCCCAAGGCTTTGGGGCTCACACAAGGCTGAGTCAGTTCTAGAAGGAGCCAGGGCTTTCTAACTCTTGCTGGTAAAGGCTACTTGAGCTTGTGCTACTGAATAGATAGCAAGTATGATGGTAGAGCAGGTCAACAAAATTAATGAGAGATGAGACATTGCTGAGAAAGAACAAGGTGTAAGATCCTCAAAAGATCCCCTCCCTTTGTCTTTCTGTTTAAGTAGAGCTCCTAGAGGACACAGCCCAGAAGGCCTGTTTGTGACTTCACAGGCTGTCTTTTGAACCTGGGAAATTTAACAAATGGATTACTAAAATGGAATGTGTCAGGTCTTAAGATAGTTTCTGGAGAAACAGAAATAATTCATGGAGAGTTTATAGTCTGGTGGGGGAAACACACTGATCAGAAAATGTACTAGAACAAGTAAGCAAATTAAAATAAAAATGTTAAGGTCATGACTGAAATAAAGCTATGAGCAATGTAACCTGGGAGAAGGGGGAAAGCAGCAATTTTATTTTCTATTTTTAGTTACTCATTTATTTGGCTGCACTGAGTCTTACTTGGGCTTCCCAGGTGGCACTAGTGGTAAGCAACCTGCCTGCCACTGCAGGAAATGTAAGAGAGTCAGGCTCAATCCCTGGGTCAGAAAGAGTCCCTGGAGTAGGAAATGGCACCCCACATCAGTATTCTGCCTGAAAAATCCCACGGAGAGAGGAGTCTGGCAGTCTACAGTCCATGGGTCACAAAGAGTCGGACAAGACTGAGCAACTGAGTACGCAATATGCAAGGGTCTTAGTTGCGGCATGCAAACTCTTAGCTGTGGCATGTGGGATCTAGTTCTCTGATCTGGGATCGAACCTGGGACCCATGCTGTGGGAGCAGAGTCTTAGCTACCCCACCAAGGAAGTTCCAGCTGCAATTATTTGTGTTAAAAACTATGACTATGCTGCATTTTCAGTGCTGGATAATGAGTTCAGGTCCCCAAACTCTATTTTCTCTTTGACTTTAAGAGAAGTAACTTACAAAGAAATCTATCTTATTACTCTCCCTCCCTGTGAGTCATGGGCCGGTCATTTCCCAATCAGAATCTCTTTCAGTAGGTTTCTAAAACTTTTGCAGTGCAACTTGTGCCTGTATCAGGCAGGGTTTGAGAAGTCCCCTAGTATTTTTTTTTCAGCAGACACTGGAAAAGTCTCAACAATTCAAGTTACTACTGTGAAACAGAATCTTAAACTTGGCAATGAGAAGCAGAAGAATTCATTTTTAGATTTTAAAAATAAAAATGTCCATCTTCAAGTCAACACATTCCCTTGTTTTGGCATCTCAAACCATCTTTTAAAAAAGAGAGAAATTTTCACCTTACCTTTGCATCTAAAAATGAGATTAAAAAAAAAAAATCCTCATTACTAAACTCTTGCATGATTTACTTCAACAGGCAAACCTTTAAATTCCTTATACACAGACTTGACAGCCATGACTGGTGGGGTGTGGGGTCCACCAGCTAGGACAGAATTGGAGATTAAACAAAGAGGGAAGGGCCAAAATAAAGTGGAAGCCAACTGGTGTGTATTTCAAGCAGCCTCAACAGAAGGAGCTGAAAACAGAAGAGAAAACCCTTGAACACTTGGTCAATGATTGGGAGTAGTTACTAATCTGCTAATCATCTCTGCAAGTAGAAATGGGTTCTTTACTTTAAAATTTTTTTAAAAAACTTCTTATTTTGTATTGGGGTATAGCTGATTAAAGAGGTAGGAAAACCAGACCACCTTACCTCCCTCCTGAGATATTTGTATGCGGGTCAAGAAGTATCAGTTAAAACTGGACATGGAACAACAGACTGGTTCCAAATTGGGAAAGGAGTACATCAAGGCTATATATTGTCATCCTGCTTATTTAACTTATCAGCAGAGTATATCAGGCAAAATGCTGGGCTGGATGAAACACAATCTGAAATCAAGATTGCTGGGAGAAATAACAATAACCTCAGATATGCAGATGATACCACCCTTATGGCAGAAAGTAAAGAGGAAATGAAGAGCCTCTTGATGAAAGTGAAAGAGGAGAGTGAAAAAACTGGCTTGAAACTCAATATTCAAAAAAACAAAGATCATGGCACTTCATGCAAATAGATGGCGAAGCAATGGAAACAGTGACAACTTTATTTTCTTGGGCTCCAAAATCACTGCAGATGGTAACTACATCCATGAAATTAAAAGTCTCTTGCTCCTTGGAAGAAAGATTATGACAAACCTAGATAACATATTAAAAAGCAGAGATATTACTTTGCTGACAAAGGTCTGTCTAGTCAAAGCTATGATTTTTCCAGTAGTCGTGCATGGATGTGAGTTGGACCATAAAGAAAGCTGAATGCTGAAGAATTGTTGCTTTTGAACTGTGTGTTGGAGAAGACTCTTGAGAGTCCCCTGGACTTCAAGTAGATCCAACCAGTCCATCCTAAAGGAAATCAGTCCTGAATATTCATTGGAAGGACAGATGTTGAAGCTGAAACTCCAAAACTTTGGCCACCTGATGTGAAGATCTGACTCATTTGACCCTGATGCTGGGAAAGATTGAAGGCAGGAGGAGAATGGGAAGACAGGGGATGAAGTGGTTGGATGCCATCACTGACTCAATGGACATGAGCTTGAACAAGCTCAGGGAGATGGTGAAGAACAAGGAAACCTGGCGTGTTTCAGTCCATGGGGTCGCAAAGAGTAGGACATAATTGTGACTGAATAACAACAACAATATATGAAACATAGCTTCTTCATCCATTCTTCAGTCAATGGATATTTAGGTTGCTTTCATGTCTTAGCTGGGAAAGACTGATGCTGAAGCTGAAGCTCCAATATTTTGGACCTAATGCAAAGAGTCAGCTCATTATAAAAGACCCTGATGCTGGAAAAGATTGAAGGCAGGAGGAGAAGGGGGTGACAGAGGATGAGTTAGTGGGATGGCATCATTGACATGAGTTTGAACAAACTCCAGAAGATAGTGAAAGACAAGGAAACCTGGTATGCTGCAATCGATGAGGTTGCAAAAAGTCAGACATGACTTAACAACTGAACAACATGTCTTGACTACTGTAAACAGCACTGCAGTGCACACTGGGGTATATGGGTCCTTTCGGATCATGTTTTTCTTCAGATAGATGGAAAATATCCCTTTTTAAAATAGCTTCACACTTCTCGTAAGTAGAACTACTTGATCTAGGAGCTAAATTTCCATAAGCTTTATCTTTTTGTTCTTGGTTTGTTTCATTTCCCAACACTGGAGAGTGTCTGCAATTTTGTTACAGAGATATGAGCAATGAATTCTACCACCAGGAACTGTGCAGAAGTTCCCCAGGCTCTCTGTGCTCACTTCCCTCATATATAAAGCAGGGATGGAAATAATATCTCTTTCAAAGAGCTGTGTGATGGCTAATTGTTGTCACTCAGTTGCCAAGTCATGTCCAACTCTTTGTGACTCCATGGACTGCAGCACACCAGGCTCCCTTTTGTCCTCCACCATCTCCTGGAGTTTGCTCGAATTCATGTTCTTTGAGTCAGGAGACATATTTAACATGATACTTAGACCATTTTAAATATGCAAAAAATGTTACCTACTATTTCCTGATAGTGATGGACAGTAGCCCTCCATTCCTGCCAATCCCCGAGCCAAAACTGTGTAACATCAGTTTGATTGCATCCATTTTTCAGGTGAAAATAACTGGCTAAAATGTAAAGCTAATCTTTTTCTAAGGCATGCCCAGAAATTTGTAGAACTTAAAATTTAAATGAAATCTATATGACCCGATTTCAAAGACCAGTTTTACCACTATCTTATCCTGCTTAACGGAGAAGGCAATGGCACCCCACTCCAGTACTCTTGCCTGGAAAATCCCATAGATGGAGGAGCCAGGTAGGCTGCAGTCCATGGGGTTGCTGAGGGTCGGACACGACTGAGCGACTTCACTTTCACTTTTCACTTTTCACTTTCATGCATTGGAGAAGGAAATGGCAACCCACTCCAGTGTTCTTGCCTGGAGAATCCCAGGAACGGGGGAGCCTGATGAGCTGCCATCTACCGGGTCACACAGAGTCGGACATGACTGAAGTGACTTAGCAGCAGTATCCTGCTTAACTTGCAAAGGATTTTTGGGTCTGTCAGGCTACTCCATTGTTTGGTTTGAAAGATGAAAAACTCAGTCATTCAACTTTCTGTTTTGACTCTACAAAGTGCAAATATCATTTATTTTTAATTTTTTTTTGCTAGTTATTGGACTAAATATTACAAGTGATGATGACCATTTGTTGAGAGCACCCCATGTGAGAGAATCTGAAACAGCGTCCCTGACAGAAACAAATAGCAGGTGTTATCATGCCTGTCTTACTGTTAGGTCTTACTGTTAAGTGGTGGAACCAGAAAGAAAATCTCAGTCTGTTGGTTTGAAAAGTGCGGGCTCTTTCAAACAATTAGCTTTTTATAGTTTGTTTAAAGTCTAGAAGCAATGGGTCCATAAATTCTCTTCTAGTTCCCTGGAAAGCAACCAGGATTCTGTAAATAAGAATTGGTCGCATATAAAGAAGAAAGAACTTTTATGAGCTTGAATGTACTTCTTAAACAGTGAGAAATGTCATTTATGATGCAATTAGAGAAGCTAATTTCATTATAAAATGATACAGTGTCTTTGAAATACTGTTTTCGTTTCCTTTGGGTATGTGCCCAGCTGGATTACATGGTAGATCTGTTCTCAATTTTTTGAGGAACCTCCATCCTATTTTCAGTAGTGGTTGGGCCACATTACCTTCCACCAACAGTGTGTAAGCGCTCCTTTTCTTCACAACATCCTCACCAACACCTGTTTTATCTTGTCTTGACAGCCCTGATAGCCATTCTGAGGGATGTGAGGTGATGCGTAGTTGTGGCTTCGATTTGCCTTTCCCCGATAATCAGTGATGCTGAGCGTTATTTCACGTGCCTGTTGGTCATTTTGTCCTCCTCTTTGGGAAAATGTCTCTTTAGTCCTTCAGTCCACTGTTTAAATCCAAAAATTTTTATTAAGTTGTATGAGTCCTTTATGTACTTTGAATAATAACCCCTTACTTGATATATGGTTCAGTTCAGTTCAGTCGCTCAGTTGTGTCTGACTCTTTGTGACCCCATGGGCTGCAGCATGCCAGGCTTCCCTGTCTGTCACCAACTCCTGGAACTTACTCAAACTCTTGTCCATCGAGTTGGTGATGCAATCCAACCATCTCATCCTCTGTCGTCCCTTTCTCCTCCAGCCTTCCATCTTTCCCAGTATCAGGGTCTTTTCAAATAAGTCAGTTCTTTGCATCAGGTGGCCAAAGGATTGGAGTTTTAGCTTCAGCATTAGTCCTTCCAATGAATATTCAGGACTGATTTCCTTTAGGATGGACTGGTTTGATCTCCTTGCAGTCCAAGGGACTAGTACTCGAGGCCAGATGGTAGCTTTTTCTTTTCTCCAGCAGATCTTCCCTACCCAGAAATTGAACCAGGGTCTTGTGCTTTACAGGTGGATTCTTTACCAACTGAGCTATCAGGGAAGCCCCCTGATATATGGTATCAATTTATAATTCTGTAGGTTGTCATTTCATTTTGTTAGTTGTTTCTTTTGCTGTGAAGAAACTTTTGAGTTTTGCTTTTGTTGTTTGTGTTTTGGTATCATATCCAAAAAAGTCATTGCCAAGACCAATATTGAGGAGCTTCTTTCCGATGTTTTCTTGTAGTTTCATGGTGAAAACTGAGTGTTAGTCACTCAGTCGTGTCTGACTCTGTGACCCCACGGACTGTAGCCCACCAGGCTTCCCTCCCATGGAATTCTCCAGGCAAGAATACTGGAGTGGGTTGCCGTTTCCTTC
Source organism: Bubalus kerabau (assembly GCF_029407905.1). Classification (NCBI taxonomy): domain Eukaryota; kingdom Metazoa; phylum Chordata; class Mammalia; order Artiodactyla; family Bovidae; genus Bubalus; species Bubalus kerabau. Next base: position 64,003,977 of record NC_073642.1, on the reverse strand, counting down.
TCCAGGGGATCTTTCTGAACCAGGGATTGAATCTGGGTGTCCTGAATTGCAGGCAGATTCTTTCTTTTTTTAAAAAAAGAAATTATTTATTTATTTTAATCGGAGGATAATTGCTTTACAATATTGTGGTGGTTTTTGCTATACATCAGGATGAATTGGCCATAGGTATACACGTGTACCTTCCATCCTAAACCCCCCTCCCCACCCTATCCCTCCAGGTTGTCTCAGCACCAGCTTTGGGTGCCCTGCATCACACATCAAACTCTCACTGGTTTTCTGTTTTACAGATGGTAAAGTTTATGTTTCAATGCTATTCTCTCAAGTCATCTCACCCTCTTCTTTCCCATTTAGTCCAAAAGTCTGTTCTTTACATCTGTTTCTCCTTTGCTGCCTTGCACCTACTTTGGCCTCCTGATGTGAAGAACTGACTCATTTGAAAAGACCCTGATGCTGGGAAAGATTGAAAGCGGGAGGAGAAAGGGATGACAGAGGATGAGACGGATGGATGGCATCACCGACTTGATGGACATGAGTTTGAGTAAGCTCTGGGAGTTGGTGATGGAGAGGGAAGCCTGGTGTGGTGCAGTCCCTGAGGTTGCAAAGAGTTGGACATGACTGAGGAACTGAACTGAACTGAACTGAACTGACATGGGATCGTTGGTGCCATCGTTGTAGATTCCAAATATTCATTAATATACAGTATTTGTCTTTCTCTTTCTGACTTATATTATCATTATTGAATATATTTAACATACAACATTGTATACATTTAAGGTGTATCTGTTATTTTGGTACATTTACACATCGCAATATTATAATGTAATTGTTGTTATAGTAGTATTTTTCACAGAATATAAGTATATTGAATCTGGGTGTCCTGAATTGCAGGCAGATTCTTTCTTTTTTTAAAAAAAGAAATTATTTATTTATTTTAATCGGAGGATAATTGCTTTACAATATTGTGGTGGTTTTGCTATACATCAGGATGAATTGGCCATAGGTATACACGTGTACCTTCCATCCTAAACCCCCCTCCCCACCCTATCCCTTCAGGTTGTCTCAGCACCAGCTTTGGGTGCCCTGCATCACACATCAAACTCTCACCGCTTCACTCTGTATAATAGGCTCTAGGTTCATCCACCTTATCAGAACTGACTCAAATGCACCCCTTTTTATAGCTGAGTAATATTCCATTGCTTATATGTACCACAAGTTCCTTATCTGTTCATCTGTCAATGGACATCTAGGTTGCTCCCATGTCAAACCGCTATGGAGAGCACTATGGAGATTCCTTAAAAAACCAAGAATAAAGCTACCGTACGACTCAGCAATCCCACTACTGGGCTTATACTCTGAGGAAGCCAGAATTGAAAAGCACTCATGTATGCCAGTATTCATTCCAGGCAGATTGTTTACCATCTGAGCCACCTATTTTTTCTTCTAGTTTCATTGTATCAGGTCTTATATTTGTCTCTGATCCATTTCAAGTTAGTTTGCATGAGTGGTGTGAGATAGGGGTCTAGTCTCATTGTTCTGCATGTGTTTCTCCAGTCTATCCAACACCACTTATTGAAGAGAATATCCACTATCACTGCATTATTCACAATGAACAAGATATGAAAATAATCTAAATGCCCATGGATCCATCAATACAGGAATGGGTAGAAAAAATGATGTGGTTCATGTTGACAATGGAATATTTCTCAGCCATGAGGAAGGAGGATAGCCTGTCATTTGTGACCACATGGAATCCATCAGAGAAAGATAATTATTATATGATATAGCTTATATGTAAAATATTAAAGGCTTAATTGGTAAAAATAAGACAGTAAAATGGTAGCTACCAGGGACTAGGGAGCTAGGAAGATATAATTGATGTTGCTTATTGGTATAAACTTGCAATGTGTAGTAATAAACCATAGTGATATAATGCATAATATAATAGATAACAATGTTGTCCTATACTTATATTCTGTGAAAAATACTACTATAACAACAATTACATTATAATATTGCGATGTGTAAATGTACCAAAATAACAGATACACCTTAAATGTATGCAATGTTGTATGTTAAATATATTCAATAATGATAATTTTTTTTAATGATCTAATGTTTTTATCTTTCATTTTCTTAATCTTTGGAGCTAATTGTTGGCATTCCCTTGCCTGGAAAATCCCATGGAAGGAGGAGCCTGGTAGGCTGCAGTCCATGGGGTTGCTAAGAGTCGGACACGACTGAGCAACTTCACTTTCACTCTTCACTTTCATGCTTTGGAGAAGGAAATGGCAACCCACTCCAGTCTTCTTGCCTGGAGAATCCCAGGGATGGGGTAGCCTGGTGGGCTGCCATCTATGGGGTCGCACAGAGTCGGACACGACTGAAATGACTTCATCCATCCATCCATCCATCCATATATTGTAAATGCTTTGTGGACAAAGATCAATTTATATGATAAATATGAACACAGGCAAACTGAATTCAAAAAGCTCTTTAAAAATAAAACATAATGAAATTCATTTTGGGAAACAAACAAACAAAAAAGAAATTGCAAAAATAACTTCACAGTTTTGTAAAGAGTTCTACTAAAGTGAAGGGATGAGGACATAAGATTATCATGTACTGGGTCAGATCCTGAAGTATAGGTTCCTGGGGATTAGCTGCATGATGCCTGGATATCTTAAATATTGTTTCTTTTGTTTAAGATAGTTGAATTGCAGAAATTAAGATAAATGTAAAGAAGACGATTAAGCATGAATAATTCCACCTCTCAAAGAGAAACAATTTTACCTTCCATTTATTTTCTTCTAAACTTTTGTCTTATACTTTACAAAAATGCTTTGAATTATACATTATACAGTTATTTGTATAAATAATTTAGTTATTTGGGGGGCAGATTGGAAAAACATATAAAAGTATCAAGATGACCATACACTGTTATGTTCTATGAACATTGAGGCATATTTTCCCCAGTCTTTTCTACTATCATAAAAATAAAAATGTACCAGATAATATAGAAATACATTCCCTTTATAAGGAAAATACTTGAATGTTTACAGACATCTTCATTTTTGTCCTGATAAAAGAAGAGATTTTACGCATTTTTATTTTATTTGTATTCCACTCCAATCGCCTTCATATTTTCATTTCCCATGTTATCATGACCTGTCATTTTAGTTTGAACTCCTTAAAAACTGTGTAAATCAGGGAGTTTCCTGGTGGTCCAGTGGCTAAGACTCTGCACTCCCATTGCAGGTGTCCTAGGTTCGATCCCTGCTTGGGGAACTAGATCCCACATGTCACAATTAAGAGTTCATATGCTGCAACTAAAGATGGAAGAAGATCCTGCTTAGATCCTGATCTAAGACCCAGATCAGTCAAATAAAAAAATATATATGTTAAAAAATGTGCAAATCATATAATTTTTATGGACAGTAGTTTTTTAGAATCATCAATATCTACTGATTTCCTAGCTCAGCATGGCTTCTCATATTCCATCATTTCTTTCTGGTTAATTTTTATTGCTGAAGAAAATTAGGGAAAAGTTTGTGTCTTTCTGAATCATTTTATGTCTAAAAGTATATTTAGTTTTAAGTTACTCCAAAATGATACTTTTTTAACTGGGTGTAAAATTTCAGGTTTTAAGTTACTGTAATACTCAGCAATTTTGAAGGTATCCCACCCATGTTTTCTGGCATTGTAATGCTTCTGATAAGAAGTTAGGAATAAACTGAGTTCTCATTTTCTTGTGGATAGCATGATTTTTTTCTTGGTGAGCTATCAGGATTTTCATTTAATGTTTGATTATCATAGTTTCAGTAGAAAACTCACAAACATGGCTATTTATGTGCTGTTATTATTAATTCTGCTTGATAATTGGTGGACTCTTTCCATTTTAGGTATACTGTTTCTTTAATTCTTAGAAGTCTTCAAGTTATTATATCTTTAAATGATATCTGTTCTATCGGAAATTTAATTAGATGTTGAAATTTCTGAATTTATTCCTTTCTCTATTCTGATATACTGATCTGTCTATTCTTGAACCAATATCACCATTTTTCACTTACTTATAGTTTAGACACCAGGTAATATTTATGTTTTTGGAAATAATTTTGTTCTCCTAGATCCTTTACATTTCCATATAAATATTTATATCAGCCTGTCGCTTTCTTGAAAAACATAGTCTGCTGGACTTCTAATTGGGGTTACAGGAGGAGGCAATGGCACCCCACTCCAGTACTCCTGCCTGGAAAATCCCATGGACGGAGGAGCCTGGTGGGCTGCAGTCCATGGGGTCGCTGAGGGTCGGACACGACTGAGAGACTTCACTTTCACTTTTCACTTTCATGCATTGGAGAAGGAAATAGCAAGCCACTCCAGTGTTCTTGCCTGGAGAATCCCAGGGATGGGGGAGCCTGGTGGGCTGTCGTCTATGGGGTTACACAGAGTCGGACAGGACTGAAGCGACTTAGCAGCAGCAGCAGAGTCAGTAAATCAATTTGAGAACAACTGCCGTCTTCGCATTATTGAACCTTTTCAATCTATAAACATGTATACCTTTCCATTAATTAGGCCTTCTTTAATTTCTCTTAGCAAATTTCGTTTATTTGTTTTCAGTATAGAAATCTTACACACCTTTTATATTTGTATTTTGTATATTTTCTGTTTGGTAGTTTTATAGTAGTATAACTGGTAATGAAATTTCAATTTTATTTTAAAATTGTGTTTTCCTTAAATGTAGAAATATATTAACTCTGTAATTCACAAATTTAATATGTTTTTATTATTCTAGTAATATTTATGTATATTTCATAGGGGTTTCTATGCACACAATCATGTTATCTGTGAATAATGATGGCTTTACTTATTCCTTTCTTATATTTGACTTCCCTCCTTTCTTTTTTCTTGGCTTATTGTACCAGTGACGGCAGCAGACAGTCCTTGCCTTGCACTCAATCTTAGGGGGAAGTGTTTAGTGCTTTGCTGTCTAGTATCACGGCAGCTGTAGCTTTTTCCCAAGTGTCCTTTATCACATTGAGGAAATTTCTTCTTTTTATTCTTATTTTTTTTTATCATAAATGGAGGTTGGATTTTTATCAAACAGTCTATCTGAGTGTATTAGAATAATTTTATTTTTATTCTTATTCATGTGATGAAGTATATTAATTGATTTTCAAATAGAAATAAGCAAGTATTAACCTGGGTTGCCCTGGTGGCTCCGTGATAAAGAATCTGCCTGCCAATGCAAGAGATATAATTTTGATCCCAGGGTTGGGAAGATCCCCTGGAAAAGGAAATGGCTACCCACTCCAGTATTCTTGCCTGGAGAATTCCATGGACAGAGGAGCCTGGGGGACTACAGTCCATGAGACTTCAGAGTCTGACACAACTTAGCAGCTAAACAAAACAACAGGCTAGATCCTTCAGAATTATGATGTATTATCTTTTTATGCATTCCTGAGTTCAATTTTCTAATATCATGTTAAGGATTTCCACATTTGTGTTCATAAGAATAATGGTCTATTAATGTCTTTTTAAAATTTTTCATTGTTAAGTTTTGGTATCAGAGTTATTCTGATCTTATAAATGAGATGGGAAATATCTTTTCCTTCTACATCTTCTCTAAGAGTGCAAGATTTTGCTTTCTCTTAAAAGTTTTGAAATTCATCAGTGAAGCCATCACAGCCTGGAAGGATCTGTGGGTTTTTTGTTTCTTTGTTTTGCAGGTGTGGTAAGCAGAATAATCCCAAAGATAATAATAATAATGATTATTATTATTAATAATAATCATTATTGTTATTAATAATAATAATCCCAAAGATGCCCAGAAATGTGAGAAGCAGCCTACGGAACCAAACAAATAAATTTCTGTTGTGTAAGCCACCATTCTGGTATTTTATTATGGCAACCTGAGCTGATGAATACAGCGTCTTATTCTTTTCTAATGTTTCCAATTTACTTTTAATGTTTTTAATCAATTAAAATATACAATAGATGTAGAATCTCTACATCTTAGATTTTCTGTTATGTGAATCTTTAGGTGATTAAGTCTAGCTGTTTTTCATGTTTCCTTTAACTCACGGTGAATTGTTATTTGGTGCATAATTTAGTTTTGGATTGTAAACTCCTCTTTGGTGAGATTCATTGAAAAGATTTCCTGCCCCAGATAAGAGCAATCCCTCCAGAAAAATTCGGCCTTATTTTCACAATAAATTTCAGTCAGGTCAGTTCAGTCGACTGAATGTCACGGACGTAGTCACCATCTGCATTGGTTTTAGATCCCAAGAAAACAAAGTCTGTCACTGTCTCCATTGCTTCACCATCTATTTGCCATGAAGTGACGGGACTGGATGCCATGATCTTAGCTTTCTGAATGTTGAGTTTTAAGTCAGCTTTTCACTCTCCTCTTTCACTTTCATCAAGAGGCTCTTCAGTTCCTCTTTGCTTTCTGCCATAAGGATGGTGCCATCGGCATATCTGAGGTTATTGATATTTCTCCCAGCAATCTTGATTCCAGCTTGTGCTTCATCCAGCCTGGCATTTTGCATGATGTATACTGCCTATAAGTTAAATAAGCAGGGTGACAACATACAGTCTTGACATACTCCTTTCCCAATTTGGAACCAGTCCATTGTTCCATGTTTGGTTCTAACTGTTGCTTGATCTGCATACAGATTTCTAAGGAGGCAGGTCAGGTGGTCTGGTATTCCCATCTCTTTAGGAATTTTCCACAGTTTGTTGGAAATTTCTAGGCAGGAATACTTGAGCAGTTGCCATTTTCTATTCCAAGGGATCATCCTGACCCAGGGATCAAATTAAAACCTATATAAAATATATATCAATGGCCTCTGGCAAAATTGTTACATGAAAATTAGAAATAAACAGCAACACATGCTTTTTAGCATCAAAAGATTTGCTAAGATCATCAACTGTGATCATTTGGAAATCTAACAAGTTACTTAACAAACTTATGGCTTTGTACAATTGCTGATAAGATAGATGTTAATAACTTTTATTGATTGCTTTTGGGCTTTCCTGATAGCTCAGTTGGTAAAGAATCCACCTGCAATGCAGGAGATTCTGGTTTGATTCCTGGGTCAGGAAGATCCACTGGAAAAAGGATAGACTACCCACTCCAGTTTTATGATTTTTCACCAAAACTTAGGAAGATCAATTTTAAGATATTCATTATGTGGGATATCTACTTCTGCTTTATTGACTACACCAAAGCTTTTAACTGTTTGGATCACAACAAACTGTGGAAAATTCCTAAAGATATGGGAATACCATACCACCTTACCTGCCTCCTGAGAAATATGTATGCAGGTTAAGAAGCAACAGTTAGAACTGAACATGGAACAAAAGACTGGTTCTAAATCAGGAAATGAACACATCAAGGCTGTATACTGTCACCCTGCTTATTTAACTTATATGCAGAGTACATCATGCTAGATGCTGGGCTGGATGAAGCACAAGCTGGAATCAAGATTGCTGAGAGAAATATCAATAACCTCAGATGTACAGAAGACACCACCCTTATGGAAGAAAGCAAAGAAGAACTAAAGAGACTCTTGATGAAAGTGAAACAGGAGAGTGGAAAAGTTGGCTTAAAGCTCAACATTCAGAAAACTAAGATCATGGCATCTGGTCCCATCACTTCATGGCAATTACATGGGGAAACAAAGAAAACAGTGAGAGATTTATTTTGAGGGGCTACAAATTCACTGCAGATGGTGACTGCAGCCATGGAATTAAAAGACACTTGCTCCTTGGAAGAAAAGCGATGACCAACCTAGACAGCATATTAAAAAGCAGAGACAATACTTTGCCAACAATGGTCTGACTAGTCAAAGCTACAGTTTTTCCAGTAGTCATGTATGGATGTGAGAGTTGAACTATAAAGTAAGCTGAGCACTGAAGAACTGATGTTTTTGAACTGTGGTGCTGGAGAAGACTGTTGAGAGTCCCTTGGACAGCAAGGAGATCCAACCAGTCCATCCTAAAGGAAATCAGTCCTGAATATTCTTTGGAAGGACTGGTGCTGAAGCTGAAACTCCAATATTTTGGCCATCTGATGCGAAAAGCTGACTCATTAGAAAAGACCCTGATACTAGGAAAGATTGAGGGCAGCAGGAGAAGGGGACAACACAGGATGAGATGGTTGGATGGCAACACTGACTCAATGGACATGAGTTTGAGCAAGGTCTGGGAGTTGGTGATGGACAGGGAAGCCTGGCATGCTACAGTCCATGGGGCCACAAAGAGTCAGACACGACTGAGTGACTGAACTGAATTGATGCCAATAAACCTTCAAAACTGACTTTTATTCCCTCTTTGAACCTCCTTTGATATAGACAGAACCTCACTGTTGACTCGTAACTACAGGTGAATTTATTTTTAGCTATTCTTTGAGAAATCTAACTTTTCTGGTGCCTGAATGTCAGTTACTCTTATTTATATTCCCAGTATTTTATTCTCTTCTCTCTACTTGGCCATTCAACTGATATATTAAATCACAAAGATAAGAAATTCATTGGTAGCTTAGAGTTAGCTTTTTTTACTGTCTGGGATTTTGCCTCATTTTGGTTTTTGTTGTTTTTTTTCCCCCCTTTTGTACATAATTGGAAGTTTATATATTTAAGGGAAGCCCTTTATCTTGTAACCTTTATTTTTAATGTTCTTCTGTAATGGGTGGAAGTTTAGATTATATATAGTCTGCCATATTGCCAGAATCGGAAGTCAATACTCATTTTAGAGTGTCACCATAAGCTGATGTCAAAAGTGAACATAGATAGTAATGTAAAATAAAATTATAGGCTAATATCACTAATGACTATAAAAGCAAAAGTCCTAAATAAAATTTAATAAAGAGATGTCAGCAATGTATCAAAAGATTATATATCATAACTAGATAGGGTTTATTTCAATAATGCAAGAATTGATCAATATTGAAAAGCTGTCCAAATTATTACTGTGTTAATAGTAAAAGATATAAAAGCCATCTTATCTCAATGGACAATGAAAATTATTTATTGAGACAGCATACAATTCTGAAGAAAGGAAAAAGGTCTAGGATACTAGGTTTAATAGAAACCTTTCTTCACAGTTTTCAGGAATCTTCATCACCTCATACTTAACCATAAAACTATTAAACAATTGCATTCTTTCTTCATGAATATTTGTTGTTGTTTTTCAGCTACTAAGTTGTGTCTGACTCTTTGCCACCTATGGACTGTAGCCCACCAGGCTCCGCTGTTCATGGGGTTTTTCCCACCAAGAATACTGGAGTGGTTGTCTTTCCCTTCTTCAAGGGGTCTTCCTGGACCAGGGGTTGAAACTGCATCTCCTGCATTGGCAGGCGAATTTTCTACTGCTGAGCCATTCGGCAAGACCCTCATCATGCATATAGTAAATATTGATTAATCATCTACTACATGGCATTCTTCTAGTATATATTCAGTACAGCAGAATATAAAACAGTCCTAGACATTGAAGTTAAATAGCGAATAGAAATGTTTTTAAAGTAACAATGCTACCATAATTTGTTAATGATGATCTTAAAGAATCAATTGGTTAAATATGATTAAAGGAGTTAGTTCAGCAAGGTGACCTGAATTGGTTTAATATTCAAAGGTTACAGTTTCCTTTAAAACATCAGTACCAATTAGGAAAGGTAACCAAAATAATAATATCTTTAAAATGTCTAGTTGTTGTTTAGTTGCTAAGTTGTGTCAGACTCTTTTGCAACTCCATGGACTGCAGCCTGTCAGACTCCTCTGTCCATGGGATTTCCCAGGTAAAAAAATTGGAGTGGGTTGTCACTTCCTTTGCTAGAGGATCTTCCTGACCCAGGGATCAAACCCCATCTGCTGCATTGGCAGGCAGATTCGTTACTACAGAGCCACTTGGGAAGCCCAAAAATGCTCTCAATCTTTTTGAAGAAACTTATAATAGTTTAAGAAGGAACAGTAAAATATATAACAAAATATAAAACAATGATACCCAAGTGTATTAGAGCACATGCAAATAAGTAAGTTAATAATAACACAATAAAAATAAAAATTATGAGCTGACAATGAAGAACAGGAAATACAAAAGGTCAGTAAACATGTGAAAATAAATATTCCATATAAAATAATATCAAGTTAGTGTGAATTAAGATAACAATGACATGCTCTTTTTCAATCATCAGATTAGAAACAAATCAAAAAGTTAAGAATATTAAGATCTGGAGGAGGAGCCAAGATGGCGGAGGAGTAGGACGGGGAGAACACTTTCTCCCCCACCAATTCATCAAAAGAGCATTTAAACGTCGAGTAAATTCCACAAAACAACTTCTGAATGCCGGCAGAGGACATCAGGCACCCAGAAAAGCAGCCCAACTCTTCGAAAGGAGCTGCCTGAGAAGGTGCGCCACTTTTACACCCAGATAACCGAGTGGCGGGGAGGCGATAAGTCGCAGCATTGGCGCCCGCCAAACACCTCATCACCTGAGCTGCTCGGATCTGGGAAGAACACAAAACGCAGGCCCAACCGAGTCTGCGCCTCTGAGGACTACCCGAGTACCTGAACCTGAGTGGCTTGGACCTCGGAGGTCAGCCCAGGGCCGGCCTCTGATTGTTCCCGGCGGAACAACCTAGAGCCCGAGCAGTGTGGGCAGGGAGGCTACACGCGCCGTGAGCGGGGGCAGACCCAGTGTGGCCGAGGCACTGCGAGCGCATGCCAGTGTTGTCTGTTTGCAGCATCCCTCCCTCCCTCCCCACAGCGCGGCTGAACAAGTGAGCCTAAATTAAAAAAAAAAAAATAGTGTCCTCCACCGTCCCCTTTGTGTCAGGGCGGGAACCGGACACTGAAGAGACCAGCAAACAGAAGAAGCTATAACAGAGGGAAACGCCTTGGAAGCTACAGGCCATAGATTAAAACCCTGTGGTTACTACGGATTACATAGGAAGGGGCCTATAGATCTTGAGAAATATAAGTCGGACTAAGGAACTGCCAAAAATGAACTGAACCCACAATACTCACAACAAAACCAGAGAAAGACCTAGATATATTTTTACTATTTTTATGATCAATCTTTCTTTTTTTTTTAATTAAAAAAAATTTTTTTAAGTCCTCTATTGTCCTTTAATTTTCACTTTTATAACTATTACTTTGCAAAAAAAAAAAAAAAAGACCTTATTTTTTTTTTCTTCTTCAGCAAACTTCATATATATATAATTTTTTGACCATTTTTTTTTCTTCTTTTTCTTCTTTTCTTTAACATTGTATTTTTGAAATTCCAAACTCTACTCTAGATTTTTAATTTTAGCCTTTTGGTATATGTTATCAATTTTGTACCTATAGTTTTTTTCATAATTTCTGTGACTTTTTTTTTCTCTGTTTCTTTCTCTTCTTCTTTTATATAACATCGTATATCTGCAATTCCAAACTCTACTCAAGATTTTTAATTTATGCTTTTTGGTATTTGATATCAATTTTGTACCTGTATTTTCTTTCTAATTTTTGCGACATTGTTTTTGTTGGTTTGTTTGTTTTCTCTCTTTATTTTTCTTCTTCTTTTTTTCTTTCTTTTTTTTTTTTTAACGTTGTATTTTTGAAATTCCAAACTCTACTCTAGATTTTTAATTTTTGCTTTTTGGTATTAGTTATCAATTTTGTACCTGTAGTTTCTTTATAATTTTCACGACCTTGTTTGTTTTTCTTTGTTCGTTTTTTCTCTCTTTCTTTTCCTTCTTCTTTTCATTAACATCGCATTTTTGAAATTCCAAACTCTACTCTAGATTTCTAATTTTTGCTTTTATGTATTTGTTACCAGTTTTGTACCTTTAAGAACCCAATCTTCAGGACCCATTTTTCACTAGGGTACGAGATTACTGGCTTGACTGCTCTCTTTCCCTTTGGACTCTCCATTTTCTCCACCAGGTCACCTGTATCTCCTCCCTAACCCCTCTCTACTCTACCCAACTCTGTGAATTTCTGTGTGTTCCAGACGGTGGAGAACACTTAAGGAACTGATTACTGGCTGGATCTGTCTTCCTCCTTTTCATTTCCCCCTTTTATCCTTCTGGCCACCTCTGTCTCCTGCCTCCTTCTTCTCTTCTCTGTATAACTCCGTGAACATCTCTGAGCGGTCCAGTTGTGGAGTGCACATAAGGAAGTGACTACTGGCTAGCCCACTCTCTCCACTATTGATTCCACCTCATCTCATTTGGGTCACCTCTAACTCCCTCCTCCCTCTTCTCTTCTCCATGTAACGCTGTGAACCTCTCTGAGTGACCCTCACAGTAGAGAAACTTTTCATCTTTAACGTAGATGTTTCATCAGTGGTGCTGTATAGAAGGAGAAGTTTTGAAACTACTGTAAAATTAAGACCGATAACTGGAAGTAGGAGGCTTAAGTCCAAACCCTGACTCCAGGGAACTCCTGACTCCAAGGAACATTAATTGACAGGAGCTCATCAAACGCCTCCATACCGACACTGAAACCAAGCACCACACAAGGGCCAACAAGTTCCAGGGAAAGACATAACAAGCAAATTCTCCAGCAACAAAGGAACACAGCCCTGAGCTTCAAGATACAGGCTGCCCAAAGTCACCCCAAAACCATAGACATCTCATAACTCATTACTGGACATTTCATTACACTCCAGAGAGAAGAAATACAGCTCCATCCACCAGAACATCGACACAAGCTTCCCTAACCAGGAAACCTTGACAAGCCACCTGTACAAACCCACACACAGTGAGGAAACGCCACAATAAAGAGAACTCCACAAACTGCCAGAATACAGAAAGGACACCCCAAACTCAGCAATTTAAACAAGATGAAGAGACAGAGGAATACCCAGCAGATAAAGGAACAGGATAAATGCCCACCAAACCTAACAAAAGAGGAAGAGATAGGGAATCTACCTGATAAAGAATTCCGAATAATGATAGTGAAATTGATCCAAAATCTTGAAATTAAAATGGAATCACAGATAAATAGCCTGGAGGCAAGGATTGAGAAGATGCAAGAAAGGTTTAACAAGGACTTAGAAGAAATAAAAAAGAGTCAATATATAATGAATAATGCAATAAGTGAAATTAAAAACACTCTGGAGGCAATAAATAGTAGAATAACAGAGGCAGAAGATAGGATTAGTGAATTAGAAGATAGAATGGTAGAAATAAATGAATCAGAGAGGATAAAAGAAAAACGAATTAAAAGAAATGAGGACAATCTCAGAGACCTCCAGGACAATATTAAACGCTACAACATTCGAATCATAGGGGTCCCAGAAGAAGAAGACAAAAAGAAAGACCATGAGAAAATACTTGAGGAGATAATAGTTGAAAACTTCCCTAAAATGGGGAAGGAAATAATCACCCAAGTCCAAGAAACCCAGAGAGTCCCAAACAGGATAAACCCAAGGCGAAACACCCCAAGACACATATTAATCAAATTAACAAAGATCAAACACAAAGAACAAATATTAAAAGCAGCAAGGGAAAAACAACAAATAACACACAAGGGAATACCCATAAGGATAACAGCTGATCTTTCAATAGAAACTCTTCAAGCCAGGAGGGAATGGCAAGACATACTTAAAATGATGAAAGAAAATAACCTACAGCCCAGATTATTGTACCCAGCAAGGATCTCATTCAAGTATGAAGGAGAAATCAAAAGCTTTTCAGACAAGCAAAAGCTGAGAGAATTCAGCACCACCAAACCAGCTCTCCAACAAATACTAAAGGATATTCTCTAGACAGGAAACACAAAAATGGTGTATAAATTCGAACCCAAAACAATAAAGTAAATGGCAATGGGGTCATACTTATCAGTAATTACCTTAAACGTAAATGGGTTGAATGCCCCAACCAAAAGACAAAGACTGGCTGAATGGATACAAAAACAAGACCCCTGCATATGTTGTCTACAAGAGACCCACCTCAAAACAGGGGACACATACAGACTGAAAGTGAAGGGCTGGAAAAAGATTTTCCATGCAAATAGGGACCAAAAGAAAGCAGGAGTAGCAATACTCATATCAGATAAAATAGACTTTAAAACAAAGACTGTGAAAAGAGACAAAGATGGTCACTACATAATGATCAAAGGATCAATCCAAGAAGAAGATATAACAATTATAAATATATATGCACCCAACACGGGAGCACCGCAGTATGTAAGACAAATGCTAACAAGTATGAAAGAAGAAATTAACAATAATACAATAATAATGGGAGACTTTAATACCCCACTCACACCTATGGATAGATCAACTAAACAGAAAATTAACAAGGAAACACAAACTTTAAACGATACAATAGACCAGTTAGACCTAATTGATATCTATAGGACATTTCATCCCAAAACAATGAATTTCACCTTCTTCTCAAGCGCACATGGAACCTTCTCCAGGATAGATCACATCCTGGGCCATAAAGCTAGCCTTGGTAAATTCAAAAAAATAGAAATCATTCCAAGCATTTTTTCTGACCACAAGGCAGTAAGATTAGATCTCAATTACAGGAGAAAAACTATTAAAAAATCCAACATATGGAGGCTGAACAACACACTGCTGAATAACCAAAAAATCACAGAAGAAATCAAAAAAGAAATCAAAATTTGCATAGAAATTTATGAAAATGAAAACACAACAACCCAAAACCTGTGGGACACGGTAAAAGCAGTCCTAAGGGGAAAGTTCATAGCAATACAGGCACACCTCAAGAAACAAGAAAAAAGTCAAATAAATAACCTAACTCTACACCTAAAGCAACTAGAAAAGGAAGAAATGAAGAACCCCAGGGTTAGTAGAAGGAAAGAAATCTTAAAACTTAGAGCAGAAATAAATGCAAAAGAAACAAAAGAGACCATAGCAAAAATCAACAAAACCAAAAGCTGGTTCTTTGAAAGGATAAATAAAATTGACAAACCATTAGCCAGACTCATCAAGAAACAAAGGGAGAAAAATCAAATCAATAAAATTAGAAATGAAAATGGAGAGATCACAACAGACAACACAGAAATACAAAGGATCATAAGAGACTACTATCAACAATTATATGCCAATAAAATGGACAACGAGGAAGAAATGGACAAATTCTTAGAAAAGTACAACTTTCCAAAACTCGACCAGGAAGAAATAGAAAATATTAACAGACCCATTACCAGCACGGAAATTGAAACTGTAATAAAAAATCTTCTGGCAAACAAAAGCCCAGGTCCAGACGGCTTCACAGCTGAATTCTACCAAAAATTTAGAGAAGAGCTAACACCTATCCTGCTCAAACTCTTCCAGAAAATTGCAGAGGATGGTAAACTTCCAAACTCATTCTATGAGGCCACCATCACCCTAATACCAAAACCTGACAAAGATCCCACAAAAAAAGAAAACTATAGGCCAATATCACTGATGAACATAGATGCAAAAATCCTTAACAAAATTCTAGCAATCAGAATCCAACAACACATTAAAAAGATCATACACCATGACCAAGTGGGCTTTATCCCAGGGATGCAAGGATTCTTCAATATCCGCAAATCAATCAATGTAATACACCACATTAACAAATTGAAAAATAAAAACCATATGATTATCTCAATAGATGCAGAGAAAGCCTTTGACAAAATTCAACATCCATTTATGATAAAAACTCTCCAGAAAGCAGGAATAGAAGGAACATACCTCAACATAATAAAAGCTATATATGACAAACCCACAGCAAACATTATCCTCAATGGTGAAAAATTGAAAGCATTTCCTCTAAAGTCAGGAACAAGACAAGGGTGCCCACTTTCACCATTACTATTCAACATAGTTTTGGAAGTTTTGGCCACAGCAATCAGAACAGAAAAAGAAATAAAAGAAATAAAAAAAAAAAAAGAAAACAGAACAAAAAAAGAAAAAAAAATCCAAATTGGAAAAGAAGAAGTAAAGCTCTCACTGTTTGCAGATGACATGATCCTCTACATAGAAAACCCTAAAGACTCCACCAGAAAATTACTAGAACTAATCAATGACTATAGTAAAGTTGCAGGATATAAAATCAACACCCAGAAATCCCTTGCATTCCTATACACTAATAATGAGAAAACAGAAAGAGAAATTAAGGAAACAATTCCATTCACCATTGCAATGGAAAGAATAAAATACTTAGGAATATATCTACCTAAAGAATCTAAAGACCTATATATAGAAAACTATAAAACACTGGTGAAAGAAATCAAAGAGGACACTAACAGATGGAGAAATATACCATGTTCATGGATTGGAAGAATCAATATAGTGAAAATGAGTATACTACCCAAAGCAATCTATAGATTCAGTGCAATCCCTATCAAGCTACCAACAGCATTCTTCACAGAGCTAGAACAAATAATTTCACAATTTGTATGGAAATACAAAAAACCTCGAATAGCCAAAGCGATCTTGAGAAAGAAGAATGGAACTGGAGGAATCAACCTACCTGACTTCAGGCTCTACTACAAAGCCACAGTTATCAAGACAGTATGGTACTGGCACAAAGACAGAAATATAGATCTATGGAACAAAATAGAAAGCCCAGAGATAAATCCATGCACATATGGACACCTTATCTTTGACAAAGGAGGCAAGAATATACAATGGATTAAAGACAATCTCTTTAACAAGTGGTGCTGGGAACTCTGGTCAACCACTTGTAAAAGAATGAAACTAGAACACTTTCTAACACCATACACAAAAATAAACTCAAAATGGATTAAAGATCTAAACGTAAGACCAGAAACTATAAAACTCCTAGAGGAGAACATAGGCAAAACACTCTCTGACATACATCACAGCAGGATCCTCTATGACCCACCTCCCAGAATATTGGAAATAAAAGCAAAAATAAACAAACGGGACCTAATTAACCTTAAAAGCTTCTGCACATCAAAGGAAACTATTAGCAAGGTGAAAAGACAGCCTTCAGAATGGGAGAAGATAATAGCAAGTGAAGCAACTGACAAACAACTAATTTCCAGAATATACAAGCAACTCCTACAGCTCAACTCCAGAAAAATAAATGACCCAATCAAAAAATGGGCCAAAGAACTAAATAGACATTTCTCCAAAGAAGACATACAGATGGCTAACAAACACATGGAAAGATGCTCAACATCACTCATTATCAGAGAAATGCAAATCAAAACCACTATGAGGTACCATTTCACACCAGTCAGAATGGCTGCGATCCAAAAGTCTACAAGTAATAAATGCTGGAGAGGGTGTGGAGAAAAGGGAACCCTCTTACACTGTTGGTGGGAATGCAAACTAGTACAGCCACTATGGAGAACAGTGTGGAGATTCCTTAAAAAACTGGAAATAGACCTGCCTTATGATCCAGCAATCCCACTGCTGGGCATACACACTGAGGAAACCAGAAGGGAAAGAGACACGAGTACCCCAATGTTCATCGCAGCACTGTTTATAATAGCCAGGACATGGAAGCAACCTAGATGTCCATCAGCAGATGAATGGATAAGAAAGTGGTGGTACATATACACAATGGAGTATTACTCAGCCATTAAAAAGACTACATTTGAATCAGTTCTAATGAGGTGGATGAAACTGGAGCCTATTATACAGAGTGAAGTAAGCCAGAAAGAAAAACACCAATACAGTACACTAACGCATATATATGGAATTTAGAAAGATGGTAACAATAACCCTGTGTACGAGACAGCAAAAGAGACACTGATGTATAGAACAGTCTTATGGACTCTGTGGGAGAGGGAGAGGGTGGGAAGATTTGGGAGAATGGCATTGAAACATGTAAAGTATCATGTATGAAATGAGTTGCCAGTCCAGGTTCGATGCACGATACTGGATGCTTGGGGCTGGTGCATTGGGACGACCCAGAGGGATGGAATGGGGAGGGAGGAGGGAGGAGGGTTCAGGATGGGGAACACATGTATACCTGTGGCGGATTCATTTTGATATTTGGCAAAACTAATACAATTATGTAAAGTTTAAAAATAAAATAAAAAATTAAAAAACTTTGCAAAAAAAAAAAGAATTACTCAAAACATTAAAAAAAAAAAAAAGAATATTAAGATCTGATGTCAGTATGAGGAAGCATCATTTCTCTTTGGTCAACGGCTAGTAAAGTGTTGTATTGGAGTTGGTGTTGAGCTACCTTAGGGCCATAAGAAGGAGCATATTGAAACTAAGGTATATGCATATATAGGCACATTCTGTGCTGTGGGGTTAGTTGCTCAGCTGTGTCCAACTCTTTGCGACCCCATAGACTGTAGCCCGCCAGACTCTTCTGCCCATGGGGATTTTACAGGCAAGGATACTGAAGTGGATTGTCATACCCTCCTCCAGGCGATCTTCCCAACCCAGGGCTTGAATTCAGGTCTCCCTCATTGCAGGCAGATTCTTTACCATCTGAGCCACCAGAGAAGCCCAAAAAGACTGGAGTGGGTAGCCTAACCCTTCTCCAGGGGAACTTCCCGACCCAGGAATCAGACCTGGCTTTCTTGCTTTGCAGGCGGGTACTTTAGAGCTGAGCTACCCACATCAGTTGAAATTGGTGACGTTGTGCCATGTGCAGAGATTAGGAAAATGCTTCACTATGTATTCTTAAATGAAGAAAGAAATATGCAGGTCACAATGTGACCACTGATACTACTTATGTGAAATTCTCATACATGTGCACACTTACACACATACTGATAAATTTCTGTTAGATGCCATATCACAAGTCAGAAAATTCATAAGAAAATGTCTAGAAAGATAAATGCCACACATAATAGTGATCAACCTGGGGGCAGAGGTAGGCTGTTTACAGAGGGCTCCAGAAGGAGAAACACATTTCTTTCTAGCAAATTGTATTACTTATTTACTCCAGTTATTTTTCTTGCTCATGCATCATTCTCATGCCTAACCCATTCTCATAAGTAATATTTCTTATAAAAGCAATAGCTTTCTATTGGTGCATGTGCAAATAAAACTTTTCTGAAATCTTTACAGAACTTAAAAAAAAAATTTCTCCACCTGAATTGTATGCTCTCTCAAGGAGAAATATTCACTAGTTCATATCTATTAACGCTTCCTTCCTTTCTTTGTTTCTTCCTGTCTTCCTGCCAGTTTTCTTAGTATGCAGTCTGCATCAGGTACAGTGCCAAATGCTAGTAATAAGTAGATAATATTGCTTTTCTGCTGTCTCAAGTCACTCTCCATCTTTCATATACATGCTATATAGGTTAATTAAACAAGGAGAGGTAGCTGGTGTAAACAGAAGGAAAAGCTCTACAGAAATCCTCAGCAGGTATCTTCTCACATTTCAAGGACCAGAACTTGGCCACTTGGTAAACACTAGCTGTAAGGGACTAAAAAAAATGTAATTTTAAACTTTCCAACTTGTCGAGTGAAGGAAGCAAAAGGAAGGTAGACATGTATGAGTGCTACAAGGCTTTGCAAGCCATGGACATGCAAAGAATAATTATGATATAATTTTTTTGCAGCTATTAACAAAAAACTTCAGGAGCCCACTTTGAGGACTTAAACAGTAATGTTGACCAGAGCATGGAGGTACTATCATAGCAGTATAATGATTGAAATCTTCATCATTATTATCATCTTTATCACCAACAGTCAATGCCTGGGACGGACAGTGATTGGAGTCATAAAAGCAGACAGTCAGCATGTGTTGAATGAACAAAGGAATGCAACATAAATATTCTTATCATCACAGCTGCCAATTATTTAGTGCTTTCTTTAAGTTGTAATATGTAATATGTTATTTCATCCAGGCTATTTAGTTTAACAATAATCTTTTTCACTGAAGAAACTAAGATTTAGAGATGTTCATATAACTTACTAAAGATCAAATAGCTATAAGTTGGCAAGCCAAAACTCAAATCCAGGTGTTTGGGATTTTTCTCTCTACAAGAATTAACTCCAAATTCATAGACATCCATATATGAATGTCATATGTCTATACATTATTAAAATTTTGATGACACATTCACTTCTTGTTGGTGTGGCTCTGAAGAAATCTATTCCTTTAAAAGAAACACAAAAAGGTTGGAGTCTTTGAAAACAGCAGCCCACACAATTTTAGTAAATATAATATTTATAGGACTTTGCAATTAATTTACAAATTTTTTACATCAAAATTCGCCCTGATGATCTTATTCTTGAGAGACAACAATTGTCTCCTTTGTGATGTCTTCCCACACTAAAGGCAATTATTGTTGCTTCTAGCTGTAATAAAAAAATAACCAAAACAGATAGAAGTGTCTTTGTCGAAATTGAGCTGAAACTCCCACTGTGGAAATAATCAGAAAATTAAAAGCTCTGCAATCTTGCAAATAACATTGCAACTTAATATTATTGGAACATAACATTATTATCTCTTTTTATAGGGGAAACAAACATAAATATATTTTCAAATGACACCGTAATATTAGTTTTATTTTATTGAATGGAGGAGGGGTGCAAGAACAATAAGTTTTTAGGATGGAGCAAATGAAACAATGGGGATTTATGAAAACATGATCCACAGCACAAGGACACGACGCAAGTTGCACTCGCAGGCGGAATCTTACAGATACAACGGTGAGCGAGAGCAGCTCCCCCTCGGTGACCTTCTGGGGCGGCCCCATCCTCCATTCTCAATGGTGGGGATAGAACACAGGCTCTGCCGCCAGTTAGGCACGAAGTCAGTCCGGGTTAAGTGAGTTTTTAATTAATGTTGAAAGAGATCAA
This sequence comes from Bubalus kerabau, assembly GCF_029407905.1. NCBI lineage: Eukaryota > Metazoa > Chordata > Mammalia > Artiodactyla > Bovidae > Bubalus > Bubalus kerabau. The sequence continues at coordinate 63,983,246 of NC_073642.1, read as the reverse complement.
AGGCAAGTCCTCCCTCCATCCATCTCCCTCCATCCCTCCCTTCCTTCCTTCCTTCCTTCCTTCCTTCCCTCCTTCCTGTTTTCTTTCCTTCCTCTCTTCTTTTATGTTAGTTCAAGCTATGAGGAGGTACAATGCAGGATAGTTCATCTCTACAAATAAAATGCATCATTTGAAGTCAGATAATCAATTAAACATGCATTCAATGAGGACTCATCCTGTAGAAGATATCTAAAGTATTCTAATGCACCCTCAAGATAAGACATCAAGACATAACTTACTGTCCCACATCTTAAAAAAAAAAAAGAAAGAAAAAATGTCCAGGGACTTCCCTGGAGGTCCAGTGGTTAAGACTTTGCCTTTCAATGCAGAGGTGCGGGGTTGATCCCTGGTCAGGGAGTTAAGATCCCACATGCCTTGCAGCCAAAAAACAAAAACATAAAACAGAAGAGATATTGTAACAAATTCAATAAGGACTTTACAAATGAGCCACATTAAAAAAAAAACAAAACAAAACAAAAAAAAAAACCTCTCTTTTAAAAATTATTTTTGGCTGAGCTAAGTCTTTGTTGCTGTACACAGGCTTTCTCTGCTTGTGGCAAGCAGGGCTGACACCCTAGTTACAATGCTTCTCATTGCCGTGACTTCTCTTTTTGCAGAGCATGGGCTCTAGAACATGTGGGCTCAGTAGCTGTGGCACATGGGCTTAGTTGCCCCTTGGCACGTGGGATCTTCCTGGACCAGGAATCAAACTTGTGTCCCCCTGCATTGGCAGGTGGATTCTTAAACACTGGACCACCAGGGAAGTACTTTCCTCCCCAAAAAAACTTTAAAAAAAAAAAGCAAGTTCAGTGGTTCCTGACCTTTGTCAGGGAGCTGACAAATGAGACTGATCTGGGGGATACTGAAATGAGGCAGTCTTGGAAATGCTTCACAGGATGTGTGCTCTAAATACAAATGAACTGTAAGTCATGTCACCACTTGAAGAAGTGTTGAAGACAGTCTAAGGGACTACTTGGGAAGAGGTGGGGGAGAGCATTGACGAGTTCAGTTTTAGACAAGTTGCATAGATGTCAAGAACACTCCACTGAGAAGTTCAAGGGTTGATACTGCAGTGAATGTAAAGCACGGATTGACCAACTATCATTTTCTTGAATAGCATGGAGTGAATGTGAAATGTTTTTCTTAGAATATCTCCATGCTTCTTGAAGTTATTGTGATTGCTCTTCTGTCCTGTGGGTGAGTAATCAGAGATAAGCTTCCCTGGTGGCTCAGTGGTAAAGAATCCACCTGCCAATGCAGGAGACAAGGAGTTGATCCCTGGGTCAGGAAGATCCCCTACCAACCCACTCCAGTATTCTTGCCTGGAAAATTCCATGGACAGAGGAGCCAGGTGGGCTATAGTCCATGGGGTAGCAAAAGAGTTTGACATGACTCAGTGACTAAACAACAATAACAGCAATCAGAGATAAGAGAATAGAATTCAGCTTGTCTGGATGCTTGGCAACAATTGGGCAATTTTTCACTTTTTTTTTTTTTTTCCTCAAGAAGCTCAGAATTAAACCTACTCTCTGACCACCTCCTTGGGAGAACTAACTGGAGCAATGTCTGGGCACTGTTTTGGGCACAACAGCCATACTTTAGTAGGGCAATAAAATGGAAAAGCCATAGGGATTGGATTTGAGTTTGACTCCCAGATCTACAATGTACTAGCTCTAAGGTACCATGAAATTATCTTAATATTTTTACTCCTTGGTCTCCTCATCTGTAAAATGGAAACAAATTTGCGGTCAGGTGAATGTGAAATAATAGATAGTATCAGGCCCAGAACCTACTTCAGATTCTAAGTCATCTTAGAATTCTAAGTGATCTTAAATTCACTATAATTTTGGGTCAGAGTTCAGTCATCAATTGATGCTTTCTTCCCCTTTGTCACAATCTTTTGTCCATATTTCTCTCTCTCTCTCTCGAAACCTGTAATCAAATATTCTTGCATCCTTCAGCTGAATTTTCCCGAATACCACCCTACTCTGAGCATAATGTCAAATATGATCTAGCCAATTCACAGCAAGGTCAAGATAAGTGTCAGTCCATCAATGGCTTGATTTCTGGGTTTTCTAGCCTCTGGAACAGGAGCAAAAGGGATTTACCAAGTGTAGATTGCCTTCTCCTTCCTAGAGCCTTGCATGGCATGAGGACCATGCAGTGATACAGCCCTGGGGCTGCCTTTTAATTTTCTTTTCTGGCTTGGGCTCTGTTCAAAGATGAAATGAATAGGCTGGAGATGGAAGTTGTACAAAGTCGCAGAACCTTCTTGTGTAAAGAGCCTTTTTATGATCAGATAAGTGCCATGATATATAGATATGAATATATATGTGAAAGTTGTGTCCAACTTTTTGCTACCCCATGAACTATAGCACACCACACTCCCCTGTCTGTGGAATTCTCCAGGCAAGAATACTGGAGTGGTTAGCCATTCCCTTCTTCAGAGGATCTTCCTGACCAACTCTTTGTGACCCAATGGACTGTAGGCTACCAGGCTTCTTGGTCCATGGGGATTCTCCAGGCAAGAATACTAGAGTGGATTGCCATGCCTTCCTCCAGGGGGTCTTCCCAATCCAGGGGTTGGATCAAGCCAGGTCTCCTGCATTGCAAGCAAATTCTTTGCCATCTTAGCCACCAGGGAAGCTCAGATATATAAAATAAATATGTATTATATATATATATATATATATATATATATATATATATTTCACTGTGAAAAAAGCTCAGATCTAAATCACTTTCAAACTCTTCAGATCTGACTTCTTACATAGTGAAAAAGTTACTTCTCTTTTATTCCATATGCTTAGTATTTAAACCATAAGTTGAAGACATGCTTAGCTTTTGGATCACACAATCAAGGCATCTTTCTTCAATTTAATTCAACCCAGTGCATTACAAATGAATGATCACTTGTTGGGCACCTAACGTACCTGTGGGGCACACAGGGCCCTGGGTGCACAGAGGTAACTGAGTGTGTTATCAGCTGCATCTTCCAAATGCGCCCTGACCTTGTCCACTTCTCTCATCTCCTCCACTGTTTCCTGCTCAGCCCCATCATTGCCTGGCTAATGGATACGGCTATTCAGATGGTCTTCCTGCATTGGATGATCCTGGCCAGATTGTATTCCCCCAAACAAATCATCTTTTTTAAAAATAACTCAGACTACCACATTCTCCTCTTCTTTAAAACAACCAGGGGCTTCTACTGCATTTAGAATAACAAACTATAATAGGGTCTTTGTCTTTTCTCTCTGCTTTTCCTCTACTCCCACTTCTTTGAGCCCTGTTAAATCAGGTCCCCAATTGCCCACCAGTATTCATCCTCCAGCCCCTTCTCATCCCTCATGTATTTAGTGACTTGGGGCCTCTCCATCAGCTGTTTTCTTTGCTAAGATATCTTCAGACTCCTCTTCCCACTCCTGGCTCCTTTCTCTCATGTCATGCAAACTGTCTTCTCAAAGGGGTCCTGCTCATTTTGTCTAAAGCAACTTTCCTCTGTAGCAGTGACCTCTCTCTAATATTGTTTGTGTCTATTTATTTGTTTATCATTTATCTCCCTACCACCACCACCCCTCCCGATTATAATATAAACTTCATAGAACTGGGGTGTATCATCACCTCTTATGGCACCTACAATAGCTCAACTGATATTTACTAAAAGAAAAGATGAATTAATTTGAGATGTTCACAGGCTAGGAGAGGAGGCAGGTCAGAATCCAAAATACTACAATCTGGGTGATACAAGAGAGGTGCCATGCTCAAGGATGGGGTCCACAATCAGGACCACCAGGGGAGGCTGTGGATAGGCAGTGGGTCCTCACAAAGTGACATTATCTTGCTAAAACATCCCACTGTTTTGTCCTAGGAAATCTAACTTACAGGTGTGCCAATATTCACACTTTTAGGAATAAATTTGCACATGAGAATGATCTACACACAAGCCTTAATGGAATTATATCATCTTGGAGAAATGTTGCTTGGATGGATGGCATTTGGTAGTATGATCCTCCAGCCCACCCATTTCCCCTAATTCATCCTCAGAAAGTTCCTTAGTGAGCTTGGAGTCATATCATAGAGGTTAGCAATCAGCCTACTGTTTTTGTAGAATCACCAGGTCAAAAACTGAAGAACTACGCAGTGGTTTAATGGGTGGAGAATGAAGGGGCTTAGATAAATGGCTCAGAACCAAGTCACATGCAAGGCAAAGCTGGGAGGTGACTCATGAGTGCCTAGTGGAGCTGCAGAATTGCAGACGGACCCTTGACCTCTGCCTCGATTGTAGATACATGTGTACATTTTCTTTGGAACCCATGTGATACCTGGTTTTGTCCTGGTGCCCTGTCTACTGCCCCTCACCTGGATGTGTTCTGTTCTTTGCAAATGAACTACTTCCTGCTTAAACAGTAAGTCAATGAAAATTTAATGGAAAGTTCTGTTCCTGCAATTCGCATAACCCATTTGGAAGAAGAGAAAAGATTCCCTCATACCATGGTTCTCTGGCAGTGCAGAGGGTTAGGGCAGCCTAGTCTCTCAAAATCCGTCCACTGAGTATCAAAGGCCCCTGGTTGCAACCTAAGAAATCCAGACAATGTGCTTCACTGACTAACAGGCCTGGGCTCTGAACAATGGACATTTTGAAGGTTATAGGAAAAGGATGGAATCCTCTCTACTGTTACTCTTTCCTGTTACTCTTTCCTTGACTCAGTCTTTCTTAGTTTAGGCTGGGATCATTTTGTTGGCATCCACTGTTTTATTTTTCTGGGCTCCAAAATCACTGTGGATGGTGACTGCAGCCATGAAATTAAAAGACACTTGCTCCTTGGAAGGAAAGGTATGACCAACCTAGACAGCATATTAAAAAGCAGAGACATTACTTTGCCAACAAAGGTCCATCTAGTCAAGGCTATAGTTTTCCAGTAGTCATGTATGGATGTGAGAGTTGGACTATAAAGAAAGCTGAGTGCCGAAGAATTGATGCTTTTGAACTATGGTGTTGGAGAAGACTCTTGAGAGTCCCTTGAACTGCAAGGAGATCCAATCAGTCTATCCTAAAGGAAATCAGTCTTTGGTGTTCATTGGAGGGACTGATGTTGAAGCTGAAACTCCAGTACTTTGGCCACCTGATGCGGAGAGCTGACTCATTGGAAAAGACCCTGATGCTGGTAAAGATTGAGGGCAGTAGGAGAAGGGGACAACAGAGGATGAGATGGTTGGATGGCATCACCAACACAATGGACATGGGTTTGAGTAGACCCCGGGAGTTGGTGATGGACAGGGAGGCCTGGCGTGCTGTAGTTCATGGGGTTGCAAAGAGCCGGACACGAATGAGTGACTGAACTGAACTGAACTGAATTCCTCCCTGATATTGGCAAAGTCCAAGTTTGCATTTGAAGTTCACTCACCCACAGCTAGTCTGACACTGTCTTCTCTTCCACTTGGCTTTTTCATGCTTGCCCTGGAGCACCTGGGGTCAAACCACCATCAATGTGCTTTCTTGCCTCTTGCTTTCCTCTCTGTCCTCAGCCATAATGCATCCTCATTCTGCAGGGTTTTTTCTTAGCTCCTTGTCTGATCTTACTTATCATCCAAAGACCTAACAAAAAAAATGCTAAATCCTTCACACCCTTAAGCAGAGCTATTAACTTCCTTCTTAGTACTCTCAGAGGACTTGGCAACTCCAAGTTAACTCTTGCTTCTTCCTTCTCTGATGGAGCCTTTTAATATTATATTAAATATTATTGTTATTTAATATAAATATTAAATAATAATATTTATTATTATAATTTAAATTATAATAATTTTCACATAGTGTAAGTTTACTCCGTGAATGTCTATCTATGTACTTGCCTGTGTCCCTGAGATACTGAATATACAAATGGGCAATGCCCAAACCATATTTGACAACAAACTTTGACGCACAACCTCTGCAGGAACCCGCCCAGGAAACCAAACCACAACGTCTGCAGCAATTTGGTCCAGAACTTGGTTAGGACAATTGGTTAGAATTTGGTCAACCATGACCAGTTTTCCTACCTCCTGTCTCTGCCTTCCAAACTCATGACCAACCATAGAAAGCCAAAGATACTTCTCAAACAAATCAAATAAAAACCTATTCCTAGTCAGCTACCTTCGGCATGCCTAGGCCAACGGCCTCCAATCAGGGCACACTTGAAGCCTTCACTTTTAACTCCAACCAAGCTTCTCTTCCCCTGCCATTTGAGGCTCTGGCAAACACAGGGGATGGTATCTGACCCCTCTGTAAGAAGCTCTAAATCAGAAGCCTCTGAATGTTCTCCTTTGGATAGTCTTTATGTACTTCTGCATCCCCAAGACTCTGAACAACAAATATCATTATTCTGATTTTACTTAGGGGGGAACTGAGGCTGAGAAGGGTTACGTGATTTGGACAAGTTATTTTGGCTGAGCTAACAAAGTCAGTGTCTAAATTCATCTCTCTCTGATTCCAAAGTCATTGCTTTTTCTCCTCTGTGGTCATGCCTCCCCACAAGATCTATACCTTACTCATTTTGTATCTCCTGAGTTTTGCACAGGAACTGGCACGTAGCAAGTGCTCATCAAATAGCTGAAGGTTTGGGTTGTTGTTAATGTTCTTAAGGAGTCGCAGTAGTGGCTTGGTGGTAAAGAATCTGCCTGCAATGCAGGGGACCTAGGAGATGTGAGTTTGATACCTAGGTCAGGAAGATCCCTTGAAGAAGGAAATGGCAATCCACCCCAGTACTCTTGCCAGAAAAATTCCACGGGCAGAGAATCCTGGTGGGCTACAGTCCAAGGGGTTACAAAGACTAGAACATGACTCAGAGCATTCACACACTATGTTCTTAAACATGACTCTATCATTTCTAACATGTCTGCACTTCTGGAAGCAAACAATGTTCGTAAGCTCTGGTGAGCATTCCTGTTCTCAAAATAAATGTGAGCTGTTATGTATTGCAAAAAATACCAAGACTCATTTTTTAATATAATGCTTAACATAATAATTCCTGGAAATGGTTCCCCTGTGGTGAAATAATGAAAAGTAAGTGAAAAGAGCTGCAAATTTCACTTCTGAGCAAAAGATTAAAGTAGTCCTCTCCTTGGGTTTGCGTCACATGTTTGAATAATGCAATTGGTTGGTTGGCCTCACATTGTAAATTATAAACCCAGCCACTGTGGATGCGGGTGGGTGCCCCTGGGCTGTGGTGTGTGCAGGTCATGCCATGAGGACAGGGCATTCTTGGGAGAAGCCCATTTTGAAGCATTTGTTTTGCCAGAATCTGAGGGCCCTAATTTATTAATGAGACTATTTATAAGAGAGCTTTCTATTTTATTTATTTATTTGGTTTTACTCCTTTCTATGGAAATTTAGTAGTTATGGGAGAACTTAAAGAGCCTGACATACAAGAAACTTCCTAGAAAGATGGTACTGATGGTCCTGTTTGCAGTAGCAAAGGAGATGTAGATATGAGAACAGACTTTTGGACACAGTGGGGGATGATTTGAGATCGTAGCACCGAAGTGTGTACATTACCATAAGCAAAATATATAGATAGCGGGTATTTGCTCTAGGATGCAGGGAACCCAAATCCAGTGTTCCGTAACAGCTTAGAGGGGTAGGAGGGAGAAGGAGGTGGGAGGGAGGGTCAAGAAGGAGAGGACATATGTACACCTCTAGCTGATTTATGTCAATGTATGGCACAAACCAACACGATACTGTAAACTGATTATCCTCCAGTTAAAAATGAAATAAAATTTTTAAAAAGAGGAGAAATTTCCATCATGGAAAACATGCACTTAGGTGGCAGTTCTCTTACAAATTTGCAAAGGTGGCTTATGCAATAATTATATAAAATATTTTCAAGAAGTGGATTTTTTTTTTGCAGCAACCACAGAGTGGGAATTGGAGCATTCTGGGTTCCATGTGGACTCACTGCTTTGAGTAGGACAGCTTTGTCACTTTTTAGAAGCCTCATTTTTTTTAACTTGTGAAGTAGGTAGAAGGGATGGCAGCCCTACTCTGAGGATCAAATGAGATCATGAGAGATATGAAAGCACTTCACAATGTGGAAAGGACATCCAGCTGTCATCGTCAATATAAAGCAAACTATTCTTACTAAGTATCGAATGATAGCGTATTGCTTGTTTTTTTGCCTTTGAACAAAATGAAATATCTGTCTTAGATGAGTGAAACTTGTCACTATCAGTTGCATAAAATACAGAATCTCCGGTTAGCATCAGGAATCATGGACTTGTTAGCATTTGTCAGGATTGAAAAGATAAGATCATTTATTTCACCCTCTTTGTTCTGAAGCTCAGTGGCAAAGATTTCCAGGGGAAGACTAAGTGGGAAGTCCTTGAGGGCATGAGTTTGTATAAGGAGTCTGAGCCTTAATAAGTGTTGTGTGTGTGTGTGTGTGTGTGTGTGTGTGCTTTCTAGGGTAGAATATCCAATTCCATTAGATTACCACTTGTGAAGTTAGAAAAACAAGATGGTGGCCGTGGTGGCCGGAGGACCTGGGGCTGGAAAGGAGGAGGGTGATGATGTCCATCAAAGAGTTCAGCCTTTTGTAGCTGAAACAGGGTCTTTTCAGCAAAAGACTGTGTGTGTCAGTACTTTTGTATAGTTCATTATGGAGCACTGGTGTCTTTGCGTTCTGCCTCTGATCTTTGGCCTCACACTTTTAAGAAAATGCTGGCAAACCTCAGCAGTACTAAAGGAACCAAGGTAAGATGGTGTGTCTACTCAAGCTGGGATTCTTCCTGATGGCGCTGAGTCTTCTCCTCCAAAAAGCTGTCATTGAGGTGGTGTAGAAACCAGGGGCCCAGGAGTTTGAGTCCTTGTGACTTATTGATCCAGTTGCCTTGCTACAAGGCAGAATCTTCATCCAGTGCTTTTCTTCCTGCCCAAACTGCAGAGTTCTGTGCTTTTTTGATCCAAGTTGGAGGGGAGGATTGAGCCTGCTGCTCTCAGTTAACTTTGGAGGGGCTGTTTCTGAGCAACCTGGCATACACAATAACCTGTCCTTTGGCTGGCCGATGGGGCGCTCCGATAAGGGCCGCCTGATATGCCTTAATGGATGCACTGCCTCCTCTTGGGGGCATGCACATTCCTGAGATGTCTGGCTCCAACCTGACAGCCTTTTGAACTTCCTATATTCTGAAAGCCCATTACTTGACTTAATAAGTTGGGGGAGATTTGAAGGCTGTCCTTGCCAAGGTTTTTTTCAGACATGTCGAAAGGGGAAGATGTGGTTTGCAAGAAAGGACTTTTCAAAATTATCTCTGCAAATGATCAACTTGCTCAAGTCGCTCTTTGACCCTGTGACACACCCCCTCCCCATGCATTCTTGTCTCAAAAGAAGGGTTCTAACAAGCTGTCTCCTGTTTGTCATACCCTAATGGCTTATCAAATATCTTCCCCAAAGCTTTCCTATTGGCCCCACAAACGGATTTCTGTGGGCTCTATGAATTAGTTGCCCGTCTTACTGAACCACTTTTGCCCTTATCTTGAACTTTCTGCTATATTTGACTCTGATAACCACCTCTGCCTTCTTGGGACTCTTTCCTGAGCTTTTATTTTTACATAATTTTCTATTTTTCTTCGTATTCATTTCCCCTCACAGGTCAAATTCTCCAGAAGCAGATTTTGACATGAAGTCCAGGGTGAAAGGTATTTATCAGGATCAACACATTTGGGGAAGAGGGCATTGATGTAGGTACAATGATGCCTTAGGTAGCCTGAGGCTCTCTGGGGAGAGTGTCACCTATCAGAGCAACCATGTCAAGGAGAAATGGGCAGGTCTTTATTCCCACCTGGTTCAGTCAAAGATGCTGTGTTCCTAGGAAGGACATAACCTCAGGCAGACCTGCTCTTTATGGTGGGGAAGATGCTGAAGGAGCTGGCTGCTAGATGCTGTTTAGAGAGCAAACTCCCTGCCGTTGGGTGGCTTATTCAGGCTTAAAAGAGAATCTGATTGAGGCAGCCCTCATTGCCCCATTTTCTTTCATAAGTCCCTTTGCACCAGGTGGTCACATGTACCCTTAAAAATGATAGAAGCAGTGGACATTCTCCCTAGAAGAAAGATACACATCTGTCTGCTGGTAAATACATTGCTAACAATTTGGAAGCGTTCATAAGTGTTCCAAAATCCCCCAAAAGGTCCTCAATATGGACACACTTAATTATGGTCAAGCTGCCATTATATTTGATTCTTCTCACTATACTTCAATTCACATCCACATATATCTCAAGGAAAATTCCAGAATTCAAACACCTCTGTGTCCTTTCTCCTGTATAATTTTATTTAAGCCTTACCACCCACCTCCCTGTTGGGTACTGAAGATGCTATTTACAAGCTAGGGAACCAAGGTCCTGGTCACACTGAAAGTGGTTGAGGTCAGTTATAGTGGGAAAAAAAAAAAGTTTTGTTTGCTTCTATGGCTCATGTCTCTTCCACTTTATCTTCCTTCCTCAAAGAGATTTTCAACTCTCAGGGAGCTTGTAAATTACAAGGGGCATGGGAGACGAGAAAAGTACACAAATAAACTCAATGCAAGGACAAAGAGATAAGTGTTGTAATGTAGGCAGGGACATGGTTTGTATGAGAAGGAACATCCCCTTAGGTTCATTAAACATGTGATAATTTTCCCCATCAGAGTCCATGCGAGAATAGTCGACAGAGATAATTAAATGGCCTTTTTGCTTATAAGCTGTCGACATTTCCATAGCAGACATTTCTAGACTTTAGCTGGCTATTTAGAAAATATTTATGAGGCATTCCTTCAGCCCATATGACATTAATAATTATCTTTATATAATAACAAATCATACACTTTTCATATGTAAGACTACCTGTCTTCTAAGAATTCGCAGATGCAAGAGTGGGGTGTGATCAAGAGCACACTGCACTACAAAGCCACAGAGAAGCGGGGAATAGCTGTACCGCAGAGGGAACCTGACATTTTCATTGTGTCTCACTGTCTCTGACACAAACTCATTTAAAATGGCTTTAATTATAAATGTATATTATGCAGGTGGCAATGTGTTTGCTATATAGTATATGATATACTTAGTTTTCCATGTTTTTAATGACAGTTAGCCAACATTTCCTTTATGAAATTTCTAATCCATTAAACAAGTCCCTGTTATTTGGCCAGAGACTGAAGTGATAGGTCCACAAGAGATAGCCAGTAAATAGTCTTAAAGAATTAGTCAGTGAGTGAGTATAAAAATGAGTGAGCAGATTCCTTTCTCTAAGGTCTCATCCCACTGGGTTGTTTTTTCTTCTACATTTGTATCTGTTGACAAGGATGCAGCCGCCTCTTCTTTTATTCTTAACTTGGTCCTGATGCCAAAAACTTGGTCTCTGGTGCAGAAGAGAATCTTGGAGACAGAGTTTTAGGTGAAGTAGAAAAGACTAGCTTTATTCCTTTGCTAGCCAAAGAAAGATGCAGTGGGTTCATACCCCTCAAAACTGGGTGCCCCAACCTGAGAAGAGTGAGGAGTTTTATGATAATAGTTCAAGGGTGAAGTTTCTGGTAAGCATTAGGGTGTGTGCAGAGCCTGTACTCCTTTAATCTGGCCTCTGGCGATCATCTCTCTCTCTCTCTTTCGATTTTTATTGGAGCACGGTTGCTTTACAGCATTGTGTTAGTTTCTGCTGCACAGCAAAGTGGATCAGCCATACATGCACATCTATCTTCTCTTTTCTTGGATTTCTTCCCATTTGAAGGTGTGCTAGAATCAATGGTAATTGTGTGTCGATTCCAATCTCCCAATTCATCCCACCTCCTCTTTCCCCCCTGGTGTCCGTAAGTTTGTTCTCTATGTCTGTGTCTCCATTTCTCCTCTAATGAGCTTCTCTGGTTCTTTTACTTTGGCCTCAGATGGTCTCTTGATGAGATTTTTGAGGTTATCAAACTGCAATCTAATCTGGAATGAAGACTGTTAACATCTTCCATTGTTGGAGGCTTTGGTTGTAAAGAGTTTAATGATACTGTCATGTTTATACCTTGACTGGGAGCTGGACCCTTGTTGTTGCTGTTTTTCAGTGCTAAATTCTTTGTGACCCCACGGACTGCAGTGCTCCAGGCTTCCTTGTCTTTCACTGTCTCCCGGACCTTACTCAAACTTATGTCCATTGAATCATAGGTGCTGCTACCTAATCATGTCATCCTCTGCCACCCCCTTCTCCTCCTGCTCTCAATCTTTCCCAGCATCAAGGTCTTTTTCTAATGAATTGATTCGTTGCATCAGGTGGCCAAAGTATTGGAGCTTCAGCATCAGTCCTTCCAATGAATATTCAAGGGTTGATTTCCTTTAGGGTTGACTGGTTTGATGGGCTTGCAGTCCAAGGAACTCTCAAGAGCCTTCTGGGAGCCTGGGCTCTGCCTCAAGGCTATTCTAGTGTTTCTTGGCTGCTCCTCCCTTGTCTGGGCATTCCCTCCCTTTTTTGATTGGCAATTCTTTCTTTAAAAGGCTTTGGTGCCCAAAAGTCTTGCAGGGTCCTGCCCAGTTTCTGAATTCTCAACTTAATGGACTATTGGGAATTCCTATTTACATGGCTATCAAACCCTTGAAACCCAACATGTACAAAGTTAAGCTTGGTAGTAGTGATGCCAATATCATGTGATATCATGGTTGTAAATAACATGACTTTACAACTCTAGTTGTCTGAGTTTGAATCATGACCACATACTAGCTGTGAGATATTGGGCAAGTTATTTAACTCCTTTGTTATTGAGTGTTCAAATGTGTGAGTTACATGTAAACATAGACCAAAAAGAAGGCTGAGCACTGAAGAACTGATGCTTTCAAATAATGGTGCTGGAGAAGACTCTTGAAAATCCCATAGAGGGCAAGGAAATCAAACCAATCAGTTCTAAAAGAAATCAACTCTGAATATTCATTGGAAGGACTGATACTGAAGCTCCAAAACTCTGGCCACCTTATGTAAAGAGCCTGCTCATTGGAAAAAACCCTGATGCTGGGAAAGATTAAAGGCCAAAGGAGAAGGACTGCAGAGGATGAGACTGGCTAGATAGCATCACCAACTCAATAGACATGAATTTGAGCAAACTCCAGGAGCTAGCAAAAGACGGGGGAGCCTGGCGCGCTGCAGTCCACGGGGTCACAAAGAGTCAGACATGGGTTAGTGACTGAACAACAGCAAAGGAAGTTAGCACAAGGAGTGTTTAGAAACAATCCTGGCATAGAATGAGTACCTACTTAACCTGTTTAGAGTTGGCTGCGAAAGTTCTTTCTATCCACTTGAAGAGAGGAAATCCATACAAAGAGAAGCATTTGAAAATCAATTCATTGGGAACTTCAGGGTTGCACTTTTGTTTGAAGTTTTGTCCTTTCTTTAAAGAGTGTGGGACACACCCTCATCTTATTCACCTCTGAATCCTGAATGATAAAGCTCATGGAGTTGTTTGGAAGTTTAGAAATAATAATACAGAAAAGGTGGTACAAGAGTACCTACTCAATGTGGGTGAACTCTCTTCTCCTTGAGTTCCCCTAAAGATTGAATGGCAACAATGTGCATTTCTTGCCAGAGGAACCAAGAGATAAGAACTGGATCACTGATCCAACTTGCGAAAGGGCAGCCAGGTCAAGGAAGAAATCACAAACCCCCATCAGAGACTTAAATGGGGAAGAACAGGAATGGGCTAGTGAGAGAGCCGTGGACAGACCCGCACAGAGAGAAGACTCACAAATTCTTGTGGTGGAAAGTTATGAAAGGCAGAAGGCAGGAGTTCAGGGTGTTGATGGAGGCTGCTCTTGCTGGACCACAGAGAGGGTCCTCCAGAAAGCTCCATGGTGGGCTCAGAAGCAAGACCAAAGACTCAGGCACGCCATGTGCCTGGCAGAGTAAGCAGGAGCCGGCGCCTGGCACATTTTCTGTTCCAGAAAGCGCTCCAAGCCAAGAGAGAGTGGATTAGGAGGATTTAAAGTACAAAAAGTAAAACAAGCTGGGTTTTTTTAGACAATCATTCTCAAAGACAGTGAGTGAAATTTGTGTCACTTTAAATAAGGGATATGTCAGCAGGAAAAATAAAGAGGAAGAAGAAAGATTCTCCGTGCTTCTCTTTGTAGTACAGCAAGACAACAAACAGATCAGCTTGCCAACTACAGCCTCACCCAACCCTCCTTTGGCCATAAGCTATGATTCCTGCATTTTTTTCTGTGACTCACTCCCACTGCCTGAGGTCGATCACCAATTTCCTCAAGACTTTTCCAGTTTTCTTCCTCCCTTGGAGGAAGCCAGCAACTCCCTGTCAATGACTCCTCTCTATTACTGCAAAGTTCACTGAGTATCTCCTATGGGGCTCAAGAGGAAAGTGTAACATTCTATATAAAGGTAAATAGCTACTTTTATTCTAGAAGAAAGTCTCACTTCTGGGATGAAAAAGACAAAAAGCACTGGACAAAGCATTGGAATATAAAATAACACCATGGGGAGTTTGTAAACACCTTTTTTTATATTAATTTTTATTGGAATCTAGAGAAGGCAGTGACACCCCACTCCAGTACTCTTGCCTGGAAAATCCCATGGACGGAGGAACCTGGTAGGCTGCAGTCCATGGGGTCGCTAAGAGTTGGACACGACTGAGCAACTTCCCTTTCACGTTTCACTTTCATGCATTGGAGAAGGAAATGGCAACCCACTCCAGTGTTCTTGTCTGGAGAATCCCAGGGACGGGGGAGCATGGTGGGCTGCCGTCTATGGGGTCACACAGAGTTGTGAACAACTGAAGCGACTTAGCAGCAGCAGCAGCAGTTGATCTATAATGTTGCGTTAACTTCTACTGCAGAGCAAAGTGAATCAGCTATGTGTATATATATATATATACACACATACACATAATATATATATTATATATACATATATATTATATATAGTATATATGTATATAATATACATATATTGTATATATGTATTTAATATATGTATATAATATACATATATATTGTATATGTATACAATATACATATATATTGTATATATATGTATATAATATATAGGTATATAATATATATGTATATGTATAATATATATTATATATGTATATAATATATGTGTATGTATATGTATAATATATATGTATATAATATATATGTATATAATATACATATTACATGTATATACAATATACATGTATATTGTATATATACAATATACATATGTATACATATATATGTATATATATTTTATATATATATATATATATTCCCTCTTTTTTTGATTTCCATTCCATTTAGGTCACCATAGAGCATTTATAAAGAGCATTTACACTCATGACTTTATTTAACAAATGAACCCTACATATGGGAAGTAGGGTGTGAATTAACTCTACTATATCAAGAAGGGGAGTTGAGAAGTGGTTTTTTGACCTTCTAGAATTCCTCTGTCAATGATGGAGAAAAGGATTGCGTATGGTCACAGAGGGTGAAGGCCCGCTTTAGGAGTGCTGGCTGCACCCATTACCGTCTTCTCTGAATCACTGCCCACCCCTGGCCATCTCGAGAGTGGGCCACTGGTGGCTGTGGTTTTACTCAGCGGTCCTGCTCTCTGGTCAGTGTTGCATGGACCAGGTATACACACCTGAATCGATAGATCTCTGCAGGGGCGCAGGGCAAAGGGTAAGGGCTAGGAGGAGTTCTGACAGTTCTACAGCTACTCTTACATTTTGAATTTGCATATTTAAACAAAGTTTAAAGCACATCAGTATCCGCATTCCCCCCTGAAACAAGGTGAAGACTTCAAGGTCTTTTAATTCACTGTGAATCCTACTCATTTCCCCTAAATACCCAGGTATTATCCAATATTTTATTTCTAACTCAGTCTTATGCACAAAAGATTAACTGTAACAGTGTCATGAGTATTATTATATAAAGTCACTTTTCCTTTAGCATTCCCAGTGTGTATTACCCATGTGCTTAATAATCATTACTTCTCTCTTCTTCTGACTTAATTTTCCTACTAAAGTATCTCCTATACTTTCGGTATAGGAGAAAATCTGTGGTTAGAATTCTCTCAGTTTTTAAATACCTGAAAATCTGTTTGCTGAATCTGACAAAGATTATGTCATCTATCAGTAATAGAATGTCCCTAAAAATAAAGGGATAAACTAATCAGAGTTTTGGTTTTCTCATTCATTAATAAGGTCAGAATCAGGCTGATGATATGGAAGCCCCCACAGTATAAGTACCCAGTTTCCTGATATATTTCCGTTTCAGGAGCCTGTAGGTCACTTCATAGTCACAATATGCTTGCTGAAACTCCAGCCTTGTCTAAGTTTGAGGCAGAACCCATGGAAAAAGCAGGAAGCAAAAATAACACATCTGTTGATTCCACCCTTCCAAACAAACTCTGTATATCGCATTAGGTTCTAGATGCACTTTAGCCATTAACACTTCAAAAATCACTTTCCTACAGCGTTCTATGTTCTTTCCATCTAGTCTTCCCATAGAGGAGTTTGAAACTTCTCTATTTTCAAACTTAGCTTTCGCATTTCCTATTAATCTTTCTGAAAGACATACTTGTAGCATTTCTCTATCTCCCAGCTGTCTAATTCTATTGTTTTGTGTGTCAAGCATACTGTTTTACTTGGTTACTGAAATTAAAAACAAAATTTTCAAAGATTGTATTTTTGATATTTAAGTTTCTTGTTTTTTTTTTTTATTAAAAAAAAATCCTTAACTTTTCCTACATGTTTTTTTCTTGTCATTTCTGACTTTATGGGTGGTGTTCCTTTATACCTTTGAAGATATTAAATATTTTTACTGTTAATTACCTTACAGACTTCTCAAATTTATGTGGTTTCATAGAGTCAATTTCTCCCAACTTTTAATCCGTAGACTGTGATTTGTACTGTTGTATGCTTTGTAATTCTCAGGTTCTAGGTCATTTCCCATGGGCATTAGGAACAGTGGGCATTCTCTTCCCTGCAGGACCTGAGGCATCGACGTAAAGTTTTGGGTTTCCCTCTTCCCACACACTACAGGGGCTTCCCTTGTGTCTCAGCTGGTAAAGAAACCACCTGCAGTGTGAGAGACCCAAGTTCCATCCCTGGATTGGGAAGATCCCCTGGAGAAGGGAAAGGCTACCCATTCCAAGATTCTGGCCTAGAGAATCCCATGGACTTTATAGTCCATGCGGTCACAAAGAGTCGAACAGGACTGAATGACTTTCACTTCACTTCATTTCGTACACTACAGAGTTCACTGGCTATAAACTGATCTGGGGTGCCCTGAGTTAGGTCTCTGTCCTCCATGGGTTTCTCTATTTGAATTCTGTGCCCACCATGTGTATCTTTGGGAATCTCACCTGTCGCATCAGTTCCTGTTTTTACCGTGGCTTGGGGCAGCAAGCGTCCAACTAGTGGATTGAGATAGTCTCGTCCCAGGTCATAGGACAGGCAATTCTTCTGCTTGTGCTTACTTTCTTGTTGCTGCTTTTAGGTTTCTGTCCTACATTCTCATGCCTCCAGGCAGGGTGGTGTCCAGTGAGCCAGCTTATAAGTGAACTGGGGCCACATTCTTCAATTTTGACCACAAGTTCAGGACTCTGAGTTTCTTCTTCATTTCTGGCCCCTGAATATTTTCTTTCCAGCTTTGGAGCTTAGCAAAATAGTGGTTAGGTAATTTATATGTGTCATCTAATATTTCCATGTGTTCAGAGCAGGTAGTGATGCCATCCAAACATCTCATCTTCTGTCATCCCCTTCTCCTCCTGCCCTCAATCTTTACCACCATCAGGGTCTTTTCCAATGAGTCAGTTCTTCCATTCTGGTGGCCAAAGTATTGGAGCTTCAGCTTTGGCATCAGTCCTTCCAATGAATACTTAGGACTGATTTCCTTTAGGATTGACTGATTGGATCTCCTTGCAGTCCAAGTGACTCTCAAGAGTCTTCTCCAACACCACAGTTCAAAAGCATCAATTCTTTGGCACTCAGCTTTCTTTATAGTCCAACTCTCACAACCATACATGACTATTGGAAAAACCATAGCTTCGACTAGATGGGCCTGTGTTGGTAAAGTAATGTCTCTGCTTTCTAATATGCTGTCTAGGTTGGTCATAGCTTTTCTTCCAAGGAGCAAGTGTCTTAATTTCATGGCAGCAGTCACCATCTGCAGTGATTTTGGAGCCCCCAAAAGTCTCACTGTTTCCATTGTTTCCCCCTGTATTTGCCATGAAGTGATGGGACTGGATGCCATGATCTTAGTTTTTTCATTGTTGAGTTTTCAGCCAGCTTTTCCACTCTTCTCTTTCACTTTCATCAAGAGGTTCTTTAGTTCCTCTTTGCTTTCTGTCATAAGAGTAGTGTCATCTGCATATCTGAAGTTATTGATATTTCTCCCGGCAATCTTGATTCCAGCTTATGCTTCATCCAGTCCATCATTTTTCATGTCCTAAATATGCACAGAAGTTAAATAAGCAGGGTGACAATATACAGCCTTGATGTACTCCTTTCCCAATTTGGAACCAGTTCATTTTTCCATGTCTGGTTCTAACTGTTGCTTCTTGACCTTGATACAGATTTCTCAGGAGGCAGGTAACATGGTCTGGTATTCCCATCTTTTTAAGAATTTTCTACATTTTGTTGTGATCCACACAGTCAAAGGCTTTAGTGTAGTCAATGAAGTAGAAGTAGATATTTTTCTGGAATTCTCTTGCTTTTCAATTTTTGGCAATTTGATCTCTGGTTCCTCTGCCTTTTCTAAATCCAGGTTGAACATCTGAAAGTTCTCAATTCATGTACTGTTGAAGCCTAGCTTGGAGAATTTTGAGCATTACTTTGCTAGCATGTGAGATGAGTGCAATCGTGCAGTAGCTTGAACATTCTTTGGCCTTGCCTTTCTTTTGGATTGGAATGAAAACTGACCTTTTCCAGTCCTGTGGCCACTGTTGAGTTTTCCACATTTGGTGGCATATTGAGTGCAGCACTTTAAGAGCATCATCTTTTAGAACTTGAAATAGCTCAGCTGGAATTTCATCACCTCCACTAGCTTTGTTCATAATGATGCTTCCTAAAGCCCACCTGACTTTGCACTCCAGGATGCCTGGCTCTAGGTGAGTGATCATACCATCATGGTTATCTGGGTCATTAAAATATTTTTTGTATAGTTCTTCTGTGTATTCTTGCCACCTCTGGGTCTATAGTAAAACTTTTTAGGTGTTTTTGATCCTTGTCAGGGAGAAGGAAGACATTGTAGATGATTCATTTCCACTTCATCTACTGGATGGAGTCTGGTCCCTGTGGCTCCTGTTGTAAATGGCCAATTGACTGATGGAATGAGCCAGCTCAGGAAAGCCAGCTTTCTGGGTCCTGGAAGGCCACCATGTGCAATAGTTATCTCACACCCAGTGTGATTTGAGGGTTGGTGAGTACTCCTTTGGACCTTCATCTGTTTGAATCAGGGCTCCACAGTAGAAGTATTGCTGTTGGAGGGTTGAGGCTCCCAGCTCTGTTGCTAAACACCTTGTTCAGGGCATGTGAGGACTCCAGGCCTCAGCTGTAGCATCAGCAGAACTCGCGACCACATCAGGTTATGTCAGTTTTTTGTTGTTACTGGTGATGAGGAGGGAGCTTAGTTCAAAGAAGGCAATCATGGACACCTTAGACAGGAAGCAAAGAAGAAAGAGCAGGACTCTGCCCCTTGAAGCAGAGAATGTGTAAGAGGGGGTGTGTTTGAGGGGGTTGCTGCTCATTGGTCCAGCAGCTGCTTTGTTACACCCACCCCTCCCATCCCTGCCACCCCATTCACAACCCACTCCCTACTCCCCCCACCCCGACCCCAACAGCACCGAACTTACCCTAGGGATCCCTGAGGGCTTCCGAGAAACCTCAGTGGTCCAGGGTAGGAAAGTTTAGGAAAACCAAAACAAAACAGTGGATTAAATTACTTCTAAGGCCCCTTCCAACTAATATTTCATAAGCCTCTGGATTAAGTCAAAGCTTGGTATTCCTCTTATTAGAGTTAAGTCCTCTGGGAGAAGTTCCTGGTTGCCCAGATGGTGCCGGTTGGAAGCAAGTATGACAGGAGGGAGGCAGAACATATTAACCTTGGCACCTACTGTTAATGCAGAGCTTCAAGGACAAATAGAAGGTCAGCTCGAATGGGATATGAGCACCATCAGGGCTGGGAGCTGATTCCCAACACCTAGCACGGTCGTCAGCACAAAGTAAGTGCTCGTAAATAGATATTAGCTTCATGAGTAAGGAATGCACTTTTGAACATTAATCCTGGCTTTATCACTGAGCCTTTGTTTCCTTATCTGTTGAATGGGGATGATAGCACCTTTTTCATGGAGCTTGTTAAGAGACTTTAATGATAAAGCCACCAATAAAACTTCTGAGTCACAATAGGCTCCCAATAAACTGAGCTGCTATCATCTTGTTTAGCAGGACTGGGGGTTAAGATGCCCTGATTGGGGCTAATATAATAAGACCTAAGGTCATGGGAGAGCAGGAAGGAGCCACCCAGGGTCTAATCCACACTGAGCAGGCCAAGGAAGGCCGAAAGAAAGGAGAGCAGGGGCTTTGGAAAGGGTGGAGGTGTCCGGTAATGGAGGTGAATAGCCTTGACCAGGTTCCCTGCCCATTAGCTGTCAGCCTGTGAGGCTCTCAGTGTGTGGTTTGGGATGCTCCATGTACATTTCCCAGAAACCACTAACAGTGACTCTAAAAGTGTTTGCTAGCCTTCACCTCCTGGGTAAGGGATTGGTCCTCAGAGGAGACTTACTGTGTATTTAGGAAAGGAGGTGGCAGGTATTCAGTACGGCCTTTGATTTGGGGCATTTGTCTTGGGGTCAACACTGCACATGCAGCTGGACTTTCCCTGCCCACCCCACCCCGGTTCCCCATGGAGCAAGAGAGATTCACCGCATCCCTCTTCTCGTGGAGTGTGTGCTGAGATAGACTCTGCTGGGATCACCCCACCCCTGTAGGGACCCCCCTCTGCCGTCTGTGTCCATGCTGGCAGGTAACCACTTGTTCCTGCTAGCAGAGTCTGTTGTGATAAGAACATCAATTTTTTGGTGTGGACATGTGTCCATGTCACTCGTCAAGAGAAACATCCCAGGCACACAGGTGACCCTGCTCCCTTCTGTCTGTACCATCATCTGGGGAAACAGCGAGTGATTCGATGATGTGGTGAGGCCTGCAAACCATGTCACAGGGTCCCTGTGTTACAGTCCCTCTAAATAATGATTGTTTACAGAGGCATCATTGTGTTCACAGATGAAAGAACATGGCAAGCCCTGTCACTCACCTAATACACGAAGAGTGCTTCAGGGGAAGAGATATTGATAGTGTGTAGAGACAGGGAAACTGAGTCCTTGAGACAGAATGGACAGAATGTTCCCAGAGTGAAAAGGGGCAAAAAAGGGAAGCCAGGATTCAGTACCACCAACCACCAGCAGGGAGCTTTCCAGGTGGCACAGTGGTAAAAACCTGGCTGCCAATATAGGAGATGCAAGAGACTCAGATTCCGTCGCTGGGCCAGGAAGATCCCCTGGAGGAGGGTATGGCAACCCACTCCAGTATTCTTGCCTGGAGAATCCCATGGACACATGAGCCTGGTGGACTATATAGTCCATGGGGTCACAAAGAGTCAGACACAACTGAGCAACTGAGCACAACCACCGGTAGCAACAGCTGATTTAGGGCTACGTGTCACTTCTCACTGGACCGTAATCTCGAGGGACACACCTATTCACATTGAGACTCTTTGTTGAGAACTAAGGCGCCAGTTATAGGCAAAAGCCGGTAGGAGGACTCCATTTACACATAAAATGCAAAAGCAAGCAAACACATTACAATACTGAGAAAACAATCTCCTGGAAGACAGGAAAAATTGTCCTGAATTTAGGGAGTCCCAGTGCATCCTGAGGTTATTTTGCTTGCTCCACAAAGGAGGTCACAGTATTCAGAGGAGGTTTAAATGGATAATTTTTGCCATTAAAATAAAGACATCTGTGGGAGGTAGTTTTCACTGGGTAGGCCGAGACAGAAGGTGGGGGATTCTGACTAATGATGTTCATTTTCCTGATCTTCCAAAAATTAAATCTCAGTCGAGTCCCTTAGATGCAAACACTAGGTACCATTTTATTGTGCATCTTTTACGCGCCAGGCTCTGCTCACAGCACACTTTCTACGCTTTCATTGTTTCTTGTAAATTCAACATCTGGGGAGAGGAAAGGTGTGAAAAGCACACATCATTTGATGTTTATTTTGATTTTTTTCTGCTAAAATCTTTGTAGCCGACATGCTTTACATAACATACTTTGGGAACATACTTTTTCCTCACAATTTCATCTGGGACTCCAGAGAAATGGAATAATTCCAAATAATTTCAAAGCTACTGTTTTGCAAATCCCATGCCTTCTAAGCTGGGAACACAAGGCAGGAAAGAGTCACCTCACCCTTGGGTAACTTCAGTCGTGACAGTTACAGAACAGAGTGTGGCCTCCAGAGAATCAGAGGGACTTGGCTTAAATCAAGCCCCATCAACTTCCCAGCGGTGCGGCTCTGTGAATGTGACCTAACATTTAGAAACATCAGCTACCTTGTCTTTCAAATAGCATCCTGCTCGAATGTGATACACACGCTCCTGAAAAATCTTACATTCTGCACAATGATCACACACTAAAAATAACAAGCTATATGACCAAAATAGCATTAAACAGAAGAGTAAACAGCTCAAAAGGCAGGTAACTTTGCAAGCAGACCCCCCAAAATATATAAATAAAGGTTTCAGTGTTAACAGATAAAAGCATGTAACCAAAAACTGCAGTTCTTTACCGGTAACATAAGGTAAAATATTTTGCTAGAAATGGGGTGGAAGAAAAGCTTAAGTAAAAAAGTACCAAGATCAGAAAAAAACCATGGAACCAGCCCTTCCAAGAAAGAGCTGATGGTGAAACTGAGTCAAAACAGAGAACAGGTGTCAAGGTTACAAGATTGTTTTCTTCCCCTGCTTGCTGGGATCTACAGCTAGGTTACTTGAAGTTTAGCTAGTATTACTGGATGGTGCACTAAAGAGCCGCTTGGTGAAAGTGAAAGAGGAAAGTGAAAAAGTTGGCTTAAAGCTCAACATTCAGAAAACGAAGATCATGGCATCCGGTCCCATCACTTCATGGGAAATAGATGGGGAAACAGTGGAAACAGTGGCTGACTTTATTTTTCTGGGCTCCAAAATCACTGCAGATGGTGACTGCAGCCATGAAATTAAAAGACGCTTACTCCTTGGAAGGAAAGTTATGACTGAAGGCAATGGCACCCCACTCCAGGACTCTTGCCTGGCAAATCCCATGGATGGAGGAGCCTGGTAGGCTGCAGTCCATGGGGTCGCTAACAGTCAGACATGACTAGGCGACTTCACTTTCACTTTTCACTTTCATGCATTGGAGAAGAAAATGGCAACCCACTCCAGTGTTCTTGCCTGGAGAATCCCAGGGATGGGGGAGCCTGGTAGGCTACCGTCTATGGGGTCACACAGAGTCGGACACAACTGAAGTGACTTAGCATAGCATAGCATAGACAGCATATTAAAAAGCAAAGACATTGTCAACAAAGATCCATCTAGTCAAGGCTATGGTTTTTCCAGTGGTCATGTATGGATGTGAGAGTTGGACTATAAAGAAAGTTGAGCACCAAAGAATTGATGCTTTTGAACTGTGGTGTTGGAGAAGACTCTTGAGAGTCCCTTGGACTGCAAGGAGATCCAACCAGTCCATCCTAAAGGAAACTAGTTCTGAATATTCATTGGAAGCACTGATGTTGAAGCTGAAACTCCAATACTTTGGCCACCTGATATGAAGAGCTGACTCATTTGTAAAGACTCTGATGCTGGGAAAGATTGAGGACAGTAGGAGAAGGGGACGACAAAGGGTGAGATGGTTGGATGGCATCACCGACTCAATGAACATGGGTTTGGGTGGACTCCGGGAGTTGGTGAGGGACAGGGAGGCCTGGTGTGCTACAGTTCACGGCATCGCAACAAGTCGGACATGACTGAGCGACTGAACTGAACTGAACTGGATGGTGTGAAGTTTCATGTACAGGAGAAAAAAATCTCATGTGACCCACACTGCTCTTCACGATGCAGACAGTATTCCCTCCCTATTTATTTACCTGTTAGATATGTTCATTCTTGCTTCAGGAATATGCTTTACCATAGAACAGATTGTCATATGCCCTCATCAGTTTATTTTGATGCTTAAAGGTAAGAAATTTAAAGGGTTTGACAGTGCCTGATGCTTAGTAGGGTCTTCATTAAGCGTTGGCTCCCATTCATGCTCTGTCATTATTAGTCTTAGGATGAGTAGCTGTAAGTTGGCAATAGTGAGTTGTGTGACTTCTAGTTCAAACACTTTCTTCAAATTTTTTAAAGTGTTAATCTATCAGAGGGGCAGAAAAAGTAACATCCTGAAACCTCTAGGAAGCTTGTGTAAGCTGACATTCTGGCAGGGGGTCCTCGGGAGACACTGAACGATGGAGGTGGCCTGCAAGTAAATGCAAACACAAACTTTCAAAAGTAAATCTCCTTCAAAGAGCCTCTTTTGCAAAAGCAAACTTAGGTCCTGTTGATTGATTTACAGCATTTTGCAAGATTGTAAATAGAACCTCTGTTAGATATGACCAGGAGATAAATGCAACATACATAAAATATTAAGCTAATTAAAGAGTATCTTTTCTTTCTTGAGGAACCTTGTGAATTCTGATAAGTAAGTGCAAAAATACCACCAAAATAGTCACAAAAGGTAGATCCTGGGACCCTATTGTTTAAATGAGAAGGTTGTATCCTTCTGAGGAGACAGAGACATGTGGAAGAATTTAGAATCACATCACCTGCTAACCACCAGTAGAGGGCTTCCCATGTGGCATAGCGGTAAAGAATCCACCTTCTAAATGCAGGAGGTGCAATAGATGTGGGTTCAGTCCCTGGGTCAGGAAGATCCCCTGGAGAAGGAAATGACAACCCATTACAGGATTCTTGAAAAATCCCACAGACAGAGGAGCCTGGCAGGCTGCAGTCCATGTGGTCCCAAAGAGTTGGATACAACTGAGCACATACACACAAGATTCAGTTAAAGATCAGGTCTCCTTAACCTGAGAATAAACTCAGGGGTGCCTGTTGTTACATTCAACTACCTCACTTATTTCATAAGTTCCAGCAGAAAAGAGATAAAGAGAATCAGTACAACTTAGACTAGTAAAGGACTCTCTAACACTGGAATCTGCTCAGCTCGGGAAGGCTACATCATCAGGAGTGAGTGTGCTGTCTCTGAAGGTATTTAACCAGAAAGGGCATGACCATTCTGTGCATGGGTTACCTTGCTCATCCCTGCTCCCCACTAAACACACATAACCTTCTCAACGTTTGAAAGAGTCTTCATATGAAAAGTAACTCAAAGGAAAGCAGCAGCCCACCATCTGTGTTTTGCATGCTCTGATCTTTGGGTCAGTCCTGTAAACTGGGTGTTGTATTAGTTTACTAGGCCTACCGTTACAAAGTATCACAGATGAGGAGGCTTAAACAACAGAAATTTATTTCCTTAAAGTTCTGGTGGTTGGAAATCCAAGACCAAGGTGCTGGCTCGATGGGTTCCTACCAAGGCCTTTCTCTTTGGCTTGTAGAGGACAGCCTTCTCTCTGTTGTCTTCACATGGTCATCCCTCTGTTCCTGACTATGTCCTAATCTCTTCCTATAAGGACATCAGTCAGCTTGGATTAGCACCCACCCTAATGATGTCATTTTACTTTAACTACCTTTTGAAAGACCCTATTGTGGTGCTTTACACTGTCACCCTGCTTATTTAACATATGCAGAGTGCTGCTGCTGCTGCTAAGTCACTTCAGTTGTGTCTGACTCTGTGCGACCCCATAGAAAGCAGCCCACCAGGCTCCCCATCCCTGAGATTCTCCAGGCAAGAACACTGGAGTGGGTTGCCATTTCCTTCTCCAATGCATGAAAGTGAAAAGTGAAAATGAAGTCGCTCAGTCGTGTCCGACCCTCAGCGACCTCATGGATTGTAGCCTTCCAGGCTCCATCCATGGGATTTTCCAGGCAAGAGTACTGGAGTGGGGTGCCATATGCAGAGTACATCATGCTAAATGCTGGACTGGAAGAAGCACAAGCCGGAATCAAGATTGCCAGGAGAAATATCAATAACCTCAGATATGCACATGACCCCACCCTTATGGCAGAAAATGAAGAGGAATCCAAGAGACTCTTGATGAAAGTGAAAGAGGAGAGTGAAAAAAGCTGGCTTAAAACTCAACATTCAAAAAACTAAGATCTTGGCTTCAGGTCCCATCACTTCATGGCAAATAGATGGGGAAACAATGGAAATAATGAGAGACTTTATTTTCTTGGGCTCCAAAATCACTGCAGGTGTTGACTGCAGCCATGAAATTAAAAGACACTTGTTCCTTGGAAGAAAAGCTATGACCAAACTAGATAGCATATTAAAAAGCAGAAACATTACTTAACCGACAAAGGTCTGTCTAGTCAAAGCTATTGCTTTTCTAGTAGTTACGTATGAATGTGAGAATTTGACCATAAAGAAAGCTGAACACCAAAGAATTGATGCTTTTGAACTGTGGTGTTGGAGAAAACTCTTGAGTCCCTTGGACTGAGAGGAGATCAAACCAGTCAATTCTAAAGGAAATCAACCCTGAATATTCATTGGAAGGACTGATGCTAAAGCTCCAATCCTTTGGTCCCCTGATGCGAAGAATTGACTCATTTGAAAAGACCTTAATGCTGGGAAAGATTGAAAGCAGGAGGAGAAGAGGGTGACAGAGGATGAAATGCTTGGATGGCATCACTAACTCAATGGACACAAGTTTGGGTAGACTCTAGAAGCTGGTAATGGACAGAAAAGACTGGAGTGCTGCAGTCCATGGGGTCACAAAGAGTCAGACATGAATCACCAACTCTACAACAATTGTGGTATTGTAGAGTACTCTTAAGGGTTCCTTGGACTTAAAGGAGACCAAACCAGTCAATCCTAAAGGAAATACACTCTGAGTATTCATTGGAAGGACTGATACTAAAGCTCTAATACTTTGGCCACCTGACGCGAAGAGCTGACTCACTGGGAAAGACCCTGCTACTGGGAAAGACTGAGGGCAAGAGGAGATGGAGGCAGCAGAGGAAAAGATTGTTGAATGGCATCGTTGGCTCACTGGACATGAATTTTAGCAAACTCTGGGAGATGGTGAAAGACAGGGACAAGGACAGGAACTGCAGGCATGCTGCAGTCCATGGGGTCATGGAGAGTTGGACATGACTGAGCAACTGAGCAACAACAACAATTTACAAAAACAATCACATTCTGAGATGCTGGGGTTAGGGTTTTAAGATGTGAATTTTAGGGGGACACAATTCAACTCAAACCAGGTGTCATCATCCCCATTTCACCAATGAGGAAACAGAGGCACCAGGGGTCGGTGATTCAGCCAAGGTTAATGGGGCAAATGAGTGCAGGGCTGGAATAAGAACTTGAACCTGTCTGAAGCCTAAACTCACAGCTTACCCCCAAGCTGCATTGGCCCACCTGAATAAGGTCATATTAGAGAGGTGCCCAGTGTGGTTTCTTGGTAGAGAAGCTGGGATGGGCCCCAGGGGAGGCCCAGGAGCAGGAAACAATAGTCTCTGAGACATGGAAGCTGGGATTCAGCAAGGGGTGTGTGCAGTAGGACTCGGACACCCATGCACCAAGTGCATCTGTGAGCTTCCCTTACGTTTGAAGTCCTGTTGGTGCCTGGTCCAAGTGTGTGTAGATTTCCTGAAACACCCTGAGAGGAGACAGACCTATGGGGAAGCTGCATCTTGTGTATTTCCATGAGAGAAAGCAGCTTCCTCACTGCAAAGACAAGGGATACTGTGAAGGAAGAGTGAGATGTGAGCCCATGTCCTTTTTCCCATCAGAGATCCTGCCCTGTCTCCAACAATGGGAGGTTGGGCCGCTGCTAATTGTTCTGGGAGAAGAAACAGTGATCATCACACGTGTGTGTAGACACATCAGAGATGCAATAAACACAGTCTAAAATATCCCCAGCTCGGTACAAGGCTGATTTGCAATTGTAAATCCATTAGTAGCATGCATGAATACTAAGAGTGTCAGAATGCCTGGTTGTGAATTCACCAAAGAAACTGATGTGCTTTTCTGCAAGAGAAGAAACACACACCCTGTGGAAAATGATTTCCTTCCTGTGCAATTAGGTCTGTCAATTTAAATCATTTTTAATAATCACCTGATCAGTGGTATATTTTTAAGTGTGAATAATATAACACTTATGTTTACAATAAACATGAACCATTAGACAAAAAAAGTGCTTCATTAGCTTGAAACAGCCACTACCTCTCTCCAAACGATGGTTGCAAGCTGATGAATTTCTGCAGGCAGGATGATCAGATGGAGCTACTGTCCTCAGAAAGAGATGGACACATTGTTCAGCCCTGTAGAGTAGGGGTTGGCAAACTGCAGCCTGAGAGGCAAGTCCAGCCCACTGTTTTTTATAAATAAAGTTTTATTGGAACATAGCTATATCCATTTGGTTATGGATTGTCTACAGCTGCTTTTGTACTATCCCAGCAGAATTGAAGAACCTCTTGATGAGGGTGAAAGCTGGCTTGAAATGTGACATTAAAAAACTAAGATCATGGCATCTGGCCGGTCCCATCACTCCATGGCAAAAAAAAGGAAAAAATGGAAACAGTGACAGATTTTATTTTCCTGGGCTCCAGAATTACTGTGGACAGTGATTAAAGTCAAGAACTTAAAAGGCACTTGCTCCTTGGAAGAAAACCTATGATAAACCTAGACTGCATATAGTCAGAGCTGTGGTTTTTCCAGCAGTCACGTATGGATGTGAGAGTTGGACCATAAAAAAGTCTGAGTGCCAAAGACTTGATGCTTTTGAATTGTGGTGCTGGAGAAGACTCGAGAATCCCCTGGACTGCAGGGAGATCAAACTAGTCAATCCTAAAGGGAATCAACCCTGAATATTTACTGGAAGGACTGATGCTAAAGTTGAAATTCCAATACTTTGGGTACCTGATGTGAAGAGCCAGTTCACTGGAAAAGATCCTGATGATGGGGAAGATTGAAGGCAGGAGGAGAAGAGGGTGACAGAGGATGAGATGGTTGCATGGCAATCACCCACACAATGGGTATGAATTTGAGCAAACTCTGGGAGATAGTAGAAGACACGGAAGCCAGGTGTGATGCAGTCTATGGGGTTGCAAAGAGTGGGACACAACTTAGCAACTGAACAACAACAAAGGAGAATGGATTGTTTCAACAGAGATGGTAGGGCCTGCAGAGCCTAAGATACTTACTTGCTGGTCCTGTATGGGGAAAGTTTGCTAATCTCTGCCCTAGAGCCTCATGCTAGCCAGGCTCCTTCTCCATTACCATCAGCTCTAGACTCTCTTGAATCTGGTTCTGGTTCTAGATGTCTTAGGCCAGTGAGAATGAATGCTAGTGACTGCCAAGTTTGGTTCCAGACCGCATATTTCACTCAACTGTAACAGCAGTTTCTAACTAAGCAAAACCCGGAGAACCACCATAGAAAGAAACAATTAACATAGAATGAGTTTCTCCACATGACTGGGTGTGAATGCACCTCCTAGTCTTGTTACTCTCAAACCCATTCCTCACTCTGATCTTTTTAGGTCTTAGGGGGTCTTCCTCCAGACTCCTTCTCTGTCACTGGGTTTCTGCCCAAGTGTGATCATTAGGGACCCATGCAAGAGAGCTGGAGATAGGTGCAAGGGAGAATCCAGGGTATTTCTTCCTTCTCTGTCTCTCTGCCATGAATGCGTCTTTGCCAGCAGCTCCATTTACTCTCCAAGACATTAAGCATTCACCAAAGACTTTATACTTAGGAAGTAACATAGCCAAGAATCAAACTTTGCTATGGCTGTTTCCAAAAGCTCTGTCCTTTGTCACATGTGGCTTTCTTTGCAAAAATGTGTGACCTCAGGATGCCCGCCAACCCCCTCTGCAAGGACCTAACCAAAGCTGGTGAAGAATCCTTTACTTAAGTTACCATGGAGTGAATAGAGAGAGAGAGCAGACTTGTGTGGCATACAGGATGGGAAAGAAAGTGTTGTAGGGAGAAGCCAATTCTGACTCCATGTTGGAACTGTTTCTTTGACTTGCTTTTCGTTGCTTTTGGGAAGAAATTAACACATCCCTTGCCTGAACCCTGCCATTCTAGGAGTTATTTGCAAGATGAGTGGCCTTCTACTTTGTCTCCTCACCTCCTCCCATCTCTGTTCTATAAAAGAACCTGGCATCTAGATGCCAATAAGATGGTTGTTTAGAGACATTAGTCTGCAATCTCGGTTTGCAGGCTTTCCAAATATAGTCGTATTCCTTGCCTCAACACCTCGTCTCTCGGATCCATTGGCCTGCCGTGGGGAGAGCAGAATGAGCTTGGATCCGGTAACAGAGGAAATCAAGGTCTTCAACAGAAACTTCTGGTAAAATCCAGGATGATAAATTCAACCAGAGCATAAGGATTGCTATATATATTACTCTTTTCTTTGCCTTCTTGCCAAGATTGTCTTAAATAAGTGGTTATCAATGGGAGTGAATGTGGTTTTGTCCCCTTGGGGGAATTCGCCCGTGTCTGGAGACAGTTTTGGTTGTCATAGTTGGTGGGAGGGGGCTGCTAGCATCCCCCTACGGATGCTGCTAAACATCCTTTAAGACACAGGGCAGTCCCAGAGCAAAAGGGCTCACACATTTGGGTCCCCAAAGTCGATAATGCTGAGGTTTAGAAACTTTTAAATTAAATATATTTATCTGACAACTGATAGAAATCATGGCTCAGTCAGACTAATATGATGAAGGCCCTTGGCAGATCCTTGGAAAATATAAATGAATGAAAAATATATTTCCTCTGTCATTGATCCTGATAGCTCAGTTGGTAAAAAAATATGCCTGCAATGCAAGAGACCCTGGTTTGATTTCTGGGTCAGGAAGATCTGCTGGAGAAAGGATAGGCTACCCACTCCAGTATTCTTGGACTTCCCTTGTGGCTCAGCTGGTAAAGAACCCTCCTACAATGTGGGAGACCTAGATTTGATCCCTGGGTTGGTAAGCTCCCCTGGAGAAGGGAAAGGCTCCCCACTTCAGTATTCTGACTTGGAGAATTCGTGGACTGTACAGTCTATGGGGTTACAGAGTCGGGCACAACTTTCACTTTCACTTTTCATGGTTGACCTCGTCTGCCATACTGTCCTTCTCAAATGCATGCAAAGTATTTGAATCTCCTATATTCAGGTGATTTCCAATGGCTAACCATATTTCACTGCAATTTCAATACCAGTTTACCTACAAAAATATATTCCAGATACATCAAAAGAAGCTGAATAAGAAATATGTGTACCTTTTTTATTTTTAAAGGCAGATTGCAATGTATTAGAGATAGATACAATACTTTAGACTTTTCCTTTTTGGTCAAATCATGTTTGATTCGGTTAATCTCAGCTGAACAGGAGTTTAACACTAGGTTTTTTAGTGAGATCATTCCTATATTAATGAGATCCAGACTGATTTAAGTATAAAAAATGATTAAAAAACTAAAATGTCCCCTTGCTGTTATTCAAATGAATGGAAGGAAAGAGGTGGTATTTTTGAAGCTCGCTTGCTCTCTCTCTCTCTCTCTTTTTTTTTTTTTTTCCAGACTAATTGACTTGGATCTGGTTCATCTTGAGTAGGTTATGTTTTCTTATTGTAACAGCCTTTCCCCAGCAAAATCATTCCCCTCACTAATGAGCTCCATCCTCCTATGATAGGGAGAGAGTTTTAAAAACACCCACTGTTCTCTTCCATTCATTTGAATAGCACCAAAGGGACACCTTTTCCCATCATTTCTATCAGAGAGATGGGGCTGGATCTCATTAATAAAGAGATGATTTTACTGCAAAGAGCCCTCGGCATTGAGCCCTAACCTAGATTAGAACTTTGTCAAACACGGAGCCCCTGCCATTGGAACGACCCCCTGAGCTGTCCTCCAACCCAATGTCACTGGAGACGGGGTTTCACTGAGGGCGGGCTGTCAGCTGTGTCCTCTGAGGCATTCGGCATGAAAGGCTTTTCACCCTTAAACAGTCCTGGATTTCACAGAGGTCATGCCAGACCTGACCCTTGAGATGCAAAGGTTCTTTCAGGAGTCATGCAGGTCAGAATGAGCTTGCAGTCAAGGGCTCCACTGAAACGTTTGCCCAGCTCTGCCCTCACTCCCACTCTCTCCTCTTTGTTACAATGCCTTGCTTTCACCTTTCTGGGTTGAAATTTCTGTTTCTTTATATTCCAACTCACTTCCAGACTTTGGCCTGCGGAACCCCAGTCCCTGCTTACTACTCCACTGGGTGATGAGCTCCAGGTTAGATTTCTGTCCTAACACGCTGGGCACTAGAAAGCCTTCCTGCTGTGAATTAGTTCCCACTCAACCACCAACATCTGTCAAGATGCTCTGATGGCCTAGGGAGGAACTAGAGCTTGGCGGTTAGGCATGGGGGCTATGGAATGCCCCAACTTGAACCCAAGCTTCACCATTTGTGACTTTGAGTAAGCGCCTTGTGTTAGGAGACCTTTCTCTATGAGTTTCTCGTGTTTCTATGCATCTAATGAGCAAGGCACTGACCATTCTGTGTTCTGAACTAGCAACCAAGCTTGGGCTTCCAGAGTAGCATTAGTAGTAAAGAATTGGCCTGTAAATGCAAGAGATGTAAGAGACACAGGTTCAATCCCTGGCTTGGGAAGATTCCCTGGAGGAAGGCATGGCAACCCTCTCCAGTATTCTTGGCTGAAGAATCCCATGAACAGAGGAGCCTGGCAGGCTACAGTCCATGGGGTTGCAAAGAGTCAGACACAACTGAAGCGTCTTAGCATGCAGCAAACAAGCCTGGAAGATAGAAATAGTGTTTCCCATCCTGAGGAAAGGGCTGGCTGGCTGACAACTCATCAGAAGACAACCAGGTTCCCGAAGCTGAGGGGTCTTCGCCTGTAACAAATGGCCACATGTTCAGGGGTCACATGGCCCTTGGGCACTGAGACTCAGGGAGCAAGTGTAAGAAAAGCTGACACCGGCTGTTCCCATAACTGTGAGTTCAGAACTATCCTGTATCCTTGTCCCAGAAAACTCATGTCTACTAGCAACCTTGAAGCTGTGACAGTCTTACTCTGTAATTTGTAGGTAACATAAAATCTCAGATGCTTCACAATTCTTCACAACATTACTTGTTTAGAGCTTTAGTTTCCTTACGTATAAAGTAGGAGAATAATGGGAGTTCCTCCCTCATAAGACATTATAAAAATTAAAAATGTTAACCAATATTAACACTGAGGAGCACTGACCAAAAAATAGTAAGTGTTTAATTAATACTACATAGTTCTTATTATGCCAACTTCATCTACAACCTCAGTCTCTTTGTCACACAGGGAATGATCCAAGGGTGTGAAAGACCAGTAGCAGAGGGACCACCCATTATAGCAAAATAGTCTAGTTCTGTTGTCAACTGCAGTGGTCATTAGAGACAGGAAATATTCATAATTTGAGCCTCAGTTGGACTGGCATTGATCATTTGTTCCCTCTCATTTGAATTGCCTTCTGTGACTGCAATAGACTATGTCTTATTTTATCACTGTCCCTTGTTTGATCCCTGGGTTGGGAAGATCCCCCAGAGGAGGTCATGGCAACCCACTCCGAATCCCCATGGACAGAGGAGCCTGGTGGGCTACAGTCCATGAGGTCACAAAGAATCAGACATGACTGAGTGACTAAGCACAGCAAAGCACAGCTTAGTGCTTTATATAGGTAGCTACCCAGTAAATTCTTATGAATAAGGCTGAACATATAAGCTCAAATTTTTTATTAAGAATTTATGATTTTAGGTCAGTTTTAGGTTCAGAGCAAAATTAAACGGAAAGTTTATACTCTGCTTCCACACATGCATAGCTTCCTCACTGTCAACAACCCTGCTGGGGTGGTACATTCATTACCGCAGAGTCCATAATATCTTCTAAAAATTCACTCTTAATGTTGCACATTCTATGGATTTGAACAAGGTATAATGACATGTATTCACCACTATGGTGCCATGTAGAGCAGTTTCACTGCCCTAAAGATCCTCTGTGCTCTGCTATCCATCTCTTCCTCCTTAATCCCTGGTAACCACAGATGTTTTTATTGTTTCCATAGTTTTGCCCTTTTCCAAGACATCATATACTTAGATTTCCATATTGCATAGTTCATAGACTTTTTTTTTTTTTTCATTTAATTGTTATACGCAGTTAAATTTCCTGCATCTATTTTTATGGTTTGGTCATTTATTTCATTTTAGCACTGAATAATACTCCAATGTCTGGATAGATCACAATTTATCCATTGACCTACTGTTTTCCATAGTACTTGTACCAGTTTACCTTCCCACGAATAGTGTAGGAGAGTTCCTTTTTTCCCACACCCTTTCCAGTGTTTATTATTTGTAGACTTTTTGATGATGGCCATTCTGACTGAAGTGAGGTGGTACCTCATTGTATTTTTGATCTGCATTTTTCTAAATATTTAATTAGGGATGTTGACCATTTTTTCATGTGCTTTTTGGCCATATGTATGTCTCATCTGTTTAGATGTTCTGCCCATTTTTTTTCATTGGGTTATTCATTCTTTTAATATTTAGAAAATATTTATTTTTGTTAAATGAATATATACAATGATGAGTAGGCTGGTCTTAAGCAGGTTGTAATGTATCTCCTCTAAGGTAGACTGAGACCTATACCCTAGGTGATCTCTATGGTTCCTTCCAGTTCTGTTTTTAAGAATTAACTCATTACACTGGTTCCTGTAACCAGTTCGTTTTCACTGTACCACTCAGCGTACCCTTCAGAAGCAAGGCTTTCAGTTTAGCTTTTGTGATTTGTGTGTGTGTGTGTGTGTGTGTGTGTGTGTTTTAAAGTACAAAATTATGGTTTTGGGTCATTGGGTCCATGAATTCCAGCAGTGAAAAATCCGAAAAAAATTCCTAGTTGAAGCTGGTAGATGATCCAAGTCATAACTACACAAACCAGATACGTATTAGTATTTGGGTCCATTCATTTAAGAGAAGGGGTTTATAGACAAAACTCTGAACTCTAGTTCAGGCATTTCACTGTCATGTGGGAATGGTTAGGAGAAATCAAGAGTTTGAGAAGAACCAGAGAAATTACAAGAATTTCCTTCAAGAATTTCAAAAATCCTTCAAGAATTTCAAGAACTACTGTACTCAAAAGAAAGTGATGAGAACAACAACTTTGCTATTTAAAAGTTATTTTCACAACCCTCATAGTTCTAAAATATGACTATGCTACTTCCTTGCAGACAATGAATCATACAGTTATTATTTTCCCAGTGAGAATTTTCCCACTGAGGAAAGTAAAACACCACAGATCATAACATTAATATGTGTGGTAAAACTAAGACTTGCGCTCTAACTTTCTCACTCTCATCTGTTTCCACTGCTCTGCGCCAGCAAACAGTCCACACCCCACGTGGCTGACGTCAGAATCTCAGAAGCTAGCAGAAGAGGTATTTTCTGATTCAACAGAGATACGACTCTTGTAAGGATTAAAACTGCCAGAGTGGGCATGGGCTGCTTCCAGAAGTGGGGTGCTTTGTGCCCTGGAGGACCTTAACTGGAAAGCTAAGAGAATTGTGATTAAGAAAGGACTCACAAAAAGAGTAGATGGTTGGATCAAATGATCTGCATACCATTTCTAACTCTAACCGATCAATCTAGGGCCAAAGTTTCTGCCCATCCAACCCGCCCCCATCAACCTCAACCAAATGGAGAATGGAAGGATGAATCCTTGTCCTACTCATTCCCCCCCGGGTTAGATGGAGTGCCTACACTCCTCATACCCGCTGACCTCTGCAGGCACGTCTTCCCTTAGAGAACCTGACCATACTTGGCACTTTTCTCTTTAAACGTTTGTCACTCTTAGTAGATCCTGTGGTCCCAGATGAGAATCCTCCCTTAAGTAGATGCTTGTTCAACTAAATTTAAGTTTTTGACTGAGCTGACAATGTGAAAACTAACTCTACCTCTGTTTTTTTAGCATTATTTTGCTTATTTTACCAGATATTCCTCTAAAATCCCTCTCGCCATTTTTTTTCCCCACTCATTAGAACATACTCAATCCTGTATCCCTTAGGAAAAAAAAAATGTTTATTTTCTTCCAAGACACCAATGTTTCTCTCTCTTTACAAACAGAAAGTGACAGAATATGGACTTTATTTCCCCCCGAGAGAGTCCTTTCAACCTAGATCTGGTAGCCAATTGATATTATTCATTTACTGGGGGTAAATTACAGATCATGTTCCTAAGATATTGATAAAAATAGTGATTAGCAATTGCCTGCTTAATAGAGAAGAAAAAGGTCTGGCTGGGGTCTAATGGGAGTTGACAGGGTTGTTTTATTAATGTTTCTAATTGATTCTTGATTTAAGTGGCAGCCATCGTAGTTTAAAAGATGGCCGCTAACAGGAATAGACAACCAGTAATAAAGACCTTTCAATTAACATGCCAGATACTTTCACTTATAAATCTGTCCTTGTTCAGAAAAAATTATTCAAACTAGAGTATTGATTTGAGCAGACCTACTTAAGGCAGTCTGAAAAAGAGAACAAAGCAATTGTTTCCTGTTATTACTTTGCACACACATTTTTTTCCATGATGAATTTTATATTCCTCACATCATTGGTACTTTTGCTGTACTCTTTACATATGTATAGTATATAAAACAGAACAAAAAGGACTATATAAAGTATGTAACTCCAACATGATATGCTTTAAAGAAGATTTTGTGTGGGCAGAGATTTAGATCCTACAACTAAGTGTATCATTGAGCAATTTACTTTTTTATTAAACTTGAATATAATGCTTACTCTGTAGTGGAACTATTATACATGCTTTACAAATGTCACCCAAATTTGACTTCCTAACACAGCCACCATGTGGGTGCATTTACTTAATCACATTTGTACATTAGGAGGGGGAGACTCAGAGAGGTTAAGTAACTTGCTTAAGGTCACATAACCAGGAAGTGATTGCACGGAGATTCATTTCAAGGAAATCTGGCTCTAGCAGCTTGTACAACTTACTCACTTGGTGATTTCATATCATATATTTTCGAAAATATTTTCCCATTGTACACCTTTTCTTGTGAGACAGGCATTTACTGTTAGTTTCACTTTGCAGATAAGCAAAATGAAGGTTCTTGGAATGGGACTTTCCAGACTGGATCTTAACTGATGATATAAAGTGGAGAACTAAAGAGTCTCTTGATATGGGTGAAAGAGGAGAGTGAAAAAGCTGACTTAAAACTCAACATTCAAAAAACTAAGATCATGATATCTGATCCCATCACTTCATGGCAAATAGATGGGGGAAAAGTGGAAGTAAGGATAGATTTTATTTTCTTGGTTTCAGAATCACAGTGGATGGTGACTAAAGCCTTGAGATTAAAAGATGCTTGCTCCTTGGAAGGAAAGCTATGACAAACCTAGACAGTGTATTAAAAAGCAAAGACATCATTTTGCTGACAAAGGTCCGTATAGTAAAAGCTATGGTTTTTCCAGGAGTCATGTATGGATGTGAGAGTTGGACCATAAAGAAGGCTGAGTGACAAAGAATCAATGCTTTTGAATTCTGGTGCTGGAGAAGACTCTTGAGAGTCCTTTGGAATGCAAGGAGATCAAAGCAGTCAATCCTAAAGAAAATCAACTCCAAATATTCATTGGAGGGACTGATGCTGAAGCTCCAATATTTCTGCCACCTGATCCAAAGAGCCACTCATTGGAAAAGACTCTAATGCTGGGAAAGATTGGAGGCAAAAGAAGAAGAGGGTGACAGAGGATGAGATGGTTAGATAGCATCACTGGCTCAATGGATGTGAACCTGAGAAACTCTGGGAGATAGTGAAGGACAGGTAAGCCTGGTAAGCTGCAAAACAAGAGGTCATAAAGAGTCAGACATGACTTAGCGACTGAACAACAACAAGACCTGAATGATGGTAGCAGTCACTCAAATCAATGCCATCTTTTGTATTTGCATCCAAAAATATAGCTTTTATTTTGCTTCTGCTGTTTTCCAGTTGTAGTATATATTTACATATTCAAATCTTTGTCGTTGTTCAGTTGCTCAGTTGTGCATGTCTCCTGTGTCTCCTGCTTTGCTGGTGGATTCTTTACCCACTAAGCCACCAGGGAAGCCCCCAGTTATACTACATATCTGTCAGCTACCAAGAGTTGTCAAAATTCATTTCCTTATGGGAACATGCAGGCTTTCCAGGTGGCACTGGTGGTAAAGAACTTACCTGCCAGTGAAGGAGAGGTAAGAGATGTGGGCTCCATCTCTAGACCAGAAAGGTTCCCTGGAGGAGGGCATGGAAGCCCATTCCCATATTCTTGCCTGAAGAATCCCATGGACAGAGGAGCCTGGCAGGCTACAGTCCATAGGGTCACACAGAGTTTAACACAACTGAAGCAACTTAGCATGCACACAAACATAGGAACACATGATCATCATTGCTGTTCACACCGGAAACACCATACTCAGCTACTTAAATAAAATGTTGGGTGGTATTATGTGAGACCAGATCTTTTTAGTAAAGGGTCATGAAAACACCATCTTTTAATGAAATCAGTGCACTCATAGACCTCTAATATACAGAAAGAGAATCAGATAATGAAACTGAAGCAGATGGATTTGTTTTTTTTCTTTACCAGTAGAGAACAAAATAAAGAGATTTCTCATTTTGAATGCATTTAAAATTTTTATTCTACAAGTCTATATATTCAATTTTATCTCTAACTCTACACCTGTCTATTTAAATTTTGTATTTTATGTGTGTGTGTGTGAGAGAGAGAGAGAGAGAGAGCTTGAAAGAGAGAGAGCACCTTGCTTTAAATATATATTATTATCAAGACTACTTTGGCTAAAAAATTATCACAATGATCAGGTTAGGTGTTTGAAATGCTGGTGCCAAATTTCTGATCAAGTATAAGTTTTGAATTGATCACCTCTTAAAAAACAATACTGGTTTCCATCAGTAATTTTTTTTTTAAATTTTCAACATTACTTGCTTTTGTTTTTGCTCAATTTTTAAATCTTTTGTTTTTGATTCAATATAAAAATACAGCTAGTTTTGAAAGTTTTGCTTTTGTAAAGAAGTGAAGTGAAAGTCGCTCAGGTGTGCCTGATTCTTATAGTCGATGGAGTTCTCCAGGCCAGAATACTGGAGTGGGTAGTCTTTCCCTTCTCCAAGGGATCTTCCCAACCCAGGGATTGAACCCAGGTCTCCTGCTTGCAGGCAGATTCTTTACCAGCTGAGCCACAAAGGAAGCCTAATAACACTGGAGTGGATAGCCTATCCCTTCTCCAGTGGATCTTTCTGACCCAGGAATAAAACCAGGGTCTCCTACTTTTGCAATATTACATCTTAATTAAGAAAAGGGTTTTATTTTGTTCATAATTACAATTTTAGTACCTGCACCCATGCCTGACTGAAAGACCCTTGAAAAATATATATTGAGTAACAACTAAATGAGAGACAGAAACTTTAAATAGAACTCCGAAACTCACATGCTGTTGTGAGACATAAATGAAGAAAAAGAAACGAGGCAGAAGAAAGATGCTTACAAGTTTGCTTTGCTGTTGTTGTTCAGTCACTAAATTGTGTCTAACTCTTTGTGACTCCATGGACTGCAGCATGCCAGACTCCTCTATCCTCCACCATCTCCCAGAGTTTGCTCAAATTCATGTTCACTGTAAGCCCCTGGAAATGGATTCTGTCTTTAAGTGTCTTCAGTGGCCAAGTGTTAAACCAAACTATCCTTGTAGCTCAGCTGGTTAAGAATCTGCCTGCAGTGTAGGAGACCTGGGTTCGATCCCTGGGTTAGGAAGATCTCCTGGAGAAGGGAAAGGCATCCCACTCCAGTATTCTGGCCTAGAGAATTCCATGAACCATATAGGGGTCACAAAGAGTTGGAGGTGACTGAGTGACTTTCACTTTCATAGCTTTGACTGTATATCAGCTCAGTTCAGTCACTCAGTTGTGTCCGACTCTTTGCAACCCCATGAATTGCAGCACGCCAGGCCTCCCTGTCCATCACCAACTCCCAGAGCTCACCCAAACTCATGTCCATCAAGTCTGTGATGCCATCCAGCCATCTCATCCTCTGTCGTCCCCTTCTCCTCCTGCCCTCAATCCCTCCGAGCATCAGAGTCTTTTCCAATGAGTCAACTCTTCACATGAGGCGCCCAAAGTACTGGAGTTTCAGCTTTAGCATCATTCCTTCCAAAGAACACCCAGGGCTGATCTCCTTCAGAATGGACTGATTGGATCTCCTTGCAGTCCAAGGGACTCTCAAGAGTCTTCTCCAACACCACCAGTTCAAAAGCATCAATTATTTGGCGCTCAGCTTTCTTCACAGTCCAACTCTCACATCCATACATGACCACAGGAAAAACCATAGCCTTGACTAGATGGACCTTTGTTGGCAGAGTAATGTCTCTGCTTTTGAATATGCTGTCTAAGTTGGTCATAACTTTCCTTCCAAGGAGTAAACGTCTTTTAATTTCATGGCTGCAATCACCTACAGACATACAAATATATGCACACACACATATATACATAATCTCTATAAACATACACACACAGAAGGATGAAAATAGATAGATGTGTGTGTGTATATATATATATATTTTTTTTGTTTGTTTGTTTGTTTTTTTTAACACTCTTTGGTAGTCATTCAGGGACTTCCCTGATAGCTCAGCTGATAAAGAACCTGCCTATAAGCCTGGAGACCCTGGTTTGATTCCTGGGACAGGAAGATCCCCTGAAGAAGGGATAGGCTACCCACTCCAGTATTCTCAGGCTTCCCTGGTGGCTCAGATGGTAAAGAATCTGCCTGCAATGTGGGAGACCTGGGTTCGATCCCTGAATTGGGAAGATACCCTAGAGAAGGAAATAACTACCCACACCAGTAGCCATTTCTACATGATAAACTGAGATGACTCATGCTAACAAATGAACATTACCCAAGGTAACCTGAGAAATAAGATGAATTTCTTAATTTTCATCTAATCTGGTTATTAGATTAAATGTCAAGAAAAGAGGACCTTTGAACTTTATCAGCACTCACTGGTCACATTTCTAAAACATCTTGAATACCAATGGTAAGGCATGAAATGAGTTAGCACACCAAAGGTGGAAATTTAGATCTTAACTGAATCATTTCTGTTGTCATACATCTTCTGCCCTCTTAGGACTGAGTTTAGGGAAGCAGAGTATAAGCGTGGATTTCATAAAATTGTCTGTTCTTGGTATTTCCTTTCTATGGAAGAAGCAGAAAAAAAATATAAATATACACTTATTTGTATTGTTGTGTTAAGTTACCAAGTATGTCCAACTCTTTGCGACCCCACAGACTGCAGCATCCCAGGCTTCCCTGTCTTTAACTATTTCCTGGAGTTTGCTGAAACTCATGTCAATTGAGTCAGTGATGCCATCCAACCATCTCATCCTCTGTTGCCCCCTTTTATCCAGCCTGTAATCTTTCCCAGCATCAGGTTCTTTTCCAATGAGTTGGCTATTCCCATCAGGTGGCCAAACTACTGGAGCTTCAGCTTCAGCATCACTCCTTCCAGTGAATATTCAGGGTTGATTTCTTTTAGGATTGACTGGTTTGATCTCCTTGCTGTCCAAGGGACTCTCAAGAGTCTTCAGCAGCACCATATTCAAAAGCATCATTTCTTTGTCACTCAGCCTCCATTATGGTCCAACTCTCACGTCCATACATGACAGCTGAAAAAACCACAGCTTTGACTATATATAATATACATATATACAATATACAAATACATACACACATAAATATCATATATATATACACACACACACACATACTTCCATAAAGATGTACACACAAATGGATGAATATAGATAGACAAATATATTTAACAGTCTTTGGTAGCCATTTCTACATGGTAAACTGAGATGACTTATGCTAACAATTGAACATTATTCAAGGTAACCTGAGAAGATAAATTTTTTATTTAATGACATGGAACATCTCCTCTTGTTTTTAGCCACTTCATTAAAGTATTCCTTGTATTCAAAAGGCTGTACATATTTAGTGTATGCAACTTGACCAGTTTGGAGATAAGTATAGAACCATGAAACATCACCAAAATCAAGTTGCTTATCACTTCCAAAAGCTTCCTACCACCCTCTTATTTTTAAAAATTAATTAAATTATTTTTAAATATAAAAATAAATAAATAAATAAAACAGTGACAGACTTTATTTTCTTGGGCTCGAAAATCACCGCAGGTGGTGACTGCAGCCATGAAATTAAAAGATGCTTGCTCCTTGGGAGAAAAGCTATGTCCAACCCAGACAGTGTATTAAAAAAAGTAGAGACATTACGTTGCTGACAAAGGTCCGTCTAGTCAAGGCTATGATTTTTTCCAGTAGTCATGAACGGATGTGAGAGTTGGACCATAAAGAAAGCTGGGCACCAAAGAATTGATGCTTTTGAACTGTGGTGTTGAAGAAGACTCTTGAGAGTCCATGGGGTTGCAAAGAGTCAGACACAACTGAGCAACTGAATTTGAACTAATTTTTAAATATTATTGTTTTTCTTTTTGGTTAACTTAAGATTTACACTCGTAGAAAAACATTTATGTATCCAATACAGCATTAATATAGACTGTATGCTATTTCCCGGGACATATCCATCTTGCATGACTGAAACTTTGACCTTTTAGGCACTTCTCCATTTCTTTCACTTCACAGATCGTGGTAAAAATACTCACCCACTCTCCTGTCCTATGAGTTTAATATTTTGTATTCTTAAAAATAGTGTGATCATATAGAATTTGCCCTTCTCTGGTTTATTTCACATAGTATAACATCATCTAGGTCCATGCATATTATTGCAAATGGAAGAATTTTCTTCTCTTCGAAGACTGAGTAGTATTCCATTATATGTATCTATCAGATTTTTATGCATTATCTATCAATGGACGTTTAGGTTTTTTGTATATCTTGGAGAATGTGAATAAAGAAGATTTATTCTTTAAAATTTATTACTTGTTAACAAAGATTTAAGCTTTGTTAACAAGTCAATGCCCTTGCTTTTTGTATAATACAAAATATTTCATAATCACTGTTTTTAAAATTATAAAGCTCTTTGTGATCAACTATGTGGTTGGTTTACTGTTTGGAATTCTTATTGCAATAATTCTGCTTCTTCATTCTTTCCATGATCAAAAGAATGAAGTTGATGAGTATAGAGATTTTGTTACTGAATTATGTTTAAACATGATGGGTTGTAAACATACATTTCTTTTCTGCTTCTTGACTGAAAACCAATAAAGTGAGAGAGAAAGAAGCATTAAAAGCATCAATATAAAGTCAAAGTATAAACAGAATTAGAAGTCATTCACAGCAAATCAGATGCGTTAAAACATGGAACATGGCAGACCACTGTTAAAGCACAGTGAGGCAGAACCTTACTTTCTGCAGGGAAATGATAATAAAAACAAGCACATTTTTGGTGCAAGAAGGATGAAATGAAAGATATGTGAGGGACTATTTTTCTCTGAATGTCAGAGTGTAGAGTGGTCTGAAATTTGGACTCCGGCCATAGCTGAGTAGATAGTAGTAATGTGTTTAGATCTTTTTTCCTATTCTGTGTAGCCAGATTTTTCTCTCCCACTCACCCTCAAAGAAGACATGTTTATTCTTTAGAAAGGTGGAATCAGGGGAGCCCAGGATTTTGAAATTCCGGACATAGGGGTGAGGTACCATGTTGAAGAGAAGGGGAGAAGGTAAATAAGTGAGAGATTACTCACAGACTTATAACCTGAACAATGTTTTTCCTCTAATCCCACTGAAAGCCCAGTTCCTCTGCACTAGGTAGGACATTTGAGGACTGATCTTTGCAAACTGATCAGCTCAATATATTATCTGGGGTTCATGACATCTGAGGATTGCCACACGGTGAAGGCCCAGAGATGATAAGCCCTGTTTATGCACATCCAGTGACTCAATCAACTTTTAAGAGCATCATTCTTAAATATGTGGGCTTCCCTGGTGGCTCAGACCTGGTGCAATGAAGGAGACCTGGGTTTGATCCCTCGGTTGGGAAGATCCCCTCAATAAGGGAATGACAACCCATTTTGATATTCCTGCCTAGAGAATCCCATGGACAGAGGAATCTGGAGAGCTACGGTCCATGGGGTTGCAAAGAGTTGGACATACTGAGCAACACACCACACACACACACACACACACATTCTTAAA
Organism: Bubalus kerabau; assembly: GCF_029407905.1. Lineage (NCBI taxonomy): Eukaryota > Metazoa > Chordata > Mammalia > Artiodactyla > Bovidae > Bubalus > Bubalus kerabau. The sequence goes on along the minus strand of NC_073642.1, from coordinate 63,938,817 downwards.
TATAAATGGAGCAACAAAGGTCTCCAAATCTTCTAAGAAATTCTCTAATGTCAAAGACAGACACAAACAAGCAAACAAATCTTGAGGGAAAGGGGATATGGAAGAGACATAGAAAATGAAGTGAGCCAAAGAAAATCAAAATAAAATTAGAAATAAAATAAAAAATGTGCTGAGCATGGGGCTAACTGCTGCTGATACAATGTTGGGTAAAGCAGATGCTCTCTATTTTTCTGTCCTCATGGAGCTTTATCTAATTGTAACCCTTCTTTGGCCACCTGATGTGAAGAGCTGACTCATTGGAAAAGACCCTGTTTCTGGGAAAGATTGAGGGCAAGAAGAGAAGAGGGTGACAGAGGATGAGATGGCTAGATGGCAATACTGACTCAATGGACATGAGTTTGAGCAAACTCAGGGAGATAGTGATGGACAGAGAAGTCTGCAGTTCACAGGGTCACAAAGAGTTGGACATGACTTAGCAACTGAACAATGATCCTAATCCAGTATTCTTGCTTGGGAAATCCCATGGACAGAGGAGCCTGACTGTCTACAAGTCCATAGAGTTTCAAAGAGTCAGACACGACTGAAGTGAAGCAAGCAAGCAAAGCAATGTTAACCCTAATGATGATAATAAAATATACGTATATATTTGGAACAGGATTAAGAACTGTGAAGGGACTTGCAAGGACCTGGGAAGGGGAACAGTGGAGGGTGGACAGAAGGTAAGCATCAGGTGAGGTTGTGTTTGGGGCAGCAGCAGTGGGAATCAGGTTGTCTTAGGGACTTCTTAGGTCATCGGATGTTGGAGGTGACAGCCAGTACTGTGGCCGTCACTGGAGCTATTATGAATCTTGGAGGGCCTGGGTTTCCTTGTGGCACAGTCTTGTGGGCACTCCAGTGTATACTAGGAGCAGCCAGGAATTCCTAGATTGTCTGTCTTCAGGAGCCTGTGAAGAGGAACATGGTTTGTTCTGAGTGGCACACAGCATCTCTGGGGGTTTCCTGAGCATTCCATAGACAATGGACTCAAAAGGGAGGGAGAGATCAAATCTCCTTTTCTTGTAGGCAGTGGGGGCTCAACTTGCTACCTTTTGAGACCCTGTTAGGGAGTGTGGAAGGCTGAATGATGTCCTCTGACGCACCAAAAATATGCCTTGGTCCTAATTCCCAGAACTTGTGAATGTAACCTTACTTGAAAAAAAAAAAAAAAAGGATCTTTGTAGGTGTTGTAGATGTAGCTAATTTAAGGATTTTAAAATGAGTTTATCCTGGATTATAGTATGTTTAGTCACTAAATTGTGTCTGACTCTTTTGTGAACCCATGGACTATAGCCTGCCAGGCTCCTCTGTCCATGGGATTTTCCAGGTAAGAATACTGGAATGGGTTGCCATTTCCTTTTCCAGGGGATCTTCCCAACCCAGGGATCAAACCTGGGTATCCTGCATTGCAGGCGGATTCTTTACCTCTGAGGCACTGGGGAAGCCTGTGGATTATCTAGATGGCCCCTAAATAATGTGTGCTTATAATCCAAAGTCAGAAGGAGATTTGAGACAGAGGGGAAGAAGGCAACAATAAATGGCCAAGTGGATAGTGAGTAGCGGAGTGATGTGGCCACATATCAAGGGAGGCCCAGAGACAGCAGAAGTTGGCGGGATCAAAGGACTGTGACTTTCTAAAGCCAGCAGAGGGAACATTGTCTGGCCAACATCTGATTTCTGGCCTTCACAACTGAGAGTGTCCATTTCTATTGTCTTTAGCAACCCATTTGTGGAAATTTGTTACAGCAGCCTTAGGAAATTAATATAAGGAGTGTCTTTCTTTATTTTTGTATTCCCAGGGAACTGGAGTCTCCAGGTATTATAATAATTAGAGTAATTAGTAAGTTTAATGCATTGTATTTTATTTTTCAATTGTGCTTTGAGAGTGGAAGGCCAAGCTGATCCTTCTCTGTAACATGTGTGTGGCACATCACTGCCCCCTTGTCATTCAACCATTCATTCATTCATTCCCTTTCATTCTCATTTCTCTTCATCCATGATCACTGTGAATCCAATGAATTACTGTAACATGGATATTGCTCCCTATGCATGTATTCTTATCTACATAAATGTATTTTAAACTATATTTATTTTTCTCTCTTTTTACAAGTGTTTCAGGATGTACTTTCAGGTGTACATTGATCTGTTGGTTTCAAAACTGCTCCTTGGTGTCTCATGGCTTATTCCTCCTGCCACCGTTTGTCGATTTTACTGGGGACAGCCAGCCAGATCGCCTATGACATTTTGCACTGCAAACAATGCTACAGTGAACATCCTTATGCCTGTCTCCTTAAGGGCTTCAGGAATTTATGTTGACTAGTATTTATTAAGCACTTATGTGGTGGTCACTGCATGAAGCACTGCACAGCTCTTTTAAGCACTTATTTCCCATCTCCACTTGACATATACATAATTAAGGGCTCAACATCACAGCAAAAACACATTATTGGGAAATAAAACTGGGACTCAAACTAGGTCTGTCTGGCCCATAAAGCAAACACTTCTCTTTGAATTTCAGAACTTTAAACACAATCCTTAGACTTTGAATCACTGAAACATTGTACCTGTTGGGTCTGCTTGTTAATGATGAGATAATCATGGTTTCTTAAATCTGGACATGATTTATGGCTTACCGAGAGCATACATGTTATCTCATTAAATATGCCCATCTAGCTGAAGAGAACAAAGAGGGACTGCGTAGTATATACACCAAGAGACATACAGCCAGTAATAGGGTTAAAACTCTAGATCAAGTCTTCTGACCCTAAATTGAGCATTCATTTTTCACAAGATCAAAGCAGAGGGTGCATTCCCCCTTGGAGAGGATGTTGACTCAGGATCACGAAGACTAAATAGGTGTTGTCTGTGGTCGACACCAGCCAGCGGGACATCCGATGGTCAGTTCACCGAGGGGCACTGTATCCATAGCAAGCCCATGTGCCCTGTCTCAGCCTCCTCCCTGGAAAGCGCCCTCCCTCTGTCTTCTCGTGCTGATTTATAAACCAAGTGAGACCTCATCACCACGCCCATCTCTCATGTGAAAATTGGGATAAGCAGACAGGAGGCTGAGGCAATAGCTGTACTAAACAAATTAGTTGTATAAACACATTTCTGGGTGAAATATTCCAACTACTTAAGAGCACACACTCTTTTCAAGCATCCTCAAGCCCTTCACAAGAACCCTTTGCAATACAAACAAATGATGGACTAATTACAAACCATTCTTATCTATTCATTAAACCTCATCCTCCGAGGGCCACTACTTAACTGAATGCCAGTCTCCTTCTGGTTAATACCCATCCTTGTAGGAAGTATCCATAAAGTGGGATGGCTTCAAAAATATTTTCTACATCCAATCTCTCACCATTCAGTCAGAAGTTCCTTCGGACAATTCCTCTGAATTAGTGAGGTTTTTGTGGTCACTGTGCTTTAATGTCTTATTCACGTTGCCCAGAACATACAAATCGAAGAAATGTGAGTCTTATGATGGTATTTTCCCAAACTGTACATCACTTAAGGATTATTTGGAAGGACTTAAATTGTAGCCTTGTTTGAGGTTTGGTTTGAAAGTAAGTTTACAGGGAGAAAACAAGAGGTGGCCAAATACTTAGAAAGGAGACTTGCTGGGGTGGAATTTGACGTTTAGGCAATTTTAGAATTCTCTCTGCTTCATATTTGGTCCATTAACCAAGGCTTCTCCACCCATGTCTTATGTCCAGCCAATAACTACAGCAAGAGTCAGAAGCTGCTGCTGTCCAAGGCCTGCCTGACCCTCCTCCGCTCCATCCCCTGCCCAGGGAATCTGGCCAGCGTGACCTCAGCTTCTTGCTGTGGTCCTCATTGGGTGACTTTAAACCTGAACTTGGGCCTCTAGCCAGTCTCTAGAAGGTGATGGCACCCACTCCAGTACTCTTGCCTGGAAAATCCCATGGATGCCAGGTGGGCTGCAGTCCATGGGGTCGCTAAGAGTCAGACACGACTGAGCGACTTCACTTTCACTTTTCACTTTCATGCATTGGAGAAGGAGATGGCAACCCACTCCAGTGTTCTTGCCTGGAGAATCCCAGGGACGGGGGAGCCTGGTGGGCTGCTGTCTATGGGGTCGCACAGAGTCGGACACGACTGAAGCGACTCAGCAGCAGCAGCAGCCAGTCTCCTGCACATCTTAGATTATTATTTAGTGCTGTCCCCCGACCTTCCCTTCCTACTCAGTGTCAGCTGTTCTACATTACCACAAGGTTCCACGACTTAGACTTTACAACAATAACAAGCTCTCCTGCCAGGGCAAAGCCACTCCAGTTAGGGGTCCTTGGTTAAAGCCCTGCTGGATATAGCTAGTTCCTTCTCTGCGACATAGATTCTTGGAGAGTGCATTCATTTTCTAGGGCTATTGTAGGAAAGTATCACAAACTTGGAGGCCTAGTGCCCTGGAAATGTGTTCTCTTTCAGTTCTGGGGGTCAGAAGTCCAAGGTCAAGGTCTTTCCAGGGCCACATTTCCTCTGAAGGCTCCAAGGAAAGATTTTTCCTTACCTCTTCCTGTTTCTGGTGGTCCTGCCAAATCTTGGTGTTCCTTGGTTCTGATTTCTGTCTGTATCTTCACAGAGCAATCTCCCTGTACGTCTAGTCTCTTTTTATAAGCACACGAGTGATATTGAATTTAGGGCCCATTCTAATTCAGTATGACCTCATCTTAACTAATTGCATCTACAAAGACTCTATTTCCAAACAAGGTCACATTGTGAGATCCCAGATGTATATGAATTTTAAGGAGCGCTATGGAGAAGGAAATGGCAGGCCACTCCAGTGTTCTTGCCTGGAGAATCCCAGGGATGGGGGAGCCTGGTGGGCTGCCGTCTATGGGGTCGCACAGAGTTGGACACGACTGAAGCGACTTAGCAGCAGCAGCATTCAACCCACAAAAGTCAGATACAAAAATCTGTATCACATCAAGTTATTATTTGGGGATAATCTAGGCTAGGAAAAGGAAAAGTGTTTTTCCACTTATCCATCCATCCATCCATCCATTCACTCAACAAATACATACTAAGCAGTAATTATGGACTAAGTGGCAATAAAATGAGCAAAAGCTGGACTTTTTTTCCCCAGTGTTTACAGTTCAGAACAAGTGTTAAAAGGCAAAAACAAGAAAAATTATTTCAAGTGAAGATGACCACAAGTCAGGTGTGGTGGGAATTCTAGGATGAAAAAGACAGCATCTAGGAAAATAAACTAGATAAGACTCCATGGAAGAGACAATTTTTAAATAGAATCTTGAGATATAAAAGCATATGAAAAACAGCTCATGGAAAAAGAAAACAGTTAAGAGATCTATTCAAACTTGGGACAAAAATATCCTACTATTTTATTTGAATAAAAGTTATCTCTTAAGAAAATACTGTGTGTATTAGACATTTAGATTTCTCTTTGTTGTTCTTATTCAGTAACTGAGATGTGTCCAACTTTTTTGCAACCCCATGGACTGTATAGCCTGCCAGGCTTCTCTGTGCATGGGATTTCCCAGGCAAGAATATTGGAATGGGTTGCCATTTCCCTCTTCAAAAGATCTTCCTGAGCCAGGGATCAAACCGGTGTCTCCTACATTAGCAGGTCAATCCTCTACCACTGAGCTGTCAGGGAAGCTCAGATTTCTCTTTACTTATCAGTATTTTCAGGAGACCAACTGGGCCTCAGCAGTGCTTTAATCATCAGTTGCAGATTATAAGAGCAGAGTGACTGCTGTTGTAAATTTCCTGGGATGATGGCTCCATCAAGATATTTCCACATGTATAATAAGCTGCTGAGGACAAAGTTCAAAGCTGAGAATAACTTAGGCTACAAGCAACTTCTTTCCCTATTATTAATTATTAAGATGAGTATGCCATGTCTTGAGAATACACTGCTAAATGACAGAATCTCTCAGAGAACATACAATCTTGATTTCCTGTAAAATGACATGAAAATCCAGCACTAAGAAATCCCATCCATTACAGACGAGAGGGACAACCTAGATATCACATAATTAGAAACAGCAGTCTTTATACAAGGCTCAAAAATATTCTGATGCCCTGAATATAGCCTATTTAAATATGCACACACGCATGCACACACATACACAGGAAACCTTTGGATCTATGCCAGGCCTGGTGAAGCTACCCTTCTCTTTCCACTCAGGCAGGGAGTAAAAGACCTCACTTCTGGGAGGACCTGAGATAGATCGTCTATGTGCTTACAGCTCAAGTTCTGCTCCCCAGTCTTCTAAACAAATGAATAATTGAAGGCCATTACCACTTTTGGGGCTCTCTCACTGGCTTCTTAGGCTCCCATCAAAGCCAAGCTCTGTGTCAAAAGCAGCAGCCACAGTGAGCAGAGTCTCAGGGAGACCACTGATTAATTGCTTTTGCATTTTGGAAGTGCATCCAAAGATGCTGTAAGATCGTGTTTGTTTTTGCTGTTGCCAAGCCTTGTTTAGGAGGGCTCTGGAGGATGACGATGATGTAGTCAAGATGGTGAGAGAGGCTCTTGCGGTCCACACAGGTGTGCTTGCCAACTCGGCTCCCAGGGAGATTCTGAGAGCAGGTACAGGGAGGGGCTCAGGCAAGGTATGACATCCACACCGCTGGTCAGAGCCTCAGCCGCTCCACGCCTGCTTCCGGGGCATCCCTGGAGACTCAGCCTAAAGAAGGACCACCAATTAGAGTTCTGAGAAATCCCTGATTTTCTGGCAATCGGGAGACAGAAATCGGAAACCCGGGAGAGGCTTGCCCTCTTAAGCCTTGTGGGTGCCAAAGATCTTACTGAAATTCAGTAATAGAAGATGGGGAGCATGCACTCATTTTGTTCCGGCAAATTCTGTCAGCATCAGCAGGCCTCACACTGTGATCTGCCTTTCTGCCTCTTGCTCTATCAACTCCACATGTTGCCCCGGTGGCCGTCTTTGTACTTAATAGAACTTGTCAAAACATATCTATCAGTTACGTGGGGAGCACACTTGGGTGGTCAGGCGAGGGCTGGCTGGGTGCAGGCTGCCGGTCCTGGTGGCCACAGACATCCCCCTGCTCAGTGCTTCTCTAAATGAAGGGGACATACTGTTGAGTCACTGGGTTTTTGAATAATTCTCACACCAGCCACTGCCATTAATAGCACGTTTGTGTTTATTTGGACTCTCAGTCTTTACTTTCATGTGGATTTTTCATGGTTCTCAAAACTGTGAGAGAAATAAGACATGTTTCTATTTGGAGGAACTTTTAATGCTTTGGATGAATATGTTTAGGGATATACATACACACCAATATGTAAGGATATGTGGATGTACATTATTTTGCATATTTGCATATGTGTACATTTAGGCACATGAGCACATTATTTGAGTGTGTACAGACACATGCATAGCAATGTTTATGTACAAACTATCGTGGGCATAATTATGCATACACATTCATATATATCATATATATACTTACATATATATTATGTATGTAAACATCATATATACATATCATATATGGTATGATGATGTTATGGCCAGTCTGATTGTCTGTGTGTTCATATATATATATATATATATATATATATATATATATATACACATATATGTGTACACATAATACATATATATAAAGGGCTTCCCTTGTTGCTCAGATGGTAAAGAGTCTGCCTGCAATGAAGGAGACCCAGGTGTGATCCCTGGGTAGGAAAGATCCCCTGGAGAAGGGAATGGCTGCCCTCTCCAGTATTTTTGCCTGGAGAATTCCATGGACAGAGAAGCTTGGTGGGTTACAGTCCATGGAGTCACAGAGTCAGTTATATACATACATATACACATAATGCCTACACACACACACACACAGTCACATATATACACACACATACACACATGCTGATATTTGCATATACATACATACAAATATATATATGCATGTGCGTACACACACACACACACTCCAATGTTGCATCCACGAATGGTCTTTTCTGTCCCTGAAATAACAACACATCATGTCCTTCCAAGAAATCTGTTTATGTGGCTCCCAGTGACATGCCGTCTCCCTGCCAGGCGTCCAGCATTCCCTGAGCCACGTCCAATGCCACTGGAATGCTGTGTGGCTGGCCTCTGGCTGGGACTTACTCACCCACTACCTGGCCTGGGAACCAGGGAAAGGAGATTCTGGTAATGGATCGGCTCAAAATAATCATTGGTCAAATAGGAATCCAACCACCTGACCTCAAGCCCTTCCCTGTGTGCCACTGAGAATTCCAGGAGGAGCCCCGAAGGGATGGTGAAGTTGGCTTTCATGATGTGACTCAGGCATTTTATGTGAACCATGGAGGCATCACACATGTACAGCTCGAGGTGCTGGGAAAGCACGGAGGTGGAGCCTATCCAGCCAAGTTCTGCAGTTACCAATTGCAAGACCTTGAACAAACTAGCTTTCTTACTGGAAACACAAAGTTATTAATACTATGTTATTCGAGGCAATAATACTAGCTGCAATTAGTAAGCTACTAGTATGATACTAGTATACTACAACCCCAGCTCTCACTGGCTTCATGAAACTGATTTTATTTCTTGCTCATATCGCAGTCCATTGGAGGTGAGGGGAGGGGGACGTAGCACTGCCCTGTCCTGCTCCTTGGAGCTGGTGGGTAAACGGGGCTCAGTCCTTCTGGTGGCTCTGCCATGCTATAGGGACTCAGAGGGCTCCAGTGGATTCTCTCCATCTGGCCAGCCAATGAGCAAAGTGAGAGGGCACAGAAGGTCTCAACACAGGTTTTAGAGGACAAGTCTGGAAATGGTGCCTGTCACTTTCAGCCTTATTCCAATAGCCAAAAATGAATCTTGTGGCCCAACCTAACTGTAGGGGAATCTGGGAAATGTAGTTTAGCTGAGTATCCAGGAGAAGAATGAAATGGGTCTGGTCAATGTCTATTTGGCAAGGTTAGGAAGATGTGCTCAATATATTGTAATAACTTATAATGGAAGAGAATGTTAAAAAAGAATATATATGATATGTGTGTGCTAAGTTGTGTCTGACTCTTTGCGACCTCATGGACTGCGGCCCATCAACCTCCTCTGTCCACGTTATTTCCCAAGCAAGAATACTAGAGTGGGTTGCCATTTCCTTCTCCAAGAAGATATCACTTTGCTGTACATCTGTACATCTGAAACTAATGCAACATAGTAAATCTACTATATTTCAAAGAATTTTAAAAAATGAGATCTTGTCTCTAAAGCCATCAGTAAAATGGTAGGTACCCAAGTCACTGTGCCCACTTTCACCATTATTGCTGCTGCTGCTACTGCTACCATTATTATTATTATTAGCCAACCATAGAGGAAACATTTTACAAAATTCTTTTTTTCTTATTGAAGTATAGTTGATTTACAATGTTGTGCCAATCTCTGCTGTGCAACAAAGTGACTCAGTTACACACATATATATTTACATAGCTTTTAATATTCTTTTCCATTATCGTTTATCACAGGATACTGAATATAGTTCCCTGTCCTGTACATTAGGACCTTGTTATTTATCCATTCTAAATGTAATGCAATATTATTTTGTCTCATTTTAAGGCGGTATTATTTCTATATTCAGAAAATGGCTATATTCTGGAAATGGAAGCAAAATATATGATACTTTCTTTCTTTTTTAATATAAATGTATTTATTTTAATTGGAGGCTAATTACTTTACAATATTGTATTGGTTTGCCATATATTGACATGAATCTGCCACAGGTGTACATGTGTTCTCCATCCTGCACCCCCCTCCCACCTCCCTCCCCATACCATCCCTCTGGGTCATCCTAATGCACCAGCCCTGAGCATCCTGTATTATGCGATAATTTCTTTCTAAATGTCTAACTTATGAAACATATTTCAATATTTATCTAATATTTATCATCAATCTTGCTCTGGAATAGGCTCTTATCTGCCTGTAAAATACTATCTTGCTTTCTGTGACCATTGAAAGTGTTAGTAGCTCAGTCTTGTCAACTCTTTGTGACCCCATGAACTGTAACCTGCCAGGCCCTAGGAAGCATCACTACAAGCAAAGATAATGGAGGTGATGGAATTCCAGTTGAGCTATTTCAAATCCTGAAAGATAATGCTGTGAAAATGCTGCACTTAATATGCCAGCAAATTTGGAAAACTCACCAGCGGCCACAGGACTAGAAAATGTCAGCTTTCATTCCAATCCCAAAGAAAGGCAATGCCAAAGAATGCTTAAACTACCGCATAATTGCAGTTATCCCACACACTAGTAAAGGAATGCTCAAAATTCTCCAAGCTAGGCTTCAACAATACGTGAACTGTGAACTTTCAGATGTTCAAGCTGGTTTTAGAAAAGGCAGAGGAACCAGAGATCAAATTATCGACATCCATTGGATCACCAAAAAAGCAAGAGAGTTCCAGAAAAATATGTACTTCTGCTTTATTGACTATTTCAAAGCCTTTGACTGTGTGGACCACAACAAACTGTGGAAAATTCTGAAAGAGATGGGAATACCAGACCACCTGACCTGCCTCTTGAGAAATCTGTATGCAGGTCAGGAAGCAACAGTTAGAACTGGACATGGAACAACAGACTGGTTCCAAAGAGGGAAAGGAGTACACCAAGGCTGTATATTGTCACCCTGCTTATCATGAGAAATGCCGGGCTGGAAGAAGCACAAGCTGGAATCAAGATTTCTGGGAGAAATATCAATAACCTCAGATATGCAGATGACACCACCCTATGGCAGAAAGTGAAGAGGAACTAAAGAGCCTCTTGATGAAAGTGAAAGAGGAGAGTAAAAACGTTGGCTTAGAGCTCAACATTCAGAAAACAAAGATCATGGCATCCAGTCCCATCACATCATGGGAAATAGATGGGGAAACAGTGGAAACAGTGACAGACTTTATTTTTTTGAGCTCCAAAATCACTGCAGATGTTGACTGCAGCTATGAAATTAAAAGACACTTGCTCCTTGGAAGAAAAGTTATGACCAACCTAGACAGCATATTCAAAAGCAGAGACATTACTTTGCCAACAAAGGTCGGGCTAGTAGTTGGACTATAAAGAAAGCTGAATGTGGAAGAATAGATGCTTTTGAACTGTGATGTTGGAGAAGACTCTTGAGAGTCCCTTGGACTGCAAGGAGATCCAACCAATCCATCCTAAAGGAAATTAGTCCTGAATGTTCATTGGAAGGACTTATGCTGAAGTCAAAACTCCAATACTTTGGCCACCTGATGTGAAGAACTGACTCATTTGAAAAGACCTTGATGCTAGGAAAGATTGAAGGCAGGAGGAGAAGGGGACGACAGAGGATGAGATGGTTGAATGGCATCACTGACTCAATGGACATTAGTTTGAGTAAACTCCAGTAGTTGGCAATGGACAGGGAGGCCTGGTGTGCTGCAGTCCATGGGGTTGCAAAGAATTGGACACGACTGAGTGACTGAACTGAACTGAGGCTCCTTTGTCCATGGAAATCTCCAGACAAGAATACTGGAGTGAGTAGTCTTTTCCTTCTCCAAGGGATCTTGCAGACACAGGAACTGAACCTGGTCTCGTGCATTGAGGCAGATTCTTTACACTGTGAGCCATCATTAAGTCCAGATAGTCCACCATTCAGGGTGTGGAATTCCAAGTTCTTTCTGTGCTATGCTTGAGAAGGATAATTTCCCCCATATTTGCAATTATTTCATCACAGTTTGTGGGTCTTTAATGCCCCACATCTTTGCCGTAGTTGAGAATAAGCATAAATGAACTCCAATTCTTCTCCTTTAGCTGAACTAACAAATGTTTATGTCCCCAAGACTTGCTGTAGTCAGAAACTCATGATTCATCTGAATTCTTAATTTACCCATATCACCCCTATGCAAATTACCTCCTGCCCCCAGTAGACACCTTGGATCAGTCAGTTGGCAAGGATATGGGCTGGGTCTGGAGGAAAGAGGGTCTCATACTTGAAGCTGGGTGGCATCAAGTGATGAGAACTTGCTGGACTTAGAGCTGAGGCTGAAGTTGAAGTCCACGTGGTGGAGGAGAGTCCAAAGAGCTCATTATTGCAATAGGTCAGCATTAGTTATGGAGTGGAGTCTCAGGATGTTTATAACAAAGAAAGTTAAGAAAATGACCAAAAAGCCCTGACATCTTAATGTGCTGGTCCCCAGATCTGGGTTGGAATTTTGACTCAGTTACTCATCAGCCATACAATATTAGAAAGTCACTTGCCTTTTCTAGTTATCTTATTTGCAAAGTAAAAGAACAGAACTACCATTTAAGGAGATAATTTTTGGGATTAAATGAAATAATGTAAATAAAGTCCTCAGCATGAAGCTCAGCACATAAAAAATGCTTGATTGAAAAATAGTGAAAGACTAGCAAGTCAAATTTAGTGACTGCTTCTGGCTTTTAGGAATTTCCCAGAGGGTTTGATCTAGAGAGACCCATACAGCAACTCCAATAAATTCATTTCTATTTCAGTTGGCCAACTGACCTCAGTATGAACAAGAGAGCCTGCATCTTGCCTGACCCCATCCTCCAACACCTTTTTAGAAGAATGGGTTGGTGTAGAGTAGACCCTCTACCCAGTTCACTGACATGCAGTTGTGTCTGACTCTTTGCTACCCTATGGATTATTGCCCACCAGGCTCCTCTGTCAGGCAAGAACACTAGAGTGGGTTGCCATGCTTTCCTCCAGGGGATCTTCCCGACCCAGGGGTCAAACCTGTATCTCTTATGTCTCTTGCATTGGCAGGTAGGTTCTTTACCACTTGTGCCCCCTGGGAAGCCCCCTCACAGTTAACAAGAGACTTGTAAATCAGTGGAGGCTATGTTTTGATTTTGGAGCTAAATGACACTTGGACTAATTTGTTGTAAATCTTAGATGGCCTCTGCTCTCTCTGACTTGTGTATCCTATAGTCCCACAACTGTGGATGTGAGATGACTGGGTATCTTCAGTTTTGGAAGACTGTGCTGTTCAGTATTCTGTGTGTAGGAATTTTATGCTGCTGACTCACTCCTCTGTTTCACATGCTGAGTCACTAAATGACCCCATGTCCACAGAACCGTGCCACAGAGGAACAGGGGGTTAGTTGTTGCTGTTGTTAAATGTAGGAGTGAATGAAGAGAAGCTTTAGGAGAAGATTTTTCTAGAGCATTGTCTTTTTAAAAATTAATTAACTTATTTGTTTTGGCTGCTCCGAGTCTTAGATGCGGCACATGGGATCTAGTTCCCTGATGAGGGTCTGAAACTGAGCCTCTTGCATTGGAAGTGAGGAGTTCTAGCCACTGGACCACAGAGGAAGTCCCTCTAGAGCATTTTTTGGGCAGCGGGGTGGGGGGATCAAGGAAGGATACATTTCTTTTCCCATGCTTTGTTTTGTTAAATATGTATTTGTTCATGCACATCAAGGCTGTATATTGTCACCTTGTTTGTTTAACTTATGGGCAGAGTACATCATGCGAAATGCCAGGCTGGATGAATTAAAAGCTGGAATTAAGATTGCCAGCAGAAATATCAACAACCCCAGTTACGCAGATACCGATCTAATGGCAAAAAGTGAAGAGGAACTAAAGAACCTCTTGATGAGGGTGAAAGGAAACTGAAAGAGCTGGCTTGAAAATCAACATTCAAAAAATGAAGATCATGGTATCCAGTCCCATCACTTCATGGCAAATAGATGGGGAAAAGGAAAAAGTGGCAGACTTATTTTCTTGGGCTCCAAAATCACTGTGGATGGTGATTGCAGCCATTAAATTATAAGACTCTTGATCCTTAGAAGAAAAGCTATGACAAACCTAGACAAGCATATCAAAAAGCAGAGACATCACTTTGCTGTCACAGGTCTGTATATTCAAGGCTATGACCTTTCCAGTAGTCATGTATAGATGTGAAAGTTGGACCGTAAAGAAGGCTGAGCACCAAAGAATTGTTGCTTTCAAATTGTGGTGCTGGAGAAGACTCTTTAGAGTCCCTTGGACTGCAAGGAAATCAAACCAGCCAATCCTAAAGGAAATAGGTCCTGAATTTTCATTGGAAGGACTAATGCTAAAGCTGAAGCTCCAATACTTTGGCCACCTGATGCAAAGAAACAACTCATTGGAAAAGACCCTGATGCTGAGAAAGATTGAAGCCAAGAGGAGAAATGGGCGGCCGTGGATGAGATGGTTAGATAGCATCACCAACTCAATGGACATGAATTTGAGCAAACTTTGGGAGATAGTGAAGGGCAGAGGAACCTGGCATGCTACAGTCCATGGAGTCACAAAGAGTTGAACATGACTTAGAGACAAAACAACAGACATCTTCATTTGTAACAAGCTCCCAGAGTGATTTGCAGATTCTGTTTTCTAAAGTTCTCTTTTGCAGAAATATTGTGAGATGATAGCTCTACAGGATAATTGTCTTGCAAAGGGATTGCTTGCAGTTATGTGACTAGCTCACTGCTTTATACCACAATATGAACTTTGTTGATTTTCTTCAAAAAAGACCTTCAATATATGGTTTCTGTGAGTATTAAGAGATTCAGCCACATGGTCACCTCGCATGGAAATTCTTCCTATATTATGCCCCTCCCTTGCCCTCTCTATCTCCCCTGCATCCCATTGGCATGGCCTGAATGAGCTACTTTTACATTCCCATAGTATATTCCCAAGCTGCGAACTTTGATCAGTAAACATTCGTTGAACAAGCCAATTAACAAATTGATTTTCCAGCTCATTCAAGATTATCTTGTTAGAGTTATTTTCACCTTTTCTTCTAGAGAGGAGTAGTGCCACATCACAACAAGTACTGTGTGTATCCTTTTTTTTCCCTTAACTTTTTCTCTTATCTGTTCTGCACACATAGTAGTGGTTCTCACCTCGCTGCACAGTAAGATGAACAATGGTAACAGAAATGATTTTGTCCCTGCCCTCTGGAATCATGGCTGCCCAGAAAGACAGAGGCATGGACAGGGCATGGGAGATGCACACACAGTGGTCCCCCTACGCGGACAGCAGAGGAGGCAGGCCCTTCATCCCATTTGCAAGGCTGTGGAGGGCTACCTCAGGCTGAGTGTCCCCTAGGCAGAAGCCCAGAGAACGAGGCAGAGACAGAAGGCACAGGGGCAGAAAGCCAAGTACCAAGGCATGTGCACCTTGAACTTGGCATGTTCTTATTGAGTACTTTCTCCTTGTGAACTTGGCATGTTCTTATTGAGTACTTTCTCCTTGAGTACTTTCTCCTTGTGAACTTGGCATGTTCTTATTGAGTACTTTCTCCTTGAGTACTTTCTCTGTAGCTCTTTTATATCCACAGTTTATTCTCTCCTTGCCTGAACTATAAGGTTACCATAGGTGTCCAATTTCTCTCTGTTTCTTAAATTTTTTATTGGAGTATAGTTGATTTGCAATGTTGTGTGAGTTTCTGGTGTACAGCAAAGTGACTCAGTTGTACATATATATATAGCCAGTCCTTTTCAGATTCTTTTCCCAGATAAATCATTACCGCATCTTGAGAATAGTTCCCTATGCTATGCAGTAGGCCCTTGTTAGTTATCTATTTTATATAGAGTAGTGTATTCCCCAATAACCTGGGTCAGGCTTGGGTGTTTCAAGATTGGGATTCTTTTTTTTTTAATTCAGGGCAGGCATAGGTTTGGAGGCCAAATACTTTTGGTACCTTCTTGCTATGGGTTCTGTTGTGTTTGTATTTTTGTTGTTGTTTTGTTTTGCTTGTTTGCATTTTCTCCCTTCCTCTCTCTTCTGCTCACACAACAACCTGTGTTTCCTTCTACGTGAAAATATATCTGTCCAGGGTCACAGACTCAAATACCACCCTGGGCCAGAAAGCTGATGAATCCTAGTTATGGATCTGGGGAGGGCTAAGAAAACAGGGAGTGGTGAGGCCTCTGAGGATCTAGAGAGCACACGCCCTATTTCAAATTCACGGTCTTGCTGTAATCAGACTCTGAGCCAGCCAAAGAGAACACCTCTGCCGCATATATCTGGCCCAGTAACCTCCCATGCGTGACCTCTGTCAGTGAGGTCCTGGGTCAGAGCTGATGTGTTATTTATTTTCCAATCTCTGGAGCTCAGGAAAGAGTAGGTGTTTAGGAATTGTTTGTGTTTGAATCGTAGTGAGCTTTCCCAGCAGAGCTTTTGAAAACAATGACTGTGCAAGTTCTGATCCACCCTGAGTGATTATCGGCTCAATCAGGTAAATGTAAATTGGTAAATGGATGGGTAAGAAAAAAAGAGACTCTGAACTGATAGGAAACTTGCCTCAGATAATTCACCTAGTAAGAGATCAAATTAGAATTCACACCCAGTAGTGTGTGGCCCCAAATACTGTGGTGCTCTGTGCAACATAGGAAAACAAAAATCTCCTAGGGTAATAATTCCATCTGAAGATTTCCTTTCAAAGGCCATTCTCATCATGTCATCCTCTTGCTTAAAACTTTTCCCATTGTTCTAAGTCAAAGACAAGTTTTCTTAATATGGCCCATGGAACCCTACAGGACACAGACCACCCAACTCCTTTGCTTTTGGATCCAACCACG
This sequence comes from Bubalus kerabau, assembly GCF_029407905.1. Taxonomy (NCBI): domain Eukaryota; kingdom Metazoa; phylum Chordata; class Mammalia; order Artiodactyla; family Bovidae; genus Bubalus; species Bubalus kerabau. The sequence goes on along the minus strand of NC_073642.1, from coordinate 63,922,246 downwards.
CTAGCCTTACAACCTTCAGGATTTCCTTGTTCACTTAGAATTTGTACTTAGTTTCTCTCTGCTGCAAATCTCTTCCCCAACCCCTTTGTTATTCAGTTGTTAAGTAGTGTTCCACTATTTGCACCCCCACAGACTGCAGCCAGGCTCCCCTGTCCTTCACCATCTCCCTGAATTTGCTTAAATTCATGTCCATTGAGTCGGTGATGCTCTCTAACCATCTCATCCTCTGCCACTCCTTTCTCCTTTTGCTTTCAATCTTTCCCAGCATCAGGGTCTTTTCCAATGAGTAAGCTCTTCGCATCACGTGGCTGGAATATTGGAACTTCCACTTCAGCATCAGTCCTTCCAATGAATATTCAGGACTGATTTCCTTTAGGATTGACTGGTTTGATCTCCTTGCAGTCCAAGGGACTCTCAAGAGTCTTCTTCAGCACCACAATCGAAAGCATCAATCCTCTGACGCTCAGCTTTCTTTGTGGGCTTTCCAAGTAGCGCTAGTGGTAAAGAACTTGTCATTGCAGGGCACGTAAGAGAGCAGGGTTTGATCCCTAGGTTGCGAAGATCCTCTGGAGAAGGGCATGGCAACCTACTCCAAAATTATTGCCTGGAGAATCCCCATGGATGTAGGAGCCTGGTGGGCAAGTCTATAGGGTCAGGAAGAGTTGGACATGACTAAAGCAGCTTAGCAATGCTCACATCCATGGGTGACTACTGGAAAAACCATACGGAATTTTATTCAGATGACCATTATCTCTACCACTGTGGGCAAGAAGCCCTTAAAAGAAATGGAGTAGGCTTCATAGTCATCAACCTCTTGCTTAAGATCAACTTATCCTCTAGCTCTCTTTGTTTGGCTGGGCCATGTGGCTTGTGGGATCTTAGTTCCCTGATCAGGGATTGAACTCAGGCCCTTGGCAGTGAGAACACAAAGGCCTAACCACTGGGCTGCCAGGGAAGTCCCTATACCCTATAAAGCATCTTCTAACATCGCTGCCTAGGTGCAGTCCCTCTGCCATCATTGCCCATACTGTCCCTTTAAAGCTGCAGTTATGCAACTGTATATTAACTACCTAGAGTGTTGCTTGGACTGGCAGAGACAATGCCTACCTTGTCCTATTCAGCAAGCTACCTAAGGCAATGTTTGGCCCAGAACCAGTGACCAATAAATATTTGTTGAGTGGATGAATGCAAGTTACCCATTATCAGGGATGCATGTGTCAGTGTTGGCCAGCTGGCCACTCCTCAGTGATGGGGCAGCTGGGAGCTGTGCAGAAAAGGTGGGGAAGGGATAGGATGAGGCTGGCAGATCCTGAGGGTCCCTTCTGAGACTCTGAGTCTCTGCTGTCCCTCCCAGAGGTCCAGAGGACACTTACGGGCCTCCTGCTGCTTGCACTGCAGTCTGAGACCTGTACAAAGTAGGTCAGGTACCATAATAGAACTCGACAAGTCACTCACGAGAGACCTGGCTGTCCCAAACAATTCAAGTCAGAGAACCAGGCCACGGCTGAATAGGCAGAGGATGAGGACGTTTATTAAGGTGATAGAGCATAATGAACCCAGGGCAACAGAGAGATGTCTGACTCGCTATTAGATCAGTTATCAAACACTACAGCAGTGTCCCCTCTTCACCGTGGAAGGCAAGCTAGCCAGTGACATGTTAGGTCAATCAAGGGATGCAGTCACTGTTGCTGTAAAAACAAGCACTAAGGTCCCTTTTCAAGTCTAATTTAGTGCTTGGATTTCTACTGGACCTTCCTGATCACCTTGCATAACATTTAATGACAAGGTGCCTTTGGGACAGCACCTCTACCAGCTACTTCAAACCACCCCTGGACTATTTCAACCTTTCTGAATTTTGTGGCAAGCAGCTTCCAAATTTGTTGAAAGTCAACGGGGGTCAAATACTCAATCATTTTAGGAGAAGAGACATATTTTGGCCTCGCCAAAGAGGTTTTAGCAAGCAAGTGACAAAAGTACCTTGAAAGAATGGGCTGCTTAGAGGTAAATTGGTTATGAAAGTTCCCCTGATGACAGAACTTCTGCTGGATCACTGTTGACTGCAAAAAAAAAAGCCCAAACTTCCAGCATGGTGTTTGTGTATCCCTCAATCAGGTGCCCGCCTATGTCTCTAATTCAACCCCATCCCCTTACATTCTGAATGCATGGGATTCCTGACTCTCCAAATTTTCTGTTATTGTCCATCTCTGCAGAAAACACTTCTCAAGTGACCCTTTCCTCACAATACCATAGGTGAATGCATAAACATATCTTATATTATTTATTAAATTATTAACTCTTATATCCTTGTCTGACTGGGCCCCCGTGAGAGCATATATGGTCAAGAGCAGGGCATTTTATTTATTTAGTATTTTCTCATATGAGCCCCAGTGCTTGATGTACTCTCTGGCAAACAGGCAGTATCACATACATAGTAGTTTAGTTCATCAAAGAGTGAGTGGACTGATGAATGGACAGATGAACACAGGACTGGGAGGCAGGGGGTTGGTACCACAAAAATGTGGACATTCCTCCCTGAGCCAATTGAAGCCACTCAAGAGTTTACAGGAAAGAGTTTTATGTTTGCTTTAGAAAGATCAGTCCAGTGACAAGGAGTGAGGGTTGTAGAGACCTCATGCAGAGGGATTTGTGGGGAAGATGTGAGAGTTCACCAAAGACATAATGGTGGCCAGGTGAGGTGACAATGGGGCTGGAAAGAAATTGATGTATCAGGAAGGTAATTAGGACCTAATATAAGCAAGACTTGGTAAATACTTGAATAAAGATGGTGAGAATGACTTCCTGTTATCTGCCATGAATAAGTGGGTGGATGGAAACACCATTCAGTGAGTTGGGAAAGTCTTTTAAACTGCATAGAGACTCTTTCCAGAATTATTTCTGACGTGAGTGTTAAATTCCATAATCATATTAATAATTTATTAGTTGTCTGTAGTGTATCTTTTTGTTTTTCTGTAAAAAAGATATACGGATTAAGTTACACCATTCAGAGGACTTGTGTATATTTCTGTTGCCTATGAGTTTCTGATTTAATTGGCTAATTTTATTGATCATAATCTGAAGCTCTTTCAGTGCTGAGCTAGGTTGAGGTTTTACTTTTGTTCTGAGACTTGTCGTTCTGACAATATATTTATCTTTCTTTATATTCAAAATAAAGTTGACAACAGAAAATTCTTGGGGCAAATATTCTTTGACCTCAGAATTTCATGAAGATTCATATTTCACTATCACTGTGGCAAAAAACATGTTCTTTGAGTCTAACACGTAGGTGTTCATATGTGACAACAGACAGCAAAACCCATAAGTGTATGTTCATGTTATTTGGACTTCTATTTGTGTGTTTGGAAGAAGTAAATGAAACTTTTGAGTACCTTGTGGAGACTACAGAAGAAAGCACTGATAACCTAATGGATTCTGTAGAGAGAGTATATGTCTGGGAAAAGTATGGCAGAACCAGAAGGTCAGAAGCTCTAAGATTTCCACCAGAAACTTGGAAAGTTTGTACATCAGTACTGAATGGTGATCACCAGATGGACAATGTGTTAGAAGGCTGGCAAAGCAAGTTTCAATGAAGTTAAATGTTTATATTATCTAAGAAATCAAGGACCAATCATTTCAATGTGCATTTTGGACAGGACCAAATATCAAGGTCCTTTTGTATGGATCGCATGTCTCCATGAAGATTTTGGAAAGTATCAAATGTCCTGCAAGAATAAAAATCAGTAACGTCAGTTCTCTTCACCCCCTGATTTAAGGCTATTACATCAAACCGTAGTCAATTGCTTCTAGCAAGCCTTTAGCAGAAAGTAAGAAATCAATTTGAGCAGATGTGTGTTTATGGACAGTAATGAATGATATCTTTAAAAGTGAAATATTTCTTCTTTATTAGGCATTTTTAAATAACGTGTCATATTTTCATTAAATTTTATAAACATTTCATTTCTAATACTTCATCATTGGGGAAATAGGGAAATTTGAATTTATAGTGGATCAATACATAAATTTTAACAACTAATGTGCACACCAAAAAAGACTGTTCATTAAATTCCAATGCATTCAATAGGCAAGCACTTCTCAGTTGAAATCAGAGAAGACTTATGGGCTCTGCTTCTATTCTTAGTACAGGGGACATAGGGGCAGAATTGGTCCAGCACCTTGACTTCAAGGACCTCACAGTCTGGGCTGAAGACAGACCTTCAGATGATGAAACACAGTGCTGAGGTGAGTGCATCACAGGAAACAGGGGAGTGCCCACGTTGCAGGGAATGATCAAAACTCTTCAGAGTGGTTGAAATGAGGGCTTGCGAGAGACTTCTAAGAAGAGGGGGGTTTTTGAACTGAAATGTCATGGGTGCATGGGATTTTAAGAAGTGCTCATAAAGCTAAGCAGTTCCTCATTCCTGGAGCATAACATTCAAGGAAGGAGAGATAAGAATGGAGACCGGGTCAGAAGCACCTGTTGTTGTTCAGCCACTAAAACATACCCAACTCTTTGCAACCCCATGCACTACAGCATGCCAGGCCCCTCTGTCCTCCAACCTCCCAGAGTTTGCTTAAATTCATGTCCGTTGAGTTGTGATGCTATCTAACCATCTCATCCTCTGTCTCCCCCGTTCTCCTTTAGCCTTTAATCTTTCCCAGCTTTAGGGTCTTTTCCAGCTGAGTCACATCAAGTGGCCAAAGTATTGGAGCTTCAGCTTCAGCATCAGTCCTTCCAATGAATATTCAGGACTGATTTTCTTTAGAATTGACTAGTTTGATCTCCTTGCAGTCCAAGAGACTCTCAGGAGTCTTCTCCAGCACCACAATTCTAAAGCATCAATTCTTTGGCGCTCAGCCTTCTTTATGGTCCAAGTCTCACATCTGTATGTGACTACTGGAAAAACCATAGCTCTGACTACACAGACTTTGTCAGCAAAGCGATGTCTCTGCTAGGTGTCTTTTAATTTCATGGCTGCTGTCACTGTCCAGAGTGATTTTGAAGCCCAAGAAAAGAACATCTGTCACCACCTGTTAAATACTCTAGGATTTATCCTGAGAGTGGCTAGGAGACAATCCATTGTTTGCGGCAGAGCAGGAGCCAAAATCCAAGGTGGCCTCTGAAACACCTCCCTCCCTCCTTTCCCCATCTTCTGTGGCACAGAATCCCAAGATCCAATATTAGGATCACATCAAGATGACATCTGTGGGGCCCAATTTGTTTTTTAACCAAAGGAAGGTCATTTCGTGCACCTTGAGGTCATAGGAGAGGAGAGGCACCCGGAGTCTTCGTTGGTGCTGGACCCCCACTTCACTGCCAGAGTGGAGGTGCTCCTCTCCTGAACTCTCTCGTACAGGTGTGCGCCAGGCGGTGCCCTTACCCGGCTCTGTGTTTTTCTTCTCCCAGAAACAATGGGATTCTAAGTGCATTGCCCAAGATCTGGGGAAGCTGCAGTCTCTTTTCAGGCTGTGGCCCTGAGCTCTCAGGCCTTCACAATGGCTTGCCTGATAGCAACAGGCTGTTGAAGACTTATTGTCTCTTTGAATTTTGTTGTGTGTCCTTTTCTTTCTTCCCCATGAAAAGAAAGGGGGCCATTCTTTCCAGAATACAGGGCATTTTTCTTCTCCCCATAGTCACTCAGCAACCTTGAAGTTTGCAGCAGTTACAATAAACAACTTTGCCTCTTGGCTTTGCCCTTTGGAGGCCGAGGCTTGTTTTCTCAGGGACAATAGGTAGAAAATTCCCCAGCGATCAATTCTTCTCATTAAAAGTAACGATAGATGCCATTTGCTGAGTGCCTTTTTATATGCCGAATACTAAGCTAGTTTGTTTTCTTTTTTAATTAAAATGTTAAACCTTTCATTGGGAGAGAATTTGATTTATAAAGGGGCTGCAGAGAGAGTGCAAGATTTTCATGTGCCTTTTACCAAACTTCCTCAAACATGCGCGTCCACAGGATAATGATCAAAGATAGCAAATCAATGTTCACATACTATTGTTATTAAGTAATCTACAGACCTTATTCAAAGACTGTCCGTTTCCCTTTTTCCTTGTTCTAGAATCCAGTTCTGGACCACATACTGCATTTGCTTGCCATGTCCCTTTATTTTTGGAATCTAGAGGGATTCCAAATGTTCCCCATTTGTCATGACCTTGACACTTTTGAAGAGTCCTAGTCAGTTGTTTTGTAGAAGATTTGGCCTCCATTTGGGTTTATCTGATGTTTCTTCATGTTTGGATTCAAGTTTTCCACTTTTTTGTAAAAACAGCAGAAAAGTGATTTAGTGCTCTTCTCATCTTCAAGGGTCCCGGAGATAAATGTGTCTCACCTCTGGTCACTTTGGTCACTGGTCACTGGGCTCAAATGGTATCAGCCAGATTTCTCTCCTAGCAAGTCATTTTGTTCCTTTCTAATATGGCGCCAGATTGTGAGACCATGTGAATATCCTGTCTCTCGCTGTTCCTTCACCTACTATTTTTAGCATTCATTGAAGACTTTTGACTGGAACAATTTTTACTGCAATGTTTGAAAAAGTTGAGTTTTCAAAATTTTACATTGTTTTGTACATATTTCTAAGTTGAGATTCTCTTATAAGGAAGGACTTTCTCTTTCCTTCCATGTTCTTATTTATTTGAATATTTATGTTAGCATGGATTAAGGGTTCTGATTTTGTCCTGTGATTAGAATCCATCACCATCATTATATATCCTGTTGTTTAAATTGTTCTACTTTTGGCCATTAGGACAAAGTTCAAATTGGTACCTATGTACATTTAAGAAGTCCCCGTTTTTTCTTGAACATCTTATTTTTTAGGGACTAAGAAGACATGTTGAAGCTGAAATTCCAATACTTTGGCCACCTGATGCGAAGAGCTGACTCATTTTAAGAGACCCTGATGCTGGGAAGGATTGAAGGCGGGAGGAGAAGGGGACGACAGAGGATGAGATGGCTGGATGGCATCACCAACTCAATGGACATGGGTTTGGGTGGACTCTGGGAGTTGGTGATGGTCAGGGAGGCCTGGCATGCTGCGGTTCATGGGGTCGCAAAAAGTCGGACACGACTGAGCAACTGAACTGAACTGAAGATGATATGGGCTCATCTTGTACTTTTCTTGCACCAGTCCTGGAATCGGCTGTTTATCCGGACTGATTTCTTTTATTAGAGGATGATACCTAGAAACCAAAATCTGGGTTCTAAGAATGTTCATTGCTACTGAGTATCTCTATTTCTAGGCCCTTTTGGTAGACAGTACATCCACTGACTTATTTGATCTTCTCAACAAGCTTCTGGGAGAGAATTAATTGTGGTCATCTTATCAGACAATGAAAATGAGAGCATTTGGCATGTGTTGAGGTCTCACAACTCAATGTGGAAGAATTAGAAATCAAACTCATGTGTTGGCTTGAAAAGGCAGTATCCTTCCTACCATATGGTGCTAACTCCTGGAGGGTGAGGGCAGGCCTCTCCTTTCTAGTTGGCATGGCTGACCCATGCTCCCTCATGTCTCCTCCCTGGATATTTCCTCAATATTTTTTTCTAGTTGACCAGACTGCATCATTCTACTGAGGCCAACATAATCTACTTTTGAGGGTCTCACTTTGGAGTCTCAAGCATTCTTTGATTACCCACCAGTTCCTTTCTTTACTGATTATTCCTGTTCATCTATTTAGTTCTTTATTCCTTCAGGAAACCCTCCATGATAACAACATGTGCACAACATCCATCAGAATCCTGATCTTATTTGTAGCCAATCAGTTGATTAATTACATGACTATTTGCTTAATGCATAACATCTCTGCTAAAATTTAACATCTGGGAGAGTTGGAATAGTGGTTGGTACATTACTTGACTTACAACAGGTACTTAAGCGATATTTGTTAACTGGACCAATAGAGGCAGTTGGCCACTTCTCACTCTACTTCCCAAAGGATTACACCAGTGGATTCTGAGAAAGTGCTCTTGTGCTCCCCCAGGCTCCAAGGAAATATTTATCTTCTCTTGCCTGTCTTTCCCCAACAGTAGAAAGGCCATTCCTCTGTGATCAGCAGGAACTCCCTTTTGCTCTTAATTACTTAATTGTTTCATTAAGTCTAATTGCTTAATTGGATTAATCCCATCTTCCCTCAAGGGGCATCAGCAGTGGACAAGCTCTCCATCCACTGGGGAGAGGATCTGCTGCAAGACCATCTGAGCACAGTCTTCTGGTCCCCTCTACATAGATCCTCTGGATGGAGGTAAAAGTCTCTGCAGATTAGCAGGGCTTTGAGAAGTTAGTGTATGGACTTTGTGAGGAGGCTGGTGAGGCCAGGACTAAGTGCCTGCACCCTAAGAGGACAGCTAAGATGCCAGTCCCACAGGACTTCAGGAGAGGACAGGAAATGCAAACTAGTGCTGGGGGGCAATGGAGTGCAGGCAATGAAGAGAGCATCCTGATGAATAGGAAGGGTGCCGCCAAAGCTGGCCCGGTTCCCACATCCACTTCTACCCACCTCCCTGCAAGGTGACGTCACATCATCTCCTTGTGAGCCCAGCCCACTGGTTCTCCACAGGGTTGCAATTGAGCCTCATTTAAGTTGGTGATTTTCAAGAACTCTATCTCAGACAGTTATTGGGCAATCTTGAACATTCCTACAACTGAGTTTTTTTTCCCCCCTAATTTGGAAACCAACCTGCACCCAACAGGCCTCCTTGCTCCCACAATAGATCTCTGTCTTGTCCAGCAGACTGGGGTCCATGCTCAGGGTAACAGTTGTATCTTGAAAACCTGAACCATTGAAATCTGTAAAGGCAGCAACTATCTCTTTCTATGTGGGACAGTGTCTCTAGGGCCACAAACAAGGTCTGGCACAGATCGGGAGCCTAATAAGTGCTTAGAGGAGAATGAGTCAAACAGCTGTTGCCTTTGTGGCTAAGAGATATATACTCACCCTGTGACTCAGAATGGCAGAGTGGGGAAGTGGGTTTGGGTCCTGAGTGAGGAGGGATGTGTTCATTGTCAGCTACCTTATGGAGTCACAAGTGATGTCTCCATTCCTAAAGGACTCCAGGAAGACTTTAGGTACAGGGATACTAGAAAGGAATTTCTGCAGAGTTGGACCACATGGCTTATATGATAGACCCCATGGCTCTAAATTCCTATGATTCAACAGACAGCAATAGTACAGTGATTAGAGCACAGAGCTTTGGGTCATATACAGTTCAGTTTGTAAATTGCAATTTAATTTTATTCCTGATTTTATCATCTTACAATTGTGTGATTGGAGCAAGTCCTCGTCTGTTATTCATAAATTGTCCAATGACAGGGGAGACCACAGCCAAGAGCATTATGTCTCCTCCATCATTTTCTACTCCCTACTTAGCACGTACATCATTGCCATGATTCTTCCTTGTCACACACATGCACACACGCACATACATACAAACACATCAAATCAGACTGGGGATGTTTTTCTCATTTAGATTTACAAGCTGACATGAAAATCCATTACTTGAACTACTTACTTCACATACAAGGCTCAAGGGAGAAGAGTTATTTTTACGAAGTCAGAGGAGGCACCCTGACCCGGGCTTTCTGGAGCCCATTCCCAGGTCCTCTGCCAGCTGGTCATGTGTTTCGAGATCATATGGTCCCCGACTCTGAATGAGAAAGATGCCACTGTGGGCCTCTCCCCCAGGGGCAGACGTGCTCGTGAACTTGAGAAGAGATGTGTAGACTTCCAGGGAAGGTGCGAGAGCCTGCTGGAGGAGCATTCACAGTTACCTGCTCCTGGACTAGTTCTAGGATATTCCAATGCCGGAGGCCCCAAAGAAGTGTTACTTTTCTGACAGTGGATTTCACATTTCAGCACATAAAAATTTCAAAGGAGAGAAAAATCAGCTTTTAACTTTTCCCCTCTGCAGCTTCTCCAGACTTGACAGTAACTTGCTGAGAATGGCATTTACACCAGAAAAAGCAAGAAGGATAGTTTGGGGCCTGGCAAAGGCCTGTCAGGGCAGGGGTCTAACAGGCCTGGTCTAGAGGGCTTCCCCAAACCCCCAGGGCTCCCTGTGGACCTGATGGGACTGGAGGACCATGTCTGCTTCAGAACATGTGAAAAAACATTTTGCAAAATCGCCTGAACCTTTTGGACTGTTTTTGTTCAACTGAACAATATTAAAGACACAGGTATGTGTGAACCTACTATGATGATCTTTGTGCAAGAGAAAAAAAGGCTTTTTATTAAAATCAAGCCTCTGACACTGAAGAAAAGTAAAGATTTGGTAGCCTAGGGTCTAAAGTCATCTCTGATAGTAGATGAAAAAGTAAAAACTGTGGGCAAGAAACAATTTAGTGTACTATATATATACACATTTCAGATAACATATATAAATGAGATAATACAGTGTGTTTCTGACTAACTTGTTTCACTTAGCATAATGTCCCAAGATATAGCCATGTTGTCACAAATAGCAGGATTTCCCCTTTTTATGACAGATTATGTTATTTATATATGTATATATAATATATATCATATGTATTGTTACATATATTATTCTACCATATAATAATCATAATATATATGTATATATACACAAATATATAATGAAAGTGCAGTCACTCAGTCATGTGCGACTCTTCGCGACCCCATGGACTGTAGCCTACCAGGCTCCTCTGTCCATGGGATTTTCCAGGCAAGAGTACAGAAGTGGTTGCCATTTCCTTCTCTAGTTGCCTGAGCTAGGAGCAATTAAATCCATTTCTTTTTCTCCTTATTCAGGAAACATTCCAACAGGTCAGGTTTACACTCAAAGGTTACTGAAACACCAAGATGCAGTCTAGGCATGCACAGCCCATCGGCATCACTGAAGCTGATCTGGGGATAACCAAATGCATTCTTGTTTTCATTAACTTAATGGATGTTCAAATTTGAGCTTTTCTCTGGAATCTTTATTTTCTTCCTTGAAAAATGAGATTTAAAATTCTAGCTGCTATCAGAGATCAGATCAGATCAGATCAGTTGCTCAGTTGTGTCTGACTCTTTGCAACCCCATGAATTGCAGCATGCCAGGTCTCTGTGTCCATCACCAACTCCCGGAGTCCACCCAGACTCATGTCCATCGAGTCAGTGATGCCATCCAGCCATCTCATCCTCTGTCGTCCCCTTCTCCTCCTGCCCCCAATCCCTCCCAGCATCAGAGTCTTTTCCAATGAGTCAGCTCTTCGCATCAGGTGGCCAAAGTACTGGAGTTTCAGCTTTAGCATCATTCCTTCCAAAGAACACCCAGGGCTGATCTCCTTCAGAATGGACTGGTTGGATCTCCTTGCAGTCCAAGGGACTCTCAAGAGTCTTCTCCAAAACCACAGTTCAAAAGCATCAATTCTTTGGTGCTCAGCCTTCTTCACAGTCCAACTCTTACATCCATACATGACCACAGGAAAAACCGTAGCCTTGACTAGACGAACCTTTGTTGGCAAAGTAATGTCTCTACTTTGAATATGCTATCTAGGTTGGTCATAACTTTCCTTCCAAGGAGTAAGCGTCTTTTATTTATTTATTTATTTATTTTTAATTAATTTTATTTTATTTTAAACTTTACATAATTGTATTAGTTTTGCCAAATATCAAAATGAATCCGCCACAGGTATACATGTGTTCCCCACCCTGAGCCCTCCTCCCTCCTCCCTCCCCATACCATCCCTCTGGGTCGTCCCAGTGCACTAGCGTCTTTTAATTTCATGGCTGCAGTCACCATCTGCAGTGATTTTGGAGCCCAGAAAAATAAAGTCTGACACTGTTTCCACTGTTTCCCCATCTATTTCCCATGAAGTGATGGGACTGGATGCCACGATCTTCGTTTTCTGAATGTTGAGCTTTAAGCCAACTTTTTCACTCTCCTTTCACTTTCATCAAGAGGCTTTTGAGTCCCTCTTCACTTTCTGCCATAAGGGTGGTGTCATCTGCATATCTGAGGTTATTGATATTTCTCCCAGCAATCTTGATTCCAGCTTGTGTTTCTTCCAGTCCAGCGTTTCTCATGATGTACTCTGCATATAAGTTAAATAAGCAGGGTGACAATATACAGCCTTGACGTACTCCTTTTCCTATTTGTTGCCACTCTGTTGTTCCATGTCCAGTTCTAACTGTTGCTTCCTAACGTGCATACAAATTTCTCAAGAGGCAGATCAGGTGGTCTGGTATTCCCATCTCTTTCAGAATTTTCCACAGTTTATTGTGATCCACACAGTCAAAGGCTTTGGCATAGTCAATAAAGCAGAAGTAGATGTTTTTCTGGAACTCTCTTGCTTTTTCCATGATCCAGCAGATGTTGGCAATTTGGTCTCTGGTTCCTCTGCCTTTTCTAAAACCAGCTTGGACATCTGGAAGTTCACGGTTCACATATTGGTGAAGCCTGGCTTGGAGAATTTTGAGCATTACTTTACTAGCATGTGAGATGAGGGCAATTGTGTGGTAGTTTGAGCATTCTTTGGCATTGCCTTTCTTTGGGACTGGAATGAAAACTGACCTTTTCCAGTCCTGCGGCCACTGCTGAGTTTTCCAAATTTGCTGGCATATTGAGTGCAGCACTTTCACGGCATCATCTTTCAGAATTTGGAATAGCTCAACTGGAATTCTATCACCTCCACTAGCTTTGTTCATAGTGATGCTTTCTAAGGCCCACTTGACTTCACATTCCATGTCTGGCTCTAGGTCAGTGATCACACCATCATGATTATCTGGGTCGTGAAGCTCTGTTTTATACAGTTCTTCTGTGTATTCTTGCCATCTCTTCTTAATATCTTCTGCTTCTGTTAGGTGCATACCCTTTCTGTCCTTTATCAAGCCCAACTTTGCATGAAATGTTCCTTTGGTATCTCTGATTTTCTTGAAGAGATCTTTAGTCTTTCCCATTCTGTTGTTTTCCTCTATTTCTTTGCATTGACTGCTGAGGAAGGCTTTCTTATCTCTTCTTGCTATTCTTTGGAACTCTGCATTCAGATGTTTATATCTTTCCTTTTCTCCTTTGCTTTTCACTTCTCTTCTTTTTCACAGCTATTTGTAAGGCCTCCCCAGATAGCCATTTTGCTTTTTTGCATTTCTTTTCCATGGGGATGGTCTTGATCCTTGTCTCCTGTACAATGTCACAAACCTCATTCCATAGTTCATCAGGCACTCTATCTATCAGATCTAGGCCCTTAAATCTATTTCTCACTTCCACTGTATAATCATAAGGGATTTGATTTAGGTCATACCTGAATGGTCTGGTGGTTTTCCCTACTTTCTTCAATTTGAGTCTGAATTTGGCAATAAGGAGTTCATGGTCTGAGCCACAGTCAGCTCCTGGTCTTGTTTTTGCTGACTGAATAGAGCTTCTCCATCTTTGGCTGCAAGGAATATAATTAATCTGATTTCAGTGTTGACCATCTGGTGATGTCCATGTGTAGAGTCTTCTCTTGTGTTGTTGGAAGAAGGTGTTTGCTATGACCAGTGCATTTTCTTGGCAAAACTCTATTAGCCTTTGTCCTGCTTCATTCCATATTCCAAGGCCAAATTTGCCTGTTACTCCAGGTGTTTCTTGACTTCCTACTTTTGCATTCCAGTCCCCTATAATGAAAAGGACATCTTTTTTGAGTGTTAGTTCTAAAAGGTCTTGTAGGTCTTCATAGAAACGTTCAACTTCAGCTTCTTCAGCATTACTGGTTGCATCATGGATTTGGATTACTGTGATATGGAATGGTTTGGCTTGGAAACGAACAGAGATCATTCTCTCGTTTTTGAGATTGCATCCAAGTACTGCATTTCGGACTCTTTTGTTGACCATGATGGCTACTCCATTTCTTCTGAGGGATTCCTGCCTGCAGTAGTAGATATAATGGTCATCTGAGTTAAATTCACCCATTCAAGTCCATTTCAGTTCACTGATTCCTAGAATGTCAACATTCACTCTTGCCATCTCTTGTTTGACCACTTCCAATTTGCCTTGATTCATGGACCTGACATTCCAGGTTCCTATGCAATATTGCTCTTTACAGCATCGGACCTTGCATCTATCACCAGTCACATCCACAGCTGGGTATTCTTTTTGCTTTGGCTCCATCCCTTCATTCTTTCCGGAGTTATTTCTCCACTGATCTCCAGTAGCATATTGGGCACCTACTGACCTGGGGAGTTTCTCTTTCAGTATCCTATCATTTTGCCTTTTCATACTATTCATGGGGTTCTCAAGGCAAGAATACTGAAGTGGTTTGCCATTCCCTTCTCCAGTGGACCACATTCTGTCAGATCTCTCCACCATGACCTGCCCATCTTGGGTTGCCCCACGGGCATGGCTTAGTTTCATTGAGTTAGACAAGGCTGTGGTGGACATTAACTCCCAGAAAGGACCACTTTCACATGGTGTAAGTCTTATAGTTCCCACTGGAAGAGGATTGACAAAGTAGATGCTATTTTATCTTCATTCAATGATGAGTAAGCTGAGACTTACAGACTCAACGCAATGGAGCCCGAAGTCACATGGCTGCTAAGAACTAAAACGTCTTAATAAATACAATTAAGTCTTCTGAATATAAGTCCAGTGCTGTTTTCTTGGATCTATATTGGGACAACAACCTACTAAGAAATCAACAGTTTATTGGTGCTTTGGTTCTGAGTAGACTCTAGCTTTTTTTTTTTTTTTACTTCATTATTTTAAATGAAATTTATATTTTTAAATTATTGGAATATAGTTGATTTACAGTGTTTATTAACTTCAGGTATATAGTAAAGTGAATCAATTATACATGTGTGTCTGTGTGCCCAATCGCTCTGTCATCTACTACTCTTTGTGACCCTGTGGACTGTAGTCCACCAGGCCCCTCTGTCCATGGGATTATCCAAACAAGAAGACTGGAGTGGGTTTCTATTTCCTTCTCCAGGGGGTCTTCCTGACCCAAGGATTGAACCCATGTCTCCTTCATCTCCTGCATTGGTAGGTGGATTTTTTACCACTGAAGCCACCTGGGAAGCCCCCATGCATATACATATACCCAGTCTTTTTAAGATTCTTTTCCCTTAGGTCATTACAGGGAAGATAAATATCACATGATATGTGGAACCTAAGGAAATGGCACAAATGAACTTGTTTACGAAACAGAAACAGAGTCAGAGGTGTAGAAAACAATCTTAGAGTTACCAGATTGGAAAGGAGGGGAGGGACAAATTGGGAGATTGGGACTGACATATAGACACTAGTAGACTGAAGCGATTCAGCATGGCTGCATGCCTTGGAGAAGAAAATGGCAACCCACTCCAGTATTCATGCCTAGAGAATCCCAGGGACAGAGGAGTCTGGTGGGCTGCCATCTATGGGGTCAGACCATCGGACACGACTGAAGCGACTTAGCAGCAGCAGCAGATATAAAATAGATAATAAAGACCTTCTGTATAGCACAGAGAACTCTACTCAGTACTCTGTAAAGACTCTAGCTTTTTGACAGACACATTTGTTAATATGTTTCTCTATTGTTGCCTAACAGGACTTGGCTTACAGGTCACAGTTGGTGCATAATGACTTTAACAGCTGAGTTCATGGGTCTCAGAGGACCAGAGCCAAGGCCAGTGGAAGTTAATTGTTTAAACAGCCATCTTTAGCCATGTAAATTAGGATGGAGAATGTGTCATTCTATCTTGGGTCAGTCTGACATTCAATAAATCAGCTTAGTTTCTTTCTTTATCTCCCCGTGTCCCCTTCTCATGAGTTTTCAAAAATAATGCTCACAGATTTTACTTTCAAACTCACAGTGCTTCAGTCTTTCTAAGTGTGATTTGAGGAATCTTCAGGTTCTATAGAAGCAAAAAAGGATATGCCCTAAGGGTGTCATCATGATGGCTTGACCTTGGGAAAGTTACTTCACTTTAAGTTGAGTTTATATTTCTCACTTGGGCCTTGAGGGAAGGACCTGAAATTTTGAATGGGGTCTTATGCTTTACCCAAACTTAGTGGACTCTTGAGACTCATTGTGCTTCAGTACTGAGAGGGAAACACAGAGTGAGACTATGCTTAAGATGACCTCCACTGGGGACAGCGAAACAGCTAAACTGTGAAGTCCCAGGAGCCAAGTAATAGTAAGGGACAAGAATTTTCAGTTTCCTTCTTCCAAATTACATAGGCTAACCTTCTCAGTTAGGGGACTCAATATTTAACTATAGTTTGAACACAAAATGGGAGATAGATAATGGAATATCCAACTGAAATATCACTCATTTAAGCATTTACTTGAATGGACATAGCTTTACAGGATAAATACTATTTAAACTAATATGCATATGTATTCCTGCCATCTTAATACCAGTGTCTTTTTTTTCTGTATTTTTTGCATTTATTCCACAAATATTTATAAAGTACTGACTGAATTGCAAGGACTTGGGCTAGCATTTGGTTTTAATGAAATGTGCGTAACTGTTCCAAGTATAGATTTTTATGTACTCTTTTTTTTTTATTGGCATGTAATTATTTCACATTGTTGTATTGGTTTCTGCTGCACAAGGAAGTGGATCAGCTATGTGTATACATATATACCCTCTCTCTTGAGCTTCCTTCCCCCCACCCCCGATCCCGTCCCTCTAGGTCATCACAGAGCACCGAGCTGAGTTTCCTGCGCTGCATAGCAGGTTCCCACTAGCTCTGAATCTTACACACCACAGTGTGTGTATGTCAGCGCTACTCTCCCAGTTTGTCTCCTCCTTCCCCGCAGCCCATGTCCACACATCCGTTCTCCACACCTGCATCTCTATTCCGGAGAAAACATAATTTAAAATGACACCTGAACCAAATCTGTATGCAGGTCAGGAAGCAACAGTTAGAACTGGACATGGAACAACAGACTGGTTCCAAATACGAAAAGGAGTACGTCAAAGCTGTATATTGTCACCCTGCTTATTTAAATTATATGCTGAGTACATCATGAGAAATGCTGGGCTGGAAGAAACACAAGCTGGAATCAAGATTGCTGGGAGAAATATCAATAACCTCAGATATGCAGATGACACCACCCTTATGGCAGAAAGTGAAGAGGAACTCAAAAGCCTCTTGATGAAAGTGAAAGAGGAGAGTAAAAAAGTTGGCTTAAAGCTCAACATTCAGAAAACGAAGATCATGGCATCCGGTCCCATCACTTCATGGCAAATAGATGGGGAAATAGTGGAAACAGTGTCAGACTTTATTTTTATGGGCTCCAAAATCACTGCAGATGGTGACTGCAGCCATGAAATCAAAAGACGCTTACCCCTTAGAAGGAAAGTTATGACCAACCTAGATAGCATATTCAAAAGCAGAGACATTACTTTGTCAACAAAGGTCCATCTAGTCAAGGCTATGGTTTTCTCCAGTGGTCATGTATGGATGCGAGAGTTGGACTATAAAGAAAGCTGAGTGCCGAAGAATTGATGCTTTTGAACTGTGGTGTTGGAGAAGACTCTTGAGAGTCCCTTGGACTTCAAGGAGATCCAACCAGTCCAATCTAAAGGAGATCAGTCCTGGGTGTTCATTGGAAGGACTGATGTTGAAGCTGAAACTCCAATACTTGGCCACCTGATGCGAAGAGCTGACTCATTGGAAAAGGCCCTGATGCTGGGAAAGATTGAGGGCAGGAGGAGAAGGGGACAACAGAGGATGAGATGGTTAGACTCGATGGACATGGGTTTGGGTGGACTCCGGGAGTTGTTGATGGACAGGGAGGCCTGGCATGCTGTGGTTCATGGAGTCACAAAGAGTCGGACACGACTGAGTGACTGAACTGAACTGAACTGAATCCTAATATACATTGTAGCACTGTTTATAATCGCTAAGACATGGAAACAACAAAAACGTCCAATGACAGATGAATGGATAAAGAAGATGTCTATATATATACAGCAGAATATTACAATGGAATATTACTCAGCTATACAAAGGAATAAAATGAGTCATTTGGAGAAATGTTGATGGACCTAGAGTCTGACTTATTGAGTGAAGTAAGTAAGAAAGAGAAAAACAAATTTTGTTATCTGCTTTAACCATTTATATAATTTGTAAGAATGTTACTGTATTTCTACAGTAGTTGTATGTTGCAATTTTAATGTGCCCTGATAGCCACTGTGATCTCCCTAAGTAATTCTACTGTCACATTTTAAAAGAGTTTTTCCTGAGCTACACACCCATGGTCATTCTTATTGAATTTAAGCATCCGCCCCGAATATTTCTGAATATGCAGAACCTTTGCTGGTTGAGTCTTTTTAAGACCTCCATCCGTAAACACCCAGCAGTTACCAACGATTTGCCTTAGGGGAGACAGGAGGGTCAGGGGGCTAGCTCCTGACTTCAGGTCCAGTTTAGCCTAAGGTGGGAGATACATCAATCAAACAATGACACAATTACATGTAAAAATCACATTCTAGATGTATTAGAGGGGTGATGTTTGGTACTCTGGAAGAGGGTAATGATCTTCCTGAGAAAGTAAATGAAAGTTAAGTTGTAGAATTGCATGAGCTTCCCTGGGGGCTCAGACACTAAAGAATCTGCCTGCAGCGCAGGAGGCCTGGTCTCTGGGTCAGGGAGATCCCCTGGAGAAAGGAATGGCTACCCACTCCAGTATTCTTACCCAGAGAATTCCATGGACAGAGGAAAAGAGTTGGACATTACTGAGCAATTTTCATCATTTCATCATCATTTGGGGGCTTCCCTGGTGGCTCAGATGGTAAAGAATCTGCCTACAATGCAGGAGACCTGGGTTTGATCCCTGGTTGGGGAAGATACCCTGGAGAAGGGAATGGCTACCCACTCCAGTATTCTTGCCTGGAAAGTTCCAAGGACAGAGGAGCCTTGTGGGCTACGGTTCATGGGGTCACAACAAGTTGGACATGACTGAGCAACTAACACTCCCATGGTAGCACTGGTGGCTGGACTGTATTTCTTTGAATTAATTCTACAAAGGATAAAGTGGGGAAAGAGGGGGAGAATGCTTAGAGTCTTGAGGCCACAGATCATCATCATCTAACCCCCCTGCTGCTTGTAAACATACATGACATGTGAACACAGCTGCTTTCCCCTTTAAAGCTTCTATCGTGTTGTTCTACAACAAGGGTGCGTCAAAGAACAATTTTGCTGGCTACTTTATTGGTTGAGTTAACACAACAAATACCATAAATCCAGTAATTACTAATTGTCTCCTCCATTATCAGGGAAGAAATGAATCATAAACCTTTTATTACTTTAACAGTGGACTGCAGGAAGGATTAATCTCCCAGAGAGGCATTTTTCATCTTTACCTGGTGCCAGCTCCCACTCTGCACTCATCCTTACCTCCATGGGCTTCCTGCTTAATGCTCTGCCGTGGCTCCTGTTGGGATCAGGATGTCTTGAACTATCTGCGAGCATTGGCAGCTGGTGATAAATCTCTGTATCCTTTGGTGACTTAGCAATTACTCTCCTTCCCTCATTGGGAAGAGAATGAAACAGCGACCGTGGTAACCCAGAGTTCTTTCCCACTTGCTGTGAGCCAGAAGTGTAGGCTATGGCTCTGGGCATCCAAGGCCAAGAGCAAGTCTTTAGAAATACTGCTTTGAGGCTGGCAAACTGTGCTTGAAAAGAACAGCTTGTCCCTAGCAAGAGAGCTTTGACCTGGGTATTGATTTTTCATGTGCAATGTCTTGGGTTTGCTGTCTCTTACAGGTTACTATCTCCTATCAGGGTTCCCCTGATAGCTCAGCTGGTAAAGAATCTGTCTGCAATGCAGGAGACCCTGGTTCAATTCCTGGGTCGGGAAGATCTGCTAGAGAAACAGTAGACTACCCCCAAGTATTCTTGGGCTTCCTTTATGGCTCAGCTGGTAAATAATCTGCCTGCAATGCGGGAGACCTGGGTTTGATCCCTGGGTTGGGAAGATCCCCTGGAGAAGGGAAAGGCTACCCACTCCAGTTTTCTGGCTTGGAGAATTCTATGGACTGTACAGTTCATGGGGTCTCAAAGAGTCAGACACGACTGAGTTTTCACTTTCACAGGTTAACGGACACAGTCAGATATCAAGAGCATGTGTGAAAAAAGCACCCCAAAGAAAGGGAGGATGCAGCCGTCATCAGAGACAGCCTGGAGCTGCAGCTGTTAAAGCATTTTCCTCCTGATGTCATAGGTGGGTCCCTGATCACCATCCGTCTTCACTCTTCTCTCCTGTGTCTACTTACTGTTACAGTTTCATCCACATGCAAGACAGCATGGGATGCTGCTGCTGCTAAGTCGCTTCAGTCATGTCTGACTCTGTGCAACCCCATAGATGGCAGCCCACCAGGCTTCCCAGTTCCTGGGATTCTCCAGGCAAGAACACTGGAGTGGCTTGCCATTTCCCTCTCCAATGCATGAAAGTAAAAAGTGAAAGTGAAGTCACTCAGTCGTGTCCGACTCTTAGCGACCCCATGGACTACAGCCTACCAGGCTCCTCCATCCATGGATTTTTCAGGCAAGAGTACTGGAGTGGGGTGCCATTGCCTTCTCTGCAGCATGGCATAGCATGGCTTTTAAAGTCCAAGGCCCGGGACTCACTCCATAGACTTGGGCACATTATTGCCCTTTCTTTCTCATTCTTAAATTTTCTCAACCATAATGCAGGCTGGATAGTTTCTGCCTTATAGCAGAGGGCAGCTAAGCTCAAATACTTTGGCCATCTGATGTGAAATGCCAACTCATTGAAAAAGACCCTGATGATGGGAAAGATTGAAGGCCAAAGAAGGGCACTGCAGAGGATGAGATGGTTAGATAGCATCACCAACTCAATGGACATGAATTTGAGCAAACTCCGGGAGACAGTGGCGGACAGAGGATCCTGGTGCGCTGCAGTCCATGGGGTTTCAAAGAGTCAAACATGACTCAGTGACTGAACAACAACAACGATAATAAGTATTATTAGTTCTGACTGCAAGAGGTTCTGGAGAACTGAAAATATTCACATGCAACCCTTCTCTGCTCTGATCTTGGCCTACTTACCCTGCATGTCCAGCACCACCTTCCTAAGAGATAATAGCTCACTCTTTGTTTGATAAACAATCGCTCTTTGCACAGCTTACTGAAGCACCTTCTATATGCCCACCTCTTATCTTGATCTGTGGGTTACATCAATAAACAAGTTCTCTGCTTCTTGGGGGTAATGTGCTAATGGGAGAGACAGACAAAAATAGACATAATAGTGAAATAAAGCATACAAAAAGATGTGTGTGTTAGACGCTCAGTCATATCCGACTCTTTGCAATCCCATGGACTGTAGCCTGCCAGGCTTCTTTGTCCATGGAATTGAATTGTCCAAGTAAGAATACTGGAGTGGGCTTCTATTTCATTTTCCAGGGGATCTTCCTGACACAGGGATCAGACCCTATGGTGGAAGGTTATCAATTGTGATAAAAAATAAAATAAAATAGAGCAGCAATGGGTATTAGGAAGTGCTCGGGATGGGGGGGGGGCAGGGTGAAGGAAGTTGCAATTTGAGCAGGAAGTTCTTGCAGGTCTCATTAGGGTGGCCTTCACTTACTGCATACCAGGCATATATGAGGCACTCCCAATAGTCCATTGAATGTCTGTATTTATCTAGACTTTACAGAGGTGGAAACCGAGACTTAAAAAAAAACAACAACAAAAAAACCTAATGTACTTGATACAAATAGCAAGTGGTAACAACACTATTTAAATCTGTGCTCTTAACTGCTATTGTCGTTTCATCAAATAAATTTAATATATAGTCTACTCTGTCAGCTCCTGTGATAAGTTTTTTTTAGGAGTTTAACAGGCAGTAAGAAGTAGTCATATGGCCTCAAAGATGTTAAAATCTCAGTATCTGTAAAGTAATAATAATAATAGATCTGAATGACTCTAGATGCTCTGAAACAGAAACTCATTGATGGGGAAGTAAAAGGCATTAGAAGAGTAACCTAAGTGAACCAGTGAGTTTATTACTGGATCAATAATGCTCTGTACTGACAGAAACTTCTGTGGGGTGTTGTTACCATTTTATCCCATCACAGCCCTGCCCATAATACATATTTGTTCAACACATTTAATACCGAAGAAGAACATAGCATTCCACAGTGTACAACAGTATATTAAAAGCTTCCTAAATGCCAATAGCAAAGAAATTGCCTTAACATTGTTTAAGCCAGCATCTCCCAAATTTGTTTGACAGAATTCTTTTTTGCACAGATTCATAACGAAAATAATAGTCCACAGAGACAAGTTTAGGGAAATGCTACTCTAGGGAAATAAGACTTTCTATCCTTGCCTCTTAAAAAGGAACATGTGCAAGTTCTCACTGTCATGTCTACGTGAGTACATATTGGCGTGTATGCTAAGTCACTTCAGTCATGTCCAACTCTTTGTGACCCTATGGACTGTGTATCCCACTAACTCATCTGTTCATGGGGTCCTCCAGGCAATTATACTGGAGTGGGCTGCCACGCCCTTCTCTAGGGGTTCTTCCCACCCAGGCATCAAACCGTCGTCTCTTATGTTTCTTGCATTGACAGGCAGGTTCTTTACCACCAGCACCACCTGGGAAGCCCACATATTGGAAGAAGGATTTTAGTAGAAATAGGGATATATTTGGAATCAAGAAGCCTAAGGTTCAGTTTCTATCCTTGTGATACTGAGCTTGTCACTGAACATTTTCCGAGATCTGGATTTCTCACCCGTGAAATTTTGTAGAGAAATTGGATGCTGTAATGGATCAGACACTTCTGAGAAAGTGCTTTGCCTGGAGAACCACTGATAAGTAGAGTTTGCATGTGAACTTATGATCTCCCTCTGCTCAGATATCATCAAAAACAGGCAAGAATATAACTTTTCAATGTTCTGCATTAAGAGAGCCAGAAAAAAAGTTCCTTAATGCTGAAAGGAATAACTTATTTTTTACAACAATAAATAAATTGTTGAGGATACAGAGGTCTCTCCCCTAGCCAGTTGCCCCTCTATCAGTTACACAAGGTAACACCCCAACTTCCCAAAGGACTTGCTAATGACCCTGAAAGTATACAGGAAAAGAGAAAAGCATGAGATTTTGAAAACTTGATAGAATACAGCATACAGTAGATTATGGACTCGTTTGCTTCCCTCAGTTTGATTCCTGGGTTGGGAAGATCCCCTGGAGCAGGGAGAGGCTACCCACTCCTGGAGAATTTCATGGACTGTATAGTCCATGGCGTCACAAAGAGTTGGACACGACTGAGCGACTTTCACTTTTCACTTTATATCATGGTGAAAACTGGTTCTGCACTACTGTTCATGCTATGAAAAAGCGACTTATTTTAAATCAGAATAGACACAAAAGCAGACATGAAAATAGGTGTACTTAAGACTTTGGCTCTGGTTATGAATACAATTTTCCTTTTGCATTAGAGAAGAGATTTTTTCCCCCCAGCATTCTTTTCTGTAGAGAAAATGCCCCTAGTCCTGGAAAACACAAAAAAACAAAAAACTTAGATAACTTCTGATATCATCAAAATATAGATTGAAAAATGTCTTAGTTCCTTTGATGCAACAAAATACCACACACTGGCTTATAAACAACATAAATTCATTTCTCATAGTTCTGGAGACTGGAAGTCTAAGGTCAAGGTGCCTGAAGATTAGGAGAAGACTCTTGAGAGTCCCTTGGACTGCAAGGAGATCCAACCAGTCCATTCTGAAGGAGATCAGCCCTGGGATTTCTTTGGAAGGAATGATGCTAAAGCTGAGACTCCAGTACTTTGGCCACCTCATGTGAAGAGCTGACTCATTGGAAAAGACTCTGATGCTGGGAGGGATTGGGGCGGGAGGAGAAGGGGACGACAGAGGATGAGATGGCTGGATGGCATCACTGACTCGATGGACGTGAGTCTGGGTGAACTCTGGGAGTTGGTGATGGACAGGGAGGCCTGGTGTGCTGCGATTCATGGGGTTGCAAAGAGTTGGACATGACCGAGCGACTGATGTGATCTGATCTGATCTGAGGAGTCACTTCCTGGTTTGTACCATCTTTTCGCTGTGCCCTCACATGATAGAAAGAGCAAGCGAGTTCTCTGTGAGCTCTTATAAAGGCATGGATCCCATTCATGAGAACTCTGACCTCATGACATCATCTCTCAAAGTCCCCTCCTCTTACACCATCACATTAGGGATTTTGATTCTGTATATGAATTCGGGGTGAGACCACTGATCTATTACAGTAATAAGTTTTCTACTGGTCATTAGGAACACATGTAAATTATCTTCTATTACCCTCTGATTCTGTGGTTTCTGAATCCAGGACTAAAATGCTGACCCAAAAAGGAAAAGCCAGTTTGACAAAGACACTCTGTACCAGGTTCCTTCAGAAAGGATTTCAAGTGGGCAGGTTGTTGTTGCTGTTTAGTTGCTAAGTCATGTCTGACTCTTTGTGACCCCATGGACTGCAGCATGCCAGGCCTTCCTGTCCATCACTATCTCCTGCAGTTTGCCCAAGTTCATGTCCATGACAAGGACAGGATAGAACCACTCAATAAAATGGAAGAGTTGGTTTGCCCCCAAGCTCATTCTCAGGCAAACTTCCACCCAAAGTTTTAGTTTCAGCTCACATGTCTTCCCTGTAACACTTCCCAGATCCATCCATACAGAACTGGCCATTTGCTCTCCCGCTCAAACATGTTTCTTCTATTTGCCTTTCTCACACCAATTCACTCTTTGTTCTGTGTACTCAGATATCTCTCCCTTCTGTCTCTGAAACTTCCACTGGGCAAAGACTGTTTCTGGTCCATCTCTTTATCTCTCTTCTCTGAATTGGTGCTTGCCCTCATCCGAGAACCAATATCTACCAGCTCTCGGTCTTCAGCAAATGACTTTACCTCTTTGTGCCTCGGCTTCCTCAACTACAAAAGTCAGAATAATACCAGTAGCTTCCCCAGAGAGCTGTGGTGAGAGTTAAATGCTATTCTTAAAATGTTACAGGCGGGCCCATGGAAAGCAAGATCCATTCTTGTTCCTGAGCCTCAATGACTTTATTCCACATCCAAGAATGGTTACAGTGAGATCGTGGTCTGGGGATTTGAGTTTTGTAAAGATATATTCCCCCTGGGGTGTTCAGAAATGAATGAGGCACGATCCACCTTACCACCTGGCATCTCCTTGTCTGGGGGGCCCAGCGCTGACAGCAGAATGGCCCAATGGCTGGGCAGAGGTTCATGAGCAAAACAGCAATAAAAGTCTCTCGACTGTCACAGCTGCACCCCGAAAAAAGTTAATTAAAGGATTTTTTTGCGCATGTCTTCAAATCAAAGAGGGCATGGATGAAGAAATCTGCAGAAATTATCTAAGGCTGCTTCAGCCTTAGCATTTATTATTCAACACCTCACTCATTGCCCTTATTATAAATATTTAATCACTGCACAACTGTAAGTGGCTGGGTCTTCCAAGAGGACCTGGGAGCATTAAGGGGAAGCAGGAGGCGGTGGGAGGGTGGGGGCGAGAGAGGAATATAAGGACAGGAAGCCTCTAGGCTGTGTCGAGGTGAGGCAGGGCCTTGCGGGGGTGTGAAGGACACTGCGGTACTGGGCTTTGAAAGCATGTTAGCAAGAACTTAAGCATTTTGCTTTGGATGTATCCACTGGAGTTCAAAGTCACCTCCACCCTCCACTGCTTCCCAGCCACTGTCAAGGGTGCCCTTGAAAAACAGGCAGAACATGTTCTCAATGAAAGTGAACTCCTAGCAGTGAGAGGTGCTATCCATGTCCACGCCTTTTGTCTGCTTTCTTTCTCTCTGTGTCTCTCTTTCTCTCTCTCTCTCTCTCTCTCTCTCACACACACACACACACTCACACACACAGAGCCAGAAAGCTTGGCAAGCTTGTGAGCTATCAATAATGTATGTGCAGCATTGCATCCACCCCAAGGCCAGGAGACTGTGTGGGGAGAAGGGACTTGTGTTACTCCTGGGCCTTGATGAGGTCACGTCTGCAGTCAGCAGGTTGGGGGAAGACTGCGTGTTTGTGCTCAGTCATGTCCGACTCTTTGTGGCCCCATGCACTGTAGCTCTCCGGCCTTTTCTGTCCGTGGAATTTTTCAGGCAAGAATCCTGGAGTGAGTTACCATTTCCCACTCCAGGGCATCTTCTCGATCCAGGGATCGAACTCTTGTGTCTTCCATCTGAATTGGGAGGTGTGTTCTTAACCACTGAACTACCTGGGAAGTCGTGGGGCAAGACTCCTTATGTGAAATGGCTGTGAGTTTGCTCAGATAGCTGAGCATCATAGAAACATATAACACTCACCAACGTGTTTTTGGTTGAGCTGTAGCCCCTACAGATTTGTATGCTGAAATCTTAACCCTGGGGACCTCAGAATGTGACCTTAATCGGAAATAGAGTTGTAGGATTTGTAACCAGTTAAGTGAGAATGCTGCCATCCTGAAGCAGGGTGAGCGCAAGTCCAGTATATGTGAAGTGTTCTTATAAAAGGGAGAAATTTGGACACAGAGAGGCAGACGGGGAGGAGCCACATGAGGATGGAAGTAGACAGCGAGCAATATTTCTGGAGACTAAGGGATGCCTAAGATTGCCAGCAGACCAGCTGAGAGTCAGGAGAGAGATACAGAGCAGAGACTGCCTCCCAGTTCTCAGAAGGAATCCACCCTGATGACCCGCCATCAGACTTCTGGCCTCTAGAACTGTGGGAAGAAATTCCTCCTGTTGATGTCACCCAGCCTGTGGGGATTTGTTACGGCAGCTATAGCAAACAGACTCACCAAGGCAGGAATTTTTAAGGTTAGTTACTCACCAGAATCTTGGCAGCATCACTCTGCAAGGAGGTACCCTTCCAGCTCTCTGTGTCTCCAATTCCTCTGCCACACTGGTTCCTTTTATTTTTTTTTTGCTGTGAACTTCAAATTTTACTTCATTTTATTTATTTATTTTAAGACTTTATTAGAGCTATAATCAAACCACAGACTGGAATGCCATAAAGTCAGAGTTCTCCAGAATGAGAGGACCAATAGATGTTTTGTTATATAAAAAATAAAATAACAGTTATATGTAACTATATTATGTAGTGAATATTTTGTTGTTGTTTAGTCGCTAAGTTGTGCCTGACCCTTTGTGACCCCATGGACTGCAGCACGCCAGGCTCCTCTGTCGTCCAATATCTCCCAGAGTTTGCTCAAATTCATGTCCATTGTGTTGGTGATGCCATCTGCCACCTCTTCCTCTGTTGCCTCCTTTTCCTTTTGCCTTCAGTTTTTCCTAACATCAAGGTCTTTTCCAGTGAATCAGCTTTTTGAATCAGGTGGCCCAAGTATTGGAGCTTCAGCTTCAGCCAACATCTAATGAATATCCAGAACTGAACTTTAAGAGTGACTGGTTTGATTAGTCTATCAATAAAAAGTGTACTGATTTCAATGTTCATTTCATCTACAAACATCCTCACAGAGACATCTAGATAATGCTTGACCAAGTAGCTGGTTACTCAGTGGTTCAGTCAAATCAACACATAAAATGAACCATCATGAATATTTTCTACAATTGTAGGTATGATACCTGTGTTATGCACATTCTATAGAGCAAAATGTAGTCAATGGATAAATAAATGTGGTATAACCATATATCAGGATATTATTCTACCCTTTAGAAATTCCAACACATGTTACAACATGGATAGATCTTGAGAATGTTATGCTAAGTGAGATAATCTAGTTAAAAAAAGATGAATACTATATTATTATACCATTTACATGGCATGCCTAGAGCTCCCTGGTGGCTCGATGGTAAAGAACCTGCCTGACAATGCAGGAGACCTGGGACACATGGGTTCTGTCTCTGGGTTGGGAAGATCCTCTGGAGAAGGAAATGGCAGCCTGCTCCAATATTCTAGCCTGAGAGATCCCATGACAGAGGATCCTGCAGGGCTACAGTCCACTGGGTAGCAAAAGAGCTGGACACGACTTAGTGACTAAACAACAAGAACAGCAAAAGAGTAGTCAAATGTATAGAGAAAGAAAGTTGCTGTTTGGTTGTGAGGGGCTGTGGGAAGGGTGGAATGGATAGTTAGTGTTTAATGGGGACAGAGTTTCAGTTTTGCAGGATGAAAATAGTTCTAGAGGCGGATGGTGGGATGGTTGCCAGACAAAGTCTATGTATTGATACTTACTGCCACTGAATTGTATCCTTAAAAATGGTTAGAGTGCAAATTTAAATTTCAGGTGATGTGTATTTGGCACAATTTTTAAAAATACAAAGAAGAAAACCGAATATCTTGCAGAGCAGTTGAAATATCTGTGGAACCTGGTTTCATATTAAGTTTCCAGAAGTGGGCTGAAGGGAAAAGGTCACTGCTGACTCCGATGGTGGGGCCGTATGGCAACCCTATTAGTTTTGCTTGTGAAGCCACAAGGACACCCATCTTTGCAACAGCTCTCTTCTCTGAAAACCTAGTCTTGGCTGACAGCCCTGCAGTGGGTCTAATGGTCCCTTCTGTGCGTCTCTTCCCATCTCAGCATCTGTATTAACCAGAGTTCCCAGAGAAACAGAACCAACAGGTGTTCTATGGTATGTATAGGAAGATATTTATTATAAGAAATTGGTTTATAAAGTTATGGAGCCTGAGAATCCCCATGACTGATCCTCCATCTGCAAGCTGGAGACCCAGCAAAGCTGGTGGTGTAATTCACTGAGTCTGAACGTTTGAGAGCCAAGAGTGCTATGGACAAGAAAAGATCAATATCCTAGCTCAAATAATGAGGCAGAAAAAGGCAGAATACTTCCTCCCTCTGCCTTTTTATTCTATTCAGGCCCTCAACAGATTGGATGTTCAACCATACTGAGGAGGGAGATTGGCTTTACTGAGTCCACTGATTCTAATTTCATCTGGAGACACCCTTACAGAAAAAGAGAAAAATGTTTAGACAAATATCTAGGTATCCTGTGATCCAATCAAGGTGATATAAAATTAACTATCATAGTGTGCCTGGAGTGTATCTGGAGGAATGACAAGTCTGGGTCCTGGCTGCAGCAAAGAGGGTACCAGAGGCCAGAAATTCCTCTGCAAACCTAAACAGTGCCTAAAACACATTAAGTGGACAGAAAAAGGGGAACTAACCTACATGTTGGTTATAACACCTTCCTCACATGTTGGTTATAAAGTCAGCGTCATAGTGCCTGATGGCGAGAAACCCAGCCTTGTATGAAAGCAGCTGTTTTTATTGTTGTTGTAGTGATGTTATGATCACTTTTATTACTAGCATAATGTAGTCTATTCTAGTAGCTCTTAAAGTTGTTAATAAAATATTAATGCATTTTATTTATTTTTTCATATATTTCACTGCAAAAACAAGGCATATACTGTTTTTTTTCTCACATGCAATCATTAATTTAGTGATTGACCTCTTGGGAGAGCAATCCTTAGTCTATGATTAAATACAGGTTTCAAGAGGCCTGAACAGGGGCTGTGAAAATTCTGCCATTGGGGTTTCCTGGAGATCCTTGTGGAGGGCAAATAAAGGGAATTGTCTTCTTTGGAGTATGCATGGCATGTTGAGAGTCCCTTGGACTGCAAAGACATCAAACCAGTCAGTCCTAAAGGAAATCAGTCCTGAATATTCATTGGAAGGACTGATGCTGAAGCTGAAGCTCCAATACTTTGGCCACCTGATGTGAAGAACTGAGTCATTGGAAAAGACTCTGATGCTGGCAAAAATTGAAGGCAGGAGGAGAAGGGAATGACAGAGGATGAGATGGTTGGATGGCATCACTGACTTGAGGGACATGAGTTTGAGCAAGCTCCAGGAGTTGGTGATGGACAGGAGAGTGCTGCAGTCCACAGGGTCACAAAGAGTCAGACATGACTGAGTGACTGAACTGAACTGAATTGATGGCATGTTTATGTCATATGAGAATAGAAGCATGCATGCTATGCAGTGTGGTCTGTGGGTGTTGATGGGCTCAAAAATACATCAGTTCTGTTCCAGGGTATAATCTTCCTTCAATGCCTTTCATTAATAATTTGCATTTGGTGTTTTATCCGTTGGGCCTTATATTTGTGCTCTCCTCTTGATCCTCAAATCTCTCAAATCTCTCCTTTCTTCCTTGTCCTCCATCAGTTTTGTCCTGCAGACTCTGCACTAATGTTTTGTTGGCATTGATCCTGAGTTGTTTCAGAATCATGATACACAATTGAACCATCCCTACACTTTGCAAAACTATTTGTTGTGTGTATGTGAGGTACTGAATTCTGTGTTATCAAACACATCTTCTATCATCTTTTATAGACATCACCTCTCATCCCCGGCCACTGCTGACATTGGTAAACTTATCTGACTTTGCTACGTGATGTCAGGGTGTTTGCTATGTGATGTTAGGCTTCCCAGGTGGCTCAGATGGTAAAGAATCTCCTGCCAATACAGGAGACCTGGGTTCTATCCCTGGGTCTGGAAGATCCTCTGGAGGAAGAAATGGCAACCCACTCCAGTATTCTTGCCTGGAGAATCCTGTGGACAGAAGAGCCTGGTGGGCTGCTGTCCATGGGGTCACACAGATTCAGACATGACTGAAGTGACTTAGCAGCAGCGGCAGCAGCAACTATGGGAGCTGTGTTCAAAAGCAGGACTTCCACGGATGACTAGTGACTGCTTCTCTGCATGTATATATGTTGAGAGAAAAGAAATGCATTTACAATTCTTATTTATTTTTAAAATCAAGCATTTTCATAGAATGTATTTTGTGCCAAGAATTGTAGTAAGTGCTCCACACATGTCAACATATTTGATACTAACACCATTGACCCAATGAGCTATGAACTATCCTTGCCTATCTTTTATAGATGGGGAAGTTGAGATAATAGACAGTTTAAGTACAGCTGCTCAAGGTCTCATAGCAAGTCAGGTTTGGAGCTTATGTTTGAAAGCATCAATTACTTCACTAGTCCATGGAATGCTGCTGCTGCTGTTGCTAAGTCGCTTCAGTTGTGTCCGACTCTGTGTGACCCCAGAGACAGCAGCCCACCAGGTTCCCCCATCCCTGGGATTCTCAAGGCAAGAACACTGGAGTGGGTTGCCATTTCCTTCTCCAATGCATGAAAGTGAAAAGTGAAAAGTGAAAGTGAAGTCTCTCAGTCGTGTCCAACTCCTAGCGACCCCATGGACTGCAGCCTATCAGGCTCCTCCATCCATGGGATTTTCCAGGCAAGAGTGCTGGAGTGGGGTGCCATTGCCTTCTCCGAGTCCATGGAATAGCCTGTCTTAATTCCCACAAAGTGCCCTAGAAGTAGAGAGAAGAGCTCCAGTTAAAATGTTTAGATGGCAAAGGATAAGGAAACTGACTTCAAAGAAGTGGTGCTTGAATGGGACCATGAAGAAAGAGCTGGGAGATGAGAATTATTAGAAGAAAGGAGTACACAACAATAGAGGGATGGGCCTTCTGGAAACTTCCAGGGACCAGACAGTAATAATAGTTGGTTTTGGATAAAGCATGGAGTGCTATCACTCTGTGGAACTGACCATGAAACACTGTCTGAAAACACAGAGCAGGGCTCAGTCTTGACATGACCTTTTCTTGGGGTCCTAGGAACTTGTCTAAAGATTTTAACTGAGGTTAAAGGAAAATACTTGCAATTATATAAAGTGTACCTTTTAGAATGTATTTAAATATGAAAGTTACAAAGTTTGGGGTTATTCTATTTTTCCTTAATATTTAGTAATCCAATTAAGACATCATGTAATGTTTCCCCTCTCAATCCTTATAAGAGAAATACATGCTCATTTGCTCAATTATATCTGACTCTTTGCAACTCCATGGGCTGTAGCCCATAACCGTCATCTATCCATGGTATTTTCTAGGCAAGAATACTGGAGTAGATTGCCAGTTCCTCCTCCAGGGGATCTTCCCAACCCAAGGACTGAACCTACATCTCCTGCAT
This sequence comes from Bubalus kerabau, assembly GCF_029407905.1. NCBI lineage: Eukaryota > Metazoa > Chordata > Mammalia > Artiodactyla > Bovidae > Bubalus > Bubalus kerabau. The sequence continues at coordinate 63,890,367 of NC_073642.1, read as the reverse complement.
CTCCTGCATTGGCAGGTGGAGTCTTTACCACTGAACCAGCTGGGAAGCTCATAAGAGAAATCCATACCTTTAAAAATAATAGAAATTTGTAAAACAATCCCCTAAGGCTTAAAGAAAATATCTAAATTACCAACTGGAAGATGCAAGAAAAAAAAATCCTATATAGAGTTATAGATATATCCTATACCTACTATCGGAGAAGGCAATGGCATCCCACTCCAGTACTCTTGCCTGGAAAATCCCATGGACAGAGGAGCCTGGTAGGCTGCAGTCCATGGGGTTGCTAGGAGTCGGACACGATTGAGCGACTTCACTTTCACTTTTCACTTTTCACTTTCATGCATTGGAGAGGGAAATGGCAACCCACTCCAGTGTTCTTGCCTGGAGAATCCCAGGGACGGGGGAGCCTGGTTGGCTACCATCTCTGGGGTCGCACAGAGTCGGACACAACTGAAGCGACTTAGCAGCAGTAGCAGCAGCATACCTACTATAGATGCATTGAAACCCCAGGAAAGAGAAGCAGTTGAAATTAGTCCTTCTCTTTTACTTGAACAAGATGACTTTTGAAGATGGAACTTCTCATATTTAGAAAAGAGGGACTGTTTTAATCGTTTGGAACTTCCTTTTAGGGAATTAGAAGGTCAGCCTGTCTGACTCCCTGAGGGAAGCTAACGGGTATTGGAGAACTTTCTTAGGATCAGAACATGACTTTTCTCATTTATTTGCCACTGGGTACAGTAAGTCCCCTACATATGAACCTTCAAGTTCTGAATTTCCCAAGATGCAAAGGGGTGTTGCATCAACATCAGGCTTGCATGAAATTGCAGTTTGCCTTCATCTCCTATTGCTGGACGATCCTTCAACTCCACCATCTCCCACCTCCATTCCCTCCTCCAGTTAGTAACTCCTCTTGCCTGTTCAGTGAATGCCGGCCCCTGCATGCCATCTGGTATTTTCATTTTCAAGGTACTGTGTTGTCAGATTAAAATTTTTTTTAATTTGTTTTTTATGTATTATTCATGTGAAAAGTATTATAAACCTATTACACATACAGTACTATATAGCTGATTGTGTTAGTTGGGCACGTAGGCTAACTTTGTCGGACTTGGAACAAACTATACTTACGAACATGCTCTCAGAATGGAACTCATTCATATGGAGGGGACTTACTATATCTCCAATGTACATGGCACATTATGTGAAAAACCACAGCTGAATGGAGAACAGTTTTCCTTAGTCTTTCTATCCATAAGGTACACCGTTATGATATACATGCTTGATAACACACACCCATGCACAGACGACTCCTGTAGGAGTATTCACATAATTCTCCATGCCTGTTAGCTGGTCTGGAACACAAAACCATCATTATAATGTCAGAGTCCTCCCATTTACAAGTTTGACAAAGGCCTGTCATCATCCTTGTTGGTCAGTGTCACACTGACTCACCAACTGAGAGATTCTGGGAGAATCTATCAATTCAAAACAAAGAGGATGCTTGTCATTTGAAAACTAAATTTACAAGTCTTGCAAAAATGTAAGATGGCCTAAAGTTGCTGCAAGTGTTGGAGTATTGCTCGAATCACCTGTAGAGTCTGGCTGGGGAAAACTGTCACCATCCACATTCCTGCCTTTCCCTACTCTGTTTGTCCCCATGTGTGATGCTGTATTTGTTTCTATATTTTAGCCCTCCTAGAAAACACATTTCAGAACTACGGAGATTCTTGTGTTTCTTGTTCTCTAATGTGTTCCAATCACCTAGAAAGTGTGCCTCAGGACATAGTAGATGGTCAATCAATGCGTGCTCAATAAATTAATGCTCTGCTTTCCTGTCTAGAATATTACCAAAGGTTGTTGTTGCTGTTCACTCCTTCAGCCCAGTTTATAGAAAAATGATTGACATACAATAGATACTCAGTGGATATCTGTTGAATGAATAAAATAATGACACATGTTTCCAAAGAGCAAACTTGAAGAAGAAAAGGGAAGAGAAGTCCTTGGCAAAGTTGCTGCAAATCTTGCATATTTTTACAAAAAGTGACTTCTTTATGAACTTCTCAAAAAAGCTAAGTACCATACAAAGGTTATTTCATCATGTTAGTAATCAATTTTATTAAAAAAAAAATCAAAGCAAATCCCCCTTATTTCATTCTTTGTTCACTTAAAAATTTACATGGGTCTATAACATAAACTATTTATATTACATATATGAAAGACATGACACATTCATTTTCATAATGACATTTTTGTTTTTCAAGGTAAATTGCCAATTGAATGTTTTGTTCCATTATTAACTGTGAAATGTTTATTCTTTTCTCTTCCGAATCGATTATTGAAAATGGCTTATTTCCAGTACCAATTCATCCTGGGACAATCTTGAACTTGTTTCTTATTTAATTTTACATTTTGCATTTGTCACCTATATTACACACAAGTCTGTTGCCATATTATTTTGTTAAAAGTCTTCACAATTGAAATGAGCTAGAAACTATTTCATCTTTTGGATATGAAAGGTTTTCTTAAACTATTCTTTATTTTATCTTTTTAATTAATTTATTTGTTTTAATTGGAGGCTAATTACTTCACAATATTGTGGTGGTTTTTGCCGTATATTGATATGAATCAGCCACAGTATACACGTGTCCCCCATCCTGAACCCCCCTCCCGCCTCCCTCCCCATCCCATCCCTCTGGGTTGTCCCAGTGCACCTGCTTTGAGTGCCCTGTTTCATGCATCGAACTTGGACTAGTCATCTTTTTCACATATGGTAATATACATGTTTCAATGCTATTCTCTCAAATTATCCCACCCTTGCCTTCTCCCACAAAGTCCAAAAGTCTGTTCTTTCTATCTGTATATAGGAAAAGGAGTACATCAAGGCTGTATATTGTCACCCTGCTTATTTAACTTATATGCAGAGTACATCATGAGAAACGCTGGACTGGAAGAAGCACAAGCTGGTATCAAGATTTCCAGGAGAAATATCAATAACCTCAGATATGCAGATGACACCACCCTTATGGCAGAAAGTGAAGAGGAACTACAAAGCCTCTTGATGAAAGTGAAAGTGGAGAGTGAAAAAGTTGGCTTAAAGCTCAACATTCAGAAAACGAAGATCATGGCATCTGGTACCAACACTTCATGGGAAATAGATGGGGAAACAGTGGAAACAGTGTCAGACTTTATTTTTTTGGGCTCCAAAATCACTGCAGATGGTGAATGCAGCCATGAAATTAAAAGACGCTTACTCCTTGGAAGGAAAGTTATGACCAACCTAGATAGCATATTCAAAAGCAGAGACATTACTTTGCCAATAAAGGTCCGTCTAGTCAAGGCTATGGTTTTTCCTGTGGTCATGTATGGATGTGAGAGTTGGACTTTGAAGAAGGCTGAGCGCTGAAGAATTGATGCTTTTGAACTGTGGTGTTGGAGAAGACTCTTGAGAGTCCCTTGGACTGCAAGGAGATCCAACCAGTCCATTCTGAAGGAGATCAGCCCTGAGATTTCTTTGGAGGAATGATGCTAAAGCTGAAACTCCAGTACTTTGGCCACCTCATGCGAAGGGTTGACTCGTTGGAAAACACTCTGATGCTGGGAGGGATTGGGGGCAGGAGGAGAAGGGGACGACAGAGGATGAGATGGCTGGATGGCATCACTGACTCGATGGATGTGAGTCTGGGTGAACTCCGGGAGTTGGTGTTGGATAGGGAGGCCTGGCATGCTGGGATTCATGGGGTCACAAAGAGTTGGACACGACTGAGCAACTGATCTGATCTTATCATCTTTCTAAATTCCATATATATGTGTTCATATACTGTATTGGTGTTTTTCTTTCTGACTTACTTCACTCTATATGATAGGCCCCAGTTTCATCCACCTCCTTAGAACTGATTCAAATGTGTTCTTTTTTATAGCTGAGTAATATTCCTTTGTGTTTATGTACCACAACTTTCTTATCCATTCATCTGCTGATGGACATCTAGGTTGCTTCCATGTCCTAGCTATTGTAAACAGTGCTGTGATGAACTTTGGGGTACAAGTGTCTCTTTCAGTTCTGGTTTCCTCAGTGTGTGTGCCCAGCAGTGGGAATGCTGGGTCATATGGGTCATATTTCCAGTTTTTAAATGAATCTCCACACTGTTCTCCATAGTGGCTCTTCCAGTTTTCATTCCCACCAGCAGTGTGAGAGGGTTTCCTTTTCTCCACATTCTCTCCAGCATTTATTGTTTGTAGACTTTTTGATGGCAGCCATTCTAACTGGCATAAGATGATACCTCATTGTGGTTTTGATTTGCCTTTCTCTGATAATGAGTGATGTTGAGCATCTTTTCATGTGTTTGTTAAACATCTGTATGTCTTTGGAAAAATGTCTGTTTAGTTCTTTGACCCATGTTTTTGATTGGGTCATTTATTTTTCTGGAATTGAGCCGCATGAGCTGCTTGTATATTTTTGAGATTAGTTCTTTGTCAGTTGCTTTCTCTGCTATTATTTTCTCCCATTCTGAAGGCTGTCTATTCATCTTGCTTATAGTTTCCTCTGTTGTGCAACAGCTTTTAAGTTTAATTAGGTCCCATTTGTTTATTTTTGCTTTTATTTCCATTACTCTTGGAGGTGGGTCATAGAAGATCCTGCTGTGATTTATGTCAGAGTGTTTTGCCTATGTTTTCCTCTAGGAGTTTTATAGTTTCTGGTCTTACATTTAGATCTTTAATCCATTTTGAGTTTATTTTTGTTTATGGTGTTAGAAAGCGTTCTAGTTTCATTCTTTTATAGGTGGTTGGCCAGTTTTCCCAGCACAACTTGTTAAAGAGATTGTCTTTTCTCCATTGTATATTCTTGCCTCCTTTGTCAAAGGTAAGGTGTCCATAGGTGCATGGATTTATCTCTAGGCTTCCTATTTTGTTCCATTGATCTGTATTTCTGCCTTTGTGCCAGTACCATACTGTCTTGATGACTGTAGCTTTGTAGTATAGTCTGAAGTCAGGCAGATTGATTCCTCCAGTTTCATTCTTCATTCTTGTGAATGCTTTGGCTATTCAAGGGTTTCTGTATTTCCATACAAATTGTGAAATTATTTGCACTAGTTTTGTGAAAAAATATCATTGGTAGCTTGATAGGGATTGCATTGAATCTATAGATTCAGTTCAGTTCAGTTCAGTCACTCAGTCATGTCTGACTCTTCGTGACCCCATGAATCACAGCATGCCAGGCCTCCCTAAAAAAGCCAGGCTTTTTAATTCCTCTTCACTTTCTGCCATAAGGGTGGTGTCATCTGCATATCTGAGGTTATTGATATTTCTCCTGGAAATCTTGATACCAGCTTGTGCTTCTTCCAGTCCAGTGTTTCTCATGATGTACTCTGCATATAAGTTAAATAAGCAGGGTGACAATATACAGCCTTGACGTACTTCTTTTCCTACTTGGAACAAGTCTGTTGTTCCATGTCCAGTTCTAACTGTTGCTTTCTGACCTGCATACAGGTTTCTCAAGAGGCAGGTCTGGTGGTCTGGTATTCCCATTTATTTCAGAATTTTCCATAGTTTATTGTGATCCACACAGTCAAAGGCTTTGGCATAGTCAATATAGCAGAAATAGATGTTTTTCTGGAACTCTCTTGCTTTTTCCATGATCCAGCAGATGTTGGTAATTTGGTCTCTGGTTCCTCTGCCTTTTTTAAAACCAGCTGGAACATCAGGAAGTTCACGGTTCACATATTGCTGAAGCCTGGCTTGGAGAATTTTGAGCATTACTTTACTAGCGTGTGAGATGAGTGCAATTGTGCGGTAGTTTGAGCATTCTTTGGCATTGCCTTTCTTTGGGATTGGAATGAAAACTGACCTTTTCCAGTCCTGTGACCACTGCTTAGTTTTCCAAATTTGCTGGCATATTGAGTGCAGCACTTTCACAGAATCATCTTACAGGATTTGGAATAGCTCAACTGGAATTCCATCACCTCCACTAGCTTTGTTCGTAGTGATGCTTTCTATAGATTGCTTTGGGTCATTTACTCATTTTCACTATATTGATTCTTCTGAACATTAGTTTGAGTTTCTTGTGATCCTATTTGGAGAAGAGGCTAAGATATGACAAAAATTTAGCTTTTGAATCCCTCATGAGTAGGAGATTACCATAATACAAAGCTGTTTTTGTCATTGAAGGATGAGCCCTATCTACCACCCTGGGTCCACTTCCCCCAACCACCCCCCTCCAAGCTTGGAAAGGGTCCTGAACCAGGCCTCCTGACGTGCCATTCTAACCTGGGAAAGGGCCAAGCTGCCAAGAGGTAGGCAAACACAGAGGCCTGGGACACAGGTCCTGCCAACAGAACTAATTGTACAGCAACATTCTTTGGCAGCTCCACAAAGAACGTCAGGGCTGTCAAAGGTGTGGACAGAGAGGCACTGCCTACGTGCCCGTCGGGGGAGGGATGTTTGTATCCTCAGGATGCCAGGAGGCATGAACCTGGCAGGAGGTACCTTTGCCTTACTTTATTCATTGTCCTCGTAAACTGCAGGCAGGTACAAATAATTTCTCAGTCACATCTCATCAGCTCAAGCGGCAAATTTGGCTTGAAAGGGGAAGTCAGGGAACCACCCCAGAAGTGTTGTCTCAGGCTAATTTCTTGTGTCAGTTTGATTGTGGACCTTGCCCCAGGAAAACTGTGCTCTCTTCTGGGGAAGAAAGTCATTTTAGACACAGCCTCAAGCCCTTGGATGAGGATGAGATAGTTGGTTGGCATCATTGATTCAGTGGCATGAGTTTGAGCAAACTCACAGATGGTGAAGGACAAGGAAGCCTGGTGTACTGCAGTCCATGGGGTCACAAAGAGTTGGACACAACTGAGCGACTGAACAATAATAACTGATCCCCGGGGCTCAAATCCTAGAGACCTGGCTGTGGAAGGAAGTGGTGAAGTCGGAGCTCCTCTAGCTGGCTTGCCTCACATAACAGATGCTGGGAAGGAGGTCTTCATCCAATGCCCCACCCTCCACCACAGTCCCGTGTCGATACCCATTGGCTGGAAAATCCAGAACTTGGTTCTATCTTCTGAGCCCTTCTTCAAGTGAAGGCAAGGCCCAGCTACTGATTTCCAGTGTGCACTTAAAAATATCCACAACCTAAAAGTTGAGAATTATGTTTTAAGATTCAGTGAGAATTTTTTAGGACTTCAAGCCACAGAAATAGCATCTCAGGTAACCCTGAGAGAACTGCTCAGAGGAGGAGCCTAGTGGAGAAGCCAGGTTTTATAGGAATTTTTTAACAAAAGGCAGGTTTCTGAACATCAAAAATTATTGTGAATGAAAGAAAATCAAGTACTCCGCTTTAAGGAATTTAGTGCTTTTCTATATCTATGGGAAGAAGCAAGAGTTGGGACTCACTGAAATCATTGTTTTGACATGCATCTCAGCTCTCTGGGGCCAGTTTCTTGAGTTTTTACAACCTTCTGAATTTCCTCAGGACTCACTGTGGGGAGTGGCTGCAGTCTGATGGCTGCTGGATGGCAGATATTCTTTCCTTTCTGAGTTCCCTACTGCTACTGTTAAGTCGCTTCAGTCATGTCTGACTCTGTGCGACCCCATAGATGGCAGCCCACCAGGCTCTGCTGTCCCTGGGATTCTCCAGGCAAGAACACTGGAGTGGGTTGCCATTTCCTTCTCCATTGTGTGAAAGTGAAAGTGAAATTGCTCAGTCGCAACCAATTCATAGCGACCCCATGGAACACAGCCCACCAGGCTCCTCCATCCATGGGATTTTCTAGGCACGAGTACTGGAGTGGCACCAATTCACCATCCCTGGATGGTGCAATTTCTGATGCCTGTGACATCCTTTGTTTATTGACAAGGCAGGAAATATTCTATTTCTCACCAGGCATTGTTACACATGTACACCCATTGTGTCCTCAAAACAACTGAAACAGAGCAGGACCCTGTGGGGCTCCTGGGCGCAGAAGCTTCTCTGGCTCCCATTTCTTGTAGGGAACAGACTCCATCCTTCAAGACCTTCCCTGAGTTCCAAAGGGCAGAAAAGAATAATCGCTAAACCAGAAATTAATGGAATGCACATTAAAAAAGGGAGGGACAGTCAAGAAACAGTAGTGAAGTCTTGGGGCAGTGACTTGGTTGCCTTCAAGGCATGCACAGAACATTGTCTTTAAGCTTTCTTTTTAAATTTTTTTTTAAAGTTTCTAATTATTTATTTATTTATATTTTTGGCTGCTCTGGGTCTTCATTGCTTTGCCCAGGCTTTCTCTAGTTACAGTGAGTTTCATTGCACGGACTTCTCATTGTGGTGGCTACTGTTGTTGCAGAGCACAGGCTCTAGATGCTTGGGTTTCAGTCATTGCAGTCTCCAGGGTCCAGATCTTGGCTCAATCGTTGTGGTGCATAGGCCTTATTTGCCCTTCAGCATGTGGGATCTTCCCAAAATCTATGTCCCCTGCACTGGCAGGTAGATTCCTATCCACTGGACCACCAAGGAAGTCCCTGTCCTTAAGCTCTTTAGAGAATTAAAGCTCAGCCAATGGAAGATGTCAGTGTTTTTCATACCAGGGAAGCTTATCAAGAAGATCACCTGAGACCAGACTAGGGGAGCAGAGAGATAATTCACCTATTGGCTCAGATGGTAAAGAATCCACCTGCAATGCAGGACACCTGGGTTTGATCCCTGGGTTGGGAAGATCCCCTGGTGGGGGGCATGGCAAATCACTCCAGTATTCTTGCCTGGAGAATCCCCCTGGACAGGGGAGTCTAGTGGGGGTACAGTCCATGAGGTTGCAAAGAGTCAGACAGAACTAAGCAACTAAGCACAATCCTACCAGCACCCCACCCTTGAACCACTGCTATAAATTGCCTCATCAAATCCTCCCAGATGGGGCACAGTTTTCGGGGGGCAGGAGCCCACAGTGTCCCCCTTTGCCTGGCAAAGCAATGATGTTATTCTTTCCTACTTCACCCAACACTCTGTTTCCAAGATTTGTCTAGTGCAGATGCTAGGTGGAATCTGTTCCAGTAGTTTGTTTGAAAAGAGCAGCCTGAGGTCAAGGAAACAGTCATCATTTTGCTAATGTCTTTGTATTAACTCATTCTGCAGCTTGATTCTATTCAGATCTTGATGAAGCAGGCTTGCCCTCTATCAGCAGCCCCCCAGATGACCGTGGCTTTCCAGAGGAAGCAGGACTGCTCTGCTGTCTCAGCCTGAATGGAGCCCTGGCTTAGCTCAACTGGATTAGTCTATCTTCAGCCAACTGTAGATCCATGAGACTGACTGCTTATCACATATGACAAGAGAATAATGATGATGATGATGATAATAATAATAATCATTCAAGGTGTGAACTTTGCTTAACTCATAATTCAAGCAAACAAACTATAAGGATATGTATTTTTGAGACAAGGGAGAAAACTGACGTGGATTTGATACTGTATGAACTAGCTATTTGATGATCTTAAGAAATTCTTATCAATTAAAGTGCCATCTATTGAGTGCATGAGTGTGTATATGTGTGTGTATGTGTGTGTGTGTGTGTGTGTGTGTGTACTTTGCCCTTACCTGTAAGGAAATTGCACTGATGAAATACTTCAGGTAAAAATTGGAAGAAAAAAAAAAAATGGGAGGAGGATGAATGAAACAAGACTAATAAATTGTCCAAAGTTGGGCAAAGGACACGTGGGTGCCTTTTGCATGTTTAGCAATTTTCATGATTAAAAAAGATAATAGCAGAATTATCTTGGAGAAGTGGCAAATTAAATGGTGTTTTCTTCTTTGTGCTTCTTAGAATTTCCAAATTTTATATAGAATTATGCATACCTTTAGTTATATTAAAACACAGTCTTTTTTGTTCCATAACTTGCATTTTCTAAGCTCATACTTAGTTGCTTAGCTTTCTCTCATCAATTTGTATGAAAAGCCCTCTAAAATATTTCACATACCATCCTGATCTCCTTGAGATATGTAATGAAGTATATAAGCTAAACTTTTCTTTGCAATCACAAGAGATTACAGAAACTCACCAATTTCCCCTCCTGCCTCCATCCACACCCTCTGCAACAAGACTTGGCAATGTCTCCCATCATGAGTTAGGGTCTGTTTTCCATTTCCTTGAACTTGGATTGGCCTGTGACCTACCATTAGAATGTAACAGAAGTGATTATATGCCAGTCCTTAGCCTAGATTTTAGGAGTCTTTGTGGGCTTTCTGGCTTTCTCAGACCCCTATCAGTTATCAGAAAAACAAGCTCAAGTTATGCTGCTCAAGTTTGAGGAACTATATGTTGTAGAGACATGGTTTAAGTTGAGACCATGTAGAATAGCCTGCCTGTGGCCTAACTACCAGTTGACCAAAGATTTATGGTCAAGCACAGATGACAGAAACTAGCCCAACCCAATGCCTAGACCCTCCCAGGACACATAGCCTCCTGAAAAACACTCACTGCTTATTATTGCATCCCTCTGGGAGTCTGTGGCTATCTGTTACTTACAATTTTTGGCAATAGATAGCTGATAAGGGTCTCTAAACTATGGCACTAGATGAAATGAAGTGATGACCTTTGAGCAGTGGATGAATATTTGTCTTTGCCCTGAAATGACCTCAGCGTCCAGTGCTTCAGTGTTCTTTGTTTATTTTAAGAAATATTTGGCAAGATTTTACTATGACTAAGGCACTGGAGAAGACTCTTGAGAGCCCCTTGGACTGCAAGGAGATCCAACCAGTCCATTCTGAAGGAGATCAGCCCTGGGATTTCTTTGGAAGGAATGATTCTGAAGCTGAAACTCCAGTACTTTAGCCACCTGATGCGAAGAGTTGACTCATTGGAAAAGACTCTGATGCTGGGAGGGATTGGGGGCAGGAGGAGAAGGGGACGACAGAGGATGAGATGGCTGGATGGCATCACCGACTCGATGGATGTGAATCTGAGTGAACTCCGGGAGTTGGTGATGGACAGGGAGGCCTGGCGTGCTGGGATTCATGGGGTCGCAAAGAGTCGGACACGACTGAGTGACTGAACTGAACTGAACTGAACTGAAGGCACTGTGTGAGGCATTGCTGAATAGGTTCAGATTTACATTATCAATTTCAGGGACCCACGATTATTTAGAGTGACTTACTCATTTTGTACCTTTCCCCAGTGTGAACTCTTAGGTCTTAGTGGGGATGCACAAGGGAATTTGCACAGGTGCTCACTTCTGGGAGAAACATACACCTACTTTAAGGCTGTTGGACTCTATTCCAAGGACATTTTTCTCACAGACAGAGCAATCCCTTACTGCATTAAATCCATTAATGATGCTGAGGATACGCCTTCTTTCCAACAAATCCCTAGAGTTCCAGGCAGGAACTATCTCATGCAATTAAGGAGATACAATCAAACAAGATATTTACTACAGATTTTTTTTTTCTTGCACACCCAGACATAATGAATTAAAAACTCTGAACAATAGAAAAACGTGTAGCTATCTATAAATCTAGTCTAGAGAAATAAAGTACAAGCTATACAATTTAATCCTAAGTGCCTTTTTATTAATGAAATGAAGCACACTAAAATATTCATGTACATTAAATTTCTTATAATTAAAATACTGGCATTTTTAAAAAAATGTTCAAAAGAAGTGACTAGAACGGTGATGTGTATTCAAAATGACTATATTCTCATTCCTGGCTTATAATAGATCACTAATTTGAGTGCAAATTAAAATTTTTGAAAGTATGTACAGGTAAAGATTTCCTAAATTGAGTTCAGTTCAGCTGGGCAAGCATATTTAGCCCCTATTCTATGCTAAGAAACACCAAGCTGAAGCAGACATTGTATAACTACCAAAATGCTCTGTGGATGTTCTTATAATGAAGTATGGGCTATCCTAGTAATAACAGTAACCCCAAGAATCAATATGGGCCCATGAAAGAAGACTTAGCCCTGGGAAAGACAGTTGTTTTAGGGGGCTAAGGGAAAGGTACAGAGTGGAGAGAGTATTTGGTTGGGTTCAGTCTTCAAAGACGAGCAGGAGTTAGCCCACAGAAGGGCAAGGGTGAAGCCTGATTGTGATAAGAAAGTTTGATCTCTATCTCACAAATGAACACAAGGCTGGCAGGAGTGGGAGTAGGTTTATAAATTTACATCACAAGGGATTTGACCCAAAGCTACCTGATTCTGAAGTCTGTGACCTTCTGCTACAGCTGCCATCTTTATTCCAAGCCTCTCCCTCCTTGTTGGATGTATAAGCAGTTTGAAGTTCTTGTTAACTTACTCTTATATGTTCACAAGGAAAAGCTTCTTTCCAGGTCAACAGCAATGTGGGTTGGAGAATGAAGTGGCGATTACTTTGGTCTAAAGTCAAACATGGTTCTCAAACACACATGATGCATTCCACATAGGGAGGTTTACAAGATGAACTACTTCCCATGTGACAGAATCCCATCTGGTAGAGTCTAGATAAAGCAATATCTCAACCATAGAGCTGTCCATCTGAAGATAGCTTTCGGTTTGGAAGAATCCTACCAAAGTTATATGTATAATGAACCATATTTGCTTAACAACAACTGCCTACTAAAGTCATCCTAACTCATACAGTTCCTTCCAGCCTCTGCAACATTATCTTCCACTCCTGGTTGCTCATTTTCTAAGCTCCCTCTAGGCTGTTTTTGCTATTTCTTTCAACATGTCCATCTCTTTGCTGCACTAGAGTGTTTTCACTTGCTGCCCCTCTTCCTGGGACCCAGTCCCACCCTCTTCTCACACTCTCTGTGGATGTCTGGCTCCTTCTCAACAGATGGGTTTCTGCTTAAATGGTACCTCCTTGATCAAGTCTTTCCTGACCACTCAACCTCAACTTTCCATGAGCACCATCAGTCTCTATCACTGCTTCAAGTTCTCTTAGTTGTGAACTTCCTGGCTTTTCTAGAATTACTTACTTATGTCTGTTGATTTTCTATCTCTTGGGCACATGACAGAGTGGGCTTTGACTTAATTTTACTCTTTATTTAGGACCTAAAACAGCCCCTGATATATTCTAAGTCTTTAATAAATATTGACTGAATGAAAGAACTGAAGAAACACAATTCCCACCCGTGGTTCACTGGGGAGGAAAATCTTATCTGACTCTTTTTCTAAATGGCAAACAGGGTAGCGGCTATTTCCTATTACCATTAACACATACTTGGACTTAGTTGTTGAGCTGGGCTTGTGATCAAGTACTTAATAATGCCACCTTGTACCTTTGTACAAGAGTACCCTTGTATAAGAGTACCCTTATACCTCCCCCTTCTAAGCAGTCTTCATTTTGTTGCTGGAGGTTAATTTATTATTCGTCTTTAGAACAAATGCTCATTCCAAACATTATCTCCACATTTGGGATTCACATCCTTTCTTTGACCCAGTATCTGTATATAAGTATTTATATTGGCTCATTAAGCTTTATATATCACTTTAAATGTCATCAGTGTGGTCCAATTGATTTTCTTCTCTGTTTCAGTGATGTCTTATTTTTTATCCCCATGCACAGGTAAGAACACTAAGCTTCACTGAGATTAACTCACTGGTTTTTTTTTTTGAACCAAACAAGTTATGCCAGGAGCAGAATGGAAGCTGTGTATGCAGGTCTTGTCAGGGTTTATTTCTTAAGACCTCAACCCCAGTGGGCACAGGGATGAACAAGAAGGGATCGAATCATCGTCTTCAAGGAGCTTACAGTCACAGCCTGCTTTGATGCATTACAAGCTGAGCAGAGCACCTGGCATGGTGTACAAATCCAATAAATATTTAATAAATGACCAAAAAAGGAAGTGATAATATCACAGTATGCTGAATTGTCTGCTATGATTCTATGAATCTCTCAAATGGCAATATAAGGGAACAATGACAATACAAGGGTCAGTAATTAAAAGTCTTCAATCAAGAACAAAAGGTGATATGGTGGATTTACACACTTTGCTAAGTCACTTCAGTCGTGTCCAACTCTGTGCGACCCCATAGACGGCAGCCCACCAGGCTTCCCCGTCCCTGGGATTCTCCAGGCAAGAACACTGGAGTGGGTTGCCATTTCCTTCTCCAATGCATGAAAGTGAAAAGTGAAGTCACTCAGTCGTGTCCGACCCTCAGCGACTCCATGGACTGCAGCCTTCCAGGCTCCTCCATCCATGGGATTTTCCAGGCAAGAGTACTGGAGTGGGGTGCCATTTACACACTTAGATGGAAGTAATCCTTAGGAGGTAAAAGTAGAATGAATTTATTATAGAATTGTGGGCATATGTAGTTGAACTTTAAAAAATATTGGGCTTGCTATTTAGGCAATCTCTGCTCTGTTCCTTTGCAAATAGCTCTGGCAATTTCATGTGGCTGCATTAAAAAGACACGTGAGAAGAGAACCCCATCCTCTTCACATGTTGTGTGTTTTCAGTAGGCCACTCCAGAGGTCCTGTCCCTCTCTCTTCTCAGAGAGATAAAAGGGCCTCATTACCCTTGCATCATTTTAAAATTTAAGACATAGGAAAAGACAGAAACAGTGATGAGAGGCAAAGGACACAACTATCCAAGCTGTGGGGAAAGAATGATGCAGGCATGACAGGTATAACTCTAACAGGCCCTTCTGGAAAATCCACACAGATTCCATTTCTATGTGAAAGGCAAGAGCCAGGCCATTTTCTACTCTTTCAATTAATAAACGAGCATCTTTGGAATAAATTATAGGTATTTTGAACCTGAATGAGTTATTATAATGGCTTGTCAAAAAATAAAAACAAACAAGAAAGCCACAATGGATTGGATATTGTACATGGTGATGGTAGCTTAGTTGCTAAGTCATGTCCAACTCTTTGCAACACCATGGACTGTAGCCCACCAGGCTCCTCTGTCCGTGGGATTTCCCAGGTAAGAATGATGGAGTGGGTTGCTGTTTCCTTCTCCAGGGGATCTTTCCTTCCCAGGGATTGAACCCAGGTCTCTAGCATTGCAGGCAGAGTCTTTACTGACTGAGCCACCAGTGAAGCCCCTGGTAAATGGTGAAGTGGACTGATAAAGGAGCTCATTTGCCATTAATATTTATTTCCTATTCTTTTTAGATTTTAGAAAGCCCAAAGAAAATGTTTATGTTTACTCTGTGAAAAAAAGCACCTCTCTTTAGTTGCTGAAACTTTACCAAACAAACTGGTCCAGAACGTGCTGGCTTACAAGATCTGCTCTAGGAGGAACTCTGTGGACTCCCCTGGGCCAGTTATTTCAACATCTGGTGGAAGTACCAAACACACACTCCATCTGATCTTATTCACAAGTCGCAAGACATCCTATAAAAACCCTTTTAACATATATTATTGAAAATCTCTATTATAGCCCTCCAACTTAGTGAATTTGATTAAATCTCCATGACAGAAAATAAGCCATTGTAACATATGCACTCGTTTTGCAAAGGTCCTATTATAGCGTAGGCATGCTAGCCTTATTATGTTAAAAATGAATGGTCCTGGGAAAATAATTTAGTGAGAGATGAACTTAGGAGAACTAAATGCATCTAGTACTGAACAAATTACCAAGTGAAATTGCTTTGCTATGAAACTTTGGGCTCATTGTCAGAGATGTTTAGTCTGCTCAGAATGTTTGATCTGGGAGAATGCTTGTGTTCAGACAGAAATTCAATTTCCACGGTGGGGGCTGGAGAGCCTCCACCATGCTACCGCGACTTGACTCTGCCAGACGCTGGATCTGGGCCCTGGAGAACAGAGATTCCAGGCATACATCTCCAAAGCCCTGGCTCCAAGTCCTGGTCCCAGGCAAGCACAGTGATGTCTCCAGCCATGGATGCCCATTTACCCTGGTGAACTGGAAGGAATATATGCATCATAGCAAACTAACCCTCACAGACACCCTTACTCTGAACAGGAGGTATCCCTGAAGTTGGGCACTGAATGTAGCCTTCCAACACCATGTCCAGCCTGGGCCATGAGGAAACAACAACTCCAGGATCAGCTGCATGCACAGATCAAGTAATGGGATCATAAATTATTTCTCTGGTGGGTGCACACTTTCAAAAGTTTTCATATCACTTAAACAGAGGAAATGCTGATTCTTAATGGGAAAGAAACAGATGGACTCATAGAATTCTTCAGTAATTCTGGGGGACCTGAGAGGTCATCTATGACCTATACATGCTTCTAGATGGAGAGGCAAGTCTGGGACAGATAAGAAGAAGAGTTAAAGAAAGAATGAGATCCTTGACTGGAACTTGAGCCTCCTGATATCACAGTTCAGTCTCTTTCTGCTTAACTCTCTGGGCCTTGATGAAGGAGGTTGCACGACTAAGATTTCATGTGACTTCTTTGGTTTTCACTCCCAGGAGGCAGCCAGACCAGGGATTGTTCCCTCCAGTTTACAAATGGAAGAAAAGGGGCGGGCCAGGTCCACAGGCAGTACAGCAAGGTGTGGATATTAAATCTTTTGACTCCATGCCCCGGGGTTTATCCCTATACAAACTATCTGAATATAAACATTTATAACCACACAGAATAGGCCAGCTGACGTGAATTTCAGATTATCCATGTGGTTTATTGTACCTAAATAAAGTGAATGAATGAGTGAATGCTAGTTGCTCAGTCGTGTTTGACTCTTTGTGACCCCACGGACTGTAGTCCACTAGGCTCCTTTGTCCATGAAATCCTCCAGGTAGGAATACTGGAGTGGATAGCCATTCGCTTCTCCAGGGGATCGTCCTGACCTAGGGATCGGCCTGGAATCTGCACTGAAGGAAGAGCCCTTACCGTCCGAGTCATCCAGGAAGCTCACAAAATAAGGCGAAGCTACTTCCTGTAGATGTATCATGTTTTCTTTTAATTTGTGGTGTGAGATGATACTGAAAAGGTCAACCAAAGACCAAAGGGTCTTGACTAGCAGAAAGGTCCAGATGGCGGTGTCAGACTCCAGGCTGGGATGCATCCTTGAACATTTTTGGGAAGTGATGTGGCTTGATCTGAATTATGGTTTAAGATGATAACTGGTGGAATTAACTGATATACTTTGGGAGACGTCCAAAGAGGCTCATCTCAGCCAAGAGGAGAGCATGAGAAGCTTCCTGCTTCAGTGTGGTTCACTTAAAGGTTGAGAAACTGTAGATTTCGAATTGCCTACAAGCTTGAGGTAGCAACAAAGCAACCCACACCTTCGCCTCCAACACGTCCTCCAGAATTTGGCTCAGAACACCTTCGAGGCCTTTCTGAACGACCCCAAGGTTGTAGGTGGGGCTATCACAGCACCTGAAGCCTGGCCCTGACATAACACACGCGCCACCTTGCTCTGCCACCCTGTCCATCTCTCAGATGGACGCTGGGAGCCTTGAAGCAGCTCCCATGTCTTATTCATGGCTCTCTTCAGTGTCTGGACCCAGTGCCTGGCACACAGGGCTGAGACCAAGGCCTGCACACATGTTCGTTGAGTGGAAGGAAGGAAACAGCCTGCGTTCCCATTTCGGTCTCTGTAAATATTGACAGAGTCACTTTCCCTACTTGCAGTCTGGTGTCACTGTGTCTGCTGTTGCCGCATAAATGTGTGTTAGGCTGGCAGAGGCTCTCTTGCTGCTATTGTGTGCAGTGTGTGTGTGTGTGTTTCCCTCTTTCGCTATATAAAAAGCAAGTGTCTCCATAAATCTCCATACTGATCATGTGCATTAAAAAAACAAAACAAAACAAAAAAAGCACTACTCAATTCCTGTCCAAATTCTGAAGGAAGTATTTGCAAAAGAATCATAGTGTGGAAGGAATTGGAGACACAAGCCAGGCCAACCTCTATTTTTTACAGATGAAGGAGTAAGGGCCACATAAGGGCAGGCTCTTGTGGACACTCCTTTTCCTAATTAGAAGTGGAGGCTTTACTTCAACTCTGGGATCCTTCTCCCAGTCCATTATTCACACTCCAGGAGCTCTCAACTTAATTGATTTAATTTGTCACTGAGATGTCATACTTAGGTTAGGACCAAAAACTGAAGCTGGCTATGTCCGCAGCAAGGAAGAATAATTAGCATATTCACCTATTGTGCTGACTTTTATCCTTCTAATCACAGGGCCAATTATTGTTTTAAGTAAATCCGTAAGGTGGAAAGAGAGATACAGAGATATGAAAAAATTTTCCCTGAATCTAATAAGGTATTGGGTTGGTCAAAAAGTTTGCTTGAGCTTTCTATTAAGATGGCACGGAAAAACCGGAACAAACTTTGGCCAACCTGATAGAACTTCTGCCTTTTCTTGGAAGCCTTCTGGATTGAAGGAACAGTTCAAAGCCAATCAATTATTCTCCAGTTTAACCTTTCTTTCTCTTTTCTGACCCTGTGGTTATTGAGGAAATGAAAAGGCATAGAATGGATCTTTTATAGAGTTACCACATTATTAACCATAAAATTTTATTTTCCTACTAGAATATTAACAGGATTCCCAGGTAACTCAGTGGTAAAACATCTGTTTGCTAATACAGGAGACACAGGAGATGCAGATTCAATCCCTGGACTGGAAAGATCCCCTGGAGGAGGAAATGGTAACCTACTCCAGTATCTTGCCTGGAAAATCCCATGGACAGAGGAGCCTGACAGACTACAGTCCATGGGGTCACAAAGAGTCAGACATGACTGGGCAATTGACTGTGCACACACACACACACACTCATAATAACACCTTGTACCTGGTTGGATTGTATTCCCCCCAAAGATATGTATAACCCTAAGCCTTGTACCTGTGAATGTAACCTGATTTATAGACAGGATCTTGCAGATGTAAATAATTATCTTGAAGTCAAATCATCTTGAATTTAGAGTGAGCTCTAAATTCAATGACAGATGCTTCCTGAGAAAAGAGAGGAAAAGGTAAGGCACAGAGTCACAGAGGAGAAGGCCATACGAAGATGAAGGTAGAGATGGGAGAGGCACACACTTTCAAACCAAGGCATTCCAAGGATGGCTGGCAGCCACCAGAAGCCAGAAGGGCGCTGGCAGGCCCTGGCCCTCTCCTAGCTTCTGGAAGAGCCACATGTTCCTTGGCTTGCATGTGGCATTGTCTTTGCTTCACACTGCCATCCCTCTATGTATGTCTACCTCTGTGTCCAAATCTCTCCCTTTTAGAAGGACAGAGTCATATTGGATTAGGTCCTACCCTAATAACTTCGTTTTAACTTGCATCTGTAAAAATCCTATTTTCACATTTGTAGGTACTCGATATGGCACCCCACTCCAGTACTCTTGTCTGGAAAATCCCATGGATGGAGGAGCCTGGTAGGTTGCAGACCATGGGGTCGTGAAGAGTCGGACACGACTGAGCGACTTCCCTTTCACTTTTCACTTTCATGCATTGGAGAAGGAAATGGCAACCCACTCCAGTGTTCTTGCCTGGAGAATCCCAGGGACGGGGGAGCCTGGTGGGCCACCGTCTATGGGGTCGAACAGAGTCGGGCAGGACTGAAGTGACTTGGCAGCAGCAGCAGATGGACTGAGAGTAGGGGTCTTCCCAGGAGGCTCTAGTGGTAAAGAATGCAGCTGCCAATGCGGCAGACTTAAGAGACTGGGGTTCAATCCCTGGGTCGGGAAGATCTCCTGGAGAAAGGCATGGCAACCCACTTTAGTATTCATGCCTGGAGAATCCCACGGACAGAGGAGCCTGGCGGCCTATGGTCCACCAGGTCACAAAGAGTCAGACATGATTGAACCGACTTAACACGCATGCGCACAAGACTGAACGTCTACGCATTTTTTGCTGGGTGCACAGTTCAATCTGTAACCGAAGAGACAGAGTAGCATCTCCTCTAGGGCCTTCAGAAAGAAACAACGCTTTTGATACCTTGAAGTCAAAGTTCTGGCCCTTAGAACCAGGAGAGAATACAGTTCTGTTCCTTTCAGCTACCTGGGTTATGAGTAGCTTCTTACAACAACCCTAGGAAAGGAATAGATGCCTCATCAAGTCCATGTCCTGTCATTCTTTGCTTTTCTTCACCTTTTCCTTTTCTACATAGTTTTTACCACTTTCTCTGGTAGCTTCCATCTAGGAGTTGAATGTATTTCATTTTAATGCAAGTTGTGCAGAAATGTACACTTCATTTTGTTATATAATAGTTACCCATGGCTATTGTGGAGGCAAATTGAGAAAAATGGTATCTTTAATAATATATATATGTAAATAGAAACACAATCGCTGTTCTCTAGCAGGGATATACTGGCATAGCTTAGTGTCCCTAAGTCCCTGTTTTGGGTTGACATCTTTTTTGTTCTCTTGACTTCCTCTTCTTGGCTACAAGACAGCTATAGTACAACACTTGTCAGATCTACATGCCTTGCATTCAAAGTCAGGAACGTTAAGTTGACATAGACATGGGGTTTTCCCTCATGCAGCTTTTTCGGATCAGGAAAACCTCTGCTTCCTAGATCCCTATGTACATCTCACTGGGGAGAATTCAGCTTCAGGACCATCTCTAGCTACAAGAAAACCCCTGACTTTTGAAGTCTCTGCACTGGAGGACAGACAAGGGAGAAGAGAGTAAGTAATCAGCCAACAACCCTTGCTACAGCATGCTATTCCAGGCTCTGGGTGCTTTTATGGGCATGGGTCTATAGATCAGCGATCCTCAAAATGTAGCCTAAAGAAGCATTTCCCAGAAAATTTGTTAAAATGCAGATTCCTGGGACCCACCCAGGATGACAGGCTACCCAGGGATATTGAGGCTGCTGATCCATGAACTGAACTCCAAGTACCACTGACTCAGTATCCCTTTTGGTATTATTTGCATCATTGTTTCCTAAAGATTGTAAGAAAATGAGAAGTTGTCAAGAGGGCTAGTCTTTTAATGCTCTTCGTACTACTACCATTCAAATTATTTTGAACATAAACAGAGAGAGGAAGGGGAATTTCCAGCTGTCCTGTAGTTAGCAACAACTTTATCCGTTGACCTGGAGTTGGCAGATGTTGGCCTAAAATTTTGGAGAACTCACTCTTGTGTTCTGCCATGACACGTTCATTTGACCTTGGCTTAGTCACTATGCCTGTGTGGGTCTAGCTCTTCGTCAGTGAAGTGGGAGTGCTAAACTTCCTTTCCTTCTCTCACTTCTATGAATCATTATCCTGTTCACTTAGACAAAGTCACTCTTTCCTTTAACAGATGCTTTTGAGCATCTACCCAGGGTCAAGTCTTGTGCTGGGAGCACCCCATTTCTCTGTATTTGCACTTTGAATGGGACGTTTGATTTCATTTTGCAGATGTAAGAATCAGTGTTAAATGAAGAGTCTATGTGTGTTCAGTGGCAGAATAATTATTGAATAAAACCACGTGGACAATGAACACTCCTTTTGCCTTGAAAACTGATTAGATCACCCTTCAACTTGATGTACTTTGAAGGGCCTGAATGGAAAGACTCAGTGTTCCTGAACTCGGATGCAAGAAAAGACTTGCTCCCCTTGCTCAGAGGATATGTTTGTTGTCTTTTGCAAATCAAAGTATGAATTGTTTAATGGATTTGGCTTTGCAATTTTATCATCTTAAAAAAAGAAAGAGAAGCAGCAAGAAAGAGGATCACAAATCCATTTACTTTGGGAGCTGTCCATTGACTGTCTCCCAAGTAGATACCAGTCATTTCAGCACTGAGCTCATCAGTCAAGTCTGATCTCAACTACAACCAGAATGAACAAGCTCTTCTCCGATGGACTTCTGTCCCATCCTGGCAACTCCAGGTAGGAAGATGTTCTAGGTCAATAGAGAAGGAAGCCGACTTGCCATGGACTCCCAGTCCGGTGCCTCATGCCAATTTTCCACATTCCAAAAGAATTATGGGGGTGGAGGCAGGACTGTCACAAACAATTTTGGATGCATCCAGCATTAGAAAACAGAGGTCTGTTAATAATATCAGATCAGTCTGCTGGAGGCTCTTTCCAAACCAAACTGCTGGCCAGCAGGATTGGGGATACAGACACCATGCTCAGCTGCTCCGTCAGGCACCCGCTGGCTGTTGTTAGAGTTGGAAGGGAGTCATCCTGGGAATCTTCATGCTGCTGTTGATCCAAGGACCATCCTTTCTTTCATTCTCTTTCATCAAGCGCTTGCATGCTTGCACTTGACCACAGATTAATAAGACTGTTTGCACAAGCCAAGTCAGAAAGCCAGAAGGAGAGACACAGCCTGCGGACACCACTGGGATCTAAGTTCTTCTGGGTCCAGCTTTTAGAATAAACCCGTGCCTTGCAGGACAGCCAATTTCTCATTTGTCTCCTGAGTCTTAAGCTGGGCAGCTGCCTCACCATGACCAGTGGTCCTACAGCCC
The DNA here is from genome assembly GCF_029407905.1 of Bubalus kerabau. NCBI lineage: Eukaryota > Metazoa > Chordata > Mammalia > Artiodactyla > Bovidae > Bubalus > Bubalus kerabau. The sequence goes on along the minus strand of NC_073642.1, from coordinate 63,868,104 downwards.
TCGAAGCTCTTCCTGAAATAGGAAATTTGGTTTCTCATTCCAGATACACTTGTTTTTGTATTTTAATAACTTCTTAGTAGAAGACTTTGAAAACACTATCATAATTCTAGATCTGATTTTTTTTTTCCCTTTGGATTGGCAAAACTAATGGAAACACCTTTAGTTATCGACTTTTGGAAGCACATTTTAAAAGGCATTTATTTATTTTTCTATTATGAGACTGATTGTCTCCTGATACTGCCCTGAGTGGTCAAAACTATGGCTGTTTATGACTGGAGATAATAAAGCAAGATGAACTATCAAGTTAACAATTACTAATACCACTGATATGCCTACTACTACTATTGTTGTTTAGTCACTCAGTCATGACTGACTCTTTGCAACAACCCCATGGACTGCAGCACACCAGGCTGCCCTGTCCTTCACTATCCTTCACTGTTCTTCACTGTCCTTCACTATCTCCCAGAGTTTGCTCAAACTCATGTCCATTGAGTCAGTGAAGCCATCCAGCCATCTCATCCTCTGTCAACCCCTTCTCCTCCTACCCTCAGTCTTTCCCTGCATAAAAGTCTTTTCTAATGAATCAGCTCTTCCCATCAGGTGGCCAAAGTATTGGAGCTTCAACTTCAGTATCAGTCTTTCCAATGATTATTCAGAGTTTATTTCCTTTAGGATTGTCTGGTTTAGTCTCCTTGCTGTCCAATGGACTCTCAGGAGTCTTCTTCAGCACCACAGTTCAAAACCATCAGTTCTTTGGTGCTCAGCCTTCTTTATGGTCCAACTCTCACATCCATATATGATAACAGGAAAAACCATAGCTTTGATTACGTGCACTTTTGTTGGCAAAGTGATGTCTCTGCTTTTTAATATAGTGTCTAGGTTTGTCATGGCCACAGTCCATGGGGGTCACAAAGAGTCAGACATGATAAACAACTGAGCATGAGTACACACTAGGTTTGTCATAGCTTTTCTTCCAAGGAGCAAGCATCTTTTAATTTCATAGCTGCAGTCACCATCTGCAATGATTTTGGAGCCCAAGAAAATGAAATCTGTCATTGTTTCCACTTTTTCTTCATCTATTTGCCATGAAGTGATGGGACTGGGTGCCATGATCTTAGTTTTTTCAATGTTGAATTTTAAGCCAGCTTTTTCACTCTCCTCTTTCATGCTCAACAAGAGGCTCTTATGTTTCTCTCCACTTTCTACCATTAGAGTGCTATCATTTGCATATCTGAGGTTGTTGATATTTCTCCCGGCAATCTTGATTCCAACCTCTGATTCATACAACCCGGCATGTCACATGATGTACTCTGCATATAAGTTAAATAAACAGGATGGCAATATACAGCCTTGACATACTCCTTTCCTGATTTGGAACCAGTCCATTGTTTCATGTCCAGTACTAACTGTCCTGCACACAGGTTTCTCAGGAAGCGGGTAAGGTGGTTTGGTACTCCCATCTCTTAAAGAATTTTCCACAGTTTGCTGTGATCCACACAGTCAAAGGCTTTAACATAGTCAACGAAACAGAAGTAGATGTTTTTCTGGAATTCCCTTGCATTTTCTGTGATCCAATGGATGCTAGAATTTGATTTCTGCTTCCTTCGCCTTTTCTAAATCTAGCTTGTACATCTAAAAGTTCTCACTTCAAGTATTGTTGAAACCTAGCTTGAAGTGTTTTGAACATTATCTTGCTAGCATGTGAAATGAGCACAATTGTACAATAGTTTGAACATTCTTTGGCATTGCCTTTCTTTGGGATTGGAATGAAAACTGACCTTTGCTAGTCCTGTGGGCATTGCTGAGTTTTCCAAATTTGCTGGCATATTGAGTGCAGCACTTTAACAGCATCATCCTTTAGGATCTGAAATAGCTCAACTAGAATTCCATCACCTCTACTAGCTTTGTTCATAACAATGCTTCCTAAGGCCCATGTGAATTTACACTCCAGGATGTCTGGCTCTAGGTGAGTGATCACACCATTGTGGTTATCTGGGTAATTAAAACTTTTAAAGTATAGTCTTCCTGTATATTCTTGCCACCTCTTCTTACTACTTCTTTATTGCTTCTTACTAATGCTATTTTTTATTATATTTTTTGGATGTGGACCATTTTTAAGTCTTTATTGAATTTGTAACAACGTGACTGCTGTTTTTGTTTTATGTTTTGATATTTTAGTGGTGAGGCATGTGGAAACTTAGCTCCCCAGAGCAAGGCTCAACCCTCCACGTGCATTGGAAGGTGAAGTCTTAACGACTGGACCACCAGGGAAGTCCTAGCCTTTAGTCTATTATTGTTCTTTATGTTACTCTCAGTACTACTACTGTGATAACTCCTACTGCTGCTACTGTTGTCCTTGCTGGTACCCCTGTTGCTGCTATCATGGCGACAATGATGGTGATTACCATTTCTAGTACTTTCACCATCTCTGCTACCACTACGTCTACTACTACTACCATTACTGCAACTCTGTAACAAATCCTCGGTATCCAGTGGCCTCAGAGGCCATGCAACATGGAGATGGAGGAACAGACCGAATCCTGGAGCTCATCTGTTCCCAGGTGGCTTTTGGGAGGAGCACCCCATTTGTTGGATGGGGAAGCAAAGAAGAAAGACATGTGGAGGGGAATAAGAGGGCAAGGCATTCCAGCTGAGGGACACAGCATGCGCAAAGAAGCAGAGGAACCAAAGCTTGAGAAGCTCTTCTGGAGTTTCCAGGAGGTCAAAGCCAAAGGGCCCCCAAATCGAGGCTCTCAAATGACGTGTGCATCTGGTCTTTCAGCAGAAGGGCTGGGCTGCTGGAATTTCACCAGCCTGCCATTGCATGAATCTCCCTTCTTGGCTTCCATTCCCTTCCGATTTCAGTGTATACGTCATACAGTAGACTCACCACAGCACCTGGTCCTTTGTATCTTCTTCTGCAATCTCTGATCAGCTTTCTTGGTTTAACCACTCAAAGTCACCCTTTCCTCCTGTGATAGATATGACTTCCACACACCATTTCTCCAGAAATGGTACTGGGAACACAAGACGCTGATACTCACCCACCCTCATCCTGAAACCTGTGCCTGGAGCCTGAGGAGGGACTGTGGTAGGACACATCAGGTTAGGGGAAGCTTGTCATGGCTTTCACACACATTCCTCATTCTTACTTAGGTTTTCAGTTTGTAGAGTGGAGATGATGATAATTTACTCAAAGTATATCATATAGGAGAATGCAAGAATGTGGCTTATAAAAACTGTAAAGTTAGTGTTGCTATTAATGCTGTTGATTATCCACATCTCCATGGTCACTTTGTATACAATAAACATGTCATTTGATACCTCCCATGCATAGACCTGGGCTTCCTTGGTTGCTCAGAAGTAAAGAATCTGCCTGCAATGCAGGAAACACAGGAGACTTGAGTTTAACACCTGGGTCTGAAAGATCCCCTGGGGAAGGAAATGGTAACCCACTCCAGTATTCTTGCCTGGAAAATCCCATGGACAGAGGAGCCTGGGGGGCTACTGTCCATGGGGTTGCAAAAGAGTCGGACACAACTTAGCAACCAAACCATCACCACTATGTAGAATTCCAGCCTGCTTACCCCTCTATTGGTGATGGCAAAGGCTGCAGTTTTCCCAAAGTCTCTGGAGTAGTGTTTTGCCAGCTCTCAGAGTTTTTGTATATCCTGAAGCAGTGGAGGCTGATTTTTCTTCAGGTTGGACTGTTTGGTTTTGTGCTTTAGGAGTAGCTGGCTTCCCTTCTATAGTCAAATCTACTATTTCAACCTGAAGCTTTGGGTCCCCTGAGGCCACTCTGATGGCTGCCTGGACAGGACGATGAGCAAGCAGAATGGGAGGGAGCTCGGGGTGTGTTGATAAAGGGGCTAGTCAACAAGCAGGCTTCCCTAGTAGCTCAGCTGGTAAAGAATCCACCTGCAATGCAGGAGACCCCGGTTTGATTCCTGGGTTGGGAAGATCCCCTGGAGAAGGGATAGGCTACACACTCCCATATTCCTGGGCTTTCCTGGTGGTTCTGGCAGTAAAGAATTCACTTACAATGCGGGAGACCTGGCCTTCATCCCTAGGTTGGGAAGATCCCCTGGAGGAGGGCATGGCAACCCACTCCAGTATTCTTGTCTGGAAAATCCCCATGGACAGAGGAGACTGGCCGGCTACTGTCCATGGGGTCGCAAAGAATCGGACATGACTGAGTGACTAAGTACACACACACACACACACACACACAGTGAGCAGGAGTGGAATGGAGACATCCTCTAATAGAGAGGTGGCTGGTTTCTGTCCCCCTGGCCTCTTTATTTTCACTCCTCAGACCTCAGTATGATTCAAAGTCTTGTGGGTTCTCTGGCTCACTTATGACACATTCCACGTTTGACTTTCTTGCAGTTTCTTCTTCTCTGTCCTTTCTGAGTTGGAAGGTTGAGTGGGAAGACTGGAGGAGGAATCAACCCTAGTGAAAGAGCACCAGTAGATGATGAATGGGATGATAGTGTGTCATTTCGTTCCCACCTCAAATTCTGTTTTACATTCTGGGCAGTGGTGGAAGGAGGTTTGTGGTGCTTGTCATTTGCTATGAAAGTACTATCACTATATTTTCTCAGATACTGTGCTAGGCCTGATGAAGATGTTAACGGACCAATTAGCACAACAAAAATAATAAAAATAACAGTATGCATATGGTACTTAAAAACATAAAGTTTTGTGAGAGTTTCCATGTATTTCACTCATGATTCAGTACATGTTCATTGAGTGTTTTCTCTGATGAAGCTCTAATAGGGGGAACTGAGAAGTTCATAATCTAGTGTTAGAGATAAAAAAGAAAAACAAACAAAAACATGAAGTGGAAGGAAGTAAATGTCTATTACTTTCTCGGAAGAGCACGAGTGGTTGACTGGCTGGCAGCCCCTGGGATGGCATCACCACTAGGCTTCCAAATGCAAACTCATCACTGTGAACACGAATGTCCCCTCCAGATGGTTAGTCCTTTGAGGCAGAGACTGTCCCACCTTACTCACCATACAGCGAGGTCCAGGACTGGACTTCTGCTGGCTGCTTTTTCAGCCCCTTGGCTGAATATCCTATGCTTTGATCTACCTCCCTTTCATGAAACTATCCTCACTTAACTTTCTGACACCACCATCCCCCAGTGCTCCTCCTGCACATGGGACACACCTCACCAGTCTCCAGATGTGGTAAACCCTCACACCACCTTAGGTCCTGATCTTTCTTTTCTCTCTAATCTCTCTCCAGATTTTCTCATTCTTTTTCGTGGCTTTAGATAGCATGGATAAACCAACGCCCCCCCCGCCCCAGACTTTAATGAGCTCTAGACATTTGACTCTGCTTGGGTATATGATAGGAACCTCAAAAATGTGTTGTTCAAAATCAGTCCCTTATCACCCAAACTTTTTTCCTTCCTAATCTTCCCTGGATCACTTCCTACATCCCTTCCCCTGCCTGCTCTTCCCTCACCCTCAGTGTTAGAGTCAGTGGTAGGAATCTTGTGCTGTTTCTTTTCTCTCAACCACCCACCCCAGTCCAACTCCTGATGGTTCAGAACCATACTCACATCCCTGATTCCCCCACCAGCCCCAACTCCAATGTCATGATACTGGCTGGTGGTCCAGGCTACCATCACCTCTTGCAATACTTATTACACTAGACTACCAGCTCATGACTTCCTGATTGGCCCATCAGAGAACCAGAGTGAAGTTTTTTTTTTTTTTTTTTTTTCGTATTCATTTATTTACTCATCTGACTGCCCCAGGTCTTAGTTGTAGCACTTGAGATCATCACTAGATCATGTGGGATTTTTTGCTGTGGCTCCTGGACTCATGAGTTTAGCAGGTGAGCTCAGTAGTTGCAGTGTGTAAGCTTAGTTGCTCTAAGGCCTTTGGGATCTTAGTTACCCCAACCAGGAATCAAACTGGTGTTCCCTGCATCGCAAGGCTGATTCTTAACCTTTGGGCCACCAGGGAAGTCCCAGGATGAAATTTTAAATCTGAAATTTTAAATCTTAAAAAATTAAAAAAGACAACACCCCTACAGCTTCTCACTAAAGTAAAATTAAAATTCAAAGCTCTCTTGATATACAATACAGTATATAGAAATTGGTCTCCACTTACATACTTCTCTCAACTTCATGCCGTGCTACTTACCTCTTTGTTTCCAAATATTCTAGCCAACTGAACTGTTTCGAGGCTTTGTCCCTTTTCCCAGGCTGTAAAGTTCCCAATTCTCATTCTGCAGGCTCCTCTTAAAGAATACCTCCTCTGGGAGGCCTTCCTAGTCAAACAGCCTCCCCACTAACTCTGTTAGATCACCCTGTCTTATATTTTCACTGAACTCCCTGCTTATTTATATGTGAGTGTCTGGCCATTTAGAATGTAAGATTCTTGAAGGTGGTGATAAGCTCCGTGGCTGTTCTTTTCCACAGTACAACTTATATTATACTGGTGCTTAATAGACTATAAATAAATATTTGTTGGCTGATAAGTAAATCTTAAAAGTGCTCTATCCAAGGATGTGTTTGCCAGTAGCCTAGCATTACAGTATCATCCAGTGTGAAGATTATATTTCTTTTCAAATTAAGTAAAAAAATGCATTTGCTCAAGACTCATTTCTTAAAGAAATATTTTTGGGGGGATAAGAAAGGAATTCTAATCTACATCCTCTATTTAAATGCCAAGAGCATTGAACAAACCTACTTAGCCACCTAATATTAATCACTCTTATGAATTACTTATTTTTAATTAAGGGCTTGATTATTAAAAGGTGAAATCTATTCATTGCATGTAGAATATTTTACTTGCTGCTTTGGCTTATCTGGGCCTGGCGAGGTAAGAAGGCTTTGAATCATGGGTGGTCTGTAAGTCCCAGTTTCAAGCTATTTTTTTCTAATTTATTCTGTTGACCACCCTTTCTCAGATTCTGCTGTGCACACTATTAATCTCCCTGAGGAGTCCCTGAAAACAGTGAGTAGATCTGAGCTATTGGAAAGTCTAGCAGTAAACATACCTTTTTTCCCTTAGCGTTTCCTAGACTTGTTTTGGGATGCAACCCTTTCATCTCTATGTCCAGAGTCTTGCCACAAGAGGTATGATCATTTCTTTGACATCATGGGCACTATAATCTCAGACTCTACCTCTTATGCAGCGAATCTGAAATGTTGATTTTAACAAGATCCCCAGGTGTCTCCTGTTCACATCAAAGTCTGAGAGGCAATATTTAGGAGGCAAGGAGATCATCTTGTCTCATGTGACCTTCCCTAGAACCCTTTGCTGTCACTATCATCATCCCTATTCTAGAGATGGGAAAACTGAGATCCAGAAAGCAAATATGACTTGCTGTCTCTCATGTCCAAAGAGCAGCAGACACAAGATGAGAAGAACCCACAGATCTTTCTTCCGGTCCTTCAACTGCAATACAATGAAGGGATATTGGATCAGAATGAAACAGAGGGGAAGTATTGATTTTTTAGGATTTTAAAATAAAACTTTCATCATGAATCAGGGTAAGGAACCATTCATATTGTAGAGACTTGGGAAAAGAGTAAGTGAGACAATGGAAGTGTAGATGGGAACTCTATCAAGTGAACAAATAACTGAATTTGGAGTTTTTCTTTCCTTAGCTCCATCTGTGCAGGGGTGCCATGGACGGTGTCCCCCTGCATACAAACTCCTCTCCAGCAACTACTCCTGACATGGACCCATTCAGGCCTAGGGCTGGCCCAGGTTCCTACTCTTAGAAGACCCAGCTATTGCACCATGTCTTAATAACACCACCAAAGCTGACCACATCTTTATAAATTGTCCCATAAAAAGTAAAAACAAATGGAACGAAATATGGATTATCCCAGATTACTCAATTTTAGTGTGTCAGCATTTATCTGTTAAAACTCTAACAGTAGTGTGTGCTTCTGTAATCCCGATATTATACTTTTACATTTGCATGCATGCCAAAGAAAAAAGTAATGGATATGATCTGTGTACAATTACATACTTAGATAGCTGGGACAGTTCTAGATATAGTGTTCTACAACACAGAGACTATTACATTCTTTGATATGTATTATTGAGAAAATCCATCATCCAGTTTTTTTTTTCTTTAAAATACTCCACTGTATGTAGACACCATATTTTATTTAACCATTCTCATGTTTATGGACCTTAAGATAATCTCCAATACTTTTGCTCCTGCAAATTGTGATTCACTGGCTGTCCTGCTTGGTTCTGCCATGCCTGTGTGGAAGTGTTGGTCTAGGAAAGCACTTACAAATGTTGCTTGGTAGATGGGTATGCACAGCTGTCCCAGGAAATGCTAAATTGAGGTCCAAGGGGTCTCCAGCACTCCGAGTCCTGTCAGCAGTGGATCCGTTCTCCAACACTTGGCTTATCCAACTATTTAATCTTTCCCTATCTAACATGGAACAACAGACAGATTCCAAAAAGGAAAATGAGTATGTCAAAGCTGTATATTGTCAGCGTATTTATTTAACTTATATGCAGAGTACACCGTGAGAAATGCTGGGCTAGAAGAAGCCCAAGCTGGAATCAAGATTTCCGGGAGAAATATCAATAACCTCAGATATGCAGATGACACCACCCTTATGGCAGAAAGTGAAGAAGAACTAAAGAGCCTCTTGATGAAAGTAAAAGAGAAGAGTGAAAAAGTTGGCTTAAAGCTCAACATTCAGAAAACAAACATCATGACACCCAGTCCCATCACTTCATGGCAAATAGATGGGAAAACAGTGGAAATAGTGGCTGACTTTATTTTTTGGGGCTCCAAAATCACTGCAGATGGTGACTGCAGCCTTGAAATAAAAAGACATTTACTCCTTGGAAGGAAAGTTATGAACAACCTAGATAGCATATTCAAAAGCAGAGACTCTACTTTGCCAACAAAGGTCTGTCTAGTCAAGGGTATGGTTTTTCCAGTGGTCATGTATGGATGTGAGAGTTGGAGTATAAAGAGAGGTGAGCACTGAAGAATTAATGCTTTTGAACTATGGTGTTGGAGATGACTCATGAGAGTCCCTTGGACTGCAAGGAGATCCAACCAGTCCATCCTAAAGGAAATCAGTCCTGAATGTTTAATGGAAGGACTGATGTTGAAACTAAAACTCCAATATTGTGGGGTCCTGATATGAAGAGCTGACTCATTGGAAAAGACCCTGTTGCTGGGAATGATTGGGGGCAGGAGGAGAAGGGGACGACAGAGGATGAGATGGTTGGATGGCATCACTAACTCAATGGACATGAGTTTGAGTAAACTCTGGGAGTTGGTGATGGACAGGGAGGCCTGGCTTGCTGCAGTCCATGGAGTTGCAAAGAGTTGGACATGACTGAGCGATTGAACTGAACTGAACTATCTAACATATGATAAATGCTATCTCATTCCTGTTTAACTTGCATTTCCTCACTAGAGAAGCTGAGCATCTTTTCCTCAATGTAGGGACAATTTGAATTTGCTCTTCTACCCATTGTTTTCACTTATTTTCTTTTTTGTGGTTTGAATTTTCTGCATAAATTTTTAGACATTCTTTATATATTGTAAATAATGATACTGTTTTATATAGTGAAGGTGAAGGTCATCTCTCCTAGTACCTCATGTTAAGTTTTGTGTTGTGTCTATTGAGATTTTTGGTCTGAGATTACTTCTTCTTTTTTTTTTTTTTTTAGGATTTTGATATCTTTAAGTGTCATTTTAAAAAAAAATTTTTTAAGATTCTTTTTTTGTTCCATTGTGTATTTTGTTTAAGGAAGCCCTCTTCATTCCAAAGTCACAGGGTATTCTCCTACTGTAATTTTAAGAGTATTTTAAAATTATTGGGTATTCATTCCTCCTTGAAATTCTTTTCTCTCTGCTTAGAAGCAGAGTGCTAATTATATTGGAGATTTTATTTTTTATTTATAATGGATAGCCATTTCCTCCAATCACATATTGATGGTTGCTTCCCCTACTGTATAATTAGGAATTAAACTTAACTATTGAAATAATCCTTGTTTCCCTTTGACTTACATACTTCAGAGTAGATAAATGTGCTCCCCCAGGACCTCTTTCTCATGGAAAGTTCATAGATCCAGTTCCTTCCCTCTTGAACTTGTACCATCTTGGTGTCCTTCACTTCCAGTCATGCAGAGTGAAGAAAATGTGAATCATCATTGGAACATTCTATGGGCCATTTCTGGAAATGCCGTATGTTACTTCCATCTACATCCACTGACTCATCCCTAGACACAAGGGGAGATGGAATATGTCAGTTTCCTGCGGGCCCAGGAAGAAAATGAAATACATCTGGCAGTGTTTCGTCCTCATCCACTGGCGGTCATCTCTCCTCCATCCATGCTCAGTTCTCATTGTACGTAGTGATCTGCTTCTGTATTCATCCTGATAGTTCATCACCTGTTTATCATTTGTTGGACAATGCACTGGCATTTTAAGTTCCATAGCATCTAATATATATTGGTATCTGGTAGAGAAAATTCAACCATATATTTTTTTTTTAATTTTTGAATTTCTATTGTCTATTTTGTACTTTTATTTTCCATGATAAATATTACAATCAATTAGTCATATATCCTAAAGAATGCTACTGGATTTTGATTGAATTGCATTGAACTATACATTTATAGCTTGAATGAGAGATAAGTAACATCCTTTAAATATTGAATCTTCCATGTTCAGTAGCATAGTTTGGGTGGTGGTCCCAACTGTATGCATTTTCTCAAAACTTACCAAATTTTACTTTTTTTGTTTTGTTTTGTTTTGGTTTCTAATCTCTCTTTTTTTTAATATAAATTTATTTATTTTAATTGGAAGCTAATTACTTTACAATATTGTATTGGTTTTGCCATACATCAACATGAATCCACCACAGGTATACACCTGTTCCCCATCCTGAACACCCCTCCCACCTCCCTCCCCATACCATCCCTCTTGGTCAACCCAGTGCACGTCAACCCAGTGCACCAGCCCCGAGCATCCTGTATCATGCATTGAACCTGGACTGGCAATTCATTTCACATATGATATTATACATGTTTCAATGCCATTCTCCCAAATCATCCCACCCTCTCCCTCTCCCACAGAGTGCAAAAGACTGTTCTATACATCTGTGTCTCTTTTGCTGTCTTGCATACAGGGTTATTGTTACCATTTTTCTAAATTCCATATATATGCATTAGTATACTGTATTGGTATTTTTCTTTCTGGCTTACTTCACTCTGTATAATAGGCTCTAGTTTCATCCACCTCATTAGAACTGATTCAAATGTATTTTCTTTAATGGCTGAGTAATATTCCATTGTGTTATGTACCACAGCTTTCTTATCCATTCACCTGCTGATGGACATCTAGGTTGCTTCCATGTCCTGGCTATTATAAACAGTGCTGCGATGAACATTGGGGTACATGTGGCTCTTTCAATTCTGGTTTCCTTGGTGTGTATGCCCAGCAGTGGGATTGCTGGATCATAAGGCAGTTCTATTTCCAGTTTTTTAAGGAATCTCCACACTGTTCTCCATAGTGGCTGTACTAGTTTGCATTCCCACCAACAGTGTAAGAGGGTTCCCTTTTCTCCACACCCTCTCCAGCATTTATTGCTTGTAGACTTTTGGACCGCAGCCATTCTGACTAGTGTGAAACGGTACCTCATTGTGGTTTTGATTTGCATTTCTCTGATAATGAGTGATGTTGAGCATCTTTTCATGTGTTTGTTAGCCATCTGTATGTCTTCTTTGGAGAAATGTCTGTTTAGTTCTTTGGCCCATTTTTTGATTGGGTGGTTTATTTTTCTGGAATTGAGCTGCAGGAGTTGCTTGTATATTTTTGAGATTAGTTGTTTGTCAGTTGCTTCATTTGCTATTGTTTTCTCCCATTCTGAAGGCTGTCTTTTCACCTTGCTTAGTTTCCTTTGTTGTGCAGAAGCTTTTGATTTTAATTAGGTCCCATTTGTTTATTTTTGCTTTTATTTCCAGTATTCTGGGAGGTGGGTCATAGAGGATCCTGTTCTGTGATTTATGTTGGAGAGTGTTTTGCCTATGTTCTCCTCTAGGAGTTTTATAGTTTCTGGTCTTACGTTTAGATCTTTAATCCATTTTGAGTTTATTTTTGTAATCCATTTTGAGTCTTTTTTTGTGTATGGTGTTAGAAAGTGTTCTGGTTTCATTCTTTTACAAGTGGTTGACCAGTTTTCCCAGCACCACTTGTTAAAGAGATTGTCTGTTCTCCATTGTATATTCTTGCCTCCTTTATCAAAGATAAGGTGTCCATAGATGCATGGATTTATCTCTGGGCTTTCTATTTTGTTCCATTGATCTATATTTCTGTCTTTGTGCCAGTACCATACTGTCTTGATGACTGTGGCTTTGTAGTAGAGCCTGAAGTCAGGCAGGTTGATTCCTCCAGTTCCATTCTTCTTTCTCAAGATTGCTTTAGCTATTTGAGATTTTTTGTATTTCCAAAGAAATTGTGAAATTATTTGTTCTAGCTCTATGAAAAATACCATTGGTAGCTTGATAGGGATTGCATTGAATCTATAGATTGCTTTGGGTAATATACTCATTTTCACTATATTGATTCTTCTGATCCACGAACACGGTATATTTCTTCATCTATTAGTGTCCTCTTTGATTTCTTTCACCTTTAAATGGTAACAATTAATAAAGCTGACCTAAAACCTGGTGGAGTTGAACACTCATTTATTTTCAACCTTTGTTCTTTTATAATAAATGTTTTTCAGCTATGTGTTTTCTTCTGAACACCATTTTAGCTAAATCCCTCAGATTTTCTTCATAAAAACATCAATAGCAGGTAATAGAACAATGAACTTTGAGTGTTCTCTTCACTGAGATGCAACAACTACTAAGATTTTACAATATTTACTTTATCTATCCTTTTTTTCTGAAATGAAATAATTTAAGGTAAATTCACACATATTTCATTTCTGTAAATGTTCTCAGTAAGTATTTTTTAAAACTGTGAATGAATCATTTCTTATATAACCACAAGACCATCATGATGCAGAAACTGTAAGCACAGTTCAATTAAATAAAAAATTAAATCTTAGTCTCTTTTAAAATAGGTGAATCTAAACTACATTTCCTTATACTTATTGTACTAAATATATATTGGGACACAAGGAAATCATATTATTTTGCTTTTTGTTATTATTATTCTGTCAGGGTTTTTTTTTTTTTTTTTTAGTCTTGTATTAGAAAGACTGTTTTACCCTCTTTTGGTATATAAGCTATAGATTCATTTAATAAATGTTATGACTATTTTTGTATCTTAATACCCACATTTAACTTTTCTTTCTGAAAAAGGCTGCATTAATAATGGCCTACATGAAAAAATAATCTAAAAAAAAGTGGATTTATATCTATGTATAACTGATTCACTTTGCTTTACACCTGAAACTAACAACTTGTTACTCAACTATGAGCCCATAAAAGTTAAAAAACAAAAGCTGACATTTATCTTTATGCCCTCCATGTACCTGAGGAAGACACAGACTTTCATCTCCTTTTACTTTTATTTACTCTGCACTCTTTCCATGTTATTGTTTCCCAGAAATTTAGCTTCAGTCTATCATTAAACACATAAAATCACCATTTAATATGAGTTGCTACAGAGGGACAGCAGAGACTTCCTCAGCTGACGTGTAATTAACTGACTTCACCAATTCTCTGCATTTTCTCTGTAAAATGCAGACCAGAGCCCACCGCCAAGGGGCAAAGCTGCTGTCTTACAGGCCTCTGCTCTCATAGAAAGGGCCACTTATGTTTCCCCTCAAAGCTGATTATACCAGGTGTAAATTACGTGGTTTAATTAAATATTACACAAATCATCAGCACCTAAGTACAAAAGGAAAGAGTTGTTACCATGAAAACCACCCTGAGTGATTTGAATGTTTCAAGAAAGATGAGTAACATAAAAATGCTGTCTAGTTTTGCCAAATATCAAAATGAATCTGCCACAGGTATACATGTGTTCCCCATCCTGAACCCTCCTCCCTCCCTCCCCATTCCATCCCTCTGGGTCGTCCCAGTGCACCAGCCCCAAGCATCCAGTATCGTGCATCAAACCTGGACTGGCAACTCGTTTCATACATGATATTTTACATGTTTCAATGCCATTCTCCCAAATCTTCCCACCCTCTCCCTCTCCCACAGAGTCCATAAGACTGTTCTATACAATTATGTAAAGTTTAAAAATAAAATAAAATTTAAAAAAATATATAAAAAAATAAAAATGCTGTCTAATTACATGTAGGTAAGATAAATGTATAAGAATGAAAACATTTATAAAATACTAGAAAGATCTGACACTCTGATTTCTTGTCAAATTAATTATTTCTCTCTCTAATTAAAAGAAATTAAAAGAAAAAGAAAAAAAATGCTAGTGATGTAAAGCAAATGATTTGTCAGAAATGCCATACAGAAAACTATTCAGCAAAGGCACACATAGATTAAAAAAACTCGGCCCAAAATGTTGGCAAATTAACTGTTTCAGATAAAAATTGTAAGTAAAAATTAAATTTATTTTAAATAAAAATAAAATCTTGTATTGAGACATGGTTGTTTTTCCTTTCTTTTTGTCTATCGGTCTTAAATTTGTAGCTGTGAGACCTTCCACTACAGGACCTTATTCTTACTGTCAGTAATTATTATTTATCATATTTTATTTGTCCTCTGTTACTTTTTGTCTTTGCTGAATTTCACCTTTGGCTTTTCAGTTCATATATTTTCTTTCTAGATTACACCCATGAAGGTTTTCTATTTTCTACTGAGATTCTAGAATTAGTACATTGCTTCAGATCTTGTGTGTGAAACAAATATCTTTGTGTCTTTAATTCTTTACCTATAACATGGCTAAGTGTGGAATTCACTTGCCCTGTGGGTGCATCTTAATGAGTAATTTTATGTTTGTTCAAGTAATTCTGTTTCCAATAGGTAGATATTCTTTTCTACTAGCTTGCAAAGAACTGAAATTCCTCAACTGTTCAAAAATGGATATAATACCATTTTGGCCTCGGAAGAGTCTTAATAAAAGGGAATAATATTGTACATATGCAAGTGTGTACATATTTACCTCAAAAATTTACAGATTTTTTTTAAAAAGTTAAAAATAATCTAATTTATTTCATTGCCATACTGCTATCATATGTCAGAAAGTACTTCTAGACTACAAAGAAAAAAGTACTGTCCTATTTTCTTTAGCAAAATTATTTTAGAAGTGGAAAAGCACTTCACATGAAACCATGGGGATTCATCAAAATACTCCATAAAGATAATTGTTTTTAGACTTAAAACACACATATTTTAAAAATTGCATTATTTAGTGAGTGTGGGAGATAATTTCCAAAGGAAAAATAAATCTTTTCAAACTACATGAAAGTGAACTTCAAAAATAAGAGGAAAGTGTGAAGAAGAGATGAAAAGACAAAACTCCATAGATTTATAGGTATATTTTGTTAATGCAAGAATAAGTTGGGATGATTCAGGGAGTTTTAAAAACATTTGTATTATTGGAAAATGAGTTTGTTATCTCAGGTCCTATCACATAGCTACTGCTGTATTATTTCAAAAGTTTTGAAATTAGAGTCCACTGAAAGAGCATCAGAAAAGGAAGGAAGGAGAGAGGGAAAGAGGAAAGAAATGGGAGAAAAGGAAGCTGGATTTTAAAACCTTCAACCTATCTTGAATAAATAAACTAAGAGAAAATAAAATCATTCCATCAATCATTACACAGAAGGCTTGGACTTATGTCTTTCTTACTGAGTTATTTTAAAAAGAAAGACACAAAACTGGCTCATGGGAGGGATTTCATTTCATTTCATTTTATATTTTTCCTTCTTAATCTTTGGCATTCTGACCCTTCGTGTCTTCCATTGTGTTGTAGACTGTGCCCTCAAATAATCATCCACCTACCATTTTGCCATCATGATAGGCATAATAAAGGTCCCCAAATATTTCCATCCTCTAATTCCTAAAACGTGTAAATAAATATGTTACTTTGCACCATAAGAAGGACTTTGCAAATGTGATTAAATGAAGAATTTCAGATGGGGAGATTATCCTGGGTTATCTAGCAATTCATATGTAGTTGCAATGGTACTTACAATAAAAGGTGATATGACATTAGAAACAGGGGTCAGGGGTCAGAGTTCAGAGTGATGCCATTGCCCGAAGGGGACCATGAACCATGGAGTGTGGGCAGCCTCTGAAAGTTGGAAAGGACAAGAGAATGGATTTTTTTCCCCTAGAGCATCCAGAAGACCTCCAGAACTTAAAAAAAAAAAAAAAAAATCTATTGTTTTAAGCCACTAAGTTTGTGGGAATTTGTCAGAGCATTCACTGGGAACACATGCTTCCAGGTGGTACTAGAATTTGTGCTTTCTCAAGGTTTCCTCACTGGTTTTTCTTTCAAACCTCTCAGAACTTACCCTGGAAGATGTTGAGATCCCAAGTCTCAGAAGGGGCTCCCCTTTGGATATCCAAGCTTCTTTGTCTGGTGGACCAGAGTCTTTATCTTTCACTCAAGACAAGAAATTCTCTAAGTTCCAGCCCAAGCACTCTCAGATTGGGGACCCTTCAGTCTCCATGTTCATCCCAGTATGCTCCCCATGAACAGAACAGCTAGGGGCGGGGGCTCTCATAGAGATCTTTTCATAAAAGAATCCTGACTATCAGTGCACCTCTTTGGCACTCTTCAACTACCCCCAATCACCCTTTGCATGCTGAAGTTGAAGGTCCAATACTTTGGTCACCTGATTCGAACAGCCAACTCATCGGAAAAGACCCTGTTTTCTGGGAAAGATTGAAGGCAGGAGGAGAAGAGGGTGGAAGAGGATGAGATGGTTGGATGATATCACTAACTCAATGGATATGAGTCTGAGCAAACTCCAGGAGATGGTGAAGCACAAGGGGGCCTGGTGTTGCAGTTCATGAGATTGCAAAGAGTTGGACAGGACTTAGTGACTGAACAACAACAAAGCATCAAGCTCCCTCCCCAGCTTTGCCCCTTACCTGTCAGTCTTCAGCACCCTCTTTCCGCTCCACCATTCTCCATGCCTCAACCTCACTGACCTTCTCTGGCTCCCCATGCACCCCAAGCACAATCTTCCCTTTTCTATTTCCTCCACAGGGAGACTCTTCCACCTCTCCTGTCCCTTAAGTCTTTCTCATCCTTACTTCTTCCCAGGAAGCCTTCCCTGAAATCCCCACTCTCTGGAATAGGTTCAAAGTCACCTCCTCTTTTCTCTTAATGTCATATCTCCCACCTAGACACTCCCGGTTCATAGAATTTATTCATTAACTGCCTGTTCCTCCTAATAGTCTCTCACTTTCTAAGACAATGGTTTTCAAATTGAGGTCCCCTACCACCACGGGTATTGAGGCTTCCCTGGTGGCTCAGAGGTAAAGAATCCACCTGCAATTCAGGGATCACAGGAGAGGCAGGTTCAATCCCTGGGTCAGGAAGTATCCCTAGAGGAGAGCATGGCAACCCACTGCAGTATTCTTGCCTGGAGAATCCTACAGACAGAGGAGTTTGGTGGGCTACAGTCCATAGGGTCGCAAAGAGTCAGACATGACTGAAGTGATTTAGCATGCACGCACACACCACCAGCAGCACCAGAATCACCAGGAAACGTCTTAGAAACATTAATAATCAGGTCACAACCCTGACCTACAAGAGGAAACACTGGGTTGGGGACCAGCCGTCTTTTTTTAAGGCGATTCTGATGGACGTTAACTTTGAGAGCTGCTGTTCTGGAGAATAAATACCATTTATGACTTCTTCTTTTGGGAATATGGGATCACATACTTAGTGTTTAATAAGTATTTATGAAATTAACACAATAACTTTATACTAGAAGGCAGATTGAGTGACATAGTGGGTATCAAAATTTTGCAGATAATATCAAATTAATCCTAGCAAAAACCTTAAGCAGGCAATATTATTATTTCAGTATTACAGATGGGAAAAATAAGGCTCAGACCTACTTGCTTGAAGCCATCCTGTTTGCATGATAACCAAAAATGAACAAAAAGTGTTTTTACAAATGTGGGACAGGAACTTCTACATGGCTAATTCCACAGCTGTTTTCTCATGTTCACACCATGCTACTCTCAGACACTCACATTAAGGTGGTTTTCAACTGGGGGAACTTAAAGCAGACAAATCAACAAACATACAAGGTCTTGTCTCAGTGACCAAATTTCTCATCACATTGGATCAAGATTGGGGTACTGTTATCAGTGTTTTTATAATGTATACCCTACTGGGACTTCCCCAGTGCTCCAGAGGTTTAAGTCTCCATGTTCCCAGCACAGAGTTGCTGGGTTTGATCCCTGCTCAGGGAACTGACCATTGGAAAAACCCCTGATGCTGGGAAAGACTGAGGGCAGGAGAAGGGAGTGACAGAGGATGAGATGGTTGGATGGCATCACCAACTCCATGGACACGAGTTTGAGTAAACTCCGGGCCATAGTGAAGGACAGGGAAGCCTGGTGTGCTGCAGTCCATGGGGTCACAAAGAGTTGGAATCGGTGACTAAATATCACAACAGGGCACTAGATCCCACATGCTGTAACTAAGAGTTCGCAAGCCTCAAGCAAAAGATCTCACATGCCATAGTGCAGATTGAAGTTCCCATGTGCTGCAAGTAAGATGGCTCAGCCAAATAAATAAATGAATATTTTTTAAAATTGTTATTAAAAAGTTATACTCTTCTGTCCAACCGGAGTTGAAAACAATTGTTTGGATGGAGTTTTCTGTCCTGAGCTGCAATTTCTTGTTATTTCTTGTTGTCTCATCTCAGCCTGGGCTTTTGTTCCACCTCCTTGATGTCTGTAATTCACCTTGTCCCTTGACTGACAACCGACCTCAGGCATCCACTCTTGGCAATGAGGAAATCCTCTGAGCAGGCTTCAGTGTGTCTCCTAACTGCATATACCATGACTGTGGTAAGGGGCACCCTCCCATCCCTCAGTCCCCAGGCTCTGTCTTCATCTCTTGATTAGCTTTCTGCTGGGGGAAAGGAAGCAAGCAGATGTAAACTCTCTCTCTAAAGTACTTGCAAGTAGTCAGTATTATTCTCACAACCAGTACAGTTATGCATCCACATTGAGAGCTCACGGATGGGGGCCATCATCCTCAGATTTGAAACATAAGCCTCAGTATGTGACAGAGCCTAGACTCCAATGCAAGTGTGTTGGTCAAAGTTGAATACTCACATTCCGTTAATGTCTCTTACAAATTACTTTTCTAATTAAGCGCCTGCGTATTAAAGATGCAATCTGTCACTGCACGGGTGATACCCGACTACATTCCCGTTTCTTCTTTGCTTTGCCCAGATGTTGTTTACTAAGATGTGTTTCCTTAAAATTCTACTTTGCCATCCCATCCCTGAAGTCAACTAGCTGATCGTTGCCCAGCCAGGTAAAAGTGTTAGTCACTCAGTCGTGTCCAACTCTTTGCGACCCCATGGGCTGTAGCCTGCCAGGTTCCTCTGTCCATGGAATTCTCCAGGCAAGAGAAATGCGTAGCCATTCCCTCCTCTAAAGGATCTTCCCAACCCAGGGATCGAACCCAGGCCTCCTGCATTGCAGCCAGATTCTTTACCACCTGAGCCACCAGTCCAGGTGGGAGGACCAGTCAATGAAGAACTACAGTTGGGGTGGCTTGAGTTAGAAGAACTTGCTTTTGTTGTTGTCATTGTTCTTTTGCTTTTTGCTCTTTTAGACTGAATGAGATACTTTCTATTAATTTGTAGGCTGGGAAAGATTTCTGTTTATATCAGTTGTACTAAAGATGAGTGAAAAACTTCTGGCCTTTGAGATAAGGAGTTCTCCATCCCAAAGCACAAAGCTGTCAGTGTTGATGTTACTAGAAATACTCTGTTCCCGGAAGTGATGGCTTATAGCTCCAAACCTGTTTGCACTGAGCACACATAGTTTGGTCATGCAGTTTTATTATGTCCAAGACGTTTATAGAACAGGAGTAATTAAAAACATTCCAAACCTCTACTGCATTTTTCTGCAGTCTATTGAAAGGGATATGAGGATGGTTCACAGAGAGTTCCCAGCATGCTCCCGGATGCTCTTCCCTGGCCTGTGGTGTCACTCTTCTTAAACACATCTCCCTACAATAAACACACAGAAACATCTTGTCTTCCATCCTCTATTCATGTGGCTCTTTTTCTACCTTCCACTTTCTTTTAGATCTCTCAGTTCTTAAAATATAGATCCACTCAGGCTTCCTCTCAACTGCAAAGAAACTTCCTATTTTTGTTGGTGTTGTTCAGTTGCCATCCTGTCCGACTCTTTACGACCCCATGGACTGCAACACACCAGGCCTCCCTGTTCCTCACTATCTCCCATATTTCGCCCAGGTTCCCATCCGTTGAATTGGTGATGCTGTCCAACCATCTCATCCTCTGCTGTCCCCTTCTCCTCCTGCCTTCAATCTTTCCCAGCATCAGTGTCTTTTCCAATAAGTCATCTCTTCACATCAGGTGGCTGAAGTATTGGAGCTTCAGCTTCAGCATCAATCCTTCCAATGAGTATTCAGGATTGATTTCCCTTAGGATTGACTGGTTTGATCTCCTTGCTGTAGTAGACTTTTTGTAGGCAGGGGGGAATTGAGGAATCTAGCTATTAGATTTTTTGCATGTGTATATTTTGAAAAGAGTGATATCTGTGACTATTTATTAGTAATATAGATTCTATAAAATAATAAAGAGAAACTTCTCATTTCACATTTACTTTATTTATTATGTGTGTTAGTTACTTAGTCATAACCGACTCTTTGCAACCCTATGGACTATAGCTTGCCAGGCTCCTCTGCCTTTGAAATTCTCCAGGCAAGAATATTGGAGTGGGTAGCCAATCCCTTCTCCAGGGGATCTTCCTGACCCAGGGATTGAACCTAGGTCTCCTGCATTGGCAGGCTGATTCTTTACCATCTGAGCCATAGTAGCTCAGACATTTCTATTATAGTAAGTACTTTATTGTTTTCATTAAACATTCCCAGCAATCTGATTAGGTCTCACTAGGTCCATTTTACATTGTAGGAAACTACACTTTATGGAGGTTAATTGATTTGCCCAAAGCCACAGTGCTGGAGTTTCAAGTGAGTTAAAGCCAGTATGTGGAACTGCTCTGCTGGCCTTTCAGTGGGGCAACACCTGCCCTAAATATTGTTTTGAAATAAGAGCCCTGCAAACTGAGTTTGTCTCATTTCCTCAGTGAGAAAGCAGTGAGGTGCAATGAGGTCTCAGAGTTAGTTTCCCTTGATTTGTTTTACCCACATTTTGCAAACGCTGGGTGAATATTTTCTTTCTAAGAACCAAGCAGTATTCTTGCTTGTCAATTGAAATTGGACACTGGCAAGAAACTGGTCCACCAAGAAGATGCTGAGGTTCAAAGGTAGACCGCCCTGGGACAGGCTCTACTTTTATAAACACCACATAATGTGGCATTTCTTGGGTATCCTGTTACTTCATTTTTTCTTGCTCCAACAATCTGCTCTTTCTGAATTGGAGAATGATTTGCAAGACACCAGTAAGAGTTGGACCAACATTCTAGTCTGTCTAGTGTGTTATCTCCCACTCTGTGCCCTGGAGTTAAACACTCAGCCTCACTAATCTATGAGAGCACCACTGCTGAATGCTGGTATTCCAACATTAGCACACAAGGAAGAAGGTTTCAGAGAGGGTTTAGAGAGGCAACAGGCTCTGCTGGAGACACAGATCCCATGGATAGAGCAGCATTTCCAGTCACTTTAGATCCAGAAAAAGATCCAGAACTGATTCTCCACAACTGATCAACTGGGTCATGTACTACCCTTGGCTTCATCTTGAATTTCACTAGATTTTTAAGAAGGCTTCTCAACAGGCAGTAACTACCAAGCAAATGAGCAGACCAAGCTGAAAATGCAAAGAAGAAACCAAGTGGACTAAAAACTGCTCACGTGGCTTAGGGGAGACGTAGACCAAAGGGATCATCTGCAGTTTCCCTGATTCATGACAGTGTCAAGTTCAAGTGCAAAGGCATCTTTCCAATTGAATTCAAAGTCTAGTCAAGAAAAGAGAATTCAATCTAGGTATCTTAGAAGCATAATGTTTACTATGGGAATTAGCAACACACGAGATGGACAGTGGAGAAATGTCATCTAAGTCAAGGGGTATGCACAGCAGGGACTGCCCAGGGGAGGGGAGACCATGGAGGAAAAGATCTTCCACTGGAACCAGAACCAACAAATACACAACAACTGCTGAGATGCTCAGAGAAGTAAACTCTTGTTTCTCCCCTTTTTTCACCCTCTAGTCTCTCTGTAGACTAATTGTCCAAGAAGCCAGAGGGCAGTCAAGTCAGGAAAACAGTACCACTTGGCTGGAGAGGGTAGTCTGAGATCACACAGGCAGTGACCACGCCTGGCCTGAAGGAGTGAATATCCCTAACAGGAATCCAAGTGTCTGAAAGAGCATAGCCAATTTTCTGCTAGTTCTCTCCCTGCTCAGAAGACAGGACTGTGATGGGTAAGAAGGTTGTGATGTTGACCACTGTCCTCCCATGATATTTCATTAACTAGATTGTCACAATTATAGCCAGGATGCCTTTTTATTTGTGTTTAAATGGAGAGAATGTGGATGAAAACAAGATCCACTTTCTCTGGGGTTACCCTGTGAGAGGCTCTGTGCTAAATGACTCTACCGATTACTCATTAATCCTTTCAACAATCCTAGGAAGTCAGTTTTATTACCTGCATTTTCCTAATGAACAAATAAAACGAAGTTGTAAAAGGGCAGTCGACTTGCCCCAGGCCTCACAGCTTCTCTGCGGAAGGTCCAGTGAGGGTGGGAATCCACCGCTGTGTCTTAAGCACATGTACTAAAATCCTGTGTTAAGCAAACTGTTGGCAAAAGCACAGAAGTGGTAGAGAGTCCCAGTGCCTGGGTTGTTTAGTGAGCACTCGAGTTTTCTCTGTTTTAGCATGAAGTGAACTAAAAAAAGGAGGAGGGAGGGATGAAAGCAAAAAAAAAATCAAAACAAACCAGGCTCTGGGTTTTGACTGGGGATAAAAGCTAATTTCAGCAAAGATAAAAAAGAGACCTGCTTCAAGTTCTGACTGGATGTTTGGAAGCCAGAAGTAACTGTGTTTCCTGTTCAGATGTTGCCAGATATCTATGTCCGATCCTTGGATCCCTTGCATTTCTCTGTCCATCGTCTCCTGCGAGCTAGGTGCCCCCTTTCTCTTCCTTGGGAACCAGGTTTCTCTCCTGGAACATCTCTCAAGCCCTTGTCTATTGTAGAGAACAAAGCGACACAGAGACAGCGATGGATATATCACAAAGTCAAAGGCATAATCACTGAAACCAAATGGAAAGAAATTTACAAAATGACAGTTCGTGTGAGGCACCCAAGTTGCTCAGGTTGGTTTCTCAGAGTATCTGAGTAGCTCCTGCTACAAATGGTTGTGCAGGAGCAAAGACTTCTTTCTGAATTATCCCTGTGCAGGGAGCTGGGCTGGGAGGCAACTGAAGGGCGGCCAGGGACCAAAGCTCAGGGCCTTGCCTCTGCCTCTGACCCTGCCTGGAGGGGGCTGCAGAGGGGGTGCATCCATCTTTTGATTCTCTTTCATTTTCAAAATACATTCCTGAGGCAGCCGGGGCTCTTTAAAGAGTATGACTGAGTTGGTTCTTTGAGAGGCAGGCTGTGGCAGATGGGTAAGTGTGAAAATGTGATCTCTCTGGGATCTCACACCACGGAACACACACCAGACACCACTGGAATCACAGCTTTCAAGGGAGAGGGCTCGATTTATGGCCAAAGTGCTGTGCCTAGCATTTGGCTTTTGGAACACAATGAACAAGGATATCCAAAGGATAGGAGGTAGAGCCTCCTTTGCCAGATCCTCCCACAACCCAACTCATTTATATTATCTTGAAAGATATAGGCAGCTGACCAATTTGTTCCTGCTCATTGTTTCTGCCTGCAACAGTATTTAGATTTATAATGTTGACAGGGATATGAAGGTCCTTTTTTCCCCTCACAATGGTATCTGTAATTGACATCCAGCTTAGCCACCCTGGTACCAACAAAACCAGATAAAGAAACAAACACAAGCAAAGCCAACTTGATTTGAAGATGCACACTGATTTAAAGATCATTAATACAGTATTCATTTCCACAAATATTAATAAGTGCAGACCATGTGCCAGGCAATATTCTGAACCTGGAGGAAATAAATAGGAGGTACACCTTCTCTTCAAAGAGAGCTGAGCTAACAGAGAGAATCCTGGTGTTGACCCTGGATTTCCTTAAGTGCATGGAGGTGCTCAGAGTGGTCTGGAGCCCTCAGAGCCCTGCCTGAAGGGTCTTTGCCTTTCTCCAACTGCTAACCCAGTCCCTAGCCCCAGGGGAGCCCTGTTCATAGGGTATGAAAAGGAACTGACCACTGTCAGAGAAGGTGATGTTTAAGCTGGGTCTTGAAGGGCGAACGGAAGTTTGCCAATCAGTAAATGATGAAAGCACCAGGAGGCGGGAAATAGAATTGCAAAGATTAAGAAGGTGGAACATGGAGGGGAAAGACTGATGCTGAAACTGAAGCTCTGATGCTTTGGCCACCTGATGCAAAGAGCTGACTCATTGGAAAAGACTCTGATGCTGGGAAAGATTGAGGGCAGGAGAAGAAGAGGGTGGCAGAGGATGAGATGTTTAGATAGCATCACTGACTCAATGGACACAAGTTTGAGAAAACTCCAGGAGATAGTGAAGGACAGGGGAGCCTGGTGTGCTGCAGTCCATGGGGTCGCAAAGAGTCAGACGCAACTGAGCGACTGAACAACAACGCGGAAGGGAGGGGAGCTTCCATGTGTGCCTTAGTCCCTCGGGGCTGCTGTAACAGACCCCACAGACTAACTGGCTTATACACAACAGGTATTTATTTATCATGGTTCTGGAGGCTGGAAGCCCAGGATCAGGGTGTCATCATGGATGGGTGCTGGTGGAGCCCTCTTCTAAGCAGCACCCGGAGCTTCTCCTTACACCTTCACTTGGGCAAGGAAGCTCCCAAGGCCCTTACAGCCATCATTGGACCCCACACAAAAGTAAAAACTACAGAAAGCATGTTTCAGACTGTCAGCTTTTCTGGATTATTCACTGCTTTTAAAAATAATAGTTACTATATATTTTTAAGCTTTTTCTTTTTCTCTAAGCTGTTGTTTAGTCATGAAGTCGTGTCTGACTCTTTGTGACCCAGTGGACTGCAGCCCGCCAGGCTCCTCTGTCCGTGGGATTTCCCAAGCAAGGATACTGGAGTGCATTGCCACTTTCTTCTCCAAGAGAGCTTCTCAAGCCAGGGATTGAACCCACATCTCCTGCATTGGCAGGCAGATTTTAATTTTTTACCACTGAGCCACCTGGGAAGCCATTTCTCTAAGTTATTCACATCCTTATGTATTTATATAAGGGTATCCTTGCTGCTGCTGCTGCTGCTAAGTCGCTTCAGTTGTGTCCGACTCTGTGTGACCCCATAGACGGCAGCCCACCAGGCTCCCCCGTCCCTGGGATTCTCCAGGCAAGAACACTGGAGTGGGTTGCCATTTCCTTCTCCAATGCATGAAAGTGAAAAGTGAAAGTGAAGTCGCTCAGTTGTGTCCGACTCTTCGTGACCCCATAGACGGCAGCCCACCAGGCTCCTCCGTCCATGACATCCTTCTATATGACAAAACCACTTCTAGTATTTTTAACACCAGTTTCTTTAGGACATTTTAACACTCTGATAATTGTTTGCTTGATTTTTAAACTGAGTTTGGCAATTTTTTTTTAATAATACAGTTAAAATTCAAATTATTCTTTATCCTTGTGACCAGATCATTGGTGAGCATCATTTTTCCCACTTGACCCCTGAGTAAACAGAGTATCAGAAATCTGCCCAAGTTCATGAATAAAAGCAGCAAAGAGAAACACTGACCTGAGCCCTGTCCTTCCCTTTGTCCTGATGTCCTGCCAGAGTTTGAAGCTGGAGCAATATAAAATATCATGATGAAGCAAATAAAGATATTATTGCTATAATAACAACAACAAAAAGAAAATGAACTGGTTCAAAATGAATAAGCAAGATGCCTACTAACCCTTAACCAGCTTATTTCCAGAGGTTTTATGTTGGCCGTTCCCTCACCTGCACACCTGCCCCTAAAACCAGAAGGGGATAGAGTCAGTTCTTATCTCAGCTTCCTGTCCACCCCATGCTGCTTCC
Organism: Bubalus kerabau; assembly: GCF_029407905.1. Taxonomy (NCBI): domain Eukaryota; kingdom Metazoa; phylum Chordata; class Mammalia; order Artiodactyla; family Bovidae; genus Bubalus; species Bubalus kerabau. The sequence goes on along the minus strand of NC_073642.1, from coordinate 63,841,830 downwards.
AGAAGGTGGACCAAGAATCTGGGGAGCTGATCTCCAGCATGATTTCTGCAGCCATCACTGATCCCTGCTACAGCTGCTTCCAGACTTTCTCAAGGGTTAACTCCTGTCGGAATGAGAGAGCGCAGATGACCACAGAAATCGAACTCTCCAGACTTGGGCTGAAGTCGAGTTCCTGAAGCATGAGTCATCCAGGAACAATGAATAATGAAAATGGCTAATTTATAACTGGGCACATCCAAGCAAAGGGTGCATGCGTGTGGAAGGAATGGGTAATGATAATTTTCCTCATTAACAACAGAACTGACTTGAGTGATTAATCTGCCACACAAATGTGTTAGGATCATAAAAGCCACCATGCTGGACACTGGAGGACAGGTTGGGGCGGCCACCTGTGCCTAACCACCAGCCTGGGACATTGACTGGCATTTCCCTCTCCATCAGCATCTCCTGGCCACTCAGAATTTCTGAGTTTCCCTCCTGACACCAGCTGGCTGGTGCCTGGGCCCTAAATAAGCGACTCTCTACCTCTTTACTATTCTTCTTTCTTTTCTCTCCTTTCCTTTCTGTTTTACCTTTGATGTTTACGCATCTCTCACTCATCTCTCTGCCTCTCCCCCATCTTTTGTTTATATTCTCTCTCTGCTTCCGCAACATCTCAGATTTCCATCCCTGACTCCCTCATTTGCCTCTCTTCATGGCCTCTCAGCTTCTCACCTCTTGCATTTCTTTTCACCTCCTTCTCTTGCCCTTTCTCCTTCTTACATTAGCCTGAGTTGGCACCCTTCGCATAAAATCAAGCCTCAGAGCATTAAAAGTGGAAGGACCTTCAGGGCACAGCTTTTCAAACTTTAACATGAACATAAACGTTGTTGAACAGGATGTTGTTAAAGAGCAGGCTCTGCTCTGGCAGGTCTCAGCTGGGACCTGGGATTCTGCAGTTCTCAGAAGATCTCATGTAATTCTGATGCTACAAGTCCCAGGTAGCTGACACTCTGAGGACCAAGGATTTCCAGGAGCTCTATGTCAAGTGCTTCACTGAACAGAGAAGGAGACCAAGCCCTAAAGGGGGAGAGACTTGTCCAGAGCTTGGATGTTGGATGAGCAGCTGGCAGGATGGGAACTCAATTAATCTCAGGGCCTTCTGTCTTTACCTGAGTCAGTGAGACTGAAAATACCCCCTTCTTTTTCTGACAGAAGAAGATAGAAGAAGCTGGCTGATCCTTGATGTGTATTGGTTTTCATATCTACAGTTTAGGGTGGAGAAAACTCTATCTTCCATTTTGAGGCAAGGTTTATGGCTTCAAAGAACAGAAGTCTTGGACTCAGTTCTGGGTTTGAATCTCAGCACTGATACATGTCATCTCTTTCCAATTGATAAGTCATCTAATGTTTTGGGGCCTCAGGTTACATTTACATAAAAATTAGCATTTACTTTGGGTGATTTTGAGAATAGTCTTCCCAGGTGGCTCAGTGGTAAAGAACCCGCTATACCATTTGCTAAATGCAGGAAACATGGGTTTGATCCCTGGGTTGGAAATATTCCCTGAAGAAGGAAATGGCAACCCACTCCAGTATTCTTGCCTGGAGAATTCCATGGACAGGGGAGCCTGGCAGGCTACAGTCCATGGGGTCGCAAAAGTGTAGCACATGACTGAGCGACTAAACAATAACAATTTTGAGAATGAAACTGTGAGTGATGCACATAAGGTGTCCAGCTCAGAGCTGGCACTCACTAAAGTCATGCTCGTCTCAGCCCGCTCCATCTTTACCCTCGAGTTTCAGACTAACAGTTCTCATTTTCAGTGTGAGCACCTGTCTTTCAGATGGAAACATGAGTTGAGCAATGTGCCATCCACCCCGTCCTGTTCTGGGGGCTGCACATGCCTGGTGTGCATTCAGCCTTTCATGAGTCATCAGTAGATGAGGAGCATGAGAACCTTCTCAAATTAGGGCTTGGGGTACAACAGACTAGTATTTAAGTCTCTGGCTCCCTGAGTGGGGATCTTCAGGCTATGACCCACCACCCAGTAGATCCAAGGCAGCTTCCGACCATGGTTTCTTATCATCACCATTTCTCAAGAGCCAAATGTGATGGCCACACCTTCCCTCCATCCACATCCTGGGCTGCACACTGTAGCCCAGCTACAACCACGTAGGGAGCAAAAACCCAAAGATACATTCACAGGGGAGTATAAAATGCTTTCCTTTGATACCCTCCATATGAATGGAAATGAACAATCCTGGTCTCCGTGTTTCATACTGTTCATGGGACTCTCAAGGCAAGAATACTGAAGTGGTTTGCCATTCCCTTCTCCAGTGGACCACGTTTTGTCAGAACTCTCCACCTTACCCATCTGTCTTGGGTGGCCCTACACGGCATGGCTCATAGTTTCACTGAGTTAGACAAGGCTGTGGTCCATGTGATCAGATTGGTAAGTTTTCTGTGATTGTGGTTTTCATTCTGTCTGCCCTCAGATGGGTAAGGTTAAGAGGCTTTTGGAAGCTTCCTTATGGGAGAGACTGACTGAGGGGGAAACTGGGTCTTGTTCTGATGAGTGGGGCCATGCTCAGTAAATCTTTTATCCAATTTTCTGTTAATGGGCAGGGTTGTGTTTCCTCCCTGTTATTTGACCTGAGGCCAAATGATGGTGGAGGTAATGAAGATAATGGCTACTGCATTGCTACACTCAGTGCCCCCAACCCTGCAGCAGGCCACCACTGACTCCACGCCTCCGCTAGAGACTCCTGGACACTCACAGGCAAGTCAGGACCAGTCTCTTGTGGGGTCACTGCTCCTTTCTCCTGGGTCCTGGTGCACACAAGGTTTTGTTTGTGCCCTTCAAGAGTCTATTTTCAAGTCCTGTGTAAGTTCTGGCGGCTGTATGGTGGGGTTAATGGCGACCTCCTCCAAGAGGGCTTATGCCATACCCAGGTCTACAGCAAGGAGATCCAACCAGTCCATCCTAAAGGAAATCAGTCCTGAATATTCATTGGAAGAACTGATGTTGAAGCTGAAACTCCAATACTTTGGCCACCTGATGTGAAAAACTGACTCATTTGAAAAGACCCTGAAGCTGGGAAAGATTGAAGGCAGGAAGGAAAGGGGGCTACAGAGGATAAGATGGTTGGATGGCATCACTGACTCAATGGACATGAGTTTGAGTAAACTCCAGGAGTTGGTGATGGACAGGGAAGCCTGGTGTGCTGCAGGCCATGGGGTCACAAAGAGTGGGACACGACTGAGCGACTGAACTGAACTGGTCTCTGTTATTAATTTTGCTGTTGTTACAAAGAGATTTCAATTTCACTCTTTTTCACCACCTCTCTGTTTTTTCCTTTCCTTTTTTTCCCCCCCAATCAATGCAAGTTTGACTTCATTTCTTCAGTACAAATAACTTGTTCCTTTTAGTCTAACTCCTCCAGTGCCAGATGACATCAGCCAATTAAGAAAACTGAGAGACTGTTGGCAGTTTTTAGGGTTTCCAGGGGGAAGGAAGGTAGATGTTTTATTTTTATGCTCAAACTTAAAAGTCACAGGGGCTTTGAATCTGAGGGTCTTTGGTCCCTCTCAACAGAGCACAGTATCCCACAGTGCCATTTCCCCAGGGTGACCTGGGGAAGATTTTTGTTGAACAGCCTGAAAACCAGAGTGAGTGAGGCTGAAAGATCCTGCAAAACATCAACTGGGCTTTATTCTGGGTTCAGACTGGCTGTGTTGTTTGTTGGAAGTGTGACACGAGGAAGTCATTCTTCCCTTCAAGTTTCACTGTCCTCAGATGAAAAGTGGAGTTGACAATTCTTGTCTCCCGACATACAGTAAGTCCCCTCCATACAAGCTTTCAAGTTGCAAACTTTCAAAGATGTGAAGGGGTGTTCGCATGTCCGATCACGCAAGTCAGTTCAGGTGTCCAGTGTACATTGTCACGTGTGCATCCTGTACAAGAGGTTGTGCTTTTGTGTGCTTTGCTGTACAGAACTGTATGGAGTACAGTAGTATGATATTTTTATTTTAAGCCCAGGATGTCCTGAAGCAAGCATAAAAGTAGAGCTGATATAACTGGTACAACTGAGCTTTTCAAGAAATGTGTGTGTGTGCATGTGTGTGTGTATGTGTGTGTGTGTGTGTGCATGCTCAGTCATGTCTGACTCTTTTGCGACCACCTGGATTGTAGCCCACCAGGCACCTCCGTCCATGGAATTTTACTGGCAGGAGTACTAGGGTGGGTTGCCATTGCCTACTCCAGGGGATCTTCCTGATCAAACATAGGTCTCTTGCATCTCCTGTCTTGGCAGGCGGATTCTTTGCCACTATGCCGCCTGGGAAGCCCCCACTTTTCAAGGTACTGTAGCATAAAATTAAAAGTGCTTTATTTTTCCTTTTTTTTTTTATCTATTATTTGTGTGAAAAGCATTATAGCATTATTACAATACGGTACTTTATAGCCGATTGTGTTAGTTGGGTACCTAGGCCAACTTTGTTGGACTTAGGAACAAATTAGACTTATGAATGTGCTCTCAGAATGGAACTCATTCATATGGAGGGGAGTCACCATAGTTTCAAGGGTGATTGGACTGTGTGTGTTTCTCATGCCTAACATAGTGTCTGGCAGAGAGAGACACGTTCTTCATGCCTACATGCTTCCTGCAGCCCCTGCTTCCGTGTCCTCATGGCATCTTTTCTGAGCTCAGTGAGACCAGGCTTGTACATATGACCCTGATTTATGACTCGTACCAAGAAAGCTCCTGCCCAAATGATTTTAGTGTATGTGTGTGTGGTTTTTGTTGCTTTTGCTTTGTTGTTTTATTTTTATGACATCTACCATATAGCTGAATATGTTTACATTCTGATTTCAGAAAGCGGGAAAGGTAAGATGTTCACTTAAATTTAATTACAGGCCACAGAGTATGATTAAAACAGATGGTTTTTGAAAATTATGTTGTATGCGGTTTTTTCCTTTCCTTTTTTTTAAAAAAGAAAAATCAACAATATAATTTTGCTGGCTTTCTTTTCCTGAGTCTCTTCTCTCCACTTGGATTTCTTTCTCTCTCCTCTTCTTTGAATTCCTTTCTGCCTTCCTTTCTTATTTTCTAAAAGGTTCTGGATTGTTGCCAGTTATTATTATAAGCTGAATGCTTTGGCTTTGAGCCAAGATGTTGATAGTTAAGCATGAAGCCAGAATGGATAGTTTCTCTCCTGTCTTCTCCTCACATACTGTCCCCCTCTGCAGCTGATGGGAGGGGGAGTGTGCAAGCTCTTCTGCCCTCCAGATTTTGCAAATGTGCTCTGGTCTCTGATCCTTGGGTAAGCAGGGTCATATTAGGGATATAAGATCACTGTAAAAATTTAGTGCAAAGATTTTTAGGGTAATTTCTTATCTATTAGTTATTTGGGGAATTAAGTTAACTATCGTAATTGGGGTCTGACAGAGGTGTAAGGCTTATTCTTGGTGTGTAGTGGTTTCAATGTGGAATATATTACCTGAAGACTGATCAGTTTCAGGGGAAAGGGAAACAGAGATGTTAGCGGAAAAAAAAAAAAAAAAATCACCAATCTTTGCACTCACTGAAAATGTTACACCCTCATGTTCAGAGAGAGGAGCTGTCAAAACAAAAATTCCAAGAAGTGGGTAGGAGTTTCCTATGGCTTCTGTAGTAAGTTACCTCACCTTCAGTGGTTCCAAGCAACATGTGTTTATTATTATTTACTATATAATATACTTCTTATCTTATTATCTGAAAGTCAGAATTCCTGAAATCAAGGCATCAGCACTTCATCCCTTCTGGGAAAGTTTAGGGAGAATGTGTCTCTTGTCCCTTCCAGCTTCTAGAGATTACCTGCATTCCTTGGCTTGTGGCCCCTCCCAGCAATGGTATTACTCTGGCCACCTCCACCTCACACCTATCCCTCTGCTTCCTTGCTCATACCACCTGGCTCTTCCTCTAACTCCCCTGCTTCCCTTCTTATAAGAACTGTTGTCACTAAATTGGGCTTACTTAGAAAATTCAGAATCCTCTCTTAATTCTTAATCTTCTTAATTTAATCTCAAGGTTCTTAATTTAATCTGAACTGCAAAGTCCCCTTTGCCATGTCAAGTACCATATTCCCAGATTCCCAGGTTTAGGAATGTGAACCTCTTTGAGGAGGGATACCATTCTGTTTACCTGAGGGGGGGAGGGATGGGTTTTTCCTGCTTCTCCCCTTCCTCTGATAAGTCCTGGAAGGCCCAGAAGGCCCAGAATGTGAAATCTCAGATGGCTACCGTCCTGGAGAAGTCATTCTATCCTTTAATTTAGTTGAAAGGCATCCCGGTGGTTTTTCCACTTCACACTCTATTGTTGTAGTCTAGGCCTTAAATCTGCCCACGGAAACCAAGGCACAAGTGTCAGGACCTGGAGGAGCGCACCTCACCCCCATCCTCAGCTGCGCAAGTCAGGGGGATATCTTCCTCCTCCATTGCTCACTTTCCCTCCTCTCTGTCTCCCCAGTATCAGCTCCTTCTGAACCCATGCACATTGATGCTGACACTATGGAACAACGAGGCACACTCCATGCAAACCTCTGGAAAGACCTTAAGCCAAAAAATAAAAATACCTAGAGACTGATTCCAAACTACACCTGGGCATCTTGAGGTTTGCTCTTCCCCATGACACTGCTCTAGTCATTGTTCAGTCACTAAGTCCTGCCCAACTTTTTCTGACCCCGTGGACTGTAGCATGCCAAGCTTGTTTGTCCTTCACTATCTCCCAGAGATAGTGTGTTCAGTTCAGTTGCTTAGTTGTGTCTGACTATTTGCACCCCCTTGGACTGCAGAATGGAGAAGGCAATGGCACCCCATGCCAGTACTGTTGCCTGGAAAATCCCATGGATGGAGGAGCCTGGTAGGCTGCAACCCATGGGGTTGCTAAGAGTTGGACAACGACTGAGTGACTTCATTTTCCTTTTCCACTTTCATACATTGGAGAAGGAAATGGCAACCCATTCCATTGTTCTTGCCTGGAGAATCCCATGGATGGAGAAGCCTGGTAGGCTGCAGTCCATGGGGTCGCACAGAGTCAGAAACAACTGAAGTGACTTAGCAGCAGCAGGACTGCAGAACACCAGGCTTCCCTGCCCTTCACCAACTCCCAGAGCTTGCTCAAACTCATGTTCATCAAGTCGGTGATGCCATCCAACCATCTCATCCTCTTTCATCCCCTTCTCCTCCCACCTTCAATCCTTCCCTGCATCAGGGTCTTTTCCAATGAGTCAGTTCTTTGCATCAGGTGGCCAAAGTATTGGAGTTTCAGCTTCAGCATCATCAGTCCTTGAATGAATATTCAGGACTGATTTCCTTTAGGATGGACTAGTTGGATCTCCTTGCAGTCCAAGGGACTCTCAAGAGTCTTCTCCAACACCACAGTTCAAAAGCATCAATCCTTCTGTGCTCAGTTCTCTTTATAGTCCAACTCTCACATCCACACATGACTACTGGAAAAACCATAGCTTCGACTAGACAGACCTTTGTTGGCAAAATAATGTTTCAGCTTTTTAATATGCTGTCTACGTTGGTCATAGCTTTTCTTCCAAGGAGCTTGCTCAAATGCATATCCCTTGAGTCAGTGATGCTATTTAACCATCTCATCCTCTGCTGCCCCCTTCTCCTTTTGCCTTCAGTTTTTTCTAGCATCAGGGTCTTCTCCAATGAGTTGGCTCTTCACATCAGGTGGCCAAAGTATTAGAGCTTCAGCTTCAGCATCAGTCCTCCCAGTGAACATTCAGAGTTGATTTCCTTAAAGATCAACTGGTTCAATTTCCTTGCTGTCAAAGGGATTCACAAGATTCTTCTCCAGGACCACAGTTCAAAAGCATCAATTCTTTGGTGTTCAGCTTTCTTTATGATCCAACTCTCACATTTGTACATGACTACTGGAAAAACTGTAGCATTGACTGTATGGCCTTCTATCAGGAAAGTGATGTCTCTGCTTTTTATTACATTGTATAGATTTGTCATAGCTTTCCTTCCAAGGAGTAAGTATCTTTTAATTTCATGACTGAAGTCACCATCTGCAGTGATTTTGAACCCCAAGAAAATAAAATCCCCATAACACACCAGCAGGCTAAAAGAAAAGAAAAGTGGAAGAGTCCTCAAAACTCAACCTTTGCCACATTCTTTCTTCCCTTGCTGTTGTGTTAATGATTTCCACAGAGATCATATCCTCATACTCTGCTCCTTTTAGTAGATGATTTTACAAAAGTGTAAAATGAAATTGTTTAAAAATCATATAGAAAAATCCAGAACATTACACATACAGGGCATTCATATTTTAACCTGGTTCAAAACATGTGACACAATCTCAATCATCCTGGATGTTTAAGCAACATTTTATTAAAAAGTGAGCAAGTTAATACATCAGCAACTCAAAGAAAAGACAATAAAATCAGGGTTTAAAAAAGTAGAAGAAGAAAAAGAAGAAGAAAGTAACACTCGGTCTTGCCAGAGATGAAAGAGTTAGATCCCCAAGGTTAAGAAATAGAGAACATGTAGAAATGTGTTTGTTTCTTATATAAACTCGATATTATGCCTTTTCAATAACCTTTGCTCAATGCAGATATTAAAACTTCATGGCTTGAATGTGTTTTTGTACAACTGAATAAACAAAAGAATATTATTTATAATACTCCCCAGAGGAAAGGCTTAATATCTCTTCATTATTAAGGATATGTGACTTAAATTATTTTTTCAGGTCTCCAGACGAACAAGATTGCTGGTTTTGCTGACATTCATGGGTGTTAGAATATGACACTGAAGTGATAGCTGACTCTTGGAAAGAAAACAGCAGCTTTTTGTTTTTTTCCTTTTTTTTCCTGAAAATTTGCTTTTGTGGTAAGAAAAATTCAGTGATCATTTTGTGGCATTTTTGTTTGCTGTGACTTTAAAGTGACCAAAGGAATGAATGAGGCTGTCCTTAAAGGGAACACAAGAGGCAGAACTGGGGTTCTTTGCCCAGCACTGAAGGAGGAAGAACAAAGCTGGACAGGCGAGTGACTCCAGAAAGGACAGGAGGGTATGTCTCATGGGTGCTGGCTTGGAGTTAAGAACTGGCACATGGTAAGATGGACCCTTTCAACCTGATACACTGAACTGACCATTTGGGTATTAATTAAACTCACAGTTCCTCAGCTCTTACAGGGAGAATTGGGAGCTAAGATTAAAGCCTTATAATTTGTCAATTGCTCATGATTGATGTAAAACTATTCAATATAATCCATTACAAAAGCATATACTTGATCCCCAACATGTAGAATCCATACTTCAGATATTTTCAAGTCTTAAAGGGGGAGATGCATTCCAAGTTATTTTTGTTGTCAAGAAGTCCCAGGAGAACACATTTCAGGCTCCTGTTGAATTTGGATCAGCTCTCCACCCGCACTCAGAGCTTCTGTGTGTCTTTGTGCATACACAAAATCTCTTCTAAGAATCTCTAATATTAAATCTTTTAATTGAGGTAAGGGTCTTCTTTCCTTTTTTTTTTCTTTTTTAAAATGATTTTAAAGTTGCATATTTTTGTTGTTGATTGTTGTTGTTGTTCAGTCGTTCAGTTGTGCCCAACTGTTTTCAACCCTATGGCCTGCCTCATGCCAAGATTCCTTCCTGGTCACTGCCTTGCCATGGTGAAGGGGCTTATGTAACTCAGTGAAATTATGAGCCACGTTGTACAGGACCACCCAAGATGGATGGGTCATAACAGAGACTTCTGACAAAACGTGGTCCACTGGCGAAGGGAATGGCAAACCACTCCGGTATACTTACCATGAGAACCTCATGAACTGTATGAGAAGCATGCTTTATTCATTTATTTATTCACCTAGTTGCGTGGCAGGTAGGACTCTAGTTTCCCAATCAAGGACTGAACCTGTGTACCCACAGTGGAACTGTAGTGTCCCAATCGCTGGACCACCAGGGAAGTCCCCCCGATTCCTGTTCTTAATACCACCTTTTCTTCACATGCCTCTGTTGTCATTTTCTTACCTAAGTCCACAAATTTATCAGCCTTTGGTCTCTCCTCAAAACCTTCTTCTACTAACAAAGAAGGAAAAATAGACACTGCACTTGGAAATGGAGAAGGCAATGGCACCCCACTCCAGTACTCTTGCCTGGAAAATCCCATGGACGAAGGAGCCTGGTAGGCTGCAGTCCATGGGGTTGCAAAGAGTCGGACACGACTGCGCGACTTCACTTTCACTTTTCACTTTCATGCATTGGAGAAGAAAATGGCAACCCACTCCAGTGTTCTTGCCTGGAGAATCCCAGGGATGGGGGAGCCTGGTGGGCTGCCGTCTATGGGGTCGCACAGAGTAGGAAACGACTGAAGTGACTGAGCAGCAGCAGCAGCACTTGAAATAAAGACAACCGTGTTCTAAATACAAGTCTCATTGCCTTTCTCTTGAGCCTGGCCTTGCCCTTTGTGTAAATGACATCAGATTAGATCACACTCCAGGGTCCACTTCTTACTATCCTCCCATCATCTTCCTACATGGAGAAATTCTGAAAAAATAGCTTGCTTATATCTAGAATTTCTTATCCAAACTTTTCAATAACTGAATCTTTTCTATCACTTTTTGTGGGGGGAAAATAAAACATCTTTCTTGGCAATCAAGAAAATTATCTCAAAGACACCCTTAATTATTTCTTTGCCCTCCTGTTGGGATGACAACTGTTGGGAGAGAAAACAGACTATTGTATGGATCATATCAGATGATCTGAATTTGCTTATTTCTCCTTTATAACTTGGAGCAGGTTTTACAGGGATCTTTACAAATTGAATTTTTTTCCTCTCAAAATGGAGACGTAGCGTTTGCCCTGACCTACTTCAGAGTAATTCTTGGAAGATCTAAAAGGAGGATGCGTGTCAAAAGAATTTGCCGTCCAGAGACATGTATATAACAGTAGCCGTATCTGTTAAGTACCTCGACTATCCATCTGTTGGAAGCCACACATATGACCATACTGTCCCCTGGATCCCATCCCCTCCATAATGCTTAGATATTTTGTTTCATGTCTTACCCCATCTAACAAGAAGCCTGTTCCCCAGCCAAGCAGCCATATTATGATCTTGGTTTAGGTCATCCTCTTGCAGACATCAGAGACCTTCATGTTCTTTTCTTTCTGCCTGGAGTATCTCTTCTCATTATTTCCATCGGATTAAATATTGTGTTTCTGTTAGTGGTGTAGTTTGTAAGCAGACCGCCCCCACCCCCCCACCACATCTTTTTATTTAAACAAAACAACCATGAGAAGACAAGACAGAAACAGTTGAATTCTCTTGGTCCCTTTCACTAATCTCATTTTTTTTCCCCTCCCCAGCAATAAAAGCACTCTTTTTCAACTTGGCAAATATCAGTCTCTTGAGTAGTTTTTATAAGTATCTATAAGTACATATTGCCATAAAATACATTGTATTGCTAAGCATGTTTTAACAATACAACATATTATATATGTTAAATACACAATATGTCTATTATGCTATCATAATATTGTGCTATCTAAAATATTTTTTTTTAATCTGCCACGGGTGTACACATGTTCCCAATCCTGAACCCCCCTCCCACCTCCCTCCCCATACCATCCCTCAGGATCATCCCCGATTCATGTTGATGTATGGCAAAACCAATACAATATTGTAAAGTAATTTGCCTCTAATTAAAATAAATAAATTTAAATAAGATAAAATAAAATAAAAATTTTTTTTGCAATTTTTCATTGAATATAAAACCAGAATCTCTTACTAAGACCACAGCATCAAAAGGAGTCAAAAGCAATTTTTTTTTCTATAATATATTTGGCAGCAAAGTCTAACTTAACCTGAACCCATTATGTGGTAAAATACGACCAGAATTGACATGAGGCTATTTATGGCCTTGATTTATTCTACTTTATTTTTTTAAATATTTTTTTCTGTATAAATACTGATATTCTTGGTTTTATACTGTTGGCCCAGCTTTGGGAGGGGGGCGGTGTTACCAAAATATAAATATGTGCCTCTCTGAAATGAAAAAAAAAAAAAAAGAATTCTGAAACACACCACATCTGGCCCCCCAAGATTTTAGGAAAGGGATTTGGACGAGTATGTTTTTGAAGTCAATCCATGTTGATTCACAAAGCTCTAGTACATTAATTTTAACTGCTTTAACAGCTTGGTAATATTACATTGTATGATATGATTCAACTTATTTATTCAGCCTCTGGTTGATAGACGTTTAGGGTATTTCCAATTTTGCACAATTTCATACAATGCTGCAATATGACTCTGGTACATGAATCCTTGTGCAATGAAGAGAAATTTTCTAAAAGTACAAGTGATGATGCACAGGGTATATGCTTTTCTACTTTTATTAGCTATTGCCAAATTGCTGTCCAAAATGGCTGTTCCAACATAGACATGAGCTGTTAGGGCATGAAAGATTCCTTTGTTTCACATTCTGGCAAACATTTGAGATCTATGGTCTAGGAAATGATCATACGTGTATTCTCCATACAGGCTCAAAATGAACATTTAATCTCCAGTTTAGATGGTACAAGGTTCTGTATGTTTCATTACATCACACTCAGCAATTATGTTATTTAAATGTTCTATATCTTTATTATTTTGTTTCTGAAACATCAGTAACTGAGAGAGGTATATTAATTCCTTCCAATATAATATCAGATTTTTCAGCTCTTTGTTCCTATTCTCTCATTTCTTTTATTTAACATGAGGGTATAAAATTGGATTATGTAAATCCTAAATCACAATATCCTCCTGATGCCTTTTTGTTCCCTATAATACTTTTGGGTCTTCTCAGGTGGCACTAGTGGTAAAGAACCCACCTGCCAATGCAGGAGACGTAAGAGAGGCTGGTTCAATCCATTGGTCAGGAACATTCCCTGAAGGGGGAAATGGCAGTCCACTCCAGTGTTCCTGTCTGGGAAATTCCATGGGCAGAGGAGTCTGGTGGGCTACAGTCCATGGGGCTACAAAAAGTCAGACATGACTGAGCATAAATGCATAATACTTTTGGACGTCTGTCTTTTTTTTTTCCTCCTGTATTAAAACAGCTACACAACCTTTCTTTTGGTTAGTTTTTCTCAATCTTTTGAGATTTTCAAATTTTACTAAGTGATTATCTTTCCTTTTCTCTCTCTTGTACAATCTGAGAGTTTATCTTCTTATCTGGCAACTTAAGCCTATTTACATTTATTATGATTACGGATATATTTGTATTGGGTTATAGTTTTTTATTTTACGTTTTCTATTGTTTAAGTTTTTTGTTCCATTTTAATTTTTATTTTCTATTGAATTGATAAAGTATTTTCTATTCCTCTTTTCCCCCACCAAGCTATGTTACTCATTTTATTATTGTGCTTATATTTTCTTTCATCTTTGATTTAACACAGTCAAAAATTAAAAACTATCTTTTCTCACTTCTGGAACAAGAGAAAAATCCTTTATTTTAAGCACTATTTCATATTTTAATACCTCATTATTTCTGGACATGTGTGTGTGAGAGAGAAAGAGTGTGTTTCTTTCTGATGCACATCATTCAGTTATTCTTTCAGCAAGTTCTCTTCCTTGTAAATTCTCACTTCTCTTACAATGTCTTTATTTTACCTTCACACTTGTATGATAGTTTAGCTGGTTGTAGAATTCCTAGTGGACTCTTCTTTCCTCCAGCAATTTGAAACTGTGATCTGTTCTCTGGTCTGACTCAACTGACTGCTCTTGTAACTGTTGATTATATGGGCCATAAGAAATCTGTCCTCCAGTTTACCATTTTTCTTTATCTGATTTTAATCTACTGTGTAACTTACCCTTTGAGTTTTAAATTTTACAGTTTGAATTGTTAATGTTATAATTCTATTTGGGTCTTTTAAATTTTCTGTTCTTTTTTGAGTATCTAGTTATTTAAAAATATTTTTATGTGAGTTATTTTTTTTTATCTTTATCAGATTGGTTTTTACTTATTCTTTGATATTTTATCTGTGGCAGTGCTAGTGGTAAAAAACCTATCTGCCAATGCAGGAGACATGAGACACTAGTTCGATTCATGGGTCAGGAAGATCCCCTGTAGGAGGAAATGGCAACCTACTCCAGTGTTCTTGCCTGGAGAATTCACAGGGGAGCCTGGTGGGCTATATGTCCATAAGGTTGTAAAACATTAGACACAACTGAAGCAACTTAGAACACACATACAAATACTCACTGTCTTGTGACAAATAAGCCACTTTTCAATACTGCCAAAATAGTTATTTATTTGCTTGTTCTTACATTAGTTAGAATAATCAGACCAGTCAATCCTAAAGGATATCAGTCCTGAATACCCATTGGAAGGACTGATGTTGAAGCTGAAGCTCCAATACTTTGGCCACCTGATGCAAAGAGCTGACTCATTGGAAAAGACCCTGATGCTGGGAAAGATTGAAGGCAGGAGAAGAAGGAGATGGCAGAGGATGGATGGTTGGATGACATCATTGGCTCAATGGAGATGAACTTGAGCAAACTCCAGATGTTGATAATAGATAGGGAGGCCTGGTGTGCTGAAGTCCAGGGGGTCCCAAAGAGTCAGACACAACTAAGTGACTGAACTGATACTATAATTACTACAAAGTTTTAGATTTTACTTGAAGTTACATTTAAACTTTTCCCTTTTCCACTTTATGTTAAAGTTGTTGTATATATTGCATCTATATACTTAGAATTGCATCCAGACCATATTACAATTTTGTCTTTTGCATTTGTTCATATTTTATTTTCTTGGTCTCCAAAATCACTGTGGATGGTAACTGCAGTGATGAGATTAAAAGATGCCTGCCCCTTAGAAGAAGAGCTACGGCAAACAGACAGCATACTAAAAAACAGAGATGGCATTTTGCTGACAAAGGTCCATAGAGTCAAAGCTATGCTTTTTCCAGTAGTCATGTACAGATGTGAGAGTTGGACCATAAAGATGGCTGTGAAAGTGAAAGGCACTCAGTCATGTCCAACTCTTTGCGACCCCATGGACTATACAGTCCATGGAATTCTCCAGGCCAGAATACTGGAGTGGGTAGCTTTTTCCGCTGAGCACCAAAGAATTGACGCTTTCAAACTGCGGTGCTGGAGAAGACTCTTGAGAGTCCCCTAGACAGCAAGGAGATTAAACCAGTCAATTCTGAAAGAAGTCAACCCTGAATATTCATTGGAAGGACTGCTGCTGAAGCTCCAATACTTTGGGCACCTGATTCGAAGAACTGACTCACTGGAAAAGACCCTGATGCTGGGAAAGATTGAAGGCAGGTGGGAAACGGGATGACAGAGGATGAGATGGTTGGATGGCATCACCGACTCAATGGATGTGAGTTTGAGTAGACTCTGGGAGTTGGTGATGGGCAGGAAGGCCTGTCAAGCTGCAGTCCATGGGGTCCCAAAGAGTTGGACACTGCTGAGCGACTGAACTGAACTGGAACTGAACTGAGCATGGCCCCGCACATCAGAACAAAACCCAGTTTCCCCCACGCTCAGTCTCTCCCATCAGGAAGCTTCCATAAGCCTCTTACCCTTATCTGTCAGAGGGCAGACAGAATGAAAACCACAATCACCGAAAACTAATCAAACTGATCCCATGGACCACAGCCTTGTTTAACTCAAGGAAACTATGAGCCATGCCTTGTAAGGCTATGCAAAGAGGACTGGTCATGGTGCAGATTTCTGACAAAATATGGTCCACTGGAGAAGGGAATGGCATTAATGAAATAGCATTAATGGTACCAAGGAAAATCCTTAGTCACTCTGAGTTGTTTTTCTTTTACATGTAATTTATTTTCCTCTTATACTGCTCTAAAGAAATTTTCCTTTTTTGTATGTTTGTGTTTTGGCGATTTTTTTGTAATTTATCTTTAGTTTTCAGCATTTTCAACTACTTTGCTGGACATATTTCAACCTATCTTGATTTCATTTTGCTGAATTTTCTGAATCTTTCTAGATAGATAGATATAGGAAGATTTTAGGCATTATTTCTTTCAAAATTTATTTCCATACCTACTTTTTTGTTGTTGTTCCTCTGCAATATTATTGTTAGACCTCTAAAACTTTCTCATGGGTTTCTGAATCTGCTCATTTTTTATTTTTTTCTCTGTCCTTCAGACTGTATAATTTCTATTCATCTATCTTCAAGCACACTGATTCTTTCCTATTTCATCTTCATTCTGCTACGAGCCTTTTCAGTGAATTTTTATTTATATATTGAGTTTGACACTTCTAAAATGTCCATTGTGTTCCTTTTTATTGTTTCTATTTTTCTGCTCAGAACTTTTACCCTTACATTTGTTTCGAGTATTTGCCTTTATTTCAAGGATGATTTCATAATAGCTGCTTTAAACGCTTCTTCTGGCAATTCTGACATATGATTGATCTTGAGATTGGAATATAATGATTGCCTCAACTTTATAGAATTGGTCAGATTTTTGTTTGTGTTTATCAAGTGACTTTTGGATTGAATTCTGGACATTTTAACTATTATTTTGTGAGGCTCTGAGTTCAGTTAAAATCCCACAGAGAACAATTTATTTTTGTTTTGTTTTAACTGGCAATCACCCTGATTAGACTGACATTGTACTTCTATCTTACCTTTTTTGGTTGGTGACTCTAACATCAGTTACGTTTTCAAATTTCTTGCTCTGCTGTTTGGATGTGTATATATATATATATACATATATACACACATATATACCACATCTTTTTTATCCAGTCATCAGTTGATGGACATTTAGTTGACTTTCGAATCTCAGCTATTGTAAATAATGCTGCAATAAACATAGGGGGTGCATGGTTCTTTTCTAATTAGTGTTTTTGTACTCTTCAGATAAATACCCAGTAGTACAATTGATGGATCGTATCCAACAGGTTCTAATTTTTAAGTTTTTGAGGACTCTCCATAATGTTTCCATAGTGGCTGTACTAATTTACATTGTTACCAACAGTGCATGAGGATTCCCTTTTTTTTAACGTCCTCACCAACACTTGTTATGCATTGTCTCTGCACGTGTACCACCCAGAAGTTACTCTGAAGTTTAGTCTGTGGGTAATTTCAGAGTCTGGTTCCTAAAGCCTTTGTTCAGCTTCTTTGGCTCTGCTCCACCCATGAGTGGTCCAGGAATGAGTCTGAAGCTTGTGTAGATTCATGCATAGAAATAGGGAACCCTTTCAGACCGCTCTTCTTTGTATTTTCCTCCACACAAACTTTCAGAGGCCACTTTTTCCATTCCCTCTGGCGAGAAAGACAGAGTTTTCTCTAGATACTAGCTCACAAAGATACTGGACTAATTCCATGTCAGTAAGACAAACTTAGTGCAAAGTAGTAAGAGTATTCTCTCAAATATTCTCTTCAAACAATATTTTCTTAGCATCCCCTTAAGAGAGAGCAGGGTCTTCTCTTGGAATTCTAGATGTCTGTGATGCTGCCGTGGTTGCAGGACTGTTTGCTACTGTGATTGCCCTCACGACATGACTGGGAGAGGGAAAAAAATGTAAAGGGGACATCTTTATACTCTCTGAGTATAAAGAGACTTTATCATCTTTATGAGACTTTATCGTCTCATACTCGCTGACGTGCACTTGTCTCTGTCCTCTGCCTGGAAACAGAGGGCTTCACTAGAAGCTTTTTTTTTTTTTCCCCCATGCTCACTCTATACTTGATCATTTAAGTCATTCTTGAGTCAAAGCTGGGAGATGAAGGAAGGAAAAAAAAAACCCTGAAAATATCCCAGTAATGAAAAGTTACTCATGTGTTTACTTCTGTTTACAACCCCCCTGCACCCCACTGCTGGCCATTATTGATTAGTTTCCAGAATCCCTAGGTAGTTTCATTTTGCATTATGTTCAATTATTTTACATGTTATTAGACCATTCTATCTTGGCCAGAATTGGATCTAAATACATATATATATATATATATATATATATATATATATATCTTCAGAAAGTTTTGATTTAACTTTACTTTTACATGTATAACATATTTAAATGGTTCTAGAGTTAAAACTATAAGATGGGTTTGTTTTGGGTTGAACTGCATTCTCTCAAAAATCACATGCTGAAGCTTTGACCTCCAGAACTTTGGAGTGTGACTATTTCTGGAGATAGGGACTTTAAAAAGTAACTAAGTTAAAATGAGATCCTAAGAGTGGTCCCTAATCCAATCTGACTGGTGTCCTTAGGGGGATCTTTGGACTCACGACAGACACCAGGGGTATGCATTTGGAGAGCACAGATCATGTCAAGAGGCAATAAGAAAACAGCCATCTGCAAGGAGAGAAGTCTCTGAAGAAACCCGCCCCGCTGACACTTTGGTCTAGGACTTCTAGCTCTGCCAGACAATACATTTCTGTTTAAGCCACCCCATCCATGGTGCTTGGTTCTGGCAGCCCTAGCAAACTTATGCAAGAAGGCTGCACTTTACTTATTTATTTTTTTCTTTGTCTCCTACTCATTCTCCATTTGCTCAGTGTTGGCAATTTTCCTTCCTATGTGCTGTAAACTTTCCACAAAATTCATTTCTTCGTTATTTGCAACAACCTCTTAAACTTGCTATCTTTATGTCTCTCTTTATAAACAAGGAAACTGTTAAAGCTGGTAAGAAGGAGAGCTGGCCCCTGACACATGGCTACACAACCCAAGTGCCTCCTGTCACATTGCATGGCTCAGTTAAATTCACAAATACGAAGAAGGTAAATGTGCAAGCGTGAGATTCCCTAGGTTCTCATTTAGCTGCAGCTCGAAACCTGAGCGCAATGTAAAAAAATGTCATTTTTATTCACCGATCATTTTTTTTTTTTTTAGAAAAAAACTATTGTTCATGCAGTCAGGGCGGTGCAGATCCCTTCCTGAAAAATTTTGACAAACTCCAAGCACCATTCAGAAACATGAAGGGCTCTCAGTGGGACCTTGTTATTCTGAACATTAATACAAAGCCATTCCGTACAATACAATACAACTTGATTTTGTATGGTGCCCCATTCAAGCAGGCACCCCAACGGAAGCTCACGTATCCGGTTTTTAATCATATTTGAGTGATTTAATTTCAAACACACAACCACTTTTGCTTAATGCAACCTGCGTTAGAAGAAAGGTTCCTTCCTGGCAACCAAGTGAGAGGATGACAAGGGTTTTATTCTGACTCTGACTCAATAAGCCACATTTTGCCTCTGATGAGGGGGGTATAAATACCACCTAGGGGAAGGTGAATGATGGGTGGTATGGGATTTTTCCATTTTCCCCCCTCTAGGAAGTACTTATGTGCTAAAATTACAGTATTGAATAACAACTAAAAAGATAAAAAATGCCTTAATTTTTTTTTCCTTTCCTTGGAAAAAAAAAAATCATGTTTACCTGCCTATAATACAAAAGAAGCTTGGTAAAGTGGATTGAACAGTATATTGAGATTCTTGGTCATTACTCTAGGTTCTGCCAATTAACTGACCAACCTTGCATCCTTAGGCAAGTCACCCTTCTTCCATCACGTTCAGTTTCCATGGGGAAGCACCCTTCCGAGTGTACATTCTCTGTCCTGTTTCTAAATACGGACTCCTGCTTAGCACTTTCTTCTTGGTCTTGGTGTTTGAGCACTTCAGAGAGCTCACTGATCCATAACCACTTTGCTTACAGGTGCTCAAGGAGAAGCTCCTGTTTGAATAGATTTTTGAGCTAAAGATAATGCTTTGGGATGAGTTGAGGTGAGTCCATACAACTGGATGGAAGGGTACAATTAACACACACAGCTGAAACGGATACCAGAAATCAAGAACGGAAGTTTTTTTTGTTATTTATTTATTTATTTTACCCTGATAGACTATTTTTATATATGGGTGAACAACAAAAACTTACTGAGTAACAACAAGGTACCCTCTTAGCAAGGAGACGTCGCTGTTGATGAATCATGCAGACAGGAAGTGGCAGACCCAGCATTTGGCCTTCAGTTCAGTTCAGTTCAGTCGCTCAGTTGTGTCCGACTCTTTTCAACCCCATGAATCGCAGCACGCCGGGCCTCCCCGTCCATCACCAACTCCCGGAGTTCACTCAGACTCACGTCCACCGAGTCAGCGATGCCATCCAGCCATCTCATCCTCTGTCGTCCCCTTCTCCTCCTGCCCCCAATCCCTCCCAGCATCAGAGTCTTTTCCAATGAGTCAACTCTTCGCATCAGGTGGCCAAAGTACTGGAGTTTCAGCTTCAGCATCATTCCTTCCAAAGAAATCCCAGTGCTGATCTCCTTCAGAATGGACTGGTTGGATCTCCTTTCAGTCCAAGGGACTCTCAAGAGTCTTCTCCAACACCACACTTCAAAAGCATCAATTCTTCGGTGCTCAGCCTTCTTCACAGTCCAACTCTCACATCCATACATGACCACAGGAAAAACCATAGCCTTGACTAGACAAACTTTTGTTGGCAAAGTAATATCTCTGCTTTTGAATATGCTATCTAGGTTGGACATAACTTTCCTTCCAAGGAGTAAGCGTCTTTTAATTTCGTGGCTGCAGTCACCATCTGCAGTGATTTTGGAGCCCCAAAAAATAAAGTCTGACACTGTTTCCACTGTTTCCCCATCTATTTCTCATGAAGTGATGGGACCAGATGCCATGATCTTAGTTTTCTGAATGTTGAGCTTTAAGCCAACTTTTTCACTCTCCACTTTCACTTTCATCAAGAGGCTTTTTAGTTCCTCTTCACTTCTGCCATAAGGGTGGTGTCATCTGCATATTTGAGGTTGTTTATATTTCTCCCAGAAATCTTGATTCTAGCTTGTGTTTCTTCCAGCCCAGCATTTCTCATGATGTACTCTGCATATAAGTTAAATAAGCAGGGTGACAATATACAGCCTTAACATACTCCTTTTCCTATGTGGAACCAGTCTGTTGTTCCATGTCCAGTTCTAACTGTTGCTTCCTGACCTGCATTCAGATTTTTCAAGAGGCAGGTCAGGTGGCCTGGTATTCCCATCTCTTTCAGAATTTTCCACAGTTTATTGTGATCCACACAGTCAAAGGCTTTGGCATAATCAATAAAGCAGAAATCGATGTTTTTCTGGAACTCTCTTGCTTTTTCTATGATCCAGCGGATGTTGGCAATTTGGTCTCTGGTTCCTCTGCCTTTTCTAAAACCAGCTTGAACATCAGGAAGTTCACGGTTCACATATTGCTGAAGCCTGGCTTGGAGAATTTTGAGCATTACTTTACTAGCATGTGAGATGAGGGCAATTGTGCGGTAGTTTGAGCATTCTTTGGCATTGCCTTTCTTTGGGATTGGAATGAAAACTGACCTTTTCCAGTCCTGTGGCCACGCCACTGCTGAGTTTTCCAAATTTGCTGGCATATTGAGTGCAGCACTTTCACAGCATCATCTTTCAGGATTTGGAATAGCTCAACTGGAATTCCATCATCTTCACTAGCTTTGTTCATAGTGATGCTTTCTAAGGCCCACTTGACTTCACATTCCAGGATGTCTGGGTCTAGGTCAGTGATCACACCATCGTGATTATCTGGGTTGTGAAGATCTTTCTTGTACAGTTCTTCTGTGTATTCTTGCCACCTCTTCTTGGTATCTTCTCCTTCTGTTAGGTCCATACCATTTCTACCCTTTATCGAGCCCATCTTTATAAGAAATGTTCCCTTGGTATCTCTCATTTTCTTGAAGAGATCCCTAGTCTTTCCCATTCTGTTGTTTTCCTCTATTTCTTTGCATTGACTGCTGAGGAAGGCTTTCTTATCTCTTCTTGCTATTCTTTGGAACTCTGCATTCAGATGCTTATATCTTTCCTTTTCTCCTTTGCTTTTCACTTCTCTTCTTTTCAAAGCTATTTGTAAGGCCTCCTCAGACAGTCATTTTGCTTTTTTGCATTTCTTTTCCATGGGGATGGTCTTGATCCCTGTCTCCTGTACGCTGTCACAAACCTCATTCCATAGTTCATCAGGCACTTCATCTATCAGATCTAGGCCCTTAAATCTATTTCTCACTTCCACTGTATAATCATAAGGGATTTGATTTAGGTCATACCTGAATGGTCTAGTGGTTTTCCCTACTTTCTTCAATTTAAGTCTGAATTTGGCAATAAGAAGTTCATGGTCTGAGCCACAGTCAGCTCCTGGTCTTGTTTTTGCTGACTGAATAGAGCTTCTCCATCTTTGGCTACAAAGAATATAATCATTCTGATTTCTGTGCTGACCATCTAGTGATGTCCACGTGTAGAGTCTTCTCTTGTGTTGTTGGAAGAGGGTGTTTGCTATGACCAGTGCATTTTCTTGGCAAAATTCTATTAGCCTTTGCCCTGCTTCATTCCATATTCCAAGGCCAAATTTTCCTGTTACTCCAGGTGTTTCTTGACTTCCTACTTTTGCATTCCAGTCCCCTATAATGAAAAGGACATCTTTTTTGGGTGTTAGTTCTAAAAGGTCTTGTAGGTCTTCATAGAACCGTTCAACTTCAGCTTCTTCAGAGTTAGTGGTTGCGTCATAGATTTGGATTACTGTGATATGGAATGGTTTGCCTTGGAAACAAACAGAGATCATTCTGTCGTTTTTGAGATTGCATCCAAGTACTGCATTTTGGACTCTTTCGTTGACCATGATGGCTACTCCATTTCTTCTGAGGGATTCCTGCCCGCAGTAGTAGATATAATGGTCATCTGAGTTAAATTCACCCATTCCAGTCCATTTCAGTTTGCTGATTCCTAGAATGTCTACATTCACTCTTGCCATCTCTTGTTTGACCACTTCCAATTTGCCTTGATTCATGGACCTGACATTCCAGGTTCCTATGCAATATTGCTCTTTACAGCATTGGACCTTGCTTCTATCACCAGTCATATTCACAGCTGGGTATCCTTTTTGCTTTGGCTCCATCCCTTCATCCTTTCTGGAGTTATTTCTCCACTGATCTCGAGTAGCATATTGGGCCCCTACTGACCTGGGGAGTTCCTCTTTCAGTATCCTATCATTTTGCCTTTTCATACTGTTCATGGGCTTCTCAAGGCAAGAATACTGAAGTGGTTTGCCATTCCCTTCTCCAGTGGACCACATTCTGTCAGATCTCTCCACCATGACCTGCCCATCTTGGGTTGCCCCACGGGCATGGCTTAGTTTCATTGAGTTAGACAAGGCTGTGGTCCTAGAAACCCAAGTAAGATGGTAGGTGTTGCAAGAGGGCATCAGAGGACAGACACACTGAAACCATACTCACAGAAAACTAGTCAATCTAATCGTATTTGGCCTTAGCTGGATGCTATCTCACCTTGCAATTAAAGGCAGAACCTTTCTAACTTCAGTCTGCTTCCTCAGCCATCCCTAGAACCATGGAGTTCCTTCCGTGACTCCACATCACAGGAATGGAGAGGCAGCAGACCTCCTGTTAAATAATTTTCCCCAAGGCTGCCAGGGCAATCATCCTCAGACGTGGTAAATAAACATGCATGGTATCTGTGGTGCAGTCTACCGAATTCAGAGAACAATTGTTTTTTATTTATCCTACGGGGCATCCATGACTTCTGTTGGCTGCCTATTTGACCTTCCATTTCCTTGCAATACTAATCCTCTCCATTATCCTGGAATAAGATACCAGGTAACCTCTCTGATGAGGTTTAATTTAAGAATTAAGCTTCCCTTAAGGGAAGCTGATTCTCAATTGCCCGAACTAAGAGATAAAAGGGAGATAAAGACTCTCCAGGGCCTTTCAGTACCATCGCTCTTGTCCACCCCTCACCCAGTCCCAGGCTGTACCTGCTGGCTCAAGTCCTGGCCTAGAT
Source organism: Bubalus kerabau (assembly GCF_029407905.1). Taxonomy (NCBI): domain Eukaryota; kingdom Metazoa; phylum Chordata; class Mammalia; order Artiodactyla; family Bovidae; genus Bubalus; species Bubalus kerabau. The sequence goes on along the minus strand of NC_073642.1, from coordinate 63,818,042 downwards.
CCTGACCCTTGGATTAAGCAACCCTTTATGGCTCCAAGGTCATACATGTTGGTTCTTGTTTTCACAGGCTTTGATCCTTGAGACTTCCTATGCCTTTGGCTCAATCTTAATTCTGGCTTCTTTAGCTTGTTTTTGCAAATACCTTACATCCCCAGCCAAACTCAGCAACTCAGCCACTGACCTATTTCACTCTGCCTCTTATCCCTAGAGATAGGGTTTCTTAGATCATATTTCTGTACTGATATTCTAATAATCTTCCAAGAATTAATCCGTAATCTTTGACAGGAGAGATTTAAGAACACTGAGATAATAGGCTGCCTTTTGGGAACTGCATGCCTTTTCCCAGCACCAACAATGTTTCAATTCTCCAACACCAGCTGCATGTCCAACGAGTCAATCCTGTTCTGACACCACCTACATTAACGCTGGTCCCGCAAGTTGAAGGCTCAGTTCCACAGGACTGCCCTCACTTCAGACACTCACTGCAAGTCACACTTCACACCCACACAAGTCATATCCCAGGCAACTCACGCTTCTAGCTGGCCAGCTACAAATTTGGAAGTTTCACTAGAACAATTCATGGAGCTCAAGATAGCACCTACTATTGAAAGTGAAAGTGAAGTTGCTCAGTCCTGTCTGACTCTGCAACCCCATGGACTGTAGCCCACCAGGCTCCTCCATCCATGGGATTTTCTAGGCAAGAATACTGGAGTGGGTTGCCATTTCCTTCTCCAGGGGATCTTCCCGACCCGGGGATCAAACCCAGGTCTCCCACATTGCGGGCAGGTGCTTTACCATCTGAGCCACCAGGGAATCCAACTGGTTTATTACAAAAGATACAACTCAAGAGCAGTCAAATAGAAGAGACGAACAGGACACAGGGAGTGGATGCAGTCTAGGGTATACCACTCTCCCAGAACATCCATGTGTTCACCAACTCAGAAGCTCCTCAACGTCATCCTTTAGGGGATTTTATGGAGATTTCAATACTTAGGCATAACTGATTAAATCACTGGCCATTGGGGATCAAACTCAATCTCCAGTTGCTCTCTTCTCCCAAGGGAGGTAAAGAAGCAGGACTGAAAATGCCAATTTTCTAATCATGACTTGGTCTTTCTGATGACCAAGTCATTTAGCCCCTTGTAATTCCATGAATCATCTTATTATATAGGTAGCACTCTTATTACTCAGAAAGGCTTTAGAAGCATTGGATCAGGAACTGTGGACAAAGACCAGTTTTTTCTTTTTCTTTTTTAATTACACCACAGGAAACTATTAAAATTTGAACTCATATGCATTCAACCCAGCCAAGATTCCAGAGAGTGATTCATATTGTTGGGCAGAGGACAAACTCTTTTTCAATTTGCAGGACCTCAGGGCTACAATAACTGTAAATGGGCTCAGCTGAGGGTCGAGTGTGCCTCCCTGGTGGCTCAGCCAGTAAAGAGTCTGCCTGTAAAGTAGGAGACCTGAGGGTTTGATCCCTGGGTTGGAAAGGTCCCCTGGAAAAGGAAGTGGCTACCAACTTTAGTATTCTTGCCTGGAGATTCCATGGATGGAGGAGCCTGGCAGGCTACAGTCCATAGGGTTGCAAAAGAGTCAGACACAATTGAGCGGCTTTCACTGAGGGTCAAAGGCAATCATGCTGACCCCAGAGAGACTGTCAGTCACCAAGATTTTCTATGTGCCTGTTACATGCCAGGTGCCAGGTGAGGCTGTGAGATTAGTGAAGTCGCTTAGTCGTGTCCGACTCTTTGCAACCCTATGGACTGTAGCCCCCAGGCTCCTCCGTCCATGGGATTTTCTAGGCAAGAATACTGGAGTGGGTTGCCATTTCCTTCTCCAGGGGATCTTCCTGACCCAGGGATCGAACTCAGGTCTCCCACACTGTAGGAAGACTCCTTACATCTGAGCCACCAGGGTTAGTCCTGGGCACAAAATAAAGCTCCCATCTTTTAGCAGCTGTGGTTGCAGGAGGCATGCAGGACTCATGCTACGTCTTCAGATTCCCCCAGGAGATTCCAATTGACTGCAGAATGAGACATCTCAGAAGGCAAGTGTGTCTGAGAGGACTGCAAGCCATAGGGAAGTACCAGAAACTGGAGAAAACCCTGAACCCATTAATACGATCTAATGGGAAGAAATGGGGCAAATGGCCTCATTCTGTGAAACACTGAAGTCCAAGATGTGGGTCTCAGTTCGCACTACCAGAAAAAAAGCCACAGGGTATCCACACAAGTTTGATCCCACTCCTGAGCAAGGAGAGAAGGAGAGTTCATGACCAAGCACCTGAAATAACCATGATCAGCAGTGAAGCCAGTGACAAGGATGAGCTGCTGAGAGCCTCAACTTCAGCACCAAGTTGTAGACCAGGTGAGCTGAGTGAGGATGCTCAACTTTGAGATGCAGAACCTCAGGCAACTGGATTCACAATTCTTGCTTTCTGATGCATTTCAGTTTGAGAGCACTTCACAGCCAATGGTCCAGTGACTCTTGGGAACCCATTCTCTCCATTTATTCCCTGTGACACTTTGGGGAATGCAGTAGGTATGGCCCTGTCCTTTAAATATGTGTGCTCCTGTAGAGACCTTGCCTGGAGGATCTGTGGACAGAGGAGCCTGGCAGGCTACTTTCCATGGGGTTGCAAAGAGTCAGACGTGACAGAAGTGACTTAGCTTGCACACACGTATGGACCTTAGAGTAGAAATAGGCTAAAAGCTTTGTTATATTTTGTTTGTTTGTTTCATGTAAGCATGCCTGTTGTGGCAGATGTGTGGACATTGGGGTGAGGGGAGGTTGGATGAATTGGGAAATTGGGATTGACATGTATATAATACCATTTGTAAAACAGATAACTAGCATAACTAGCAGGAACTTGCTGTATAACACAGGGGGCTCAGCTCAGCGCTCTGTGATGACCTAGGTGGGCAGGATGCTGCGGGGGAGGGAGGTGTGCAAAAGGGAGGGGATATATATATATATATATATATATATATATATACAGCTCGTTCACCATGTACAGTAGAAAGCAATACAACACTATAAAGCAACTATACGCCAATAAATTCTAAAAAAAAACTTATTTGAAAATCTATTCCTTAAGGACACTACTCAGGAAATACATTACCAACTCAATCACTGGTTTAATGGACATGAATTTGAGCAAAATCTGGGAGATAGTGGAGGACAGGGAGCCTGGTGTACTGCAGTCCATGGGGTCACAAAGAGTCAGACACGACTTAGTGACTGAACAGCAAGAACACTCTGGAAAGATGGGGGCTCTGACTCAACCACCTGTTTAAATCTCCTATCTGCTTCTATTCTCACATCATTGCAACCATACTGACTTATAGGATGTTTTGCCAACAAAGTAAACACTTCCCAGGACATTGGTACTGAGGTTCCCTTCCAGTACTTTATTTCCATATTCAAGTAGTCCACTTCTACTCTGCGTTTAGATCTTGACTCAGGTATAGTCCAAAGTGGCATTCCCTGCCTTCCATGTATCAAGTGCACCATCTCTCACACATATGATCTCTAACTTCTACTCCAAATTTCCTTTTAGTATTACAACTCAATTTAAATCAGTATACACACATCCCCCCACTTCCAAAAATAAAACTTGACTTGGAAAACTATTTGATTATTTCACTCATGACCTGAATTTAGAGCAGAATCTAGCACAAAGTAAAAAATTAATCATTTGATAAGTGACAGTTGTTGAAGTGAATATAAGTGCTCATATCTTATGCTGTGAGATCCAGGAACTCTGGTAGGAAGATTGGACTAAAGATGGAACAGCCAATCTATAGGGTGGGTGATGGCTTAAGAGCTTTGCCTCCGGGGGGCCATGTAACCATCAGATCTTTTGTCTTTGGGGTTGGAATGGTAGATCCTGAGGCAGAGATACTTGGTACAGAGATAATTTGTAGGAAGACAGCTACTAGGTCCCATTAGAGTATGGGTGAGCAAATTTCTTCAGTTGGAGGCATAAAAAGAATACTCAAGAGTTCCAGCACTTGGAAAAGCACTGAATCATGTGTCTCAGAAGTCCTGTGATTCCTGTTCTTCCCAGATGATTTTGAAACTATCCAAAGACTGGACAGGGCTTCCGAGGTGGCACTGGTGGTAAATAATCCACCTGCCAATGCAGGAGACATAAGAGACTTGGAGTCGATCCCTGAGTAGATAACCTGCAAGAAGGCACAGCAATCCACTCCACTATTCTTACCTGGAGAATCCCATGGACAGAGGAGCCTGAAGGGCTAAAGTCCATGGAGTCACAAAGAGTCAGACATGACTGAAGCTACTTAGCCCACATGCAGTGATTGGACGAGTGGCTAATAATCCAGTTTTCTCTTTCACACATGTGTCTCCTTACACTAAACCCTCCATGCCTTGAATAAATACAGAGGATCTCTTGCTTTTTAGAAATCAAGACATACTAGCAACATCTTCATGCTTTCTGTGGTTTTTAAGACCTGGTAATGTCCATATATATTTGTGCTACAGAGAGAAGATGAAAGAATCCATGAGAAAGGAGAGAAATACAAAATAGAAGGAAGTTAATGAACATCTCTTGAATACCTGGTAATTGCTACTAATTGTGTGGGTGTAATTAACACATTTAGTTTTTCACATATATTAGGTTGCTTTGGATATATGTGTGTGTGTGTGTGTGTGTGTGTTAGTCACTCAGTCATGTTCAACTCTTTGTGATTCCATGGACTGTAGGCTGCCAGGCTCCCCTGTCCACGGGATTTCCCAGGCAGGAATACTGCAGTGGGTAGCCATTCCATATATGAAGAATCCACCTACCAATGCAGGAGATGCAGGAGACAAGAGATACAAGTTCAATCCCTGGGAGTTTGGAAGATTCCCTGGAGAAGGAAATGGCAACCCAATCCATTATTCTTGCCTGGGAAATATCATGGATGGAGGACCCTTGAGGGCTACAGTTCATGGGGTCAAAAAGAGTCAGACATGATTGAGTGACTGAGCACAGCACATGGTGCACACACACACACATGCACACACACATGCACACACACACACACTAGTTTGAGGATAAAGGATTTTATCTCACATTTGGGAAGTGCAGATCCAGTAGAGATATATCAGGGACCAAACTTCAGTTCTCTCCTATTTTTTTTGTCTCCTTTTGGTGTGATAGCTTCATCTGCAGGGTATCTTCTCCAAGTCATCTGATGGATAAAATCTCCAAGTCAGCATGCTTCCAGGGGGCAGATTAAGAAGGTTGCTTCCCTACATCATAGCTAATCTATCAGTGATCCCAAGCTCTGATAGAGGGGAGCCTGGCCTCCTGAAACCCTTGCTCTCCAGAGGAATTAATGATCAATATTAACTGTGACATTTTGAATCTCATCGCTGGATCTGGGGGTCTTTCCCACCCCTGCGAGTTGCAAGAGTTACAGAGGATGGAGTGAGATGTCTGAATGGAAGATAGATTCTTTTAGGAGACAGAGGGTGAGGAATGAATGTATCACCTCTATGTGCAGAAAACTGAGACTTAGTGAGATTAAGTATCATGTCCACACAGTAGAACTAACTGACCACACAACTAGTGGCAGAAGGAAATTTGTACCCAAATCAGTCTATTCCAAAGCCTTTATTTATTGCATGAGGAATAAGGGGGGGGGGAGGGGCAGATAAAAGAGGGAAAACAGCAAAGAGAGGGAAAGCTAGAATTAAGGAAGTCGTACGTTTCCTCCCCCAGCAGGCCAGCTTAAGAACCAAGTGGCCATGTGGTTTTCCAGTTCATTACTCCTTGGCATCAGCAAGTTCTCATTTGTGAGAAGGAAACAATGGCTTTAAAAGGCTCATAAAGATTCTTGGACATCAACAGAGGCTTTCCCAAACATAATTTCATTATATCAGGAGGAAAGTGAATTTGCTCTTTTCAGAGACAATCTTCGCTTCCAGTTATATTAATTTACAAATGAACAGAAAACAAGTGTCCTGTGGTTGGCTGAACTCCAGATATGAGAGGAAGAAAGTAGCTGAAGTAATTCAACTAAAGTCAAACGTAACAGACATTCCCATGCCTGACTTTTAAAGAAGCTTCCAGATTTATAATTTCATGCTGAGGTTGAACCTCTTGGAACCTGAGAACAGTAATATATTTTAAGGGAAAGGACATTTTCCTCTGACCTCTGAGAGAAACAGGTCTGTATCTTTCTGCTGTGATATCATCACTAAGTGGGTGTCGTGGGTCAGGGTTGAGTATAGTCTAAGATTGGGACTGAGGGGACCCTGTGAGCCACAGTACCAGACCCTAAGGATGCTATTCAAATAGGTGTGAGCACATGAACCTGGTCAGGCAGGTAAGTTGGGTTCACAAAGTTTTATTCAGCAGGCCTTACTCAACACTCAAAGTCAAATCTTCAGATGATTTGGCTCATTTTGGAAGAGTTCTCACATGTTACTAGGGTTGCTAGAGCCAGTGTCTCCTAGGTAAAAGTCTGAAAGGAGAGAGGTAAGTATCCAGTTGTTCAGTTGTTCAGTCGTGTCCAACTCTGTGCCCCCATGAACTGTAGCACACCAAGCTTCCCATCACTGTCTCCCTGAGTTTGCTCAAGTTCATGTCCATTGAGTCAGTGATGCCATCTAACCATCTCATCTTCTGTTGCCCCTTTCTCCTCTTGCCTTCAATCTTTCCCAACATCAGGGTCCTGGATAATTGACACAAGATTCTGAGAGGAACTCAAGGGAAGATTACACTTCCATAACAAGGTCTATGTCTGTCTGAATCAGCTAGATGGAATATTTCGTATCTAATGCTCAAATGCACGCCAACCCAGCGTATATAGCTGTGGGCAACCAAACATTCTTCCCAACTCTTCTACATTGAGTCTTAATCATGTATTTTATTGGCTTCATCATGTTTCAGTTCCCTCCATGTAAAATGGATATAACATACCTAACTCATGGGATTACTGTGAAGGGGATTTGGGGGAGGATTAAAGTAATAAGTGCAAACAAAGAGACTAGAATGTTGCATGGCTCATAGAAAATAATAGAAATGAATAGCTACAAAACCTATGTATTGGTCAGCCTGAGATGCCATATCAGAATACCATAGACTAAATGGCTTAAGCAACAGAAATTTATTTTCCCACAGTTCTGGCAGATAGGAAGTCCAAGAGCAACATGTTAGCTAATATGGTTCTTGGTCAATGACCTCTTCTTTGCTTGCAGATGACTACCTTCTTGATGTGTCTTCTTATGGATGAGACAACAAGAGAGAGAAAGCTTTATTTCTATTCCTTTATAAAGGCATAGCTCCTATTGGATCAGGGCCTCAGCTTCATGAATAGTTATCTTCCCAAAGCCCTGTCTCCAAACACATCACACTGGGGATTAGGGATTTCATATGTTAATTTGGGGGACCACACATATTTTCAGTCTATGACAGCCTGTATAAATAATGGTACCTAAAATTTCCCTAAGGCCATCAGGTATTCCTAGGCTTCCAAAGATGCTTAGCTTGATGAAAAAAATGTCATAAGAGGAGGAATTAATCACATCTAAAAGGGTGCTCTTGACCCTGTGTTCTCCAGAGTTCTCCAGTGGTTTCTCAAACTTAGTGTGATAACTACACCAAAGTCGTTGCAAATCCACTTGGAATATTCTGTTAGCGTGCTGCCTGGGTGAAACTTTGGACTGAGAAATGGCATAAGTGACTTTCTCTAGCAATCTATGCAGCTTATCCTAGGATTGCTTTGAAGAACTCCTGCTTAAATACTCTCTGCCTCATTGTATTGGCTAGAGAGTTGGACTCACTCAGTATGGAAGTGGTAGAATATAGAGTGGCATTTGTTGTGGAAATCATCCCCTCTCAGAACCCTTGCCATCTTCTTTCCTTTTTCTATTATTTATATTAATAAATGATTTCCTCCAGGAAGCAAAGCCTCATTTCCTGTTCATTTCAACTACTTGGCACTTGTATTCACAGTTCCAACTTTGGGGTATGATAAACAGGATTGATATTTCGCAGTTTTTTTTTTTTTTTTCACAGTATTCCAAAGAAAGTTCAACATTTTTTAACATATAGTATCACATAAACCACTGCCAATCAACATTTGCAAATCTATATGAAACCAATTTTTCATACATGTTTTAGTACTTCCCAGGTGAGCCTGAAGAATGGGGACACTCACATCTCTGATATGGTGAAGTCTCAGGGATCTGAGAAATATCTAGGTTAATGGAAAGATCAATGGAAAAATTACAGATATTAGATAATTTCTCTTTTTCCTAGGTAATTTCTTGAATCCTAGTGGTCACACATTCAAATCCTATAGCTTTGATGAAATCAAGGCAATTTTTTATGACTCAGTTGTCTCATGTGATGGTAAGAAAATCTGTTACTTGCCTACAGATATAATCAGTCCCAAGTGACACTGCTTGCCAAGTCTTTGGCACAAAATGGGGTCTGAAGAAAGTATTTTTTATATTGTGTGTGATCTCAGATTCCTGAAAAATAATTAATAGAAATGTCTAGACTAAACTTTGATAACTATATTCACGCAAGACTCCTGTTAATATCAGTATTTTTATGAAGGGTCTGATTCTGGTCAGGCTTCCTTGGTGGCTCAGCAGTAAAGGAACCTGCTGCCAATGCAGGAGACATAAGAGACACAGGTTTGGTTCTTGGGTCGGGAAGATCCCTTAGAGGAGGGTATGACAACGCACTCTGGTATTCTTGCCTGGAGAATCCCCATGGTCAGAGGAGCCTGGAGGGCTACAGTCCATGGGGGTCACAAAGTCCCATGGGCATGCTTGAGCAACAAAGCACACACACAATAAGATTTGCACAAAAGACATGAAATTGCTTTTAGCTATAGATGACTGATTACATATTAACAAAAATAATCCTTTAGGGAATCTAAAAATAAGCCAAATTTCAAAATACTGCATTAATATATGAATCCAGCAAAATTATAGGATACAATAGAAAAATACAAAAAAATGAATTTATATGAGAAATGAATAACTCAAAAATGAAATATTTTAAATAACCATTTATAACATGGTCTTTGTTGCTAAATCGTGACTAACTCTTTGCGACCCAAGGGACTGTAGCCCACCAGGCTCCTCTGTCCATGGAGTTTTCCAGGCAAGAATACTGGAGTCGGTTGCTATTTCCTTCTCCAGAGAATCTTCCCTACTCAGGGATCGAACCCAGGTCTTTCTGCATTGCAGGTGGTCTCTTTACTCACAAAACACATAGAGATATATTTTCCAAAAATGTGCAAGACCTTTACTCGAAAAACTGCCAAACATTGCTGAAAGACATTTAAGCCTAAATAAATGGAGATACATATTATATTCATGAATGGGACAACCTGTCAAAGTGTCAAACCTCTTTGAATTGACCTGTAGATTTAATACAATCCCATTGAAAATCTAGAAGAATTATTTAAAAAATTGACATACTAATTCTAAAATTTATGTAGAAATTTAAATGATCATTAAATAATAATAAAGTTAAAGAACTTATATTCTCTGATTGTCTCTCTAAGTTACAATATTATAAAGAGTTTGTTTTTGGAGTGACGGTATGAAGATACATCATTAGAACTTGATAAGAAATCCAAAAGTAGACTCACAAACATGTGGCCAATTAATTTTTGGCCAAGTCATTATGCAATACTGTGGGAAAAAGTCTTTTCAAGAAATGGTATTGTATCAGCTAGGTAGCAATCTGGAAAAACAACTGATTACAGAACATTACCTGACAACACACACACAAAAATTATTTTGACATGAGCCATAAAACTAAATGTAAGCCCCAAACTCTAAAGATTCTAGGGAAAAAAACCAGAAAAACAATGTTGTGACTTTATTTCTTAGAATACAAAAGGCATTAAACATATGAGAAAAATAAATTTACCAAATTTGACGTCATGAAAATCAATTGCTTCTAGTCATCAAAAGACATTATCAAGAAGATTAACAAGTTAGCCACTGAGTGGAAAATAAGAATTTACTACACAAAGGACTTGTATCTAGAACATATAAATGATGTCCGCATATCAAAATAAAAAGATCACAGTCCAATAAAAGTGGGCAAGAGATATAGACATCTATTTCACTGAAGAAGATAAAAAATGCTAGAAGATGCTTAAAATATATCTGTCATCTAAGAGATATAAATTCAAACCACAGTGGAATAAGCCCACACCCTCTATAATGAGTAAAACGAAAACACTGACTACTTCAAATAGTGATAAGGATATACAGTAACTAGATCTTAGACATTGCAGGGGGGTGGGGGAGCTGTAAAATGGCATAATCATTTCGGGAAGCCTTTAAGTAGTTAAAGATGCATGTTAAAGGTTCACATATCCCTTGAACCAGTCACTTTCCCATAAATTAGGGATTTATGGGAAAGAAATGATAGCTCATGCCCACAAAAATGAGTTATCAGAATCTTCAAAGCAGTTTTATTTATTAAAGTTGAAAACTAGAAAAGATCCAAATGTGTTTTACAGGGGAATAGATAAACAGATTTTAGCATAATTATAGAATACTATACAACAATGAAAAACAACAAACTAAATAAAAGCCAATGAACAGCATGGATGAATATCAGAAAGGTTGCATTACGTGAAAGAAACCAGATGCAAAAGAATAAATGTTGCATCATTTCCTTCATATAAAAGATCACTTGAAGTTTAAGTTCATGTAAGAACGAGTACAACTAGACTATGGGAGTAGAAAAGAGTGAAACGTTAGCTGTGAGAGGCAGGCAGGGATTGACCGCAGATGATCATAAGGAAATGCTCTGTGGTAATGAAATGTCCTGCATCTCCTTTGTTGTGTTTCCATATGTTACAGTGCCTTAAAACATTGATGAGTTTCTGTCCTGTGTGCAGAGCTTGGTTCAGCATTTCTGTGACTCCCTGAAATGTGCACTAGGGTTACTAGTGGTCTGGACTGTTTTCTTACAGCATGACATATACAGTCCTCCTTAAGGGTTTGGTCTGGGACTCACAGAGCCTCATTTCTGCCACATTCAGCTGGTTAAAGTAAGTCACAAGTTCAGCCCAGAGCCAAGGAAGGAGAAACAGATTCCATCTCTGGATGGGAGGGACAGCAGGCAAGAGAGAGAAGAGAAGGGATTGTTTGCAGCTTCTGGGATATCATTTAACACAGTTTAAATGTTGGTCACACGCGTATACATATTTGTCTAAATTCTCCAACTATACTTTTAAAATCTGTGCATCTCACTATATATATATTAAAATGTGGTAATTGAGAATTCTCACCTTAACCCTTTCTAGTTGAGCATGGGAAATAAAAGCACAAAAAGGAAGACTTTCTAGCAAATGCATATCAAGGTTCATTCATTTCCTGAAATTCATTTGGCTGAGTTCTCTTTCCAGAATCAGTTAAAAGGACAAAACACAGTCTGAAGGCCAAACGGAAAAATTAAAATTGCTCATTGGGTCATTCACAAAACTCTGCTTTTGAAGAATTATAATGTATAATTTGGCTACTCGAGCAAACTATTTAAAGCTTGTTGTAATTGAGTATTTTATCTTATGCTAGCAGAGAGGGGTCTCCCATAGATTTTACGTATTTTATCCCTTCATTTTGAGGAAGGCAGAAAAAGCAGTGAAGTACAGTGATGAAAAGCACAGGCTTTGGAGAGATAAGGCCTAGGAGAGCTCTGTCAGTCAATAACTGTGTAAACTTGAACAAGTGGATTCATCTCTTAGTGACTCATTTTTCCCAACAATAAAAGTCACCTAACTGACTTATTAGGAGAATTCAAAGAGGTCATCCTTAAGTGCATATCATGGTGTTGAGCATGTACAAGGGAGCCGATATGTGAAAAGGAAGGAATGTGATAAAGATAAAAATACCAAAAAACAACAGAAATGCCATATCTCAGCAGCTAAAGACCTTCTCAACTTAACCACACCCTTAGCACCCCTCCTTCCCCTCAGGATCCTGAAGTCACACACATACACCAGCCCCACCTGCCCTGTCTCTGCAGGGCTCAGTTGTAACTCAATTCAGTTCAGTCTGATTCTTGTCATCAAAGGATTATGGGTGGAAATGCAAATCCCACTAAGGAAGAACTTTGCAATTATTAGGCCTCTCTGTAAAAGAATGGATTCCAGTAAAGAGTGACTTTCTAATCACTAGTGGTATTAAGTGAGAGAGGCTTAATAACTTTTCCAGTTTTGTTCCTTAATGTTGTCAGAAGGATAAGTGCTTGAATTCTGCCTCACACGCTATTTGTATTTCTTTACATGGGTCAGCCTAGCTGAACCTTGATGTCCTCACTTATAAAATGGGGATAATAATAACCATGTCTAAGAGCTACCTTCAGGGGACATCCCTGGTGGTCCAGTGGTTAAGAATCCACCCACATGGGTTGGATTCCTGGTCAGGGAACTAAGATCCCACATGCTGTGGAGCAACCAGGCATATGTACCACAGCTATTGAGCCTGCACTCTGCAACTTGAGAGTCTGTGTGTCAGACTCTCAAGATTCTGCATGCCTCGGCAAAGACTCAGTGCAGCCAAATAAATCAATGAAAGAGCTACCAATAGGATAAACAGTGATTTACATGAACTGCCTAGTCTGACCTCCTGCTCCTGTGACTCAGCAGAAAAGAAACTGCCTGCAATGCAAGAAACGCAGAAGACACAGGTTCGATCCCTGGGTCAGGACAATCCCCTGGAGGAGGAAACGGCAACCCAGTCCACTATTCTTGCCTGAAAAATCCCATGGATGGAGGAGCCTGGTGGGCTACAGTCCATGGGCTACAGTCGTTCACGACTGAGCAACTGAGAACACTCACACCTAGTCCAATACCCTATAAACTTTTGTTACTGCACTCGCTGTTATGAAACCCCTATTATGTGTCAAGTCCTGTGCTGGAATTCACAGTCCACTAGGAATACAGGTATAACAAGATATACTTACAGTACAGAGTGAGAAAAGTTATGTGAATTATGAAAATAATTTTGCAAGTGCAACAAGGAAGCACTAACTGCCTGGGTAATTATGAAGCAAAACTGAAAATTAAAAACAAACCAAGCTCAATTGTATTTGATCATTAAATTTGAAAGATTATCATAGTGCTTGAAAAGCACTCTGAGATGTTTTTATTTGGTATAATGGGAAATACAGACTTGGGATATTAAACCTAGTGAAGGTTATAATTGATAGAGGACAGACTTTGATTATGGTCTGAGTACTGGTTGAGATTTTATCTGTGTGACCTCATATGATTAGTATGCATACTCTATGCTTCGGGTACCTAATCTGTCAAGTGGGAATAGTACCGTATCTTTCACCACGTTGGTTGTGAGGGTTATGTGTGATAATATATCTAAGATCTCATAACATAGGACCAGACATAACTGGATAAGTGTCTGGTTGCCCATACTGTGAGGTGGATCATATAGCTGGGATTCCTTTAGATCCTGTAAGAGAAGACCCTAAGAGTGGCTTGAATGATCAGAACAGTTTTATTAACTCACGTAAGTCCAAAGGGAGGTCAACACAGTTGATCAACTCAGTGACTTAAGGATGCCAGCAAGAACCCGTTTGTTCTGTGGTTGTGCTCTGCCATCCTCAGCTGGTTGGTTTCACATTTCATCTACCCTTCAAGATGGCGATGACACCTCCATACATTATGTCTTAATATAAAGACATCCAGGAAGAAGGGACTTTTCTTCTATGTATCCGATACACATCTTATAATAGCTGTTGTTCAGTCTCTTAGCCGTGTCTGACTCTGTGACCCCATGGACTGCAGCATGCCAGGCTCCCCTGTTCTCCACCATCTCTTGGAATTTGCTCAGATTCATATCCACTGAGTTGGTGATGCTATCTAACCATCTTATCCTCTTTTGCCCCCTTCTCTTCTTGCTTTCAACTTTTCCCAGCACAGGGGTCTTTTCCAATGAGTTGGCTTTTTGAATTAGGTGGCCAAAGTATTGGAGCTTCAGCTTCAGCATCAGTCCTTCCAAAGAACATCCAGGGTTGATTTCCTTTAGGATTGACTGGCTTGATCTCCTTGGAATCCAAGGGACTCTCAAAAATCTCTAGCTCCAAGGTTCAAAAGCATCAATTCTTCAGTGCTCAGCCTTCCTTATGGTCCAACTCTCACATTCATACATGACTACTGGAAAAGCCATGGTTTTGACTATATACACCTTTATCTTATAATATAGTGGTTCCCAAGAGGTTTGGTCTCAGAATTCCAAAGATTGTTTGTGATTTACATGTATCAACATTTACTTTAATAGAAACTAAAACTGACAATTTTGAATTATCTATTTACAAATAAAAACAAACTCATTGTGTGCTAATAAAGCATCATTTTAATGAAAAATAACAAAAATACTTAGTGAAATATTTAAAAAATAATGAAGTATTTTAAAAATATTTAATGAAAAACAACAAAAATATTTCCATATTTTCTAAAGCAAAAGCAATATATATTTTTTTACGTAGTAAAAAATGACATTGCTTTTCTTTTTATTCAAATCTCTAACAGCCGGCTCAGTGGAACACAGCTAGGTTCTCAGATCAGCTTCTGCATACAAGTTCTTGGATATACCACTTCGGTTCAAGTCGCTGATAAAATTTTGGCCTCACACAAAAATGAGAAAAGAAGTGCTTCTGTAGTCTTTGCAGATAATTGTAGATATTTTTCATTTCTACTGCATCAGAGCTCAACAAATGGTAGTTTCTTGAAAGTTAGTAGTAGTGTGGAATCTGAAGATACATATTTTTTGTATTCTCTTTCATGATCTCTTGCACTTTAAATGGAAATTTTGCCTACGCACAATCTTATAACATCATTCATTGGTTCTTTGGAAAATATTGTTTTACTGAGTAATGGAGAACTTCCAAATGTTGATATATTTTATATACAATATTTAAAAACAAGTCACTGTTTGTTCCATCAAAAAAACAAAGTCTTTTCTTTTTGAGAAGTCAGGCTCATAGTAGAAGGTAAAGTTTATCCAAAGAGTCTGTTTTTTCCTTCAAGTTTCAAATTTTGTCTTTAGCAACAAATAATGTCATCCATTTCCTCTGAAGCAGGAAGATCCCTTGACTCGGTTTTACAAAAACGTCTGCCAAATACCCAAGTTTAGTAACTGTAGTTCATCAGTTGCTGCTGCTGCTGCTGCTAAGTTGCTTCAGTCGTGTCTGACTCTGTGCGACCCCATAGATGGCAGCCCACCAGGCTCCCCCGTCCCTGGGATTCTCCAGGCAAGAAAATGGAGTGGGTTGCCATTGCCTTCTCCAATGCATGAAAGTGAAAAGTGAAAGTGAAGTCACTCAGTCTTGTCCGACTCTTCACGACCCCATGGACTGCAGCCTACCAGGCTCCTCCACCCATGGGATTTTCCAGGCAAGAGTACTGGAGTGGGGTGCCATTGCCTTCTCTGAGTTCATCAGTAGTTCTTTCAAACAAAAAGAGTGAGCGGGTGAGCTTGTAGAACAAACAGCTGCTTTGATTTGTAACTCAGTCACATACATGCTTCCCCAAGTACCTGGTCACGCAGCACAGGGTCCTAACTGGACTCCCCATTTCGTCACACAGAATATTAAAAAGATTGTACTCAATGGCTAAAATTCAAGACAATTAATTGTATACATATAATTACATATACATATAATTTATTTAAATTAATTTATAGTATATAAATACTATATATAATTACTATATATTAATTATATTATGTATTACTCTAAAATATATACTGCAATTACAATTGCAATTAATATATATTATATAATATATATGTATATTACTGCTCCATTAAGGGTATGCTTGAATAAATCTGGCATTTCCCTGTTTGTTTGTATGTTTTTTACGCCTGTGGTTGTGGACACAGTAAGCGCGGGACAGCGTGGTGCCACCCCTTGGATTCACGCTACGGCACCAGCCGTTCCACCCTGACTCGCTTTTGCACTCTTAGTGCCTGTGTCAACACCACACTGACAAAGAGAAATAGCATCTTAGTATTATCACAAAAATAATTATGCCATCCTTGAACCCCAGAAAAGTCATACTTTGAGAGCTGCTATGTATTTTAATAGGTAAGAAAATGCAGCTTTAGTTGAGCAAATCTCTCAACAGAAGAAATAAAATTTTACAGTAAAAAGTTGATTGAATAAGTCTCATTAAAATATCCTATATCTGATTTTATTTAGCATAAGACTGGATATTTTAAAAAATTATGACTATTTCTATCTTTTATTTATTAAAATATTCATATTTTTGATAGGTAAGAAGTGAATTTATTCAGAGAAAAAAAAAACACAGTCTACAGACAGACTGGACCATCTCAGAAGGCGAGAGCAGCCTAAAATGTTAATATATTTTTACTGTAGAAATTTAGACATATAAAAAAGTAAAGATAAAAAACATTTAAATGAAAGTTCCTCCTCTGCTGGGGATAAATCCTGTTAATATTTTAGGGAACATCTTCCTTTCTTTCTGGCCATTTATACTATGTTGCAATATGTGTGTGTGATTTTTTTTAACTTAACATTGTCTCATGAACATTTTTTCATATCATTAAATATTTATGGACGACATCACTCTAAATTATTCACTTCCCCTTCTGACAGGACATCACATTCTGCCTGCAATGCACCGGCGCAAGGTTGCTCGGGGAGACAGTTTTGCGACCCAGGGCTCTGGCGTTTAGGAACTCTTCCTTGTGATGATGGAGTTTAGTGATGAAGTCACCAGAATCCATGTGGACTCTTGGCAACTGCTGCCTACTCAGGAGCATTCCGCATCTCCGTGGCATGCCCTTGTGTTTGATTTTTTTTCTCACCATTTCTATAGCCGTCCCTGAGGTCCTCTTAAACTTGCCTAGCTAGCCGAGACAGCCTCCAAATCTTTCTGATACCAGCTTCTCCTCGCTTACTTCCTTCTTGCTGCTACTGCTGCTGCTAAGTCACTTCAGTCATGTCCGACTCTGTGCAACCCCATAGACGGTAGCCCACCAGGCTCCGCCATCCCTGGGGTTCTCCAGGCAAGAACCCTGGAGTGAGTTGCCATTTCCTTCTCCAATGCATGAAAGTGAAAAGTGAAAGTTAAGTCACTGAGTCGTCTCCGACTCTTCACAACCCCATGGACTGCAGCCTACCAGGCTCCTCCGTCCATGGGATTCTCCAGGCAAGAGTACTGGAGTGGGGTGCCATAACCTTCTCCCACTTCCTTCTTACCTTGGTACAAACATCCTCTTCAAATGGTTTTCTTCCCATCACCCTTTGATCCTTGAATTTCATGACTCCTTCGGTGTAGGCTGCACCGCTACACTTCAGGACTTTCCATCTCCCTCCAGCCTTGGTTCTCATTTATCTCTTTACTTGAAACCTCAACTCCATCCAGTCTGAAGGACTACAGAGAACACTGTGTCAGAACACATTTTTCCAAAATGGCCACAGTAGAATTTCTGCTTCCATATGTTTTTCCAGAAACTTCATATTTCTCCATCAAAAGGCAGAAAGTAATATTTTTCCCTCCTTTGAAAGTAGGTGGGCTTTTTAGATGTCTTGGACAGAGCAAGAGAAACTCTGAATGGTTTCTGAGGCTGAATTTGAAAAAGAGGACAGCTTCTTCCTGGTTCTGTTTTTTTTGTGTGTGTTTTATTGAAGTACAGTTGATTTACCATGTTGTGTTCATTTCTGGTGTACAGCAAAGCCATTCAGTATACATATATATATATTTTTTTCATATTATTCTCCATCATGGTTTATTACAGGATATAGAATGTAGTTCCCTGTGCTCTACAATAGGACCATATTATATTTATTACTGTGTATCTGAGCTGCTGTGGTAGCTCAGATGGTAAAGAATCTGCATGCAATGTAGGAGACCTGGGTTTGATCCCTGGGTCAGGAAGATCCCCTGGAGAAGGAATGGCAACCTATTCCAGTATTCTTGCCTGGAGAATCCCATGGGCAGAGGAGCTTGTTGGGCTAGAGTCCACGGGGTCACAGAATCAGACGTGACTGAACGCTTAAGCACACAAAAGTACACACCCTCCTTTTCCATTTGGTAACTGTAAGCTTGTTTACCTTGGGTGTGAGTTTACTTCTATTTGTAAGTAAGTTCATTTTATCATGTCTTGTATTCCATATGTAAGTGATATCATGACATTTGTCTTTCTCTGACTTGCTTCACCTAGTGTGATTGTCTCTAAGTCCATCCATTTGCTGCAAATGGCTGAGTTTGAAGAGGAGCAGCTGCCTGGCTCTCTCTTTGGACATACACCTCAGGATTCCAGGGCCAACATCTAAGAAGGCTGGCCCTGCTGAAGCCTTGAAGCTGGAGTGACCACGTTGAGGCAGCGGGAGCAGGAGATGCTGCCGCAGCAGCCTCTGACATTGCAGGCATCAGCTGATGAGTCTCAGATGTGTGAGTCAATAGGCCTTCTGAGGACTCCCATCCCAGACAGAGAACCAACCCAGCTGGCACTGAGAAGGGTGGACTCGGGTTATCTCTCCTGAGCCTTGCCCTAACTGCAGGTCTGTTGTTGCTGAAATCTAAGAAATATGATTATAAAATCCCATAAAGTATACTTCGCCATTGCTCTGTTGAACACCCCATTGGGATAACTTTGGGTTTATTGCTTTTTTTTTTTTTTAATTTCAATTTTTAACACCAAAAATCATTTTGTATTGGGATATAGCCAATTATCTTTTAGGATTTGAAATAACTCAACTGGAATTCCATTACTTCCGCTAGCTTTGTTTGTAGTGATGCTTCCTAAGGCCCACTAGACTTTGCATTCCAGGATCACACCATCTAGTTGAGTGATCACACCATTGTGGCTATCTGGGTCATGAAGATCTATTTTGTATAGTTCTTCTGTGTATTCTTGCCACCTCTTCTTAATATCTTCTGCTTCTGTTAGGTCCATACCAATTCTGTCCCTTATTGAGCCCATCTTAGCATGAAACGTTCCTTTGGTATCTCTAATTTTCTTGATGAGCTCTCTAGTCTTTCCCATTCTATTATTTTCCTCTATTTCTTTGCATTGATCACTGAGGAAGGCATTCTTACCTCTCCTTGCTGTTCTTTGGAACTCTGCACTCAAATGATATATCTTTCCTTTTCTGCTTTGCCTTTCGCTTCTCTTCTTTTCTCAGCTATTTGTAAGGCCTTCTCAGACAACCATTTTGCCTGTTTGTATTTCCCATTCTTTTTTTAAATATAAATTTATTTATTTTAATTGGAGGCTAATTACAATATTGTCTTGGTTTTGCCATACATTGACATGAATCTGCCATGGGTGTACATGTGTTCCCCATCCTGAACCCCCCCTCCCACCTTCCTCCCCATCCCATCCCTCTGGGTCATCCCAGTGCACCAGCCCCGAGCATCCTGTACCATGCATCGAACCTGGACTGGCAATTCGTTTCACATATGATAATATACGTGGATGAAACTGGACTCTATTATACAGAGTGAAGTAAGCCAGAAAGAAAAACACCAATACAGTATAATAACAAATATATAAGGAATTTAGAAAGATGGTAACAATAACCCTGTATGTGAGACTGCAAAAGAGAGACATGTATAGAACAGTCTTTTGGACTCTGTGGGAGAGGGTGAGGGGGGGATGATTCTGGAGAATGGAATTGAAACATGTATTTCTCTTTCTTGGGGGTGGTCTTGATCACTGCCTCCTGTACAATGTCATGAACCTCTGTCCATGGTTCTTAAGGCACTCTTTCTATCAGATCTAATCCCTTGATTCTATTTGTCACTTCCACTATAAGGAAAAGGTCAGTCTTCATTTCAATCCCAAAGAAAGGCAATGCCAAAGAATGTTCAAACTACTGCATAATTCCACTCATCTCACATGCTAGCAAAGTAATGCTCAAAATTCTCCAAGCCAGGCTTCAGCAGTATGTGAACTGTGAAATTCTAGATGCTCAAGCTGGATTTAGAAAAGGCAGAGGAACCAGAGATCAAATTGCCAACATCTGTTGGATCATCAAAAAAGCAAGAGAGTTCCAGAAAAAAACATCTACTTCTGCTTTATTGACTATGCGAAATCCTTTGACTGTGTGGATCACAACAAACTGTGGAAAATTCTTCAAGAGATGGGAATACCAGGCCACCTTACCTGCCTCCTGAGAAATATGTATGCAGGTGAAGAATCAACAGTTAGAACCAGACATGGAACAATAGACTGGTTCCAAATTGGGAAAGGAGTATGTCAAGGCTGTATATTGTCACCCTGCTTATTTAATTTATATGCAGAGTACATCATGTGAAATGCCAGGCTGGATGAAGCACAAGCTGGAATCACGGTTTCCGGGGGAAGTATCAATAACCTCAGATATGCAGATGATACCACCCTTATGGCAGAAAGTGAACAGGAACTGAAGAGCCTCTTGATGAAAGTGAAAGAGAAGAGTAAAAAAGTTGGCTTAAAGCTCAACATTCAGAAAACTAAGATCATGGCATCTGGTCCCATAACTTCATGGCAAATAGATGGGAAAACAATGGAAATAGTGACAGACTTTATTTTTTGAGGCTCCAAAATCACTGCAGATGGTGACTGCAGCCATGAAATTAAAAGATGCTTGCTCCTTGGAAGAAAAGCTATGACCAACCTAGACAGCATATTAAAAAGCAGAGACGTTACTTTAACAACAAGTAACTTCAACAAAGGTCCATCTAACCAAGGCTGTGGTTTTTCCAGTGGTCATGTATGGATGTGAGAGTTGGACTATAAAGAAAGCTGAGTTCTGAAGAATTGATGCTTTTGAACTGTGATGTTGGAGAAGATTCATGAGAGTCCCTTGGACTGCAAGGAGATCCAATCAGTCAATCCTCAAGGAAATCAGTCCTGAATATTCATCGGAAGGAATGATGTTGAAGCAGTACTTTGGCCACCTGATAAGAAGGCCCGACTCATTGGAAAAGACCCTGATGCTGGAAAAGATTGATGTCAGGAGGAGAAGGGGATGACAGAGGATGAAATGGTTGGATGGCATCACCGACTCAATGGACATGAGTTTGAGTAAGCTCTGAGAGTTGATGATGGACAGGGAGGCCTGGCGTGCTTCAATCCATGGTTCACAAGGAGTCAGACACTACTGAGCGACTAAACTGAACTGATAGCCAATTAATATTGTGATGGTTTGAGGTGAACAATGAAGGGACTCAGCCATACATATACATGTATCGAGTCTCCCCCAAAGTCCTCTCACACCCAGGCTGGCACATAACATCGAACAGAGGTCCATTTGCTATGCAGTAGGTCCTTGTTGGTTATTCATTGTGTACATGACCTTCCAAAAGTCCCTAACTATCCCATCACCCTGGCAAACTTGTTTATTTTCTAAGTCTGTAAGTCTCTTTCTGTTTCATAAATAAGTTCATTTGTATCATATTTTTTTAGATGCCACATATAAGGGATGTCATACAATATTGCCTTTTTAAAACATTTTATTATGTATTTATTTTTATTCCTGAACTATTTATTATTTTTTTTAATTATTTGGGGTTTTATAAAGCAGAACCATTATCTACGTAACATTCTACACCTGTCGCTTTTCAACCTACCTTAAACTTTAGAATATATTTATGTTGGTAGGTAGCATTGATTCATTTTAACTAGTGTGCAAATTCCACTACATGAATATACCTCAAAATACTTAATTTACCAGTTAATAGATACTTGAACTGGGTTCAGTTTTTTGCTGCTATGACCAATACTTGTATAAATACTCTTGTACCTGTGTCTTAGGTCACATGAACAAGAGTATATACACCTGAGAACAGAATGAATGTAACATACTTGAGAATGGAAATGTGCATTTACAAGATAATGCTTTAAAAGAGGTTGTACCAGTTGCTACTCTCAATAGTAATAGCAAGATAGTATAATTATTAACACTTAGCTTTGCTGATTATATTACCTTTTACTTATCTATTGGTTGCCAATCATCTTAATTTGTATTTAAATGGTTACTAATTAGACTGAATAGATGATATAGATACAGACATAGGTATAGATGAATGGGACTGTTCAAGGATTTTATCCAGATTTCTGTTGAATTTTTGTGTTTTTTCTCATTAACTTTTGTTGCTGCTGCTGCTGCTAAGTCGCTTCAGTCGTGTCTGACTCTGTGCGACCCCATAGACGGCAGCCCACTAGGCTCCTCTGTCCCTGGGATTCTCTAGGCAAGAACACTGGAGTGGGCTGCCATTTCCTTCTCCAATGCATGAAAGAGAAAAGTGAAGGTGAAGTCGCTCAGTCATGTCCGACTCTTAGTGATCCCATGGACTGCCGCCTACCAGGCTCCTCCATCCATGGATTTTCCAGGCAAGAGTACTGGAGTGGGGTGCCATTGCCTTCTCTGTAACTTGGGTTAAACCTTCATTATTTTTTGGATGCAAGTATTTTGTTGCTTTGTGTGTTTCAACTCTTCTTCTGTTTTATGACTTGCCTTTTCGTAACTTGCATAGTATCTTTGGATAAATGTGTTGGATTTTAATGCAATTAAACTTACAGTCACATCCTTTATGTCATTATGTCTTCCTTGGTTGAAATGGCAAGTGTGAAAGGGGAAGTTTATGTACAAACACCCTTATCTGCCTGGATATTATAGAAATGTTTTAACATTTTTAATGTTGTATCTTACAATTTGGTCTTGAATATATGTGGAATTCTTGTAAAGGGGGATTGATTTTCTTTTTTCTTCATATGAATAACCAAAAGATGTACACCATTCATGTGTTGATCATTTTCCCCAGTTTCCAAAATGTGTTCTCTATCAAATTCTGTTTCAACACATGGGTCCCTATTAGAACTCTTCTGTTACACTGAACTTTTAGCTACTTAGCTTTAATATGACATTGCCTTCATTACTTTTGCTACAAAACTAGAAACCTGACAGGGTAAACGGTTCTACCCAGCTTATTCTTCTTCAGAATATCCTCTATATTTCCCAGGCCTTTGTACTTCCATGTAGATTTCATTACCAGCTTATCAAATTCTAAAACAACCTATGAGGAGTCAGATTGGAATTACATTGGATCTTCAGATCAGCATGAGAAGATTTGACCTCTTAAAATATTGGGCCATTGTGTTGCTAAATACGGTATGTCTATCCATTTATTTGGGTCTTTAAAAAGACTTCAAATATATTTTATTACTTTAATAGGTGTGCATCTTTAAAGAAGATGTATGTACACATATATTTTATTGCTATTGAAAGTAAAACTTATTTTTATTGTTTCTGCTTGAATATGGAAATGCAATTTAAAATATATTGATTTTATATGTAGCAATTTTTATAAACTTTATTTTTAATAATATGTTGGTTCTTTGTGCATGCATGGTAAGTCACTTCAGTCATGTTCAACTCTGTGAGACCCAGTGGACTGTAGCCTGCCAGGCTCCTCTATCCATAGAATTCTCCAGGCAAGAATATTGGAATGAGTTATCTTTTCCTTCTCCAGGGGATCTTCCTGACCCAGGGATCTTTAGGGTTTGCTATATTGACAATCATGAGCCACAAAATACCTTTTTGTTTTCCTCCATGTTGATTTTTCCCCTTATTCGGTTGGCTAGGATTTACATGGTAATATGAAATAGAATCAATGAGAGTGAGCATTTTTGTCTTGTTCGTAATTTCAAACAGAATATTTCTAATGAAACATGAAGAACAATATGTGTCATAAATTCAAGTAGATATGCTTTATTACATTAAGGAGGGTTCCTTCTATTTCTTGTTTTCAAAGTTTATTGAGCTTTATTATTTACATTTTATGCATGTATCCTCTAACCTTTTGAAATGCATGGTGCTTTTGAGACATATCTATGTTATGTGTATCAATATTTCAGTGCTTTTTATTGTTGAAGGGTATCCCACTATTTGGATAAATTTACCAGTTTGTTTATACATTCACCCATTGAAGAATATTTGGGTAGATTCTAGTTTTTGGCAATTATGAATAGATCTGCTAGACTCATTCATACAGGTTTTTGTGTGAATGTAATCTTTCATTTCTCTAGGATTAATTCTTTGGATTGGGATTGTTGGGTCAGATGGTGAGTATTCAATGTATGCAAGACTTTAAAGAAATTACCAAGGTGTTTTCCAAAATGGCCATCCTATTTTGCAATCCCACCATCAGAGTAGGAAAGTATGAGTTATTCTGTATTATCACCAGCACTTAGCAATGCTCCAATTCTAGAAGGTGTGTAGTAGTATCTCATCATGGTTTTAACTTGAATTTTCCTGATGGTTAATGATGTTGAGCACAGATTCATGTGTTTATTTTTCATTGTTATATATTTTTGAGAAGTAATTGTTGAAGTCTTGTTTATTTTGTAATTGGACTATTGTTCTTACTATTGAGCTTTGAGAAATCTTTATATATTGTGGATGCAAGTCTTTTATTTATTATCTCATTTCCAAGTATTTCTCTCAGTGTATTGTTTGTATATTCATTCTCTTAACATTATCATTGACAGAGCTTTTTTTTTACTTTGATAAAATCTAATTTATCATTTTTTTCCTTTTATGGATCATGATTTTGGTCTTTTATTTAAGCTGTCAAAATTTATAATAATTTGTTATCAAAATATCTACATGTAGAGTTATTTATAACAACTTCATTAGTATTTATGGAGTCTCACTTTACAATCAATAATCAAGTTGTAACTTATGTCTTCTTTCTTCTCTTGTTTGCCTAGATAGATATTTATGTTTATTGATGGTTTTCAAAGAGCCAGTTTATGATTTTATTTATTTTCTCTATTGTTTTCCTGTTTTCAATTTTATTGACTCCATCAGTTTTTATTTCATATATTTTGAAGCTCTATTGTTAGGTACTTAAGCATTTTAATTTGATTGTCTTCTGGTAAATTGACCCTTTTGTCATTTCATGTATCTCACTTTATACCTGACAATTTTCCTTGCTTTCAAGATTACTTTGTCTGATATTAATATAACCATTTCATTTTTATTTTCATTAGAGTTTTCAAAGTATATATTTTTTCATTTGTTTACTTTTAACCTACTTATATCATGATATAAAGCACAGTTTGGCTTTATCCTTTATTATCTAATTTGATATGCTCTATCTTTTAATTATCATGTTTAAATCATTTATGTACAATGTAATTTTTTTAATTTTAGAGTCAAGTCTACCATTTTGTTATGTATAATGTGTTACCCTTTTTATCTCCTTGTTTTCTCTTTCCTGTCTTATTTTGAATTATTTAAATCATATTTTATCCAATTTTAATCAATCTATTGGGTTTCATTTTACTATATATCTTTTAAAGTTTTATTTTTGTTGCCCAAGGCATTACACTATTCATATTTACCATTTCACTTTCTACTTAGAATTAATATTTTGCCGCTTCAAGTCAATGTAGAAAACTTACCATCATGCATATTATTTTATACTCTCCTGCTCTTGTTTTTTGACATACATTGCATTTTAAAATATCAAGAAGCCTCATCAGACAATGTCATAATTCTTGTATTCAATTGTCAAATGTGTTTTGAAGACCTTAAGAGGACGAAAATAATCTATATGCCAAGAATTTTACTAAATTTTTTTTTTTTTTTTTTTTTTTTTTTACTATTTCTTCTTGTTCTTTATTCCCAGTGTTCCAAGTTTCCCTCTAGGGTTATTCACCTCCCATTTGAAAAACATTCTTCAGGATTATTTTTAAGCAATAAGCAAATTTACTTAGTTTCCTTTCATCTGAGAATATCTTCATTTTACCTTCATTCCTGAAGGATATTTTCACTGACTATGATTTCTGGGTTGACAGCTCTTTTCTCTCAGCACTTTAGAAATATTGCCCACTTCCTTCATGCCTCCATGGCTTTAGATGAGAAATATCCTGCCATTCAGATAATTGTTCTTCTAGAACTAATGTGTCACTTTTTTCCTCTAGCTCTTTTCAGACGTTTTTCTTTAAGTTTTCAACAGTTTGATTTTGATGTGTCTGAGAATGGAGTTCTTCAAATTTAGAACTAAATTGGTGCGAATGCCTATGACAGCTGGAGTAGTTGAGGAAAGACTTCAGATCTCAATGTAGATTGGATTCCTTAAGAAAATAGAAGAAAGAAAGAAATAGGATTGAATAAGAATAGTCTTAGACCATTCTAAGAAGAGTTTGGCCAAACCAATGGTTGTTCTTGAGCCAAAGGTACTTACTGGCAGAATCCTACATCTTATAGGAATGGGTCTGCATCAGTACACCCATTATGCTCGATCGTTGACTAGGAGCAAACTTTGAGAAGCACAGCCTTGGCACAGATATGGTGACATACTTGAAGGAGCAGTAGCTGGGTTCACTGGTATGCTTCCGAAAGCAGATCTGAGCAGCACATTTCCATGGCTGCCAAATCTACTTTGTAGAGTATTACCCTAGCAACCATTAGAGAGTAGAATGTAGTGACTAGGGGTTCTGGTTACACTACAGAAGCAATGATGGGCGAGTATAGTGATCATGTTAGAGTTGGTGAGAAGAGATTACAGTTTGGATCTTTTTTTTTTTTTTAATCTTTGTTTTTTTTAAATTTAACTTTATTTTTTAACTTAACAATATTGTATTGGTTTTGCCATATATCAAAGTGAATCCGCCACAGGTATACATGTGTTCCCCATCCTGAACCCTCCTCCCTCCTCCCTCCCCATACCATCCCTCTGGGTCGTCCCAGTGCACCAGCCCCAAGCATCCAGTATCGTGCATCGAACCTGGACTGGCGGATCTATTTTTAACATAAGGTCAATGAAATTTTCTGAGAGGGTAGTTTTGGTGTTTAGGATAAAATGCAGGAATAACTTAAGTTTTTCAACTTGAACAGCTCAGAAACAGTCATAGAGTAAGAAACTTAAGGTTCTGTCAGAATTAGAGGAAGTCATAAGGAAATATAAGAGAAGAAATTGAATATGGAATTCAGTACTTGTTTACAAGCAGTTAGGATTTAAAGAAGGAGAGAAAGAAAAGTTTTCTAAAGAATATATACAGCTTTTAATAAATGAGAGAGGAAAACTTAAGGTTAATATGAATATAAAAGGATAAGATCAAGGGAAATAAGGAGAGTGGTAATTAACCTGCAGACCTTTACATAGACAAAGCTAATGTTTTCCACTGTCTGGGTCAACAGGGTAATCTTATATGCCTGTGTGACATGACACTTAATTGTCAGCTGAAATAAAATCTAACCTTGGAGTCTTTCCTAAAAATGAATCCTTAGCAGCTCAGACTTTTCAGAGACTCTTACTCTATCCCCTCAGCAAATGGATGGCAGGATTGAGGACAGGTAAGGGAAGATCATAAACCCAAATCACAAAGTCTTTTCATCTCAAGAACTGCAATAAGCCCAGCTAGTCTGATGTCCTGTCTCATATTTTCCCTCTACTTCTGAATCTAAGCCAGACTTCCCAATCTTGATCAGGTGCATATTCCATCAGACACTTAATTCTCCAGAACATATCTGCAGGCAAGGTTAGTCTACTCTGATCAGTTCCTGAGATTCTGTAGATAAAGAGTAGTTCACCAAAATGAGTACAGCCCTAAAGGATTTGCAAGATGACACCAAAGAAGCAGATTGTTCTCAGATATTCTAACCCTACTTCCCCTTCCCCAACCTTCTTCTCCAGCCCTGAATAATGGGAACATCAGAAATGGTCTCACTTTATTTCCATATTCAAGTCCTAGTAAGTTTGATGTCCATCTCACATACCACCATCTTTATAAGGTCTCCCTGACAACATAAGCTGTGCTTTATCAACATAAGCAATCTATTTCTTTCTATAGACAAAAAAGGTGTCTGTATTTCTCTTAGAATTCATCAGCTTCTACCTTGTGTCAGATTTCATGTTCTCTGTCAGTCAACTTTGTTTCTGTAAGAGACAACTGCAAAAAAAAAAAAAAAAACCCAGCAAACTAAAGCAGCATCCTTTTCTCACTCATGTAGGGTGTTGGTTGACTCAGCTCCAGGAAGCACCCCTGTCAGGAGAAGCTCTACTCCATATGTCTTCTCATACTGGGACCCAGACGGATGGAGCAACAAATGCTCTTTGGAACCTGCCTTTGTCATGGCAGAGGGCAGAAGTGCAATGGAAAACATTTGCAATATCTTTTAAAACTTTGGATATAATATACTCCCACATCCTACTGGCCAAGTTTAAAGTCAATGAGGTAAGAGTGACACAACTTCCACAGGGAGTAGAAGCAAGCTACATGGCAATGAGTGGGGATGTAGGAGGAAATCTTTAAGAGCAATTATACAATTAACCGTGTCTTACCCGCCCTGGTTTTGAGCCCCTGAAAAGCAGAGCCTGGGAACAATTCCACTGTGACCTCTATAAGATCTAGCACTGTGGCTCAATGTGTAGTAGGTACTCAGCCAGTGTCTGATTAATGAATGGGTATTTTTCACAGCAAAACTACAAGGCGACCTATTGTTTTATGAGAAAACGCCAAGCTGTCTGGATTTTTCACTCTTCATTTATTTCCAGCAAGTTATCACTTTCTGAAAAGGCAATATTGTCCTGATTCCAAAATCTCCCTGAAGTATTACATTTCCTTTCCCATGACCTTTGAGTGTTCATGGAACAGCCTAGATGGGGGAAGAAGCATGGCAGGCACGGGAAGATTGGTGTCAAAAGCAAGCATCCTTATACCCCTGGGTTGAATTCTGACGTTGCAAATGACAAGTTTCATGGCCACAGCAAGTCACTTCACCTCCAGGAACCCACTTCCTCAACCTCAACATGGGGACAAGAATTCCTGACTTGCTCGTGTGTAAGTAAAAGACCCGTGATGTACTTAGTCCCATAAATAGTATTATTACATTTTTTTTACAAACTTACTGAGTACAATGATAATAGATTGTTTGTTGGCATCTTTTAATATCAAATCCCAAAAGCTGTGTTTCTGGCCCTCTGATTTTTCAAGTTTTGGTTTCTTCTATAAAATGCATAGTTTGTTCCATATGGTTTTCAGATCCCCTCTACTGACATCCTGGTTGGGCCATTCCAACAGCTGTGATTCTGCCATGGGACTTGCAAGTTTCTTTAGGAGACCATAAGGCAGGGGTGACTTTGACAACACAGGCCACTGACTTACTGTGTGATGCCAATCAAGCCTGTTATTTTTACCAGGCTCAGTTTCCCCATATTTACATGTGACAGAGTTGGGCAACATGATCTCATAATTTTATTATTAGAAGTAATTTAGATTAGTTATATAATGATCATGATTGCAGATAGCCATTTTGGAGATTCTAGGTGTGGAACTCACTGCTATGTATTGCTTTATCAAGTGGTCCAAAATGTTTTAATCTAGTAGCATGACCCAGAGGAAAAGATGAATTTGAATGCTCTTCATCATGTAGCAAAGACAGTGGAATCAAATAACCACTGGAATTATTTGGTCTCCAAACTCTTTGTCAATGGTTGGGTTGATTTTCATTCTGAGAAGACACATTTCCAGTATGTTACTCCAGAAACACCCAGAGTGGTAGTTTGGGTGGATTCTTCTTCTTCTTTGCTGGAGTCTGTGAAAAATGCTTGTGTTTGAGAAGAAGCCTTCATATTCCTGAATTTGCATTTTCTCATCCTCTCTACAGCCAATAGCAAAGATTAAATATCCTTAATTCTCATCTTTGAAGCAAATTCCTGCTCTGTCATTGACTGCCAAATAATCCCATTCCAGGAGCAAGTGAGCAAATGACCTGGGAAAAGCATACAGCCAGCCAGGTCTGATCTCCACACAGTGGAGCCTGAGACTTGCCTGTATCATGCCCAGGCTCTTGGGTAGAGCTGAAGCATACTACTGACCATTTATTCCAGAACATATTGTATTGACTAATAGAATGCCTCAGAATCATCTACTGAGCTTTGTCAAGATGCATACTCCTGGCTCATGTTCCAAAGATTGTAGCATAATTAGTCACCCAGATAGAAATGTAAAGAATTTCCAGTGTAACATATCTCAAATAGTTCTGTAAGGAAAGTAATATGTAGTGTACTATGGTTATCCCAGTTGACATCCATAACTTCATCCCCAGGGCTGAGGGCAGCTCAAGCCCCAGACTTTACTCCCATCTCTCAGAGGAACCAGCTGTCATTGATGGCTTTTTTGCTGGTATTTACCTTTTTTTTTGTTTCCAAGGGAATACTTTATGCCTTTCTCTATGGTTAGTTCTCCAAGGTACCAGCCCATTGCCCCTTTTTTCCCTAGTGTTCTCTGAGATACCTCAGTGATCTATGACTTCACACCCCTATATGGATAGCTGTAGTCATATTACTATTTCAAAACATATGTAGGGATTCTTGTATTTTCTTAGGGCAGCTGGCCAGAAGATATGGGATGTCAGGTGGACAAACAAGGTGGATAAGATTGGGTCGGAGGTGGAAGAAGAATAGAAGAAGAAAGGACCACCCTGGTGAAGGACAGAGAGGTGAATTTGGAGGATGCTGCTGCAGAGTCCAGGTGTTCAGAGTATGATGGAGATTTATAAAACTGATGTGACATCCACAAGAGAGGCTTCCTGAATTCCCTGCTGGAAGTTACTCTTCCCTCCTCTGAAGCCGGGAGAAGGCAATGGCACCCCACTCCAGTACTCTTGCCTGGAAAATTCCATGGACAGAGGAGCCTGGTGCGCTGCAGTCCATGGGGTCGCTAGGAGTCGGACAAGACTGAGCGACTTCACTTTCACTTTTCCCTTTCATGCATTGGAGAAGGAAATGGCAACCCACTCCAGTGTTCTTGCCTGGAGAATCCCAGGGATGGGGGAGCCTGGTGGGCTGCCGTTTATGGGGTCGCACAGAGCCGGACACTACTGAAGCGACTTAGCAGCAGCAGCAGCAGCCTCTGAATCCTGACAGCATTTTATCTGCCCTCTTCTATGGCATTCAAGCCTTTCTGTTTTATAACTTGACTCTCTCTGTCCACGGACTGTTTCTACTAATGGATCATGGATCCCTTTAAGGAAGAAAGACCATGGTAACAAGGTGGCCCAAAACATGGATAGATTGAGAATCCTAACACCTGGGTTTTAAGTTTAGACTCTGCTACTCACTACCTTTGGGGCCTTAAGGAAGTCCCTTAAATTCTTGAAGTGTTGATTTTCTTATCTGTAAAGTAGAGATGCCAACAATATCAGATTCAATGATGGTTAAAACAGAAAACTGAGATAATGTACAAAAACCACTTAGCCCAGCGTCTACCACATGGTAAGCATTCAAAGTTAAATCTTGTTTTGAAAATTTAAAATTTCAAAGTTAAATTTCAAAGTTAAATCTTATTTTTTCTAAAGAAGAATTGATGTTAGATTCATCTTTTCATCTTAGACTGAGTCCCTTCTAGAATTCTTTCTTGGCCATGTTACCATGCCTTGTATTGTGGATGCCCTTTATTGGCAGCTCTTTTCTATGCAGTGACACAGGGATCTACCTACTTCCTTCTAGTGTGGGTCCCATCCATAATTCATGGGTTTTGAAGAAGAGGAGTGAGCACTGGGGTTGAGAGAAAGAGGAACGGACTTCCACACCCATTTGGTGGCCAGAACCCAGGGGCAAGAGGCCACCTAACTACAAAGGATGCTGATAAAGTCATCTTCATTTGAATCCCGACTCAGGAAATACCCCTGCTTCTAGACCGTTACACCATTATCCTTGAAAACAACCCACTCGTTATTTGTACGTAGTAGCACTGAGGTTGTACAAAATTACTGTGGCCCAGGGCAGGGAATTAGTGGTACAGGTGTGTGTGCTTCCCTTGCACACACCAGGCATCTCCTGTGGGCTTGTTTCAGCATCACTGATGTGATCATGTGACAAGAAGCATCCCTAAACCCCTTGTCAGGATGAGCCAGGGACAGTCCCAACTGCTTTGTGCTCACTGAATCCTCACTGCAGTTGATGAGACAGGAGCTGGTATCATCCCTATGTTACTGATGAGGAAACAGGTGCTCAGGTTCATAGATAACTTTCCTAAGGTTGCACAGGTGAGGGTGCAGGGCAGGGATTTGAATTCACAGAGACCATATCTCTCGTTGCAGTACCATGATGCCCTTCTCTTTGGCAGCCCCCACATTAATCCTGGACAGTGAGGTCAACTCTTCCATGTTCCACAGGCCATTTTTTTCCCTACTTAAATGCTGCGAGCTTGGGTAGGGGCCAGGTACTCTCTGTTTAATGACAAGGAAGCTGAAGACCCTGGAGGTAAATGCCTTGCCCAAGTCATTTCCAGTCAGTAGGAGGTAGAGTGTGAGCTAGCTGGCTGCCTGTGGCACTGCCTGAACCTCCAGACCAAAATGCTAGTGCTGGGGTCTGACAGCATCCGGCCCTTCTCCCCACATCTGAACCCTGGCATGGGGAGTATTGCCTGGGAATCCCTGAAGGAACCTGCTTGCCAGCAGCAGGTCCAGGAGGTGATTCGGGCTGGGAGGTGGGCACTCATGTTGTTCAGTCACTCAGTCATGTCTGACTCTTTGGAACCTCACGGACTGCAGCACGCCAGGCTCCCCTGTCCTTCACTAATTCCCAAAGTTTGCCCAAATACACGTCCATTGAGTTGATGATGCCATTCAACCATCTCATCTTCTGCTGCCCCTTTCTCCTTTTGCTTTCCCAGCATCAGGGTCTTTTCCAATGAGTCAGCTCTTTGTATCAGGTGAACAAAGTATTGGATCTTCAGCTTCAGCATCAGCCCTTCTAATGAATATTCATGATTGCCCCTCCACTGAACATTCATTGGGAGGGGGGCACTGGATGTGGAGAAAAACCACATGGGCAAGGGTCAGGCTTCTGGTATCCCAGAGGTAGCGTTGCCTGCACCAGGCTGTGTCTGTCAGGGCTGGAGGTAAGAGAGTGGCAAGGAGTGGGATCCACCTGGCTCTTTCCTAAGAGCCAAGCTAGTGGCCAAACAACCAGGCACAGTAGAACCTCAAGTTCTGTCTCTTAGCTGCATGGGCTTGTTTGAGTAAAGGACAATGCTGGGTAGATGGTGGTTAACTCATATGAGCATGAACACGTTTCTACCTAGATATCTCTCTAAAATTGGGGTTCTTACCCCAGGGGTCAATGAGTGGGCTTCAGAAAGGCTTTGAAAGCCTTTTGAAAAGTTTCTGAATTTGTGAGACTTTTACCCAAAATATGCTCATTTGATGATTTTTTCAGATTCCTCCAGGACCAGCAATGAGAAATGAATGAATGAATACAAGCTGTCGAAACCACTGTTCCTGTGTCTCCTTCCAAGCCACTAAGTAAGTGCTGCAAGGCTTTAGGTTGGTCCAGATGAGGACCAGGTCTAGGGAAGAAAACTAGGTCTCATGCACTGATTTCTCCAACAACTGTGTATAAAGCAAGACTCCATGCAGCCAGGGATTGAAGTGGTGGAGGTGAAGCAATAAATAACCCATGTGGTTCCTTCAGCCACAGAACACATATTCTCATCACGGAGACAATAAATAAACTCATAACCAGATTCTTTAGATAACATCAGGTGGTGGAGACTTTGGTTATATTTGGCAGATAAGGTACTCTGAGCTCCGGTTCCCCATCTGGGAAATGGGATGATCATACTTCCCCTGCCAGTCATCTCAAGACTGTCACAGGAAGCAGAAGAGAGAGGAGGTTAGGAGAACCTCAGAGATGAAAGAGTTTCCACTCACTGGGCACCCGTGAGCCACAGATACCAACCATACCACTTCATATATGAATTCTCATGGACTCCTCTTCGTAGTGATGTCTGCCAAGCAGCAGTATCATTAATTCTACAGATGAGGTTGCTCCAGCTCAGAGAATCTGAGTGACTTGTTCAGGGTCACACAGCTGGGAAGTGATGGAATCTGGCTGAGATTTACAGGAGCGCCAGAGTCTATACTTTCTACTGGGTTAGACTTGACCACTCTGAGGATGGAGTTAGAAGCATATCACACAGAAGAGGAAAAGATAAGTGCAGAAGGACTCAAGTTCAAGTGTTTACTCATCCCTCATGAGTCTTAAGACCTGAGACAACCTTAACCACCCAGAGCTTATTACCCCCTTGTCAAGTATTGTTGTAGTGAAAGTCCCTCAGGGATTCAGATCTTGAAAGACGATGTGGTCAGCAGATTGTGACATGGCTCCCAAAGTCCCCATCCCCAGTGTTCACATCCTGTGAAGTCCTCTCCCCCTGGGTATTGGCTAGACCTAGTGACTTCCATGTAACAAGAGGACACGGAAGACAAGATGAATGTCGCCTTCTGAGACTAGGTTACAGAGGACTCTGACTCTCCTCTTACTGACACTTCTCTCTGGTCATTCTTACAGACTCATTCTAATGGAGAGGACCACCTGGGAAGAAACAGGCCAAGAGTCAGCGAGTGACTGAAGCCCTCTGTCCAGCATCACGAGAAGCAACTGAATCCCGCTCACAACCTGATGCATCATCTCAGAAGATGGTCCAGTCCTAGTCCAGCCTTGAGATGGTGATGGCCTTTGCTGGCCCCTTTACTGCCTCGATGTGAGAGATCTGGGTTCATGCTCCGACCGCAGCCTCTAAAAAGACCCTGAGCAGAGGACCCAGCCAGCTAAGCAGGGCTCAGATCCATGACCCAGGGAAACTCTAGAATAATAAGTGCATGCTGGTTAGTTCATTTGTGCCCCTATCTCAGATTCCACATATAAGCTCTATCATAGGATATTTATCTTTCTCTGTCTGACTTAGTAGGACTCTCTAGTTCCATCCATGATGCTGCAAGTGGCATTAATCCCTTCTCTTTCGTGGCTGAATAATATTCCATTGTATATTTGTACCATGTTTCTTTTAATCCAGTCCTCTGTTAATGGGCATTTAGTTTGCTTTCATGTCCAGACTATTGTAAATGGTGCATCTCCAAAACAAAAAGAGTTACAGATGTCAATAACAAACTTATGGTCATCAGGGAGTAGGGGTAGAGGTAAATTGGGAGACTGGGATTTACATATACACACTACTATATATTGGAGAAGGAAATGGCAACCCACTCCAGTATTCTTGCCTGGAGAAGCCCATGGACAAAGGAGCCTAGTGGGCTACACTCTATGGGATCACAAAGAGTTGGACACAACTGAGCAACTAACACACACACTACTATATATAATGTAGATAACTAACAAGGACCTACTGTATAGCACAGGAAACTCTACTCAGTGCTCTGTAATGCCCTATATGGGAAAATAATCTGGAAAAGAGTGAGTATATGTATATGTATAATTGATGCACTTTGCTGTACCCCTGAAACTAACACTGTACATCTGAAACTAACATGACATTGGAAGTCAACTATATTTCAATAAAAAAAAACAAACCTCTTTTTAAAGTGCATGTTGTTTGAATCTCTATGTTTTGGACTACTTTGTTACTCAGCAATCAGTAACTGATACAGGTGAACAGAGGAGAAGAGAAACTCACAAGTGAACGAGCTTCATCCTCAGAGTGGTTCAGGGTAGACTAGGGGAAATGAACATGCTCTGCAGCCCCCATAAACACTATCTTGACTCTACGTCCCATCACTCACCA
The DNA here is from genome assembly GCF_029407905.1 of Bubalus kerabau. NCBI lineage: Eukaryota > Metazoa > Chordata > Mammalia > Artiodactyla > Bovidae > Bubalus > Bubalus kerabau. The sequence continues at coordinate 63,782,468 of NC_073642.1, read as the reverse complement.
GCTGTGTGACCCTGGACAAATTGCTCAAACTCTCTGAGCTTCAGCTTTCTCATCTATAGTGTAAGAGAGATGAATCAGCTGATAATGCTACTGAGATGATACAGCATATGTAGGGTATCGCATCCTACCTCCAGAGGAGTTTGGGTCTTACTTTTACATCCTAAAGTAAACTCATTTATATTTCTATGCCCAAACCTATGTGTGATAGGCAGAAATCATAAATAACATCACATTTGTTCAGTTTAGAGTTTGCTGTCATATTTGCACCAAATTTATGAACAAACATCTGTCTTTCAGAGCTTTCTGGATTTGGGGATTTCAGATAAATTGTCATGGACTTTTCTCCCATACCCAGGGATGTTGTCAGGATCAAATGACAAGGTGCTTGGAGAATATTCTTAAAAAGCTGAAAAGCCCCATGGTAGCTGGGCTCTGCCTGAATGATAGTGGATTATTAGCTCCTGAGTAAACATATGGTCTCAAGCTCAGACTCTTGCCCACCATCAAGCAGAGGAAACCAAGATTGCAATGACTCGCGCAGGTTCCTCTGGGCCCCGTGCTGCTCGCCAAGCCGCTGCTGAGTGACTCATCTATTCAATTGACATTTGCCCAGAACTTGTTGTGAGACATTGTTTTGACCTAAAAGAAGGCATGAATGAGTCACTGAAACCAGGTTCCAGATCAAGGCTTGTGTGGGTCTCTCCCTGTTCCAGGGTCTGATTCCCAAGAACGAAATTCAGTCCTGCCAGATTGTCAGAAGCCAGATGAGGAACTTCCAATAGACCTTATTGTGTGTGTCTGGGAGCGGGGGGGATGGGGGGTAGGGAGGTGGGGGGCGGCGGAGGCCCATGTCACACCTTTTTGCTCCTGTAGGGGTCACGGCCACCTCCACCCACTTGTCCAGCCATCTCATCATGAAGTCCCTCTAAGGCCAGCTCTTATCAAATCCCTGAATCCAAGTAGGGATGCAAGGGGTTTTTAGCTGTGCTTGGACATTGCAGTTCTTGAAAGAACTTGGAGTCACCCACTGACAACATCGATATGAACAACAGGATCAACTATTCCAAGGCAATCTTGGCAGACTTTGAGAAACTTTCCCACTTCAAGGATTTTATTGAAAGTTTCTCAACTTCAGTGGTCTTAACATCTGGGAGGCAAAAAGAAGGGAGTCTTAACATCCTTGATTCCTTGATTAATTTATTCTTCCAAGATTCAGAGTTTTTTTGTTTGTTTGTTTTAACCAAAATTAGGTCTCACTGGCATCTTCGATATAATAGTGACTCCAGAATAGCTTGAAAAGCTTTTTCTCTTTTTTCCTCCCTTATGTACCCATGGAGGAAAAGGCTCAGCATTTTCCTGAAGTCACCCCCAAAATTCGCACGCAGAAAGCTGATTTGGTTTTCAACCCAGAGTGGTGTTTAAGAATTCCGAGGGCTGCTTTGGCAGTGGCTTAATTGTAATACTATAACACCGCTGCAGGCAATTTTCTTTGATTTAATTAGATGAACTGTGGCATTTTTTTTCTTTTTTGCAAAAAGGCTTTATTATGTAGAAATGAAATATGTATAAATTTAATTTTTAATCTTGTCACTACAGTGTGGGAAGGAGCAAGCTGATTCTTTTAATTTACCCTCTTTGTTTAAGAAAAAAAATTAAATTAATCTTATCACAAGTGTTTATGAGTAATTGATTTGATTTTTGCACTCCAGTCAGAAGTGAGAGAGTTAAGACTGCCTGATTCATTCTCAGCCTAAGACTCACTATGACTTTCTCTCAATATGTAAACACTGACAGGAAGAAAGCCAACTCGATGTCCCATTCTCAGAAAATGGTGGGCACACTCTGGAGAAGTATGGGATAGCCTTTCAGTGTTGCTCGGGCAGGAGGCCCTGAGGCAAGAAGCAGTGGCGAAGGACCAGCAGTGGCGTGGGTATTGGTCCTTGTTGGAACATTGGAACATACTGCCTGGACTTGGTCAATAAAGACAACCCTAATCTCCAATGTTTGTGCATCCAATCATTGGACCTTTCCTGCTCATTGCTCAGACCTGACTCTGACATCAACTGCACTCAGACTCGTGAAATGGTTTTTATTTCTTGAAACTTGAAGAGCTAATGTGATTCTCAAACTTTTGCATAATGACCTTAGGAAGAATTTCTGTAGCATCTTGACTTCTGGCCCCACTGACGCAACTCAGCAGGTCTGGGGTGGGGTCCAGGAATGGGCAGGGAGCCCAGCAGATTTTCCTTCAGGTGATTGGATAATCATGGCAAACAAGAGGGATGTAATACTCTTTAGTTTTCAATGGGCCACTTTCTCACTCCATTTTGCTGGATATATTATCATTACATATGATGGTGTCATTGCATTATTATCTATAAAATTATGTTATATGCTTAATTACATTGATAATTATAATAATTATATTACATGCCATCAATTATACATATTTAATAAATATATATTTATAACATAAAACACATATAGTATATATCTATATATCAAATTATTATAGAGAATGTAGAACGTACAGAGTGAGAAAAAAACAACACTGATACCATTTTTGTACTAATTTCATGGTTTTTTAAATGATAAAATAGCTTTAATTCTCTGAGAAAAGATTCCATTTAGATGTAGGTTTCTCAGTCTTGGCAATATGAACATCTGTGGATATTCTTTATTGTCATGGAGGGGGGCGGTCTTGAGCATTATAGGATGTTTAGCAGCATCCTTGGCCTCCACTCCATAAATGTCAGAAGTTTCCCTTCTCTCCCCCCGACTCGTTGTGACAACAAAACTAGACATTACCAAACGCACCCAGGTCACCCCTGTTGAGAATCACGGAATTATACCAAGTCCCGGGCTGACTCCCAGGTGCACCGTTCCGTTACTGACCAGCCTGCAGCCCTCTGTGTTAGGGCCTAGTGTGCCATCCATATGCAGACGGGTAGTAAGCTCAAAAGTGGACGTGGACAATTAAGTCTCTTTCCATAGCAACAGTCATCCTTTCAGATGGGAAAATAACAGATTCTGCCTGGATCAAAAGTCGTGAATGAGAAACCAAGGGATCCAGAACTTCGTTCGGTCTTTATTGAGTCAGAGATGGTGGCTCAGAGATCAGACTCAGAGACAGGAATGGGTAGTAAAAGGTCTGATGGCTTGGAGACACTGAGAATGGTGCTAAGCCCTTTTGGTCATTCAACTGTTTATAGTTTCTTTTTGGTAACTGTTAGGAGCCTGTCATGATTCCAGGGAGTGGGGCTACTTCTCTTCCCATGCAGATTGGCTACCAGGAGCTGTATCAGTGAAAGCGAGCCTTAGTCTCAGCCTGAACCTACCAAATATTTATTTTTTTATTTTAAAATTTATTTACTTATTTTAATTGGAGGCTAATTACTTTACAATATTGTGGTGTTTTTTTGCCATACACTGACATGAATAGCCACTGGTGTACATGTGTCCCCCATCCTGAACCCCCCTCCTGCCTCCCTCCCCATCCCATCCCTCTGGGTTGTCCCAGTGCACCTGCTTTGAGTGCCCTGTTTCATGCATTGAACTTGGACTGGTCATCTGTTTCACATATGGTAATATACATGCTTCACTGCTATTCTCTCAAATCATCCCACCCTTGCCTTCTCCAACAGAGTCCAAAAGTCTGTTCTTTCTGTGTCTCTTTTGCTGTCTTGCATATAGGGTCGTCATTACCATATTTCTAAATTCCATCTATATGTGGTGATATACTGTATCGGTGTTTTTCTTTCTGACTTACTTCACTGTATAATAGGCTCCAGTTTCATCCACCTCATTAGAACTGATTCAAATATGTTCTTTTTAATAGCTGAGTAATACTCCATTGTGTATATGTACCAGAGCTTTCTTATCCATTCATCTGCCGATGGGCATCTAGGTTGCTTCCATGTCCTAGCTATTGTCAACAGTGCTGCGATGAATATTAGGGTACATGTGTCTCTTTCAATTCTGGTTTCCTTGGTGTGTGTGCCAAGCAGTGGGATTGCTGGGTCGTATGCCAGTTCTATTTCCAGTTTTTTAAGGAATCTCCACACTGTTCTCCATAGTGGCTGTACTAGTTTGTATCCCCACCAACAGTGTAAGAGGGTTCCTTTTTTCCACACCTTCTCCAGCATTTACTGTTTGTAGACGTTTTGATAAATGCCTGACCAGTGTGAGATGGTACCTCATTGTGGTTTTGATTTGCATTTCTCTGATAATGAGTGATGTTGAGCATCTTTTCATGTGTTTGTTAGCCATCTGTGTGTCTTCTTTGGAAAAATATCTGTTTAGTTCTTTGGTCCTTTTTTGATAGCATCATTTATGCAGCTCACTGCCTAATGTTCATGAGCCTGAAGACAAGGAGGACCCGGCTTCTGAGATGTCCGCGATGTAGTGTGCATGAGGTATGTTTTGTTCTGGTGGCAGCATCAGGTAACTCCAGGCTGGCTGGAGAGCAAATTCCTCTGGGATGTGGCAACCAGGACCAAAAAAATGTGTAGTCTTAGAGGTTTGTTGCAATGGCAGGCCAGTGTGAGCTGCAGCCAAATTCATAGACCTTGTCTGTGTCTGCACACCGGGGCCTGGACAGTCTTTCCAGCAGCTACATTTGTTGACCACCTTCCCTTTCCCATGATAGCTGATCTGTGACTTTCTATGCTGCCTATCAAACACTGCCATGCACGTTTAGATAATATACTTGAATACTTACTGCCCCTGGAGGGAAAAAAATAAACCGAGTTTACTCATAAGTGCATTTCACTGTTTACACAGAGGCATTTTCAGTAAATGGCAGATAACCTGATTTGGGCAATTGGGGCAGGGCTTGAAGAGTACCCTACCTCATGGTCCCATTTCAAGAAACTAGGGTATTTTAAATCCCTTTACTCTTGCATCTAAGGAGGCCCAGGGATCTCAAATGGTCTGCCCAAAGGGACAAGGCTGGAGAACTGGCAGGCTGGGAAGTGGGTACCAGGCCATGGGGCACCCTACCTCATCCCACCACTCACTTCCAAGTGCCTTGAAAGTCCTTTGGAGCAGTAGTCTCTAATCTTTGGTACCAGTGACCAGTTTCGTGGAAGACAATTTTCCCATAGACTGGTAGGGGTGCTGGTTTCGGGATGATTCAAGTGCATTCATTCATTGTGCACTTTATTTCTATTTTGTGGCAATATCAGGATATTCCACCTTGACTTTAGTGTTAGGGTCTGTGCTCCTAAGAATGCCACCACTGATCTGACAGGAGGTGGAGCTCAGGTGGTGATGAGAACAGTGGGGAGCAGCTGTGAATACAGACGAAGCGTTCTCCCTTACCTGCCATTCACCTCCTGCTATGTGACCCAGTTCCTAACAGACCACAGACCAGTACTGGTCCATGGCCTGGAGATTGGGGACCTCTACTTTGGAGCCAACATAATGGTTGGAACAGTTGCAGCAAGTAGAAAATCCCTGATTGGCAACCACTTTCCTCCCCCTATCTCCTTTACCAGGCTTCCCTGGTGGCTCAGATGGTAAAGAATCTATCTGCAATGCAGGAGACCCAGGTTTGATCCCTGGGTTGGGAAAATTCCCTGGAGAAGAGAATGGCCACCCACTCCAGTATTCTTGCCTAGAGAATTTCATGGACAGAGGAGACTGGCAGGCTACAGTCCATGGGGTCTCAAAGAGTCAGACAAGACTGAGTGTCTAACACTTTCACTACTCGTCTCCCCGCTTTACCACCCTGCTCACCCAGGCATGAAACTTCCCTTCTCCTCCTCTGAAAGGCTCCCCGACATAGGCATCCAAGTTCAGTTATCACACTTATAATCTTTTACCACATGTAGCATTTACCTTTTCAAGACATGGTTGGTTGGGCACACACATGATATTTCCCACTTAATATATTTGCATTTCCCACCCTCTGGGGGAAAAAAAATGTTATTACGGGATTTTGGTGTATTTAGCTAAATATTGGGTTTATTAAAATACATCATGTTTCCCTGAGAGTCTGATCAGTTGTAGGAGCTAAATGGGCATATTTAACCAAATTGAAAACATGAATTATGTACCAAATAGTTGAGGAGGAGGATTCTCTCACGTCAGAAGCAGACGTTGAATGGCACTGGGGTGAGAAACGCCTCATGGTTTAAATGAAGCCACATCATCATCATGTTTCTTTCCTTCATCATGTGAATGTTTGGAAGAAGCCAGCTTTTGTTCAATTTATTTTTTTTTAACTTTCTCTACTTGTAATTGAATTAAACTGCTTCTTGGTTTTGATTTCAGAATTCCTAGTGCCAACCAAAACATCTTCAAGTGACCCATTTTATGAGCCTACATGGTGGTTATAGTTAACCATGTTCTTTTATAGAAATATGGACAAAGAATCTTCTCTCATCGCAACACCCAAGATGCTGGAGAGGAATAGCAGAGATGTATAGTCCGTGGTTCTTTTTCCTGCTGACCGAGATAAGGAGGAGGGTCCAACAGTCATTAGTTTTTGCTGGTCATCAGGAATGTTGCCACTCAGCCAGAAGGCAGTGGTCAGAGGGAGATTCAAGGGGAGACCCAAGATGGGCAGCTGTGGAAAGCGGAGGAATTGAGGCCAGTGAGCAGGAGATGTGAGGTTTCATCCTGTGTCAGCTGGTGAATGACTGTGCAACTTTTGCAAGTCAACCCACCTCAGTTTTCCTCAATTCACAAAGTGTCTTCTGTTGGGCACCCAGACCAGTCCTCCCAAGGGGTGTTTCTTTGTAAGTAAATTACAGAGAGCAGGGCCCTAGTGATACCAGAACTTAGCCCCTGTGCACCAGTACCAAACCAAATCTCAGAGTTTTGAGTGAAGCAGAAAACAATAGCTTTATTGCTTGCCAGGCAAAGGGGGAGCACAGTGGGCTAAGGCCCCCAAAACTGTGTGTCCAAACCTGAGGAGTTTTACAGTAATTGTTCCAAGGTGGGGCTGCTGATGAGGTTCAGGGTGTGTGCAGAGCCTACACTCCTTTAATCTGGCCTCAGATGGTCTCTTGATGAGCTTCTGTGGTTCCTTTAATCTGACCTCAGGTGGTCTCCTGATAAGTATCTGAGTTGTCAAGGTTATCAAGCTGTGACCTTCTCTGGACTGAAGAATGCTTCCTCAAGTAGTTAACATGTTCCGTTTGATTGGGGTTTTAGTTCTACAGAAAAGCCCAAATCAGTGTTGCTATGTGTATCTGTTGAGGCAGAACCAGGACCCTGCCCCAAGGCTGTACTACTATTTCTTGACTGCCCACCCGCCCCTCCTTGTCTCAGTATCCTCTCTCTTCTCTGATTACCTATTGTTGAAACCTGCCCTTTGGAACTCAGAGAAGGTGGTGGAGGCTGAAGACTATTTCCTACAAATAAACAGGAGAAATGGAAAGGCTTCCGTGCCTAGGAACCCCACAGGCTCCTGCTCAGTTTCACCTGGACTCGTCCTCTTCTCCATCTAAGACTTTAGCCTTGATCTGACTATGCTCCCCAGGCCTAGATTTGTGCATCCATAAGATAGAAATTTTAATTCCTAGCTCTGTAGGTTGATGCAAGAATTAAGGTTGTTTTGGTCATCTGATGTGAAGAACTCATTGGAGAAGACCCTGATGCTGGGAAAGATTGAAAGCAGGAGGAGAAGGGGATGACAGAGGATGAGATGGTTGGATGGCATCACCAGCTAGATGGACATGAGTTTGAACAAGCTCCAGGAGTTGATGATCAACAAGGAGGCCTGGCGTGCTGCAGTCCATGGGGTCGCAAAGAGTCGGACATAGCTGAGTGACTGAACTGAACTGAAACTCAGATGTTAACCCCAAGGCCATATTCTGTGTATGGTTCTGGAAGTCTCTTGAAAGGTTGTTCTTCAGTATACATGAGTTTAGCTGAGTTACTATAAATGACTACCAACCTTGTGGTTCCACTGCCCAATGGCCTCTGAAGGTTCATAATTGTTCAGGAAGTGGGTCTGCCTATCTGAGTGTACATGAAAAGTACAGCAGTTTAAAAATGCAATTCCTTCACACTGTCACATGGGGATTGATTTGCAAGGCCTGAGAAACCAGGGAGTTGCCTCTTAAGAGGTACAGATTATCTGTAGACCATGTTCATAAAGCACATTTATAGAAGTGAAATGTCCAGACATCTAGCATGCAGTCCAGCGGTATCTGTGACCTCATCTCATGGTGCTTATTATCCCTCTTTATTCCCTTTCACATTCAACAGAGACCCATGTTTCTGTCATGCTGTTTTGTTCTCATCTCAGGACACTCTCCCATCTTCCTCACTCAGTGCTTTTGTACCTGCCAGAAAATTATTTCTCCTCAATCATGTCTGGATCACCCCCTCACCATGGAAAACCCTTCCAAGATACAATTGCATCTTGGAAGCTTGCATACTATGTCACCCTTATATTCAAGTTTCTCTGTCATCAAGGAAATTTTTGTGTTGTGATGTGTATTCCATAGCATTGAATCAACTGCAGGGGTAAAACATATTAAAAAAAAATTAACCTGAGTTCAGCACTTGTTAGATTAAACAGTCTTGTTTACATTGTGATTTAGGGACTTTATGAATGGAAACAGCTTTAGAGGGCTAGCCTAGGAACCTAGCTATCACTTACCATATGGTTTCCTTGAAGAAAAAGACAAAATGCATTCTGAGTCCCAACTCAGCATGTGTTTCAGGTAAGCTAGAAACTTCTCTCCCCTTTTCCTGTGTCCTCAGTGATGGATACCCCTCTCCTCTCCTCACTGTATACACATCGCTGGTGGCAGAGAGAAATGGTACTCTGGTCCCCACAGCTAGGCAGGACATAGCACCGGGGCAGGAGGAGACAGAGCAGAGACAAATAGAACAACAGAGACAGAAGGAGAGCAAGAGGGTAGCCATGGAGAGACTAGATTCTCCTGGTTCACTTGATGTCTCACTCTTCAGCGGAGGGGCGAGCAGCTTTCTATTGGCAACTGCCTCCCTTTTCCAAATGAGTGAACCCAAAGCAAAAGTGACCCAGTGAGGGGTGAGAAATGAATGGAAAAAGGCATTCAAGTATCTGCTATGTCTGAATCAGTGGGCTTGAAGCTTTATATATACATTATATGTAAGCCTCAAAATGCCCTTATCCCTATGGATACAGCAGTCTCATCCCTATGTTAGATAATTGAGACCATACAAGATAAAGGAGCCTGCTCCAGTGCAACCCAACTCTAAGTGGACTTTGATTTTGGCCCTTCCCTTCTCAAGTCCATACAAATCACTCTTAGGAAGCAGATGCTCAAGAACAGGTTTAGCAAAGAATATTAATTTCCAACAATGGAAAATATGATGTCCTTAAGAATAGGTGAAGACATTATTTCTTGTACAGGAATGACATCTGTAATTTATATCTTTATTTTCTGGAAATGAAATGATTTTGATGCAGTTTTAAAAAAACAGGTATAAAAGAATATGTTCTCTATAAAATGCATGTGCACATTTAAATGTATGTGTATCAAAAGCTTCACTGGAATTCTCTGGCAGTCCAGTGATTTGTACTCCAAGGCCTCACTGCCAAGGGCTTGAACCAAACCTGGTTGGAGAACTCAGGTCCTGCAAGCCATAGAAAGTGAAAGTCGCTCAGTTGTGTCTGACTCTTTGTGACCCTTTGGACTATACTGTCCATGGAATTCTCCAGGCGAGAATACTGGAGTGGGTAGCCTTTCGCTTCTCCAGGGGATCTTTCCAATCCAGGAATCGAACTGGCATCACCTACATGGCAGGCAGATTCTTTACTAATTGAGCTATCAGGGAAGCCTTCGGCAAGCCATGCAATGTGGCAAGAAAAAAAGGCGGGGGGGTGGATTCATACTGGTATTACACTGTAATCACACAACCAAAATATTGGTAGTGCAATTATGGGTGGTTTCCATCTTCTTCTCTTGGCTGGTATTTTATATTACTCTGTGATGAACATGTGTTTCTTTGTGAAAGCACAATTATTTAGAAAACATTGGCTTCAATAACAGTAGGAACAACAAAGTAATTCTTCAAGTGCAAACTTACATCATCAACACAAGGAAAACCCCCACCCCTAACATGAGTATCCGTCTTACACCACAACCACCATGACCACCCAAACCAGCATCACTTCTACCACCACCACTGGTAACACCACTTATTCTAGTACCACCACCAGTCATTGTTGACACTACTGATTTGCTCGCTTCCAAATGGCACCAGGCTGGTCCTGTATCAGCAGAGGCTGACGAAACACCACCCATGCCCTCCAGGAGTTCCGATGAGGTCAGGGAGAATGGTTAATGTACATGAAGAGAAAACCTCTTTCATTTCGGTGTCCCCAAGATTAAGCACGGTTGTTGGCATTAGTAGGTGCTCAGTAAATGTTTGATGAAGACGAAAACATGAATAAACCAGCATGTGTTAACCATAAGTGTCGCTGAATTTCAAACTATGACTTCAGCACTCCGGGCTGTGCAGATAGATGGAGTTAATTTGTGATGATATGGCAACACCATTTTCTTTTCATTAAAGTCTGCATCTGGTGCCTTTGTAGGCTGTATTAAATGCCATTTGTCATGCTATGGTCTTAGCAGGGCCCCTGGCCCCTGATCCCTTTAAACACACTCTGCCTCCCACATGGTCCGTGTGTTATCATGAGACACAGTTAAAGCTGGATGGTCCCTTCAAATGAATCTGCTCAAAACCCCTCTGCTTTAGGCCTGGGAAAACCAAGGCTGGGCAGGTAAGCTTGACTTCTGTGCACTTTCATGGTCTCTCCATCTTCCTCTCATGTTCATAGTTTTCTCCTCCTATGCTTACTGGGGGACAAGAGATCAGATTTTCCACAGGGAAAGGAAGACAAAAACATATATTTTCACCAAGCTCTCTGTAAGGCACAGGCTAGAGATACTACTCTTGTGGTCTCGGTATCCTCACCACAACTCAGGGAGGTGGCATGGTTTTCTCCTCTGCATGGATGAAAAAAGTGAGATGCAGAGTGGTTAACTTCTCCATTCAGGTCACAGAACTTCTAAGAAGTTCAGCTCAGGTCTCTTTTGCTTCCACACCTGTTCTCTTTCCATTTCATTGCTCTTAGTTGTCGAGTTATCATTCTGAAAGATAAGAGCTGTGATGACGATCTGTTTCTGAAAAACCCCAAAGGTTGCCATGAGCTATAGAAGAGACTCCAGACTTTAAGATGGCATTCAAGACCCTAACATCTGCCCTAGACAAGTCTGTCAAGTTCTATTCTTTCCACACCACCCTTAAACTTGGCTGGGCTGCTGATCTTCAGTTCGGGGCCTTCTTTGACCCCTGGGTTTATGTACATACAGCTTAACGTGAGTCCCTGCTTTGTCCACCCACGAGCATCTTTATAATCTTTTTGCTCCAACTTCTCTTTGCTACCAAATCTACAATTGGACCTCCATCCCTTCGTTTCCCCAGAATGATTAACATAACACCATCTTCTGTGCCTAGAATGGCTCATTTGTACCTACAGAGCCAAACTTTCCCCACTGAATCCCAGCTACAATTTTGTGTGCATGTTCCTCCGTGAGACCATAGCTTCTGGAGGACAAGATCCATGCAATACACACCCATTAACTTTATTAACCCTGAACCCCCAGCCCAGTTAGCACACAATCATTGTTTATTATTTGTTCAACTGAAGATTTTTGTAGCTGACTTTTGGTATAACAGTAATTAACATTCACATCTATAGATTATTTACAGCTGATAAAACTGCTTTTCTTGAAGACTTGCTGGTAGGAGAGACTTATCCTCTTGATGGTAGGAGAGACCAGTAGGTAGGAGAAACTTATCCTAGTTTGAAGATGAGGACAGAGAAGCACAGAGAAGCCTTGCCTGAGTCAAGATCACATCAGTAGAAAGAGGGAACATGCTAGACCCTGACTTAGATTTCATGTCAATTTCAGCTCTCTTTTCAGAAATACTTAGCTGCTGGAAGAAGTGTGCCCCCTCTCCTTTTTTTTTTTTTTTTTTTTGAGATGACAAATTATATTCACTATTGTCCTAAAGTGGGTTTCATTTCTGATTACTTAATTTGCCCAGCATTTGCTTTAAATGGTTTTCCACCACATGCTGTAGATGTTTGTGGTTGACTTTTTGACATTATAACACTTTAGTACAAAGAAAGCTACAGAAAGCAACAATGAAAACATTCACTAAATATGTTTATAATCAAATATATCCCTCAGTAATTTAATTTGGAGGAAGCAGAGAGCCCAGCATTACAAACAGAGGGCTCGTTAATAATTCATAAGTCCTGAAACGGGGGAAGCTGGAAAGAAGATTCAGGCTCAGGCCATAGCTTGGTTGCTCTGCTCAGAACCCACCTCTGCCCAGTGAGAACTGGGGATGCAGGTGATGAAAACCCTCTGATGGTTTGGAGTTGATGGCTTTTGGACGGTGGTCCTAGGAGCTCACGTTCTGAGGGATGGAGTCAAAGTTGAGGCACTGGATAGAGTGAGGGAGACTCAAGGGGTTTGGATCACACTACCCTACTCATCAAGTCTGAGAGCAAGACCTCTCAACAAAGGGGTCAGTCCAGGCAGTCCGCCAGCTGGCATCCTTTACTCAAGGTCTTTGCCTTACCCTTGGCCTTTGTGGTTGAACACCTGATGAGACAACTGATAAGCCCAGAAGATACCGAAATAAGTGCAGCATACGCTCAATCTGCTCATCTTAACCACACCAAACCACAGCCTAGACACCCGTGCCGAGCTTTAAATTGTGGAAGAACCTTCCCACTCATGGTCGTCTTGGAGTCTTCCCATGAAGAAGCAGTGATGCTTCTGTGGGTTGTTTTCCACTCCCAGTGAAAGGTGAAGACCCAGAGTGGCTAGGACTCGCTCAAATCCCAACTCAAACCTGAGGTGGAGACAGGACAAGAGTCCATGACCCCTGCCTGTGTGTGGCTCCTGAGTCCACAGAACAGAGAGGATGTACGAACTGTGGCACACGCGCACACTTTCCAGATGATTTCATGATCTGAGATATGGGACCAAGAGGCTGGGTTAGTTTCTTTGGGACTTAGTCATCTGAGGAATTATAATAAGTTTGCTGCTGCTACTGCTGCTAAGTCTCTTCAGTCGTGTCCGACTCTGTGTGACCCCATAGACGGCAGCCCACCAGGCTCCCCCGTCCCTGGGATTCTCCAGGCAAGAACACTGGAGTGGGTTGCCATTTCCTTCTCCAATGCATGAAAGTGAAAAGTGAAAGTGAAGTCGCTCAGTTGTGTCCGACTCTTAGCTACCCCATGGACTGCATGCAGCCTACCAGGCTCCTGCATCCATGGGATTCTCCGGGCAAGAGTACTGGAGTGGGTTGCCATTGATGGGCTAAACAGGTAGTTGATAGAAAAGGAAATACACATGGCTTTTAAGCCTATGAAAATACACAAAGTTTACTGGAGATGAGACATGCAAATTACAGCTATTGTGAGATATTATCTTTCATCTATCAGATTGACAAAAGTCTGAGTCTAATAAAACACAGAGTGGGCCAGGGATGGGGAGCTCTATGTAGTATTTCACTGCTGCTCAGAGTGCTAACCATGGCTACCTCAATGGAGGAAGACCGGGCACTGAGTGTTGTAAGAATAAACATCCACAGTCAATTTACAGACATGTGGATGGAACTGGATACAGTCAGACAGCATGAAGTTAAGTCAGAAAGAGAAAAACAAATACTGTATATTAACCAATGTATGTGGAATCTAGAAAAATGGTATAGATGGTCTTATTTGCAAAGCAGAAATAGAGACACAGACAGAGAACAAATGCCTAGGTAGCAAGGGGGAAGCGGGGATGAACCGGGAGACTGAGACTGGCATCTGTACACTACTGATCCTATGTATGAAATAGATAGTGAATGAGAAGCTACGGTATAGCACAGGGACCTCTATTCAGTGCTCTGTGGTGACCTAAATGAGAAAGACGTTCAAAAAAGAGGGGGTATATGTAAACGTGTAGCTGATTCACTTTGCTGTACAGCAGAAACTAACGCAATGTTATAAAGCAGCTATACTTCAAAAGAAAAAAGATCCATAAGCCAAAAAAAAAAAAAAAAATCCGTAGACACTTGAACATGATTTTACTGCAAAGTGCAGTAAAATTGTGTAAAGATAATTGATGAAATAGTTTCTTTAGAATCAAAGCATGATAAATGCTCTAAACATTGATAGCAAGTTGTTTAAGTTTTGTTGCACACATACACACAAACACACACATAGTGGAGTAATAGTTCTTAAAAAGAATGAAGACATGGAGTTCAGTTCTTCATATATTTTCTGGATGTATCAGTTCAGTTACATATATATTATATATACATTTCATAGCTTTGTACATAAATATATGTGTATATGTGTATATATGTACATACACAGACACACACCACACTGATATGGAATGTTTGACCTATTGACAAGTGGATTAAAATTTGGTTCAGAGATAAATGTGTATAATAGATTCTCATTTGTATAAAAGTAATTTAAAAACCCATGTGCATGGTTGTGTGCACACAGACGCACAAGCCTGGTTTCTGGATATCTTCAAACAACTAGAGAATTCAAACAGGGTAACAAGGAGAGATATGCATATATTTTGTAGTGTAAAATGCAATTTATTTAAAAATATAATGGAATACTGAATAGAAATCCTCATGAAAAAGAATTTCGGGCAAACAAAATTCAGGTCCTCCATTATAGTACTTTAGTTATTTAAGATAACAAAGTTGACTTTACTATCCTTTGCATTTTTCTTCACATGCCCTGATGTTTTAAGTTGTATACATCTCCATTGACCTGCTCTGACTCCCCTGTGTATCCTGTGAAGCTCTGCATTCAGAATTAAATACAAAATACCAAGTGTGGTCTGACCCACACAGACTAAAGCAGAGCTCTCACCTCCCTGTCCTGAAACTCGACCAGTGTTAACATAGCAGAAGAACAGAAACATTGTAAGTGAACTAAACTCCATGTGAATGAAGTTTGAGTGTGATACAAGTTTTCCCAACTCTAGTACCTGTCTTATCTACCATTTTATCTCTGTACAGTTGGTCCCCAAGACCCAGGAGTGGAGTCTGACCTGACATTCTTCACTTTTAACCATTTTCCACCCCCATCCTCTGGCCCCTCCCCAGATCCACTTCAACCATAGCCCCTCACCACCTCTTCCACAATTAGAAAGAAGATGTTTCCAGACTGAGCCTTGCCTCTGATACATAAGTATATGTGTGTGTGTGTGTGTGTATGTGTATATATATATATATACACACACACACATATACATGTATATGCATATATATACACATATATACATGTATATGCATATACACACACATATATACATGTATATGCATATACACACACACATATACATGTATATGCACACACACACATATATACATGTATACGCATATACACACACATATATACATGTATATGCACACACACACATATATACATGTATATGCATATACACACACATATACATGTATATGCATATATATACACACATATACATGTATATGCATATATATACACACACATATATACATGTATATGCATATATATACACACATATACATGTATATGCATATATATACACACACATATATACATGTATATGCATATATATACACACACATATACATGTATATGCATATATACACACACACACATATACATGTATATGCATATATATATACACACACATATATACATGTATATGCATATATATATACACACATATAAACATGTATATGCATATATATATATACACACACATATAAACATGTATATTTTTCCACTGTGTCACCAATAGTACCCATCAGGACTCCTTTTCCAATAAGATGCTGATTGGTCAAAAATGGCTTCCAGTAACTCAGCCTTTGTTTTGTAAAAACATTATTGCAACATTGTATAACACTTTAGAAATGTTTCAAATTTAGGCTGGCTGGTGATTTAGCAGCCGAGGGGGCTAGCATATGGAGTCTGCTATGCTCAAGAGGCTGTGGTTTTATTTCTGGCACCTCCAGGCAAGTCAGGATTAGCAACCAGGGGCACCTTCTCAGAACTAAGAGGGCCAGGCCATCATGTGTGGGTCCCTCTTTTCAACAAGTAGCTCAAGTCTTGTGGGCATACGAGAGAGAAGAAAATTGGACATCCCAAGGCAGTCAGGTTCTAAAAGGCTGAGTATAAACATCATTCATTTATTCATTCAAATTTAGCATATACATTGTGCCAGGAACAGAGTTGTTTAAGATATAGAAGACCTAGATTCTACCTTCAAAGCATCTACATTCTAATAAAGTATGAAAGCGAAAAAAGTGAAAGTTGCTTGGTTGTGTCTGACTCTTTGTGACCCCGCGTCCAGTAGCCCGCCAGGCTCCTCTGTCCATGGAATTTTCCAGGCAATAATACTGGAATTGGTAGCCTTTCCGTTCTCCAGAGGATCTTCCTGACCCAGGGATTGAACCCAAGTTTCCTGCATTGCAGGCAGATTCTTTACTATCTGAGCCCACTAGGGAAAACCTTCTAATCAAGGATACAGGGAAGGGAATACGAATTACAGACCAGCTCCAGAACTGCAAAGTGTGGGGATGCAGTTTGCACCTGAGAACAAGGGATTGAGAAGATGGTCACTGATTTGAGTTTAGGTTCTTCTTCTAAATTTATGAGTCTATGCTGCTGCTGCTAAGTCACTTCAGTCATATCAGACTCTGTGGGACCCCATAGACGGCAGCCTACTAGGCCCCCCATCCCTAGGATTCTCCAAGCAAGAACATTGGAGTGGGTTGCCATTTTCTTCTCCAATGCATGAAAGTGAAAGGGGAAAGTGAAGTCACTCAGTCATGTCCTACTCTTTGCAACCCCATGGACTGCAGCCTACCAGGCTCCTCTGTCCATGGGATTTTCCAGGCAAGGTACTGGAGTGGGGTGCCAGTGCCTTCTCCATATGAGTCTATACTCAGTGACAATTTATTAAGAATCCTGTAAAATATAAGAGGGGAGGAAGACTACAGACAAAAGGAACTCCATGCAGAATTCCTGTACATAATACAGAAAAAAAAGGTCGTGTATTAGAAGTTATGAGCATCTTTCACCCAGCTTGTCTGAGAGCCTGCTGTTTGATCAGTGGTTCATCCGCAGAGCCCCACGATTTTAGCCTTCTGGAGAAACATCCCCTTGCTCCAAACTGGGCACCCATACAAAGCTGGAGTCTGGTACATCATGCAGCACTGTCCAGTGTGTTCCTGAGCCCCGTTGGTGATTAAGTTTTCATGATACTGACTAATTTCAAACTTGAAGGCAGGAGGAGGTTCAGCCAGTCTGGCTTTGCTCATTATTAGCTGTGAGAGCTTACACCATTCTCTAAACCCTGGAAACCTCATTTTCCTCATTAGTTGAAGGTGGATGAACACTCATACCTGCCTGATGGGGACAGTACCAGGATCAAGGTACACATCAGAATGAAATGGGCTCAGTGGTTTATAAAGCACTTTGCAAATAGGAGTAGCCATGTATGGATATGAGTTGGACCATGGAGAAGGCTGAGTGCCAAAGAATTGATGCTTTTGAATTATTGTTCTGGAAAATACTCTTAAGAGTCCCTCGGGCTGCAAGGAGATCAAACCAGTCAATCCTAAAGGAAATCAACCCTGAATATTCATTGGAAGGACTGATGCTGAAGTTGAAGCTCCAACACTTTTGCCACCTGATGTGGAGAGTTGACTCATTGGAAAAGACCCTGATGCTGGGAAAGATTGAGGGCAAAAGAAGAGAGGCTGGCCGAGGATGAGATGGTTAGATAGTATCACCGACTCAACGCAGACAAATTTGAGCAAACTCTGGGAGGTAGCGGAGGACAGAGGAGCCTGGTGTGCTGCAGTCCAAGGGGTTGCAGAGAATCGGGCATGACTTAGCAACTGAACAATAAAAACAGCAACCACAGAGCAGCAGTTATCTTGCAACTTCCATTGTTAACAGCAGTGACGATTTGAGACTCACCCCAAGGCTACTGGTTTCATTGTGACTAGTCTGAAGGTCAGGGACTAATTCTTGACCCTTCTCACTTGTCTCCCCAGGACTTCCCAAAGTGTAATTCTTCTTCCTCATGGCAGCCATCTGCGGGTCCAAGGGACGCTGTTCTTTTTTCCCACATTCTCTGTTTTTTCTGCCAAACTGCCCTTGGGGCCTCAAAGAGCAAGTTTGGATGCACTGAAGAGTGATGTGATTTCTGTCCAAGGCCTCCCCGAAGGAAGGTACTTGTCTTACTCCATCTACCTATTCAGGAAGTCCTCTTCTCTCCTATAAAATAAGAGATTGGAAAGGAAAACAGTGTGCTTGCCAAGTGCTGTTCCCACACATGGTCAGCCTGCACCTTCTGGAATTCTCTGGCTTCATTTCTGAAGTTCTCCAAGGGTGGAGGGGATTCCTCTGGGTGGAAATCTGGGGCTACCCAGAAAGAGGGCACTGGAGGTCACTGTGTAGGAGCTCAGGCAGAGGGAGGGCTCACACCCCTCTGTAGCCCTCAGGAGACAAACCAGAGCATGGTGGCTGATTCAGTGTCTGGAGATCCCATAGAGGCTGACGATGGCCTTAGAAGACATGAGCTGAAGTACAGCCCCAGGGTTTCTGAGCCAGGAAACCTGAATGCACACAGGATCACCCACCTTGGGAATGAGTCTCTCCTCCATCACTGGAGACCCCCTTCTTCTTCAGCAAGAGGCATTTGCAATGGCCAACATTTTATCTATTTATTTACATTGGTCTTGAGTCTCATGTCAGTCCTGGGTGTTCATTGGAAGGACTGATGCTGAAGCTGAAACTCCAGTACTTTGGCCACCTCATGCGAAGAGTTGACTCATTGGAAAAGACCCTGATGCTGGGAGGGATTAGGGGCAGGAGGAGAAGGGGACGACAGAGGATGAGATGGCTGGATGGCATCACCAACTCGATGCACATGAGTCTGAGTGAACTCCGGGAGTTGGTGATGGACAGGGAGGCCTGGCGTGCTGCGATTCATGGGGTCGCAGAGTCGGACACGACTGAGCAACTGAACTGAACTGAACTGAGTCTCATGTGCTGATATCTAGAAGGAATGAAAATGGCACAGACAGGAGAAAAGTGAGTGATATGTCTCACTTCCCAT
Organism: Bubalus kerabau; assembly: GCF_029407905.1. Classification (NCBI taxonomy): domain Eukaryota; kingdom Metazoa; phylum Chordata; class Mammalia; order Artiodactyla; family Bovidae; genus Bubalus; species Bubalus kerabau. Next base: position 63,763,299 of record NC_073642.1, on the reverse strand, counting down.
CCCAGCGTACCCCTGGCACTTTGTTCTGTAACAAACAGAGAACGCAAAGAACAGCAACAGATGCCACCAGCAGTGTGGGGACTCCCAACAAGTACATGGAAAATCTGCCCAGTGTGGGGCAGGAAGGATGCTGTCAAGCTCTGTGACCTCCCGGGTCTGTCGCATCCAGTTTCTCTAGTTACCCTGTTTCCTCCATAGCTGATGAACAGGTGGAGGTTTCTAGAATTGTTTAGGAAAAACATAGCCTCCAGGCATGCGAGCATTCTCCCGGAACCGTGTAAGGGGTTGCGATAGGGTGGATGAAAGAATGAAAGTGAAAGTGTTAGTCACTCAGTTGTGTTTGACTCTTGGTGACCCCATGAAGTGTAGCCTGTCAGGCTCCCCCGCCCATGGGATTCTCCAGGCAAGAACACTGGAGTGGGTTACCATTCCCTTCTCCTAGGGATCTTCCCCACCCAGGGGTAGAACCCCGGTCTCCTGCATTGCAGGCAGATTCTTTACTGTCTGAGCCACCAGGGAGGCCCAAGCCAAAATGTTGTGGGAACACCAAAGCTGAAACCTAGGAAACCAAAATCATAATGTGAGTGGGGGGTGTTGACGCCCCTCCGTGTCCTTATGCAGCTGCTTTGTAAGGCACCCCAACCTTCTCCTGACCTGCTCTTGAGCTGCTGTTTCTACGAGAGTCAATGCTTCCTGAGTAAAGGGCCCAGATTTGTTTTCTGCTGTTTCCTTGCGTAAATGGATGTTGAAGACTCAGAGGCAGGAATGAAGTGCCAGGTTAAGGAGCAAGAGGCCAGCAGAGTGGGGCCAAAAGAGAGCCAGGGACCAGTAACTGTGGCATCCTGACATGCCTGTGAATGCCCAGCTGGGCCCCCTGGGCAGCGCTTGCCAGCTCCCCATGACCCCAGGGAGCCAGCCATACCCTGCAAATCCTCAACCAGGCTGAGTGCTGGCGACTGCTGTGTCACCCCCAGGGCCCGCGCTCATTAGAAGCAAGACAGGCGGGTCTGGAGGGAAGTGGACGTTCATTAAGGGAGCGGAGCTGCTGGGGCCACGTGTTTATTGGAAGCTGAGCAAAGCAACACCCTTAGAACAGAGTGGAAAATACAGAAGAGGGAAGGGCCGGCCTGGAGTTGGAGGGGGAACAGCGGGTTCCGTCAGTCCTGCCTCTATTCGGATGCCATTAGCGGGTTTGGCAGGCAGGCTTGCCATCTACTTCAGAGGACCACGGCACAGATTAAGGGAGCCTGGATGCTAATTTGCACATATGGAAATGCTTTTTCTCGCCGTCGATGGCTCTGTTGTGGACAGATGGAATTAGCGAGAACTTCGAAGTCGTGAAGGCAAACACATCAAAAAAAAAAAAAAGCCAGCCTATCTCTTTTATTTCCCACTTTTTCTGTCTGCCTCCCTCTATTTTTTTTTTCTTTCCACCATTCGCCTGTCCTTCTTTTTCTTTTTCCCTCCTCTCCTGTGAATCTCCAGACTGCAGGAGAGTAAATAAAATTGCCCCAGAATTGCTCCTGGCGTTAATAATGCATTGATCATATTTCAATTGCAAATTGTGTTTTAACAGAGAATCGCTCCCACATCAGCGGGGAGGTGATGTGGGGAGCCAAAGATGCCCTCATCAGCAAGGGCCAGCCTTCAGAGAGCTGCGGCCTCTGTCCTGGCACTGACCTGGGGAGGCTGAGGCTGTGGGTTCCCGGGTCCCCTCTCCTGAGCCCTCAGCCCTCTCATCTGTTCCACTTTTCTTTCTTGTGAACTCCGGTGGGTGGGTTCCAGTCCCTGAAGGATAAAGGCTCTTCAGATGCACTGCCTTGCTTCAGGGCGGAAACAATAAATCCGCTGGGATTACCTTTTATTATTATTTTTTCTTCCTTTCTTGTACTCTGTGCCTTTGACTGGGAAGGTCTGTAATATTTTATTTATTTGAGGCACTAACCAGGTTTAGCGTCCTTCCAGAACTTGACACATAAAGGTGCTCGCTAGCAGAGATGCCTCTCTGGGCAACTGGCCCTCCTCAGGGCTTGACAAACTTTTCCGTAAAGGGCCAGAGAGTGAATCTTATCAGCTTTCCAGGGCAGAGGAGTCCCTTGCACGTAGGAAAGCAGCCTAGAGAACACATAAGCAGATAGCAGTGGCTAGGTTCCAACAGAGCATTGCTGACACAGACAGGTTGATGGCCAGATTTGGCCTGAAGGCCACAGTTTACCACCCCTGGTCCAAGAAATCTCTTCTTTAAATGTATTTATTTATGCATTTATTTTTGGCTGTGCAGGGCCTTCATTGCCACATGCGGGCTTCTCTCTTATTGCAGTGCCTTCTCTTGCTGTGGCTCAGGGCTTCAGGTGCCCTGGCTCTGTGGTTGTGGGGTCCAGGCCTAGCTGCTCTGTGGCCTGTGGAATCTTCCTGTGCCAGGATCATAGCTATCAGGTTGAAGATGTTCCAAGTCTGCAGTATTAAAAGAAGACACAAGATCACTATGGACATTGACATTCACATCCATTTAACATTGTCCAAACCATTGGATCATCAGGCCATGCTCCACTAGAGCAGATACCTTGCTTGTTTGTTGGAATGTAGTGCTACTTTTATATATGCAGATTCAAATCAAGCACTCATAAGTTATGTGCAGAGAGAGAAAGGATACAAAGTTATACAGACATGGAAATAAAAAAAGAGATAAATGGATAGATGGACAGATGGATGGATGGAAAAATGAACTACGAAAAGGCAAGCCTTAGAAATGATCTAATTATTTAAATCCTCTGAACTATTTAATTTTCCTAATTCTCTGTAACCCATGTTCCCTTTCATTAATATAAAGCTAATAAGAATTTCATACCTTCTCACATTTTAATTTGAAGAAAAAATTAATTTACAAAAATGGAAGCGCTCTGCGAATTGTAACATGTGATACAGGCATCCGACAGTGCTGTTTTCCTCCACCTTGTTCATTTTGATGGCTATTTGAAAATGTCCGAGAAATGTAATCTCGTCACCAAGAATAAATTGCCAGTGTTATGATTAATGTAATTTGGAATTCATATAAATTAAAATTATTATGAAAATAAAAGGAAAATATAATACTGAATGTGTTGTTATACATCCGTTCTCACACAAATTCTGATCAGAGGAATGTTCTTTTTGCCAGGTTAAGATTCACTTTTTATGTACTGCCAACATTATAGCATTGGTTTAAACCCTACACTTGTAAAACGGTTAAAAAGAAAATCCTCTTGTGGTTTTAGACTAGGAAGCTGAGTTTTAAATTACCGAGGACTCTGAATGCTTCTTCAAACTAAAATCAGTTTTACTGGGCCTTTCCAGGTATTGGAGATGATTTCCTTTGTAGTCATCCCAAACTGGGCAAGAATTGGTTCAGATATGTCATGACTATTTGCATGACCTAACTTCTATTTAATTAGAAATGTAGACTCAGGAAGGCTTTTCTCATCCATTACTCAAGGGTTCCCAGTAGAGTAGGAAAAAAAAAAAATGTTCCATGAAATTTTTTTAATGGTGCAGAATTGGAGCTCAGAATCAGCCACCTGCCCTGGAGAACATGAATGGTTGAAAAGCAAGAAAAGAATGGAAAGAAGAGCTCAAAAAGAAAGGGAGAATTGCCAGGCTTCACTAATGGGTTGTAGAACGTGCAGATGGAGAAGAAAGAGAATCCAGTTCAGTTTGCCTCTAACAGACTGTAGGACTGGGGGGCAAATCTCTAACCATAGGAAGATCATCTCCAAGAGGAGGGAAACAGAGACAGAGACCAAGCACCCGTGTTGAGACAACCAGCCTGGCTCAGCAGTGGTCTGAGTTTCAAATTCACACCTCTACCCCTATGCCTGGTTTCACTACCATCAATGCTACCATCTCACAAGATATGGAAACCAAAGGAATGTCCCATCCATGCCACCCCTCCCTCTTCATAGCTTTGTTCCATGGATGTATCACGGTTGCAGTCAATATAGCCTCCCCTTGCTACCTCCATTCACGGCCACACCACCAGCACAAAACAGCTTTAAATGACAGACAGTAGTACCTGAATTGGAGAAGGCAATGGCACCCCACTTCAGTACTCTTGCCTGGAAAATCCCAGGGATGGAGGAGCCTGGTAGGCTACAGTCCATGGGGTCGCTAAGAGTCGGAAACGACTGAGCGACTTCACTTTCACTTTTCCCTTTCATGCATTGGAGAAGGAAATGGTAACCCACTCCAGTGTTCTTGCCTGGAGAATCCCAGGGACGGGGGAGCCTGGTGGGTTGCCGTCTATGGGGTCGCACAGAGTCGGACACGACTGAAGTGACTTAGCAGCAGCAGCAGCAGCATTACCTGAACGTTCTGAGCACTAAAGGAAGCCCGTTTTATGAGTGATACTGATTTTCTGTGTCTAAACTTGTGCTTTGCCTATGTACTACATGTTTTTTGAATAGTGCATTAAAGCCAGGGAGCTTCCCTGATAGCTCAGTTGGTAAAGAATCCACTTGCAAACCAGAAGATCCCAGTTCAATTCCTGGGTCGGGAAGATCCTCTGGAGAAGGGATAGGCTACCTACTCCCATATTCTTTGGCTTTCCTTGTGGCTCAACTGGTAAAGAATCTGCCTACAATGCAAGAGACCTGGGTTCGATCCCGGGTTGGGAAGATCGCTGGAGAAGGGAAAGGCTGTCCACTCCAGTATTCTGGCCTGGAGAATTCCATGGACTATAGTCCATGGGGTCACAATGAGTCAGACATGACTGTTTTTCACTTTCACTTCGAAACCAGGAAAAGGGTGACAAAATATACACGGTCCCTTAATTCTTCGTTATATTCATGTTTTCATAACTTTTTTGGTTTCTAAAAGAAATACCTGACCGTTATGAAAAAAATACTAGGATTCTGGGACAATAAAAGTGGTGAAAATACACATCACCCATACTCTGCTAACAAAGAAAAAATGCTATTTGTCTTTTGGAGTTTTTCAAGTGTACATGTGTTATGACCATTATATTGACTATAAACTTTTATATTTGCTTTCTCACTTGAATTTGTATTATAAACATTTTTGCACCTACTCAAATTTTTCTGAGATACAACTCTTTATGACTGGCTGACCATTGTAGCTATATAAGAATTTATTTACCATTCACCTCTCATTGAGTTTTTAAGATTTTATTTTGTGTTTGTTCATTCATAAAAAAAAAAAAACACTCCCGTGTCTATATTTTTGTTTCCTCTAGTCTCCATTCCTCCTTCTTCTTGTGTCCAATCTTATCTTCTCAGTGAAATTTTCTTGGTTCTTCAAAGTATAATAAAGTTTTCTATTTTTTTTAACATTTCTGACTTTGATACCTAATTATATGTCTATTAGTTCAGATAATTGGAGAAGGCAATGGCAACCCACTCCAGTACTCTTGCCTGGAGAATCCCATGGATGGAGGAGCCTGATGGGCTGCAGTCCATGGGGGTTGCTAAGAGTCAGACACGACTGAGCAACTTCAGTTTCACTTTTCACTTTCATGCATTGGAGAAGGAAATGGCAACCCACTCCAGTGTTCTTGCCTGGAGAATCCCACAGATGGTGGAGCCTGGTGGGCTGCCGTCTATGGGGTCGCACAGAGTCAGACATGACTGAAGCGACTTAGCAGCAGTAGCAGTTCAGATAATATTTTGTTAGATGAGCTTTACTGTCTGCACCAGCTGAACCAGTTGGTATCTAGGTGGATATAGACAATTTGCTTTCCTTCTCTGCTCTCAGGATCTTGATCTCTAGGTAATGATACTTATTTCTCAGCATTGATGCAAGCTAGTAGATATAAAGTGCTTAGAATAGGACCTAGCACACAGAAAGTTCTCATCAGTCTTAGTATGGTATAGATTTAGCTACAAAATAGTGTCCCACAATAATGAGAGTACTTGAATAAAAAGCACACACACACACAAGCACACATATGTACGTGGACACAGTATCTAGCACAGTGCCTGGTTGGTGGAGCTCAGGAATTACTAGTTGAATGGAATGGCTCCAGATTAATTTTGTTAACATTAACATCATAAGGCCTTTTGCTCAATGGATATGCTAATAAAAGTGTTACTTATAATGAGATTTTGCATCTACTATAGAGTATTTATTTATAGCTCTCACAGTCACATATATTTTAGGATTGTATAAATAAAACCTTATTTTATCTAGAAGATTCTCATATCACTAAAAAAAGGACTTCAGAGACATTCTAATAATTGCCGTATGTTCAGTGAGAGAGGCTCTTTTCATCATATAAAAATGAAGTTAGTTAATTGAATGGTTATGATGGCTGCAGAAGGGGTTTATAAAAGTCACAATTAAGAGGAACCCACTGTAAGAAAAAGGCAAAATGTATTTTCTTTAGGCTCCCATAAGCTGCATTTTCAATGCACAGATTTAAGAAAATTCCCTTTCCAAATCCTCTTTTGTCCCACATGAAAGGAATGATGACTTTAACGCGGCCGACCCGGGTTTTAAAAAAAATAAAATAAAAGGACTGTTTATTCTAAGTAGAACATCATGGGCTTCGTCACAGCCGTTTCATGACAGTTTCCCTCCAGCTGGTTTTATTTATCTCTTGACTTCCAATAAAACTTATGTTTTATTTCAAGGGGCAATCCATAATTAACTTTTCAACTGGTGGCAGTGGTTTCTTTTGGTGCCACCAACAGTGTTGAACTCAGCCTTAAAAAAAGAAAAAAAAAAAGTAAATATTAAAGACCTGGTGCAGATCCTTTCACTGGTCCCAGGGAGGTTTGCTTGCTGGAGAGTTTGACAATGACAAAATGCATTATGGGGCTTGGCTTGGACACACAGGGAGAAGCAGAAGGGTCGTGTCACAAAGGTAGGCGCTCAATTTTCCCTCCTGTTTCAAAGACTGATGCTTAGAAGGTATAGGCATCTCCCATTCCACTAGATGACAGAGAGACAATAGATAGACAGATAGAGATGACAGATAGATAGTGATAGATGAAGATAAGCAGATAGTGATAGATGATAAATAGAGATAGGATGAATAGATGGGATGGATGGATAGACAGATAAGTAGATATGCATGTACCCATTTCTAGCCACATCAATGTATCTGTCAATCTCCCCATCATCTGTTGATGGGTCAGCTGGTCAAACTGCTCATCCACCAGGCAGGCTAGCTTTAAAGCTATCTTCTAGAGTTTTCCTCCTCCAGTGTTCCCAGCATATTTTTGAAACAAAGAACGATTTGAGAAAAGAAAAACATGGAAAGAGAGAAATCACATTTTCACTGAGAACATAGAAAACACTGAGGTAGAGCAAAAGAGAGGCTGAGAAAGTAAGAGGGAATAACCAGAGGGAATAACCTCTCCACTTCTCAGACACGGAAAGAGCAACGCAATCAGCCCATGGTGGAGGCACCCTGGCCTCTCAGCAACTACCCCAGGTAGGTTTGCTGTAACCCACGTCATAGAACCTGCTCAGTTGTTCAGATGCTGAGCTTAGCTCGCCTGGGTCCTCCCCAAGCATCCCAGCTTAAGAGGCATGTAGTCATGTCCCAGAGATGACAGACACACTCAGGAAGGATTCAGGGTTTAGGAGCTCCCCAGGGGAACTCATAGTCTTTTTCTAGGAGTGGGCTGCTCTCAACAGGGTGAATTCTGGCCAAATTATGGTCATGGAGCTGTGTGCAGGACCCGGGCTATGGGGTCGCTTTCCTTCTAGGCGATCTGGTGAATGGGGACAGGTCACATCCTGGCATCCGGCCAGCCTAAGTTTGGAGTCTCTTTCTCTGTCCCTCTGGCTATTACACTTGTAGTAACTCTCCTTGTTGACCCTCCTAAGCTTTGATCTCTCTACCCAAGAAAGGTAAGTGGAGAGAAATGAGGTTGGATCCCTAGGACAGTGTTGTGTTCGGCACTGGACATTTAAAATGCTAGTTCCACCCCATTTGTATTCAGCAGGTACGTCAAACTCCTCAGAGTCTCTGCAACCCCCAGCATTTCGTCTTCTCCTCCCTTTTAATTTATGAATAAAACAAGTCTCCATCTCATGAGAGTCCAGAAAACCCTACAATCTGGGATAGAATGCCCAAAGCCGCCTGTCCCCCTCACTCTCAGAGCTGAGTGCCTGGTCTGCAGTGGCTCTCCTCCCTCTGTGCCCTTTGATCGCTGGTGCTGCCTGTTGCCCCTGCTTTCTCTGATCTGCCTGTGCTAAGTTGCTTCAGCCATGTCCAACTCTTTATGACCCCATGGACTGCAGCCCGCTGGGTTCCTCTGTCCATGGGATTCTCCAGACAAGAATACTGGAGTGGGTTGCAATACCCTCCTCCAGGGGATCTTCCCGACCCAGGGATCGAACCTGTTTCTCTTATGTCTTCTGCACTGACAGATGGGTTCTTTACCACTAGTGAAACCTGGGAAGCCCTTTCTCTGATCTAACTTACTCTAAAATACATATTCAGGAAATACAAACCCAAAGTCCAATCACAAACCACCTGTGTATTCTTGGTGGAAAATGTTCAGCATCTTCATTGCTCAGTTTTTCTATCTGAAAATTATAGATAAAATGGCACCTACCACATTTTTTTTTCTATTGAGGCAATATTTCCTCTCTATTATTGATGTAAATTCCCTAGCAAGCACATGGACCACATCCACATTCAGTGAATACAGACACTCTCCCGGTACTGTGCTATGCGTAGGCCACACAAGGTTGGACACACAAGGATGAAACAGCCACATATCTGAGTTGTCCCTGTGTTTCAATGGTTGCATCAGAGGTGTGGGGCGGGGTGAGCTTGATGCTTTCAGTAAGAGAACATCACTTCTGTCACCCAGGAGGTACTCTGGATCTGTGCAATGGTGGATCCATTTTCCACCAGATCCCCAAGCGTGAGATGCTTCTTTACTTCCAGAGGGGCTTATCCTACCCTTCCAGTTACCCTGCCACCTTGGGACACTGTCCCCGTACAGAGAAAATGGAACCATAGCAGTCCAATGGGCACTGAGCTTGGAGAGAAAAAACAGCCCATTGTTCCAGGCCTTTTGTTGTCAAGGAGTCAAGCAGAGAGCTGGTCCTTTGCAGAAGATAAGAGGGGGAATCAATACTGTCTGTAGAAATGCACTTTACTAAGGACTTCATTTTAAGCAAGTATGGAGTAAAGAATGTGATTTAATAAATGAAGGCGCTGAAGCAAAATTTGTCCTTTTTACCACAGGTCAGAGGTCAGAACTCCCCTGGTGGCTCAGATGGTAGATTCTGCCTGCAATGTGTGAGACCTAGATTTGATCCCTGGGTTGGGAAGGTCCCCTGGAGAAGGAAATGGCAACCCACTCCAGTGTTGTTGCCATGAAAAGCCCATGGATGAGGAGCTTGGTGAACTACAGTCCACGGAGTCATAAAGAATCGGACACCACTGAGTAACCAACACTTTCAGAGGTGAGGGCTCAGAATGCACCAGAAGACAGATGAGAAGCTAGTGTGACCCGGTGCAGATTCCCGGCAATATGTGTGTTGTTTTAGAGGAAGAAATGGGGAGTGACGCTGAACTCATTGCACACCAGCCCATTGAGGAGTTACATGATGTTCTCATGAGGAATGAGAGGATGGTGCTTCCCCAAACCTGCTTTTGTTGTCTTTTCAAAGCATTAGGTTAAGAAGGCCCTCTCTTAAGTGTGATGTACATCTTGCTGGAGCAGGCAGTATCAACCTGGCTAAACAGGATATTTTTACCAGGAAATAATGGGAACCACAATTCAAATGGACTGGGATATACAACATCACACTCCAAGGAGTCAGATGGTAGAGAAAGTCAAGGGAAATCAGCCCAGCCAAGGAACCAAAGATACTTCTGCTTTTTTCCTGACCTTTCTGAGCTCATGAAGAATGTTCCCAGGCCAGCTCCCCTCAAAGTTCAGCACTTCAAAGAAGCAGACCTCACGATGAGGGGTGTATTCATTTCATAGCTGCTGTAATAAAATATCAACATTTAAAATGGGCACTGTCTCACTGTTCTGGAGGGTAGAAGTTATGTCCCCTTTGAAACCTCCAGGAAGGGATCCCTTCTCTGTTCTTCTGGCCTCTGGGCTTTGCTGTCAGCCTCTTCTGTTCCTGGGCTTGTTGTTCCATTATTTCAACCTCTACCTCCATCATCACACGATGGTCTTCTCTCTGTGAATTTCCAGGTCTTCCTACAGTGTTCTCTCTCTGTTTCTTCTCCTCTCTTATGATGACATCAGAAATAGTTATTTAAATGTTCAACCTACTCCAGAATGACCTTATTCTAACTAACTACATCTTCAGTGACCCTGTTTCAAATAAGGTCACATTCTGAGCTACTGGAAGTTAGGACTGTGACGTAAGTCTTTTGGAGAAAGAATTCAACATATAGTAAGGGTAATCTCTGCTTTGTGTATCTTTTAATACAAGGGAAAATATTTTCCAGAAATAACAAATGTTCCTTTTACCTTTCATTGGTGAACGTTGGGTCACACACACGCAGCTCGCCAATCACCAGAAAGGAGAATGCAATTTCTATGAGTGATCATGATTTACTTTTCTCCCAGTCTTATTGAGGTATAATTGAGAAATATAATTTTATGCATTTAAAGTGAATAATGTGGTGATTTGGTATGTGTATATGTTGTGAAATGCTTACCACAGCCATCCATCACGTCACATGGTTCCCTTTTTTCTATAATGCAGTTTTATTAACTATAGTCACCACGCAGTATATAATATTCCCACCATTCTACCATCTGATTCTTGAGTTCAACACTTTTTGTTTTGATTCCACAGATAGCTGAGATCACATGGTATTCATCTTTCTCTATCTGGTTTATTTATACTGATGTTCTCCAGGTTCATCTATGTCATCACAGATGGGGGAATTTCCTTCTCTGATATGGTTGAATGACATTCTACTATTTACTACATTACATATATTAATACTACATATAAAGTATACATATTACATGTATGCATATGTATATATATTGTATACATATATGCATAATATATATTACCAGATTTCCCTGGCTCAGGCTGTAAAGAATCTGTCTGCAATATAGGAGACTTGGGCTCGATCCCTGGGTTGGGAAGATCCCCTGGAGAAGGGAATGTCTTCCCACTCCAGTATTCTTGCCTGGAGAATTCCACGGACAGAAGAGTGTGGCTACAGTCCATGGTGTCGCAAAGAGTCAGACATGACTGAGTGACTAACACTTTCATTTTTTTTATATTGTCTTATGTATTCACTGAAAATGAATGAAGAGCATTTATTACTGGATATGACATAAGATCAAATGCCACCTTTCGTCTGGTCTTTCTGGCTTTACTATCTCAAAGCGTCCTTGCTTCTTCCACCGTGAGTCTGAGGTAGCTGTGAAGCACAGGTTACTTTCTTTTCCTCCCCTCGAACCTGAACAGATTCCCCAGAAAGAAGTCCAAGCTTCTTAATGCCTTTCAACTAACTCTGTAATCTTAATTTTTAATCACCCTCAAACCTGTGAAGGACCATTTATTTTCACCCACCCTTCATTGAAAAATGCAGTTCAGCTCAGTTCAGTTCAGTCACTCAGTCATGTCCGACTCTTTACGACCCCATGAATTGCAGCACGCCAGGCCTCCCTGTCCATCACCAACTCCCAGAGTTCACTCAGACTCACTTCCATCGAGTCAGTGATGCCATCCAGCCATCTCATCCTCTGTCGTCCCCTTCTCCTCCTGCCCTCAATCCCTCCCAGCATCAGAGCCTTTTCCAATGAGTCAACTCTTTGCATGAGGTGGCCAAAGTACTGGAGTTTCAGCTTCAGCATCATTCCCTCCAAAGAAATCCCAGGGCTGATCTCCTTCAGAATGGACTAGTTGGATCTCCTTGCAATCCAAACGACTCTCAAGAGTCTTCTCGAACACCACAGTTCAAAATATCAATTCTTCAGTGCTCAGCCTTCTTCACAGTCCAACTCTCACATCCATACATGGCCACAGGAAAAACCATAGCCTTGACTAGACGAACCTTTGTTGGCAAAGTAATGTCTCTGCTTTTGAATATGCTATCTAGGTTGGTCATAACCTTCCTTCCAAGGAGTGTCTTAATTTCATGGCTGCAGTCACCATCTGCAGTGATTTTGGAGCTCAAAAAAATAAAGTCTGACACTGTTTCCCCATCTATTTCCCATGAAGTCATGGGACCAGATGCCATAGTCTTCGTTTTCTGAATGTTGAGCTTTAAGCCAACTTTTTCACTCTCCTCTTTCACTTTCATCAAGAGACTTTTTAGTTCCTCTTCACTTTCTGCCATAAGGGTGGTGTCATCTGCATATCTGAGGTTATTGATATTTCTCCCAGCAATCTTGATTCCAGCTTGTGCTTCTTCCAGTCCAGCGTTTCTCATGATGTACTCTGCATAGAAGTTAAATAAGCAGGGTGACAATATACAGCCTTGACGTACTCCTTGTCCTATTTGGAACCAGTCTGTTGTTCCATGTCCAGTTCTAACTGTTGCTTCCTGACCTGCATATAGGTTTCTCAAGAGGCAGGTCAGGTGGTCTGGTATTCCCATCTCTTTCAGAATTTTCCACAGTTTATTGTGATCCACACAGTCAAAGGCTTTGGCATAGTCAATAAAGCAGAGATAGATGTTTTTCTGGAACTCTCTTGCTTTTTCCATGATCCAGCAGATGTTGGCAATTTGATCTCTGGTTCCTCTGCCTTTTCTAAAACCAGCTGGAACATCAGGAAGTTCACAGTTCATGTATTGCTGAAGCCTGGCTTGGAGAATTTTGAGCGTTACTTTAGTAGCATGTGAGATGAGTGCAATTGTGTGATAGTTTGAGCATTCTTTGGCATTGCCTTTCTTTGAAATTGGAATGAAAACTGACCTTTTCTAGTCCTGTGGCCACTGCTGAGTTTTCCAAATTTGCTGGCATATTGAGTGCAGCACTTTCACAGCATCATCTTTCAGGATTTGAAATAGCTCAACTGGAATTTCATCACCTCCACTAGCTTTGTTCGTAGTGATGTTTTCTAAGGCCCACTTGACTTCTCATTCCAGGATGTCTGGGTCTAGGTCAGTGATCACACCATCGTGATTATCTGGGTCGTGAAGATCTTTTTTGTACAGTTCTTCTGTGTATTCTTGCCACCTCTTCTTAACATCTTCTGCTTCTGTTAGGTCCATACCATTTCTGTCCTTTATAGAGCCCGTCTTTGCATGAAATGTTCCCTTGGTACCTCTCATTTTCTTGAAGAGATCTCTAGCCTTTCCCATTCTGTTGTTTTCCTCTATTTCTTTGCATTGATCGCTGAAGAAGGCTTTCTTATCTCTTCTTGCTATTCTTTGGAACTCTGCATTCAGATGCTTATATGTTTCCTTTTCTCCTTTGCTTTTTGCTTCTCTTCTTTTCACAGCTATTTGTAAGGCCTCCCCAGACAGCCATTTTGCTTTTTTGCATTTCTTTTCCATGGGGATGGTCTTGATCCCTGTCTCCTGTACAATGTCACGAACCTCAGTCCATAGTTCATCAGGCACTCTATCTATCAGATGTAGTCCCTTAAATCTATTTCTCACTTCCACTGTATAATCATAAGGGATTTGATTTAGGTCATACCTGAATGGTCTAGTGGTTTTCCCTACTTTCTTCAATTTAAGTCTGAATTTGGCAATAAGGAGTTCATGATGTGAGCCACAGTCAGCTCCTGGTCTTGTTATTGTTGACTGTATAGAGCTTCTCCATCTTTGGCTACAAAGAATATAATCAATCTGATTTCGGTGTTGACCATCTGGTGATGTCCATGTGTAGAGTCTTCTCGTGTTGTTGGAAGAGGGTGTTTGCTATGATCAGCGCATTTTCTTGGCAAAACTCATTAGTCTTTGCCCTGCTTCATTCTGTATTCCAAGGCCAAATTTGCCTTGGAAATAAACCTTGTTCATTCTCAAAAAAAAAAAAGTGAAAGTTGCTGGGTTGTGTCCAGCTTTTTGTGTGCTCATGGGCTGTAGCCCGCCAGGCTCCTCTGTCCAAGGAATTCTCCAAGCAAGAATACTAGAGTGGGTTGCCATTCCCTTCTCCAGGGGATCTTCCCAATCCAGGGATTGAACCTGGGGTCTCCTGCATTGTGGGCAGATTCTGTACCATCTGAGCCACCAGGAGAGTCCATCTACCCTCCATGCCTTGACTCAAATACACTTCCCTGTGACAAATCCCAGACAGCTGTCCTTTCCTCTGTGCTCCACCTCTGTGTCCTGGTGTTAACTCTGCTTGTGACTCTGTTCATTGGTCCGTCTAGTGTTTTCCACTTGCCCCTCGGGGCTCAGCTCATGGAGGACTTTCTGCAGATATAAAGCAACTTCTCAGGCTCCCAGGTTGAAGGGCTCATCTTCTGCTCATGGTTTTTGCCAGCCTCTGTTTCTGCATCTGCAATCGCCCTGAGCATAGTCCCTGCACTGAAGACATCCGCGTTGTTACATCAGTCCCTCTGTTAGTCTGGGGACTCCTCGGGGGACGCACACAGTCGTCTCTGCAGGATCCGCCCACACACCAGCAACCAGAACAGGTGATCGAAGTTGTCATTGCTCAGTTGACAAGTCATGTCTGACCCTTCTTGACCCCACGGACTGCAGCATGCCAGGCCTCCCTGTCCCTCTTTATCTCCTAGAGTTTGCCCAAGTACACAGGTCATTATAAAGTGCTAAGGTGTATGCACGAGTTCTGAGAAATGTGTACAAGGTGGAGGGGAAGCCAGGAGGAGTGTTTAAACTATATGTGAAGGGAAAATGGTATGGAAGCTTCGAATACTGGCTTTCACACACATTGCTTATTTCTTTCCAGGTCTTGGGCGGTACAACAGCCCTTTTGGTAAATTAAGAAGTGGGCGTTCAGGGAAGACAAATCAATTCTACAAGGTTACTGAGTTAGTAAGTAGCAGAACTCAGAGTCAAATCTGAGTCCTCCAGCTCCTATTTTATGTCTCCAACAGGCGTGCCCTGGACATGGCAGGGCTAAATGTTTTTTCCTCACTTATGTTATTAGAATTTTGCTTGATTTTTGCTGGTGTGCAGAACACAGCTGGGAGCAAGGCTAGGTATTAAATAGCAAGCACACAGCAAAACTTGGAAGTCTGAGCTGCCAACTTGGACTGGCTAGAAATCCACAAGGGCGTGGAAATTAGTTACACACAGGAGGTTCCTGCAGTGTGTCTGCCGAGTTTCTTCAGGCAGCTGTTTTCTGGAATCAAACCAATACTGTCTTTTAGCTGTTGTGGTGGATGAAGATTTTTTTCCCTATAATTCTTGGTTTTTCATGAGCATAGGGTCAGAGTGGTGGCTGGTGTGTAGAGACCCGATTTCACTAGTTTCTAATTCTTGGGTAAGTTTTGCCTTCTGCCTCCCACTTACTGGTAAATGAGGCTATGATCCATCCTCACCCCTTCCTCTGTGTTACCCCTTCCACAGTAACACAGGATCTGTGTAACTCCTTTATCTCATTTTGCAAACTCAGCCAGTTAACCAGAAAGGACATAGCATTGGCTTAAGCAACATGACCTAATTGTAGAGCAACGGGGTCCCAGAGAAGGAAGACGTGAAAAGCGATATGTAGATGTTATGGAGGCAGTGATGGTCTCAGCTATGAGGCTGGGCAGTTTAGCCAGATCCTTTCAATGTCAATTTCCTCATTCATAAACAAGGACGATCTAAGTCACAGATTGTCAGAAGGATTAAATGAAAAATTGTCTTTGGAGGCCAGGTTTCTTGACAAATGTTTGGTGCCTGGGCATATGATTAGCAAAAGGCAATTGAAAACATATCTGTATATAAAACACACAGTTTCTGGCACATAATATTCTCTGACAATTATGAGTTGCTATTTTTGCAACAAATGAGATGAAAACCTGACTAAGGTGAGTACTAAAAAGGAATTGGAAATGCCCTTCCGAGACGCCATGAGGATTCTGATGGATCCTACCTGGGTCCTAGAGACTCACACCGGTGACCTGCGGAAATCTAGACCCACTGATCAATAGTTCCATAGTGATGGCAAGTCACATCTGCCACTGCTGCTTATGGTGACCCAACCGCTCAACCTGAAGCAGCAGAACACAGCTGCGTGCAGTTGTACTTGGAGACCATGCCCACGATTCTGAGTGTAACCATGAATGTCTAGGCTGGCTGGACAGGGGTTTCTGGATAACGAGATAGTCCAACATACAGAAGACACAGGTCCTACACCTACCTCTGGCCTGCATTGGCTGCTCAACATCCGGCACTTTCCTGACAGGATTATATAGGACTAATAACTTTCCCTAGGGTTTGCCAGGTTTGGGCACAATTATTGAAAATAAATCGATTTCACTCTTTGTCATTGAGTAACACAGGACCAAGAAGTAAAAATAGATCAGTGCTCTTCTTACAGATCCTAAAGCTGCCCTTTGATTGAGATGGGTTTACAGGGATCATTATTATTGCTGACATCTACTAAAAGTGAGAGCCCATATTGCCTCTGAGAGAGCTTGAGATGAATGACATTAATGAAATTAACAAGGGGTGTAACACAGGATTTTAGAAAGGCCTAGTGAAAAAAGAATATTTGGGGGGTGGTTCAGAGTAGAGAGGTTGACATACTGCCTTCCCAAACACCGTGAGATGTGTCCATTCCTGTCTTTTGTGAGCATTTTGTTATGCACTTCTGTTGATATTTCTGTCTCCCTCCCAGCTTGCCACCGTTGGGGACAGAGGCTGAGGGTCAACGTTGTGCCTTATATACCCCCTGCTACTGAGCACAACCTTTACTGTCCTCACCCTTGGCCTTGGAACACCTACTGGGCTGGACTGTCTTCTCAGATGTTAAGGGAGAGTCCTGAGGGCATCGTCCCTGGGAGTTCCCCCCCTTACCCTCACACAGAACAAGTTGCCCCCCATCCCCAGTGTTTCGATGCCCACCTCCACAGTGCAATTTACAAAACCTGCCTGGCTCTGCTCATCTCCACTAGACTGCTCACCTCCACTAGACTGCTGTGTCAGTTTGCAGGACTGCTGTAGCAAAGTTCCACACACTGGATGGTTTAGGACAACGGAAATTATTCTCCCAGTTCTAAGGCTGGAAGTCTGACATTACAGCCTTGGCAGGGTTCCTTCCAAGGCTCTAAAGGGCATCTGCTCTCTGCTTCTCCCTAGATTCTGGCAGTTTCCTGGCAACCTTTGGTGTTCTGTGGCTTGTAGAAGCATCACCCTGATTTCCACCTTTATCTTCACATAGCCTCTTCTCTATCCATGCGTCTGTGTCCAAAAGGCCCCTTTTTATAAGGATACCAGTCATATCGGGTCAGAGCCCATGCTCACGATCTCCTTTTAACTTGATCATCTGCAAAGATGCTATTTCCAAATAAGGTCACATTCAACATCTTTGGAAGGACACAATGATGACCACGCAAAGGAACCCAAGGGAAGAAGGTCTGAGTGAGTGTTGACTAAATGAAGGAGTGAATGAATGAGTGCCATCAGCCCCCTGTCCCCTCCCCTTGTGCCTGGAGTAACCCATGGGAGGATGCTCTGGGTGCAGTGATGATACGGTCATGACTGAATGTTGACTGAATAAATGAGTGAATGGATGAAGCCCCCGGTCCCTTCCCTTGTCCCCGCCTGGCGTACTGATGCCAGGGCCTGACATAGAGTGAAACTTCCACTGACACAGTGAGCAGCTCTTCAAAGCCGGAGGAGCCTTCCCTCGACTCCTTTCCCAACAGCGACGCAGCATCTGCTCCAAGGGTGCCTGTTCAAAGGACACCTTCCTGCCCCAGCCTCCACCTCACACGCTTTACACCCCAGACTGGCAGCAGGCATCTCACCTCCAGACTCAGGCTGACTCCTCGTGCCAACGCTGGAACTGGGAATTGTTAGCTTTTAATTAAGCTCCCCTTTGCACTCTAGTTCCTGTGCGGAACATGTGTGGCAGAAGGGACGTTTATCAGCTAAATGCATTTCTTTAAAGCCACAAAATCGAAGAGTGCATTTTGCCCTATTAAGGTCTGGATTCAAGGGGAGCCTCTGAGCTGAAACGAACTCCCTGTAGAAGCTCAGACTCCCATCGGCAGCCCTGGGCTTTAGAAGGTGCAGCAGGCGAGCCTAACCCCGCAGGGTGACACTTGCTGAAAGGGAGCATGATGTTAAAAATGAGAAAGAAAGGTCTTTTTCCCCGAGCACAAGGCTTCTAGCTGGAGGTCAAACCCAAGGTAAGTAGGTGGCGAGCCTGGGCAAAGGGGGCTGTCTGTGCCTTCCTGAGCTGCTCCTGACTCCAGTGCAGACAGGCTGGGTCTGAAGAGCCTTCATCTTCATAAATTCTTTATAGAAAGTTTCACAGAACTAGTCACCTTTCTGGCTTCTGCTAAAATGACAGCTAGTTCACTCAGTAATAAAAGGGCTAAATTCATTTTTGGAAATGAAGACTGTTCTGCAGTCTACACACTCAACAGACAGAGAGTGGGCCCCAGGCATCTTTCAGATTCTGGGGGTCTTGTTTCAAGAGACTGATTGCTGAGCCCAGAGCAGCTCACTAAACATTTCAGGACTCAGTTCTCTTACCTGGGAAATGGGTCAAAAGCTTACTCACTCCTCATACACATTGTTGGAAGGATTGTAAAGATCCTTGTCATGGATGTGAAAGATGCATTTATTGTCATAAGTGACTTTATGCTGGAGCCCTGAACATCACAAGGAAGGCATGTCCCTTGTTGTCTAGGCGACAGGATATGGATCCTGCATCCATTGCTCACATGGTATACTGTCGACCCCACACCGGATGCCTGGGATGGTCTCTCTGTCTCTCTCATATACGTATATTTGATGAATCAAATTGTGCCCTGTCCCTTCTACCTGGATTAACTTCTAGGTTATTCCAAGTAGAAAATAACCTTCCAAATTCTCAGCCATCCTTTGGGTCCATGCTACTCCACATGGGGTCTGCAGTTCAGAGCTCATAGGCAATGGAATCATATAAAGAGCTATATGCAGAAAGAGACAGAGTCAGGATTTAGAAATGTGTTTAGGAATCTGGACTTTCCATGTGGCCCAGTGGTAAAGAATCTATCTGCCAGTGCAGGAGACTCAGGTTCAATCCCTGGGTCGGGAAGATTTGCTGGGGAAGGAAATAGCAATCCACTCCAGTATTCTTGCCTGGATAATCCCATGGACAGTGGAGCCTGGTGGGCTACCATCCATGGGATCAAAACAGTTGGACATAATCAAGTGACCAAGCATGAACTTAGGAATCTGACCCTGCCCAGATATCCAGAAGGATATCAGTGGCCTCATCCTTTTCAACAGGATAAATGCCTATAGTAGTCAGTATATAATACAAAAGAATAGCACGAAATGAAGATGCAGAGCCATTCATTCAAAAACTAAGAATTTCAAGATGGCGACCACAGAGCATGGAACCAAGTACTGGGCTCTCTGAGACCCAGAGACCTGCGAAGCCAGTGCTGGCTGTTGAAGCAGATGCTGAGGTTTGTGTGAGAGCTGTGTGCTATTCACACACAGTAGGACCATGCAGTGTTCTGCCGATGGCTGGGGGAAAGCTGAGTGCACATCCAGACAGTTCTGGAAGCCTGTCTGTAGGACACAGCAGAGGCCCCATCTTGTCCACTTGAGAGCCCAGCCAGGAGAATGTTTTCCAGCCCAGCTGAGCATCCTTGCTCTGTCTCAGAACAATGAGCTCTTCTTTTTTTCCCTGCCTCAATGATCACTAACCACCTCTCTCAGGGCCTCTCCCATTCCAAACTGCAATTAATAGTTTCTTCCCTTCCCGACGTGACCCCGAGCCACTCCACAGCAAGGAATTGCATCTTAGTCATTTTTGTAACCATTCTGTTGACAAGCACCAGATGAGGACCTACTCTGCACCCCACTCCACACCGGCAAAAACAAGGAGGGTGGCCTGGGCTCACAAGGTTCCTGATCTGATCAACAGGCAGTAAAAGGGTGTCCAGGATAAGGCGGGAGCATTAAGGGTGCTGGGCAGGCACAGACAGGGCTCCAGCTGAACCCGTGCAGTCCAGAGGTTTCTTTGAGAGAGCCACTCTAGTTAGCAGCCACTCAAGGGCCAAGGAAGGAAGGAATGAGGAAAAGGAAGAAAGAGGAGTCAGTTTAACCAACTAGAATTGACTCTTCTACCCCCAATCCAGTCAAGCTTCCAAGCAGACTCCGTTAATGTTTATAAGCAGACTGACCCTCCAGTATTTCTCTATCTCCAATGACAGCAAAAATCCATGCACTTGGCCCCCTGAGGTCTCCATCCTCTCCAGGGACACACTCCAGCCAAGTTTCCAGCCTCATCATCCTGCTTGGACAGCTTTCCCCCAGATTACCCGTGATGCTGGTTGTGAAATCTGGCTCCAGTTCCTCCCCCCGTGTGATGTGACCTGTCAGCAGTGTTAGGATTCCATTGACCTGCCCCACCTTCTCAACCCCTTCCCTCCGCTGGATTATTGCCATTCATTAATCTGTCTCCATCACTCAGATCTCTAGACATGGCAGTGCTTAGAACCCTGTTTACAGACACTTGTATTTTCTTTTACCTTTTTGTTTCCTCGGGTGGTATTATCCAGTCAGATATCTTTAAATATCAACTCCCAAGCATGAATTTGCAGTGTGGACTCTGTCACTTAACTTCAGTACCCTCTTATGCGTGCATGCTTAGTTGCTCAGTCATGTCTGACTTTTTGTGACCCCATGGACTGTAGCCCACCAGTCTCTTCTGTCCATGAGATTCTCCAGGCAAGAATACTGGAGTGGTTAGACATTCCTTTCTCCAGAGGATCTTCCCCATCCAGGTCTCTTTCATTGCAGGCAGGTTCTTTACCGTGTGAGCCACCAGGGAAGCTCTAAGTCACTGCCTTCTCAACAACTCCATGCAATGCTCACCAGGAAGCCCTGGTTTTCCTGGAGCAGTCCTGGAAGAGGTGTGCATCACTTCTGCTTGCATTCCGTCAGCTAGAGCTCAGGGAACTTAGCAAGTGCTGTCCAGCTACGTGCATGGGAAGAAGAAAAAAGGGTAAGCAGCTAACCACTCTTTTACAGGTAGATTGAGCTATTTGATGAGTGGAGTCTGCAGTGGAGGAAAGAGGGGCGAGGTCACGTGCAGATGATAGAATTAGAAAAAGTGGACTTTGAAACATTATACAACAAATGAGAACACACAGAGGCAAGAAAGCATAGGTGCAAATGTCAGTAAACTCCTCCCTTTTAGAAAGAGCTAACATTGGAAGATGGCTTGTGGCAAGGTTCTGGAGTCTTCCAAAGCTGAGCTTGGCTTGTCTTCTCTGTACACTGTCCAGGTATGTCTCTGAGACATACTCACTGAAGTCCATGGAGACCTTCAGGAGACATGGACCAGGCAGGAAACACTATTTTCATTTGGCAGAAGAGGAAGCAAGGGCATGCATGTGCATCAGGGTCAGAGGTGAGATTTGACCCCTAAATCCAGAGCTCTGTGATTCTGATCTTAAAGTATCAAGAAGCATCAGGGAGTCTTATTCTAACTATCACTAAGAATTTTAAGGCTCAAGTTGATCAGACCTCTGAAGTTTATTGCACTTTCATTTGTCCCATTCAGATAATAAAGCATGCAAAGTAAAGCCAAATTAAAATTTGAAGCATGGTTACATTATTAAAATAATTTGACTGCCCTTCAGCTGTTCTCTTTAGCTTCTGATCTTATCCCACAGGCATTTTAATTGCATTGGGCAGAGATTTAAAGTAACAGTACCTGCCCTGAAGTACAGACAGCGCCCCCCCAAAAAAGGCAGCATCCTAGACCTCAGGACCAGGCTCCAGGGGACCTGCAGAAGGTCTAACTCAAGCCTCTCCAGGTTCCTGGGCCAAGAAAGCCTCCTCCCAGGCAGGTTGGAAGAGCACCATCCAGGAAGGACTCATTTTCCCAGAGTACTGCTATGGTAATGATGGTAACGGCTCTTTATCCCCTCCCAGTGTGTTTTCACAATCAATATCTCCCCTTTTCTTCAAAACAGCCTAAAGCCCAGGAAAAGACCTACCACACAGTAGGTACACAGTGGTTACTTCCAATGTTAATGGGTGAATGACTCCACGGAAATAAATATAATGTGCATTATTATCTTAATTGTGGACACATGGAGATCGTGTCCCACTGGTTCAGTACTTGCTCAAGGGCATGTGTCTGACCCAGAAATGGAACCAGGGATCTCTGAACGTGGGATCAGTCTTCTTACCTTCCTATCAGTGATTCTCCAAGTGTACAGCTCTACACAGATGGAACCCGAGATGATTTTAGGCAGTGCACGTCAGGGTCGTCAGATGGCACCAAATCTCGTGATGAAAAGTGTCTATTGCTTTCAACTTTATCTCAATGGCTTCAAGGAGAAAGCTTAAGGTTGGAGACACAT
Source organism: Bubalus kerabau (assembly GCF_029407905.1). Classification (NCBI taxonomy): domain Eukaryota; kingdom Metazoa; phylum Chordata; class Mammalia; order Artiodactyla; family Bovidae; genus Bubalus; species Bubalus kerabau. The sequence continues at coordinate 63,740,901 of NC_073642.1, read as the reverse complement.
GCATGTATATTTTTTTAATGTCTTTCTACACAGACTTCCAATCTCTGTTCTTAACAGAGAGAGGGCAAGCCATAGGTTCAAGCCTTGGTAGGCTACAGCATCTAGCTAGAATTTCATAGCAATGTTTTATTATCATTGTCTTTATTTTATTTTCATTTATAATTGATGATGTGGGATACTGCCATCCCTTTAAACATATAATATAGATTTGTGAAAAAAAAAAAAAAAGATTCATCTAAGTTAAAAAAAAATGACTCCATTAAAGGGAGCAATAGTGAGACAATAGCGTACGTGATAGATTAGATAGAGCAAAAGTCAAGCAGGTTGTCTAGCGCTGCAATGGAAGTTTGGAAATCACTGCTTTGTATTAAGAGCCCCTCAAACAAACCAAGAAGACCCCAGAATCTTTGATACGAATGAAAGGTAGAGAGTCTGTGGACAGGAAGTAAGTGTCCTACCTGATGCTATATGGAGACTGGCCCATAATATCTACAGGTCTTGACTAGACTAACTGGTCTTCATACCTTTATCACAAGTGGTACTTCCTTCATGAAGGCTTTGAACATGTCCCCAACCAGTGCTGCTCATTATCTTCCTAAAATCCCCATGCCCATTTGTCTGCACCCATTCTTAGGGTGACTGAACGACCTTTAACTTCTTGCAAGTTATCTTTGTGTGGTCATCAGTTTCTCTGATGGTCTTCTTGGGGGAAGTTGGCATATTGAATCAGTGCCATTCCTTCCTGGAGATGGTCCTCTGTAGACCTTTAAATAGAGAGACAATGGCACCTCAGAGGCTCTTCGCAAGGCTCACTCTGGACTGAAGTTTTCCTCTAATGGGAAGCAAATAGAAGTCACAGAAGACAATGATCTGGATGAGTGACTTGGTTTCTGAAATCCCCAAGTGATATCAATTACTGGCCTGAATTAGGGTTCTTGAGTCCCTAGTTCTGAGATGGCCTTGGAAGTTGCAATGACTTTCTGCTTTTGGGGGCTATTCAGCACTCTGACCCAGGCTTGCTCCAAGAGGTATTGTCTCTTTCCAGTGCTAGAAATGAACAGGGTTGGGTAACACAGGACAAACAGGACAAACTGCAAAAGGAAGGCATTCAAGGAGGAAGGAATTTCTTGTGCAAAGGATTGGAGGCACAAAACAGGTTTTCTCATTGAAGTCACAGGTTCAGGATGATGAACAAATGGGTGAGAAAGGGACAGATGCTAAGGAGCTAGACATGGTGGGTGACAGGTCTCCCTGCAGGGACAGGTGTACAAGCCTATGGGGGGAGGGGTTAAGCTTCATTCTGAAACTTATGGAAATACTTGTTAGTGTTTAAGTGAGGAAGGGACATGCTCACATCATGATTAGTATGGAGTTTATCCTAGCAGCAAAGAACTGAGAGGGTGGTAGATGGAACAGGAAGAACCAGGAGGCTGGTAGAACCCATTTGGATTTTCAATCCGGAGCGGAGGCAGAGAGGGTGGGGAGGATGGGGTGACCGAGTGATATACAAGGAGGCTTATTCTATGGAACTCTCCTTTAGACACACATTTGTACTGAACCCACTAGAATATTCAGGAAGCATTTCTCTAGAACAGAGCAGCGATTGAACAATTTGCTCTGAATAATTAAATTTGCAGTTTTAAGCCCATAGCAGTAGAGTTTATTTATAATTGGAGCCACAGTTTGCATGCACTTTAAATGCAAAGAGGGGCTTTAACCGTCAAGTTATTATATTACTCAAGAGTTTAATTAATAACACACTAATTGTGGAAGCCAACATCAAGAGCCTCACCATATTGTTCTTATTACATTTGGAAACTGTTTGAAGTGATTTGGTAATTAAAAAAATGAACTTCGAAATACAGCCTTATCTTCTCCTTGATATGGAGAGTCTTTTGTTTACATATTCTAGTATTTTTTAAGATCGAAAGGTCTCCCTCGGGTTTTGTGATGAAAAGCCACTGAATAATGCCTTTAGAATAGATAAATGCACACATGTTGAAACAAGCCAAATGCTTGGATGCCATTGGTTAGAAAGACGTCTATTGAAAAGTTAAATAAAACAGTCAAATTGAAAAATAAAATAAATCTGTAGACTTAGAGTTGGAAGGGACTTCAGGCCTGATCTGTTTTAGACTCAAGACCATTTCTGAATGTGAAAGTCAAGGTTAGTGAAGTCAAATGATTTGCTTGGGGAATGTTCACAGAAAGACCTGTATCTCTTCCCTTCTAAGAATGTCTTCTCTCTCCTAAAACACAGACCTAACTAAAAGCATGTCCAAATGATCCATTATCATCTGTCTTCACCCTTTAAAATGTAAACCTGAGGCGAGAATTCATACCTTGGTCATCTCTTGCAGTCCTGAACTTGGTATTGCTAACACAATGCCTACTACTCAAGAACCAACCATAAATCCCTGAGCAACTGACCTGGATTTACTACTCCCGCTCACTAGCATACATGCTGAGTTCTAAGCTGAAGTCTGCATACAACCTCTGGGTAAACACACTAACCGTTATTTAGTTAAACCTCAGAGCCACTGACTTAAACACTGGACCAGAGCAACTGAGGCAATTTAACAACACTTGTGTGCACACTGCTGTGTCAAGCTCTGTATTAGAGGTTAGGGGACAAAAGTGAATAAAGCATTACTACCCAGGGTAAAAAATTATAAACTATGTATATATATGTATATATATGTATTAATATACAATACACACACACATATATGCGTGCATATGTGCATTCTCAGTTGCTGTCATGTCCGACACTTTGCAACACCAAGGACTGCAGCCTGCCATGCTCCTCTGTCTATGGGATTTCCCAGGCAAGAATACTAAACTGGGCAGCCATTTCCTTCTCCAGAGGCTCTTCCAGGAATCGAACCTGTGTCTCCTGCATCTCCTGAATTGGCAGGCGGATTCTTTAACCACTTAGGAAGCCCTCCCCCCACACATAAATACGTACATGTATATCCACCTACACAAAGTGCTGTTAATAGGGATCAGAGGTTAACGACAGACTGTCTATAAAGCTCTAACTAGTAGGTATTTTCTGCTTTGCCAGCCACACAGGCTCTGTCACTCCGGGCAACTCTGCTATTGTCTTCTGAAAGCAGCTGTGAACAATACCTAAATGAACAGGTATGGCTCTCTTCTAAAAAAAGTTATCTATAGACACTAAAATGTGAATTTGCTATCATTTTCACATGTCATGAAACATTCTTTTTTTCTTTTTTTTTTTAACTTTTCAACCATAAACCATCCTTAGCTCATGGGCTATACCACCAGAATATGGAGCTGTATTTAGCCCCAGGTGTGGGGAGGAGGCATGGTTTCCCAGTCCCTGGTCAATCAGAGGAAAAAGCAGCTGCTGGGGCAGAATCAGAATCTGGGGTCTGGCACCAACAGGAGGGTTTGTTAGGGAAATGGCTGGATATGAGGTGTGCGCGCACGCTTGCTGAGTTGCTTCAGTCCGACTCTGACATTATGGACTGTAACCCACCAGGCTCCTCTGTTCACAGGATTCTCCAGGCTATACTACTGGAGTGGGTCGCCATGCCCTCCTCCAGAGGATCTTCCTGACCCAAGGATGAAACCCACGTCTCCTATGTCTCCTCCACTGGCATGTAGGTTCCTTACCACTAGTGCCACCTGGAATATGAGGCAAGTTGGGCCAAATTTAAATGGGCTTTGCTGCTGCTGCTCCGTCGCTTCAGTCGTGTCTGACTCTGTGCGACCCCATAGACGGCAGCCCACCGGGCTCCCCCGTCCCTGGGATTCTCCAGGCAGGAACACTGGAGTGGGTTGCCATTGCCTTCTCCAATTCATGAAAGTGAAAAGTGAAAGTGAAGTCGCTGTCGTGTCTGACTCAAAAGGGCTTTGCATGTCATGCTAAATAACTAGCAATCTATTCCATCAGCAACTAGGCGCTGATGAAAAGCATTCTTTAGGAGAAGTCAGGGTTGGGTTTGATTTTAGAGAGATCACGCTGGTGATAAATGGCATTCTGTCTGGAGAAGAGGCTGGAAGGAAAGGTGTCAGCCTCAGCAGGGCCAGCAAGGACGTTGCCAGGCTAGTCCAGAGGAAGGAACTTGCCAGAATGAGTTCTTAAATTGACAAAAGCATAGGGATTCCCCAGTGGCTCAGTGGTAAAGAACTGGCCTGCCAATGCAGGAAATACAAGAGACCCGGGTTCAATCCCTGGGTCGAGAATATCCCCTGGAGTAGAAAATGGCAACCCACTCCAGTAGGTTGGAAAATTCCATGGACAGGGGATCCTGGAGGGCTATGGTCCATGTCTCTTTCACACAACATGTTTCTTTCATATTGCAAAGAGTGGACATGACTGAGTGACTGAGCATGCACGCCTATTGAATAGAAAATGTAATGGATTACTAGATGGGTTAGAAAAAAACTTCCACGTCTGAAGAGATAACTGGACAAAATAAACATATCTGGCTCTTGAGGGAGATATCCTGCTTTCTGCCTCTTGGAGACAAGATCTAGAAATGTCATATTAAGTGGATATTGGAGAAAAACCCTGCCAAGTTACCAGAGACTCAGGGCACAGAAAGTAAGGGCTTTGACTAAGGCCACACAGCTAGTTGCAGATCTGCCATGGACACAAACCCAGGTCTTCCATTAGCTGGTATCCCCTGCACCTTCTAGTGATTACGTGCAGTTTTAGTTCTATGAAATATCAGGCCACGGTTACAGACCAAGAAGTCAAGTTCTTAAGTTAAAAGCTCCCTTATGGGTGAGCACAATTGAATCCTCAAGTCAAAATACATAATGAGATTAAATCTCGCAAACAATATGTTGGGTGAAAGAATCCAGACACAACACAGCATGATCCATTGATACACAGGTTGAGAGCTAAGTGAAAGCTAATCTAGGCTCTGAGGAGTAGGAGTGGGTAGGATGGAGCGAGTCTGCGGAGGGTTTCTCTGATGGGTGGTGATGCCGGGTTTCCTGAGTTGGGTGTGAAGAGGAAATAAGCTATAGGCTTATACCTGTCCTTCTCCACACCTGTGCTGTATACTTCAAGGAAAGGGAAGAATCTAGCCATCTCTGTTTCTCCATATTAATATCTATATCTGTATACATACATATCAGTTCAGCTCAGTTAAGTCACTCAGTCGTGTCCGACTCTTTGCGACCCCATGAATCGCAGCACCCCAGGCCTCCCTGTCCATCACCAACTCCCGGAGTTCACTCAGACTCACGTCCACTGAGTCAGTGATGCCATCCAGCCATCTCATCCTCTGTCGTCCCCTTCTCCTCCTGCCCCCAATCCCTCCCAGCATCAGTGTCTTTTCCAATAAGTCAACTCTTCACATGAGGTGGCCAAAGTACTGAGTTTCAGCTTTAGCATCATTCCTTCCAAAGAAATCCCAGGGCTGATCTCCTTCAGAATGGACTGGTTGGATCTCCTTGCAGTCCAAGGGACTCTCAAGAGTCTTCTCCAACACCACAGTTCAAAGCATCAATTCTTCGGTGCTCAGCCTTCTTCACAGTCCAATTCACACATCCATACATGACCACAGGAAAAACCACAGCCTTGACTAGACGAACCTTTGTTGGCAAAGTAATGTCTCTGCTTTTGAATATGCTATCTAGGTTGGTCATAACTTTCCTTCCAAGGAGTAAGCGTCTTTTAATTTCATGGCTGCAGTCACCATCTGCAGTGATTTTAGAGCCCCCCAAAATAAAGTCTGACACTGTTTCCACTGTTTCCCCATCTATTTCTCATGAAGTGATGGGACCAGATGCCATGATCTTTGTTTTCTGAATGTTGAGCTTTAAGCCAACCTTTTCACTCTCCACTTTCACTTTCATCAAGAGGCTTTTTAGTTCCTCTTCACTTTCTGCCATAAGGGTGGTGTCATCTGCATATGTAAGGTTATTGATATTTCTCCCAGCAATCTTGATTCCAGCTTGTGTTTCTTCCAGTCCAGCGTTTCTCATGATGTACTCTGCATAGAAGTTAAATAAGCAGGGTGACAATATACAGCCTTGACGTACTCCTTGTCCTATTTGGAACCAGTCTGTTGTTCCATGTCCAGTTCTAACTGTTGCTTCCTGACCTGCATACAAATTTCTCAAGACGCAGATCAGGTGGTCTGGTATTCCCATCTCTTTCAGAATTTTCCACAGTTTATTGTGATCCACACAGTCAAAGGCTTTGGCATAGTCAATAAAGCAGAAATCGATGTTTTTCTGGAACTCTCTTGCTTTTTCCATGATCCAGTGGATGTTGGCAATTTGATCTCTGGTTCCTCTGCCTTTTCTAAAACCAGCTTGAATCACAGTTCACGTATTGCTGAAGCGTGGCTTGGAGAATTTTGAGCATTACTTTACTAGCGTGTGAGATGAGTGCAATTGTGCAGTAGTTTGAGCATTCTTTGCCATTGCCTTTCTATGGGACTGGAATGAAAACTGACCTTTTCCAGTCCTGTGGCCGCTGCTGAGTTTTCCAAATTTGCTGGCATATTGAGTGCAGCACTTTCACAGCATCATCTTTCAGGATTTGAAATAGTTCAACTAGAATTCCTTTACCTCCACTAGCTTTGTTTGTAGTGATGCTTTTAAGGCCCACTTGACTTCACATTCCAGGATGTCTGGGTCTAGGTCAGTGATCACACCATCGTGATTATCTGGGTCGTGAAGATCTTTTTTGTACAGTTCTTCTATGTATTCTTGCCACCTCTTCTTAATATCTTCTGCTTCTGTTAGGTCCATAGCATTTCTGTCCTTTATTGAGCCCATCTTTGCATGAAATGTTCCCTTGGTATCTCTAATTTTCTTGAAGAGATCTGTAGTCTTTCCCATTCTGTTGTTTTCCTCTATTTCTTTGCATTGATCGCTGAAGAAGGCTTTCTTATCTCTTCTTGCTATTCTTTGGAACTCTGCATTCAGATGCTTATATCTTTCCTTTTCTCCTTTGCTTTTTGCTTCTCTTCTTTTCACAGCTATTTGTAAGGCCTCCCCAGACAGCCATTTTGCTTTTTTGCATTTCTTTTCCATGGGGATGGTCTTGATCCCTGTCTCCTGTACAATATCATGAACCTCAGTCCATAGTTCATCAGGCACTCTATCTATCAGATCTAGACCCTTAAATCTATTTCTCACTTCCACTGTATAATCATAAGGGATTTGATTTAGGTCATACCTGAATGGTCTAGTGGTTTCCCCTACTTTCTTCAATTTACGTCTGAATTTGGCAATAAGGAGTTCATGGTCTGAGCCACAGTCAGCTCCTGGTCTTGTTTTTGCTGACGGTATAGAGCTTCTCCATCTTTGGCTGCAAAGAATATAATCAATCTGATTTCAGTGTTGACCATCTGGTGATGTCCATGTGTAGAGTCTTCTCTTGTGTTGTTGGAAGAGGGTGTTTGTTATGACCAGTGCATTTTCTTAGCAAAACTCTATTAGTCTTTGCCCTGCTTCATTGTGTATTCCAAGGCCAAATTTGCCTGTTACTCCAGGTGTTTCTTGACCTCCTACTTTTGCATTCCAGTCCCCTATAATGAAAAGGACATCTTTTTCGGGTGTTAGTTCTAAAAGGTCTGGTAGGTCTTCATAGAACCATTCAACTTCAGCTTCTTCAGAGTTACTGGTTGGGGCATAGACTTGGATTACTGTGATATGGAATGGTTTGCCTTGGAAATGAACAGAGATCATTTTGTTGTTTTTGAGATTGCATCCAAGTACTGCATTTTGGGCTCTTTTGTTGACCATGATGGCTACTCCATTAATTCTGAGGGATTCTTGCCCACAGTAGTAGATATAATGGTCATCTGAGTTAAATTCACCCATTCCAGTCCATTTCAGTTCGCTGATTCCTAGAATGTCGACATTCATCTTGCCGTCTCCTGCTTGTCCACTTCCAATTTGCCTTGATTCATGGACCTGACATTCCAGGTTCCTATGCAATATTCCTCTTTACAGCATCGGACCTTGCTTCTATCACCAGTCACATCCACATCTGGGTATTCTTTTTGCTTTGGCTCCATCCCTTCATTCTTTCTGGACTTATTTCTCCACTGATCTCTAGTAGCATATTGGGCACCTACTGACCTGAGGAGTTCCTTTTTCTGTATCCTATCATTTTGCCTTTTCATAGTGTTCATGGGGTTCTCAAGGCAAGAATACTGAAATGGTTTGCCATTCCCTTCTCCAGTGGACCACATTAAAGTGCTATACACAAATATACAAGTGTATGATCTGTATCTATATTTACGCATGTGTGCAAAGTCGCTTTAGTCATGTCCAACTCTTTGCGACCCTGTGGACCATAGCCTATCAGACTCCTCTGTTCATGGGGATTCTCCAGGCAAGAATACTGGAGTGGGTTGCCATGCCCACCTCCATGGGATCTTCCTGACCCAGGGGTCGAACCTGTGTCTCTTACGTGTCCTGGACTGGCAGGTGGGATCTTTACCACTAGCACCACCTGGGAAGACCATCTATATTTATACATAGAAAGAACAATCCATTGTCAAACTTTTAAACTTCTTTTTTTGTTTGTTTTAAATTTGCCCTCATGCCATGGCTCGCAGGATCTTAATTCCCTGACCAAGGAGTGAACCAGGGCCTCTGCAGTGGAAGCATGGAGTTCTAACCACCAGACCACCAGGGAATTCCCTTTACATTTTTCTTTATTACAATAAAATCTATTAATTTTATACCTCAGAAGTAACTTATTCTCTCTAAATTTCAGAATAAGAATCTCTAAAATGAAGATAACTAAATATAATTTCCTTAAGGATTAAATAAAGAATGTGTATGTGTGTGTGTGTGTGTGTGTGTGTTTGTTTCCTTCTTCCCAAGCCTGGTCCATGTGAGAGCTCCATGCAGAATGAAGGTCTTGGCCAGATTCATCTCTTCTGGATGTTCTTTACCCACGTGGCCTGACCAGGATAGCAGTGAAGACTTAAGCATCCTGGGCAATCAGATGCCCTGCCGAGTCCTGGCACATAGGCCATCCCTTCTGCCTGGCCCCACTCAGAGGCCTCCTGGGACCATTGCCATCCACCCAGCAGGGGACACTGCCCACCTCTCATTCCTCCCCCATGTCTGCCAGGGGGAGGTGTGAGCCATCTGCTAGCATTCTGTCATGAACAGGTCCCTGGTCCAAACATTGTCAAACACCACAAAATGCCACCTCAATTCCCAACAGCTTCCTTGTCTGGCAAATAGGGTTAATGACAAGTGCCTTGCTTATCTCCCAGAGCTACTGTAGAGATCAAATGAGATAATAAATGTGAAAGCCTTTTGTCATCTCCAAAGTCCTACACAATTACAAGGATTAGCCGTAATCACTCAATATAGTGTGTGCCTGTTCCTACGTCTGTTGCCCATCCCCCCACCCCCCCCACCCCCCCAGCAAGACTTTAGTTTCTGCCAGGTGAAGGCTGAAACCCTGGAACCTATGACATCAGACCGGACACACAGCCACCAAAGGAGAAATACCTGAAATAACAAGAAGTCATCACAGTATCTTATGCTATCAATGCCTTATGAAGAGATGACACGCGTTAATACAACTCCACCATCCTCTAGCCCTTCTTAGACAGATTTTCACTGAGTTTTACAATATATGCCCTGGATGTCAAGATGTATATTAGGAGCCATAAACAATAATAAATGGTGACATCATGATCGCCAAGGAAAATAGACAATGAAAGAGAAAACAATATCTTATTACTGGTGTAAGTGAAATAGAAATCAGGGGCACATTTTCGAGATTAGGAATGAGATTAGAAAATTGACAACATGATAATGTTTAACAAAAATGAGACTCAGCAATGCTGTAGACTGTAAAAGGCATGGTGGTAAGTCCATGTTTCATAATAGGATATTTTTTAATGTTTCTAGTGTTATATGAACCATTTCAACTGTGAAAGGATTATCTGTAGGTTTGAGTCAGAAACTGTGTTTTATAACCTATTTTAAACCTAACCTGATATCCATTGAGAACTTTGTAAATATAAAATAAAGCTTTTTTTTCCTCTCTAATTTACCAGTTTCTAAGTCACAGACATACAGCTGGCAAGTTCCTAATGATTTACAAATTCCTGTAATCTTATTTCATAGGCTAGAGAACCAGAAAGCTGCACAGGGAAGACGCAGGAGGAAATAGCAGAAGAGAGTCCAATCTCTCCTGTTTTGGGAAGTGAGCTGTTTGATAAGTGATTCCACTCACTCCCAGTAGAAGTGGAGTTGATATCCTTCAATGATATGGGTCACTATGCTTTATTCACCCTCTGCCAACTTTGGGTTACGCATTCAGGTTTTAAAATATTCAGCCTCAAAATGCAGTGCACAGAATTTTGCAATCCATTTTCCACCGTGGGTCTCTAAATGGGATGCAAACCTGATAACAGTCTCATGGGTGAAATTTGAAATTTGTCCCATTTGATGTGACTCCAAGAGGATTTATAGTAGCAACAACAAAGATAGTCAAATCATTCCCCATCTTAAACGAGGATTGATGGCAGCCACTTGAGACACAGCCCTGAAGACAGAGGTCTTTTAGTCGTGGTGCCAACAGAGAGCGACGCGCACAGGCACAAGGGTGCACTCCCCGGGCTTGTGGAATCTGAGCTCGGGGGCTGGAGGTAGCGGTCAAAACTGGAAATACAAATAAACAGAAAGGAGGCATCGGTCCTGCACCTGAGGCTAAATGTGTTCTAATTTTATCTTCCCAGCACTCCACGGCTTCCCAGGTGGTGCTAGTGGTAAAGAACCCTCCTGCCAATGCGAGAGACATAAGAGACTGATTGCTGTCTATGTATGGTGAAAACCACCTCATTAAAGAATACTGGAGTGGGTTGTCATATCCTCCTCCAGGGGATTTTCCCGATCCAGGGTTCGAACCCAGGTCTCCCACATTGCAAGCAGACACTTTACACCCTGAGCCACCAGGGAAGCCCACAAAGTAATTAGCCTCCAATTAAAATAAATTAATTAAACAAACAAACATAAAGATAAGGGTTAGATCCCTGGGTTGGGAAGATCTCCTGGAGGAGGGCATAACAACCCACTCCAGTATTCTTGCCTGGAGAATCCCATGAACAGAGGAGCCTGGCGGGCTACAGTCCACAGGTCTCAAAGAGCTCTATGTGACTTAGCCCACACCCCTATTTATCAGAGGGAGACTGAGTCTGGGGGAGCTTTGGTGACTTTGCCAGGATCTCATAGCAGCAAGGTGATTGCCAACGTGTCTGATGGCAAAACCCAGTTTTCCTTGTTGCTTATCTATTTTATGTACAGTAGTTGTATATGTTGTATATGTTAATCCCAAATGCTTAATTTAGCCCTCCCCATTTCCCCTTTGGTAATCACAAGTTTGCTGTCTATGTCTATGGGTCCGTTTCTGTTTTGTAAATAAGTTCATTTCTACCATTGTTTTAGATTCCACATGTAAGCAGTATTGTATATCCATCTTCCTCTGTCTGGCTTACTTCACTTAGTGTGATCATTTCTAGACCCATCCAGGTAGTAGTTTTAGCATCATCTGAGGACTTGCCAAAACTGCCGATGCTTGCATCTTCAGAACAAGAATCTGCACTTTCATAAGCTCTGCAAGAGATTCACACGGCATTAACATGAGAGAAGCACTGATCTAAACAGCAATGAAATGGCTTGGTGATGTGTGCTGGTATACATCAGTGGTGCAGACAGGCAGTGGAATGAGAAGCAACAATCCAGCTTCTCTCTGGGTTCATGTTACTGAGACAAAGTGGTTTGGGGATACAAGACCCCTTAGAATTCCATCTGGTCCCTTAGGTTCACTTTACAGATGGAAAAACCAAGGCCTAGGGAAGCAGAGAGAAGCTCTGGAAATCTCAAAGCCAGTTCTGTATTCAGAGTCCAGAGAGGAGGGGTCCTTTTCTTCATCACACTGTGAACTTGAGCCAGCTTGCCTTCTCCTCTATTTCTTTCCTTAGAAAATGCACCACCCCCTACTCCACCCTTGTGTGCTCAGGTCAGCGTAGAGGAGAAAATTATGTGCCTAGAGCTCAGAGCTGCTCAAAATGACCTCCTCTCCTGTCCCGGAGTGAAGATGCCTTTCCTGCCCCAATAGTGCATTCCACTGTTCAGCTGTGCTTGGGGTTCAATTTCATCCTTAATAATTCATTCTGCAAGAATCTCTAGTAGCTTTATAAATCTGGAGAGCAATAAAATCATCAACTTTTCTTAAGCTTAAATTAAGTTCAGATCCTTCTGTTCCCTTTAAGTAACAGCAAAAGGGGTGCTCTGTGCTCCCTTCCACACTCATTGGTGAGCATCTCCCAGGACCACGAGCTTTCTTCTAGCCCTCCATCAACTAATCTTTCATTGCAATTGATTTTCGCTTAGAAATTCAGGGTTTACAAAGTCCTTTTACACACACAGTCCCACTTTATCCCCTCAAATGATAAATGTGAAAACGTTTGTACCGATGTTCAGATGCTAGTTAATGCGGTCATAATATTAATGCAGATACTCATGTGAAACTGAGAGTAGTGACAAAACAAGCCTTATGGGTCAGGTATTGAAATGTTCATGGAAATAATGTACGTAAAAACTTTCTTTATTGAACGATGGATTCTCAGATACTGTGAGAGTTGCCTGAATCTAAAGGTATAGTCAGTGGCATGTCCAACGTCCCAGGTGACTTTGTGTTTAGTGTTGTAGGAAGATTAGGGGACCCCAAAAGAAGTACCCGTATAAGCCATGAAAGCCGTGACCGTGTCACCTCATGTGGCAAAAGGACCTTGCAAATGTGATGGAGGATATGGACCTTGAGATGAGAGATGATCCTGGGCTACCAAGGCAAACCCCATCTAATCATATATGCCCGCTAAAAGTAGAGAACACCTCCCTGCTTTAGTAGAAAGAAAGAGGTGAACACGAAGGACGGATTGGAGAGATGCTGCCTTGCTGGCTTTGGAGATGCAGGGAAATCTATAAGCCAGGAATGGGGACACACTCCAGAAGCTAGAAAAGGTAAGGGGAAGAAATCTTACCCTAAAACCTCCGGGAAGAAATATAGCCTTACTTCTTGCTTTTAGCCCAGTGAAACTTGTCTTGGGCTTTCAACTTATAGGGCTCTAAGATAATGAATATATGTTGTTTGAGTCACTGAGTTCATAATGATTTGTTACAGCAGCCTGGGGAAACTAACAGAGTTGCATTTATCATCTCAAAGAAAGTGGAGGAAAGGTTCTCTGTGCCTTAGATCAAGAAACAGCCCGGGTAGAACACAGCAGAGTTTACAAACCTAAAAAGATTCCTTTCTAGAAAGGGGGGAGGGGACAGATGAAGATGGTGTGGTATCACATTCCAATTTGCTGAGTCCATTCTGTTCAGTCATTCAGTTGTGTCTGACTCTTTGCCACTCGATGGATGGCAGCACCCCAGGCTTCCCTCTCCTTGACCAACTCCTGGAGCTTGTTCAACCTCATGTCCATTGAGTCAGTGATGCCATCCAACCATCTCATCCTCTATTGCCCCCTTCTCCTCCTGCCTTCAATCTTGCCCAGCATCAGGGTCTTTTCCAAAGAGTCAGTTCTTCACATCAGGTGGCCAAAGTATTGGAGCTTCAGCTTCAGCATCAGTCTTTCCAATGAATATTCAGGACTGATTTCCTTTAGGATTGGCTGGTTGGATATGAGTAGCTCTGTGGAAAGCTTGGGAATCAGGTTGCCTGGGTTCTAACACAAGCAGTGTCACTAACTAGCTCTCTGGCCTTGGGAAATCTACCCAACCTCTCAGGACCTCAGCTCCCTAAACTAAGAAATAGGTAATCACGAAACTGATGCAAGTGTTATGTGAGGAAAGACTGAGTTAACGTGGGTAAGTACTAACACAGTGCCTGGTATGCAGTCAGTTCCCTGGTGCCACAGTGGTAAAGAATCTGCCTGCCAATGCAGGACACATGGGTTCGATCCCTGAGTCAGGAAGATCCCCTGGAGAAGGAAATAGCAATGCAGTCTAGTATACTTGGCTGGGAAATCCTACGGACAAAGGAAACTGGCAGGCTACAGTCATAAAGGAGTCTGATCGGACTTAGCAACTAAAGTTTAGCCTAAGCATTTAGTTGTGGGGTGGGGTGGGGATAAGAAAATGTTTTGAAACTTTTGGAATGTGGAAAGAACAGAATCCATAGGGTCAGACTCAAGTCATAGCTCAACTGAAATGAAAAGCTGTTTATTAATTTCTTCGGTCTTTGGTTACCTCTCCCTAAAGAAAATAGAGTTACCTAATGGCATCCGTGTAAGGTTGAAATCTGGTGACACAGGCCGACATCTGTGTCTAGTCCATATGAGGACCGCACCGCACGCACCATGGATCATAAACCCCCAGACTCTAAATCACCATTCACTGCCCCCCCAACAGCTCCTTGGTGCTTTGGGGATCTTTAAGGGTCTTCTCTTTATCTCCACTGTTTGAAAAGTGGCAGTCCTTGCTGTGTTTTCTTCCTTTTAAAAACATCCATTGTTCAGGGCACTCAGAAGGATTTTTTCAAGTCGCTTTCTGGGTTGTTGTTTTTTTTAATTCCTGAATAATATGAGTGATTTATTTGATTTATGGAATAATTGTTTTCAAGGCTAAGGAACATTTTCAATTTTTAAAACCAAGTTTTTTGTGTTGTGCCCCCATGTAATGGACATAGATATCACATACTTTTAAGATTAATCTGAATTATTAACAAATTCTCTATTTTTCTTGCATGCATGCATGCTAAGTCACTTCAGTCCTCTGTATTTGTGACCCCATGGACTGTAGCCTCTATCCACAGATTCTCCAGGCAAAAATACTGGAATGGGTTGGCATTTCCTTCTCCAGGGGATCTTCCTGACCCAGGGATCGAACCTGGCTGTCTTTTGTCTCCTGCTTTGGCAGGAAGCTTCTTTACCACTAGTGCCACCTGGAAAGCTTTCTTAAGTGCAAGTATTTCATAATGCATTAAAGCTTTGCTTTGCAGAAAGTATATATTTTGTCTATATTTATTTATGGCTCTTTTTTCTTTGGAGATTAAATTTACATTAAATGAAATTAACAAATCATAAGCATACTTTGGCCACCTGACGCAAAGAACTGACTCATTGATAAAGACCCTGATGCTGGGAAAGATTGAAGGCAGGAAGAGAAGGGGACGACAGAGGATGAGATGGTTAGATGGCATCACCAACTGGATGGACATGAGTTTGAGCAAACTCCAGG
This sequence comes from Bubalus kerabau, assembly GCF_029407905.1. Taxonomy (NCBI): domain Eukaryota; kingdom Metazoa; phylum Chordata; class Mammalia; order Artiodactyla; family Bovidae; genus Bubalus; species Bubalus kerabau. The sequence continues at coordinate 63,725,682 of NC_073642.1, read as the reverse complement.
AGTTGATGACGGACAGGGAAGCCTGGCGTGCTGCAGTCCATGGTGTCGCAGAGTCAAACACGACTGAATGACTGAACTGATGAGCTTTAATCAATGTATACATCCACATAGCCAAAAGTACTATCATGATATAGAACACAGTCAGCACCCTAGAAAGTTCCCTCATGAGCCTTCCCAGTGACTCCCCACCTCCACCCCACCTTGAGGCACTTACTATTCTGTTTTTTTTTTTTTTTTTTTTCTGCATGCTAGTTTGACCTGTTCTTAAACTGTGTATCAAGGAAATCATATAATATGTTCTCCTTTGTTACCTGGACATGCTTTTGAGATTTATCCACGTTGCTGCATGTATTGGTAGCCTGTTTCTTTTTGTTTCTCAGTATTCCCTTGTACCAACACAGCACCATCTGTTTATCCATTGTCTATGCACACCTCATCTATTTCCAGTTTGGGGCTATTATAAATAAAAGTGAGCCCCACCCCCCAGGTCAGTAGGTGTCCAGTATGCTACTGGAGAAGAGTGGAGAAATAGCTCCAGGAGGAATGAAGAGGCTGAGCCAAAGCAGAAACAACGCCCAGTTGTAGATGTGTCTGGTGGTAAAAATAAAGTCTGATGCTGTAAAGAACAATATTGCATAGGAACCTGGAATGTTAGATTCATGAATTAAGGTAAATTGGAAGCAGTCAAACAGGAGATGGCAAGAGTGAACATTTTTTAGGAATCAGTGAACTAAAAGGGACAGGAACAGGCAAATTTAATTCAGATGACCATTATATCTAGTACTACTACTGTGGGCAATCATCCCTTAGAAGAAATGGAGTAACCCTCATAGTCAACAGAACAGAGGGTGAAGGACAGGGAAGCCTGGCCGGCTGCAGTCCATGGGGTCACAAAGAGCTGGACACGACTGAGCAAACGGACAACAGCAACCATATCCTTACAAATCTTTTTGCTTTTTATTTTTTCCATTTGTACTGGGTAAACTAGCAGTAGAATTTTTGGTGTACATTTAGTGTTTTGCTATTCTAGTTGTACCATTTTTCACTAATATCCAGTAATATGAGTTCTATTTGTTCCATGTCCTCGCCAACAGTTAGCATCATCTAGATTTTTAATTTCAGCCATTTTTGCAAGTATATACTGATATCTCAACATGGTTTTTATATATATCTCCCTGATAATGAATAGTGCTGAACACTTTTTCATCTCCTTATTAGTTATTTGTCTGTGTTCTTTTATTAAATATCTGCTATCCATTTTGTTGTTGTTGTTGTATTTGTCTTTGTACTAATTTGTCAAAATCAATTTGTAGCTTCCCTGGTGGCTCAGTTAAGAACCTGCCTGCTATTGCAGGAGACACAGGTTTGGTCCCTGGGTTGAGAAGATCCCCTGGAGGAGGAAATGGCAACCCACTCCAGTATTCTTGCTGGGGAAATCCCATGGACAGAGTTGACTCATTGGAAAAGACCCTGATGCTTGGAAAGATTGAAGGCAAAACAAAGGGATGGCAAAGGATGAGATGGTTAGATAGCTTCACCGACTCAATGAACATGAATTTGAGCAAATTACGGGAGATAATGAAGGACAGGGAAGTCTGGTGTGCTGCAGTTCATGGGGTTGCAACGAGTCAGATACAACTTAGTGACTGAACAACAGCAAGGTGCATAATGAACATTTGTTGACTTGAATTAAGTTCTTGTGTTTCTTCGAGAGGCAGGACACATGCTAACCTGATTGGTGGTAAAAGAACCTCATTCCTGGGTGAACAGAACCTAGAAATTGTCCTCTTATGATTCCAAAACGTGGACTCTGGGAGACGTACTCTCTGACTCTGTTACACATGCTCTCCTACTGGGAGACTCTCCTGGGACCTTGTTTCTCCATCAACTTCCCCCGACTCTGTAGTAGGTTGCAGGCAGGCACTCCTGGGTCTCCAGTGAGCTTTGCTTTGACTTTCAGCATTCCTACCTTGAATGCTCGGCACTGAGCTTTGGGGCCTATGCTTATTTTTACTTATTTTCCTGTTTTCATTACAGGCTGCCACTGGGTTCTCACAAGGCAAATTGGCCCCAACTCTTAAAGAACAAACAGCCTCTCCTAGTGCTTTGAAATAATTATCTCCAAGAAGGAACAAGGCAGCCCAACCATTGTCAGTCCTAAGTGACACCATGGCTGGTGTGCGGTATTTAGAGGATTAATAACATCTGCTTTTTAAAATCATGGTTGGTCGCAGACCCTGGAGCTCACATCAAACATATGGGGTATTTTGTATGCACGATATGCAGGCGAACTCTACACAGCCAAGGCCACTGACTAGAGAACATGCTATAGTAATAACATTAGTTTGCTTGTATTGATGACCTTAATATGAGATGGACGCACTAACCCCATAAAGTACTATACCTCTATTTACCAAAGTCAGTCTGTGCAACTGGTACTCTTATTTCCACTTAGCTTAAAGGAAAAGCTAAAGATCCAAGGGATTTAAAACTGAACTAGCTTGCGACTGAGAGCAAGCCACGAAGCCAGGATTTAAACCCAAGGAGATGTGATTCCAAGCAGAACTCTTTCAACTCTCCCAGCCTGTTTCCAATTTTGGATCAACAGGGCATATTCAGAAGCCAAGAGTTTACAGAACATCCATGATGAGACAGGACCATTCCCTGATTTATTTAATCATCTTCTGCTACTCCGTTAAACACATCCTCAAGAGCAGAGTTTGACCAGGGCTCCGCTTTCATCCTCGGAGCAGGGTCTGCGTTGGTTTCCTGATGTTGAGTAAAGCGACTCTCATAATTGCAGATCAAGAGCTCGCATGAAAGCCCAGAAAGCTCAGCTCCTGATCGCTCCTGCCTGATACTCAAGACAAAAATGGACCAAACGACTGTCTGCATTTTAAACACGTTTCTCTGAGGTTTGCATGTGTGTGTTTTTTTTCTCTCTTTTTTGTTCACGGTTAGAGAAATTGGCAGCCTGCCCTTAGTCTTTCAAGCAGGTTTCAATGAGCAAAAAAAAAAAAAGGAAAGAAAGGGTCGAAAACAATGAGCACGTGCACAATTTCTAAATGTTTCCAGGACGAAAACGGTCGTTCAGACATTATTTGAAAATAAATGAATATAAAGGCGGGAGTGGTACCCTTCCTTTTCTCCTCTGTTGGTGAGGAGGGAGCAAAGGTTATGCTGGGACCGAGGGATTACCCCCCAGGTCCCTAAGTATGAGAGCACATATATCTGTATTTGCCTGGATCTTTAGAAGGCAACTTTCTCCATAGCTCCAATCCTCTATTGCAGACCATCTCTCAATCTCTTTAGAAACTGATATCATTTGAAGATGAGTGTCTTCACTTGCCAAGCAAGGCATCTGCTAGTTTCAGTGGGAGAAAGGAGCAAGGAATTAAGTGATGCTCTGGTACCTGCTCTGTCCTGACCACAGGATCCCGTGTATGAACAGCAGGAATATGGCCAAGGGGACGACTGTGAAACCAAGAGAAGGGTTGTGATCCCTTCCATTCATTTCACAAATGTGTATGGTGCCCCCCTGCATGCCAGACATTGGAGCCTGTAGAACAAGATACGTGTGTGTGTGTGTGTGTGCAGGCATGCTAAGTTACTTCAGTCCTGCCTGACTTGTGACCCTAGGCACTGTAGTCCACCAAGCTCCTCAGTCCATGGGAGTCTCCAGGCAAGAATACTGGAGTGGGTTGCCATGCCCATCTCCAGGGGATCTTCCCCACCCAGGGACTGAACCCATGTCTCTTATGTCTCCTGCATTGGCAGGCAGTTCTTTACCACTAGCGCCACCTGGGAAGCCCAGAACAAGATACACAGGACCTCTATCTTCACAGACTTCCCACACCAGCAGGGAGACTGATGGAAAACAGTTCAAAGCACCAGTTCATCAAAGGACTGCAGGGAGCGTCAAGCGCTTTGAAAGGGACAAGCAAGGTGAACCATCCTTTGTGGGGTGGTTGAGAAGGGCTCTATAAAGAAGCAGCATTTAACCTGAGACTTCAGGGGAAAAAGGAGGCCAGCCAAGCAAGAGAGGGGAGGACCTTGTGGAACTGCAGAAGGACTTGACCCACCTGGGCTGGACAGGGAGCGCACACATTTGAGACACAGCAAGGGCGTCTCGGTGCCCTAGGAGGGGAGAGGCTGGGTGGTGAGGGATTTTTTACAACAGGGTAAAGAGGTCAGATTTAATTCTCAATGCCTTGGGCAATAACCGTAGTGTTTTCAACAGGGGCATGCTATACAGCAAGGGCCAGTAAATTCAACCCAGCACTTTTTTTTTTTTAATAAGTTTTATTGGCCCACAGCCACAATCATTGGTTTGAAACTTATCTGTGGTTCTGTGGAGCTACAAGGGCAGAGTTGAGTAATTGTGACAGAGAACACGTGGCCCCGAAGCCAACGATATTTACCACCTGGCCCTTTATAGAAGAAGTATACAGAATGAGGGGTCTCAGGTATTCAACCTCTTTGAGCATCAGTTTTCTCACCTATAAAATGAAGATCTTAGCACTCTTGGGGCAGGTGAATCTTACGGCATGTAAATTATATCTCAACAAAGCTGTGAAAAATGCAGATACCAACTATCTGGCCTTGATAATACTATACTAAGGGTTAAAAAGGATACCGAATAAAAATCACACAGCAGATTGGCAAAGAGAGAGAGGTCAGTGACTGTCTCTGCTGCTCAGACTGTGACTAACAGCCTGGAGAGCAAGTCCATACATACACATATGCATACACTAAGGTTCAGAGAAGCTAAGTCACCAGCCTGAGGACGCACAGCACCACATCCTGGGCCGAGGATTCTATCCCTGGTCTCTGAGACCCCAGGGCTCCATCCCACAGAAGGCCCTGCCTTTGAGATCACTGTGACCTGCAAAGTCAAGTTGGGCTGAAAAGTGGAAGTGAACTGTAGGCTTGGGAGGCAGTTTTGGTGAGCTGGAGGGAATTCATTGAAGGTCTTTTTTTCCCCCGTTTGGTTTCAGGCTGTGTGAATTCTCACTGCCCTGTGTTTCACTTTGAGCTGGGTGTTCATGGGAGCTCTGCATTTCACGTGAAATCTGGCCTGAGTTCTGCTTGATCGGGGGTGAAGCTGTCAGAAACTGCTGAGCTGGGCCCAGTTGCTGGGCCCCATCAAAGGCGCTGGCCAGGGCTTCCAGCTCTGGGTCTAAGGCCAGCCAGCCCACGGCTTCCTCTGGGCCAGAACACAGTCAGTTCACCTCGTTTCAAGTTTCGAGTCACCTCCTTTCCAGTTTCACTCTTGAGTGGTTCACACAGAACCTTTCCTCTTTCTCTCTTTGTGAGCTGGTCTTGGCTGTGAAATGCAGGCTGAGAAGTCAGCTGTCCTAGGTGAGAACCTCTGGTCTGAAAGGTGGAGAAAGGACCAGACTTGGGTCTGGAATCCAGGAGCCCAGGGCCTACACCCACATGATGACCTACCCGGGGCTCAACAAGCCTCTTCAGGCCTCCGTTCTATCAAGTAAAGGGCAGAACTTAGGGCCACCAAGGTCTTCAAGTTCTAATCATCTGTGGGGCTTGCTCTAAGGCTGCATCTTTAAGGATGAGTAGAATGTGGTGTGTATGTGTTAGTCACTCAGTCATGTCCAACTCTTCACAGTCCTGTGGACTGTAGCCAGCCAGGCATCTTCTGTCCATACAATTTTCCAGAGAAGAATACTGGATTGAGTTGCCATTTCCCCCTCCAAGGGATCTTCCCCACCCAGGGATCGAACCTGTGCCTCTTGCATCTCTTCCATAGGAAGGTGGATTCTTTACCACTGAGCCATCTGGGAAGTCCAGAATGTAGAGTCCCAGGTTTTACTCTTTCCATCATTTTTGAGACCTAAAACAGACTTTCAAGATTTTTCTAGTTTCTTTCTCCCATTTTACAAAGGAGGATGCAAAACCCAGAAATGCTCAAGGATGTTTCCAGGCTATGGAGGAAGTTAGTGGTGGGACAGGGGCTAGAACTCGCCTCTCCAGGCTCTCAGAGCAGAGTTCCATCTGAGTCACGCCCTGTAGTGCACACAGATGCCCCTGTGTCAACTTTGATTTGAGCCTTTCTTGTAATAAAAAACATGAGAAAGGGGCTTCATTAATACCTATTACACCTTAGATAAATTAACAGCAATTTTCTTGGTGGCAGGCTGGCAACTTCCCCCAACATCTGGTCAGGGCTGGGCAGGCCTGGCCCTCCTGCCCCTCGGAGGAACAGTTGGGACCGTGAAAGCTTGGAGCCTTGGAGCTCCCGGGGGACGAATGCTACCTAATGCGCTGTCTGCCGGGCGCGCTTCACTTCCACAACACCTGCTTTCCGGAGCCGAGCTGCCACTCAGTCCCAAGCCAGTGGAGCGTGGGAAATCAGAACAGAGAGAGGGAACACGCTGCGGTGGCTGGGGAGGAGATAACTTGGCATCTGTGCGGAGGGCGTCCAGTGACAAGGAGGACAGGAAGAAAGACAGAGTTGAGCAGGCAGCGCTCTGCGGGGGGAATCGTGATGACGATGGTCCTGTGATGAAGACGAGCTGAGATGCTCCAAGAGCCCGTCCAGCCTGGTGTCAATTGTCCTGCTCTGTGTCCAGAAACCCTATGCTGTCTGTGAATCTCTATCACCTCTTTTATCCTGGGGCATCCTTAGTGAGGATGAAGCCCAGATCTGCCATGGGCAGACCAATCCAGCATGTGGGTTCTGGGCTGAGCTTCTTACTGATTGCAGGAACATTACTCTATTCAACACAACAGACACAGGTGCCCAGCTCCGACCATGTGGGGTGCCAGGGGCAAGAAGCTGAGAGATAGAGCAAAAGGGGACCGCGTCCCTTTCTTCTGCTGATCATTATCTAGTTAGGCAGGAAGAGGAGGGGGGGCACAGACACCAGAACATGAAATCTCTTGATAGCTTTAAAGGAAAGAGGGGAGGCAGAGAGATCATAGAGGGAGGGAGGAAAGAGGGGGAGAAACTTGGGGATCTGTGCAGAACCGAGAAGAAGCACCTATCACCAGGAGACACGGGTGAGGGCCAGGGATGGCCCAGTGGTTCAAGAATGTCTGAGCTGAGTCTCAGCCTGAGGGTGGGGGTTTGAGGGATCAGCCAGTCCCTGTTCAATGAGTGACTTTGGAGAAATCTCATGTAACACACTCACTACAGTGCCTCCAAAACGTTTGCTGTAAGTTTTGCAAGTTTATCTATTAGACAAGAGGGATCCTTGATGAGCCACTTGATTCAATTTTTCATAGGCTTAAATTCTATGAATTCCTGTGTACTGAGAATGAAGCACATGGAAATCATGGTGTCAGGAATTAAGGGACCATAAAACAAGAACAAAAGCATCCGTGAGGGTCACTGGGAGTTGTCTGCCCAACCACCATCTGGTCATCTCTTTCTAAAATGAAAAGATTCCAATTGCTTTGAGATGCCAGTATACCCAGTCTCAGGAGATGACTCCTGATTGGTCACAGGCCAGGAGAGTCAACTGATTTTGCTTTGTCAGAGACGCACTTTCCCAGCCTCTTGGCTGGTAGCTCAGCTGGTAGAGAATCTGCCTGCAATGCAGGAGACCTGGGTTTGATCCCTGGATTGGGCAGATCCACTGGAGAAGGAAATGGCAGACCACTCCAGTGTTCTTACCTGGAAAATCCCATTAACAGAGGAGCCTGGCGGACTATAGTCCATGGGATCCCAAGAGTCAGACACAACTTAGGAGACTAAACCACCATCAGCAGCAGATGTGGTCATGTGACACGTTTCTGGGAACGCTTTGGCTTTCTGATCTGGTGGCATAAACAGAGCTCCTTAGCAGTCCCAAATTTCCTCTAGTTCCTCAGTATTAATCAACCACTATGCAGTATGCAGTCTAAAAACAAAGAGGAGCAGAAGGCCCATCAGATTTAGATGGGAAACCAATATATGGCTGAGACGCAATTTTTTTTGAAGTGAAGTATAGTTGATTTTCAATGTTGTGCCTGGTGTACAGCAAAGTGATTCAGATACGTATATACATATATATGTGTATAATATATATACATATATGTGTAATATGTATGCAAGTGAAACTGCTAGTCATTTCAGTTGTGTCTGCCTGTTTGCAATCCCATGGACTGAAGTCCACCAGCCTGCTCTATCCATGGAATTCTCCAGGCAAGAATACTGAACTGGTTCACCATTCCCTTCTCCAGAGGATCTTCCCAACCCAGGGATCAAACCCGAGGCTCCTGCATTGCGGGCAGATTCTTTTCTGTCTGATCCACCGGAGAAGCTTGTATGATAATATCTAGGTCCATCCAATTTGCTGCAAATGGTATACAAATATATGTGTATATATGCATATAGATACACATACACATGTAGAGCACATCTTCTTCATCCATTTATCTGTCAATGGACATTTAGTCGCTTCCATGTTTTGCCTATTGTAAATAGTGCTTCTGTGAACATTGGGGTGCATGCATTTTTTCAAATTAGAATTTTCTTTGAATATATGCCCAGGAGTGGGATTACTGGATCATATTGTAACTATTGCTTCTAAGGAACCTCCACACTGTCTTCCATAGTGGTTGTACCAAGTTATAGTCTTACTAACAGTATATGAAGGTTCCCTTTCCTCCACATCCTCCCCACCATTCATTGCTTGTAGACTTTATAATAACGGCCATTTTGACAGGAGTAAGCTCGATGGACGTGAGTATGAGTGAACTCCGAGAGTTGGTGATGGACAGGGAGGCCTAGCGTGCTGCGATTCATGAGGTTGCAAAGAGTCGGACACGACTGAGAGACTGAACTGAACTGAACTGAACTGAAGATGATACCTCATTGTATATTTGATTTGAATTTCTCTGGTAATTAGCCATGCTGACCATCTTTTCACGTGCTTATTGGCCATCTGTATGTCTTCTTGGGAGAAATGTCTATTTAATTCTTCTGCCCACTTTTTGATTGGGTTGTTTGTCTTTTTATTACTGAGTCACATGAACTGATGTATATTTTGGAAGTTAAAGCCTTGTCGTTTGCATCATTTGCAGAATACTTTCTCCCAGTCTGTAGGTTGTCTTTTCATTTTGCTTATGGTTTCCTTTTCTGTGCAAAAATGTATAAGTTTGATCAGGTCTTATTTGTTTGTTTTTTATTTTATTTCTATTGCCTTGGGACACTGATGTAAGAAAATGATTTATGTCACGTAGTATTTTACCTATGTTCTCTTCTAGGAGTTTTATGATGTCCTGTTTTATATTTAAGTGTTTAAGCCATTTTGAGTTTATTTTGTGTATGATGTGAGGGAGTGTTCTAACTTTATTGATTTACCTGTGGCTGTCTGGCTTTTCCAATACCACTTGCGAAGAGACTGTCTTTTCTCAATTGTATATTCTTGCCTCAGTGGCACTTTTTAATTGAGGTATAATCAACATATAGCATGATATTACCTACCTATGTACAACACACTATTCAATATTTGTATGTACCATGCAAAGGTCCATATAGTCAAACTGTGGTTTTTCCAGTAGTCATGTACAATGAGAGTTGGGTCATAAAGGAGGCTGAGTGTCAAAGAATTGATGCATTTAAATTGTAGTGCTGGAGAAGACTCTTGAGAGTCCCTTAGACTACAGGGAGATCAAGCCAGTCAATCCTGAAGGAAATCAACCCTGAATGCTCATTGGAAGGATTAATGCTGAAGCTGAAGCTCCAATACTTTGACTACCTGATGTAAAGAGCTGACTCACTGGAAAAGATCCTGAAGGACAGATTAAAAGAAAAAGGAGAAGGGGGCGGCAGAGAAGGAGATGGTTAGATAAAAGCACCAACACAATGGACATGAATTTGAGCAAACTCCGGGAGGTAGTGGAGGACAGGGAAGCCTGGTGTGCTGCAGTCCATGGGGTTGCAGAGTCAGACATGACTTATTGACTGAACAACAATAGCAAAACTGTGAAATGATCACCACAATATCCCTAGTTAATATTCATCACCATATGCATATTTTGGGGGATTAGAGCTTTTATGGTTACTGTCTTAGAAACTTACATCTATGAGGTACAGTATTATTAACTATAGTCATCAGGCTGCAAATCATATCGTCATGATCTATTTAATTTATAACAGAAAGCTTGTACCTTTTGACCCTCTTCACCCATTTTGGCCACCCTCCACCTTGCATCTCTGGCACTCATCAATCTTTTCCCTGAATCTATGAGCTTGGACTTCCTATACATCATTGCTACTTTTAGCTGAGAGATTGTTGGCAAATCACTTAACTTGATTAAGCATCCATTTCTTTTTTGGCAGAACTGAATCAAAAATAGTGCAGCCACAAAAGATGATTTTGAGGAATGTTTGGGCCACTGACTGTGAAAGTGCATGTGTAAACTCTGAAAGTGTTTTCCAAAAAATATCACTTTTGATAATATTATGCTGATCCTCCCTTGACTATTCAATGCAATTTTTTATAATTACTATTTATTTTTCTTCAGTTAATTGTCTACTTATGTCTGCTAAACTATCATGGGATAATATCAAACCCTGGTGTTTTCTGATAACCATTCAAAAATAATTTGAATTTTTTCATAGTATTTGTTAAATAAAGATTAGTTGTACACTGAAGTTTTTTTCATAGATTTTATCAATTTTGTAATTTTTATATTATTCTGTAATAAGATAGTTATAATTTTATATGTAGTGATATCTTTAGTAAAGACAGGTTTAATTAATAAAATAAAATATATGTTTGCATATGAAATAAAATCAGGCTTATGGAATTCTTAGAAAAACATGTATCTTTCTGATTCAAGGACTCCATGTCAACCACACATGCCTGGGAGCTAGTGGGTTTAGATAAAGTTTTAAACAAAGGTGTTGTCATAAGTTGGCAAATTTTCCCACTGAAATTGTTTAATGTGATCATCTCTAAAATGACTTCTCATTTAGTTTTTTCTTCTTTTCTCACACAATTGAGAAACTAGCAAATAGATTGAGCCTGTACTGGTTTCTCAGTTGACTCAGAATAATTTGCCATTCCTAAAACTTTTGTAATTTTTTGAGTGATAGTAGTGTTTTTTGTTCTAATGAGATGACTCAGTGGGCTCCTGGATGGGAGCTGGACACCAAAAAGACCAATCCATTAAAAACCTAGCATTTTTAGCTCCACTTCCCATCCTCTGGAGAGAAGAGAGAAATTGGGAATGGTGTTAATAACTGATCATGTCTACCTTGAGAAGCCTCTGTAACATCCCAGTTGTATGGGGTTTGGAGAACTCCCAGGTGGATGAATACCTCTACGTATGAGGATGGTCACAGAGCCCACTCCACGAGGGGGGAAGCTCTTGTGCTTGGGACTCTTCCAGACTTAATCCTATCTATCTCTTCAACTGGTTGTTTATCTACATCTTTGATCATATCCTTTAATAATATGGCATATCCTAAAGGAGATCAGTTTTGGGTGTTCACTGGAAAGTCTGATGTTGAAGCTGAAACTCCAGTACTTTGGCTGGCTGATGCAAAAAGCTGACTCATTTGAAAAGACCCTGATGCTTAGTAAGACTGAGGGCAGGAGGAGAAGGGGACGACAGAGGATGAGATGGTTGGATGGCATTACCGACTCAATGGATGTGAGTTTGGGTGGGCTCTGGGAGCTGGTGTTGGACAAGGAGGCCTGGTGTGCTGTGGTCCGTGGGGTCACAAAGTCGGACACGACAGAGCAACTGAACTGAACTTGATCATATCCTTTAATAATCTGGCATTCATATATATAAGTTAGTGTTTCTAGAGGTCTGTGAACTGTTCTAGCAAATAATTGAATCCAAGGAAGAGTTAGTCATGGTAACCTCAAATTTGTAGCCACTTATGACAGAAGTTGCGGAGAAGGCAATGGCACCCCACTCCAGTACTCTTGCCTGGAAAATCCCATGGATGAAGGAGCCTGGTAGGCTGCAGTCCATGCGGTCACTAAGAGTCAGACATGACTGAGCAACTTCACTTTCACTTCTCACTTTCATGCATTGGAGAAGGAAATGGCAACCCACTCCAGTGTTCTTGCCTGGAGAATCCCAGGGATGGGGGAGCCTGGTGGGCTGCCGTCTATGGGGTCACACAGAGTCGGACACGACTGAAGCGACTTAGCAGCAGCAGCAGCATGGCAGAAGTTGTGGGTAATTTGGAGAACTGCTACTTACAATTGGCATCTGAGGGGTGATGGTCACTTTTGTGAGACTAAGCCCTTAACCTGTGTGATCTCCAGGTGGATAGTACTAGAACTGATTTAAATTACGGGTCACCCAACTGGTGTTGCAGAATTGCTCTGTGTGGGAAAACCCCCACATATCTGATGTCAGAAGTGTTAAGAGTGTTGTGCTCATGTGAGACTGAAGAACAGACACACAGGAGAAGGAGGACTGGGTTTTTTTCCTTTACACTGGGAAAATAGATTTTCCCAAACACTCAAGTTGGAAGGGCAATCTTTTTTTTTTTTAAATTCACTTCACAAATGTTTATGATGCCTACTATCTCAAAATTAGCATATGTAGAGTCAATTAAAATTATCCATTGGAAATTTTAAGAGATGCTAGATAATTTTTTCAAAATTGTTGAAACAAATTTTGTTTTGTTTTGAAACAAAAAATTTGTTTGTTTTGAAACAAAACAAAAAATGTTTCAATCTGAAACATTTTATTCCACACATGGAAGAGAGCATTGCCCAAGAAAACTGATTACATCAACGTTCCTAATTCTCATTGTAGTAGTCTTGGCATGACATCAAAACCTAGTTGTGATCCTGTATACCTGTTAGTTGCTTAGTTGTGTCTGACTCTGAGATCCCATGGACTGTAGCCCAACAGGCTCCTCTCTCCATGGGATTTCTCAGGCAAGAATACTCGAATGGGTAGCCATTCCCTTCTCCAGGGAATCTTCCCTGGGTCTCCTACATTGCAGGCAGATTCTTTACTGTCTGAGCCACCATGGAAGCCAATACTTATTTAGCCTTAAAATTCATGTACAACTACTAGCAATTCAATTAAAAAAAATGTTTTCTCTTTCCTGGTAGAGCATTATATTATTGGGGAAAAAAAGAGAGAGAGAGAGAGAGAGAGATTAGACTTATTAAATGATTTTGCTCCTAGGATTAGTTCAACCACAAACCAACCTAGCATCTTTGATTAAGGCATTACACCATTTTGAGGCTATATTCAGTCATCTTCAAAAAGGAATAGCAATAATAATAATAGTAATGATAATACTAAAAATGGTAATAATGCCCCTCTCACACAATTGTCTGAGTATTAAGCTCCTGGTTAAAATCTTTAACACAATGCCCAGCTCCCTATAAATTAGGCAAAGACAAAGCCCAGATGTGTTGTATTGATTAACTGAACTAGCAGATGTGAAGAAAAATGAAATGCATATTGAATTTGTTGTATATATTTACTTTTAGTCATTGCTATTTCTGTCTGTATAACAAGCTAGTTATCTATCTCCTGTCTTGTTCCAGAAATAATTTAATGTGGTCTATTTAATATTATTATCTTGTTTTATGATTCATTTTCTAGTCAACTCTATTCAGACACATTATTTTCCAGAAATAATAATTATAGTGATTTCAATATAAAATACAGTATACATGTATTGTTGGTTCCCTTCTAAGAGGCTGTCATCTATACTTGTAGGTTTAATTGCTGCCACTAACATGAATTTACAAGACTGCAAACCGTAAGATGAACCCTCTATGCATTCACAGACTCATACTTCAAAGGATTTAAAATAGCAAGAAAGTCTGCATTGAAAAAAACAAATCATCAGGAGTTAATATACTACCTTTACACCAAAATCTCCATCATGTCCCTGGATATAAAAAATTCTGTGTTCAAGGTAGACTTTTCATATTAAATTCTACTCAAAGTGAATCTATGGGACAAAGATTACTGTGTCAAAAGCTACATGGTATTAGAAAAAGAATTGAGTCATAATGCTTAAAGGGATCTTACGTATTATCTGGTCTCATTTCATTATCAAAGCTAGACTGTCTCTTACAACATTCTTGGAAAGTTGTCTGGACCCTGTTTGACTGCTCAAAGTGACAGGGAGTTCATCACTTTACAAGAATGGTCAGTCCACTGCGAGGCAAGTTTATGGGAAAGTGTTCAATTGAAAGCTGGAAGGAATGCAATTATAGTCAGAAAGATCTGCGCTAGTCTCAGTCACTCAACCAGCCATGGCATCTTCGGTGAGTAAGTTTTCCAGCCTAGGCTATAGCTTCCTCAGCTGCAAAGGAAGAGAAAGATACCTTGCTCTGAGAAAAGCTGGGGAGATGAAAAGAGATAACAGATGTCAGTACAGCTTAGCAGATATCCAACAGAGAACTGCTTGCCCTCTCCTCACCACCTTCCTCTGAATTGAACTCTTGCTTTGTTGTTCAGTGGCCAAGTTGTGTCTGAATCTTTGAGACCCCATGGACTGCAGCACACCAGGCTTCCCTGTCCTTCGCTATCTCCAGGAGTTTGCTCAAATTCATATCCATTAAGTTTGTGATGCTGTACAACCAGTTGGTCACTTCTACAGATTGGAAACATTCTTATTCTCATAAAAAAATAATAATCACTAGAAACAAAACAGTAAGTGAGGTTCTTCTTTGTTTTTCTGGCAAAGACAGGTTGGAGCAGAGAAACTGTTGCCCCATGTAGAGATGTCATGCATTCTATGTATGCTTCAATCCCCACTCTTTTTGTATTAGCTAAATGCTAAGCCGTGAAATTAAAAGACACTTGCTCCTTGGAAGAAAAGCTATGACAAACCTAGACAGCATATTAAAAAGCAGAGACAGTACTTTGCCGACAAAGGTCTGTCTAATCAAAGCTATGATTTTTCCAGTATGGATGTGAAAGTTGAGCCAGAAAGAAGGTTGAGCACCAAAGAATTGATGCTTTCAAACTGTGGTGCTGGAGAAGACTTGAGAGTCCCTTGGATGGCAAGGAGATCAACCCAATCAATCCTAAAGGAAATCAACCCTGAATAATCATTGGAAAGACTGATGCTGAAGCTGAAGCTTCAATATTCTGGCCATGTGATTCAAACAAGCAACTCATTGGAAAAGACCCCGATGTTGGGAAAGACAGAAGGCAGGAGGAGAAGGGGATGACTGAAGACCAGGTGGTTGGATGGCATCAGTGACTCAATGGACATGAGTCTGAGAAAGCTCTGGGAGATGGTGAAGGACAGGGAAGCCTAGCATGCTGCAGCCAATGGAGTCACAGAGTCGGAAACGACTGAGCTACTGAACAACAACAAATAGGCATGGAGCTTTGTGACCTCTACTTTGATGTGTAAAACATATTACACCTCCCTCTGGATCACTTCCCTAAACTCAGCATCCTGGGGATAACCAAAGTTACAGCCATATGGATTCTCTGGTAGCTACTGAGAAACCCCCATCCTCTCCTCCCAGATCTGACCCTGTATGAAGGCAGGTCAACACATTTCCCAGGCTTGTCCTCAGAGCTCACAACCCCCTTGCTTTAGAAGCTGGCTGACTAAGTGTTATCAATTCATATTGAAATTTGCACTCACCTCCTCCCTCTGGTCCCATCAAACACTGTGGAACATTCTGTCATTTGTTCTCAAGCAAGAGGAAGGTGCTTGTGTAGCTAATGGTATGGGGTTTCACATGTGGGCCAAGGGGACTCTCAGAGGGTCTGCTTATCTCAATGTGAGAGACGTCTTCCTGGTATCAGGTAAGAAGCTCAGTGGGTTCAGACACCACTGGAGTCTAGCATCTAGTGGTCTTACCAATGCCCCTCCCCCAATGAGCCCCAAGGAAAATCATCATCATCATTATTTTCTTGGCTGTTTATCCTCAAAGGTTATCACACGCAATTCCCAGAAGTGACCTGCCGAAAGGAGACGATTTCCAGGTGGAAGATGAGCTTGTGACCTTTGATGGCAGTTCTAACATTATAAACTGTAGGATATACAGATTATTCTATTTCTGAGACTCTGGTGGGATTCTGAGCCATTGTATGGGATCCTTTACCTTGGGTCATACTTCAGTTCATCATCATTCCTGCATTCATTCAATAGTCATGAGCACCTACCAAGTTTCAGGCTCTTCTTAGGTATTCAGAATATATTAGTGAACAAAACTGGTATAGGTCCCTGTCCTTAGTGAGGTTACGAGCTGGTGAAGAGAGAGCTCATAAATGGTTCATACCATAGAAAGTTACATGTGTGTGTTCAGATGTGGGAGTGACTGATGAAAAGGAGATGCGAGATGAGAAGGAGATGCAATGGCTCAAGAGGTTCAGGGTGGGGGCAGATGGGTGCAGGTGAAGTCAGCCAAGGAAGATTGAGAGGAGCAGTCAGGTGTTGATGGTTCAACATTTAGGGTTTGGGTGGTGATCATGGAGTTTTGATTTTCACTCTTTGCTCTAGTGATATGCCATAGACCAACTGCTTAACATTTCTAAGCTTCCCCATGTATGAAATGAGAGAAAATAATCATGCTTCCTCATAAGATAATCACGGCTCTTCTTGTAGAGTCACAGGGTGGTTAACTGAGAAGGACCTGGTGCCCACCAAGTGTTCATTCAACATGTTAACCTATTCTTTTCAGCATCCCTGTATTGCAGTTGAGGGGACTAAGACCCAGAGAGAGGCACAGCTTCCCCCAAAGAAAGACATGGTGAGACCTGAGCTTCACGTGCAAACTTCAGAGACATAGTCATGAGCCACGATTATAAATGTGCATGTGTTTTGTGTCTTTGGGTCACTGTTTGGAGGATCCCTTTTGCCTGGCTCACTCCTGATCCAGGGCACTTATGAGATGATGCCTCAACAGCCCATCTGGGGTCAACTCTTAGGATCTGGAGGGATAATGTTGGATCAGTCAGTCTGGTCAATTACAGCTCTTACGTGAGGCACGGTAAACCTTTCTTCCCAAGTCCTGACCTGCTGAGAAAAGAAGCTTGCACATAAACATCACTGTAACCTTATAAACAGTTGAAGACTCATGGATTGACCCACCTGCATGCTCTTCCTTAGAACACATGGTCCAAGAGCACTGAGTTCCCAGGGCTCGCCTTTCAGCCCTTTAATCCTTTCTTTCACTCATAGACTCTTCTCTTCCTTTCTTAGAAAGACATACGCCAGACAAAGGCAATAGGCAACAGGGGGAGAGGAGAAGAGAAAGAAGGAAGAGAATGGTCCTGTTCGGGGTACTCCCTACATCATCAGTTGAAACTTGAGGGAGTGAATCCAAAGGCAAGACAGTGCCATAAAGACCTGGGATTTCTTCTCACCCACTTGAGTATTACCATCACTCTTCTCTTTACATCCCTCTGACATTGACCTTGTTGGCATGCTAGGATTTCACATACATCAGAAAAGATGGTGTGTAGTCCACTCATCATTCATTCATTCATTCATCTACTTTACTGAGTATCTTTCATGCTCTGGGCTTTGTGATAAGCCTGGAAGAAGCAGAGGAGAATGGAACAGGGCAGGAAGGCAGCGAGCACAGGATGCCAAGAGACCATAGAAAAGGACAACATGCTTTGCCCCTGAGGGAGGGGTGGTCACAGCAAGACATATAGGGGAGATGAAGCATGGGCTGATACTTAATGCCTGAAGGAGGCTTAGTCAAACAGTGTGCAGGAGAAAATGAGGCAAAGAGAAGTGTGTGCAAAGAGTGAATTGAGCACAACTGCAGCCTGTATGTGAGGGCTGGGAGACAGTGAGCAGGAGATAGGAATGGTGGCAGTGGCAGGGACTAGATAATGAGGTGCTTTGGAGAAGCAATTTGCATTCCACTATGAACTGACTCATTGGAAAAGACCCTGATGCTGGGAAAGACTGAAGGTAGGAGGAGAAGAGGATGACAGAGGATGAGATAGCTGGATGGCATCACTGACTCAGTGGACATGAGTTTGAGCAAGCTCCAGGAGTTGGCGATGGATAGGGAAACCTGGTATGCTGCAGTTCATGGGGTCACAAAGAGTTGGACACAACTGAGCGACTGAACTGAACTGATGAAGCCCATGGTGAGACACTGAAGGGTTGTATGGAGGAAAGGGGAAAGACAGATATGGTATTTTTCAGATTACTCTGGCTGTGTGCAGATAGTGGAGCAGAGAGGGGCAAGCCCAGAGGAAGGTAAATTAAACAAAATATTTTTGCAAAATGCAAGAAGAATTTGATGCCAACCTGAACCAAAATAATGTGAATTTGGATGGAAGGGAAGGGTTTGATGACAGGGAAACATATGCCAGGCTTGTATTAGTCAGCTATGCCAGAGTAACAAATAATCATAAAGCCATATTGATTTACAACAACAAAAGTTTTTTGGTAGCTAATATTTATGTTCATCACAGGAGTGCCATGACTCTGAAGTACCCCTTCTTTATCTGGGACATACTGATCTTAAAGATGAGAGGAAAGAAGAAGAGTCACATGAGGATTCAAACACTTCCATTCAGAATATCACATCACTCCCACTCAGACTTTCTTGGCCACAAAAGCTATGTGACTGAGGCTGGTATCACTCTGGCAGGAAGGATCCTGTTTCCACAGGACTATTATTTCAGAGTAGAAAACATTTTCACAATCATGTAGTCTTTCACCATCTTCCACATTGGTCACAAGTATTCACCTTCCTCCTTCAATCCTGCAAAATGGATTCATCTCTCCTCCAAGAGAGATGCTCTAAAAATCTCAGCCAAATCTCAGCGTTAGGAATCAAAATCCAGGGTCTCATACCGTCGGTATGTGAAGTCTGAAGATGGCTCTTACTCTTACTAACTCTAAGAGTTAGCTGTAAACCCAGCACCAAGGACAATACAAATGTGTTAGAAGGCGAGTGGCAGAGTAAGGTCAATGACACGCCTGTTAGAGAAGGGAAGAGTAAGAAGCACCCAATACATTAGCTCTTACCAATTCCAAAATTCCACTGGGCAGACATGTAGAAACTTCTCTGCTCTAGGGATGAGGAAAGTCCTTGATGAAGTCTATGTTCTCCTCCCAGGGTGGACCTTCCAATTCATCACATCATTCTGCGGGGTTTTGGAGGAAAAGGTGTGCATTCAGAGGTGGTGACACAGGTGCAGAATGAGGAAGGCGTTCAACTTTTTGCAGCATTTTGATCCAGAAAAGTTGTTTAAATCAATTTTATGAGTGTTGGATGTGTGTTTGAGCTACAGGTCTTCTCTGTAGCTCAAACAGCAGAGTTTGCCTGCAGTACAGGAGATCTATGTTTGATCCCTGAGTTGGGAAAATCCTCTGAAGAAGGGAATGGCAATCCACTTCAGAATTCTTGCTTGGAGAATCCCACAGATAGAGGAGACTGGTGGGTTACAAAGGGGCTGCAAAGAGCCAGACACGGCTGAGCAACTAACACGAGACTACCTTGAGTGTGTGTTTAGAAATACAATTAAAACACCAAGTTCAAGCTTATTTGCAAGGTTGGAGATCACACTGAAACTCTAATGTCCTCCTCTCCTACCTTAATTTTGTGCTTCTACATTTTCCTCTGGACATTGGCACTCTTGAGATTTCACCAAGGACTGCATATGGTGTGAGTGAAGATTGTGGGTGTTGGGAATGTGGCCCCAGCTTGAGAAGAGAAAGAACTTCAAGGTTTTGGGCAGGTTTCTAAAATCTGTGAGCTTTTACCTTTTTATTCTATGCAATAATGCCAGCAACCCCATTTGACCTCTTTCAAATGATACTTCTCACAACCAGGTTTCAACACCAAAGAGAGTAGGTGTTCTAGTGATTTCCATCATCCCCTCTGGGTATCTGTGAACTTCAGTGATGCAACAATAATTCAGTCACTTCACTGGGGGCTGGGTGGGAAGTTTAGTCAGAATATTAAACAATGAAGACCACCCACTATTTCATCCCTTTTTAAATGTAAACTTGTATATTTGGGGGCCATTCAAACCTCACTCCACTCTATTTTAACTTGTTACTTTCATCTTCTTTTATCAAAGAGAAGAGAATAGTTTATGACCTTATTATGGCAGATGCAATGGTGATCAGGAAACATTCCACTTGCTTCACTGTACATCACAGCCACCTTGCAATTAGGCAGAGCCACATGGTTACTTCTAGACAGGGCTTATGCATAGAATTGACATTTGAAACGTCTAGAAAAAATGTAGAAGACTCCAAGTGTAACCTTTCAGCAATTTCTGTCCCTACCATGCAAATGAAAAGATGCTATATTTAGACAAAACAGTGACAAATTGATGGAATATGTGTTAAGTACAGGTCACTGGATGAAATCCCATAATGAGCTGCACAGGACACAGAGCTTGATCAAAACATACCAGTCATTACAGTATGACATCAAGATTTGGGAGTGTTTGTTACTGCAGCCTATATTAGATTTTACTGACTAATACACTAAGAACCAAGAGCTCTTCTTTAGCCCATGAAGGAGAATTTGATCAGTGATCTTTCAAAAATAGCACTTTAAAGACATTTTAGTCTAAAAATCCTCCAACGATATTAAAAGAAAGTAATACCCTGGGAAGAGAATCTACTGGTCACAATTATTTAACACTTAGAAGAAGGACCAGAAGCACATGATTTGGTACTTAAGCTCCTGTCCCACAATGCAATTAAAATGAGTACTTTTTTTTATATTTAATAGAGCCAGTCACATGCTTGATATCACATTCAATATTCAAAATTATGCAAATAGTTTCAACATCAGCTACTCTACCCCAATTAAAATTAAACTATTTGTACTACATGCATATTTATACAATCATCCCCTCTGACTAGATGTAGTCATGTGCACAGACATTGGAGCTAAATCATGTATTGTCTGAACAAAACAGACGCCAGAGAAGGACGGATTGGTGTTGGGAGCTGGGGATAGCGTCTCCATTAGGCAGACAGTTCATTTAAAGTTTAAAAAATGGATTTTCAACAGCTGATACATGGCAGATTTAATAACCTGACATTTTCCCTCTCTCTTCCTAGATAGTCCGCTCAACTTTGACTGGACCTGTTGCGGGATGATACGATTACCACTGTGTGCACCCTCTGGCATTATTTAAAAAAAAGTGAATCCCTAATCCCTGCTTAATTTTATGAACTGTCAAAATGATTCTAAATATCTCCTCTGTTTGCATTTTCACCTCGGGACAGGAGTCCAGAGGTACAGATTGGGTGTACAACAGTGGACTGCAGGCAATTTTCATCTCTTAATGCCTGTAGCGTAAGACGCTGAATTTGTAATAATCACCAGATTATCTCTAAAGATCGCTCTGTTGTACTTGCAAAATGGTTCTGCAGGAAAATGCAAAAGATACGGGGGAAAGTAATTGATGAGAGGCAGGAGATGATTGCTCTTCCTAATCCCTGATGGAAAAAAAAAATGCATCAAGACAAATGTCGGTAATTTCTGTTAAATGCTGTTTGAAATTTGCAGTGGCAGAAACCTGCCTGAGAGTCAAGGGTGGCCTCTCACCACGGGAGACAGCTCACCAAGCTGGGGCAGAGAGGCGGGCAGATAATGTTCAAAATAGATCCAGAAGGGGAAGTAGGATTCTAGCCCAACAAAAGAATAGAGAAAGTGTCCCCCGCAGAATATGTGGAGTCAGATAGTGCAAGAATGTCCCCAGCGCATCACCTGGCACCTAGCAGTGTCTCCAAACAAGTTTGTCTTTTCTTTCTCTCGCCCTGTTGGGACAGGCAGCCTGGGGATGCTAGATGTAGGCCGGGGCTGGACCCCGGAGTGTGTGACTTTGGGCAAATGGCACTCTGACCCTCTCTGGGCTTCTGTCTCTGCCCCTGACAATGGAGACAGTACACTGATGCCAGCAACGATGCCATCAGCACCTGTGGGCAAAGCCGAGGGGGAACTGAGCTCCTTCTATTTGCTGGGAACCGGATTCGAAGCTTCTTTTCATCCTCGTTTTTCTGTGCAGTAGATGCCAGAGACGTGAAGGATTACGACTGCCCCTGCTTCTCTAATCTCAGGGAAAGGAGAAAAGACGGAGTCCATCAGTAAGAAAAGGCCACGTGTTTGGGAAGACCTCATCTTATCCCGCAAAACCCCAAATCCGTGGGATTTTCAGACAGAAGAATCACATGGACAAAAGGCCACTGTGAAACCACCCCCCATCTCAAGTCCTAGGTAATAAAATACTCTGGAAAATTGAAGCATGCTTACTTAAAAATCCTGCTTCCCCTCTAGTTCACAGGCTGAAGGGAGCAGGATCTAAGCTGTCCACTTTTAATTTTGAGGACATTGAGTGTGCAATGTGGGAGTCAATCACTTTTTTCAGGTTTGACAGAAGAGAAGTCAGAGCGTCCCATGCTCATATGTCAGTGTACACACTTGTAAACAACAGCAACAGATTCCTGGCCAAGCTATCTTCCTGTGATGTTTTTCCTTGGAGAAAAACCCAGTCCATTTCCAGTTCTGGTGAGCTAAATGGGCCGAATCCAGTCCCCCTTCTCACGAGGCCTGAGAGTTGTCACTGGGCAGTGAGCACGCAGGGTGACTAGTTTCACCAGCCACAGCTCTTCTGAACGAAGGGCTCAGGATGTGA
This sequence comes from Bubalus kerabau, assembly GCF_029407905.1. NCBI lineage: Eukaryota > Metazoa > Chordata > Mammalia > Artiodactyla > Bovidae > Bubalus > Bubalus kerabau. The sequence goes on along the minus strand of NC_073642.1, from coordinate 63,703,131 downwards.
GTCTCAACACGTCAGGGTGTTTGGCAGGTGGCGGCTGTTGTTTTATTTGAAATCTGTGAAGTGTAAATATGTTTTAAATTTATTTATTTATTTTTAAATGCTTCCTCCAATATAGTTGATTTGCACAGTTGTGTTAGTGTCTGGTGTACAGCAAAGTGATTCATATATTACACACAATTTTTAGATTCTTTCTCATTATAAGTTATTATAAGATATTGAGTATAGGTCCCTGTGCTTCCTGTTGGTTATCTGTTTTATGTATAGTAGCTTGTATCTGCTAATCTCAATGTCCTAATTTATCCCTCTGCACCTTCCCCATTTGGTCACCAAAACTTTGTTTCTGTGTCTGTGAATCTATTTCTGTTTTGTAAAAAAGTTAATTTGTATCACTTTTTTTAGATTTCACACATAAGTGCTATCATATGATATTTGTCTTTCTCTGTTTGACTTACTTCACTCAGTATGATAATCTCTAGGCCCATCCATGTTGCTGCAAATGGCATTATTTCATTCTTTTCTATGACTCAGCAGTATATCATTGCATATTTATATCACATCTTTTTCCCCATATATGTGTGTGTTAGTTGTTCAGTCATGTCCAACACATTGCGACCCCATGGACTCGTAGCCCTCCAGACTCTTCTGTTCATGGAATTCTCCAGGCAAGAATACTGGAGATGGCTGCCATTTCCTTCTCCAGGGGATCTTCCTGACTCAGGGATTGAACCCGGGTCTCCTGCATTGGCAAGCAGATGCTTTACCATCTGAGCTACTAGGGAAGCCCTATGCATGTGTGTCTCAGTGGACATTTAAAGTGCTTCTTTGTCTTGGCTATTGTAAATAGTGCTGCTATGAATATTGGGGTGCATGGATTTTTTCAAATTATAATTTCTTCCAGACATATGCCCAGGAATGGGATTACCAGCTCATATGTTAACTCTATTTTAAGTTGTTTAAGGAACCTCCATAATGTCTTCCATGGTGACTGCACCAATTTACATCTTGGGGTGAGTTTATCAGATTCTCCTAAGTAGGGACTTTGATGTGAAGTCCTCCTATTGCTTGCTAAGTTGCTTCAGTCATGTCCAACTCTGTGCAAACCCATGGACAGTATACTGCCAGGCTCCTCTGTCCATGGGATTCTCCAGGTAAGACACTGGAGTGGGTTGCCAAACCCTCTTCCAGGGGATCTTCCTGACCCAGGGATTGAACCCACATCTCTTGGCTCCTGCATCGGCAGAAACGTTCTTGGCAGAAACTAGCGCCTCCTGGAAAGTCCTTATAGGGATCAGCTAAAATTGACCTCAAACAATCAGAAGGTGGAAGTTTTCTGAGGAAACTGGTAGAATGAATTTTTTTATGCCTTTTTTTTTTTTTAGAATACCCTGCATTAATAAATGACTAAGCTAATTCTCTTAGAAATGAAAGATATACATCTCTTTCACATAAATACCACATGAGATGCTAGAGAAAATCTAATGATACTTCTTGCTTTAAAACATTATAACTTATAAAATGATTTTTATACACATTATAGCTTATAAAATGATTTTTATACACTGTACATAGCACCAACAGTGTGGCTTAGAACACATTTTAAATAACATATTGTTGACTCATAACATATTTTAATAACATCGATAATATTTAACAATAATAATATTGAGCATTTCATACATATTCAAATCAAATGAGAGAGGAACTGCTATAAAAACCCATATAATGTATGTTATTTAGATAATCTTGCTTCATTTTTCACAGCAAAGGATAGGTTTTTATTAATCACATGATATATTAAGAAAATGAAGTTCAGATAGATAAAGCAGTTAGTTGTTCCATCCAGGTAGCACACAGTGAATGACGGAGGCAGAATACAAAATCCGGTTCTCAGATGACAACTGAAATAACGTTTACACTGCATCTTATTAGCCAGGTTTAGATATGTGTTATTTGCAAATTATACAACTCTGTCTATATGTTTTACCTTTTACAGAATTTTCCAATGGGTTTCCAGAGTAAATTGCCACTCTGAGGTCCAAACACTGATTTGATACAATGGAGGTGTCTACCTTTTATGAAATCCGGAAAGGAACTATTAAAAACAAAACTATCTGGAAAACAAGCTGAACAGGCGTTCTTATTAGAGAAAGCAAAATCCTTTTTCTTTTTCAGAGAAGACATTTTGTAAATCATCACACGGGAGATACGCGTGCAAATTTTGTACGGCAGGGGCCCTGTGTGAGCATATGGGCCCATTAATCATGAAATATTGATTGTGGATTGAAACTATGAAACAGGTTCCATGACACATGGGTTTGTTTTGTTGGTCCGAAGTGTTAAGTAGAATAACATAAAGCCATGTTAACATTCATCGCCTACTCTCCTTTTGTTAGCAGGTTAGTCCTCTCCCAATTCACATATCCTCAGGCTTATGAATTATTAATCAAAAGAGCTAAAAAGTCAATCCAATCTGGTTAGATACTGTAGTTCTTGTGGCTTCCAAACTTTTAAATAATGAATGGTTTCATCACTTCCCCAGTGGATGTCGAGCAAGTAGAATGTCTGGAATCAAAATCCCGCTGGGTCACAAAAGCAACAGAGTGAAAAAAAAAAATAGTACTTTTTAATAATAGCAACTCCAATCTATTGTATCATCACTGCCACTCTCTCTAAAGATCATTTCAGAATGGGAAGGAGAGGTGTCTTGACAAAAGGGCTATATGGGATCAATACTGCCAGAAAAAGTAGTATATTAAGAGGGGGTTAGTAAGGGATGTGAATATCCCCACACACTTATATTATACATTGTTATACGTTGCTGTAACATAAACAATGCTTCTGACATTCCTAATTATTCAAAAGAAAGTTTACCTTTAATTATTTCTTATATTGAGGTAATTCTTTGATGAACCTCTCTTCACGAACAGGACCTTGGAGAAAATATCACAGAATAAAGGGGAGAAATAAATGGTGTACTTATATTGGCTGGATTGTCCTGAAAAATTAGGACCCCATGCTGTTAGAGAGGTAGTTAGTGGTAGTAACAGAACAGAAAGGCCAACTTAGAAATAACCGTATCAGAGTGGGAATGTGATGGAGAAATGCAGTTTTAAAGTAAAAAAGGTAAGAGAAGGAGAAATAATACTGCCGAGTACCAGGTTGACATGCCAAAGGGTCGATTGGTGAAGAAATGCTGTAACTAAATCAAAACAAGTGTTTTAGAACTCTCTGCTGTTTCCTTAAGTCTGTTGAGTCACTTTTGCCTCTAGGTGGGGGGGTGCACCCCTGAAAGTGAAGACCGGGATGACTGAGACTTGATTGGTCCCTTAATGGTTAGTACGCGGTCCATCCTGGCCATTCTCTTGCATGCTAAACATTTCCATTCACTCTGAAAAGGCCCACTCACCCCAACAGCCCCATTCTTACAGTAAGTCCCAAGTCCCTCGAGAAGTTTCAAGTCACTGGTGTTAGGAACCACTGGCTACGTTTAGAGTGATGTGACACCTATTTGACTAAGCGGGCTGTCCTGGGTGATGTCGTGCAGTGAACACTGCAAAAAAGGTTTGTCTATTATTCACCAAGTTTTTGCCCTGAATCCCAATGGGTAGCTTTTTGGTAAAATGGGCTCCAATATGCATAGATTAATAACAAGCCCAAAGGCCTGTTATTTTTTTCCCCTTTCCCTAAGCTAAGATTCCCATACAAAATATGTCACCCAGAATGCATTTGAATTTCAGATAAGCAACATGTTTTAAGTATAAGTGTCTCTCAAATATTGTACAAAATAAACTAAGGAAAAAAATATCCTTTGGTTTCCTGAAATTCTAATTTAACTAGGTGTCCTGTGTTTTTATTTGCAACACTACCCTAAAGCCAAACTCAAATCTCCAGATAGCATCATCTTCTAAAGTTGTTTCGAACTGATAAAATACTAATGAAAGTACCTCATCCAAATAACTCAGGTTTAAATTCTCTGTTTCCATTGCCTTTCCTCTCTCCTATCTGGTCTCCCCGCCGCCTCTTCCTTCTTTTCAGTTTTACTGAGTAGCTAGCTGTACATGGATCTGTTCTATTCCTGCTGCTCCAGAGTTTAAAACTGAAACAGTCCCTGCCTTTTTCCTGGGAAAGCTCTCAGTCTCCCAGAAGAGAAAGGCATGTCCTGAAGAAGTACTTTAAGAAAAGACATACCTAACTCTTCATCCAGCCAAATTTCCATCATTCATCCACGCATCCACTCATCCACTTATTTATCTATCCATCAGCCCATAAACCTGTCCACCCATCCATCCATTCATTCATCAACCAACCATCTCATCCATTCACTTATCCATCCATCCAATCATGATCTATCTCTCCACCCTCCACCTTCAGCTGATCCACGGAAAAAGAACTCATTGCTTCTGCTTCAAGAAAAAAAAAAGCTTGGCTACACTCGTGTGATGCATCTCTAATATAGATATCCCATGTTATGCATGGTAGAGCTGAGTTTAGAGAAGTTACTCAGTCCTGCAGAACGGATAAGAATCCAGTTCTGGATATAAATCCCAAAACCTCACTCTCAGAACACACCCTATTTTGATTCACAAGAGACAGAGCTAAATATTCACACCACCACCTTCTCTCCTTTGGCTGTTTTTTTTTTTCTTTTCTTTCTTTCTTTCTCACAGAACCTCTCCCTTCTCTATGCCAACGCTCACACCTTTCTCTCTCTTGACATCTGTGGCGTTGGGCCCTGTGGCCCGTCACCTGCAGGGAGCCCGGCTGCTCCTTGCCCTCCCCCGCCTTCCTCGCCCTGGGTCTCTGACCGCAGGGGCTGACAGTCTGGCCCCCAGCACCACTTTCTCAGCGGGGCACTTCCTCCGGCGCGCGGCTCTGGCAAGTTGTTTATCTCTCACAAGGATACTGACAGAGATCGTATCGGTGGAACTCTATCTGTCTGGGCACAGATGTCTGCCTCCGCGGCAGACGCCTCATCTCCCTGCTGTGTCTCACCTTCCAGAAGCCTCTTCTTCCTCCCCTCCTCCTCCCCCAGTCCCTCCTCCCTCCTCCGGAGCCCCTCCTCCCATGTTGCCGAAGATGAGCTTAAACCCGGTCAGGCAGAGCGAGGGACCGCAGCGCTCCACTCGAAGCCTTTCAGCTGCTGGGGGACACAGCCCAGACTGGTGTTCTTGTCCCAGTTTAGATACTGGGTAGCGCCGTGGGGGTGCTGCGGATTAGGAGGGGCGGGAGGGGAGACCACAGGACCCCCTGATGGTAGTCAGGAAGGCAGCTCGATCGGGAAGGACTTCAAGGAAAAGGGGGACGGTCTGAACAACAGGACTCATTTATGCATGTTTATTTACTAAACTATGTGTTTAGTCTAAAATGTATTTTATTGAAGTATACTTGAGTTACATGTTGTAAGTTTCTGCTGTACAGCAAAGTGACTCTGTGTGTGCTTGGTTGCTCAGTCTTGTCGGACTCTTTGTGATGCCATGGACTGCAGCCCACCAGGCTATGTGTGTGTGTGTGTATGTACGTTTATATACACATATGCATATATGTATGCTTATATGTGTGTATATATCACACACACACTAAGTCGCTTCAGTCATGTCCGACCCTTTGAGACCCCATGGACTGTAGCCTGCCAAGCTCTTCTGTCCATGGGATTCTCCAGGCAAGAACACAAGCCGGTTGCCAGTGCCCTCCTCCAGGGGATATTCCTGACCCAGGGATCAATTATACATGTATATGTATCAGTCAGAGCCTGCATGCTCAGTCATGTCTGAACCTTTGCCACCCCATGGATTGTAGCCCACCAGGCTCCTCTGTACCTGGGATTCTCCAAGCAGGAATACTTGGGTGGGTTGCCATTTTCTTCCCCAAGGGAACCTCCCTACCCAAGGATGGAACCTGAGTCTCTTGCCTTTCCTGCACTGGCAGGCAGATTCTTTACACTGTGCCACCTGGGAAGCCTTGTATTCTTTCCATATGCATTCTTAATCATATTCTTTTTTCATATTCTTTTCCATTATGGTTGACACAGGATATTGAATATAGTTCCCTGTCCTATACAGTAGGGCTTGTTGTTTATTCTCGGAAGTCAAGTCGCTCAGTCATATCCAACTCTTTGTGACCCCATGGACTGTAGCCTATCAGACTTTTCCATCCATGGGATTTTCCAGGCAAGAGTACTGGAGTGGGTTGCCATTTCCTTCTGCAGGGGATCTTCCTGACCCAGGGATCGAACCTGGGTCTCCTGCATTACAGGCAGATGCTTTTACCCGCTGAGCTTATATGATAGTTAACCCCAAACTCTCACTCCATCCCTCTCCCACCTCACTCCCCCTTGGCAACCACGAGTCTGTCCTAAAATGCCTGGGACCAGTGGCCCTACTGGGGCTGCCCAATAGAACTTTCTGCCATCGTGGACATCTTCCATGTCTTTGATACCCAATAGAGTCGCCACCCATCACATGTGGATACAGAGCACTTGAAATGCCATCAATGTGACTGTGAAATGCAATTTCTAACTTTAATTAATTAACAAGGAGATAACCACATATGACTAGTAGGTGCTAAATTAGCACGGATGCAGAATCTGCTGCCAGGTGCCCACGTGGAAGGTACACCCCTGTGAGTCTGATCACATCTCTTTTCTGGCCTCCTGCTAATGATAATTCATTAGTTTCCCAATCTGCAAACCACGGTTAATAATCTTCACTTTAACTTCTTCACAAAATGTTGGGAGAATCCAGTGAAATAACTGCTAGTCACAATGATAATCAATAAAATAATTGAGAATGAAGGTGTTAGTGTGTTAGTCGCCCAGTCATGTAAAACTCTTTTTGCAACCCCTGGACTATAGCCCACCAGGCTCCTCTGTCGATGGGATTCTACAGGCAAGAATACTGGAGTGAGTTTCCATGCCCTCCTCCAGGGGATTTTCCCAACCCAGGGATCGAACCCAGGTCTCCTGCATTGCATGCAGATTCTTAACCATCTGAGCCACCAGGGAAAACAAGAATGGAGGTAATCAGCCTTAAAATAAGCAGCACCACTTGGTTACCATTCTGCAGTGTGTTCTACGTGCACGTCTTTCCCCTGGAACCTCCATGCTGACTGTTTTAAGACATTTGAACATTTGCAGAGCTCCACACAAATGCAAGACTCATGGGCACTACCAGCACTGCCCGCACATCCCTGCTTTTGACCACACCCACAGAGAGGTGCTGTCAAGGTAAAGTGAGTGATGAAGCACTCTGGTGTCTGAACGACCTGAGATTCAATTGCATGGAAACGGATTACATGGGATCAGATGGACAGGGTCCTTCACCTCCTGGAGATCTTGCTTCCTTTTTGTGAAACAGAATCGTGAATGCTCATGGCATCAGGCTGTCAGTAGCAGTGATGGGGAGCCTATGTTTGAAGTGCCAAACACAGGGCCCAGGGCATCCAGGAAATGTCATCCCCTGCCCTTCCCCGTGGAAAACAACCCTTGATTTTGATGAAACACTTAGCATGAATGGTAGCCTTTGAATACCTGACTAAGGGCTACAGGGAACATTACAAAGGAAAATTCTGTGGGTCTGATTGTGGTTCTTATTGAGTGCAGCGAGGATTTCAGCTGCTTCCAAACCTCTGACAAATGCCTTGACATTTCTAGACGAAAGTCACTCCTCTCCAGTGGGTTTATTTACACTCAGCAAAGCAAAGTCTCTGGCTTTTAAGGAAAGGGACTTTTAAAATCCTATTGAAACAACCTCAAAAGGTTTCCTAGACATCAAACAACCCTTAAAATAATATTTTGATGATTTAATTGTAAATAAATCAGGAGCATGTGGATTATATTTCCATCAAAATGCACATGACTTTTAAAATCAGGGCACAGGGACTTGGCTTAATGCAGTTGGGGAATTTTATTGAACTTGGAGTGTTTGAGAAAATCCTTGTGGTATGAGACAGGGCTCAGATGAAGAAGGGTGCATCCTGCCCTGTTTCTTTTACAGATGCCAAAGGACACTTTAGCCGGAAAGTGAGTTTTAAGCTTTCACAGAATCTGATCTGAAGTGGTCTTAGTGACCTGTCCAGTGGGCAGCTCCCGAGTGCTGGAAGTCCTGGAGGTGTCCAGAGTGGGAAAGGGGAGCCCAACATCCATCTTGATGGCAGAGTCAATGAAGGGTGCTTTTGCAATCAATTTGGTTCTTCCACGTGCATAGAGAGGAGGAGAAGGAGGTCTGGCCACTGGTCCCATCAGCAGACATCCTCAGGCTCCTTGCTAGGTGGCTCAGTGGTCAAGAATCTGCCTGCCAATGCAGGAGATGCAGGTTTGATCCCTGAGTAGGGAAGATATCCTGGAGGAGGAAATGGCAACCCTCTCCAGTATTCGTGCCTGGGAAATCCCATGGACAGAGGAGCCTGGTGAGCTACAGTCCATGGGTCGCAAAGGAATCATACATGACTTAGCGACTAAACAACAACCAGGGTGTGGGACTAGGCCTGCTGGCAGAGCACTGGCTTATCTCCAGTTCCCTGCTCTCAGGAACCTGAATACTGAATCTCAAAACATGTTCTGTTTAGATGTGTCCATGTCTTGCATTTCAAATAGATAGCAATGAATTACTCTGTTGGTTTTGGTCTCCTCTCCAAGAATGGCCCATCCTTCAAGGGCCAGCCCCATCCCTGCCTTCTCTCAAAGGCCATCCCAAGCACAGGGTCTCTTCTCTCTCTATCTTGATGTACATGGCATTTTGTCGATGGTTGTTCTCACTGCCTTTTGTTACTGCCTCCCAGCTGTATCAAAGACCCCAGCTGGGCAAGGGATGTTGGGAGGAGATACAGAGCTTGGCTTGAAACCGATTTCTGACTCTGCTGTGTCCTAGCTAAATGGCATTGGCCAAGCTAGTAGAGCTCACTGTACTTGGCTTTCTCATCTTGTCCATGGGCCCCAGGATCTCCATTGTGGAAATTGATGGCAACAGCAACAGGTCCTGCCTCTAACAGGGGACAGGCTCTCCTCCTCCCAGGTACCGACTCCACTCATGGGAGCACAAGGAAAATGCTATATCAAACATCCAGCATGGAGCAGCCTGGAGGGGGGAGGACACAAACAGGCAGATGTGGCTCCAGTTCTGTGTGCACAGAGGGACAGACATAGGGCAAGGCTAAGAATATTCTAGAGCATTGGTTTTCTCATCTCCAGAGAGAATGAAACCTGCTTCTCGGGATCAAGATGAGTTAAATGAGCTACTGCTGCATCCCGAGGTCTGGCACTTGAGGATGGCAGGAGTTATTTTTACAAATGCTTATCCTCTTTTGTTTTTTCCCAGAGCTAATGTTTCACTAATAGTGATGAAGAGGCAAGTGGGGAAAAAAGATGGGGGAAAAAAGATGAGACAGATTTCACTGTCATGGAGCACTTCATACAATCTCATATTACATTTACAACCATCTTAGAAGGAAGGAATTACACCCATTTTACAGATCTAGAAACTGAGGTCCAATTAGCTTTGATGAGATGTCAAGCCTGCCCAGGTAGGTCCATGGAATGTCCAGAAGAACATGCTCACAGATGCCCCCACCTGATGGGATAGGTCCAGTTGTGGATGTGTGGATCCAGAGCCAAGGACACAGACATTGAGAACATGCCCTGTCCAGTCCCAGGTGGACTGAGATAATTGGGAGCAGGATGTGGGGAGGGGCATGGAGGCTGACCAATGATCCCATTCTTTTGCAGCTTGTCTTGGAAAGATGAAAATATCCAATAACCTTTCCCTCCATGTCTGTTAGAATGAATGGCATTCTCTTCTAATTTTTCCCTTCAATTCTTGGCTGAAGTTTCAAGCTGTGATCAAAATGGGAAGAGGAGAATTTGTAAGTTAGCTCTCTGCATCTGAATGGCCGAGGCAGAAAGGTAAGGGAGGAAGATTCCTACACCCCCTGCCAGGCTCCACTCCACGTGTGCCCTCCAGTACCTTCCCTTCCATCCTATTTCTGCATCTCTGCTTCTGTGGTTTCCCTCCCACCCCCCTCCCCTCCACCACTGGGTGGTCTCCCTCCCTACTCATGGGCTAGTCTACACCTCTTCATCCTTCAAGTATCCTAACTCCGAAATCCACTAGCCACTCCACACTCACCTCCCCCTACTCCCAACCTCCTGAATGACACTCTATTGATTTAATGCATCTGAGTTTCTGACCTCTCTCTACTGGTCTCCAGGGGCCTCCAAAAGGTCAGCCAAGGTCTCTTTGGTGGTTAAGACTCAGCTAACTGATTCGCAGTTTCATCTGCCTCTAATGGCTCTGTCCCAGACTCTGCTGGTATTGGCCAGTGCTGGCCGCAGCCTCTGTCTCTTCTATTCATCCCTAAATGCCAGCATCTCATTCACCCACAACCCCTGACCTCTGATCTTGACTTTGCACCTCAGCTCCCTCTACCAAACCTAGGCAATCACTAATGGTTGGCATCTAAGGCATGCTTCTCCAGCTTTAAAACTCAGTGTGCTTGAACTGAACTTGACTCCTGATCCCACAGTCCTGTAGCGAGAGAGACGGCTGCTCTCAGTTTCTGCCCTGGCCTCTTTGGGCCCCCAGATTTAAGGTCAACCCCTCTTTGCTGTGGGGCATGACCCCAGACTGCAAGCTTGATTCCCACCCACCAGTCACCTGCCCATGGCCTTGGCCTTGTTCATCTGCACATCATCAACTTCTCACTGGATCTCCAGTTTTTCATTTGCAAAATTATGCGGTTGAACCATGTGCTTGTCAGGTCCCTTTTGCTTCTATTGTGTCTTTTCAAATGACTGAATATTTGGGGTATCCTCTCTTCAAGTAACCTCAGAAAACTTAAGATCCAAATGCTGTGTTTTATTTTTTTGTTTTTATATTTGTAACTGGAATACAGTTGATTTACAAAGTTGTGTTAGTTTCAGGTGTACAGCATACTTATTCATTTGTGTGTATACACACACATTGTTGTTGTTTAGTCACTAAGTCGTGCCTGACATTTTGCGTCCCCATGGGCTATAGCCCACCAGGCTCCTGCGGTATGGAAATCCCCTGTCCGTGGGGTTTCCTAGGCAAGAATACTGGAGTGGGTTTCCATTTCCTTCTCCAGGGAATCTTAGTGACCCACGGATCAAACATGTGTCTCTTGCCTTGGCAGGTGGATTCTTTACCTCTGAGCTGCCAAGGAAGCCCCATATATACATATACATATATATATATATATATATATATATATATATATATATATATATTCTTTTTTCAGATTCTTTTTTATTATAGATTATTACAAGATATTGAATACATCTCCCTGTGCTATACAGTATGCAAATGGTGCATAATGGCACACACGTCAACACATGCAAAATTAGTATATAATCATACACAGCTAAGTGGGTAAAGAAATACTAACATGATCATACAGGTAAATTCATGCATGAGTAGTGCATACTCATGCTGCTACTGCTGCTAAGTCACTTCAGTCGTGTCCAACTCTGTGCGACCCCGTAGATGGCAGCCCACCAGGCTCCCCCGTCCCTGGGATTCTCCAGGCAAGAACACTGGAGTGGGTTGCCATTTCCTTCTCCAATGCATGAAAGGGAAAAGTGAAAGTGAAGTCACTCAGTCGTGTCCGACTCTTCGTGACCCCATGGTCTGCAGCCCACCAGGCTCCTCCATCCATGGGATTTTCCAGGCAAGAGCACTGGAGTGGGGTGCCATTGCCTTCTCCATACCCAGTAGGTAATGGTGCACAGGTAAATGTGTACATAAACAGAACATAATAGTGCACAGATAAACACAAGCATAAGCTGTAGGTGGTTGCACACTTGTAAATACACAAGTATGTTAGTCAGATCAGTTGGCACATGATCAGTGCCATGAGAGGAATGAATAAGATGTGGTAAGAGAATGGGGAGTGAGTGGAGGTGATGGGAGTGAGGAGTCATTGTAGATGGAGTGGTCAGAGAAGGTGTCCCTTAAGACGTGCCACCTGAGCTGAGACCAAAGGGCAGGAGTGAATGGCCGTGGCCAGAGCTTTCCCCAGCCAGGGGAGCCCCTCATTCACCCTCACTGAGGCTGGACGAACTTCAGCCTTGCTGAGGACAAAGTCAGCGTGGCTGGAGATCCAGGTGTTTATGGAGGGGGTATGAATTGAGGTTGGAAAGATGGGCAAATGATGACTTATGCAGCACCTAAGCTTACAGGGAGGGTGGATCTCTGTGATGTGGTGAGCTCCCCAGCCATGGAAGAACGCAAGGAGAGAATGATCATGGTTGTGATGTGTCTAAGAGGGAGCTGAATATTCGATGCAGGAGACTGAGAAAGGGATTCAAGGGCAAAGGCTGAAAGTCTGCCATAAAAATGCTCAAAAGGATTTGGGGACACCTGAGGTTTCATCTCCTAGCAGATGTGATCAGACACGTAGCCAACACTGGGGCACAGCTACCATGGTGTGGTGGTAGTGGGTGGCACTGAAAATGCCAACCAAGAAGAGGACTGGACATCATCCAGCGGATATGGTGGACATCAGGGGAGCCAGCGACATGCCTCATTTAGAGTCTATGGCCACCTTCAATGCTTCCTCCCAATAATTACTAAAACCATTAACAGACAAATCAGTAAATTAAAAAGATCTTATGTCAGTTCTGCCCTTACTCTACACTGATGATAGGATATTAGAATTTAAATGCAGTTTGAAAGACAGCACTACCTCTTTGATCAAAAGCCCTCTGCACCAGAAGTAGAGCTTTGGTAAGATGCTGGCAGTCAGAGCCATGTTTGACGATTCTCCTGATGTCTTGTCACCGTGACAGCAGATCCCGATATATCAACTTAATTTCGATTCGAAGGCTCCCTTAGTTCTGTATGATTTCAATACCTTTAGACCATGAAGTTTTTGCACCTTGAAATCATGTTCCAGTGTCTCCAGGTTTATAGTCTATGAGAATTTGAATAGACTTTGTACCCTGCTGTGGAGTGAAAATTGTATAAATCTTAATTATGTTGAATTGGTGCATAGTGCTTTTCCGATCTACTATATCCTTCTACTTTTCTGTTCATTCTATTAATTTTTGAGAGTTTGATATTGAAACTCTAAATAGAAATCTTGTTATCTACTTAAAAAATTAATTGTAATATATAGTGGAACTATATGTTACTTTGTTCTGTATTGTCCAAGTCTTCTGTAAATGTGTTATCATACTTTCATAATTAAAAAAAAAACTTTCTTAGTTCTTCCCTCTGAAAGCAAATGGATTTTATCAGTTTTCAGCACAAAATGCTCACTCTTTTAGAGAAAAAAAAAATGCAGAATGTGGTTGAAAGGACCATCACACTGGGGAGAGGAGTTTTCATACTTACTTGCAACTGAAGATTTCCCCAGGAAAACTCTGCTTCTAAGAATGGGACCACCGATTGAGGACCTGTCTGACCCTCTAACACTAGTGGAATAAAATGGAAGCAGATACTTTGTCCAGATCATTTTTAGCTACTTTTCCAGACTCGGGTGTGTATTTTCTCCCGCAGGACTGGTACCTGGCATGGACTCATCTGCATCTAAGCAGCAGACGTTCTTTCCCACAAAGAGTGGATGTGGGATTTAGGAAGATCCCAGAAGGGGGGTTTCGGCAGCCACTGAGGTGCATCTGATGTGCCCATCAGATGGCTGGAACCCCCTCTCTTTCAGCTTCTATGATACAGCCTGGGTCTGCTCAGCCTCACTGGAGGCTTCTAATCCTGCTCTGGTTCCAGAAATCTTTATTTGTTGCTGTTGTTTAGTTGCCAAGTGCTAAGTCATGTCCAACTCTTTGCGACTCCATGGACTGTAGCCCATCAGGCTCCTCTGTACATGGGATTTCCTAGGCAAGAATACTGGAGTCGATTGCCATTTCCTCCTGCAGAGGATATTCATGAACCAGGAGCTAAATCTATGTCTCCTACATTGGCAGGCAGATTCTTTACCACTGAGCCACCAGAGAAGCCTCTAGAAAGGTAGTTCAAGCTAACAATGGTGAGAGCTGACTATGATGGAGATTTTACCTTCATTGTATTGTCAGGGAACTTGAGGCTTTGGGGTTTAAGGAACTTCCCCAAGATCTAGCAAGGAGATTTATTTTTCAATCCCCAGTCTGCCTGATGTCATTGTCCAAGCTTTGCATGGTCAACATAATTGCCCATAAGAGCCATCTGCAGTGCACTGAAGCCAGAGACACTGAGTTACCAGCAGAACTGTGGACTGGCCTCCTGGAATCTGCCTACCCTGACAAGTGACACCCCCCCCACCCCAAATTGCTGGCCCATCTGATGAGGCCCCCATTCCATCTGGTGAGACCTGGGAGCCGGTCGTCTTGTTACCGAGTCAGTCTCCCAGCGCCTTCCTCCTGAGGTCTCCAGGGAGAGAGGACTTGGGTCATAACCACACTAATGACAAAGCTCTAACTGAAGACCCCAGTAACCTCTAGGTTTCCTTCCTTCCCAGGGCCATGGTAATGAAGCCTGGCAGGCTCTGAGGGAGTAACAAGATCCTGCTCAGGGTTAGCTAAGAGGTGGTTTGTGGTCAGGCAACCAGCAGATGGGCTCAAATTACCTGGCTTTAATTTCCAATAATTGGCAGGCTGGATTACCCTCCCAGCTCAGGGGACCTGCAACTAGATGGCTCCGGCTACCAGCCCTGAAGGAGGGAAGGCCCTGTCTCCAGGGGGGTGCTGCAGGCAGGGGCGGGGAGCCCAGGGACACCCAGATGATTTCAGAAACCTGGCTTCTCCTCATGGGCCAAGAGCCTCTTGCAGAATTCACAAGGACTTCATCCAGAAGATGGGAGACAGTGGTAATCATGAAAGGCCAGATCTGGTTACATCATTCTCTATTTTTTTTTTTTTTTTTTTTTTTTGCTTTTGGGTTTAATTACCAAAATGTTTATCCATATTCCTGTATTCCCAAATGCTTGCTTAGTCTGTTGTGTATCTACTTACACTTGCAGTAACTGCTAGATTTGAGTGGAAACTTTCTAGGCCCCAGGCTGTTTCATGTGCGTGGGCTTACTTAATGTTGAAGTGACCTCTATAGGATAGGGACTCATCCCCATCAATTTACAGATGTGAGTCCTGATGGTGACAGAAGGGGACAGGCCAGCTGATGGTCCCTGAGCTCCTGGTGAAGAGCCAGACCCCTCCTAACCCCGCACACACTGAACCCCCTAGGTCACCCCCTCTTACTGGCACACAGCAGCCACCAAACCATTCATTTTCTCATTCATTTATTTACTGATGCAAAAGGATGTCCCCAAGCCGGCTCTTCACCTGTGCTTGGCGTCAACCTGGTCTATACTAGACACTCAATAAACATTGATTGGGTGACTCAGTGAGCAAAAATGTCATGATTCAGAGAGGGTTCTTCCATCCAAAGTTTGTGCATAGCCTGGTAAGGAAAACAGAACTATAAACAAATCTACATGCACCAAGATGGTTGGTTTTACAATAGATGATGGTAGAAGGACTTACCATAGTAAGGATGCATAAAGTTCTGTGTACAAAAAAGTGAAGCACCTTCCACAACATGAGGTGTATATAATAAATGTTCAGTGAACCAGTTGGTTTGTCTTTCTGGTATACCATTCTTTCCAGGGGTGGAAGGTGTATGTATGTGTGTGTGCAGGTATCTGTGTGCTTGTACATGTCTTCCATCTCCTGCTTTCCCAGGGCTCCTGGTCCATACCCGGCCATATCCTTGGCACTCACTATGACAGATGCTTAAGGAAAGGAAAGCAAGGGCCTAGATGAGAGACAAGGCAGTTAAAATGTCACCCCAAAGCTTCCTGAGTGCTCTTGAAGAGGTATGAGTTATTTTGTATTCTGCATTTGTTCTAAGAATTTCTCCCTGTCAGAGCATCTGGGAATAAGACCAAGAGAAAATATAGCCATCTTATTCCTACCTACTGAGGAGCTGTAAGCCACTGCGGCTCAGAGACATTCCAGGGAGAAGGAGGCGCTGGCTGGGGAAGAGGACTGGGCTGGAGGCTGGGGGTGTCATTGTCTGAAAAGTGGGAATACTCTCAGCCTTGAGGGGTCATTGACAAATAATGTAATTTCAGCTGGGATAGTCTCTTAGCCAGTTTTCTGCTCAATACATAGGACGGGTCCTTGACCCTGATGACCTTCACTACCCACATCTGTGAAATGGGACCAATGAGGCACCAATAACTCCCTCAATGAGACCATGCCTCCCCCTACCCTGAGTGCTTTATTGGCGGTGAGATGCGGCAGGGGTGCTGACTACTTCATTAATTCCTAATATATGCACTTATAATGTATTCCTCTCCAGCTATGGTGAGACTGGCTCCTCGGGTGCATTATGTAACTGTCACAATCAACTGAACAGTTCTCACAGCAAGATCGTCTGTGCTGCTTAGCTGGCCACTGAGAGAGCTCGGGCCCCCAGACAGTTAAACCACGCTGGGGCCACCTGGTACTTGAAGCACCTCAAGGGCCTTCATAAAACTGCTGGGTGACCACAAACTAACCACCAGTTCCTCCGACGCCCAGCCCAGCAGCCTGCAGGCGAATCGCGGGAGCAAAGGGTGATGCAGCAATTCGCGGCTCTGGGCACCTCGCCCGCAGCGCATGGCCTGGTTATCTGTCAACTTCCCTCAGAGACGAGCCTGGAAAGTCCCACCTGGCGAGGACTCTGCTCCTGTCCAATGCCCCACGTGTCCCCCCGGGGGCGCTTCTCTCGGGGGCTGCCGACCTTGAATCCTTAGTGTTTACAAGAGTTACTTTCAGTGACTTCTGGTTTCAAGGATGTTGGCCTTTCAGATATAAGTGGCCACCGTTGATTTTCACTGGGCAAGCTTAAGAGGGTTAGAGCAAACCACCTGCTGGGGAGTGCACCCCCAGATGGGGTGTCTGACCTGTGTTTTCTCCTCCTGGGGCTCAGATATTTTGGGACAGAGCCTGGGAATATTTTGATAGCACCCATTTCCTCCTCAAATCTTAATCATCCTAATTCTGCCCCTCCCACACACACACATACACACTCCCTCATCCTGTTAATTTCCTTCTTGGACCAGCAAAATATCAGATTGCTTCCTTCATCAGAACATGACCTTGCGAGTTAGCCCCTGGGTTGGAAAGGCAGCATCCCCGTGATCTGACTGTGTGCTTTCGGAGCTCATCTAACCTTCCTGAGTGCCCATTGTTTCAGTAGGTCTGGGGGGTGGTCTGAGAATATGCCTTAAACAAGCAAACCCACCTGGGGTTGAGGCAGTCGTGCAAGAACCATACTAAGAAGCCTTGCATTAGGGGGTCCATGGATGAAGCTCAGAGGATTACTATCACCTGTGTGATCCCATGAACAGAGGAGCCTGGCATGTTGCAGTCCATAGGGTTGCCAAAGAGTGGGACACTATTTAGTGACTAAGCAACAACAACACTAACAATCACCTGTGTGTGCTTCAGGTGGGTGTCATAGAGTCCCAAAGAGACCTCTGATCTCAAAACAGCTTAGACCCAGAACACAGAGGTGAAAAGGTGGGGAGCTGTTAATGACTCCAATGTGAGGGGCTGTCTTCCTTGGGGAATGTGGTGGCCCTGCCTGTGGGAGTGGCCTCAGGGTGGTGTGAGAGAAATGAGGACTTCTGATTTAAAAAGTGATGATCCAGAAATGTGGGTTGACAGCAAGATATTTAAAAGGCGATGTCCCAGGGAAAGTAAGAGGCACCAACCAGGTCCAGCCAAGGACTGGGATGTGGGGGCTGTGGATGAGCAAACCAGTGACCACGCAGGACAGTGTAGACCCAGAGAGTAGGTCCAGGGAGCTGAGACCTGGGGGAAATTCTAGGTCACCAAACACTGGCTGTGGAAGGGATGGGGCTTTACGGCTGAGGCAGCACTTGAGGCGTTCCTGGAATAATGGTGGCAGACTTATTCGCAAACACAGCTTATATAGAAAGAAAAAAGATTCCAGGAACACCAGAATGCACAGGGTTTCAGGAATTCCGCCCCCACCCTGCCACACACACACACACACACACACACACAGAGTTTCATGAGTCCCTGCTGACACAGGGGATGAATGGAACAGGCTCGGACCCTTCCACACAGTGTCCTCCACCTTGACTCTCCCCCAGAAAGCCAGGTTGTCTTCACTTTGAACACTGTTTCACTTAAGATGTTTGTTTCCTGACATCCCTGTCCACACACCGAAGACTCTAGTCCCACGAGTCTGGTGGAAGGCCCATCTTGCGGGATGGAAAGCCAGCATACCTTGGCCAGTGGCTCGGGACACAGAACAGAGCAGAACAGCCAGCAGACCCAGAGTTTGCCGAAATACCGACTGCACAAGGCAAACCACCCCGTCAACTTCTGGCAGGCTTTTCAAGAGATGAAAGAGAGCTGGGCTGCTTCTGTACCGCTTGGCATCCCTCCTCCCGCTGCTGAAGAGAGTAGGGAGGGAGGAGAGAAGAGAGATGGAGAAAAAAATCTCAGAAAGACTTGCTTCAATCCCATTCATGTTTACTGAGCACCTACTTTGTGCAGTGCTGGACCAGGACATAAAGGGAGAAGGTTCTGGCACCAGAGCCTGGTTGGAGCTCCTGGTCTCTTGCCTTTCCCTTTGGTTGTTAGACTCCAAGGCAATTAGGGCTGTCTGGCACTGCTCCCTTGCCCTGTGGCCGCATCTCTTGAAAATCATTCTCTGAGCCTCAGTTTCCCCATCTTCAGGAAGGAACGGAGTATAAATAACAACATCAACTAGAATACAAGGTCCATATACCTATCCATAATCACCTTAACAACAGATAAAAGAAGAGGTGGCACATATATACAGTGGAACACCACCGGTCATAAAGAAGTATGGCTACTGCCATTTGCAGCAACATGGGTGGACCTAGAGATGGTCCTGCTGAGTGGGATAAGTCAGACAGAGAAAGGCAAACACCATAGGCTATCACTTACATGTGGCATCTGAAACATGATACAAATGAATGAGTATACAAAACAGAATCATAGACACGGAAAAAATAAAAATTAAAAAAAAAACTATGGTTACCAAAAGAGAAGGAGGAGGGAGGAATAAATTAGGAGTTTAGGATTCGTAGATGCACACTGCTATATACAAAGTAGATAAACAGCAAGGACCTACTGTGTAGCACAGGAAACTATATTGTTTCCTATGATAAGCCATAATGTAAAAGAATATGAAAAAGAATACATATAGGTGTGTGTGTGCTGTGCTGTGCTTAGTTGCTCAGTTGCGCCCAACTCTTTGTGACTCCATGGACTGTAGCCCCTCAGGTTCCTCTGTCCATGGAATTCTCCAAGCTAGAATACTAGAGTGGGTTGTCATTTCCTTCTCCAGGGGATCTTCCTGACCCAGGCATCGAACCCCCATCTCATGTCTCCTGCATTGGCAGGGGTTCTTTACCACCAGCGCCACCTGGGAAGCCCTATATATATGCACACACACATATATGTATATGAATGTATATGTATATGAATCACTTTGCTGTAAGCCAGAAACTAATACAACATTGTAAATCAAATATACTTCAATAATAAATAAAAATAGAAAAGAATCATCACTCGCCCTCCTCATTCATGCTCTCTCAACAGGAAGCTGAGATGAGAGAAGGAGACAGGTTTTTGAAACTGAAACTTCTTAGGTGGGAGGTGGGCTTCACACACTGTTCTTCCAGTACTACTGATAGGTATTTTAGAAGCCCAGTTTTCTTTCCCTCTGTAAGTGTCTGAAAATTAAAAAAAAAAAAAATCAACATTGGCAGTTTCTTCTTTTCATTTAAAGGTGGAGGCCACCCACCACTCCTTGAGAAAAGGTGAGTTTTTCAGTGTGTATCCACACCCCATATTAAAAACTTTGAGCCACATGCACTTTGATTTCTGAAATGTTTCAGCTTTCGGACGGTAATATGTTGCATGCTCGGTTTTATTTAACATGCCCAGTGGGGCATGGGGCAATACCCTGCCATCAAAGCACGTTAATAATTCTTCAGCAAAATGTCTGAATATAAGCATGAAGTGCGATCGATAAGGACTATAAATAGCCACGTGTCAGCCCAGGTCAAACTTTGCTGTCAGATGAGTTCAGTTCAGGTCAGTTGTTGTAGCCAACTTAGTTCCAAAATGTAGGCTTTCAGAGTGTTGGAATTTTCAGAATTGTAAGTGAGGAACTGCAGACCTGAGATGAGAACCAACACTGAATGTGTAACCAGTGCTGGATTCTGTGCCAACTGTGCCCAGCCACTGCCTTCTTAGGGCCTTACAAGGCTGGTTCTACTCTCACCCTAGTGTCATAACAGGGAAACTGAGGGTCAGCAAGGGTCACGTGAGTAGTAACTAGCAGGGTGCGGGTTGCTCTTTCTCCTCAATCCTAAAGCTTGCATTCTGAACCAAGATATCAGACTAAAACCCCATGACTGTCACCTGGGAGGTGTAGAAATAGCTCAAGAATTGAAGTGTCTTACAGGGGACAAGAAAGCAGCTTGTTCAGCCGTTCTAAATTTACTGGTACAGCCATCCAGCCAAGAAAAAAGGATCATGCCAGCATAAGGAAAATCAGACATGGAGTCAAACTTAGACATGCCACGTTTGCCCCTTGGGTGTCCAGGAATCAGGAGTCTGGGATCTAACCAGGTTGGAATTTTCACCTCCAAAGACCTTGGAATCTCCTCCTTACTTTTCCCTTGTTCTGTTGTGACAGCCCCATGGCAGACTGCCCTGTCTCAGATTGCCTTCTTCCAGTGTTCTCACCATCAGTAATAACTTGATCTTCCCAAAGCATAAATATCTCTATACATGCCACTTGTCCACTGAAAACACCCCAGCGCTCCCTGCCAGCTACAGAAGAAGTTTGAAGGTTTTGACCTGGCCTCCAAGGGGTCCAGGGCCCTGCATACATCCCCAGGTCAATTAGACCACCGGATGTCCTACCACAACCTCCATGATGGTGGCTTAGTCATTAAGTCCTATCCAATTCTTCCAGCTCCATGGAGTATAAGCCAGCCAGGCCCCTCTGTCCATTGGATTTCCCAGGCAAGAATACTGGCGTGGGTTGCCATTTCCTTCTCCATGGGATCTTCCTGACCCAGGAATCGAACCCATGTCTCCTGCATTGGCAGGTGGATTCTTTATCACTGAGCCACCAGTGAAGCCCCCATACCCCCGTATTCCACATTAGATGCTACTGCTACCACTGTTTGTGTCCTTCTTTTGCATTTTGATCAAAAGCCTGTTCGAACTGGAAGGCCTGACTCAAATGTCACTTCCTTCAAGAACACTTGCTTTTGGCCCACAAGATGGAAGGAAGCTTGTATGTTCTCCACGGACACATCTCTTGTTTTTATTGCTCTTGCAACAGTTTTAAATACCTTTTCAGTTGAACTGGGCTTTCCTGGTGGCTCAGCTGGTAAAGAATCCTCCTGCAATGTGGGAGACCTGGGTTCAATCCCTGGGTTGGGAAGATCCCCTGGAAAAAGGAAAGGCTACCCACTCCAGCGTTCTGGCCTGGAGAATCCCATGGACCATGGGGTCACAAAGAGTTGGATACAACTGAGTGACTTTCCCTTTTCAGCTGAACTATTCTTTTAGGTCCATTTTGTTGGATATGGCAAATTAAACTCCATTTTATTAATGAACTCTATGACTATCATTGAATCTGTAGCTTTAGATAAAGTTTTGTTGAATATGTGAGACTCAACAGGAGGCAAATACAAAGCGACATTAATTTAGCTCCAGAAACTTAGGTTACAAATGAATTCCCCTGTTTCATAGGCTTCTAACCTGTGTGTTCAGTAATAGCCCAAGTGTTAAGACATTGATTTTCAAAATTTTCCCTAGATTACAATAACAAGAAATCTAATTTCAAAGAATCCCTTACAAGTGATTATTTATCTCCCCAGTCTGACCTACATACATAGATTGTATGTTACATGATTCATTCATTCTCTAAAAACTCACAAAACTTACAAATAAAAGTGAAAATCAGTCATTAACTTCTTTTAGCTCCATATTATTCTAAATGCCCCCTCTCCCCTCTGCCCATTTTATCAGAGCAGCGTGGGTACCTCTAGGACCTGCAGCTGTTCTTGAGTCTTCGTAACCTTGAGTCACTGGCTCAAAGCTTTGAAGAGAAGCCCAGGATGCTTCAGACCTCGCACTGGGTCACTGGACGGGCTCCTTGTTTTCTGTACTTACTCATGTTGGGTCAGTCAGGTGTGGTAGGTCTATAAGTACATTTCTAGGGACTTTCTGTGGAATTCTGAATGACAGATAAAGGATTTCTCAAGGATTTGATCTCTAATGGTGTTTTAGGGGAGGTGAGGGGTTGATCTCTTTATGATAAAGGCAGCTTTTCATACAGAGTTCAGCCTTTCTGTGATCCTTCAAATAAGCAGGAGGCTTCAGTGCTGAATTTAACCACAGAGTAGGACTTTTCTTTTTCTTCTCGTCTGTTGTGGCCTTTGGCATTTCTGCTAGATCCACTGTCCACAGGGAAGCCCTTCTAGGACACCGTGCTTTTTTCTCATCTTTCTCTGATCTTTCTCGATGATTCCTACAAACACATCCTCCTCCATTAGTGTCTCAGCCTCCCATGTTGCCTTTACCTGTTGTTCCAGGTCTGATGAGGAAGACACCCAGACCCTCAGTACATCCCCGGTAACCAAATGGCAGGCATAGACATCCTCAGTTAGTTTGGAAGTTGAGAAGCCTTTGCCAGCCATGAAAAGCCACAATGGCATTACCAGGATGTCCCCGGGGGACACTTAGAGGCCAGCTCAGTCCTCCTAACAGAAGGCATGCCTGTCTGTTCTACTCCCTGCTGCCTGTCCCCATGTCCTCAGCTCCTGCTCACATAAAGTTGCATGGATTTGAATTTTGAGTTTCATTGTTGTTTTGTCTGCCTTCTCCCATGAACTTTTAAACTTTTAGGGCTTTGGTAATGCTCTTGAGGCAATTTCATTAAAATAATAAAGTTACTGTCTTAAAATAAAATTAGTTATTATTCTAAATAAAATGTCCCTTCTGGATCTGTTTCTCATGCATCTCCTTCCTCACCATGTGTCAGATTCAGTTCAGCAACAATAACCACAGCATTTTTTGTTGTGGTTGTTGTTGTATCTGCATTAAAGTTCTGCTTTGCGCCAGGTCCTGCATCTCATGTCGGTGTTACAGAGATGATGAATTCTTGGTCCGCTCTGACCTCAAGGATCCTCTAGTTCAGAGAATGAGGTGGGCATTGAAACCTGACTTAGATTCTTCCTTTTTCTCAGCCCTTGGAGATGGTGGGAAGGGCCTTGACCCATCTCCCATGCTGTCCCTGGGAATGTGGGCAGCTTTGGCAAGCCTATCCTTCTGGAGACTGGGCCCCCAGGAGTGGGTGTGCTTCTGCTGTCACTAAGTAGAGATGACACGAGTGGGTGCAACTGACAGGTTTCTTCCCTTGGGAAGTGTGGGTGCTGCAACATTCTCTTTTCTTCCTCCCTGCCAGAGAATGCCAGTGAGGAGTGGGCGCTTCCAATCATTCCTTCCAACCAGCCACCCTGAGTTCTCTAAGTCTTAAACATCTATGTCAGTGTGGGGTTGAGAGGATCAGACAGCATACTGCTTGCTCCCCTGCCTGTATTGGAAGGTGCTCGGAGAGTTGCCTGAACAGGATACTGAGATGATATAGATCCTCATATTAACAGAATGTCAAGGCTACTTCTGAGACCAATGCTAGCACACGCTAAGAATATGGCTTTATGTTCCTGTACTTGAATGTTTCAGCTCAGATTTAATTTCCCTTAGTTTCCTCATGGAAAACTTCTTAGATTCCTCTTCTCAATGTTGTCAATACCATTAGAACTTTCTCTTATGACCTCCAGCTATCCCATACCTTCCTTTGCATTGCATTCTTTAAGCATATGGACATATGTTTAGTGTCTGGATTCACCATTAGACTGTAGACTTTATTAGAAGATATAAATGACTAAGTCTTGTTCACCATTGTTCTTCCAGAGCCTTGTATATGGCATCTGGCCCAGCATAGATGTTTAATCTGTATCTGTACAGTGAAAATGGAATTCAGTATTTTATTTGATGACTACAAAGATTTTTATTTCTTTGGCTGCAGGAGGCATGCAGAACTTCCCCTCCCAGGGATCAAATTCATGTCCCCTGCATTAGAAGTAATAAGTCCTAACCACTGGACCACGAGGGAAACCCTACAAAGACCTTTAAGTACTGAAAACCAGATCTTATTATCCAAATGTACAGATGAAAAAACAGGTTCTGAGCTGGTGAGATCAAGTCAAAGTGCTAGAACCTATGTTTTCTAATTCTTAGCAATATTGTCCAAAACAAGCAATCTTGGCAAAGAGGAGAGAAATGCTTGGGAGTCAATGTCTGTAGAATAAAGAGTTGCTGGTCCTTAAGGTTCATTTTAAGGAATACGTTTAGGAAAACAAGTCATGCTTCCATAGGTTCTTGGAGAGAGTCTTGAGTACAGAGGCAAGAAAATACAAGAATGAATGGCAATGCCTTGGTTTCCTTCCTGTACAATGAGAGTAAACATGAGTTGTTCACTCATTGTGTTGTTCTCGGGAGCAAATACATTATCAAAGATGTGAAATATGGGGCTCCTTCTCTGAGTCAGATGATGGGGATTTATCCCTGTGACATCCTCAGTTTTGGTACCTCTTCACTGTGGCTCTGGTAAATCCTTGGGGATTGGCTGAGAACTCAGTAGCAAATGTTTTAGAAAAGATGCTTTCTAAGACTTCTGCTCTCATAACATTATTTCCTTAGGAAAAATAATTCAAGAGCTCCAGTCTATGCCCCCACCCCAAGCCAGTATGTTCAATGCTAGGTCTCTGAAAATTCTACTTCAATATGTTTATGGTGATCTGGTCCCGGGCTCTGAGCTTTTGAGTTTATTGAACAGAGGGTGAGAAAGTTGCCTTAGATTTGTCTTTAGTATTATCATGGCAATATATTTGTCAAGGAAAAAGTTGTCCTTCAGAAAGAGAAGTTGGAACTTGCATGCTGTACTAATGTCAATGCTAACTGGTACCAGATAACTGGTACCAGTTCTGCAGCATGCAGAACCTCCCCTCCCAGGGATTGAATTCATGCCCCCTGCACTGGAAGTGGCAAGTCCTAACCACTAGACCACCAGAGAAGCCCGACAAAGACCTTTAAGTTATATAAAACAGATATACATATTAATACATAGTTGACATGGTCAGGAGGAGAAGGGGACAACAGAGGATGAGATGGTTGGATGGTTGGATGGCATCACCGACTCTATGGACATGGGTTTGGGTAGACTCTGGGAGTTGGTGATGGACAGGGAGGCCTGGCGTGCTGCGGTTCTTGGGGTTGCAAGGAGACTGACACAACTGAGTGACTGAACTGAATTGACATGGTGCTTTCAGATGCCAACACCTCCAAGGGGACAGAAGACAGATCTACAACCAGGAAAATTTCCCTTTTGTAATGTGAAGTTTTTCCAGCAAAATTTTCTTTTGCATAACCAGGTCTTTTAACCAGCTTCTCACATTTAATGATGTGGAACAATTTGTCTCACTCTCAAAGTTTTTTTTCCCCCAAAGTTAATATAGGTGGCCCCATCTTGATGAGTAAGTGGTGCTGGAGAGAAAGGTCTATGCTCATCAATGGTGGAAGAAAACCTTTTACTTTTAAAATGCATGAGATTCTCAATGAGGGGTTCATATTTAGAAATGTATCCTGTATTACTTAATACCAAGATCTGTTGTAAAAATAAATGATTTGTTTTTCAGAGACACATTGAAATGTGTAAGACTGACCTTTCCAACTGTGTGAAAAAGAGCACCCCAACTGGGATTCCTTCTAGGTCTAGGGGTCAAACTGAGGTTAGTACCACAGTCCTTGAAAGTCTGTGTGCCGTTCCTCTGACTCCTGTTTCATTTGGAATCTAAACTTATATAGAACATTCATTGCAATATCCTCCCCCTGCCATTGCTCTCTCTCAAGAGCTCTTGGGGACAGGCTTTCACAGCTCCATCTCATCCATTTTCTGATTGGAATTTGGTAATTTGTTTTTACTTCCTCTATTTGGGGCAAGAGACCTTTCTGTCTCTCACACCTAGGGGATGTGTGACTAATTTGTGCTTAGTTGCTCAGTGGTATCCAACTCTTTGTGACCCCATGGGCTGTAGCCCGCCAGGCTCCTCTGTCCATGGAATTCTCCAGGCAAGAATACTCGAATGGGTTGCCATGCCCTCCTCCAGGGGATCTTCCCAACCCAGGGATCAAGCCCAGGTCTCCCGCATTGCAGGCGGATTCTTTACTGTCTGAGCCACCAGGGAATCTCCGTGACTAGCTTGAGAACAGCTTATTTGACTAAGAGCACAACTCACTAGGCTTAATAACTGGAGAGTTAGTTCAATAGTAGCATCCAAATGCCCTGGCATGGATACCTCTGATTTAGGGACATGGGAACCATTCTATCAGTGAGCTTTTCTTCTAGCAAACCTTGCCGTCATCCTGTAATTAGTCTGATCATCTCAAACACTTCAGCAAAGGTCCTTCTGAGAATGCATAACAGAATTTTGGTAGGTTCCTAAAAAACCAAACAATTTATTCCTTGTACAACTAGTTCCAGTTCTTTATTCATACATATACATCAAATATTTGAGCATCTATTATGTACCAGAAGATACTGTTCTGACACTGAAAATACAGAGTTAAATAGAATTTTGGCTTCAAAACTACTTTGTGAAGGGAGACAAGCATATATATAATTACCTAGAATAAGAAGCCTGGTGATCTCTATTTTTCTCTGTTTTCCTTTTCTTTCATTTCACATATGTCTTAAACTCAAATGCCCCAATCTTCAATGATATAAAATATCAATGGCAAAGTTTGCCCAACCCTCCTCCCCAAAATGAGGGCAAAAGCCGGGGTGGAAGGACCACTGGACGAGGAGACATCAGGGATGATGTGCCGTGTCTGTCCTGCTCCTGCTCGGTGTGTGTGGGTCCACACGGCCAGCCAGGTTTCCTGGGCTGTGAAATGGGGCTACCGGTATCTGCTCCTGCCGCTGAAGCAAAAGAGACAGCTTTATGTGAACGAGTCTTGAAAAGCCTGCAACACAAGGCAAATTGTGGGGCGATGGTACAAAACAAGTCTGCAAAGCCACGTGGAGCTTCATGCAAACTGTGAACGGTGCTGAGCGAAGAGGCGGGCAGGCAATGGACACTGAGTCATCTACTCCTCTCTTGAAAAATACAGAGGCCACTGTAGGAAGCACACAAACCAGTAACGTTTTTCAAACCACGTAACGGGGTTCACAGGTTCTTTGGTGGCCCGTTTATGGAATGCTGGAGAACCCTTGAGCCCTGATTGAGACCTGTCCATCTAAGGCAGCATCTTTGGAACTCAGTGGGGATGACCAACTCAAAGAAGAAAAAGCCCCACAAGCCTAGAGGTCAGCGAGCGCAGGGCCACGGGCCCCTTCTCCATCCTGCCCTGCTAAGGATGGCCCTGCATATTTACATCTTATCGTTTCTTCTAGTGAAACAAAAGAGCACCATCTGCGCAACCACATTCCGCTTCCAGGAAACTGAAATGAGAGCGGATGTTGTCTTTCGCTGCATGTTTTCATTTCGTCTTCTTCCTTTCATGCGTGACTCTATTTTTGTGATCACCCTCTTCAAAGAAAATATATACTTGGAGCTATTTTTTTTTCCCAAATGACTCCCCAAATTTTCCAAAGCCTGGGTCTTCTTTAGGTGCAAGACACCTGTCTCCCAGAAGTGGAGAGAATTCCTGTGGCTTGTTACCAAAATTGGTTTCAAGTGGCCTTGTAGATACTCCTTGATACCCGGCCACGGCAGAGATAGCGCCTCATTCTACTCCCACCCCCGAATTGTCAGCCCCCAGTAAATACGGATTGAGATTTTATGACTAGAAGCAGATCAGGAAGCATTGTGAGTGAGGGGGTCCCAGGAAATAATTCAATAGACCAAGGCAGACAGGGTATGGCCCAGAGGGGCCTTTCTGTGAAAAGTCTTATTCACACCGATCTTTATAACTCAGGCTTCAAGACTGAGAGTCCCCAACAAGGCAAATTATTCCCCCAAGGCCAGAACTCTGGTGGTATGCCCAGTTTGAAAGCTCAGTCCTACCTGAAAGAACAAAAGATTAATTAATAAGTTTCAGGCTCAGGAATCAAATAGTTGAGAGTGCTAAAGGACATCTGAGAATCACCTAAGAAAGATAGAAGCCATGGAGAGAACCTGATGTCTGTCCTTCTGTTTATATGCCTACACAGTGCCTTGGTTAATGTGGTCCTGTAGGCAATCACTTCACTGAGAACCTACTGACTTGTCTTCAAGGGTCAGTAATTTGTTTTGTTTTGTTTTTTTATTTCATATGTAAAGTTTAAAAATAAAATTAAATTAAATAATAAATTAAAAAAAATAAAAAAATTAAAATAAAAATGGAAGAAATAAAAAAAAGGGTCAGTAATTTGTAAGGAGCTGGACAGGCCATGATTACAGGCAGAAAATCACACGTAGGTGGGTAGTAGTAGTATTGAGTCCCTGGGGTGCATGTCGGGGAGGAGAGGTGAGGAATAGACCAAGCTGGTCTCGGGAGTGATTTCAAGGCTTTAATGCTTTAGTGAGAGAAGGGTCCAGGATTTCAGCTGGTAACTCAATACAATTCCTCTGAACCTCCAGACAGGGAAGCTGAGCTCAAACTCCAGAGTATGTCCAGGACAAAGTTGGATGTCCAAGGCAGGGGCCAAGAAGGTGGACGAAGAATTAGAGAATGCATGTCCCATCCTGGCAGGGTCAGGAGGGAAGGACTACGTGGCTGGATAGGCAGACCGCAGAAAGATATTTTTCCAGTGAAAAGTGAAGATGCTGAAGATCTAGGTACCATTTACTAGCAGTGAAGCCTGGGGACACTCCCAAACTCCCCTGAGACTCACTTCCCTCTTTTATAGAAAGAAGATAAAGACAGTAGCAGTGCCCACTGTCTGCCACCAGCCTCTAGCCCCAGGCAGCTATGAGGTTGCAGTGCGATAATGTAATTTGTATGAAACTGCTTTGTAAACTGTGAAGTATTGGTGCAACTGCAGAGCCTGTCGTCCTGTATGCTGAGGAGCTGCTCCACAATTGCCGTGCATTCTGCAAGACCTCCAAGCTCAGAAAACCTACAGTCTTATTGGGAAAGGAAGAGGCATGAGCTAAGACTCTTAGGTAGAAAAGACTCTTCAGTGTCAGCTTCATCAGTGGCATTTTCACATCCTTCACTTTATTTAATTGTTGCAGCTTTAATGATCTTCCAAGATCTCTAGCTTCTTCCTTTTGGAGGAACACAAATACTAATTGGTTAGAAGCAGGATGAGACCAAAGAATTTCTTGATTTCCTACCTTCATGGGCTGGGCAGTACTTCCCTGAACTACAAATCATAAGTGGACATCAGCTTTAAGTTCTGTTGGGGCTCCCAACCACACTGGTCATCTACTTGGGTGCATGAGTGCATGCTAAGTCACTTCAGTCCTGTCCAGCTCTTTGGACCTCATGAACTGTAGCCTGCCTGGCTCCTCTGTCCGTGGAATTCTCCAGGCAAGAATACTGGAGTGGGTTACCATGACCTCTTCCAGGGGATCTTTCTGACCCAGGGATTGAACTCATGTCTCTTATGTCTCCTGCAGTGGCAGGCAGGTTCTTTTACAGTAATGCCACCTGGGAAGCCCCTTCAACTGGTAATCTATGGTACTCATGAAATTGTGTCTTTTCTCCATTTCCCATCACTAGAGTCCCCTAATCATGCTAACTTTCAGGTTGCCAAGACCCAGTCAAGATCAATGGGATGGGTGACTTGTAATCGATCCACCAAGGGGAACATGCAGAGATTTCCTCCTTTTGAAGATGGAAAGATCTGTAATGTGTGGCTCCTGGGGTCATGGAGAACAGGAAGAGCATGACAAGGAGGTCATTACAAGCTCAATCAAGGAAAGGACTTCCCTCTAGAGCCACTCGTTGCTCAGGAAGGCTCCGGGGCAGGAGACATCCAAGCAAGCCTGGGAAACTCTTCCTCTTGCATTTCAAGAGAGAATCTCTGAAGCAGGTGAACATGTAAATATGAGAATCTACAATACACAGTGTTAATACGTGTGATCATAGCAAGAGCTACATAATAATTTCTTCTTAATTGTAAAGACTTAGCCCTTCAGCAAGTGTTTTCACACATTCATACATAGCCTTAGAGCTCTTGTTAAATTACTTTTTATTGGAGGATAGTTTCTTTACAATGTTGTTAGTTTCTACTGCACAGCAAAGTCAATCAGCCGTGTGTGTGTGTGTGTATATATATATATCTCCCCCTCCCTTTCAGTCTTCCTTCCCATTCAGGTCAGGACAGTGTATTAAATGGAGTTCCTTATATTCTATAGTAGGTCCTCATTAGTTAACTATTTTATACATCGTTCCGATGGTGTATATATGTCAATCCCCATCTCCCAATTTATCTCACCCCATCCCCTTTCCCCCTTGGTATCCATACATTTGTTTTCTGTGCCTCTATTTCTGCTTTGCAAATAGGTTCATCTGTACCATTTTCCTAGATTCCACCTATATGAGTTAATATACAATATTTGTTTTTCCCTTTCTGACTCACTTCACTCTACATGACCCCTGTGCCAAGTGCTAGAGAATCAGCAGCAGTCACTGCCCTTGACATGGAGGATGGAGGAGTCAAGGATCTAGGAGTTGAGGATGCAGCTTCCTGGCCCACACCTCCCGTTATTAAGGAGCTGCCTGGTAAGTGAGGCATCATTGACACGTTCACACAGGAGGGAGAGATGCCAGCTGACTGACCTGGAGCAAAACTCTTAAACTCTAAGGTCCTGGGCAAGGAAGCTGAATCTTGAACTCCTGGGTCCTCAGTGTCAAAGGCAGTAACTGACACTGTCTCTCTAGCATTTGGTATAGGGGTTAAGGTTGTATCCCACTAAAAAAGTTTTGTTGGGAATGTTCTGATTGTAGACTCAAACCCATGTCTTCAAACCCTCTCACCAGTGACCCTTGTTCTGTTCTTACAAGACAAAGCTGTCAAAGCATCACCAAAGAAGTTGCTCAAAAGTTCTCAGTTCATTTCAGTCACTCAGTCGTGTCCGACTCTTTGTGACCCCATGGACTGCAACACACCAGGCCTCCCTGTCCATCACCCAGAGTTTGCTCAAACTCATGTCCATTGAGTTGGTGATGCCATCCAACCATCTCATCCTCTGTCATCCCCTTCTCCTCCTCCCCTCAATCTCTCCCAGCATCAGGGTCTTTTCAAATGAGTCAGCTCTTTGTATCCGGTGGCCAAAGGATTGGAGTTTCAGCTTCAACATCAGTCCTTCCAATGAACATCCAGGACTGATCTCCTTGAGGCAAGTTTTCTTTTGACATTAATCGAAGATCTATCTGTCCTTTCCTTCTCTTCTCTGCTCCTTCCTTCTTCCTTTTTCTCTGGGCTGTGTGTGTTCAGTTACTCAGTCATGTCTGATTCTTTGCAAGCACATGGATTGTAGCCCGCCAGGCTCCTCTGTCCATAGAATTTTCCAGGCAAGAATATCGTAGTGAATAGCCATTCCCTACAATAGGGGATTTTCCTGACCCAGGGATTGAACGTATGTCTCTTGTGACGCAGGTGGCGCCTGTACCAGCAGCGTCACCTGAGAAGCCCTCTTTTTCTCTACGTATCAATAACTACTAAGCCCTTGGCTAAGCACTGGTACTACAGCATGAACAAGGAGAACATGGCTGCTTGCCATTATGACTCATTTGTTAAGAATTAGCATGAGTGGATGACAAAATAAGAGGAGCTTGGTTCTCTGATTGTGAAAAATCAAGGCTACAGGAACTCAGCAGTTAAAAATGAAAGCTAAGCTGGAACCTGGGTCTTGCCCTTTAAATCATAGACCTTTAAAACACCTAAACCTTTAAAACAACCATTTATGCCTCCCAGCCTAGGAGGCTATTTTATTGACAATTGAAACGTCCCACCATCAGGTGCTGGGACCCACTGATTAAGAAGAAAAATTCCCTGCCCTCACAGTTCTTGGAGGCTGTTACCAAGAACGAGACCACTGTGTTGGACTTCCCATCACAATGGATAAAGACAGAAGTTTTGCTAGGGTGACAGGTTTTCATCTTAAGAAGGGCCTTTCACATATGCAATAAGGTCTTTCTTTATTGGTTGGGAAGCCAAAGAAACATGTTGATGATCCAAGAACAGATATGTTTGGTTTTAGCTTTCTTGATTTTCCCGGTTGTTCACTAAAAGTATCCAGGTGGACAAGCCGCAGGATCTAGATTTCATTCTCCAGTTTTCTTCTGAAAGAAAAGTGAAGGAGTTGATCTGTGATCTGGTGTTTACGTAGCTGATCATAGCGGCTGCTTTGGCTTGCTATGACTCAACTTCAAGGTGTGTGAAAAATATATATATATTTTTGAAAAAAGAGAATGCTTTTACGGTAAAGGAGATGATGAAAGAAGAGTGAATTCTAAGGCAGAGTGACAAAGAATTGCTCTTCGCATTCTTTCAAATAATAATAATAATAGTGATGCTTACTGCCTGTTTCCGCTATGCTCTGAACGCTTCCCAAAGCCCTGAGACAGTAACTCACTCAGTCCTCACCGCATGCCCAGCACTCCAGCAGAGCTCCCACCTTGGTTTGCTGGGGTCTTCAGCTGTAGCGGAGATTTTGGACTTTGTACAGGGGGTCTTCCCAGGGAAAGCTTTAGCTCCTCTTGATATTTTCGTCAAAGTTGTGTGAAAATTCATCCAGGGTGGCAGAGGGGAAGAGCAGGTGGCAGGAAACATATCTGGTTTTGTGACCACATGTGGCTTTAACCTTCATTCATCTTCCTATGCGATGGGAGGGGAATGTCACAGACCCCCAGAGCATGTGCTTGGGGTCAGCAGGAAAAACTAGAAGAAATCTCCCAGGAGCCAGGCAACAGCCTTTCCTGGGGGCAGGTGGGAGCCCTGGACATGGCCACTGCTGCTGCTAAGTCGCTTCAGTCGTGTCCGACTCTGTGCGACCCCATAGACTGCAGCCCAACAGGCTCCCCCATCCCTGGGATTCTCCAGGCAAGAACACTGGAGTGGGTTGCCATTTCCTTCTCCAATGCATGAAAGTGAAAAGTGAAAGTGAATTCGCTCAGTCGTATCCGACTCTTATCGACCCCATGGACTGCAGCCTACCAGGCTCCTCCGTCCATGGGATTTTCCAGGCAAGAGTACTGGAGTGGGGTGCCATTGCCTTCTCCAGACATGGCCACAGAAGGCAGTATTTTACTCCAAGGACAGACCTCAGGAAAGTTTTTTTGAATGAATATTTTCTAGGCAGCCATGCTTCCCAGGCCAGTGGAGAAGGCAAAAGGAAGTGTCATGAGAGTTCATTAAATGTCAGCAAACAACTCTGCTTGTTTAGTCTATTTTCAAGGAGAGATTATTGGAAATTATCTCATAATTCCCTCTCCAGCAATTTATATTCATGTCCCATAAACAAAGCTCTTTGCAAAGGAATCATTGGTCACTCCTATCTTTAATCACCATGATATACAAGAGAATCAACATTGCTTGATAAATTAGCTTATAGTGTAAGAAATAAACCCTTTTCTCATTTAATTTTTGTTTTATTATGGTATTTTGGGACTTCCCTGTTTGCTCAGTGGTAAAGAATCCACCTGCCATGCAGGAGACTGCCTGCAATGCAGGAGAGCTAGGTTCGATCTCTGGGTCAGGAAGGTCCCCTGAAGAAGGAAATGGCAACCTACTCCAGTATTCTTGCCTGGAAAACCGATGGACAGAGGAGCTTGGCAGCCTACAGACATGGGATCACAAGAGTTGGACATGACTTAGCGGCTAAACCACCACCACCATAGTTAATTAACCATGTTGTGTTAATTTCACTGCACAGCTGAATGATTCAATTATACATACACATATATCCACTCTTTTTCAGATTCTTTTCCCACAGAGGTTATTACAAAGTCTGCCGAGTTCCCTGTGCTATACAGTAGGTCACTGTTGATTATCTGTTGTATATATAATAATGTGTATATGTTAAACCCAGACTCCTAATTTATTTCACCCTAACCACATTACCCCCTCCCCTAGCAAGTCAGACAAAGACAAATACATGATGTCACTTATTTGTGGAATTTAAAATCACCCAAATAAATGTATTTGCAAAAGAGAAAGAGACTCAAATAAATAGACATTTGATTACCAAGCTCTCGGGTACCAGACTATCATCAATGAAGCCTCCATTCTGTCTTATAGGATTTCCTTGCCATTCAAAATTAAATCACCACTATGTGGAGACATTCAGCTTTTGTTCTGTTGTTGTTTTCTTGTTTTTGGTCACACCAATATGAAATTTCACCAATTGGAAGCGGGCTCTTCATTTTATGATTGGATTTTTCTGTGGCATTATAGGTACCCTCTCATAGGGTCTAAACATTGTTCTTCCCTGAAATCACAAAGTACATGGAAATATAAGAGAGCGAGATTCTGAACAGGACTGCTGATGAACAGTTCAAGATTTATAGTGAAATGATGCCAGCTCCAAGCCATCCTTTTGATTTCGAGGAAATGTGTCTACTGAGGCTCCCCGCCTTTCTGGACCCAGATGGAGGAAGGACATGCTTCAAAACGCTCCAGAACTGTCTTTTCTCTCCCTTCTAGAGAGCTTCAATAAGTTGTTGTATTCATTTTTTTTTTTTACAGCTGTCCATTTGAATACAAAGTGTCCTGTGTAGCCACATAGGATAAAAATTCAGAAATGCCCAGGAGGAAATCTCCAAGCATGTGATAGCACAGCAAATGCCAGGGACAAGTCAGAACAAATTTCAAAAGGATCTCACTCAACACTTTTGCAGTTGACCTGAAATCTCAGTTTGATTCTCTCTCTGTCATGTATATGTATGATGGATGCATATATATACATCAATAGTCTATGTTTTACATATATATATATATACATATATATGTATATGTATTTATATGGGCTTCCCTGGTGACTCAGACAGTAAAGAATCTGCCTACAACGCAGGAGATCCAGGTTCTATCCCCAGGTTTGGGAAGATCCCCTGAGGAGGAAATGGCAATGCACTCCAGAATTCTTGCCTGGAGAATTCCATGGATAGAGGAGCCTGGAGAGCTACATACAGTCCATGGGTCGCAAAGAGTTGGACA
Organism: Bubalus kerabau; assembly: GCF_029407905.1. Taxonomy (NCBI): domain Eukaryota; kingdom Metazoa; phylum Chordata; class Mammalia; order Artiodactyla; family Bovidae; genus Bubalus; species Bubalus kerabau. The sequence continues at coordinate 63,667,903 of NC_073642.1, read as the reverse complement.
CGACTGAGCAACTAACACTGATGAGATATATATATATATATCATCTTTAATTCTTAGAGTTCACAGAAACTTATACCACGTAAGTAGTGAGCACACATGTGCACGCAAACACACATGCACACATACTTTTCCAGCGCAGGGTTCCATGAACTCTAAGAATTAAAGATGAAGTGACATTTCACTCGTTACAAGGGAAGTCCCCTAGCTGCTTATGCAATAAAGGGGAAACATGACTTTAAGTCGCCTTTATTTATTTATTTTTTATTAACCTGATTTGAATTCGAGCACATAAACTGAAGCTCAGCTCTTTGACTATACGGAAATCAACCAAAGCTGGCTGCAAACTGCTGTGAAGGAGGCATTTCAGTCCCAGCCCAGCACGTCCTGTGATGCAATACCTCCTTGAATGAAGCTATGAAGTGCATTTCTCTCTCGACTCCCCATCAGGGTGTCCGGGTCGAGGCGGGTGACCACTCCCTGAACTAGTTATCTGCTACAGCAAGGCCTCTGCTAAAACTGCTAGGGTTAAAATCCTGACCTGTGCCCCTTCATGAAGATCCTGGGGTATGTTTCAATCCTTTCTGTGTCTCAGGGTCCTTGTTTAGATGTCAGAACAAGTCCAAGGTCATGGGGATGAAGCCCGGTGATGTACAGGAAATGGGCTCATTAGTTCCACTGTTCCTTTCCTCGAGGTTTCATTCTTGTGGCAGTTGGGACAAATGATTAGAGGCCTGAGCCAGCTAAAATGTGAGGTACCTACTTTTAAGCAGTTCAAGCGGCACCTCCTCTAGGCAGGCACCCCAGACTCTCTCAGAGGGAAAGGATCTGCTCTGCTTCCTTTGATCACAGCGAAGATTGTTGCCAGTACCTCTGTTGTAGCTCTTACCCCCACCTGCCTTTGGTCCCCGAGAATGCAGACTCCGCCCACGTCCCCGTGGCCCCCTGGCACACTGCCAGGTACACGGCAGTGCCACTCTTGGGCATCAAGTCCAGGAGGTAAACACAGTAAAGCCTGCTTGGGTCTGATGCTCCACTGACTAAAGTCCCAGAGATGCAAGTGAACAGCACAATTCCTCAGCCTGTTTACTTGCCTGTTTGTTCTCAGAACTGATTTCCTGCTGGGGATAAAGTTCACACAGGAACAATCCATGACCAGGGCTGAGCAGAACATTTGTCTCCTGGACCTGGGACTTTCTGAGGCTGTTTCTAATAGATGGCTACTTAATCTGCCATTGGCATCAAGCAATATAAATAAGCAACATAGGCCTGGTGCTCTTCCAGTTAGATGGTTTTTATTGGAAAAAAAAAAAAAAGGAAAAGGGAAAAGAAAATAAATTGTCACCTGCCATGAATAGCATAAAAAGAACTATTGGTGGGGGGCAGTGGTGGGAATCCTCAAATAACAACCCCCCAAAGAAATTTCAGCTTCTAGTATGGACATGATTTAAATTTTCATGAACAAATCAGCTGGTTTGCACAAAGGCAGGAGCGATGAAATAAAGTAATGAATCATGGCGGGGGGACCGTGACCCACCAGGGTCCCCTGGAGGACCCCTCTGACCAGGCTCTGGTGCCTGCCCCTTGTTGTGGAGAGTGCTTCCTGCACTGGGCTAATTATCTTTTAAAATTCATATCTGGAGCCATGGGCTGCCTCGTGGGATTAAGCACAGGACGCTTTGCAAATTGAAAATAAGATAGCTGTTAGGAATATATGCTTGCCTCTATGATTACCATGGCAAACAAAGGCAAAACATTAATTTACATCTATTATAATAGGGAAACAAAGCCGGCGATACTCCTCACATCTCAGGCAAGAGATGAGTTCGCAAAGGTGATGTTCCTGAAAGATGATGAAATGGGGGATGGGCTACAGAGGTGAGGGCTGGTGTCGTGACCATCTGCTCCTCTCTAAGTCATCCTGTGCCCCCACCCCGCTCACCTTATAAATAAGGAGACAGGTGCAGGAATGGGAGAGACAGGGCAACCATAGAGGACAGGGCAACTGTTTGGGAAAGGTAGAATGGGTAACTTCTGAATCCACCCTTGAATTTCTAATAAGATGGTGGCTATTGGCTTTGGTTTTTTTAATTAAAAGTTTGTTAGGAACACATCAAAGTTCCCCAAATAATGTGTTTCGTTACAAACTGGAGACTTGTTCCTAAACTTTATTGGACAGAGGACAAAAAAGAGGGTCAAAGAAGCTAATAAACATGTGGTCATTTTTCCGTGCTTACCACTGAAAGTTACCTGCTATGGTGGGCACTACTAGTATGTTTCCCTTTTAATGAATGAAGACATTGACATGTGCAAGGCTAAGACATTGGCCTGAAGCCCACACAGCACCCAGTGTGGACCTGGGCCACTTCAGCCTGGATGCAGGGTGCTTGGGGCCCCAGTGCCAAGCGTATGCCCTTCTCCTGGGAAGGTCTTCCCATACTCTCAATCTGGGTGCTCCTTGTCAAGTTCAAGTCATCTGTCTCAGAATCTTCCCAGCCAACCAAGAGATGCTCTCTGCCCTCATCCAGTCTGCCGTTTCACTCCTCATCAAACCCCCTTGTGATGTGGGGCATCATTGGAGCTGGGAGCCCCAGGAGGGCCAAGACCTCCTCTTTCTATCAATCAGAGGCTCCACGCCCACCCTGGGTTGAGACTGCAGCAAGAGTTCATTTCTACCTTTACCCTCTCCAGGGAAGCTTTTTTGTTCATTGGCCTGTTGTTCCTTTAGTGCATCATCCCACTTGCAGACATTTATCACATTTATCATCCTGGGTCCTACCAGGGCCAGATGCTGGCTTTCCAAACATGCCCTGTTGATCTGAGGATGCTGAGTTCATTCTTCCTGAGAGCACACCCTTGACATGGTCCCAGTGGTTGAGTAGGATGGGGTGGAGGAAGCTGGGCCAACGTCAAGATATTTACAAGGATTTTGGACTCTGACTTAAGGCAGGTCTTGCAATGTGGTGCCTCGCTGACTACCGGAGATGGAAAGAGTACAGATACAGTAGGTGAGGGTGGGTGGACACCGCAAGGGGAAGATTTTGAAATCTTGGGGGTGCACTATTGTTTGATGCTTTCTATTAAAAAGTAAAATCATTCGATGTTCCTGAAGTTCATGATGAAGATATGTACAACTTTTTCTTCCTGGGCAAGGATCCTCTGGAAGAGTCAAGTCATGTTGATAGGTCAGCAGACTGCATGGTTTTAGCTGTCACACATGTAATCTCAGGTCACCACCTCATATTGGATCCTATGGGGAGGCTACCCCTCTGATGACTTCCAAGATACCCAGAGGACATTGGGCTTAGAAGGAGCAAAGCCTGGAGTCTTATCTGAACGATGTTGGTCTCTCGTTGTAATTTGTTACAATGGGACTTGTAAGGACTTGTAAGAGGTCCTTGAAGGACCTCTCTGACCCTTTGTTTCCTCTTCTGTCCAATGGGGCGTGGAGGCTGGTTTCCTATTCATCCCATGGCTCTATGGCTCAGTTAAGGTTGTGGCTTTGGGTAGTGAAATGACTTCCTAACAGAGGCAGGAAGGAGGAGGAGGGGAGGGCAGCAGAGAGAAGAAGAGGAGGTGGAGATACGGAAGGGGCAGGTGCAGAAGGGTCTAGAACAGCAAGGCCCCTTTCCTCAGGTCTGGGATGTTTGAGGGTTTTATCTGGCAGACATGTATACAGCATTTACAAATTGGAAATAACTCTGTAAACTCAGATAAGATTGTCCCAGTAATACTGTAGCCAGAAACAGCTCACTGGGGCTCCCTTTCAATTAACCATTTAAATCACAGCCCATACAAACCCTACCTGCTGTTGCCTTATAATAAAAAAGCAAGTTAGACCAGAGTTGAGGAGTTTTGATTCGTGCTGCTGAGTAGGGAAGATCCACCTTTCTCTTGGAGTCTATAGTCTGATGTAGCTCTTTGAAAGAACATTCCTTCAGCAACTGGCAGAGATATCTCCCCCAATCCCCTTCCTTCTGAGCTGAATGGTGATTCATTATAGATAACCCCTTCTGATTAATTTTGTTTTGACTTTAACTTTGACACACACACAAAAAGCTGTAATCGGTAAAATTCTCCCCTCTAACATTCACCACTCAGCTATTTTTAGCTGGCTTTGGTGTTGAGGGAAAAAAAAAATCTAAATTTAGAAAGAAATTAAATTGTTGATTGTCATAGAAAGTCCTGGCTGTCAGATTAGAAAGTCATCGTGTTAGACCCTCTGTGATGAATAATAAATGAGCGATTTCCTTGAAATTCTTGTTTGAGTTCTTTTCCTTCTGTCAACTGGAAGCATCAGAAGATGTGTTGGTGAGGCAGGCGCAAGCTGGTTCATCGACACAAAGCTTCTCAGATATGTAGCTACGGATCTGTCAGAGTTCTGTATGGCCTGGCCTCCGGGGAGGGACTGGTCCATCATCCCCATACCTGGACCAACAGGGGCAGCTCCGTCCAGCAGCACATCAGAGAGTTCTGTACAGCCTGGCCTCCGGGGAGGGACTGGTCCATCATCCCCGTACCTGGACCAATAGGCACATCCCCATCCAGCGGCACAAAGAGGGGCAGACAAGTCTGATTTGAATCCTGGTTCCAACTGGTGCTGGGATCCAACTAAGTTCCCTTGTTCCTGCGGACCTCAGTTTTCACATCTGGAAAATGGTTAGAATACTACACCTTATATAGAGAGGGCAAAGGATTAGGGATGCTGTATGGGGACTGTGAGCACAGCATGCTAACTATGTAGGTGTCCAAGATCCACAGCAGCTATCAGAATTACAATAATTACTGGGAGTGCTGTAGACAGCTTCAGTAACCGGATACTACAGACTCCGAAGGGAACCCATAGGGAAATCTGAAAGTGACTTTCAAGTGTGTTCTGTCCAGTTTGGATAAAAGGTCATGAATAGCAGTCTGAAGTCAAGCTTTCCTTCCCTTTCATGACAGGAGGCAAGGCTCCCTTCTAAAAGCTCTCAAACCTCCTCATCGCAGCTAAAACTCACAATGAAACATGCAAATCAAACCCTTCAAGCAAAAATTTAATGACTGAACTTAGACTAAGTGTGACCTTTGGCCATTTAAAATTAAGCAGATTTTTTTCCCTGAGTTTCTGCACATCACATTCTTTTCCTGCCTCTGTGCTCTGACCCGCCTGGTGATTTCTCTCTTCCCTAAATCCTGTGGGGTTATGGTGCCTGGACAAACTTCTGAGTAAATTGTTTGCTGTTGTTGTTGTTCAATCACTAAGTTGTGTCCAATTTTCTACAACTCCATGGGCTGCAGCACACCAGGCTTCCCTGTCCTTCACTACTTTCCAGAGTTCGCTCAAATCCGTGGCCAATGAGTCTCTGATGCCATCCAATCATCTCATTCTCTGTTACACCCTTCTCCTCCTGCCCTCATCTTTCCCAGTGTCAGGGTCTTTGCAAATGAGTTGGCTCTTCACATCAGGTGGCCAAAGTATTGGAGCTTTTCACCTCTGGCATCAGTCCTTCCAATGAATATTCAGGGTTGATTTTCTTTAGGATTGACTAAGAGATCAAACCAGTCAATCCTAAAGGAAATCAGCCCTGAGTATGGATCCTGAATTGGTGGAAGAAATAAAGAATAGGAGGAAAAGGGAAGGAAGAAGGGAGGGAGTGAAAAGGAAGAGAGACAAGAGAGGTGGGTAATAAATCTTTATAGTAGGAGGCATTTTACTGATGTAGAGTGCTATTTTGCAGTTTCTGATTCACAGAAAACAGGACTTTTACTGCTCCACGCATAGTAGTGCTATGCATATAGAAAATATCTAATACCAGTGATTCATTCAAAAGAAAGTGAAGTTGCTCAGTCATGTCTGACTCTTTGTGACCCCATGGCCTACCAGGCTCCTCTGTCCATGGAATTTTCCAGGTAAGAGTACTGGAGTGGGTAGCCATTTCCTTCTCCAGGGGATCTTCCCCACCCAGGGATTGAACCCAGGTCTCCTGCACTGCAGGCAGAGGCTTTACCATCTGAAACACCAGGGTTCAAAGGGAATGTGAAACTTAAGTTTGGATAACAATAGTAATTTTTATCATTACCAGCAGCCTTTATTCTGCTTAACACATGGTCTATGTTATCTCATCTCTTTTCTCATATTCCAAGGACTCCTTGAAAGTGAAAATGTTAGTTGATCAGTCATGTCCGACTCTTTGCAACCCCATGGACTATAAACCTGCCAGATTCCTCTGACAGTGGGATTCTCCAGGCAAGAATACTGGATTAGGTAACCATTCCCTTCTCCAGGGGATCTTCCTGACCCTAAGATCAAACCCAGGTTTCCTGCATTGCAGGCAGTTTCTTTACCAACTGAGCCACCAGGGAAGACAACGTTTAATAAATAACTGGAAGACCTAGGAGTCATCAGTCTCAGCCTGCCTTCTGCTCTGCCATCTACTGTGCCTCCTGTCTTTGGTTCTGAAAATCATGAGTTCATTAACATTCAGACAGGGACCTCTGCTTTTGCAGGACAACATCAAATGAATCCACCCAAGAACCCTGGCATGGGACAGACCTTGGCCATCTTAGTCCTCTTTAGCTCTGAGATCTCTGAGGCTCATCTTCTCCAGGCAAGGGTCCTGCAGAACTAGCTTGGAAGACCCTTATCATATCCAAAAGGGCTTCTCTGGTGGCCCAGATGGAATGGCAACCCACCCCAGTATTCTTGCCTGGAGAACTATATAGACAGAGGAGCCTGGTGGGCTACAGTCCATGGGATCACAAAGAGTCAGACACAACTGAGAGACTAACACTTTCACTTCCATCATGTCCAATCATCTTCCAAAGCTACTGACTCTGGACTGAGAAGATGTGTCTGGTCTAGGGTCACTCATCCAAATAGGGGTAAGACTCATGTTAGAAAACACATTTTTCAGAATCTCTCTGTAGGACTCTTTTATCAGTTTACTTCCTCTTGGTTATTACAGAGGGAGTTTGAGGTAGATCTCTCTAGAATGAGATCCTTCTCTTGAAATGTCTGGATGTGGATGCTTCCTTCTTTGTAGGGGACTTCATAGTATATAAATCTAGGCTAACTGGAACTGGGGTAAACAGAAGAATGAGTTTAATGAAAAGCTTACAATAACCTTCAGACTTCTTTCCTTCTCTCAAGAGGAGGAAGTCATGCAGAGCAGGGTCCTCAGAGCCTGGCATTTCTAAAGCCAGGGAGCTGCCCGCCGTCAGCCCCATGTTCCCAGTTGTCTGGGCAGGGTCTGCAGTGTTGCAAGTTTGGGATATAGGAGGCATTCACTCAGCATCTGAAGAACTTGAGAAATGTACCTTGGCATGAGTGAGATTGTATATATGCATTCTATATGTATATGTACATATATGTATAAATGTATGAGGATATGCATACATATATAAATATACACATATATATGTGGGTATACTTATGTACATGTACATAAATACATATACACATGTATATGTGTGTGTATATATATATACATGTATATCCACATATATATAATATTTATTTATTTGGCTGTGTCGAGTCATTTGCGGCACACAGGACCTTTGCAGCATCATGTGGGATCTTTGGTTGGGGTTCATGGACTCTCTAGTTGTGGCTTAGTTGTGAACTCTTAATCACTGGGTCACAAAATTCCAGAGACAGGGAACCCTGGCGGAATACGGTCCTCTGGGGTTGCAAAGAGTCAGACACGACTGACTACACGCGTGGACACTTGAGGGAAGTCCAGCAAGATTGTATGTTGTCCATGATTTACTTCTTGGTTCCATGACACATGGTGAGTTTCACATATTTGGAATGAAAACTTTGTCTCCTTCTTAATTTTAGGATGAATTGTTTCTCTCAAGATACAGGCAAGCACAGAATATGAATATTTATCATCAGCTCAGTATCATCCCTTCCATTAACCACTCTCTCTTCACCTGAATAATGTCCAAAACACTGGTCCCCTATATATATTTAGACAGATTTGTATCAACATTGCATTGTTACACTTGAGTTCCCCCTTTTTTTTAATTATGTAAAAAAAAAATCACATTAAGCCGAATCTAATTACTGCAATGTATATTAGAAGCAGGGCACCATCAAAATTTTATTTAAATTAATCAGGTTTTGATTTAAGATATTAAATTCAAATTAATCATGTAAAAATGGAAATGATCCTTGACGTGCTTCCAGCTGTGACTTCAGTCTGTTTTCTCGTGAGTCACTTTGGGGATGTCTTGGGGGGAACATTACAAAAATTCACGCCGGTGCTATTTCAATTAGAGTTATTTAGCAGGACAGATGTAAAGAATATGGTATAATTAAGAAGGAGCTGATGATGTGGCTACAGATTTTCAGGATTAAACGAGGGAAAAAAAATACATGAACTAAAGTGAAAATTTGACTAGTGGCCATGATACCCAAATGCGAGTGCAGAGAGGTGACGCATTCATTAAAGACGGAAAGAAGATTTGCAGAAATGCGCGACGTTTTCTCTGGAGCCATCTGCAAGACTCCTACTTTGGTTTCAACTTTGAAGTTTCATTAACAAGCGGGTACTAACCGATACGGCAATTCTTATCATTCCTGAAATGATCTTTCCCCATGGCAGTCATAGCCGTCCACTAATTTGATTCCAGGCCCATCAGAAAGCTATGAGAGTTAAAACAATACTTCAAGACCCATTTTTAAAATCATATTGCATATATTGGCATATATAACACCACATATATAGATCTATTTATTATTTATACTCTCACACACACACACTGGGTGTGATTATATCAATAAATTCTTTAAAGAATGTTAATTCTCTCCTATTTATAATAAATATGACAGATTACAGAGTGTTTGTAATACAGCAACTCATTTTTCATAGCACTTAGATGGAGTGGGTGATAGTCCTTTATTCATGGGTAATGAGATGGGCTTATAAAGGTTATGTAATTTGCCCAAAGCCTCATATCTAATTAGACACTCTTGGCCTGCCCACAGAAGTATCTTGTTCTCCAAGCCCTCACCTCTGTATGAAGTTGGTTTTTGAGGCCTCAGAAAATCCCAAGAGTTAGAATATGATCTTAAGGGCCCGTTTAGGGCATAACTGGTCGGAACAGAAATCCTGGCGTTGTGATTACTGTGCCGGGGCCCTTGTTTGTCTCCAGCAATTTGGCTGAACCCCAGGGAGGCACTGGGGTGGGGGCTTTCCTACCAGAGGATGTGAGTCAGCCTGGGTTTCAGAGCCGCGAGTGATCACTATTTCCATGTAAAGAGTGGTGCATATCCTTTCCTCCATCCACTCTGACAAACACCGCTGTTCCCACGGGCATTGGCTGGTCCCTCTGTCCTGCTCTGATGCCCTGGAGCCCCCAGAATGGGACTGCACCCACTCTCTCCAAGGCATAACCTCTTCCCACCCGGGTCCTTGGAGTCTTGAGAACCTCTGCTCCTTCTCTCCGGATCTCAGGCCGGATCCTGATGTCACGAGTTACACGTGCATCCCTGGAATGTGAGGGTTTCGAGGGAAGGGACCTGGGCTGGTTCCTCATAAATAAATTCAACTCAGGAAGAGTCAAGGGCCTCTTGCTGGTCTTTGGCTTTGCATACAAGCAAGGGGCTGGAACCCCAGTAGGTAGCAGGTAAACGTTTGGAGAAAGGGAGGGAGGGAGACAGAGAAAGGAGCAGAAAACAGGAGTGAATGAACGCTTCCATCCCTGAGTGAAGTGACTGCTCTTTGTGAAGGAGGATGGGGAGGCAGGTGGGAGCCTCTTCCCTCCTCCATCTCAACCCTCCCCCACAAGTGACTATCCAATCAGGGCAGGGGTCCCACCCCTCACACATCAACTTTAGGTTTATCTCACTTGTCTGGGCCTACGGCAGAGTTGTAGAAAGCAGGTGATTCATTGACGGGCTCTGCTTCCCACTCATAGGATATAAATATATGTAATTACTCTTTCAAAATCACGTTTCACTCTTTAAAAAGGAATCAGGTGGGCGGTTTAAATAATAACTTTTTTTTTTTCTCGGTGGAAAAGTGGTCTTTTGTCAGTTAAATGAAGTTGCTGATTTCTCAGAAATCCGATCAATCCAATAAAAGGAACTTTTCAAATACCAGGATAACATTTTTTTTTTTCTGGTCTTCTTTGTTTGGACTTTCCCATCTCATTTGTATCCAGTGCCATCCAACGTGGCGAATGGTCAGGCTTTGGATGGAGACCTCACTGATGACAAGCCCTGGATGAGGTGCTCAGCCTCTCTGAGCCTCGGTCTCCCTAGTTCTAAGTCCCTGCTTGTTTTGTGATAAAGAACCTGCCACCCAATGCAGGTGAAGTAAGAGACGAGGGTTAGATCTCTGGGTGGAGAAGATCCCCTGGAGAAGGGAATGGCTACCCACTTCAGTATTCTCGCGTGGAGAATTCTATGGCCAGAGGAGCCTGATGGGCTAGAGTCCACGGGATCGCAAAGAGGCAGACACAACTGACTGACACTTTTACTTTCAACCCATCCTTAGGCTGCTCCTCATAGAAGGTGGAGCCTGGATTTCCATGGTTGTCACTTGCCGTGCAGGTTGGGATAGTTACTAAGTCCCTACAGCTCTTCGTAGGTAAGGCATCACTAGCTGGCTGGGGCTTAGACAACTTTTTCTAAATTCTCCAGCTCTAGTAAGGTATTGTGGGAAATGGTTTGTGCTTTGTGGACTTGAGATAGGATCCTTTTTTGTCACTTAAAGTTTTGGTGACGTTGCGCAAACACTCCATTTTCTGATTCAGTTTCGTTTTTTGTGAAATGGAGTGGATGACCTCTATGTAGAAGATTGCAGTGATTAACTGAGAAAACATTTGGCTTCTCTGACTCTATGTTCTAGCTTCATCTCTCCTACATCCTCCTTGAGAAGTGAAAGAGTGAAAGTGATAGTCACTTGGTCATGTCCAACTCCTTGTGACCCCATGGACTGTAGCCCACTGGACTTCTCTGTCCATGGGATTCTTCAGGCAAGAATACTGGAGTGCATTGCCATTCCCTTCTCCAGGGGATCCTCCTGACCCAGGGATCGAACCCATGTCTCCTGCATTGTAGGCAATTCTTTATCATCTGAACCACCAGGGAAGCCCCATACCCTCCTTGATTGTCCTTAAATATGCCAAGCAGGCTTCTGTCCCAGGGCCTTTACACTCTTTGTTCTGTCTGCCCCTGGGCTGCTCTTCCCAGTTAGCAAGACTTTTTTTTCGCTTTGGTCACTTCATTCATATGACCTCGGTGTCCCTTTGTCAAAGACCCTTTCCCTGATCATCCTCTCCTGCCTCTGGCATTTTCTATCCTATTATCCACCTTTAGTTTTCCTCATAGCACTTATCACCCTCTGAAATTCTTTGCTTTATCTCTATATTTCTCTCTTGCCCACCACCCCCAACATTAGATCAAGGACTTTCTCTCCTGCTCCCTACTGTATCCTCAGGATCTAAAATGTACCAGGCAATGCGCAGCTGGCTTGACTGAATACCTACGTCTGAAATAAAGCGGAAAATTCACCCAGGAAAGGCAAGCTCTCCTGCATTTTATGAATTATCTTCTTTGGGGAGCTAACCCTGGGTTCAGTGGAGAACAGCCAGGACCCTTGGCTGTCCCATCCACGAAGCTTTGTGCTCAGAGGGCTGCTTGTGCTCAGTGGCCTGAGTGCACTCCTGCAGTAACCGTCCACATAGAGACAAGAGAAACGCCTGGAGAGAGAAAGAGAGGAGCTGAATCATAGTCTAACTGTTAGAGCAGAAGTGGGGAGGCTGAGTACGGGAGAACTGCCCCCCCGCACTGTCCTTCCTACCAGTGTCCCCTGTCTGTCTGTCCAGAGAGCCTGTTTCACACCTGATCCCAGGGGGAGCCTTGCATCATCGCCCTTGTCGCTTGGGAAGCCAAACTCTGTCCTATTTATTCAGCTGTCCAGGTCAGGGCTGCGCTCCTCCCTGGGTGCCCCCGAGAGGCTGGGAGTCCCGGCAGCACCAGGTCAGGGGCAGCTAATGAATACTGAAGAGGTCTTAGTGGCTCCTGCTAATTGCTGTGGACTCTGCAGGTCTCGCTGTGTCATTATCGCCCCTGCCCAAGTTCCCTGGGGCCAAATCTGACTTCAGGCTGAGGGTAGTGATCTCCGAAGAGGTGAAAGTTTCACTACATCTTTGCATCAGGCCTGAAAGTCACTTACTCAGAGCAAATGAAAATGGGGACCCAGTTGAGCATGCCCCCAGAGGCCATGCCTATGTGGTCCTTTCACACATCAGCCACATCAACCTCCCAGCAGTCCTGCAAGGGAGATGCTTTGTTATCTCTTTCTGTCCTGAAGATGGGGAAACTGAGGCTCCCACCGTTTCCACCTTCTGAGAATGCTGCAGGCCTCACCTGCATCAAGCCGACTCGAGGGCAAAGTTGATCTGATCTCCAATGCCTGCAGCTGCCACCACCCTACACTGTGTGCAGAGTCCAACTCTGAAGCGGGACAGCAGATGCGATTCACGGGCCCGCCATCCTTGTTCAGAAACTAGTGGGGTCAGATGCCCTTCAGAAATCAGAATTTGGCCCTTTATAGAATGCTACTGTGTGTCAAAATTGTATACTATACAACAGCACTCCCCCACACACCCTGCCTCCAAGAAGACTCTGGGGCAGCACCTCGTGGGATAGCATGCATTCAGATTTCTGCAGCAAAATGTATGAATATTCATACTGTGTGGGGGAAAAGGACTATAAATAGCCTTATACCCGTCCCATCAGTTCAAGTCCGGTTTTGCCACCAGATCAACAAGGAAAATGACTTTGGTTTGCAAAGCTTTTTTGAAACTGAGACTCTAAGATTATGGACTGGTACGAGCTAAGAGACAGGGGATGCTCTCTCTTTTCTCCATGTGACAGATGGCATGTATGGCAGCCCAAGGATCATGCACAGTTTCAGTTTATAAACTCGATGTCATTCGCAAGCAGAGCACACGTGCAAAGCAGAGAAGGTTCTTTAGCAGAGCAGTGGACGGCAGAGTGTCACAGGCTGACCGCAACAGCCCAGGATCTGAGGCTCGGTAAACATTCTGCAGACAGTGACTGTCACCTCCTGGAAGAGCCTGGTGTCAGTCAGATCAAACTTCTATTAAATAAATAGACACACGGACCAGGGCATTCAGAACACGGTCATTCCTTCCTCCAAGCTTTTCTCCATCCGTGTTGGGTGATACTCTGCGTTTAACTTGGAGTGGTTTGCAGATGTCCCCCTGGCCGATCAAAGCTCAGGCATCACCCTTGTTACAAAGGGTGGCGTGAGGCTGCAATCATGAGGAGGTGGTGTTTTTTCTAAGACTTTAATTCAGAGCATCCTCTCCAAAATCCGGAAGACTCTTTCAACCTACTCCAGGCAGCTTACAAGAAAGAAACAGGCTCATCTACGTTTAAACTAGTAATCTGACCGCAGGCCTGCGCTCGCGTGGGAGACGGGCTATTTTGTTAAGCCCCTGAGAAACTTTTCCTTCCTCCCATCTGATAGGGTTGTTACTTCCTTTACAGTATGAAGAGCAGAGATGCAGCTCCCATCCCCCACCCCGCGACCCTCTGCCACGTGGTGAAGGCCGAGAGCAGAAAAATAGGCCAGGTTTTCACAGAGACACGCGGAGGCTGTAATTACGTAACCTGGCAGGGTACTTGCCAGTTCAGGCTCAGGGGTGGGTGGGGAGGGAGGCAATCCTGGGGCTTCCTGCAGAGCGAGCGCCTGGGTAGCTGTCGTTGAGATGGGCTGAGTGGGGAGGCTCACTATGGAACCCCACCTCAAAAAAAAATTTGCTGCCTGCTTTCTCATCTGTGAAGTGGGCTTCCTTTGGCCAGTTTGCAGGGCCTGGAGGACAGAAGGATCTTAAGCCTACAGCAACTCACCTAATGAACTAACCCTTCCTCATTGTTCATGATTTTGCAAACATCTTATTCAGTCCTCACTATGGCATTGATTATTTTTATCTCCATTTACCAACAGGAAGACTAAGACACAATATCAAGTGACTGGCTCGAGATGATAGAGATGTTGGTGGACCTGAGAGCACATCTCAGGGCTGTCTGACTCTATACTGTATTAAATTCACTCACTAGGTCAGTTTTGAAACTAAAGTAACAACTATGAAGCAAATCACTGATAGCCTGTACTAACAGCAAGAAAAGCATTATTCTTCCAATCAAAGCATCCAGCTTCACAAAGACTAAGATGAGTAAATATTCCAAGTTCTCAGTTTTTAAAGTATGCTGGGTTCTCAGCCCAGGACAGAGGGTCAAGAATAGTTTAGTTCGCATCCAGAGAGCAACCTTAGACACTGCAGGCTGAAAAGGGTCTGAACTGGAAAGGTGGACACGCCTTTCACCAAGACAGACAGCATGGCTCTAGAGTATCTCAGATTCTTTACCTGGGGAACCTCTGGGGCCTTGGAGAGGAGAAGGTTAACCTTTGAGACCATGCAGAATGATGACCTGTGTCTTTAACAGACTTGCCAACTCCTGCCTTTCCAGGGCTGAGCCCAGCAGCTGGCTACCCCCAGGCCCAGGCTGCCTGTTTTGTACAGCCTCTGAAGCCTGCCCGGCTGCTGCCCTGGGAGTCTCCTGGCCACAGGTGAGATGCTGTGGCCCCAGAAATGCCCAGGGGGCCAATCAGGCTGGGCCTGCATGAGGTAAGATGGAGAGTCGCCCCGTGTGCTCTGGGTTCGCTCAGAAATCTCAGCAGATCAATGTCACCATGGCTTTTAATTACCCCTCCTAGGTCTCATCATTATTTCATGGCCTCTAATACGCCCAGCAGGCAGCCCTGGGCACACAGATAAACAGCCACCCAGCGTGACCTGGCCCCCAAGGAGGTGCCCCTCGTGGCCTCCCAGCCCAGGGGAGGGTAGCCTGACAAGGGCCAGGCCCTGCTGAGTGCTAATCCCATGGACACCTAAAGCCTCCGAGGATCTTCAGTAGCCTTGCTTTCTTAAGGCCCTTAAGCCCTTGCTTTCTTAAGGCCCTTAAGGGCCTTGCTCTCTTAAGGACCTTAAACCCTGCTTTCTTAAGCCTTGCCTTCTCTGTAACTTAGCACCATTCATGGAGGATCTACTTCGTGCCAGGCAGTGGAACCAGGCCAGTTGTCCTGCAGCGGGCACCCCTGGCTTCTGCAGGCTCACTGCCTACCCACGTCTCTCTTGTCAACCCCAGCTGCCCCTCCATGCTTGCAGTCTCTCGTCTAGAGCGGATTCTCAACAGAGTGCCAGGTCATCCCCCAGAGGATATGTGACAATGCCTAGGAACTTTTTCTGTTGTCACAACTTGGGGACAGATGTTATGGGTATCCAGCGGATGGAGGTCGTGGAAGCAGATGACATCCTACTTTAGGACATGAAACAGTTCCCCCAACAAAAGGTCATCAGCCCCAAACATCAACAGGGACCCTGACCTGGAGGTCATCAACAAGCTCCTTTCACGTGGTCGATGTAACGCTTTCTGCATCACTACTGACTTCCCCGGCCGCATCTGCCCTCATATCTATTCTTCAGCAACAGAAGCACTCCAGGTCCCCCACCCACATCCACTACCTGCCTTACAAGGACGCGCCTCATACTGGTCCCATCCCCGCACCCTGAACGCCCTTCCCAGTTTTCTCCAACTACCAGCTGATGTGATGTGGCAAAGTCCTGCCTCTCCTTGGAAGACCCACCAGCGAAATGGTCCTAGCTCAGGGATCAGCTCTTTTGCTCTGGGGACCCCGCAGGTTCATATTTTCCCACCACCTCTATGCCTGCAAGCCAACTGCTCACGGCTTACTCCCCTGAATGATTAATAATCACAGTTGATGCTCTGGGACTTGAAGATGGCTTTCATTTTTTAAATAAGCCAGAAAGATCCGATGTCCTTGCCCTAAGAGGGCCTCCCCGGCTCGTGAAGGCATTGCTGTGTTTCTCTGCATAAACAAGGGCCCCATGGCATTGAGACAGGAGCTGATTCTGGCCCTTTCCACCCCCTAGGCACACAGTGCCACGTGTCCCCACAAGTGGAACAAGTAGTTGCTCCAGAAACACTGCTGTATAGACGTGTGGACAAATCCATCACGTGGTCTGGGATGGAAGAGTTGGAAGCTGTGGGCCAGGCTGGGATCACCCTGAAGTCCTTGTTCCTCCAGTCCCCGGCTGCTGCATGAGCTAGCTTCGCGAACATTCTATATACTCCGTGACCACGTGCTGCGGCTCCTACCCTCAGAGACCTCGACGTGTAAACACCTGGCCCCCAAACTTTTCAACATTGAAACACTTCAGCGATCTCAGAAACCATCCCCTGAGGATAACATCATGCTTATTCCTCTCTAGAAGAAATGGAAAGAGGTGAAGCAACCGGTTCAAGGTCACCAGCTAAGTGTGATGGAATGCAGACTGGCCCCGATAAAGCTGGAGGGTCGTCCAAATCTGCCCGGTGGACAGTCCTTCTGTTTGCACATAAGTCCATTCAATACATTTTAATTATACACGACTCTGGTCCCGGCCAGCCCCAGGAAGGAGATGGACCAGATTTGGCCTCTGCGAGACTCACAGTCAGAGCAGGTCATTTCAGGGGATGACAGCTCTCTGGTCCTCAAGGAGGCAGGCCTGGGGTCTGCATAGGCTTCAGCCTAAGAAGGCCTGAGCTACTTTAGCCATTATCTGGTCTGAGACCCACGGATGAGAAGATGGAAGTCAGCAGTGATGCAGAAAGTGTTACATGGACCACATGAAAGGGGTTTGTTGGTGACCTCTCTAGGCCAGGGTTCAAGACCTTGGCCCTGTTGGCATTTGGGCCTGGATCATCCTTTGTTGGGGGGTCTGTTTTGTACCCTAAACTAAGATGTCAGCTGCATCCCTGGCCTCCATCCTGTCAGAGCAGACAGGGGTGGTCAGCCCTCCACAACTTCTTTTTGAACTTTACTATCATGTGAGCTCATGGGTGAATGTTTTCATCTTCCTTTAGGTTCTAAACCACAAGCATAGGCACTCCAGAGCAATTCCCTTCGTTCTCAAAATTGTGTCCCTTGCAGAAAGTCCAGAATCTTCCATGGGGGTTTATCATCCTGTCCAGCCCTGACCCAAATTTATTTTCTTGGGCTCCAAAATCACTGTGGACAGTGACTGCAGCCATGAAATTAAAAGACGCTCGCTCCATGGAAGGAAAACTGTGATAAACCGAGACAGCATATTAAAAAGCAGAGATATCACTTTGCTGATACACATCCATATAGTGAAAGCTATGGTCTTCCCAGTAGTCATGTATGGATGTGAGACCTGGACCATAAAGATGGATGAGAACCAAAGAACTGATGCTTTCAAACTGTGGGGCTGGAGAAGACTCTTCAGAGTTCCTTGGATAGCAAGGAGGTCAAACTAGTCAATCCTAAAGGAAATCAGTCTTGAATATTCACTGGGAGGACTGACGCTGAAGCTGAAACTCTAATACTTTGGCCACCTGATGCAAAGAGCCAACTCACTGGAAAAAGCCCTGATGCTGGGAACGATTGAGGGCATGAAGAGAAGAGGGTGACAGAGGATGAGATGGTTGGATGGCATCATCAGCTCAATGGACATGAGTTTCAGCAAGCTCCAGGAGATGGTGAGGAACAGGGAAGTCTGGAGTGCTGCAGGCCATGGGGTTGCAAAGAGTCAGACATGATTGAGCGGCTGAACAACAATCACCATCCCTGGAGTCCCCTCCACAGAGTCCTGCACCCTGGGGGGTGGCCCCACAGCTTCTCTTGCCCTGTAATCCTCACAAGAGAGGGGGGACTCTCTTGTCTGAACCTCTCTGTCTCAAATCTTGAGATGGGCTGGCTCTGAACTTGACCATCCCTGGGTTACTACTGTATCTGATTTCTTAACGGAAACTGAATTTATAATATTTTTATTTGGTCAGTCAAATAGGTAGTTTCTGATAACAAATCAGTAGTAGTTGATCACTGATGAGTTAAATTTACAGAAATAAATTAAAAATGTGTATTTGTTTAGGAGAGATTTTGTACATAAAGAGCTTGTCACAATATCTCCATTTACCTAAGGCTAATATTCTCTGGGGAAGAAATTCTGGAGAATAAGGGGGGAAAATGTAGGGATTTAGATGCTAAATATAGATCTATTTATAAAGCTTTCCTCTCTCCCTCTCTCCCTCCCTTCTTGCTCCTTCCTTCCTCCCACCTTTTGCCTGCCCTCCTGCACACAGGTCAGGACTGTGTACGAGATTTAGGGAAGAAGGACTCCTATTTGTTGAGGATCTAATTTACACTGGGGTCTCTGTGTGAAGCTTTGTTCTCAAACGCCACCTTCATAATGGCCCCTTGAGAGAAGTATTTTGTTTCCTACGTTTGCAGAGACATTCTGCTCTGCTCAGGTTCAGAGGACTTGCACATTGCAGAGCTTAGTTTCTACCCAGAACAGTCTTCCTTCAAAACCAGCATGCCTTCCTCTAAAGACACACTCACAAGACTCCAAAATTAGAATAAATAAGGGGATCCAGGGAGAACCCTCCCCTCAGCACCGATGGCTCATTTTGAATTTTAACCTCGAGTGGGAGGTTGGATGATAGTGGGGACTTCTGGAAGTTTTCCCAGAATGGCACTAGTGGACACGTGTGTCCTTTGACTCTAGTTAGCAAATCCTTCAATATTTCTTGTAGTGCCTGGAAAACAAGATTCCTCCTTATGCTGCTGAAGGCAAAACTCTGACTGAACTTGGGGGTCTCTCGCTGAGCTTGAGCACCACTGACTGGATTCTGGATGTCTGAACTGAGATCTTGGACATTTTTTTTTTTTTTTTGACATTTTATTTTATATTGGAGTGTAGCCAATTAACAATGTTGTGGTATTTTCAGGTGCGCAGCAAAGGGACTCAGTCATACATGTACGTGTATCCACCCCCCCCCCCCCCCCCGCCACCCCTGCCCCACCACAAGCCCCCTCCCATCCAAGGTGCCACATGACATTGAACTTAAGCAACTTTGATTAAACTCTGAGCACCTGATTGATCTCGCTGTATCTTTGAAGATTTCTGAAGTCTCTGACTGAAGCTAGGCATCTCCGAGCTGCACATGGGCGTCTCTGACTGAAATCTGAGCATCTCTGATTAAATTCTCTGTCTCTGACTGAATCTGGCTCTCTCTGCCTCAGCTTGGGCCTCTCTGGTGGAACTCTGGGCATCTTTCGAGTCTTTGCACTCCTCCTTCTGCGCTCGGTGCATGGTCTGTGGAGGCTGGGGTGGGGGGACCCATGTAGAACCTATTCCTTCCCCTCCCGTCCCCTCCCTGCTTCCCCTCTCAGAGTCTCCCCTTTACTTTCTGTGAGTTTGGATAACACTTTAATATGAAACCCTCACACCTTTCCACGCCCTGCAGTTTAGTAACGCTTGCACCTGTTCCCACCTCTGAACGTCCCCACAAGACACAGGACAGCAGTTATTTCCCCCGCTGACAAGCGAGCAAACAGTCTTTGAGACCCTGGTCACCGTTTTTTCTGTCTAATCCTCAACCTTTCCAACAACTTCCCTTCTTCCTCTTACTCAGGGGCATGTCTTTACCTTCGTTCGAATTTGACGTATTTCTTTTTAATGTGGTGGGAGAATTCGGGGCTGAAAGACACACCTCTCGTACACATTCTAAGAAAATATGCCTCCCTCCCCCACCCGGAGACTCCCACTGTCTCAGGTCCTTAAGAAGACACTGTGGGTTAGTCACATCCTTTGCTGCTAGAACTCTGCCCTGGTCCGGTTTGCAAGTCACCCTGGAAGGCCCCTTTCAGGGGGAGGCTTCGGCAGAGCAAACCACAAGCCGTGGTGTCAACCGGATCAACACTCCCTCCGCGGCCCGGGCAGGCATCGCGGGGGCCGCAGGTGCGCATGCGCTCACGCCGGGCCGGAGGTCAGCGAGGCTGCGCGGGAGCTTGGAGGCCAGAAGGAAGATGGCGGCCGTGCCCGCTGCCAGGCCCGCTGTGGGGCTGTTTTTCTCACGTGGAGGATTCCCCCGGCCGGAATGGGGCCAGAGGGCACATGGCCACTGCGCCATTCAACTGAACTTGCCTCTTTCAAACTAAACCACTGTCGAAGCAACTCTTTGAAAGAGGCCTGGGTGTAGAAGCATATTATTTGAAACAGTTGGTTTATCAAGGGACTTTATCATGGCAACCAGGGGAGGTCCTCGCCAGAGAGAAGCCACGTGGGCTGTTGTGGGGCACAATGACCCCGACACATATTTCCCAGGGGGCGTCAGGTATCTGGTCCTGGGCCTCTGGGTGTTCACAGCCAACCTGAGGAGGAACGGGAAGAGGCAGGTGGGAGCACCCACCACGGTGTTTGACGCAGAGCAGGTGCTCGACAAGGGAGGCAGACGGAAGCTGGAAAACAGTGTCCACCAAGGTTGTTTCTGTGGGGGTGTGGCAGGGCCTGTGGACAAGAAAGCTGAGCTTTGAGCTTTCTAGAAAATTCTGTCTCTATACTTGGTGTAGAACATCATGGCTCACATCCGTCCTCCCCCGCAGGCTTGCTAAGATGTGACCAGAGGTTGACCACATGGGTTTGGTTTATAAATGCTGAGCTCCCCTTCCCCACCCAGCCCTGCACCCCATCCTGCCTTGCTCTCCTTTGATTGAAGAAAATCCTCTGTTTTCTCTCTTGGGCCAGAAAGCAGCCCTGACACTAGCCAGGTGGCTTCCTCAATGATTGTTGTGGAAAACCAAGGGAGAGCAGCTTGCTTTTCGGCAGAAGGAAGCCAAGGACTTGTTTGCAAACCCGACCTCTTGGAAGCATCATTGGTGGGGATTTTCTAGGAGGAAGAGATGCAGAGCTGGCCGGCCCTGGGGTGGGGTGCAGAGCCGGGTCTTCCACGTCAGCCCCAGCAGTTCTCAGGGCCCGGATGAAGAACACTGGCCTTCACAACCCTTCGGCCAGTGTGTGTCCACCGTGCCCCATCCAGCAGGCCCCCACTCATTCAAATGAATTAGGCTGACAACTGGGGATGATACATAGCCACAGTTCATTTGATGCAACCATAAAACTCCAAAGTTTGGTGGGATGACGAAAGTGGCTGTGAGTGTAATGTGAACCTGATATGATTAAGCAGAAGAAAATACGTCTGTAAATCATGTGACATATTCTGATGTGAATTTCAGATTCACGTGCTCAAGTTGACAGCATCATTTTGGGATTGGACACCAGTTTTACACAATGGTCACAAGGAAAACATAGTTGCACAAACAGAACTAATTTTACAAATTTGAGGAATGGGCAGGCAGAAAGGGAGACTTAATAGAGTCCTGGTCTCTACATGTGTGAATTCCCAGCAAGGAATCAACCCAAAGAGGGGCGCTTCCGCAAGATGGATTCTTAGGATCACTAGGGCTCATTGAGCACTTACCGTATGCAGGTCCAGATGCTGAGGCCTCTAAGGAGTATCTTATTTCATCCTCCCAATGACACACCAGGGTCAGTTCCTCATTACAGATGAGACAACCAAAGTAGAGAAGTGAGGCAGTCATCCCGGTTGACTTGGCTTTCCAGTGGTGAGGATGAGAATCCAGCCCATGCAGGCTGACTCCACACCAACTCCCCAACACACACACACCCACTTCACTGTCCAGGTGTAGCCAGAAGATGTAGTGCAAGGAGTCACAGGGTCACAGAGTCTGTTCCCTGGTGCCTGAGACGCTCCTGTCTCCATCTTCATCATCTCCCAGGTGCGCTCAGCCTCTGCGTCTGCAGATGGGGATAATGAAAAACCCACTCCTTAGGGCTGTTGTTAGGACAAGAATTGATTTTATCTGATCAATATGTCGATCTACCCCTGTGCTTACTGCCTCGTAGGCTCTCAGGGTTTGCCAGCTTCTCATTTTCCCTTTTCCTCGCTCTTCCAGAAGGTGAACTTAACTCGGGTTTGTGCTCAGCAAGCTGGATGTCCTTTAACAGGTGGAGTCAGGCTCCCAGGGCCACTGGGAAATGCCCCCCTCCCCACACCCCATACATGGGGTAATTGTTCTTTGGTGAGTTCCCAGTTGGGTATGGGTGATGTTTGGACTTCTACATCGTGGCTGATTGGGACAGGACAAATAACCATTATTCAAAACGTCATTCATTCAGGGGTCAGCCAAGGTCAATCACAATGGTCGTGCCAACTGGTCCAACTATCTGATCAGAAATCGTACCGAATAGGGAAGGAAAGGGAACTGGCAGGGGAGCTAGGGACATTTTCTCAGTGCCTGAATCAACAAGATGACAAGATTGCAGCTATATGTCCCTAAGGCAGGGCTGGGTCAGCCTGAGAAGGTGAGACCTGACTTGGGTTCCCAAGTCCCAAATGTTCATGAGCACATGGACCAAGCTGGAGATTCCAACTTCTCATGTGGTTTGTCTGTGGAGGGTCACAGCCCCTTAGCTGATGCCATTGGCTCTACATATCAGTAGTCCCTTAGGACGGTCCCCCAGGATAGAGCACTGGAAATAAAATCAACTCATAATTTATTACAAGTATTACATGTGCATTGCCAAAAACCCCCCAAAACTTCAAATAGCATAAAATGGATATACAAAGAAAAGTTTCTTTTGCAGCAGGAGTGACGACTGTTAACTGTATTTATCCTTTTATAAATAGACCAGAGGGGCTTCTGATCATTACTGGGGATGCTGACATGCAAACAAATGATGTATAATAAAACTCAGGGAGTGTCATCCACTATCAAGAGGTGAAGAAAAGGCTTCTGGGGGTCTTTTGGGAGTCTCTAATGCTTATAAGGAATGCACAGAGAAGCAAAGGTTTTTAAGGGTGAATATGAGTTTTCTTTAAAAAAATAAAGATAATTCCATGTAGGGGGACATCATAGGCAGAAAGGAATATAGGAATAATAAAGTGTGTCTGTGTGTGAATGTATGTGTGTGAGTGTGCATATGTGTATGTAGGGCCTGTGTGTGTTGGGGGGTGATGCGCAAAGGAAACCAGAGCCTGTGGCACCAATCCTGAGCTCTGCAGAGACATGAGCCACGGCAACCTCAGGTGACACTGTGACAGTTCAGAGGGACAGAGGACACCAAGACGACACAGTGTTCTCTGGCACCAATGCTCTTCCCGAGCCCCTGCTGTGCCACAAAGGTGTTTCAAAGCCACACTACACCCCCCTCCCTCCTGTGCTTCCTGCCATTCACAGAATGGACCAGCCTGCTGGGCTCAAACCCCAGACCAGCCACGCTAACTGTCTAACCTTGGACAAGACACAGCCCTCTTGCTGCTTTAGTTCATTGGTCTACAAAAAAGGAAATATGAATAGTCCACTGAAGCAGATTACTGGGAATTTTAAATGGATTAATCTATGCACAGAATAGAATGCAGAGAGGGAACCTGAAAAAAAAAAAAAGGACTTGGGATACTCCTAGTGAATATTGCCAAGTCTTGTAGACACGAGGCACCAGGGTGAAGGACGTGCCCCTGGCCTGGAGAAGGTCATGGACCAGTGGGCGAATCAGACCTGGGACAGACACTTATCACAGCAGAGTCCTACAAAGCAGGTCCTGAGGAAGCATCAGGAGGGATCAAAGGACCTTCCCCAAGGAATGTGATTTGATTCAATATGCCTCTTTGCCAAGCAGGAAGGGGGAGATGGATTCTGGGGCCAGGTCCTTTCTGGATCCTTCCACTCTCTCCCAGGAGGCAGGGAAGGCTGTGCATTCACAACCAGCATCTCCCCGGATCCAGATGCTGCCCCAGACTCCACTGGCATTTGAATAATGCAGCTTCGGCGGGAGGTGGGGTGGGTGGCAGGCACTTCCTGCCTCACTGTTCCCCCTGCACGTGGGTGCCGCTGCATAATGATCTGGGCTGGCTCAAAAGAAGGGATCTTGGTTCAAAATGTATGAGTTCATTTTTATGTTCTACTGAGAAAATTTATTCAGTGTGATGCTCGGTAGCGAGTGCCGTAAAACACCTTAATCCCTGGTTGAAGAAAGGTAATACCTTGACAGATGTGTGCCTCCTACTTTCCTCCCGGCCATGTTTCAACAACAAACCTTTATTTCTGCTTCTCGGCTGTAGCAGGGAAGAGAAAAAAAAAAAAAATGAGGAGAGCAATAAAGCAGTCAGAAATCTCAGGAGCCAGGCGGCGATGCAATCGTAATGACAGATTTTTAATGTGGCGGGAGAGATTGACAGAGAAATGTCTTCGGAGCAAACGCTTGCCAGATGGAATGCAAACGGTTTATTGGAGTAGAGAGGTGCAGCTGAACCGCGGAGAGAGCGGGCGGAAGGTGGTCTTTCTGGATGCTGCGAGTAAACACACCAGGGAGGGGGCATGGACGGGGGGAGGGGGAGAGGAGAGACAAAAAAATCAATTAATTAATTGAGAGAAAGGCATCGAGGTAGACCCCAGATACGCCTTGCAGAAAAAGATCAGCCTGTCCTCAAACATCAACAGACTGTAAGTTCCCCAAAAGCTGAGACAGGGGAGAGGACTGCATGTGGAAGTAGAAAGATCTGGATTCAAGGCTATAGCTGGTTCAACTGATGAAGTTCTGTTGAATCCTGAACCTCAGCTTTTTCTGTAACTTTGAGCCCTTAGAATAGTCATTGTTCTACTATCCTTTTCAGCATCTAATGGGTACCAGGCACTGCAGCCAGAAAGCGAAGATGACTCTGCCCTGAAGATGTTTGAGGAGATGCACACGCACAGCATTTATTAATTTGATCTCTGTGAAAAGCAATACAATATATCCTTAAATTACACATGAGTATATAAATATATATGTTGGAAGGTCAAAGTGTTAGTTGCTCAATCGTGTACTACTCTTTGTGACCCCATGGCCTGTAGTCCATCAGGCTCCTCCATCTGTGGAATTCTCCAGAATACTGGGGG
Source organism: Bubalus kerabau (assembly GCF_029407905.1). Taxonomy (NCBI): domain Eukaryota; kingdom Metazoa; phylum Chordata; class Mammalia; order Artiodactyla; family Bovidae; genus Bubalus; species Bubalus kerabau. Next base: position 63,643,055 of record NC_073642.1, on the reverse strand, counting down.
GTGGGGGGGTTGCCATGTCCTTCTCCAGGGGATCTTCCTGACCCAGGGATCAAACCGGGGTCTTCTGCATTGTAGGCAGATTTTACTGTCTGAGCCACTAAGGAAGCCTTATGTATTTATCTATCTATATATCCACTCATCCATAATATCCATCCATCCATTTATCCATCCATCCATCTATCCATGCAACCACCCTCCATTCATCCATCCATCCACCCACCCATCCATCCATCCCTTTTTCCTCCCTTTTAAAATCATTTTCTATTAATGGATCACAGTCTGTTGGAAGTGGATAAAATTGGTATTCTCCAGTTCAAAACTCAATAAAAGTGTACAATAGCACTTAAAATAGGAAGAGTGGGAAAATAATTATATTCAATTCTGCAAAATAATCAAATATTAGTAATATATTCAAATCCATAAAGATACCATTATGTGGAAAGGCCACATTTAAAAACATAACTAGCTGCAATATAAGAGAATGACTAAATCGAAAAAAGTAAAATGAATATTTAAAGCCTCCATAGGACCATGTCAAAGACCCCTGATATTCTGACTCAAGTTCCAACATTTTCATGAACCAGCTCTGACTTCGAGAAAATCAGTTCTCTTTTCTGGCCTCAGTTTCCCGAGCTTGTAAAATCGGGGTGTATTGCATCAGTACCCTGTGATGGACAGGTGACATGATTCCCTACAGCCTTGTGTTGCTAGCATTTTCAGGGTGCTAAGTGCAGGTTTCTGCCAGTGGATATTCTCAAGACTAACAGTAACTTTAAAACAACAAAGCAACAGAATGTCACGCATAAGTGGAATGTGTTTTTACAATATATAACACTATAAAATACTTTTCTGAAATAATCCACAACAGATGAATTCATCTTCTCTTTAGAAAACTCCAATCAAACATAAAGATGTCCCTTTTCAGCACCAGGAGCTACAAACCTCCTTATCCTCAGAAACAAACAAATGTAACTTCATGTTCCCAGGGATGGCAAGTCAAGTTGAAACCTGTTGTCACAGCCCTGCGGAAAATGCAGACCCGTAAGATTTCATGCCAGACGTTGGGTGCCAGACATCTTGCAGTGGGGAGGGGAAGGATAGGGGGAGTAAGAAAACTAGTGGCTAAATAGAAGAACAGAATGGGAGAAAATAAAATCGTACTCCTAAGCCATTTAGACAGCATTCTTCTCTGACACGTTCAAGATACTAATCTCAGCCAAGAAGAAAGTTCACGATGAGCAGCACTGTGAGCCCCTTGGGGGTAAAAGGTGTTTTGTGTCAGGACTGGCTTGGTGCAAAGGGGTGTTTTTAATCACTTTGCATATGACTCTATTTTCCAGCTCCATAGAGTGTTAGGGGCTTTAGCATCTGAGGGAAAAAGAAATAACCAAAGCAGCGTGCGACAGAAAGTTGTATTTGCACCATGTGCATCTGGTGTGTTTTCTATTCACGTTTCATCCTGCCCGGTCTTACGGTCTCAGAGGAAATAGCCTGAAGCCTCCTGATCTGTTCAGCCCGGTGTTTTTACTTCTGTCTTAAAACAAATGGCCAAATAAACAAATGATGTGTTTTCTCATAGACTACTGTTCTTTGGAGCTCTTATATTGTCTTCTTCAGATTTACTTCTTAAAAAATTAAAACCCTGCTTGGCATGAAGATCTGGCTGAGTAAGGACATTTCAGTCCAAAAACCAAACAAGGTAAAGGTTTGGTTTAGTTTAGTTAAAAAGGTTTAGAAGACAAAAAAACAGACAGCTGGATGTTTAGAATACACACAGTTGCCTTCTTTGGGTTCATTGAAAAGAAAAAAAAAAGCAATACAATAACTTCTTGATTTGATATTTGCACTGCCTCTCCAAATTCCTGACAAGATTTTTTAAGTTGAAAGTCTATTGTACAAAAGCCTTTTCCCATTCTTTTATTTAAAAAGAACAATGGGCTAGGTGTCAGATGACTTGTTCTGGCTTCCTGAAATGTGACTGCAGATAAATGGGTCAGGTTATCAGAACCTCAACATACTCAACTAGGAAATGGGTACAAGAATGACACAATATAACCCTCAGGAGAATCCCAGGACCTGTAAGCTATAAAGTTTATATACACATAAAGGAAATTAACCCTGAATATTCATTGGAAAGACTGATACTGAAGCTGAAGCTCCTATATGTTGGCCACCTGATGCGAAGAGCCAATTCACTGGAAAAGACCCTGATGCTGGGAAAGATTGAAGGCAGGAGGAGAAGGGGACGACAGAGGATGAGATGGTTGGATGGCATCACTGACCGGATGGACATGAGTTTGAGCAAGCTCCAGGAGATGGTGAAGGACAGGGAAGCCTGGAGTGCGGCAGTCCATGGGGTCACAAAGAGTTGGACACAACTAAGCTACTGAACAGCAATATAGGACCTACAGCTATAACCTGATAATTATCCTATTATCATTGATGTTAATGATAACATTTTCTAGCTCCCTGCTTTCTGGTGACTCAGGGTTCATCTGCAAATTTCTAGAACCACATCTGATCAGTATAGGCTTGAAGAATGTTGGTTTAGAAGTAAAATACCTTAATAATAAGGAGAGTTTCTGTGTTCCACAGGTTCTCATTTTCTCTTTGTTTCTGTGCAGGATCTAGAGCCACATCTATTCCACGGGGTTTTAGCAATAGTTTATTTAACTTTGTTCTGCTTTTGTTGAAACAAAGAAGGTATCATGGAATGACTAACAATGTGGGTATACTTTTTTCTCCTCTTGTTGCCCTCCATCCTTTGGGATATTGAGCAGAAGTAGGCAGAGGATTAAATAGGATCACACAATAGAAGACAGTTATATACTAACGTTGAAAACACTGGAAAGTGAAGTCAATTTGAGTTGAATTAGACTCAAGTCCTGCTTGACTCCTCCTGACTCTTGGGGACTTCAGTTTGCTCTACTGGAGCTGAGGATAATTCCCTAGGTCCTTTCCTCCCATCAAAGCCTAGCACTGAACTCTTCCATGTCGTGAAAAGCAAAATTTGGAAAATGACCCAGGACTCATGTTATTTTATTGATCCTCGTTATTAAGAAATCAAGTCAAATCAAATCTTGAGGCTGCTGAAATGTGTAAATCAACTGATTTATTTGTTAATGGAATCTATAGCTCAGCTTGGACTTGCCATCTTTGTCAGTAGTTTTTTTTACTTATTTTCTTGTATTTTAAAGCAGCAAATAAAGAAAATTTAGAAAATAAAAAATTCTACTACTGCTTAAAATTGGTGTATAATCTTTCTAATATTTTAGAAATGTATATATGAATATTTTTACTTATTTACACAAATGGCTTCATACTGTGTGCACTGACATATAACCATTTTCACTTCTTAGAACATGGTTTTTTTTTTTTTTCTAATGTCATTGAATACATTTCTGCAACATCATATTCATATTTAGATGTATATTTCCAATATGTCCAAATAGAATGCAAGCTCTATGGGAACAAGGATTTGTTGCTTTGTACATAGGATAGCTGTATCTCTCAGATTTAAAGCTGTGTCTGGAACACTGGAGAAAGGCCCCAAATAAATATCTAGGCAAACAAATCTACTCCAGTCCACCTTGTGTGTGCATCATAACCTGTTCAGTTTAGATGTCCTTACACTATAACTGGGCATCCTTGGGCATGGAATCTTATCCAGTCTTGTTCTCTGTGCAATCTCAGTGCTTGGAACGAGGCCTGGCACTAAATAGCTGCTCAAGAAATGTTTCTTCTTCTTTTTTATTTATTTTTTAGTTTTAACGGATAATCGGCTTTTATTGCATAGAATTATTAATAAAAATAATACCTTTCTGACAGTACTTGACACCAATTTTGTCATTTACAAATTTCTACTAATTGATATTCAGCTCTCCTAATTAAATATTCATTGGAAGGGCTGATGCTGAAGCTGAAACTCCAATACTTTGGCCACCTGATGTGAAGAGCCAATTCACGGGCAAAGATCCTGATGCTGGGAAAGATGAGGGCAGGAGAAAGGGATGACAGAGGATGGGATGGTTGGGTGGCATCACGGACTTAATGGACATGAGTTTGAGTAAACTCTGGGAGTTGGTGATGGACAGGGAGGCCTGGCGTGCTGCAGTCCATGGCGTCGCAAAGAATTGGACACAACTGAGCAACTGAATTGACTGATTAATTGATTTATTTGAAATGGATAGCACATAAAAAAAAAATCTTCAAAATAATCTCATTTTGGAAGCCAAATAATAAAAATGAATAGAAGTGTGTAATGAAAGTGAATACATGGTAGAAAAAATATTAAAGTTTTTACAATTATTTCCAAGGACAGTTTATCAAAAAAATGCTTCTTAATAAATGGCCACAATCTTCCCAAGCTGGACTCTAATGCTTCCAATATTTTGTGATTATAAATAACACTGTGATGAACATCTTTTACTTACACAGTCATCTCTAGCTGTGTAAAGATAAAGTGCAGGAAAATATAATCTCTGGGTCAAGGGGTAGGAATATTTAAAGGCTTTGCAAGCATAATGGAAATTCTCTCCCACTCCTTAAAAAGTGGTCTTTGTTGATTTGTTATTACCAATTTACATTCTTAAGAATAGTGTAGAAATCACCTCTTCTCCTGATGCCTAAGCCCCAATTTTTTAAACCTTATTGATATATGGAAAGTCCTCTCTCCTTAATTTCATCTTACATTTCTCTATGAGGATATTTAATATTTGATGTATTATTTTAGTGTTTATTTCATTTGTTCATTTTTATTTCAGTGTCTTTTTCCTTTTCTTATTAATCAAATTAAAATACATAAAAGCTTTAGGAATATTTGGGAAATAGCATTGTTCACCATTATTGTAACTCATATTCTATTTTTATTTTCTCCTTTTTATTGGTTTGTAAGAATTTAATATTAGTATCATGTATTCATATTCATATATCATTGGTTGACACATATGTAGAAAATATTTTGTCTGTTTCAGAAATATGTTGTTTTTATGTTCACACATCTACCTGGAGTTTCTTTTTCTTTTGTCTTCTGCCTTTGTGACTGGTTTATCTTGCAGGTATCATTCAATACACTTTGCAGAAACATAAGATATTTATAAGATAAATCAAGTATAGAAAAAAATACAAGTAGACTATTTTATTTAAAATAACCCATTTTTTGGTGATTTACAACTTTTATTTTTTTTTATTTTTTTAAAAAACACTTACTATATGTTTCTTTTGAGTCTTCCCATAAGCCTTACTGTGGTAGATGAAATATTCCAACATCCATTTTACAGATGAGGTAAATGAGACAGGCACAAAGGGAACACAGGTAAAGCTGGTAAATGGGTACTGAGAAATATTCTGAATGTAAGTTCAAAAGCTATACATTTTGCTATTTTCTTTAAAAACAAACAAAAGGAGTAAAGGGGGGTAGGCGGAATTGGAAGAATGGGATTGACATCGATACACTATTGATAATATGTATGTGAAAGATAATTGAGAACCTACTGTAGAGCAGAGGAAACTCTACACAGTGCTCTGGGGTGATCTAAATGGGAAGGACATCCCCAAATGAGGGGATATATGTACACATATAGCCAATTTACTCTGCTATACAGCAGAAACTAACAACATTATAAAGCAATTATGAAGTGAATCAAAGTGTTAGCTGCTCAGTCATGTCCAACTCTTTGCGACCCTGTGGACTATACTCCACCAGGCTCCTCTGTCCATGGAATTCTCCAGGCCAAAAACTGGAGTGGGTTGCCATTCCCGTCTCCAGGGGATCTTCCTGACCCAGGAATCGAACCCAGGTTTCTCACATTGCAGGCAGATTCTTTACCATCTGATCCACCAGGAAAGCTCAATAAAGATTTGTATCAGAGTAAAGCAACTATGCTGCTGCTGCTAAGTCACTTCAGTCATGTCCGACTCTGTGCAACCCCATAAACGGCAGCCCACCAGGCTCCCCCATCCCTGGGATTCTCCAGGCAAGAACACTGGAGTGGGTTGCCATTTCCTTCCCCAATGCATGACAGTGAAAAGTGAAAGTGAAGTCGCTCAGTCGTCTCCGACTCCATGGACTGCAGCCTACCAGGCTTCTCTGCCCATGGGATTTTCCAGGCAAGAGTATTGTACTTCAATACAAATAATAAAAAAAAGAAAAACCTGAGGAAAATGATCGTGATGATGGTAATGATGATTGTGATCTTTAATGCACAGTTCAGTGCCAGCATTTGGGTGATCTCCAGCTACCTTACGCTTCCTAAGTTCACAGTCTGTGAGGAGGTGTAAGATAATGAAGGCGCCCCACACGCCTATAATGTGCCTGGTGCTTCCGTGAATGTGATCTTAGTTAATCCCTGCTGCAAACCTGGGCAGTAAGAGTTATAATTCCAGGTTTCTTTCTTTTTTTTTTTTTTCTTTTTAAAGGACAAGGTTCTCAGACTCCCCTGTCCCACCGCTTGCACTGTGTGCCCTAGGACCCCCTAATAAATACCAGGCCTTGGATTTCCTACCCGCTAGAGAGTGTACTCCCAAGGCCCATGTCTCTCCCATTCACTCTGCAGCCTTAAGTCAGACAAAACCAGCCCCTGACTTTGAGTGGCAAATTATAGCCTGGTTGTATAATAGCTCTCCATCTTATTTATTCATTTTTTTTTTGAATTCCTAAAAAAAATCATGGCAAGTAGATCAGCATGCCCCCTGCCCCCCGCACTGTGGAAGTTTGATAATGTATGTCCTAACCGCTTAATTGATTGATTACCTCACTGCAGCTTCCTGAGGTACCGAATTTATCTCTAATAGCCAGAGTCAGGCTCTGCAGGCAACCGTGGGGGGGACGGGGGTCCCTTGGTGTCGATTTGCTCTTAACTGGAAAGTCATTACCACTTAATACATGTAGATTGTGTTGAAAGAAAATTATGTGTAATGAAATGAGGGAAAAATTAGTGGAGTGTTATGGGCGAAAGCAGATGTTAGGGAGGAATTATGCTAGCAGAGATAATCACCTTCGTTGGTATTGTGTGTGCTGGGGTGTTAACCGAGGGAGAGGCTGGGAGAGAGAAATGAATGCATTGATCTACACAGATTCGCCCCTGAGAACTGGCAGCAAGGAATGTCTCCGCCACCCCGACCGAGGACTTAGAGGCTGGCTCTGTGGCCCTTTCTTCCTGCTGTCTCCTGAGATGCCGGGACATAAAGAGTCCACTTGCTGGTGCTGGGGAGACAGAGGAAACTGTCCCAGGAAAGCCTGAAAAGAATCAAAAATCAAGCTCTAATTCTTACAGCATGAGTTGAATCTGGGAATAAAAAAAAAAAAGCCCTTCCCTCCGCCCCTCAAAAATACGAAACTAAAAAAAGCTTATCCTCTAAGAGGGTAAGGCTGTTGGATCTTTTTGTAAATAGTCTTATCTCAAATGAAGGCATTTAAGTGCCTCTGCCTGTGTGTGCAATGCCAGAGGGAATAAAACCTCATTGCTTTTATGTCTGGGGATCCTTGGGTACAAGAGCTTGGCATTCACAGTCCAAACCTCTCGCTTAACTCATTTACTGATGAAGAAACTACAGCCAGAGAGAGGAAGGTCCTCGCCACAGTGATAAACCCAGTGAGCAACGAGGAAGCCGGCATGGGCTTGCTCCTTCAAGGGCGCAGGCATCTCACTGGCTGGGGGTGATGGTGCCAAATGAAGGGAGGTTTCTGCTGTCCCTGCAGCTGTACAAATACCTACATGCACCACAGAGCATTGGAGGGTGGACTCAAGCCTCAGTTTTCAGCCAGCGGCCACCCCCAGAGTCTATCCCAAAGCCTTTTTTTTCTCTAAAAATATTTGGGTTGACCCTTTTATAGGAGTTCTCAGTGCAAGATAGTCCAAGGCCCTGTGGCGCTCTGCAGGAATAAACAAACTTTGTGAAACTCTCAGTTACCCATGCTCAAGGGTCAGGATGAAATCCACTGCATGACCATGTCATGTGGCCAGCGTCTCCAACCCAACTCTTTCCCAGCTGTAGAAAGAGTGACAGCCGTTCTTACCCCATGAGTTTGCCATGAGTACTGACCAAAATTAATATTGCCAGAGCACTGAACACAAGGCCTGGTACATATAGTAAGTGCTCAAAAGTTGGTTTTCATGATCCCTACGAATAACTGTTATACTTGACATAGGAACATACTGCATTGTTGCTGTGTAGTTGCTAAGTTGTGCCCGATTCTTTGTGACCCTACAGACTGTAGCCCGCCAGGCTCCTCTGTCCATGGGATTTCCCAGGCAAGGACACTGGAGTGGGCTGCCATTTCCTTCTCCAGGGGATCTTCCCAACCCAAGGATTTAACCCAGGTCTCCTGCACTGGCAGGTAGATTCTTTACCACCAAAACACCTGGGAAGCCCAGAAATATATGCTTGCATATATAAATAAATATATATATATAAAATATATATACATATGCTTGCATATATAAATAAATATGTATACATATACATACCTAGACTCTATTGGGATTAAAGTATAGCAAATCATTTAAAAGGATCCCTGAATTAATGCATCAATGTCTTTTACTCATAAGCAGATCCTAATCAACATAATCCATAATAGTCTATACATAATCTATAATCAACATAAGCTATAATCAAATATCACAGACTTATGTTTTGTTGTTAATGTAGGAGGCCTAATGTTTGAAATGGTTGAGGGTGCCTACACATACTGAATTAACTCTGTTCTAGAAAGAACTGGCAGAAAACCAAAAGACCAAGAGTTTAAATAAATAAAAGCACATTATCTACACCAACAGTGTCCTTGGATAAAGTCGGTTTTGTTGCAAAACCCATTACTGTGCCGTCTTATAGCCTAAGGAGCAAAGGTAGGGATTTTTCCTCCATTCACTTGCAAATGTTTAAGACAAGTGCCCTTCAGATTCTGTTATGGAGACTGCCATCATGGTCTCCTTCAATGCAGGCAGCCTTTATCAGATATCCACCACTACCGAGGAAACCATGCAGTTCACAGGGGCTGTGGGTCTAAAATAGGTGTTTCAGGGTGTTCGAACTATAGCGATGCTTATAGTTACTAGCAGGACTCATTGAAAAAGACCCTGAGGCTGGGAAAGATGGAAGGCAGGAGGAGAAGGGGATGGCAGAGGAAGAGGTGGGTGGATGGCATCACTGACTCAATGGACATGAGTTTGAGTAAACTCTGAGAGAGAGATGCTAAAGGACAGGGTCAGACATGACTTAACGACTGAACTACAGAGCAGGACGGGACTTTAAGACAGGGTATTTAGGCATGATCCTTTATTTGCTAGTTGCTAAAGAAGTCATGGCTTCCCAGGTGGCTCAGTGGTTAAAAAATCAGCCTGCCAAGCAGGAGACATGGGTTCAACCCCTGGGTCAGGAAGATCCCCTGGAGGAGGAAATGGCAACTCCCTCCAACATTCTTTCCTGAAAAATCCCATGGAGAGAGGAGCCTGGCAGGCTACAGTCCATGAAACTGCAAAACAGACTTGAGTTAGCGACTAAGCAACAACAAAAAGGAAGTTATAATCAAGAAGGAAAACTTGGCCAACATAGAAGCTTGGTAAACGTAACACACACCCACACGAGTATTCTCTCAAAACACATCCACAATACCCCTCCTCATCTAACTTGAAGACACTTTCAATTGTTCCCGAGCATTCTCTCACTGTTTTGTCTGTGTGTGTGTGTGTATTTGTGTGTGTTCCTGTGCAAATGTCTGAGTCTGTATGTATCATCATCTTTAAGGACTTCATGAAATGCAGTTGACTGAATGCACTATAATTTGCATAACCAATGACAGTCTGTAGGATGGTTTCTGTTATTTTTTTGTGATAACAACCTAGCAATGAATACTTATATACTGCATCACATATCTCTGATTATTTGCCTAGAATAAATTCCTAAAATGTAATTTCAATGTCATATAGTATGATCATTTTAAAGATCTGAGAAATAAGCAGTTAGTTTTAGAATGGAGTCTAGATGGAAATGGGCACTAGAGTAGCTTGTGAATACATGCTAAGATGCTTCAGTTGTGTCCGACTCTTCGAGACCCCATGGACTGTAGACTGCCAGGCTCCTCTGTCCATGGGATTCTCCAGGCAAGAGTACTGGAGTGGTTGGCCATTTCCTTCTCCAGGGGATCTTCCTGACCCAGGGATCGAACCCCTGTCTCTTAGTCTCCTGCACTGGCAGGAGGATTCTTCACCACTAGCACTACCTGGGAAGCCCTAGAATATCTTAAAGTAGCTTAGTTCCCTTTGAAAAACACATCTGACTTTTCCTTAGGCTAACTCCATGAAGCCTAGTGGTTTAGATGCCTGCTAAGTCACGTCAGTCGTGTCCGACTCTGTGCGACCCCATAGACGGCAGCCCACCAGGCTCCTCCGTCCCTGGGATTCTCCAGGCAAGAACACTGGAGTGGGTTGCCATTTCCTTCTCCAATGCATGAAAGTGGAAAGTGAAAGGGAAGTCTCTCAGTTGTGCTCAACTCCTAGCGACCCCATGGACTGCAGCCTACCAGGCTTCTCCGTCCATGGGATTTTCCAGGCAAGAGTACTGGAGTGGGGTGCCATTGCCTTCTCATTTACCCAATAAAAATAGTTACATATTCATCATTATGCATGATAGAAAAATGTTATTAATGATCTCATTTAAACATCACAAAACCCCGACAAACTAGGAATCAAACTTTTGGCAAAAGGGGGAGCTACCTTTGCGTGTTGACTGATATTCACAATAACTGTTGAAGACTTCTATTACGTTCTATTAACACTAATGAGTGCTAGGTTGACTTTAGAGTTAGACTCCCAAATGAGCCCTGGTTCTGTACATTTTTTATGTGCTCTTTAGTTTATCACTCAACTTCCTTGAGTCTGTTTCCTTATCTGAGAATACAGTGGTCTAACTTGCTAGGTTATCTGAAGGATTCAAAAATACCATCAATGTAAAATGCCTGGTATACATTGTTTTCAAGGGTAACTATTATCAGTGTTTTTGCAATTATCTACAAATTTGATGGCCCTGATAAGGGTTTTGAATTGGACTTGTGTTTAAATCTCAGATCAATGTGCAGCATTGGTGGAATCATTTTATTAATAACTCTCTGGCACTCAGTCTTCTCACCTATAAAATGGGAATAAGGATACCTGACTCGTAGTTTTCAGTGATGAATGAATGAGAACACTTAAGTAAAACAGCTCAATGCAGAAGCCAGAACACAATAGGTACTCGTATCAGGAACACAATAAGTCTTTGTTTTGTTTTTTAAATCCATGAATCACAAAAACAGAAATGAAACTTTGAAAGGTATCGGCCCTCTTTTCCCAGATTCACAGCTGAGCAAATTTTTCAAGGAGAAAGCAACTCACCAAGTCTACTTTAATGGCTTCAGGAGGCAACCAGGCTGTTTTGGAACCAAGGAAAATTATGATGAATGTTTCAGTGACTAAAAGAATAATTAAGTTGCTCAGTGCTGGATGCCATTAAATGAAATGGCACTGCATTAGTGGCACAGAGTTGTTATTATTTATAAATACAGAAAAACAACATTTAGTTAATGCCTTGGGTCTGCCTGCTACAGATGACTCACACGGGGTCCAGGTGTGAACTCCAGCCTGAGCTTCCTTCTCTGTACTCGCTTAAGGAAAGGGCTCGCAGTGGACCAGGCGGGGAAAGAAGGACACGCCTCTGTGGTTGGTTTGCCGGTGAATGTGTACAGCACTGTCACATTCCTGTCCCCTTAATCACTGCCTTTAACAACAGGACTTCAACTTACCTTACTTCAGCAAGGAAATGAAGTGTCCCATAGAAGGACTGTCTAAGCATCTCAAGACATGGGCACTGAAAAAGAATATCCCCGAGCTTGAAACTCACAATGGGACTTTAAGCAAAGGAGCTATCCTCAAACTTCATTGATAAAACCAAGATAAAGCAGATCTGAAACTCTTTCTATCCTGATTAGAAGGGCTTCATGGCGGCTCAGTAGTAAAGAATCTGCCTACCAATGTAGGCCATGTGGGTTTGATCATGTGGGTCAGGAAGATCCCTTGGAGAAGGAAATGGCAACCCACTCCAGTATTCCTGCCTGGGAAATCCCATGAACAAAGCTGGCAGGCTACTGGCATGGGGTCACAAAAGAGTCAGACACAACTTAGGGACTAAGCAACAATAACAAATAAGAACTTAAAAGGGTGGCTTTCTTCCCTTTCTCCCTCTGAAGGCAAATTTATTCCTATTGTCCCATTTTTGTTTTTTATTTATTTGCTTTATTTAAAAAATGATGGGAAGAGTTTCCGATGCACATCCTGAACTACTTAAGTATTCTTCAATTGTCATTTTGTACATACTGTTTACCCCTTAGTTACAATTGTAAACTTGGGAATTGTAGGACCATTTGCCCTTGTACCAAATGCCTCCAGAATGAAATAATTCTTTTTACTTTGTTGTCATTTTTCAATTGCTAAATCATGTCTGATTCTTTACAACCCCGTGGACTGCAACATGCCAGATTCCCCTGTCCGTTGTCTCCTGGAGTTTGCTCAGTTCCATGTCCACTGAGTCTATGAGGCTACCTATCTCATCCTCTGTTGCCCCCTTCTTCTTTTGCCTTCAATCTTTCCCAGCAAAAGCAATGAGTCCACTCTTCACATAAGGTGGCCAAAGTACTGGAGCTTCAGCTTTAGCATCATTCCTTCTAATAAATATTCAGGGTTGATTATCTTTAGGATTGACTGCTCTGATCTCCTGGCAGTTCAAGAGACTCTCAAGAGTCTTCTGCTGCTGCTGCTGCTGCTGCTAAGTCGCTTCAGTCGTGTCTGACTCTGTGCAACCCCATGGACTGCAGCCTACCAGGCTCCTCTGTCCATGAGATTTTCCAGGCAATTGTACTGGAGTGGGGTTCCATTGCTTTCTCCACAAGAGTCTTCTATAGGACCACAATTTGAAAGCATCAGTTCTTCAGTGCTCAGCCTTCTTTATGGTCTAACTCTCACAACCATACATGACAATCGGAAAATACATAGCTTTGACTACACATACCTTTGTTGACAAAGTGATGTCTCTGCCTTTTTATATACTGTCTAGGTTTGTCATAGCTTTACTTGCAAGAAACAAATGTCCTCGAATTTCATAGCTTCAGTCACTGTCTGCAGTGATTTTGGAGGCCAAGAAAATAAAGTCTGTCACTGCCTCCACCTTCTAATTTTTAGAAACAATTCTCTTTTGTCTTTCTCTTCCTGGTTGGCCTATTAGCAGTCAATCTTCTGTGTAATAATAATAACTTTATGAGCCATCTCAGTTATTTGTCCTTTTCAGTAACCTTAAAAGTAAGTGATTATTATTATATTTTTTGATTCTGAATCAAGTCTGCAGAGTAGGACTAAAATCTCACACACACGATTCAAGTTGATAAGGGCATGGCAATCTATACCAGCTTTCTTGCCTGAGAAATCCCATGGACAGAAGAGCCTGGCAGGGTAAAGTACATGGGGTTGCAAAGAGCTGGACATGACTGAAGCAACTTAGAATGCACGTATGTATGCATAATTAAAGCCTGAGAAGTCCTTTCAGTTTCTTGGCTGTGATGTGGAGAGTTGAGGACTCAGATGAGTAATTTACAGACAAAAGTATTCAACTTTGGCAGTAGGAATCAGGATACTGACATTTAAGTACTTTTGTATCCTAATATTAATGACTCAAAAGACCTGATTGTTGTATTACAATTTACCCCAACAGTGATGCTTTCAGTTGAATTTTGGATAGAGAATTTACTATATCTACAAGAGTGCTTAGCAAACCACTGAGAAATATGTTAGGCAAAGTATTGACCACACCACCTGTGGTTGAGATGTGTCTGTTTCTCCAGCCCTGCCCCGCTCTGATTCTGACTAGAGTAAACATGTGTGCTTCTCAATTTCAGGGCCGTGTTCAATAGGCTTGCCCTCAGCAGAGAACCCCAGTGCCTTTAGATGGTCAGATGGGGGTCTGTGGCAACTGGAGGCCTCTGGCCAGTCACCTTTTTCCAGATCACTCACATATGTGCTATTTTTCACCCTGGTGTCAACACCAATAAAAACATTTCCTATGTGTGCCCTGATATAAAAAATTAGGTAAGCACTGTGAGATAACAACTTCATCATCCACATGTGTCTGCTGCTAATTTCTACAAGGGTACCCTCACATGCTGTATCATCACAGCTGTATCTTCCAGCAAGAAGAATACACTGTAGTAGGACTATTCTTGATCCTAATATCTTAGCACATCATCATAGAAGCTTACTCTGCTTCATCCGTCTTCTCCTTTCACCATATACTACAAAGAACAAGAAGATGGAGTTCAGTGCAACTTATAGGTTAAGATCATACAATCAGCAGTCAAGGAAGTCTGAATATGGCTCTTTCTTCTTTACTTTCATAGCTGTGTGACTGTGGAGAAATTTTCTAGCTTCCCTAAGTCTTCTTAGGCTTCTTCTTCTCTTCTTTAAAATGACACCAACTCTAGGTAACTCTAGATAACTCATAACTATCTCAACTAGTAATGAGATAAGAGGACAAACACATATCTTGTGCTCTGATACTTTATTGATCCGTGTGGGGAAAATAATACGTAGGTAGATAACATAGAGAAAGTGAAAGTGTTAGTCACTCAGCCGAGGCAGTGGGTTTCTGCCAACTCATTTATTCCTGATCTTTGCCATGAGCAAATGTCAGGCAGCAGGTGGGGGCTGTTTCTTTAATCTAGATCCTGGAGTGAGAAGACCCAAGGGAGAGATTGAACAGTTTCAGAGCACAGAACTCCATGTTTCAACTTGCACTTAACGTGGAATGGGAAATAAATGGGAGCTGTTTGTTAAGCAGCATTATTGTAGAAAAAGTTGACAGTTACAGATAAAAACATTCAGTGGAGAGACCTACCTGAAGAATAGGTGGATTTCTGAAAGGTTCTGCTATAAATGGAAGATTAGAGTAGAAGGGAAGTTTGTGGTCCATGATGAGGGATGGAAGTAGACAAAATACCTGGGTTTTTCTGTAGCTAGTGGTCCTCCACTGATTATTTTTCACCAGGAATAGCATTTCCCAGCATGAAGTAAAAGGTATGACCTGAAAAGACTGGTCTTTTGTTAACTTTTGTTCTGAAAAAATGCTGAAATAAACAAGGAATTCTTTATAGCATGAAATTTCAAGTTTTAATGTGTTAATTTCTTGGTTGATTGAGTCTTGAGTTCCAGGTTTTCTCCCTCTCTCATAATCTCACCTTCAGTATATAATTTTATATGACCTTATATAACCCTACAAAGATCCTTGTGAGATAGTTCTCATTAAGTTGCATTAGCTTATCCTTATAGTTGAAGAAACTAGGTGGAAGAGAAATTAAGTAAATAAACCCATATGCGGGTTATTACCACGACTTTAACCATTTTAAAAATTTTCTGTTAACATTTACAATTGTTTTACATTGCTTACCATCAAATACAATGGAAACTTCATAGATACACATAGTGCTTATCCTGGGATTGTCCCTGGTCCCCCCAGGAATGCCCATATACCAGCTTGGATGTTAGGTATGAATGAGATGGTATCACTCATGTGTTACAGGGGCAGGTATTTGAACCTAAATGCATTAGGTTCCCTACTGAGGACTGTAGTTAGAGCCTGCCTGGTACAACTATACCATACATCCAAAGATTTAGTTTTTAAAAAAATTAATTGGAGGGCATCAGCAGCCAGGATGGCTTAAACTTAAAGAATAAAGTTTCAAGGCTAGAATCTTCTTTGCCTTGCTCACACAGAACTCCACACGGGAACTTTAGAGAAAGCGAATAGACTGGATACTCAGTGGTTAATCATGTGGTCTTTCTAACCAAGCGCCAGATTTATTTTAATGATTCTCTTAAGAGTGATTCATCTAGGATCCTCGCCTGTGTCCCCTTTGTGTCTGGGTACAGATGTGCATCTAGAACACATTTCGTTCTACGCTTTCAAAGAGTGGCCGCCCACTCTGTGCGTATGATTAATTCTACATGCAGCTAATTATACCCACAATTGGCTAATTGTCACTGCAATTAGCCAATTGCAGGCCCAATTGGCCACTTGTCCCATAATTTGAAAGTGCAAGTGGACAATTGAAGGACCGATTAGATGCCCGCAGTTTTACATATTCAAAGAGGAGACGAGGGGAGGAGCAGCCTTTGAAAAACGTGGTCTTAAGTGCAAAGTAAAAAAATCCATAAGTGCAGATCTTTTGGGAAAGAAAGTTATGGTTCATTTGACACTTTTTCAACCTCAGCATTTTGGCTAGTCTTATTATTTTTTTCTTTCCCAAAATGGAGCAAATAATATTGAGCTTCTATGCTGGACTGGAAATTTTAAGTGAATTGTGATGTTTTGAATTTAAGTTAAGATGACCACACCCCAAACCATCCTGTATCTGTTTATTTGCATGCAATTTTTAAAGTCAACAGTTTTTCCTAAAAACAAACAAAAAAAATCATAAAGAAGCAAACAGACAATCAGATTTTCAGGACAGACACAGCTGGAGTCACGTTTTCCACTGGTAAGAACTCACTTCTCCAACTCAAAGCCTATCAACTTTAAGGATTAATAGCAGAGGAAATGTGCCTCTGAGAACAGCAAATATTACCAAGATTTTGGTCAATATGCTTTGACTTTTCTCATTACCTCCCATCCTTCTTAATTTTTTTTTTCATTAAAAATGTTTTTATTCCATCAAAGTCTGTTGTTTTTCAGTAGTTATATTGTCTAGGACACCTAGGAAATATGTCTGCCTTCACTATTCACTTGATATGATGATATTCAAGGATTATGATTATTTGTTAGAAATGATTTGTTCAAGTACAGCTACCTAATTTCATAGTCCCAAACCTATAAATACTCACCCTTCTGTGAAGGCTTTCTCCTCAGGGATCTCACCACAGGGAAGCCCAGATCCAGAAGTAAGAGCTTAAAATAGCAAGAAATCATGTGAACACTGGCTCATCGTAGGTACTTGGTAAACAGCAATTGAAGATGAGTGTCACTAACAGAGAGTTTTAGGACAGAGAAAGAGGTCTGGAATCATCTTATGTAGTGTGGATTTAGTTGCTTGGAAAAGCATGGCAGTTAAAATGAAACTAGATTGTTAAGGCTCTCCTTATATCTGCAGTTTATATTTTTAGGGGCATCCACATTCTAAAAGCTGCCAGAGACTCAGAAATAAACAGCAGACTGATATATCAGGATTACCTGCTACAAAGCAAATGGACGAGAACCCTGGAGAAAATGCCACTGCACTCAAGTTTCTCATACTGGGATCTTTCAAATACAAGTCTCAAGGGATTTTCTGAGAGCTAAGGATTTCATGGTCAAGATGAGTGAGAACACAGTATACTATCTGTGTATAGAAGGAATGGAAACCCACTCCAGCATTCTTGCCTAGAGAATCCCATGAACAGAGGAGCCTAGTGGGTTACAGTCCATGGGGTCACAAGAGTTGGACATGACTTGGCCACTAAACCATCACCACAAGGGAAAAAACAGAAGGATCAGTAAGACAAAACCCTATTTATTTCACATTTTAACCCAGAATAGTCCAGTAACTGACCAAGGAATACTATTTTTGTCATAATAGCTAATATTGTGCTGCCAAATTAGGAAGATTCTTGTAGGAGAGCAGAGAAGTCCACTCCAGTATTCATGCCTGGAGAACCCCACAGACAGACAAGCCTGGCTGACTACAGTCCGTAAGTCAAAAAGAGTCAGACACGACTGAAGGGACTTAGCACTTTGGCCACCTGATGCTAAGAACTGAGTCATTGGAAAAGACCCTGATTCTGGGAAAGATTGAAGGCAGGAGGAAAAGGGGACGACAGAGGATGAGATGATTGGATGGCATCACTGACCCAATGGACATGAGTTTGAGGAAGCTTTGGGAGTTGGTAATGGACAGGGAAGCCTGGCATGCTACAGTCCATGGGGTTGCAAGGAGTGGGACATAACTGAGCGACTGAACTGAATGTATGTTACCAAATTAATTAAATGAGGCACAATTTGGAAATACAGCACAAGATCATGGTTTAGAGTTAAACTGGTTAAGTCAATATGCACGTTTAGCAAATGTGATTATTTGGTTTTCAGTTCACAGAAAAATTTTAGAAAGATTGTTTTCCCAGTTCAAGACTGGGACTGCACAAAGGAACACTGAGATTAAAAAAGAAAAGCAATTTGGAATCTGCCTCACAGCTCTGTTCACTGGAGGTAAATCGTTCACTTCTCAGGGCCTCAGTTTCCTCATTTGTACAATGTAAGCATTGTATTTAACGTGTACTGAGGCCCCTCTGGCCCTGGCATACTGTGCTACTCAGTGATCCAGCCAAAGAATGGTTTATTTGATGAATTTTTCTCTCTTTTCTCTTCACTCTGTCTTCAGGACCTGCTACAGTAATAGTTGGAAGACAGAGTTTCTAATTCTAGATTTTTTGCATATCACTGCATCACCATCACGTGGAATGAGTTTCAACTGTTAAAAGCCTGTTTCCTTAGAAGGAAACCAAGGATAGTCATATACCCAAAAGAAGACCCAAAGGGCTAATGAATATGAAACCCCTTGGAAAGTATGAATTGCTCCCAATGACTGTTGCTGTTTTATTAAATGGTATTCTTCCAGTTGACCTTATTATCATTAGTAGTTCTGTTAACTACTATAACCTAGATTAAATTATTATGCATATTAATTACCTATAACAACTACTCATATGCTAATCATGATAATGAACTGATGCTGTGCTTGATGTATTTCAGCAGCAGATTTTGTTCTGCTAAACTTGGGGTTTTGCTTGGAGGGGAGAAGAGCAGTGCTGGCCTTCGGGCCGTGCCAGGAAAATGTGTGGGC
This sequence comes from Bubalus kerabau, assembly GCF_029407905.1. Lineage (NCBI taxonomy): Eukaryota > Metazoa > Chordata > Mammalia > Artiodactyla > Bovidae > Bubalus > Bubalus kerabau. Next base: position 63,624,169 of record NC_073642.1, on the reverse strand, counting down.
CAGATGGCAATCCAAGTTGGTCTGACAGAACATTTCTATTTCTGTGGATTCTCAAAAATGAACTGACAGGCACGAAGCAAAGTGGTGACTCATAGTCTTTGGGTCCCTGACTTAGAGCTTCTGGGCTGAAATCTCCTATTGTCCTATGGAACCTATTTAGGGAGTGACATACTGGATCTTTCTATCTCCATCATTGTCGTCTTTGTCATCATAGCCACTCTTCCCCAGGGACCTACTGTGTGCCTGGGTGCCTTCTGTGGTCTATTAAAGCAAATGACCTTCGTATCTATAACTGAGCCATAATGTATGTTTCCATATCGGCATTCTTGAGACGCAAACTATGTGGTCAAAGAGATTGTCCCTTGCCCATGATCACAGAGATGCTGCAGGTGATGGTGAACTCAGAATACAGGATATTTACATTTTTCTTCTATATGATAATTTCTTTCCAGTTGCAAGTGTCCAAAAATTTGTAATTTTCTTGAGGTCAACCACTCTTGTGTGTGTGTGTGTGTGTGTGTGTGTGTGTGTGCACGTGTATGCCTATGCATGCATGTATCTGTAATTTCACTCCCCAGAAGGGATTTAGTACTGGCCTGGCATGGAACACTCACTGGATAAATGATTCCTGGCTTGAATTTCCAACAAGTCCAAAAGTTGGTCCACAGCCATGCTTTTTACCTTTGTAAATGGCTCAAATATTAATGCTCATCCCAAAGGCTCAGCATACAGATACAGATATGGGGGCTTGAGCGTACAGTCTTTAGCAGACTAGGCTTAGAATCTAGGTCTTCTGATTCCCAGGCCAAAGTTCCAGACACGACACCATAGGAATGGGGAAATCCATTTGTTCTTAGTCACTGTTTCTCCTTAATCTTCTGTTACTGATGAACAAATGATGATTTAATGAAAGGACAGCATAATTACCTATTATAGACGTCTTTGTCATCATTGTCAAGAACACGTGGGGAATGGTAGAATTCTGAGTTTCCCAAGCTGTATTTGCATATGAGGTTGAACTGCAATGAAGATCACTCCCATAACGAGAGTCCACATGGACTTGAGGACATCATGTGGGTTTCCGTCTGCAGTACCCTCTTTTAGTCCCCAACCTCAGAAAAGACATCACCCTAGTCCATCAGAGCACATGGTGGAATGGATTCTCTCAGCACAGTCATTTTGGTAGTGAGAGGGTAAAATACAACTTTGGATCACATTCTTCAAAGAGATTGACTTTTTTAGATATGCACTGGGTTTTCTTTACTAAATGAACATTCCATTAAAAATATTATCAAATTAATAGCATAACAAGTTTCCAGGGGAGGTTTATTAGAGTCAAATATTTAAAAAGCTGTCATTTAAACAGAAACAGTTGTTAAATTGAGGAGATAATTAGTACCTGAAATTAATCAAAGAATGTTTTAAAAAATAAAATCTATATTTGACTCATTTCAAATATATCTCAGCCTCTCGTTTCCCTGTAATATATCAGAAATTGGCAATTTGGAAATGAATTTGCAAATTGCCTTTGACCATTAAAATCCTGTTCTGGCCTTAACATGGTGGATTCTACAAATGTGTGTCCCAAATTAAAATTCAAAATATAATATCTATGAAGTCTATAGGCATCAACTCTCATATATAAAGATGACAGCACTGAGTCAAATACCTTTATGCTCAATTTTCTACCAGGCTTTTTCTTTCTCCTTTAATTTATTCTCTTCCTTATTTGAATTTCCTTTTTCTACCAGCTTGCCATTTATACCATTACAATGCCAGCTTAAAAGACTAAGGGAATTGAAAAGGGAGAATGAAAAGAAAATATTGGTGACATTCAACCTGACTGAGGTTGAAAATCATGTATTCAGAATATCATTTATTGAGCACTTGTTATGTGGTAAGTAAGGGCATAAAAATGTATGCGATTCCAAGTCCCAAATCTCATGAGTTTTTACTTAGTTGGGGGAAAAGAAACCACGTACAGAAGACAACCAACAATGAAAATGATGATCTACCAGGTGGGAATAAACCCCACAAAACATAGAACAGGGTGAGAAAATAAGGAGCGATGGACTGGGGGGAGCCCTCACAGGCAACCAAGGTAGAATGGATAATTTCACCCTTTTGTAGATGAGTATGTGGTGTATGATTTCTGGCACTCCTGTTTCTACTTTGTTTTTGTTCCTTTAAATGTAATGTCAGTCTTATAAGAGCTGATGTGATGAATGAAACAAGAACTTCTAAGCACAGAGACAATTTAAGGGCAGAGGTTGAATGTCAGGGCTTTGAAAGTGAACAGACGGCTCGGTGATGCTTTCTTGCATGGAACCCACTAGGCTCAGAGATCATGTTCCATCACCTGCAACTTGGAGGGAATCCGAGCCCGTCTGATACAAGAGGCACTGACTATGGAAAGTGCTGGAGCCCACCTTTCTCCATCACCTCAGTTAGTAGCAGGCATATTTTGCTAACACTGTTGATATAACTGGTTCTGCCTAAATTATGGCTTATAGTCCTTTTACTCTTGGCAGGGTAATCACCTTACCAATTTTTATTTCTTTTCTCTTCTTAACCCTCATAGATCTAGTTGCTCTTCTTCAAATGTCTTTGTCTTTTGTTCAGTCTTCCAGAGAAGCATCATTTGATGTTAGAACTACAAGAAAGAATAGGAAGGTCATATTGGGCTCCAGTGATGTGCCAAGACCTGGGTTTTACCAGCTATTGGATCAGTCAACCCTCATTAACAACCCTGGGAATAAAGAATATCTGTATGTTGAGGAATAATTCCAAGGTCACAGAGGACACCCTGAAATCCTTAGAGTACACACAGACACTTGGTCCAGGGCTTCTTAAACTTGGATGAACACCTTCATCTTTTTTGATTCTTTTTTAACAATACAGATTCCTAGGCCCCAGGTACATGATAATCTTATAGTCTGAATCTATAATTTCAGACTAATAGACAACATTTAAAAGGAAAAATATTCCTCTATGAGCCAAGTTTGGGAACTCTTAATTTAGTTCTGACAGAGGATGAGATGGCTGGATGGCATCACCAACTCGATGGACATGAGTTTGAGTAAACTCCGGGAGTTGGTGATGAACAGGGAGGCCTGGTGTGCAGCTATTCATGGGGTTGCAAGGAGTCGGACATGACTGAGCGACTGAACTGAACTGACTGAACTGAATTTAGTTCAACTTCCTCTTTTACAATCATGACATATGAGACTCAGAGGGATAACACCTGCCCAAAAAAGACACCCAAGGCTGGGTCCCGTATCTTTGACCAGGCTATTTAACTCTAAAAATGGTCTATATTTCTCCTCCACTCTGTTCACTTTCACTTTGTCTGCAACGCTCGCTGCTCTCGAACGTGCTGTGACGTCTATTGCTATCAGCCTGGCTCCTCAGTTGGAAGGTAGGTTTCTCTGTAGCCAGCAGCTTTGCTGTCTGTGTTTCCTTGTTCCAGGTGCCAAGAACCATGTCTGACTCATAGATGCTCAGTAAATCTTGTTGAATTAATTACGACCTCTCTTGGCTTTCAGTAAGAATGACTTCCACTGGGCGTGGTCATCACTTCCTCTGCTGGGGGCTCTTTTAATGCTCCAGGATTGGGTTTCAGTAGCTGCCCTTTCCTTTTGTAAGTATCAGTCTGATGGACAGGGTAAGGGTGTCTCTTTTTCTAAGTAAGAGGAGCAGAGGTAGATGGAATCTCTGAAGGAAGGTGGGGAGGACGGGGGTTGGTGACTTGGCTTCCACTGCCCCCTCTCTGCTTCTGAAGGCTTGGTGCTCACTTCTGTTACTGGGCAATGCCAGTTGTGTAAGTCTTTGAATACTTGGAAATAAAGGGTAATGGAGACCATGGGGGAAATGAGGCTGAAGGTGCTTTGACAGAAGACAAAGGTCAACATAGCACTCTCTTGAGAGTTACTCAGATACAACTTGAAACACTTAGCTATCACGTACCAGCTGTGTGACCTTGAAGAAGTCACTTCACTTGTCGGCTTCAGTTTCCACTGCTATCCAATGAGAAAGTACCTCTAACTCATAAAGTTTTAAGAAGGCCAAAATAAAATAAGGTAGGCTGCTAGATACAAATGTATTGTTTTGGCATTTCTACAGACCATGAAAACATAGTGAAGTGATGGGGGGAAAAGGCCCTACCTATATACATAATTTATAATTTTGCCTGTGTATATATTTAAAAGTAAACTATGATGATTTAATAAACAAGAGATGAAATTCAAGTGTAGGTAGACTGCTGCCTGGAGATTTGTCCCTAGGACTGATCACATTTCCCAACACATAGTTATTTTTTGACAAAGGAATACTGAATAAAGAGCAAAAGTCCCTTTCTGGGGTCCAATAAGCATAGTGGGCCTGCCATAAAGATGAAAGCGGGCAAATGCAGGAGACTCAGAAAATGGCTACATGTCTCATAAACCAGATTTGCATGTGCCAATGAAAAGACTAGAAATAGCCTCTCTTGCCTAGAGCCAGTATAACCAGTAAGCAGCAATTAGAAGGTAAAACCGGTGTCACCTTGGAAGAGTGAGTATAGATAGCTATCAAGAGGACCCCTGATATTATTACCAGCTGCAATAAAAAAGCACTTCTTTGAATGCTTTTTTTCTACCTAATTGTCAAAACTGAATAATATTATCAGCTTTTTTTATCCTTTGAGTATTTTTCTAATAAGAAAGCACAGAGATGCATTGCAAATAAAAGCAGAAGATTTGAGGATGCAAAGCAATCACGCAAAATGACTTTCATATCAGTTTGATAAGCAGCTGAAATTTAATAACTACATCTCTCCTATGGTGTTGGATGAAAGTTTAATACTTTCTGCTTTGGCTTCTTTCTTCTGCAAGATGCTTATTCAGAACTGTAGCTTCTTTATAGTCGGGGAAATGAGAGGTGCAGTGGATTAATCAAAGCCTTGAGAGGCTGGGCCCAGCTCCAGCCCAGACCAATGCAGGAGAACTTAGAATCTCAACTAAACCAGACCCGGGGCTGCCCAAGACAACTGGGGAAATGAGGAGAGATCCCCAAGTGTCTCTAAATACAAGTAGTATGTGGAAAGCACACACCACATTAAAAGCTATGATATAAACTGAATTCTCCAAAAATCTCTTTATGCCTTCACCAAGAACAAATTAGTCAACCAGAAAAAAAAAAAAAAAAAAATTAAGAACCACTCAGAGTTGAACAAAGTCTCCATATTTTAAAAGATAATCAAATCAAATTCAAGAATATGACAACCTTGTTAATACGGAGTATGTCTTCTGCCTATGAGTATGCCTTTACTAAAGAAGGAACAAGTGAATGTATACAGTAAATAATGAAAGAATGCAGATAGTAAAGAATAAATGCATGTAGCCAAGAATGAATGAACGCATAATTGATTGGCAGATTGCAGCTAGCCTGACCTCCTGACTTCTCCCCAATTTAGAACTGGGGAAATTGAGGTGCAAGAAAAGGAAATGATAGCCAAATTTAAGTGTCAAGTAAACTGGCATAAAAATAGTGTTAAACACTTGTCTTCTCAGGCCTTGCAAAAGCCTCCAGGATTCAAGAAGTCTCCCATCCCCCCAAGAGGCCTGAGCAACCCAGGCAGGGAATGCATCCAAGGCTTGTATCACCCAGCTGACAACAGCCACAGTTTTCAAGGAGCCTCTTTGGAAAGACAGATGCCCAGAGATGAGAAGGAAGAGCATTTGATTAGATGCTTCTCAGACAGAACTGGGAGACCAATTCAAAACCAGTGATCTGTACTAATGGATCTTCCGAGCTCTGTGTCCACGCGTGAGGCAGGAGGGGATGGGTTTCCCAGGGCTGGTGGTCTTGCCCCTCTTGTAGGGCTTGCCAAGATGGGGTTTGGTTGGCTTGCTCTTCTACTGCCCCCTACTGGGGAGTTTCCTGCCAAGGTGAGAGGTGGGTGGCTTCTGAGCTGTTTTTCACAAAGGGGCAAACTGAAGTCAACAGGAGATTCTAGCTCAAGGCTAGAAACCAGAGATTGTCTTAAAAAAAAAAATTAACGCAGGAGCAGACTCAAGCCTCCTAAAGGTTAAAAGAGATGAACCTTGATAAAACACGCATCCCCACAATGACTTGCCTTGTCAAATGTGACTTTTGTCAAATTTGTTCTGAAAGAACAAGGGTGCACGGCTTCCTTGCTATTTGTATATGTACGTGTGCATGCAGTTACAAACTGAATATTGTGTGTGTGTGTTTTTAATATAGGTATAAACAGATAATAGTACAATGAAGGAACATCTGATCCAGTCATCAGATCTAACTGCAGCCTTTTAAAAAGGAAATGTAACTCCAGATGTCGTCTTAAGAAAATGAATCAATTAGGCAAATGAGGAATTCCCTCATAAATCAGAGCCTGAGACCCTCTTTTCAGTCCTAGTGGAGGGGTGGGGGCGGCCAGGAGACTGGACATGTAGCCGCTGCCATTTTTCATGACCAGGTAACCCTGATGCCTCCTGTCTCCTCAAGTTGTGTTTACATTAGTGAACGCTGGTTTGATTTGGAAAGTATGTTCTGAGTGTTCCAAACCTTTTACCCTGAAGATAATAATGCCTCCGCTTTCAGGAGCAGGACCCAGTATAAGCTGGTGTCACTATTCATAAAATAATTGAGTTTACACAAAAAGTGATTTCAGTAATAGCTGCCTTTTTATAAGTATGTACATTTTATTTAAAATTACTGACTCAAAAGGCAAGGTAGGAAAAAAAAATCACCTCCAACAACTTCCTGTAATTGCGAATTATTGTGAGGGAAACAGAAGGAAAAGATTTCGAAATTATGAGCCATTATGCTCAAGAGAGAGAGAGGGAGAGAGAGAGAGAGAGAGGCAGTGGGGAAAAAAAAAGACATCTCGGCTTCATGAAACACAGCTGACAAGCTCGACTAAATTACCCCCGGACCATTACAAAAATCACTTAATTGCCAAGCATTTTGTTAGGTCAATTGACTCTAATTGAAAAAATAACAAAAAGCTTATTATGCTGCAAATGCGGCCGTGGAAAATGAGTCTTCTGTTAGAAGGAAACAATAATTCTAAATTTCAGCTGCTGCTAACACTACAAAGTTCAGTGTTTCCTTCAGAGAGAATCCGCCGTCAAGGAGAAAGTGAATTTGCATCAGTTGATTTTTTTTCCCTTCTAGCGCCCCTCTTTTCTAGCTCTCTGTGCTCCCCACTTTTCTGCCTGGTCCCCCACAACCCCACTCATCCAGCCTTGTCCCTGCAGAAGTCCATCCACCCCATCCCCTTCCATCAGCAAATAGACACCCCACTCCCAGCTCATCTCCTGGAGGAAAAGGGTTGGGGAGACAAAGAGCGGTCAGCTGCGTGGAGTCCAGCTTTCTCCAGGGCAGGACACTGCCCTTTGGGGAAACTGCCTTCCACACCATTCCCTCCAGCCTGCCACATTCTCCCTTTCCCATTCTGGTGGCTGCCGCCTCATCTCCTCCCGTCTCTTTTAAATATAGATAATGGAATAAGACGACAGCTTATGTCCGTGAAATTTCTCTGAAATTGCCCCTCACACGCACGCCCAGTGCTGGCCTTGATTGACATCAAGTGCGGTAATTAAAAACCCCGCCAGCTGACGTAGGTGAAGGTTTATTTATAATTATACATTTTTTAGGATGGTTTGTCCAGAGTTGGTGCATTTAAAAACGAGAATCCACCACAGCTCTGTTCCTGCCCCAATTATAGATTTAAATGGTGGGGGGTTCATAAGGGGGGGGTGATTCTGCTTTGCAGGAAATAATTATTTGCCCATAAAACCAGGAGGCTGGGGTATGAAAGTCTGATGGCAGAGCCTTTGTTTGAGAAGCCACAGGGGAGAGAATGTGTATGTGTGTATGTGTGTTAGTGAATGTCTGTGTGTATCCATGGGATGTGTGTCTCTGTGCAGATGCCTACATTTTTGCGTGGGTATGTGTGTCTTTGTGTATATATGTAGGTATGCTTGTGTATATCCATTGCGTGTCCCCCTGCATGTCTGTGAGTGTGTATGTGGCTGTACATGTGCATGGGATGTGTGTCTGTGTGTGTAGATGCTTGTTCCTGACTGGGTGTGTGTGTCTGTGTGTATATACATGTGTGTGTGCTTGTGTGTATACCCTGTGTGTTCACACACATGTCTTTGAGTGTGTATGTGGCTGTGTACGTACACAAGTATGTTGAAGGAGATTCATAAAGTGAAGACAAATAAATCTTAATAGCACCCCCACCCCTGTAATAAATACAGGGCTATAGATCACAAACCATCCCCCTCCTTGTTTTATCTTAAAAATTAAAAATCATGCCCATCTTCAAATCCAAGACAACGGAAACCCAACTTTCACAAATCCAAAGAGGACCCAGTCGTGTGCAGAGCCTGGGCTTCGCCAGCACTGAACAGGCTAAGGGGTTTCTTTCCAGCCGGCCTTCACACTTGTTCAGGGTGACAGCTGACACATCGGACAGGCACCCCTCCGGGCAGCCGGGGCACTTCCTCCCGCAGACCTCCGCTTACAAGGCGGTCTCTTTCAGAGCCTGGTGTCACTTACCCTTTGGGGCAGAGAGAGCGCTATCAGACTGAGCATCGCGGCATGTGGGGTTTCCCGGGGCCCCACCGCTGGAGACAATGGCGGCAGTGGCCACGGAGGGCCCTGCCTGTCACCTGGCATCTTGGCAGGCAGCTGAACCTCGGTGGAAACTGAACCCCATTGGGATGCTACAGGTGTTAAGGGCACCGGGGCAAGGCTTGAAACATCGGCCAGGAGACAGCAGAGCAACCAGAAGCTTTTCTTCAGGGACAGGGGTCCCATGGGGTTTCTGGGGGGCCAGGACCACCAGAAGGAGCCTTCGAGAGAAGGCAGGATGCAAAAGCCATGGCCGATGTGTGAGTCAAGAGCTGGGAGAGGTCAAGGCCAGGCCCAGGGAACAGCCACCACCCCCCACCCCAGCCCCCGACCAGGAGCACTGGGCTGAGAGCACAGGCTGCCTGGAAGGAAGTGAGTCCTTCCGAGTAAGTGGCAGAGCCCTACTGCGAGAAATAAAAGTGAAGAATGGTGGATTCGGTACCACTTGCCAGACCAATGAGCTTCATCAATTAATCACAGCCAAATAATCACCACCTACATTAAAGAATAATACATGAAAAGGACAGGGGCCTCGCTGTAACTTATTCAGAAAGGGCTGCCTCCCTAATCCCTCTGAGTCCTGACATGTTAACTGGGTAGCGACTAATTAGATGTCAAAAATTCATAAGCGCTCTTTAATATTGCATATATCTGCAGCCGCCGACATTTCAATATGAGAGTTGTATACACAGAAGTCACTATAGCATTAAAACACAGCGGGGAGGGAAAAATAAAAGGGAACCAATAAAAACAATGTCCCTCAAAAACCCCAGAGAGCGCCAGGCTTTGGAAGTGTGTACTTTCCTATTCAGAAAAGGTATCACCTTAATAAGAATTATAGGCAAAGGGGTTTTGCTGCTCCGTGCTGCATGGACAGAAAGAGGGAGAGGAGACGGGCTTATCAAAGGCGCTGCCAGGTAAATAGTAATTTATTGTGCATGCACAATGAACATTACCCAGTGTCCTGACACTGGGTGATAATGAAAGACTTGTTATTTGGCATCCACCAAGGGGATTTCCACTCCCCCACCTCCCCTCTCCCTGTCTCTCTTGAGCAAAGAAGCAGTGATGGGTCCTGGCAGCTGCTGCCTGTTTCAAGCCATTTCACATAATATAGGAAGCACCTGAAGTTTAGTGGATTAAGTAAGTGAGTTAGTTTGCCGGCGCGGTGATATATATGTTGCCTGCATGTGAACTTATATTTCAAATGCGGGGGACTATATTTTTATGAAACAAGCCTTTTCCTGTCGGAAGAATTATAGGAATGTGATATAATACAAGGCAGTGAGATTAAAAACAATGCATCATAGCAGGGGGAAAACGCACTGTTTTATGGCTTGCACCCGTTAATTGAACCTCTCAGGAATAAAGAGAAGGGCTCTGCAGGAACCTACTGGAAATCATTCTCTTTTTTGACTTCTGGGGGGTGCTTTTGTTTGTTTGTTTATTTTTTATACATTTTTTATACTCTAGCATACATAAGAATACACACATATATATACACATACATATATATACAAACACATATATGCCCACATGCCCACACACACAGAGATGTATATACAATGCCATGAATGACTTGCCTCAATTTCTGAATGAAAATGTTCCTTTAGAGAAAGTTCCATTTAATGCTGCTCACATTTGACATAGGAGGAGAGTGAGCAAGTTGTATTAAGGACCGTAGAAAAAGCAATCTGAGTTCAAATCATCAGATGAACAATTATTAGTAGCCCCGCACCAATCCCATTAGTATTCTGAGCCTCAGTTTTCTCTCCTGTAAAATGGGAGAAGCATGACTTCCTCTTGGCTGGTTGGATAAGGAGCAATAACGACATGAGGAGTGCCATGGCTTCTATCTGTAAGGTGCCAAGGCCGTGCATCCTGATTAATTTCTATTGTGACTATGGCCAGGGTGGTTCCTTCTCATGTATATTGCAATGTTGACATAGACTTGTATTTTGAGTATTAGGCTCAGTGGTAAAGAATCCACTTGCAATGCAGGAGACGAGGGCTCAGTCCCTGGGTTGGGAAGACCCCTGGAAGGAAGGAAATAGCAACCTATTCCAGTATTCTTGCATGGAAACTCCCATGGACAGAGGAGCCTGGTGGGCTATAGTCCACGGGGTCGCACAGAATCAGACACCATTTAGCCACTAAAAAACAACAACAACCTGGATGATTGCAAGAATGCACGCTCCACAGTAGCAATTAACGATCAGCTTCACGATTTGGGGGAAACCCTTTCAGTGACACTCCTGAGCTCCATCTCTGATTATATCTATGCCGATTCCACCTCTGCATGTCTCTCTAGACTCATGCCTGTCTCTGGAATGTCACCTCCAAGGGTGACATTCCCAGAAGGAGAATGAGACCTGAGTCAGTCCTCCAGCACAGCACCGTGGCCCACAGTTAGTCTTCATGTGACTACACAGGGTCCTTGGTTTGGAATTCACTACATTAATTCAGGCTGAAAAGATTCCTATATGGCCACTATTTAAATCACAATTAATTGTGATCATTTGCTATTTTTGTATCCATAATTCTTTCTTACGGTGTTATACTGGTTTTGTCCCCAGTTTCAGCAATTCTTTTATTCTTAGCAGGAGCCTCTATCAATTTTGACTGGTAACCAGGAAGACACAATCTCCCCTGGCTTGCTAGAGTGCAGGAAATAAGATGTTTATTTTTCTGAGTTGAGATTGAAGTCCGGGTCACTTCACTCAATCACGGCATTATTTACCCAATCATTCTGTCGCTTGTTCATCCAGCCCTGTGTTCCCTTTTAAAATATTTTTTAGCTTAATTAGTACTTCCTGATTTTATGTTTCCTCTTGGTGATAATAGGAAAAACAACCAAGTTGTTCTATTCCCCAAAAGTTATAGCCCAATGGGTCACGGTAACAATAACCAGTGACTCAGTATACTAATATGCACTTATAGTGATATAAGGGCTTCCCGCGTGGCTCAGCGGCAAAGAATCTGCCAGCCACTGCAGGAGGCACAAGAGACATGGGTTCAATCCCTGGGTCAGGAAGATTCCCCTGGAGCAGGAAATGGCAACCTGCTCCAGTATTCTGCCCTGGAAAATTCCATGGACAGAGAAGCCTGGTGGGCTACAGTTCACAGAGTTGCAAAGAGTCAAACACAACTTAGCAACTGAGCACAGCATACGTTGTGATATAAGTGCTGGGAGAAAAGTAGGCATTTGTTAGGAGAGTTTAGGGGACCCCTAAGGTAGCCCAGGGTGGGGATGGTCAGGAGAGGCACTGAACTGGGCGCGGAAGAGCTAGTGTGAGATGAGGGTAAGGGAGTTGATGAGGCAGAGAGAACAAAAGCACACTCAAAGGTACAACTGAAAAGGTCAGTGTAGTGAAACCTCTGTGGAGCTTGCTCTCTTCTCTTCATCCAACTATCCTCTGGAGATAGCACTGAACATTATTCAGGGAGCCACCCACACTCCGAGGCATGTGAGGTCAGTACAACTGAGCCCCATCCTTAGATTTAGGGATAGGCTGCCACTGTTTTCATCAGTTATTGTACCCACACCTTTGGCCACTGTGATTGGTTCATGGACGAGCACATGACCCACTCAAAGCCAGCGAAACTTAAGGCCTTTTCTGGGGATTCCGGGAAAGAGGGAGCTTCCCTGGTGGCTCAGCAGTAAGGAATTTGTCTGCACACAGGAGAGCTAGGTTCGATCCCTGGGTTGGGAAGATCCCCTGGAGGAGGGCATGGCAACGCACTCCAGTATTTTTATCTAGAGAATCTCATGGACAAAAAAGGCTTGCAGGCTCCAGTCCAGCTGGACTTGACTGAAGCGACTGAGCACGCATGCACTCTGGGAAAAGAGAAGCCTCCTCTCTCTTCTGCAAATCTCTCAGAACTCTTTCTCTGGATAATGTGGTATGAGGTTGTAAGGTCTACACCTGTGTCAGCCTTTTATTTTTAAAATGACAGGGGAGGATCCAGGACTGCCAGAACTACTGCAGGAAGTCAGAACAGAAAGACAGAAACAAAATGGGTCCACGTGATATTGTTTGAGTTGCTGGATCAATCTTCACCTCAGACTAGATGACTATGAATTCTACAATTATATAAGCCCCAAAGACGTATATTTTATTTAAAATAATCTGAGGAGGGGTTTATTTTATTTGACACATATAATGTGTGAAATAGATGATGAATAAACAGAACAGAGGACGATGCTGCTGGTGGTGTTGACCATGAAGATGATGATGAAGAGGAAAGTGGGTGATTCAGTAATGATAATGGTAACAGTGATGCTGAAGATTTTGGTGGTGATGATGATAATGAAGATGCTGAAAATTGTTAACATGGGTCATTTTTAATGTATCAGGCATTGCATTCAGTGCTTTAAGTACAGTATTTATTTACTCTTTACAAAATTCTGCAAGGTGGATATTAACATTTCTAGTTTACAGATAAGAAAACTGAGGTTTGTAAGGAAAGAGAGGCCAAATAATTCACCTGAAGTCCTATACTTCATGAGTAGGAGAGGTGGCATGCAAACAGCATGGCTCAACTTGAAAGCCCAGGTTTTTAGCTGAGAGGAAATGATGCTGAAGAGATAAGAGGTAGGGAAGTGCCAGTCAGATGCAGGGGTATCCTTGCACACCAGGCACAAGGGTCTGCATTTGCAGTGGAAAATCTTTATTTGGAATCTTCTGCCTTCCTCAAGCTTGAACTCCATACATACCAGGACTACCCTCGACTGCAACCCTTTTCCCATATTATTGCATTGACAGGCTTCTTGTTGGCATTCTATGTCTCCCACATGAAATATCTGTAATTAGACTATGAAATTGAAGATGGTGTATTAGTCAGGGTTCTTTAAGGTTCCCAATAAGAGAGAGAGAGAGAGATTAGAAGAAATTGGTTTACATGATTAAGGAGACTGAAAAGTCCTGAGATCTGTAGTCTGAAATCTACAGCCCCAGGACAGCTGACAGTGTAGTACAAAGGTCAGCAGACTCAAGAGCCAGGAAAGCCACCTTTCAGTTAGAGTCCAAAGGCAGGAAGAAATTATGTCTCAAATCATAGACAAACAGGAGGAGTTCCCTCTTACTTTCAGGAGGAGCAGTTCAGGTCTTCAACTGATTAGATGTGGCCCATCTATATTGAGAAGAGCAATCTGTTTTACTAAGTCTACCATTAAATGTTAATCTCTTCCAACTAATGGTGTCATAGAAATATCTGTAATAATGTTTGACCTAACATCTGAGTCTTGTTATCAGATCAAGCAGATGTATAAAATTAACCAGCACAGGCAGGAATTGGGACTTTGTGTGAATAGCCTCAGCTCCTTCTACAGTGTCTGGCAAACAGGAGGTGCTGGATAAATACTTCTGAGTTAAGTACAGGCAGTGGCAATGCTGGCTGGAGATTTTTAGCATAATGAAGACACAGCTTTGGCTGAGAAACATTTACCTTCAAAAGCTTGAAAGATGAATTTGATAATTTCTGGCTTACCCACTATATCCTTGGCTTCTCACAGGTGAACTTAACCCTAAGTTCAGTCGCAGCATCCCTAGATCTAGTTTGGGAGGATGCTGTAGGAAGCCAGGTTTCAGGAGCTCCTTTGAAAGCAAGGCATGAGTGCCCCAGCACCCAGCATCATATGGGCTAAACTACCAAATCAAGCCTGCCCGTCGGAGGTGATGCCGTCTCCCAGGTTGCCATGTTGCACCAGCCCCATCGAGCCACTGGGGCACTGGGTGCTTCTGTAGCCTCAGGAGCAGCAGCCTAACCAAGATGAGTCCTTTGGCTCTGAGAGTGGCCATTACCCTTTAACTTGTACCAAATTCTAAGGCCTGATTCCAGACTTCCCTTCTAGAAAAGCTATGTTCTCTGAATCTCAAGCTCTGTTTGCTCAGACCCTCCCTATATCTAAACAATATTTTATTTTTGCCTCTAATTTCAAGTCCTGCTTCCTAGCTTTGTGTGTTACCACATGCAGGCAACATGCTTATGCTTGCCATCATCTCAGAAATGACAGCAATCATGAAAACTAGAAACGTATTTTGTGTATGCATATAGGTGACAGAATGAGAACTGGAGAATAAGAAGGGTAATTTTTGACTCAAAACAAAGGGTTGTCTTCCCAGGTGGCGCAGTGGCAAAGAATCTGCCTGCCAATGCAGGGGACACAAAAGACTCAGGTTCAATCCCTGGGTCAGGAAGATCCCCTGGAGTAGGAAATGGCAACCTACTTCAGTATTCTTTCCTGGGAAATTCCTTGGACAGAGGAGCCTGGCTGGCCACAGTTCATGGGGTCACAGAGTCAGACACAACTGAGCAACTGCACAACAAATGGTTGTCTATCCATTCACGTCTGGGGACAGCTTGGACTATGGGGTCGTGGTTATGTTTCTATACCATCATCCTGAGCTGCATTGGCTGAACTTTGATTCTACTCTATGCCTTGGGCACGCAGAGAGAACTATCAAAGAACCGAAGAGAAAAGAGAGTTTTGGAAATTTGGACTGGAGCAATAGACTGGAATGAGACTTTGGGACTGAGGGTGGACCAGAGGCAGGGGTGCTCTGCATACCAGGAAGGGATATGAGATCCCTTGCAACTTCCTTTCATGGTGTGAGTACTGGGATATGGCTCTTTCTTGCTTGTGTTTAGCACTCAAGAGGAAGTCAAACGCCTTAAGATCTTGAGATCCTGGGATTTTATTCTGGGCCAGGTTGGGGTCACTTGGATAACTACAGTCCCTTGAGATGAAGAAAATCCATTATTACAAACTTCTACTTAGTCTTTATCTATCTGAGATACCAGTCATTTTGTAGTGGGGTCCATTTTTATTCACAGTGAACTCCAGCACGGTCAGCAATCAGGACGATTAACTGAAAGGACCAGGTCTCTTCAGTGTGATGATGTATGTGATGGATGGCACCAATTCCAGTGCACACAGAAGCAGATTATGTTACAGTTATAGCTGATTTTCTCTTAACACGAACTTAGACTGCTCTTTTTCTGAGAATTATTATGTGTCACTGAATGTTACGTGTCTCTGTAATGTTGTATCTGTGTGACATGTGTGTTTGTATATGTTTGTCCATGATTTTTTACTGAGCATCTATTATAAGCTAGGTATTGGTCTGGGTGCAGGGCCTACCATGCAGAGTCCTTATCAGGCTGAAGTTTATCATCTGCTGAAAAAGATATGAGTTAAATAAATGAATGTAATAAATGCTCTTAGCAGTCAGTATTGTAGGAGATTGTCAGGTGCAGAATCAAGTTCTGAAAAGCTGCTGAATCTTCTGGTCACTCTTTTGAGAATTGTGACCAAGTCCTTGTTTCTACATAAAATGGGAACAGACATATGCATCAGGGACCCAAGTAGAAGGGTCAGTTTAGTGGTCACTTTGAGTGTTCTGCAGAGATTTGCTTTACAGAGCCAGAGCACCCATCCTTAAATTACTCCAAGAGTTGGCTGTTGAACGATTTTATGGAGAATGGTCCTAAAAATGGCATTCTCCACCCACCCACCCATGACACAGGTGACCTGCAGCTAACAGATGACTGACACGTAGTAGCTAAGGCTTGGTGCCTGGGTCACAAGGGGCATCAGCCTTGCACTACAATTCATACTCCACAGCTCTCATGGGATCAGGCATAAGCTAGACTCCACATAAAACTGCAACTTTGTCTTATAGGAACAGTTCTTTCCCCTGTCCTTTCCCTGTCTTCCTCACTCTTGTTTTAAGTTTCTTTCTCAATAAGTCACTTGCATAAAAGTCTCCATCTCAGGCTCTGTTTCTTGGGACTACCAGGCTCTAAGATATGCAGTGATGTAGTCTGACCATCCAGGACTTAAGGCTGATCTTTTGCAGTGTCTACTTGGTTCAGTTCAGTTCAGTTCAGTCGCTCAGTCGTGTCTGACTCTTTGCGACCCCATGAATCGCAGCATGCCAGGACTCCCTGTCCACCACCAACTCTCAGAGTTCACTCAGACTCACGTTCATCGAGTCAGTGATGCCATCCAGCCATCTCATCCTCTGCCGTCCCCTTCTCCTCCTGCCCCCAATCCCTTCCAGCATCAGAGTCTTTTCCAATGAGTCAACTCTTCACATGAGGTGGCCAAAGTACTGGAGTTTCAGCTTTAGCATCATTCCTTCCAAAGAAATCCCAGGGCTGATCTCCTTCAGAATGGACTGGTTGGATCTCCTTTCAGTCCAAGGGACTCTCAAGAGTCTTCTCCAACACCACAGTTCAAAGCATCAATTCTTCGGCGCTCAGCTTTCTTCACAGTCCAACTCTCACATCCATACATGACCACGGGAAAAACCATAGCCTTGACTAGATGGACCTTTGTTGGCAAAGTAATGTCTCTGCTTTTGAATATGCTATCTAGGTTGATCATAACTTTTCTTCCAAGGAGTAAGCATCTTAATTTCATGGCTGCAGTCACCATCTATCCTAAATCTATCCCTAATGCAAGCACACAATGAAACAGGGGCAAATGAACATCATCTGGACCCCACTGAACAACCCAGAAGAGGCTCCTGTTTTGTCCCAGGCTTGGTTCCTAAAGTGCTATGGCTTTGGCTCAAAGAGAAAGGCTGGTGGCCCTCAGCAGCAGGGTTGGGTAAATGAGATGGAGCAAGCAGAGGTTGCAAAAAGAAAGTTGATTTTGGTTCACCTAAATTAGCTCACTGGAGAGAAAATTGTTTTCAAGTTTTAAGTAAGCAAATGGACTTCACAAGTGTTGATGAGGGCTTGGTCGTTGAAACCACAGCTCAGAGTACAAGCTATCAACATTCAACCGATGGCAATCATTTTATTTTAGAGACTCAAGAAATAATAAATAAACCCATGAGAGTTATAATTTATTAGAGGTTTAAAAAGTGCCAGTCTGTATAAAATGAATTTTATTTTATAAATAAAATTTTTAATTGATAAAATTTTATTTTATAAATAAAATATTTTATTTATAAAATAAAATGAATACTGTTTCACTGACACCCTCAAAAAGCTCCTATTTTGGGAAATGTTCTTTTCTCAATTTTCCAGGTGGAAAACTGAGTTCTGGGAGAGTTGTGTGTAGGAGCCGAGCTTTCAAGCTTGATCTTTCGGATTATTTGACATCATGTCAGAGATCAGCAGTTTGGCAGCAAAGCTTTTCGTTTGTTTTGTTTTCTTCACTGTGGACAGTCTGCATGCAAGCCAAGAATGGCCCTCGTGAACGGTGCTAAGTGGCAGATGGATGGTGCCCAAGTCACCGTTAGCCAGTCTCTACGAGGCAGCACAGAGAGTGCTGTACCTGAGGAAGCACAACCTGCCCACATCGTTTCAACACAACCATTCAGGTCCAGGAACATGAATTTTAATGGCATTTGTGCTTTAAATTTCTCTGATCATTCCCTCCATTTCACATTTCATTTCGTACATAGCCCATTCTTTGTGAAATGATGTGGAAAAGGAAATAATAAATTCTGGAAACATGGCACCCAAAGAGATGGTTAAAAATCATGGCCAAGTTTGGACACCAGTTCATACAGTTTACAGAAATTTGGTGTGTTGGGCTTGGGGGTGGGGTGAGGAGGAGAGAGTGGCAGTCTGGTCTCAGGACGTGTGAAGAGCAGTTATGATAAATACAGGTACGTTTGCTCTCGGAAGTGTCTGTTCAGTCAGAAGAGGCTGGTGAGCAGAGGGGGCTCTGTTCAATAATCTGCTCACCCCTGTAGTGTGTGAGAAACGCAGCACTTCTTTTGCCTGTAACTACCTTCATGCTTTAATATTTCAAGATACATAGTTGGCCTGGAGATTAAGAAGCCGCGCTCACCAGGTGACCCAGACGACTTAGATTCATCTCCGTAGAGGTGATGATGATGTTCTTCGTGATGACGACAAAAACCGTAACAGCAAAGCAGCCGCGGCGTCAACGCTTCCCAGTCACCGAGGGGCTGCTTTCCATGCGAGATGGCAAACGGAAACCATCTGTAGATTATATGGCAGCTAGAAAGCCCCTTTGGCTTGGAAGGAAAAAGAAGGAACTACTAGTATATTTGAGGACTTGTTCTGTCCACGGTAAGATGCTCTACTCTTTAAACAGGGTACCTTCTTTAATTTAATTGCAGCCCCTGAAGCTACGGGATATAGTCTCCTCGAAGAAAAATGGGGCTCAGAGGAGTTAACCGGCTTGTCCAAAGTTGCACAGCAAATCAACCGCAGAGTCTGAATTCAGGTCAGTATACAGTACAGCTTCCCCAGGGATAGAGAGAGCCAATTCCTCACAGTCAGGAACCACCTAGTAAAAATGGCATGGTGCAGACTTCCAATCACATTCTCAAGACACTGACTGGCTCAGTCTGCCTTTCCTGTTTGTTTTTTTTTCCTTTATTTCCCCAACTTTGTAGTAAAGTTTCACTTTTTCTCTAAGACAATCAAATTATTATTTATAATGTAAACTCCTAGACAGGTTTTTGAAGGCAAGTAGCTATAAAACTTTGTCCAGAGCCCAGTGACCCCTGTCCAACAGCCAGTGATTCCTTTTAACCCATAAATGTGAGGTCTTTTAATATACTTGAAGGGAATAATTTAGAGGAGAAATAAATGCTGAAAGAAGCAAATACTCTAGAGTGGTTTTACGTATAACAGATCCAAATAGGGAAACACTCCTATATTCACCATGAAAATACTTTTTTTAAAAAAGAACCATGCCTTCCATTTTAAACAAAAATGCAACTAACTATAGAAGGGAAATATAACTTCTACTGAGATGTGTGAAAATAAAACGAGTGTTAGGATATGAAACAGAAATCAAAGGTGTGATGACCTTTTAAAAGGAACATGCAAAATGCATGTGACTGCAAAAATAGTATTACTACATTTGTTTTGGGTGTCTATCTCAAAAACACAAGAAAAGAAACGAAAGTCCATTTGTGCATAAACTGAAGAATTTGCAGAATTAACCACAGTTAAGTAATGTGACCATTTCAAAAGAAATACTCTAAAAATCAATAACTTTTCTATAAACTAGCATCAATCATGTAGAAAATATCAGGCAAAAATTATTCTCTGTAGAAGTCAAACTTAGAACTATGTATACTGTGTATACACAGGTAACATTGCATAAATTCATTAATTAAAGATAGAAACAAAGACTCGATTGAGGTATCTTGTTCCTACTCACCTGGTGGATTCTATCTCACACTGTCCTGAGGCATTGGTGCTTACTGTTTCCTCTGCCCAAAATGCTTTTCCCTCTGACTGTTTCATGCTTCAGAGTTTTTCTGAGCTTCAGATCAAATGTCATTTCAAAGAAGATTCCTTTATGCCTTATCCAAAGTTGACCACTATCATCCCCAGTCATTTTATATGACTTGACTCTATTTGTCAACTATCACCATTATTTGAAATTACCTACTTATTTATTTGTTTATCATGCATCTCCTTTCCTTAAATGAGAACTCCACGGAACATGATTCTTTTTGTTCATTTCTATGTCTGATGCAAGGTAAACACACAACATACATTCCTTTAATTAAGTTAAATACTGCTGGTAAGTCACATCAGTCCTGTCCAACTCTGTGCGACCCCATAGATGGCAGCCCACCAGGCTCTCATCCCTGGGATTCTCCAGGTAAGAACACTGGAGTGGGTTGCCATTTCCTTCTCTAATGCATGAAAGTGAAAAGTGAAAGTGAAGTCGCTCAGTCGTGTCCAACTCTTTGAGACACTATGGACTACCCTATAGCCTACCAGGCTCCTCTGTCCATGGGATTTCCCAGGCAAAGAGTACTGGCGTGGGTTGCCATTGCCTTCTCCGAGCATTGTCTATACATAAAACTTAATTTTGTAAAGAGGCAAATTATCCCCCAATACAAAAGCATGTATTTAACTATCTTGAAATCAAAATTTAAATGACAGTATATCTAGATGGAGACCGAACCTTTGATAAATCACACTAGATTTCATCTGAGAGAATAAATAAGTAATAAAAGAGAATACAGACATTTATTTTTGAAAAAAAAGATAAAATGATGGGGAGCGAGGGAGAGGCACCTAGCTTAACTATATTATGAAAACTTTTATTGTTGGATGAAGACATAGCCATTGCTGCTTTGACCTTGGCTTTGTGAGACCCTGGGCAGGAGACTGTGCCAGGACTTCTGACCTGCAGACCATGAGCTAATAACTAGGTGGCATCTTAAGTTAACATGTTTGTGGGGTTTGTAACACAGAAATTGAAAATGAATAGTAATAGGGTAGTATTACCAACAAATATTAATAGAACAGCTTATCAATTACTTTTGAAGTAATTTGCATAAAATACTCTGTAGCAAATCAAATTTCAGATAGATTAAACAATTGAGTGGAAAAAAATGAAATCTTAGAGTGTCTAGGTGACTATTTGTCTCATCTCAGAATAGAGATACAAGTTTGGAGCAGGAAAATGACAAAAATCCCACATGATTAAATATCACGAAATGTGTAAGAATTAAAAGTTCTTTAAATGAAAATAACAATAACAGAAATCTGGGAGACTATTTGCCTCAAAGGTAACAGATAATGACTTGCTATATTTTCTATGTAAAGAACACAATAAAGTATATTACATATTTATGAGGTCTCTGTGTATGTCCTTATATCCATGCAAATATAGAATAAAATACGAAAGGCAAAAAGTTCAAATCAAATATCTTTGCATGATGAAATTATGAGTGAGTTTAAAATTCCTTCTGTAGATTATATTCCTACTCTGTGTACATTTCTAGAATGATTCTAGAATAAACACATGAAAATAATAATTAAATGTATAATATTTCAATAAATATATACAAAGAAATATATGTACTTTAGCAAGGTTTCATTATATTCTATAAATTTTAATCAATATTTAAGCACTAAAGATCAGGGGAAGTATGAGAACATTCTTGTATATGCATGTTGGGGGCTTCCTAGGTGGCTCAGTGGCAAAGAATCCACCTGCTAATGCAGGGGCTGCAGGAGATGTAAGTTTGATCCCTGGGTCAGGAAGATTCCCTGGAGGAAGAGATCCCATGGACAGAAAAGCCTGGTAGGCTATAGTCTATGGGATCACAACGAGTCAGACATGACTAAGCCTGCACATGTGCATGTATATACAATTTATGGTTCAGTTCAGTTCAGTTGCTCAGTTGTATCCAACTCTTTGTGGGTTGAAAATATGTACAGTTTTTTTTTTTTTCCCATGAATCACAGCATGCCAGGCCTGCCTGTCCATCACCAACTCCCGGAGTTCACTCAGACTCATGTCCATCGAATTGGTGATGCCATCCAGCCATCTCATCCTCTGTCATTCCCTTCTCCTCCTGCCCCCAATCCCTCCCAGCATCAAAGTCTTTTCCAATGAGTCAGCTCTTCGCATCAGCTGGCCAAAGTATTAGAGTTTCAGCTTCAGCATCAGTCCTTCCAAAGAACACCCAGGACTGATCTCCTTTAGGATGGACTGGTTGAATCTCCTTGCAGTCCAAGGGACTCTCAAGAGTCTTCTCCGGCACCACAGTTCAAAAGCATCAATTCTTCAGTGCCCAGCTTTCTTCACAGTCCAACTCTTACATCCATACATGACCACAGGAAAAACCATAGCCTTGACTAGATGGACCTTTGTTGGCAAAGTAATATCTCTGCTTTTGAATATGCTATCTAGGTTGGTCATAACTTTCCTTCCAAGGAGTAAGTGTCTTTCAATTTCATGGCTGCAATCACCATCTGCAGTGATTTTGCAGGTATAAATAAGAAGACTGTGTCACCAGTAAAGCAGAAACAGTTTTAGGATAGCAGGAATAAAGATAAATAAGATAAAGATAAATAAAGATATTTTCTGTAGACTTTTGTATATGAATTGGATATTTGTATGTGCTGTAGATGATAGATGAATCAATAGGGGATATGTAGGTAGGTAGATAGATGGATAGATAGAGAGATAAAAAGTCTGATGGAAAAAGAAAGAAAGAAGGAATGAAGAAACAGAAAGAAAAGAATGATCAAGAGCCTGTCATAGAAACCAACACAATATTGTAAAACAAGTATTCCTCAATTAAAAATAATTGAGTTTTAAAAAGCCTTTCCATGTGCACTAATTTTTTCTACAGCTTCTGTAACAAATTATCAAAGACTTAGTGGCTTAAAGAGAAGTTTTTTTATCACAGTTCTGGGGACTTGAAGTCTACGATCAAGGTATTTGGTTGGACACCTCTCTCTTTGGTTTCTAGGTAATCTCCCTGTATCTCTATATTGTCTTCGGTGTAGGTCTGTGTCTCTTCTTATAAACACACCAGTCGTTGAATCAGTGCCCACCCTAGAGGTCTCATGGTTACTTAGCTGCCTCTTTAAAGCCCTTTCTCTGCACAGTCACACTTTGAGGCACTTTAGGGGTTAGGTCTTCAACATATGAATTTTAGGGGAGACACAATCCAGACCATAACATCATGGAAGAATATGTCCTTCTAAATGAGAGACTGGCACTCTGTTTGCAGCTTGGTCTCTTTCTAAGATGTGCCTTTAGCACAATTACTTAATATAATGGTAATAACATTATCGGTCTTATTCTGAGTTTGACTCTTTCAACCTTGATTTTATCAAAAGTGTAAATATCACTGCGGCCCCATGTATTATGAGGATTAAATAAGAAGACACACCAGGGGATCGAGCACAGTGCCAATGCACAGGAAGGTACAGGAGGTGGGCCTCTCCCCCCACCACCCATCACTTAATCAGTGTTTCTCAGATTTTTTCATCCAAGTCCTTTACCAGCAGGAGAGGGGGAACTTGATGCAAAACCCAAAGAGGCATTCAGCAATGTTGCACTTCTATTTACTTAAAAACAAACAGAAAGGTTGACCTATTCTATGTAAAATCTACATTTATTAAAATAAAAGAGATTAAAGTCTTTGTGATGTAAAACTGCCCTGGGAAAATATGGAGACTTTTTCTTGTGCTTCCACAAATCTGCAGCTGCATTCTTAATGTGCCCAGAGAGAGTTCAGTTTGAGACACAAACCCTCAGAGAAACAAGACCCAGCATTTCCCTCCAGTTCTAGAATCTCTCACAGCATGTCTTTGGAAAAGCAGCAAGACAGAATATCAAACAGTAGACAGGCTTTGTAAAATTACTGGGGAAAAAAGGAAAAACAAAACAAAAAAATCCAGAAAAATATAAAAAATGGGCAGGCAACAATGCCAGAAGGGCAAATAACAGATGGACAAACAGAATTACAAAGCCAATGCCAAGGACTAGAAGAGGCAATAGCTGAGTTGGACAACGTTATTAAAAAAGATTGCAAAATAGTCAGATTCAGCCAGTGTGAACCAATGTAGGGCCATGCCTACAGAGAAGTGATGCAAGGCAGTCTGAGATCTTTCTTAGGGAAATAGATGATTCTGCTACGGCAGTTATTGCTTTGTCAAGGAACTTGGAAGGCTGGGATTATTGTGTTAGGTATTAGAAAGGGCCAATCTTGAAAACTATCCTGCAGTGGGGATTTTCTACAATGGACCATAAACATCTGCTTCATCCAATTCTCATAACAACCCTCAACAAGTGGATCCATAACCTCTGTGGACCACAATGGCCATCAGGAAGGGCTAGGTCAGAATCCACGCTAACCACACGCTGTTCCTCTCCAGCAAGCCAATCTTGAGCACCCACACCGAAGTTCTTTGTTACGTCACAATGTGGCTCATCAACGTTTGTCCACATAAACAAACAATTTGCTCTCCCTGCAAGAATCAGTTTCATGAGCTGTACTTACTGGGGGAATGAGTGAGACCTCCTCACTCCTGAGGGACAGGGGCCAAGTAGCTATATCACTTCCATGTTATTAGAGTGAAGCCAGCTAAGAGCAGAGCCAATGACCCATGGTCAGCATTGAGGGAAAGCGTGCTGACTAGTACAGGGCATGCACAAAGTGTGTGGGGGGTGAATACCCAGCTGTGGTAAGTCTTTAGCTCCTTCCAGAAAAGAAGTTAGGTGGAGATCTTCTATAAGGTAAGTCAAAAGAAATGGGCACAATAGGCCCAAAAGAAATAGGCACAACCAGGGGTTGGCCAATTATGCCTAGCATCCAAATCCAGCTCATGACCTGCTTTTGCAGGCCTTCCAATTAGAATTGTGATGACATATTTAAAAGTCACACACACACACACACACACACGTCTATAAAGAAAGAGACAGAGACAGGGAAGTCTGTCCAATGTTACGGAGCAGTCTGAATGAGAGAAGTTTGGGGGAGAATGGTTGCATGTACATGTATGACTGAGTCCATTTGCTGCCCACTTGAAACTATAACATCACTGTTAATCAGCTACACTTTGATATTAAAAAATTAAAACAAACAACTAAAAACTTAAAAAAATAAATTAAAAATGCGTTTACAAAAACATCTAAACTAATAAATATTTGATCAGTGTTAGACTATGGGCACCTCGGTCTAACCAAGTTGATATATAAAATTATTCATCACACTAAAGGACTATATTTCTTTGTAAACATTGTTGTTTCTCAGTTGCTCAGTGTCCGACTCTTTGCAACCCCATGGACTGCAGCACACCAGGCTTCCCTGTCCTGCACTAGCTCCTGGGGTTTGCTCAAACTCATGTCCGTAGAGAAGGTGACGTTTTCCAACCACTGCATCCTCTGTCACTTGCTTCTCCTCCTGCACTTGTAAGAGACCTTCCGTCAACCCCCTCATCACTTTTACGGCCCTTTGTTCTTTGTCTAGTTAACAGTTGTGGTGCGTGCATGTGTGCTTGACGCTAAGTCACTACAGTCTTGGAGATTCAAGCATAACTACCATTGATTTTTTTTTCTTTGCCCTGTGAAATCCAAAATAAATATTCCCAACTGGTGAGGAGCCCTCCTCCAAGTGGTAATTCAGGGGCCCAGACAACATCCACCTTGTGAGAGCATCCAAATTTGCTGTGTTTAATAAAGCCATTGAAAGAGAAAATAAAAAGGTTATTTGTGGGAATGTTTTATACACCGGAAAGTGATTTTTACATATTTCTTCTGCTTACTGCCCATTGACTAGAACTTAATCACCTGGGAAATAAAGTGAAACTTTTAATTGGGATATGTAAGGAACAAGATTCGTGATCATCTATCTAGTCTTTGCCTTACTTCTGCATCTTATGTCCTCCACAGTGATCTTAAACTTTGATATAAGTATGGGAATAAGAGATTAGTAAGTTTCAAAACTTTCCCGTACCTTCTTTTTTTCCCTTGTAAATTGGAAACAACTTCGGATTATGATGTGTGCTTAGTTGCTCAGTTGAATCCAACTCTTTGCGACCTCATGAGCTGTAGTCCGCCAGGCTTTACTGCCATGGGGATTCTCCAGGCAAGAATAGCCATGCCCTCCTCCAGGGAATCTTCCTAAGCCAGAAATCAAACCCAGGTTTCGTCAGTGAAGGTGATCCTTTACCATCTGAGCCACCAGGGAAGGCCTCTGATTATGATATGAGGAGTCAATATACCATGGCAGTGAATGTGCCTGATAAACATTAGGTGCCTGACATTTCTGTTTGATTTTAAGCAGTTGAAAGAGTCCAGCCTTCCTGAAGATTTTAGTAAGCCAACATTACACTCTTGACTGGTTCTAGAAGAAGAAGTAAAGAGTTAAATATCTCAAGGTTAAAAAAAAAAAAACAAAACTGCCTTTTTTTTTTAGCACCTGCTTCCAAAGTGCCTCTGAATATCTTTATGGCTAAAGTCTCCCAAACTGAGTCCTACAGCTTAGAAACCAGCTCATCTTTGTTCAAATGGGTTTGATTTCCTACTGACCCTGTCAACAGCTTTGCAAAGCTAATTTGCTAGTTCAGTGGCTCATCATCAGTTCCTCTTACAATAAACTGACAAAGGTCAACCATGTAAAAAAAATATTTGATTTCAGACTTTAATCCAAAGAGTTGTAATTTTTCTCTGCTTCTCTGATTGAATTAACACAAAACTTCACCTAATTGATTATTATACATGGAGGGAATAGGTCTTCTCTGAGGGTCCCTAGCTGTATCTTACTCCTTTTAATTGACACTTGAGATGATTTTTACGTTGATTTGATGAGGAAACTGCAATAATCTGTCAATAAGCCAAACCCAGCATGTGGTCAAGGACTTCAGAAGCCTCATGATACCCATCACTTTTTTTTTTTGTTCTTGGAGGAATTAGCCAGCTAACCTGGCTTCAGAATCTACTAACTTTATGATCTTGGCCAAATTGCTTAAATTAACTAAGCCTTAGTTTAATTCTTTGTCAATTGTACCTAAGTCTACCACCTACGGGCTGCTTTTTGAATGAAATGAACCTGTTTATAGCAAGGTTGTTGGTCTGCATTGAATGTTTAGTCATTTCAAGGTGTTCTGCCTCTCTCTTTAGAGGTGTATCAAGTGTTCTTTAATTCTCATCACTCCATCATGCTTCATTAGGGTGTTTTGTTTGAAAGCAGAAGAAACTAACATAAGCCAAAGTAAAATTTTGATGTTTGGTTTAAAGACATACTCATACCTCCTAGGAATTTAAGTTGGGAACATAGCCAGCCCTTGGATAAAAGATGAAACAACATCTGGGAAGCCTAGCAAATGGACTTTTTGTGTCATATTTCTGCTTCTCTTTTCCAACCCAACTCCTTCTCTTATAGCTGAATATATTCTTTCCTGCTTATAGTATCCATCTGGTAGAAGATATCTAAATCACACTCTGGGCTTTCAAAGATACTGCTGTTGTTGTTGTTGTTGTTCCAGCTAATCTAGTGTCAACTATCACTGTGGATGGTGACTGCAGTCATAAAATTAAAAGACACTTTCTCCTTGGAAGAAAAGCTACGACCAACCTGCACAGAGTACTAAAAAGCAGAGACATCACTTTGCCAACAAAGGTCCATATAGTCAAAGCTATGGTTTTTCCAGTAGTCATATACAGATGTGCGAATTGGACCATAAAAAAGGCTGAGCACTAAAGAATTGATGTTTTTGAGCTAACTCTGGGCAATAGTGAAGGACAGGCAAGCCTGGCCTGCTGCAGTCCATGGGGTCGGACATGACTGAGTGACTGAACAACAACAAATAACAAATAAAAAAAAAACAAATAATTGATAAATGTCAGTTCTAAATTGTATTCGCCCATCTTGTGTCAGCTGTCCATACTTGGCTCAATCCACTGGCACCATTTATAAATATGGATTCTGAAGTACCTCTTCTGCATTTAAGGGGATGTTTAATTTAAGGGGGCTGTGAGTATGTCTACTACAGTGAGAGTTTAAGAAGAATCTCATTTTTATTATAAAAGAATATAAAAATAAAAGAATGTCCCCTCCCCCTTTTTCGCCAGGAATTCCACTGACACAAGGAAATAATCTTGGTTTCTGTTGCAGGTCGTTACAGAATGACCAGTGGAGGAAAATAAACTATATGGATGATCATACTAAAACATCATCTGGAAGCCACTGGGAACCTCTGGAAACTTAAATACCAATATGGGAAGCTTCCTTCACACAAAGTGCCCTGGTCAGAATATGAGAGCATTGTGCCTGGCCTCTTAAAGGCTCTCTCTCTGGGGAAATAGATGACAGGCATTCTTCAGACTGAGATTTGGGGGCAGCTCTGTACCCACAGTTCAGTGAGAACCAGGCAGAGTTGTAGGAACTTCTGGCTTTGCCAATGATGAACCTTCCACTGAATCGCAACAGGTTTCTCAAATAAAATGCCATCTTATGGAGATATACCAATTAATTGAAGAATTTACTATCTCCTGGAAGAGGAAGTTCAATCCCATTTATATGTGAGACACACGGCTGCAGACATCAAACTCAAATAAATATTTTCTTTCTATATATTTTATGGCATAATTTTAATTAGAGCAATGAAAAGAAAAAAGTTTAAGTTGTTTTAACAAAAGAGATCATTTTACAGACAATCCTTGATGAAAATCAAAATAGATATGTAAATATATATATATATAAAACTATAAATGACTTTGACACAATGTCAAATTCTGACACTTTAGAGCATACAACTTTTAATTGTCTTTAATTATACAACTGTTTTTCAGACATTTCTTATGAGAAAAATGTTTTATATGCTATTTAACAATTACGAGTCCATTAGGTAGATAGTAGTATTCCCACTTTACAGATTTAAAAAACATTGAAGTCAGAGAATTCAGATGATTTTCCTGATACCAGGTACCTTGTAAGAGGCAACTGAGATGTGAAAGTAGTCTTTTGGATTGGGGGCAAGGGGAGAAGGGTGCTGGTCAAAGAAACATGGTCCCTGCTAAGGAAATAATTGCCTACAATATTACAAAAATATTAAGATTACTAATCAGCACAAGTGTCTCAGACATTTCTCAAATATTCAAACATGAGTCATTTTTTTTTACAATAGAAAGCTGAATCAAAATTTTACTTATGACCAGAGGAAGTAAAAGAGATCAGATGTACTGTCACAAATGAAATAAATAGAAAAGAATAATAAAATACACAAATCAAGAGTTTTCAAGAATTGGCCATGAGGCAATGAAGGGCAGGGATCCCTGAGCAATGAGAATAAAATCAGATGTAGTGCAAATGATCCTAGTTTATTGCTTAGAGAGCATTTCCAGTCTACAGCAAAAGGAAAAGCAACCTACCAGAGCTTGGCAGTCTCCAGGAGTGGACAAAAGATAACTGGGAAGCCAAGATATATAGAGTTCACCAGGCAGAGTATCAGAGAGGAGACAGCTGCCCAGAGGGAGAATTCAGAGATCTGTAGTGAGTTTCCCCTCAAGTCTCCAACTGAAGACTGATCAGCACAGGTAGGTGAGGAATAAAAGACTAGGAAAGATCCCCCTGAAATAATCAAAGGAAACTGTCCTGGAGCTCTATGCTGTGCTGTGCTCAGTTGCTACAGTATGCCAAACTCTTTGTGACCCTATGAACTGTAGCCCTCCAGGCTCCTCTGTCCTCGGGATTCTCCAGGCAAGAATACTAGTGTGGGTTGTCATTTACTCCTGCAGGGAATCTCCCCAACCCAGGAATCGAACCTGCATCTCTTTCATTACAGGCAGATTCTTTACCCATGAACCACCAGGAAAGTCCCCCAGAGCTCACACAGGCTTGAAAAGTTCCTGGTCCCATCAGTAGGAGTGGAAAAACTAATAACTCCCAGGACATCAGATAGGACAGTCAAATGAGGGGGTTTTTTGTTTGTTTGTTTTTTGCATTTCTCTGGTCTTCTCTAATGAATCCTAGAACCAAGATCCAGATGAATCAGACTGTATTCAAATAATTTAACTACATACCAGAATAATACTTAATAATATTTATGGGACTATAAATTATCCATCACTCAACAAGTAAAATTCACAGTCTCTGGTATCAAATAAAAAAAAAAATTACAAGTCATTGAAGGGAGAAGGCATATATGAGTCATAATGAGGAGTAAAATTAATCAGCTGAAGCTCAGAAATTAAATAGTTGATAAAATTAATTGACAAGTCTATTAAAACAAGCCTTGTAACTATTTTTGAATGCATTTCATATGATCAGTGATCTAGAGGAATGAGTACGTTAAGAAATGAGACATGTGAAAAGAGACCAGAATTACACTTCTATAAATGAATGCTATAAAGTCTGAGATGAAAAATATGTTATATGAGATTAACAGCAGATTAGGCATTGCAGAAAAAAAGATTAGTGATCTTGAAGATATAATAATGGGTACCATCCAGAATGAAACATAGGAAACAGAGAAGAATGAATAGAGTATTAGAGGCCCATGGAAAATATATGCAACTGGAGTCCTTGAAAGAAGGAAAAGTAGAAAAATATTTGAAAAATTAACCACTAAAGTTTTTTAAAATTAATCAAAATTATAGATGCAGGATACTGGATGCTTGGGGCTGGTGCACTGGGATGACCCAGAGGGATGGGGTGGGGAGGGAGGAGGGAGGAGGGTTCGGGATGGGGAACGCATGTATGCCTGTGGCGGATTCATTTTGATATTTGGCAAAACTAATACAGTTATGTAAAGTTTAAAAATAAAATAAAATAAAAAAAAAAATTATAGTTCTGTACACACAAGAATCTCAGTGAACTCTAGGCAGAAAGAATCAAAAGCAGAAATCAGAAGAAATCAAAAACAGAATGAGAAGATAGAAATTATAAGTTACTAGAACTAAATGAGAATTATAACACAGACTAACAAATTTGTTGGATGGAGCCAAAGCAGTGTTTAGAGGAAAATTTATGTCACTAAAATGCTTATGTTAGAAAGGAGGAAAGACCTCAAATCAGTGACCTCAGCTTCCACTTTAAGAAGCTAAAAGGATAAAATTAAACCCAATTTAAATATAAAAGAATGAATCTGGGTTCTGATATGGGTTCGATATAAATAAATGACATCATAAGTGAATAATCCTGTGATCTAATAAGTGCATATAGCCACTCTTTTTCCGCCCACAAGCAGATACAAATACAAAATTTGGACTGGTACAGTCAAGTCCTGACCATGGTACCACTTCTGTGGTCTTAGGCAAATGATTCTACTTCTCTGAGTCTCCATTTTCTCCTTCATAAAATGGAATAATTAGACAGGATCTTGAAGACTGGGCAGGAGCTCCTTAAGCAAACAGAGGGAATAGGAATGGCATTCCATACAAAGGGAGGAATCTACAAACATAAGAAGACTTCCAGGAATGTGGTTCTTGAGGCAGAGCTTATGCAAACAGTTTAATATCAGCTCGGTAAGTATGGATCTTAAAGATCAGAAGGAGGGAGCAGATGGGAATGGTCCTGATGGTGGACTGCCTCACTCAGCCTCCTAAGGAAAGTGGGGAGCTGCACTTGGGCAAGAATTCCAATGAGTAACATCCACTCAGAGGTGCATGTTTGCCAAAGACCATAGCTGTGGTGTCGGATAATTTAAATCATATGCCTCAATTAGTCATCAACCCCACAGTGTTTACAAGGTGAATGAGAGGGCAGAGCATTTTTTCCACAAAATTAAACAACAAAAACCTAAGTTGATCTGTTTGTTTGTATTAGAAATCTGTCCATGCCAATTCATTTTGTAGGTGTATTGATTTAATTGCCCGGCATTACTAAGGCCTGACCATTAGATTCCCTAAATAAGGCAGAGCTCTTAGATAGGGACTTTTCCTTGAAAGAATTCTTCAAGTGTTTTTAGAACACCTTTTTTTTTTTAGATCTTATCCTCTGTATTGTGGGGGAAAAAAAAACTTCATTGTCATGAAGTATAGAAAGAAATACATACAAGCGTCTTGTGAAAAATTTCCATGTTCTAGATACATATATACTCAAGCAACATGCCTTGTGGGCTGTCACTTGAGCCAAGATTCAGTTAAGTGTGGCTAAGAACGTCACTTTCACCTGCTTTCATTTCTCTCTGAAGAAAGTGACAAATGTCCATCTTAGTCACTGGGGCACAAAATTAGCTAAGTGCTTCAGGGAAAAGGTAGCACAGGAAGAAATAAAGAAGAGGTCAGAGACCCTGACCCATATGGGGAATAGTGAAAATGGCTTGGAAAAAAACAAAACAAAACACTCATTTGTAATAGAGATCATGCCATCCATGTAGCCAGGTTCATCTGATTGCAGGAAAATTTCAGAATTTCCTCCTGCTCTAGACACTGACGTGGAACATGCCTGATTTTAACCTAACTTTGACAACTCAGAAATGTTTAATTCAAATCATCTGGGAAAATATTGTCTGCATTCAACATCATACATAGAATAGACTCAGAGGAGGGCTTCTGAGTTATACCTCCATTTACATTTCTGCATGAGTTACAAATTTCCACCAGTTATGACTGACAGAGGCTTAAATGAGGTAGGGGCTTATTTCTTTTTCCTGTATGTGTGGTCCAAAGATGAGAAGTCTGAGGGTAGTCTGATAACTCCAACATCAGCAAACACCCAGGCTACTTTCTCAGTCTGCTTCAGCATGCTTTGCCTTGGCTCCCATTGTCAAGCTAACTCAAAGCCCAGAATGGCTGCTGAAGCTCTGGCCATTATGGCAGTATTCAAAAAGGGAGAAAGGAAGACAAAAGAAACACCTGCCTTGATTTTAAGAAGCTTACTGGAAGTCTCATTGAATATTTTCACTTATATTTCATTTATGGGAACTTATTCACATGGCCACTTGTGGAAGAAGATTGACAGGGAAGTAGTCTTTAGCTCAGTACTTTACTACTTGGAATAAACATGGAATTGTCTTAAGAAAGAAGAGAATGGGTATTTGGTGGCAAATATTAATTCACTTTTGACTTACAACTAGTGTGTTCAAATCTCTGTAAAAGGACATAACCTGCTTTTCTGGAAAAAAAAGGAAAAAAGGTTTCCTGTTTCTAAAATTTTCAGAAAAAAGATAACAAGTAGAGAAAAGGAAAAAATATCAGCCATAGTTTATTACCAGATATAAAAACATTAAAATTTGATGGCTCCCTATTGCTCTTTTTCAGTATCTTACAAAAATTTTGATCATATAGCATATATAAAATCATATGTCATTATTTTAAACTACAAACAGTACTAATGATTGTGAAATTTACAGTAATTTATTAAAAATAGAAAGCCACAAAAATATAGCAAAGAAACTGAAATTTAATTAGTCTTAATATCCAGATATAACAATCACTTTGAATATTCTAGAATATTTTAAGGCTGACTTATTTTTCAGTTTTTACATTGTTGATGTCATCTTGTATATAAGTTGGTTTTAAATTATGATTAGTACAAAATTCATAGGTCTCATCTGAAACAATTGGAAATTAAGAACTATACTAACTATAGTATTTCATTGATTCTAAGACATATTTTTCACATTTTAGCATCTCTGAAATTGGGATGCATGCTATAATTAATGGCATATCATAGTTTAATTGGCACCTTTTTTTTTTCTTATTGGTACATGAAACAATGATACTTCTTATGATTGATAATGAATTAGATTTGATTAAAGCAGTAATATCTACCACTAGATAGTTTATTAGTCATTCAAATTAACTTAAGTCATTCAGTGTAAAGTTGAAAGAAGCAGAAAGTTATTCAGTAAATTCTCTGGCAATAAAATTGGACCGTTATTTTGCTTGGTCTAACTTGGTTAAAAAGCAAAGACACCACTTTGCCAATAAAGGTCTGTGTAGTCAAAGCTATGGTCTTTCCAGTAGTCAAGTGTGGATGTGAGAGTTGGACAATAAAGAAGGCAGAGCACAGAAGAATTGATGCTTTCGAACTGTGGTCCTGGAGAAGACACTTGAGAGTCCCTTGGAAAGCAGGGCGATCAAATCAGTCAGTCTTCAAGGATATCAACCCTGGGTACTCCTTGGAAGGACTGCTGCTGACGGTGAAGCTCCAATACTTTGGCCACTAGATGTGAAGAGGAAAAGACCCTGATGCTGGGAAAGATTAAGGGCAAAAGGAGGACAGGGTGACAGAGGATGAGATGGTTGGATGGCATCAGCAGTTCACTGAACACGAACTTGAGCAAACTCTGGAAGATGATTAGGAACGAGAAGCCTGGCATGCTGCAGTCCTTGGGGTTGCCAAGAGTCGGACACGACTTGGCGACTGAACAACAACAAAAACAACAGCTTGGTTTTGGGGGAGAAGGAAATAACAGAATAGGATATATGGGGGACATAGCAAACCTGGCCCAGAAACAGTAGTTTAGGTAATTTGGGTCAGATTCTGAAGTTTCTGAGGGCGGCTTGGATGGCTCAGTAATTTGCCTCACGTGTAGACCCATTACCAATTTTTTCTTTCATTTCCACGCTGAATTTAACCTGTGTTCTGGTTTTCACTTCTCCTCCCAGTAAAGAGAAAAAAGAACATCTCCAGTCATTGCTGTGTAGCTTGCAGTCCCTTTCTGTATAAGACATACGCTTTTCTGCTGCACCAACACAGAGTGTAGCCTTATAACTTGGCCAATGGCA
Organism: Bubalus kerabau; assembly: GCF_029407905.1. NCBI lineage: Eukaryota > Metazoa > Chordata > Mammalia > Artiodactyla > Bovidae > Bubalus > Bubalus kerabau. Next base: position 63,589,584 of record NC_073642.1, on the reverse strand, counting down.
TATGAGCGGAAGTGATATACGATCTCCATCAGGCGGGAGCTGTGACGACCGTAATGGGTTTGGTTTTTCACAGCTTTCTCATCCTTGTCTCAGCCACAAGAAGAAGTCCCAGGAGAAGCATCTCTTTTGTCTTGACCCTATCATGCAGACAGGCAGAGCAGACCTGAGCGCACCTGCAACTCTTCACGGGTGAAGTTCAGTGTGAAGAAGACATGACTCAGTTGCTACTGTATCCCATGGAGGTCTGGGTTTCATTTGTGATTGCAGCAAAGCTGACTTATCTGAGGGCTCATCAAATTTGGGCAAGAAAAGTGGGTTGAGAGATGGGCTCCAGAAAGTATATTTCCTGATTTAGGGACAAAATGCATCCTCAGGTCTCACAGGTAACATAGGACCCAAATAGATTACTACTGCCAGAAACTAAACTGAGTGAGGAAACACCTACAACTCCGTCTGCAGTAAAACACCCTCTGGTCAGAAGCTACCAACAAAGTTACCTTAATCTTATTTTTTAACAGCTATGATGTTTTGATTGTTGAAGATCTCAAATTGGATTTATCTTTCAGAAAACTTGTTTCTCTTCATCATTTCTTTTTCCAGAAGGATGAGTGAGTGGCACCCTTTCTGAGTGTCTAGATAGATGATGGTGCCATCCTCCTGCCTTCCAACATGGAGTAAAAAACGTGGTTTGATTGTACAGCCACTATGGCGAACAGCGTGGAGATTCCTAAAAAAAACTGGAAATGGAACTGCCATACGACCCACCAATCCCACTGCTGGGCATACACACCGAGGAAACCAGTATTGAAAGAGACACGTGTACCCCAATGTTCATCGCAGCACTGTTTATAATAGCCAGGACATGGAAGCAATCTAGATGTCCATCAGAGACAAATGGATAAGAAAGCTGTGGTATATATATATAATGTAATATTACTCAGCCATTAAAAAGAGTATATTTGAATCAGTTCTAATGAGGTGGAGGAAACTGGAGCCTATTATCCAGAGTGAAGTAAGCCAGAAAGAAAAACACCAATACAGTATATTAGTGCATATATATGGAATTTAAAAAGATGGTAACGACGACCATATATGTGAGATGGTAAAAGAGACACAGAGATAAAGAATAGACTTTTGGACGCTGTGGGAGAAGGCGAGGGTGGGATGATTTGAGAGAATAGCATTGAAACATGTATATTACCACATGTGAAATAGATGACCAGTCCAAGTTCGATGCATGAAACAGGGCATTCAAAGCCAGTGCGCTGAGACAACCCAGAGGGATGGGATGGGGAGGGGGGTGGGAGGGGGGTTCGGGATGAGGGACACATGTACACCCATGGCTGAGTCATGTCTGTGTATGGCAAAAACCACTACAATATTGTAAAGTAATTAGCCTCCAATTAAAATAAAAACAACAACGACAAACGTGTGTTGAAGTGTTAGTCGCCCAGTCATGTGTGACTCTGTGATTTCATGGACTGTAGCCTGCCAGACTCCTCAGTCCACAAGCATTTTCGAGGCAAGAATACTGGAGTGGGTTGCCATTTGCTACTCCAAGGGATCTTCCTGACCGAGGGATCAAATCTGGATCTCCCACATTGCAGGCAGATCCTTTGCCATCTGAGCCACCAGGGAAGCACTAGATGGAGTAAAACATTATCTGTTACACAGATTTAGGCCACAATGATTTTCCTCACAAAGCCTGAAGATAACAGTCTATATGCATTTTGTGTTGCAGAGAAAGAGTTCAAAGCAGTATGATTTTTATTCATTTGTAGGCAGACTATTTTTTAACCAGGCTTCCCTGGTAGCTCAGCTGATAAAGAATCTGCGTGCAATGCAGAAGACCCAGCTTTGATTCCTGGATTGGGAAGATCCCCTGGAGAAGGCATAGGCTACCCACTCCAGTATTCTGGCCTGGAGAATTCCATGGACATTGGGACCTGGCAGATTCATGATTATTTTCTCAGGATATCTATAGATTTAATTTTATTTTTATTGTGTTTCCCTAATCACAGACTATACTTTAACCTTTATGCTAACATCTTTTGTAAACTTAGGGACTTTTATTAGTTATGAACCACATGATAAGGCAGTCTCAGGTTTCATTCACCAGCAGTCCACAAATAGTTATTAGTTTCCTACTTTTCAGAAAAATGTCCTGTGTAGAGGTTACAGAGATGAGGTTTTGGCCCTTGTGGAGCTCAAAATCCAATAGAAGAGAAGACAGCAAATTAACCAACAATTAACAGACTGAGGGGTGATGAGTCAGATTTGACTTATTTCCTTTCCTATGAGGGTTGTATACGGTAGGTTTGTGTGCCTTATTGGGTATAGAGCTTGCTGTGTGGATGTGAACATAATCTATCTCATAGGGGAGATGTCTATCCTTTCATATAAAGAACAGAAAGATTGAAGGCAGGAGGAGAAGGGGATGGCAGAGGACGAGATGGTTGGATGGCATCACCGACTCAATGGACATGAGTTTGAGAAAACTCTGGGAGATAGTGAAGGACAGGGAAACCTGGCCTGCTGCCGTCCATGGGGTCACAAAGAGTCAGACATGACTGAGTGACTGAACAACAACAACAGAGAGAGTAGGAAGAGGCTGAGAAGCTTCTAATACTGCAAACTTCTCCATTTTACAGATGAGAAAACTGAGGCCCATAAAGAATGAGGCATGTGCAGTCACACAGCTAAGGTGCAAAGGTTCACAAAAGCAGGAGAGCCGACATGCCCTGCTCTTCCACTGCAGCACCCAGCGAGCATCATTTCTAACAAGGAGATGATGCAGAACCCGGAGCACCTTTCCTGCCACCACGAGCAGAGTTCATTATCCCGGCTGCAAGGTCAGGAGAAAGCCCTGACTCTGTAAGTACGTCTCTTCCATCTATGATCTCCTTCTGTATTTTCAGGTTTCTGAATCGTACTTTTAAAGAATCACACAGAGATAGACATATATCATATAATATTGCTTAAATGTGGAATCTATAAAAAAAGGATACAAGTGAACTTACTTACAAGATATAAATAGACTCACAGACATAGCAAACAAACATGTTTATCAAAGGGGAAAGAGGGGAAGGAACAAATTAGGGGTTTGGGATTAACATACACGCACTAGTGTATCAGTTCAGTTTAGTCCCTCAGTCGTGTCCGACTTTCTGTGACTCCATGGACTGCAGCACGCCAGGCCTCCCCGTCCATCACCAACTCCCAGAGTTTACTCAAACTCACGTCCGTATATATAGATTAGATAAATTACAAGGACTTACTATACTCAAACGATAACTCTACTCAGTATCTTGTAATAACCTATAGTGGAAAAGAACCTAAAAAAGAATATATATATATATATATATATATATATATATATATACACACATATAAATATACCTGTATATCTCTATATCTATATGAGGCTTCCCAGGTGGTTCTAGTGGTAAAGAATCCAGCTGCCAATACAGGAGACACAAGAGATGTGGGTTCAATCCCTGGGTCGGGAAGATTCCCTGGAGTAGGAAATGGCACCCCACTCCAGTATTCTTGCCTGGAAAATTCCATGGACAGAGAAGTCTGGTGGACTACAGTCCATGAGGTTGTGAAGAATTGGACACAACTGTGAGACTGAGCATGCACGCACACACACACACACACACATCTATATATCTATATGCATGTATCACTTTGCTGTATGCCTGAAATGAACACATTTTAAATCAATTATATTTCAATTGTTTTGAAGTCACAGTCTTTGTCTTCCGTGTTTGTAATTTAATTGAGAATGTGGGAAGGAGGTAGATTTGGCATGGGGGCCGTTTGCCAGAGCAGCGTGATGCTTATGCTGCCCTCTCTGAGGCTCTTCCAAGGCAGTTTGCCAATATTCCTTTATTAGGAGTCATTTTGGACTAAGACCTAGATGTCTGCTAGGCTTGCCCTTCACTGCCATGAAGACATCATCAATGTCCAGGAAATTAGCCTTCACAAACCCGTGAGTGATCACGCAGGGCTGAGTCCAGTCCAATTTAAGCACTTAAAGAACAATGCTCGTATACAAATCAATGAAGATTGATTGCAATTGATTTGAAGGAGAGATCAGATTTATTCTCCCCTGGAACTTAGCCCACGGTTCACATCTTTGAGCCAGTGGGCTTTAGTCAAAATCCTAAGGACACTTACACGTGAAGAATTTCGTTATTTGGACTTAAGAACTACTTATTATTACCAGTCTGTGACAAAAATAAATAAATGAAATGCCTGTAAATTAAGAAGCTGATATGAAAATAGATGAAGTTTGCATTCTATTGAGCAAGCATAATTTTCTTATTAATTTTATGCATTATTTACAGCAATAGTTAAACATATTGATCTTAGCAAAGCAGGAAGTGTTGTTACACCAACAACTAGATTTGACTAAGAAAAGGTAATAATTATCAATTAGCAGGAATTACTGCTAATAAGGTTGGGGGAAGTGCAGAAAATTTCTGATTAGGAAGAGCTGACACTTTCACAGTGTTGTGTAAATTGCCAGGATTTTAAAAATACATCTGCCTCGTATGATATTTAAAAAGAGAAAAAAAAAGTGTTAGGCACATAATTACTAGATACATCTAAGCTACAAACCTTTTTGTTGTTCTTCTAATCATTTGGAAGAAGAGGAGTCATTGCTTAGAAGATTTTTGCCCTTTTCTAAGGATAACAAGTAAAATTAACTAACAGCTCAATTATTCTGTTAATGAGGCAATTCCCTCCCCACTTGCATAAATTCAATTTATTTTTCTTTCCACCATCCTCTTTTCTACCATCAATCAACTATCCTTTCAGAGGAAAAAATTATACACTGATAGACGGGTGAGAGTAGGGAGAGGGCAAGATTGAGGCTGATCACATGTTGTCACATGGAAACGGAAGCGAACTTGTCTAGTCACTCAGACGTGTCTGACTCTTTGCGACCCCATGGACTGTAGCCTGCCAGGCTCCTCTCTCCATGGGATTTTCCCAGGCAAGGCTATTGGAGTGGGTTGCCATTTCCTTCTCCAAGGGATCTTCTTGACCAGGGGATGGAGCCCACATGTCTTGCATTGCAGGCGGATTTGTTACCACTGAGCCACTAGGGAAGGCCCAGAAATGAACTTAAAAGAATCCATTTTGCCAAGGAGAAAACAGGCCCTAAAAGGCTTGCTGGCCAGTCTGGGAAAGAGCAAAGTGAATGTCCAGGCTTCCCAGCCTTGAGGTCCATGCTATTACCCAACCCACAGATGTCTGGAATGAAGCTTGTTCTTTGTAGATCATTGTTTTCCACAAATATTTGACTGTTTCTTGGTTTTCCCATTTAATTAATCATTAAGAGCTTTTAAAGCTGCCAAAGGCAAGCAAGAGATGTGGAATAATTCAGGCAAAAGCAAAGCAAAGGACTGTTTAGTCAGTGGGGGCAGCCTCATCCCAGATAGGGGGTTTCCTTTAGGCTTTTGAAAGCACCGCCAACCTGTTAGGAGTTTTCCTGGCATCTTTGAGCAGCTTTAGAAAAAAGTTCAGTTTCATTAGGTTAGGAGCCAAGCCAAGTTTTGTCTATTTCACCTTTGCCACATGACAATTTAAGTCAACTTGTTTGCACCTAAGTTAGGCCAAACAAAATGATCCACCTGCTCACACATCTCCTCCAGCCTTGATCTCAGTTGTCGTTTTCTCTTTCCTATGTATAACCCTTGCCTAAAGTAATGTCATACACGTTTGATCAGAATTCAATTGCTTTTCCACATTCTCTGTGACTATCATTCTTAACAGTACTGCCCGCATGCTGCCACGTACCAAATAAACTCCAAGCATCTTTGTTGACAGGTGCCTCACCCTGTGCTCCAGATTCTGCCTTCTCAGCATCTCGTGACTTCAGCTTCTGTTCTCCAGACTCTGAAGCTCTTCCCCACACACCTTCAGACTCTGTCCACAGGGTGCTCTTCACCAGATTCCTGCCTCCTCTCTCATATCCCTCCAGTCTATCGTGGGCATCACTGCCAGAAGTATCCACTTCCTTTTTATGTATAAATAGTTAATTTAATTATTTTTCTTGCTTAAAGAATGGTCAGGTGCTCAGTCATTCAGTCATGGCCAACTCTTTGCAATCCCATGGACTGTAGCCCACCAAGCTCCTCTGTCCATGGGATTTTCTAGGCAAGAATACAGAAGTAGGTTTTCATTTCCTTCTCAGGGGATCTTCCCGATCCAGGGATTGAACACACATCTCCTGCATTGGCAGGCGGATTCTTTACCACTGAGCCACCAGGGAAGTCCTAAAAACTAATTAAAAACTGTTCATGGGGTTCTATGATCAACCCAGAATATTAAAAACAGAGACATTACTTTGCCAATAAAGGTCTGTCCAGTCAAAGCTATCGTTTTTCCCAGTAGTCATGTATTGATGTGAGAGTTGGACTATAAAGAAAGCTGAGCACTGAAGAATTGATGCTTTTGAACTGTGGTGTTGGAGAAGACTCTTGAGAGTCCCTTGGACTGCAAGGAGATCAAACCAGTTGATCCTAAAGGAAATCAGTCCTGAGTATTCATTGGAAGGACTGATGCTGAAGCTGAAACTCCAGTACTTTCCCACCTGATGTGAAGAACTGGCTCATTGGAAAAGACCCTGATGCTGGGAAAGATTGAAGGCAGGAGAAGAAAGAGACAACAGAAGATGAGATAGTTGGATGGCATCACCGACTCGATGGATATGAGTTTGAGCAAGTTCTAGGAGTTGATGATGGACAGGAAAGCCTGGTGTGCTGCAGTCCATGGGGTTGCAGTGTCAGACACAACTGAGAGACTGAACTGGACTGAACTGATCATGAAAGCTGTTCAAATTTCTTTCAATACTTTATCTCTCCATATTTTCTCTCCAATCATCTTTGAGCTATACAACTGTCATGTCTGACCTTGCTAGAAAGTTTAGGTTGGTGTGGTGAAATGAGGCTAGACTTTAAAGTCAAATGACCAAGAACCCTGTTCCAGCTTTGTAGAGACTCTTGTGATCCTCAGTCCTGATCTACTGACTTGAACAAAGCCTTTTGGACTGAATGAGTGTAATTTGGAGGAAAGCTTTAAAGATAAAAAGCTGAGTCTTGGAAGGTCATTAAAATGGTAGGAAATTCTAACTCAGAACAAGGATGGGGAATCAAAGAGGTCAACCAATAAAGGAGAGGAGAAAACTTTTCTGGATCCTTTACTGTAGGCAGGAGAATTTACAAACATGATCTGATTAAAAAATCCCATCAGCAATCCTTGAAATCTATATCGGTATCCCCACTTTAAATAGAACAAAAGGATCTATTTCTGAAGCCATGTTTTTGTTTTTCTTTAAAATCACATGGATAAATAATAGATACATTCTCACTGTAAAATGTGTATGTATGTTAGTCGCTGTTGTGTCCGACTCTTTGTGACCCCCATGGACTGTGGCCCTCCAGGCGTCTCTGTCCATGGGATTCTCCAGGCAAGAATATTGGAGTGGGTTGTCATTTCCTTCTCCAGGGGATCTTTCCAACCCAAGGACTGAACCCGGGTCTCCTGCATTGCAGGCAGATTATTTGTCATCTGAGCCACCAGGGCAAATTAAGAGTTCCCTCTCACCCCCAAACAAATATAGCACCCTCAAACAACCCCCCAAGGCTCCAGACCATCTTTTATTCATTGAGAAATATTTATACACACTCTATTTTCTGTTTGTGTGTTTAGATGAATGTGAACATTCATCTATTTCTGCGGCCTTTTCTTTCCAACTAGTAGAGAGAGAATTTCAAATCAGTTCATATGGCTGTCTTCTCTTATTTTCTTCTCCCCCGCCCGTATCTTATTTCCAATGGATCTTTGGTATTCCAGGGTTTGGGGATTTAGGATACTTTAATTTTTTTTTTCATGTATTGATAGACATCAGAATTAGTTTTGGTGCCATTTTTGTTTTGTAAGTAATGATGCAATAAATACATTCTGGGGCATGCATAGCATTGGATAAAAAGTTGTGCACCTTTAAAATATGTGAAAGTTAACTGACAAATTGTACCCCAAAAAGACCACACTAATTTTAAAATTTCACTGAGCAGCTTTCAGTAGAAGTGAAAGCTCTCTGCAGTTTAGGATTATTGTATTTTTTTTTTTTTTCAAGAAAAACATTATGGTGGTTGAACAATGCTGTCTTATTGCTTTGATTTGCATTTCTCGGAGTAATAGTGGCTAATTGCATTTCTCTTCTTGTGAACTGATATCTCATTCTTCTATTCACTTGCTAATTTTCCTATTAAATTGTTTTTGAAAAATAATATTTTTATGTATTTATGGCAAATGTGTTCTCTCAGTCTGTTGTCTTTTCTCTTTTTTTAATTTATTTATTTTAATTAGAGGCCAATTACTTTACAATATTGTATCAGTTTTGCCATACATCAGTATGAATCTGCCACGGGTGTACACGTGTTCCCCATCCTGAACCCCCCTCCCACCTCCCTCCCCAAACCATCCCTCTGGGTCATCCCAGTGCACCAGCCCCAAGCATCCTGTATCCTGCATCAAACCTGGACTGGCAATTCGTTTCTTATATGATATTATACATGTTTCAATGCCATTCTCTCAAATCATCCCCTCCTCCCTCTCCCACAGAGTCCAAAAGACTGTTCTATACATCTGTTGTCTTTTCTTATATAGCATCTTTTGCTAAGTCGCTTCAGTCGTGTCCGACTCTGTGCGACCCCATAGACGGTAGCCCATCAGGCTCCCCCGTCCCTGGGATTCTCCAGGCAAGAACACTGGAGTGGGTTGCCATTTCCTTCTCCAATGCATGAAAGTGAAAAGTGAAAGGTGAAAGTGAAGTCGCTCAGTCGTGTCCTACCCTCAGCGACCCCATGGACTGCAGCCCACCAGGCTCCTCCGCCCATGGGATTTTCCAGGCAAGAGTACTGGAGTGGGGTGCCATTGCCTTCTCTGATAGCATCTTCAGAGGCATAAAATTATATTTTTATGTATTCGAATATGCCACTCTTTTCTTTTGGCTTCTAGTTCATACGTTTTCTTTGGAAGATGTGATCCACCCCAAGATGTAATCTATCTATGTATTTTTCTACCTTTCTATCATTTCTCTTTTACACACATATGCATGCACACATGGGCTTTCCTGGTGGCTCAGTGGGAAAGGACCCGTCTGCCAAGCAGGAGACACGGGTTCCATCTCTGGGTCAGGAAGATCCCCTGGAGAAGGAAATGACAACCCACTCCAGTGTTCTTGCCTGGAGAATCCCGTGGACAGAGGAGCCTGGTGGGCTGCAGTCCACGGGGTCACAAAGGGTCGGACACGACTTAACAACTAAATGACAGCAGGGATGACATGTGCACACACCCCTTTTCTATCTTCAGTAACTTTTGTAGCTAGGACTAAAGACTTCAACATGCAAAGTTAATATCTCCCTCCTAAATTTAAAATATATCTTCTACCTTCTTCCTCCTGAGAACCAAATTTAAATCCAGTGAACTAATAGGGCTTTCATAACCTCCATCACCTCATTTCTTCCTACTCAGTCTGTATCCGCTCTCAAAAAGAAAGGGTTTCATTTTATGTCTCAAAGGCCCAGAATCTCCTGTGTCCCTGGGCCTCTGCACATGCTGCCTGCTACTCTGTAGGATGCCAGGCTGCTCGTGTTCTCAGCGTTCCTCCCCCATTAATAACTAGGAAGAATATCTTGGTTCTTCCTTAACAAATGAGAGAAAGAATGAAAGGAAGCGGGGAGTGGAGGAATAAGAACACACACCAATTGTTTATGGTTTGGCAAGGAATCCTGCTAAAATCCTTACGAGTTACAGGGGGTCAAACAGGAGCCAGAGGTACAGCAACAGGGAAGACTGAGCTTTTCTGAACTGACCACTCATATCTTCAGAGTCTTTCATTGCCTAGGAAAGGGGTTGCTGAAATCCCCTCAGTCTATGCTGGCAGATCTTTCCAGATGCAAATGAGGACTCAGCCAAGGAAACGGAAAGAATTCTTCACAGCTGGAAGGAGGTGTTACATGGTAACCCCTGTCTAAAATCCTCCCACACTGTCCACAATCTCCAGGTTACACTGAACACTTTATTGCTGCATTGGTACTTCCTTCCTGACTCTCAGCATCCTGTCTCTCATCACCTCCTAACACCCTCAGCCTGTCTGGGGTCCCCTGGGAAGTCCCCTGCATTCATCTTTCTGCTTCCCCTCCTCGATTATATGATCATGCCGTTCCCTCTGCAGGGAAGTAATTCTGAATCCACTTGTCGGTGGACACACTCGTTCATATTGACTATTCAAGAGTCAGATCACATATCACCTCTCACAGAAGATATCTATGTCTCCCTAAACCTAGCCTTCCCTCTCCCCATCCAAGCCCTACCCTGGAGATTTGTGCCTGTGTTCAGTGGCTTCAGTCGTGTCTGACTCTTTGTGACCCCATGGACTGTAGCCTGCCAGACTCCTCCATCCATAGGATTCTCCAGGCAAGAATACTGGAGTGAACTGCCATGCCCTCCACCAGGGGATTTTCCCAACTCAGGGACTGAACCCGAATCTCTTATGTCTCCTGCGTTGGCAGGTGAATTATTTACCACTAACGCCACCTGAGAAGCATGAGAGCCTTACTCTACTCATTCCTACTTAAACTTTAGCCTTGCTCTCCACCCTTAACCCTCCTGCCCAAACTCAGTTGCTAAGTCATGTCCAACTGTTTGTAACCCATTGATTGCAGCCTGCCAGGCTCCTCTATCCTTGGGATTTCCCGGGCAAGAATACTGGGGTGGGTTGCCATTTCCTTCTCCAGGGAATCTTCCCTACCCAGGAATCAAGCCCACATCTCCTGCGTTGGCAGGTGAATTCTTTACCACTGAGCTGCCAGGGAAGCCCACTCTTAACCCTAAACTTAATCTTATCCAATCTACCCATAAGCCTATACCTAGTCTCACCCTGTCTACCTGAACTAAGTTTCACCTCATTTTTTTATCTTTAACAATAAATCTTACTTCACCCTATTTACCTTTAGCACTGAATGCAACCCTCACCCTACAATGTGAAAGGGGAGTGGATGGATGAGTTGATGTGGATGGATGTATATATGTTATGTATGTTTGCATATGTAGATGAATGAATACACAGAAGGATGCATGCATGGATACATGGATAACTGAATGTGTGAATGCATGGATGGATGGATAGAGGAGAGCTTAAATGATGAATGGATGAATGCGTGTGTGTATGTATGTATCTATTGGGGTGTGTGTGTGTGTGCACGTGTGTGATCTCAGTCGTGTCCGACTCTGTGACTCCACAGACTTTAGCCCACCAGGCTCCTCTGTCCATAAGATTTTTTAAGCAAGAATACTGGAGTGGGCTGCCATTTTCTTCTCTAGGGGAGCTTCCCAATCCAGGGATTGAACCCACCTGCCTTGTGTCTCCTGCATTAACTGCCAGAGTCTTTACCACTGAACCACCTATTTAGAAATAGGGTATTTGAAAATATAATTAAGAATATTGATATCAGATTATCCTGGATTTAAGGTATGTCCTAAATCCAATAACAGGTGTCCTTATAAGAGAAAGACAGAGGAATATTTAAGACATAGACACAGGGACGAGTGATGTTTTCTGAAGCCAAGGCATGCCTGAAGCCACCAAGATCTGGGAGAGACAAGGAAGCATTCTACCCTTGGTCCTTCAGAGGGAGTGTGGGCCTGCTTCCGTCTCACTTTTGGACTTCAGGTCTTCAAAACTTTTAGAGGATGAATTTGTATTGTTTAACCTACCCAGTTTGTGGTCATTTGCCTGGCAGCCCTAGAGGAAAAATACTGGTACACAGAAGAGACAAGTCTCATTCATCTAGAGGCAAGAAAAGTTTATTTTCCATCTCATCTGGGTTTCAATTTACTAATGAGGGCTTGTCCTGAATAAAGTCAGCAGTAGGGATTTTTCCTTCAATGTGTGATCCATACCTTGTTACTTTAAGAGACCAAAGAAGGGGCAGAAGTTTCTGTGTACAACTTAGTGATTTGATACTTTTGTACACTGCAAAATGATCACCACAATAAGTCCAGTTGATGTCACCATAGAAATTTGTTACAATATTATCAACCATATTTTCTATGTGTACATTGCATCTCCATGACTTATTTATTTTGTAACTAGGAGTTTACATCTCTTAATCCCCTTTACCTATTTTCTCAGCCCTTTATGTGTCTTTTCTCTGGTATCACCTGTTGGTTCTCTGAATCTCTGACTCGTTCTGTTTAGGTAAGTTTGTTCATTTGTCTTTTTAGATCCCACATATAACTGAAATATAGAGTAAAAAACATGCACTGTCCCCTTAATGTTTCAAAAGCACCTGCTGATTTGAGTTGTGAAGGGGATATAGACTCACCACGACTTGCCCTGACTTGGAACCCCTCTTCTCCACACTATTAGATGTTATTGTTTTGTTCCCCAAGACTTTAAGATTCATTATTGAAGTTCCCAAGAGCAGGCTGATTTTATATATGGTTCTGCCTACTATGTACTTTCCTAGGCAATCAAAATCTGGATTATTTTAGTAGAAAAGATATCAATATATTGCTGCTATTGTTCAGTCCCTAAGTCATATCCGATTCTTTGCAACCCCATGGACTACAGCAATCCAGGCTCTTCTGTTCTCCACTGTGTGCTGGAGTTTGCTCAAATTCATGTCAAGTTGAGTCAGTGATGCTATCTAACCATATACATAAGATACCGTTATTCTTCTCAAGCGTTCACCTTTTCTTGACTAGTCTTCTGGTTGCCACTCCTGGTAATGGATGTGTGTTTTTAGCTCTCTCTTTCATGATGGCTGTGAGGAAGCAGTGTGACCACTCTTGCCCTCCAAAGCCTCATCTTCAGTGAAAAGATAAATAATTGTATTGACTGCCTGTCCTCATGCTATGTCTTCCAGTGCTGAACATCCTCACCTGCTGCTGCTCCTGCTGCTGAGTTGCTTCAGTCGTGTCCGACCCTGTACGACCCCAGAGACGGCAGCCCACCAGGCTCCCCCGTCCCTGGGATTCTCCAAGCAAGAACACTGGAGCAGGTTGCCATTTCCTTTTCCAATGCATGAAAGTGAAAAGTGAAAGTGAAGTTGCTCAGTCGTGTCCGACTCCTAGCGACCCCATGGACTGCAGCCCACCAGGCTCCTCTGTCCATGGGATTTTCCATCCTCACCTAGCCTCCCCTAATTTTTTGTTTACGTGAAAGAAGCTTCTTCCTTTCCAGACATTATCTTTGCGGCAGGAAAAAAAACAAATAAAATTCCACTTCAAACCTACCATTATTATTGCCATGATTTATCATGATAATAATTACTTAAGGTGGCTACAGGGGTTGGGGTGGGGATCACATGAGGAAGGTCCTCTTTTTCACACCTGGTGCAGCAAGCAGTGGTTAAACTATTACTGAGTTGATGATTCCCTAGAATATATTTCACTCGCGTTATTAATAATACTCATCACCTTCCTCAGCCTCTCTCCTGCTGTTGCCCCAGTGTTTGCTGCTAGCTGGGGATCAATGAGCCACAGACCATGAGACGAAAATAAGAGTAAACGTTTGTCATAGCTAGCTGTGATAAAAAAACAGAGTTGTGGTTACAGAAGAGTGGTTTTGGCACATGAAGACAAGGTAGTCATCAGACCTTTTCTACAAATACCCCATCCCTTTCCTTCTGAGCTGTAAAAATAACTGTAAGTGGGACTTCCTTCATGGCTCAGTGGTGAAGACTCCATGCTTCCAATACAGGGGACAGGGGTTCGATCCCTGTGGGAACTGTGATCCCACATACCACTGGCACAACCAAAAAAAAAAAATTAAATTAAAAAAAGCAAGTATAAGTTTAAAAAAAATATGTTGATGGAAGCACAGTATATATGTGAATCCAAGAGTCTTTTGACTGGTGAGTTTGAACAGAAGTTTGGGGCAGCATTTCCAGGCTAGAGTATATGATTGTCCAGGTAGATGCCTCAGATCTTTGTCCTTCTATGGTGTCTGGCACTGACCCAGTCAGTGGCTCCTCGGTCCATGCAGATGTATAGGGAGGACAACATTACCGCAGGAAGGAATCTCCGTGGTGCAGGATGACATCTTTTCTGTCCAGATGTGGGGGCTATTTCTTCCTACAGCATGACCCAGCTTATCTAAGGTCCTGGACAGAGCTCAGCAAAAGGAGGGGAGAAGAGAGAAACTACCTTTTTCCAGTTTAAACTCCTTTTGTGACTATGAATCCATGGGCAAACTAATTTGTGTAGAATCAGCATCTTTATAGCTAACATGGAGATAGTAAGCTCTGATTCTCTGCAAACTTAAGATAAAGTAGTAAACGTTAAAAACTTTAATCAACATGCAAACTTTAAATGGGTAGGCTGCCCTTGGACCTTAGCTATCTAATGGTTTTCTAAATATTCTTTTACCATGTACATTAGATTGTCATCTCTCCCCTACCTGTTTTCTTTCCAATTATAAAATGTTTCTGATGAAATAAAAAAGATAAGTCATAACTGATAAACACAGATGGCACTGAAGTATTAGTGGAAAAATTACATTTCGGCTTTTCTTAAAGAGTAGCAGTTAGCAAAAGTCATTACCTTCTCCCCACCCCTCAACAGATAGAATCTAAACATTCAGAAAGTGCTATTTTTATATTTAACGCTTATCAAAGTAATCTATGTACATAATTTAATAAGTCAAATGGTGCATAATCTCTGACCCCTCTCCTGTCCATTCCCAAATCCAGCTTCTCAGAGCCAAGCACTTGCATCTCATCTACATGTTTATGTCTTGATATACTTTAAAATGATATCCTTGTGATGCTCTTTTAATTTCCCCTTTTCAGTATTATTCATTGACTTCCTTCCATGGAAAACATCTTGCTAGAGGTTCGGGTATTTTTCTGTAGACTGGGAACCCCTGGGAGTAGGTCAAGTCATGAGTTCAATTGTGCTGTGCTGTGCTCATTCACTGTCATATCTGACTCTTTTGCAACCCTATGGACTGTAGCCTGCCAGGATCCTCTGTCTGTGGGATTTCCCAGACAAGAATACTGGAGTACATTGCCATTTCCTCCTCCAGGGAATCTTCCTGTCCCAGGGATCGAACCCACATCTTCTGCATCTCCTGCATTGGCAAGTGGATTCTTTACCACTGAGTCACTTGGGAAGCCCAGGAGTTAAATAAAGCATCCAAAAGCCAGGTTAGCTCTGTGCTGGGCAGAGGATGACAAAGTGTAGCAAGCCACTGATGGGATCCCCTTTTCAACTGCAAGGGCCCAGCTGCGTTGGAGGATAGAAGGATGGCATTACTGAGAGGAGCTCTGATAGATAAAGGCTTCTTCCTTCAGATAGCAGGCAGAGATGAACCTGAAGAAGAGAGAAGTGGCAAAGTTGTCTTTGGGAGATGCTGAGGCTCCTCCTCTAGGTTTCCCTGGTAGCTCAGCTGGTAAAGAATCCACCTGCAATGGAGGAGACCCCAGTTCGATACCTGAGTCAGGAAGATCCTCTGAAGAAGGCATAGGCTACCCACTCCTGTATTCTTGGGCTTCCCGGTGGCTCAGATGGTAAAAAAAAAAAAATCCACCTTCAATGCAGGAGACCTGGGTTCGATCCCTAGGTTGGGAAGATCCCTTGGAAAAGGGAACAGCTAGCCACTGCAGTATTCTGGTCTGGAGGATTCCATAAACTGTATGTTCCATGGGGTTGCAAAGAGTCAGACATGACTGAGTGCCTTTCAGTCACTAAGCTTCTCTATGACCACTTTGCATTTTTCCTTTTTCCATCTTTTTAGAAAGCCACAAGAGGGAAATAGCTGATTCTGGCTTCTGAGCTCCCAAGAGGGAAATAGTTGATTGCTAGATACAGAATATAGTGTGGCTAGGTCACAAAGACTGGGACCCTTCCAGACGGTCATGATGAAGAGTGTCCTCTGTTATCTTGTATTTCCATCTCCTTAGTTGACTTTGTCTTGATAAGAAAGAGGTAAAATATCCACTATCTCTATTAGAGGATTTGTTTTAAGAGGCCGATGGCGCTGCTGACAGATCTCTTTGGCTGAAATCCCTCAATTTTGTTCCCAGTCCTCTTGTGCATGACTGGAGCAAAGCAGAAACATCCAGGGGCTATTGCACACTGAGGTACAAGGTACCCTAGAAGATGGGAAGATACGAAAGGCAGAAAGAAGGAGGAAGATAAAGTCAGAGAAGAGACACTGTCTACAGGTGTCAAATCCATTTCTCACATCCCATTTCATATGTATAATCCACCTATAAAGTGGACAGGGCAAATACAATAACCCCCAAGGTGCAGATGAAGAAACAGTCTAAGGAACTCTCCAGAACACATTTTAGGAACAGTGCAAGGTGCAGCAACTTAGACGTACAGCCAGCTCTCTGTTCATGCTCCAACTGGCCCAGTTGCTAGATAAGGCAATGGATGTCAAGCAAACCTATCAATATGTAAGATTTAAGTATTAGTATGGTTACACTGGCCTTAGACCTTAGTTATCTGAGATTCTGGGCAAACTGCCTAATTTCTCCATATCTCCATTTCTTCAAGTATGTGTGAGAGGCGGTAAGAACTGCTTCAAGGTTTTTGATGAGTGTTTGAGGCAATGCTGTCTAATATGCATTGTTTACACGGGCCTGTATTGTCAATATATTCTGTGCATATTAACTCACGTGCAGCGTGTTTGTGAAGTAGTTTCGACAATGACCACCCTCTCCATCCTACAGGTGGGGAGAGTGGTCCTCCTGTGAGACTGAGTGATGTGCCAATGCTAGCAAGTCTATTAGGTAGAGGAACTGAAATTGAGCTCTGGCCAGCGTGATGTAGGTTTCTGACCTCATAGCTCCTATGCTGAACTGCCTCATATTTCTAGAACATGTATGGGGGCTGCATAGGGCTTCATATTCTCAATAAATTCTGGTGTCTTTGAGCAATTCCCAGGATTACATGGAAGAAGATGTTAAAAATCTCCAATCAATCAATCTCCTGGATTTCTCCCTACTCTTGTCTTCACTTTCCTCCTTGAGCAGTCTAGATTATTTCAGGAATATGTTTGCCAATATCCTTTAATCCGTTAACTTCCATTTTTCACAATCATCTGGGTGAAATCCAAACTCCAGCAGATCTCAGGGATCCATCATCTTCACTCAAGAATAAAGTAATGTTGGACATGGTCCAGCAAGGAAGAATGTATTGATGATCAACTTAAAAGCAGACTCACCAGTGCCAGGCAGCCCTCCTGGGTTTCAGGAGCCCATCAAGGTCCTGTTTTTACAACAAATATGTCAGACTCTAAACACTTCTCTCTGTAATACACAGAAGAGGGCAGAACCTCCAGCTTCTCAGAGAAAATTGGGAGAATGAGATGAGATCCCTCTCAACTTCACATGAATACTGGACCTTCAGCTCACCTGCATCCTGTCCTTCTGTTCTGGTAACTTCGAGGGGACACCCTCTTTCATGGAAGATTATTTCTATCCCCGTGTTTTGAGGGCCTTCCCTGCTCTCATACATTTCAAGAGCTCAGTTATTTCTTGTCTCTCTCCAGTGCATTTTGCTAAATTCTTGACAACAATACTCAATCATTCAATCGTGATCTTCCCATTTTTAGAGAGCAAAAAGAGTACTGCCCTCAACCTCCTTTTAATCGCTTCTCCTTTTCACTGATGTCTTATGAACAGAGACTGCTCCCGTTGAAATCCCTAAGCATCACATTTCTGTCATAACTATTCACATTCTGCTCATATCTGTCCTTCAAGACGCTCTTCCTCAGGCCATGGGGTGTTCCATCCTGTCCATGGTCTTCCTCAACCTTCCAGGGCCCTTGGTTTCTGGCTTTCCTCCTCCATAGATGAGTTTCTTCTCTGCCATTACTGTCATTTAATGTTGGCGTTCCTTCATCTGCCACCCCAAATGTTTATGCTGTACTTCCTTCCTAAAGCAAATAAATTCAACCTCTGGCTCCAGAAGTCATTTCTGGACTGGTGACTCCCAACCTGGTGGATAAAGACAAGTTTCCTCCTCTGAGTTGTAGACCCATATATCTAGCTACCTATACATTACCTCCTCTCTGAATGCTGAAAGTTCTATTAAACTCAAAATGCTTGAGACCAAATTCTTGATCTTTGTCGTGCCCCATCTTAATAAGCGGTGCTGAGTTGTTTCAGTCGTGTCTGATTCTTTGCGACCCCAGGGACTGTAGCCTGCCTGGCTCCTCTGTCCACAGGATTCTCCAGGCAAGAATACTGGAGTGGATTGCCACGGCCTCATTCAGGGGATCTTCTAAACCCACGGATCAAAACTGTGTCTTTTTTGTCTCCTGCATCAGCAGGCAGGTTCTTTACCACTAGTGCCACCTGAGAAGCCCCTTAATAAGTGGCATCACCATTAATAAGCAATGTGGCTTGGTCCCTTAGGAGTCAATAGGCTCTCTTGTAGAGACTCATCCTCCTAGTCCAGCCACGGCCGACACAAGGTAGTTTTCCCCTCTTTCTGTTCTTTTCACTTAAACTAAGATCCACCCCAGTCTTGTTTACTCATGATGCCATCATCTCTCATCCAGACACTTTAATGATTTCTGATTCCAAACCCAATCCATGCCGCTTTCAAACATTCTCTGAAGCTTCTATAATCTTACAAAAAACAAATCTGGATTTGTTTCTCCCATATTAAAACCTCCCAGTAAATTCTCACATCTCTATGGATAGCGATCAAAGTCTACCATCTGGTCCCCAGGCCAGGTACAGTCTAGAGCATATTATCTTCCCATCTCACTTCACAGCATCCCTGACCTCGTTGGTGGACACTATTCAGGCTATTTGTTCAGGTTGTCCATTGCTGTGAAATAAACCATTCCACACTTAGAAGAACCAGCAGCAATGTTTCATTAAACCAGAAATTCTATGGGTGGGAAATTCAGGAAGAGCCCAGTGAAGATGTATGAGACCAGGAGCTGGGGCTCAGAAGGCTGGAGGACCCCCTTCCATGATGGCATCTTCATCATGAGCCTGGGGTCTGGGCTGGGATGGCTGAGGACAGGCTGCCAGAAGGTACATAGCCTTGCATGTTCTAGCTTTGGGAGTCACAAAGCATCACTTCCATCAATTCTCTTCCCCTAGGTCGTCACAAAAGTCTACTCATTTTCAAAGGACATAAACCCCATCCTTTGATGACAGGAGATCAGATGATTTGTGGATCACATTTTAAAGCTGCTTAACTTTTCCCTTCCACTCCCCAAGGGCACCATCAAAGCTCTCTCCAGAACTGTGATAGGCTCTGCCCGTTCCTTCCCTGCAGCCAGATTGATCCTCTCCATCCTAAGGTTGTTGGTTCCTTCTTGGCTTTCTCCAGGGTCTCTCCCTAAGACTCCAAGCCTGATCTCCTGTCCACACCTGCTTCTCCTACTATGCCCTTCTTTGTAGCACTCAACACTACTGTCCTCTTAACCTTTATTGATGGACATCCCCCACTAGATAATGAGCTCCTGAAAGACAGAGCCCTTAAGGAGTGAGGGAAGAAACAAAACAGGACGGGGAGAGAGCCTGAATGCAGTCTCCCTACAATGGGTTACAGAGCTCTTTGCATAGCATTTTGCTTCCTCTCTGTCGAAAGGGAGAGGATGCTGGCTTATGAGGCAGGAAAGGTCTGTCTTTAGAGAACTGTTTTGGTAGGTCCTCCAGGGGAGGTACAGGAGAAGAACTTTCGTGCTCTGTTTTCCTAATCATCCTAAATGAATGAACAAAACACTTTACAGCCCTCCCTGGTGGCCTCTGGCCTCTGCACGTGGCAGAACATGAACGTATGATCTTGGCACTTGCCCGAGACCATTCAGGTGCAGGCAGGAGGGCACAGGTTGGGAAGCAACAACAAGAAACAGAAGTTGCAGTGACACCTGGATATTCACCTCTTTTGAGCCCTGGGGGCAGCTGGATACTTTCCAGAAAGGGAACACCTGGGTCCCCCACGGGCTGGAGGGTTGCCACACATCTTTGTTTCCTGCTGAAATATTGGACAGAACCGTCAACTGTGAGATCACTCAGACCCCACATCCGAGGTGGGGTACAGCGAGGGTGGGATGGGAGTGGGCTCTGAATGAGTCACGCCACCATCCCGCACCGTGCATTACAGCTTCTCCCGCTTCTCAGGAAGATGATTTTCTTCTCTGAGACCACTATGATCAGACAGGAGAAGTCCAAACCCCCACCCCAGTAGGAGGGATTGGATGATTTGCGTAGTGAAATGTTCAGACAACAAAGGGCTCTGAACCAGGAGGTAAGAAAAAATGATGTGTTTTTTACCTATACCTCGATTCAATTATTTACCAAGTCCAAAAACACAATATTGGGAAAAGACAGGTAAAAGGCTCAGCTTAGATTTTACATATACAGTATCAATTTCCTAGCAAGCCAGCCTTGTTTTGTATTCTCTTTCTAATTTCCTTTCTTTGCATTTTCTTTATGTTCCCTGTAGGAAACCTAGCTACATTATATCCAGCTACAGAAATCAATGTCATAATTGTCAGTTATGAAAATGTAATAATAATAATGATTCCTTCCATTTCAGACCATTTTATAAACCACTTGGAGACATATGGCAGGATTAGATATGACCCTTGTAAGCTCCTCAGGACTCAGCACTAAGACTCTGAGCATAGAAAAGACTGAGCTGTGGTCTATTTTACTAGAAAGTAACTCAGACAAGGGCTTCCCTGGTGGCTCAATGGTAAAGAATCTTCCTGCAAACCTGGAGACATGGGTTTGATCCTGGGGTTGGGAAGATCTGCTGGACAAAAGCATGGCAACCCACTCCAGGACTTTTGCGTGGAAAATTCCATGGACTGAAAAGACTGGGGGGCAGGGGACCTGCAGTCCATAGCGTCTCAAAAGAGTCAGACATGACTTAGTAACTAAAACAACAGCAAGGATAACCTCAGACAATTTAATTAAAACCATTATTGTGAACTTATATATCCGGGCTGCCTTTCCTGAAAGAAAGGGTCACCTGTCAGTACTTTGAAATGAATTAAATGCATCTTCTTTGAAAGTATACTTTTTTATGGAAGAAGACAACAGCAAGCATCATATTTCTTGCATTTATATCCTGTTCCAATCCCCTCCCTCCACCCAGGGATTTGGAGCTATACTTTTCTTTTGGAAATACGACCACTGTCCCTTTAAATGATAATAAAAACTTTCTCTCCATTTTTTCAATTTGATCTCCAGCCTTGGAGAGACTGGATCTTTGTCCCCAATCAGCGCATATTCCTCTCCGTGTAAGAATCACAGATGTTGATAGAAATAGCCATGGGGTGTGCTGAGAACCCATTTCATGTGTCAGAAGAGTTGGGTCTCTGCAAGATGAAATGTCAAAGGAAGGCAGAGATCTGTATGTGAAATGACCTTAAGAAAACCCCGACCTCGCCAAAGATGACCTTTTTCCAGCAAGAAACATTAAAACCGCAACCATATTCATGTTTCAGTTTCAAAAACAATATGTCTCTCTCCTCTACTGTTCTCGGACTTGGCATCCCATATCTTAAATAAAGATATACCCAGGTCTTATTTCTACTCAGCTGCACGGAGTTGATTTATTTCTGTCTGAACACACCCGCGGAATAAAGCTGCTCTTTTTAATTCCTCAGGAGGCCCATCGGAGGTCCATTTTATTGCTATTTTAGCTGAATGTTTTACTACTGTATCTGCATTTAATATTTCCAGTGTGGCTTTATTTTTGGAATTCCACCCCCCCCCAAATCCCACCAGACATCCTTGCTTTAAGTAAAATCCATGTCTTATCAATGTGTTAATCAAACTGAAAATTCTGAGGCCCTTAAAAATGCAGCTAAGGATAAGTGCCCACATCTGATCGCATTTGAATCTCCACGTGCTGAAGTACAAACTGACAGATCAGGGGCAGACATTTTTTTCGTAGCAATGACAGGAAGAACATTTCTGGCTCAAAAGCTACACTGAGAAGCGAGCTTTCAAAGGGGACTTGCTTTATTCTAGCTCGTGATTTAGTTGTTTGTTTACTTTTCATCTATCTGCTTTTCAGCGCCTTGTCTTGCAAATTAAATCCACTTTTCTTTTTTTTTTTTTTTTTTTTGGATCTGCACTAATTCCATGGAACAGGGAAAGACTTTTTCCTCAATACCTAACTGCCAGGGCAAAACATAAGATTTCAAAGCACCTGTCATTGTCAGAAAGGGAAAATGGCTTTAGAGTCCTCCATGCTGTGTGTGTGTGTGTGTGTGTGTGTGTGTTTCCAGTTAATGGTGTCTACGGTAATGTGACACAAACGCTCCCCACCCTCAACATGAATAGAAAACCACTAGAATTAAAATCGTATCCAAACCAGAGAACTGACTAGAACCTATCCTGGGTTTAGGATAGGAGAAAATACGGCTGGAAGCAGTGTGTAACGGGGTGTGTTGGAATGAGGGCATCACTGTTTCTGAACTGGATGACATCGGTCTATTCACACCTCACCTTTAAGTTACAGCAACAGGGTCCAAGTCATGCATCTGTTGTGAGGATCAAATGGGATGATGTGAGAGAAACCGCTCGGGTAATGCATAGAGGAGGGTTAGAGCTAGAGGTTAAGGTCAGGGGGTCATGAAAGACCCAGCAGAAAGGGTTCTGGCTGGGGTGTCACCTCCACTATTATGTAACAGAAGATGGTAAGAAGGCAGTGGGCTGGCGAGACTGAGCGGGCATCCTGGCTCTGGAGTGTCTGGGAACTATGTGGCCATTCTGTCGTCACCAGAGAGGAATGCTGGCTCTTTTTCAAGATTAAGTTAGAAAATATTCCAGGGAAGAATTCTGACTGGTTTAGTTTCTGTCATGTGACCAATTTGTATTAAAATAAACTATTCGGAGAACTTCAGTAGAACACTGATTTGAAAGGATCAGTGTTTCTCAATGGATATCCTTATTCTGAGTTGACAAAACAAAACATATACACTTCAATTCATTCTTATTTTGTGTTTTTAAAAATTTATTTATTTTTAATTGATGGATAATTGCTTTATAATACTGTGCTCATTTCTGCCATACGTCAACATGGATCAGCCATAGTTATACACATGTCCCCTCTCTCTTGAACCTCCCTCTCCCCTCCCACCCCATCCTTATCTTGATACCACTAATATTTAAGCAACCTGCCCAAATGCCTCCATGAAGGCTTCATGGTTCTTCACAAGTCACACACAAAGTATTCTGACCATATTCAAAGCAGTCTTCTCTCTGTTGAGATTTTTATCTGGTGACAGTGTTTTCCACTCTTTCCTAAGCCTAGTCCACAAATGAGTCAGGGTCACCTGTGGGCTTGCCTTCCTTGGTTACAAGGTCGACAGATCTTTCCATTTGAATGCTGCCTTTGGAGCTTGCAATGTGATTTTGTGTCTACTATCTCATTTGATGTTTGGGCCGGAGGTAAGCAAACTGGAGATGTAGGTAAGACGTCATGGTTCACTTACTTAAGACAAGAGGCTTCGCAAAGCTTCTAAAGAGTAGAATCAGGACTGGAACTCAGGCCATTGACCTCAAAATCAAATTTTCTTTTAAAGACTTTGCCATACATGTAGGTACCTCTTGTCCCCCTAGTTTGAAAGCATGACTTTGTTGCTGATTAAACATAGTCTACGATTTAAAGATGTTGCTGGATTGCTGAATGGGGCAAAGGATCTTCCTAGAATGCAGAAGGACCTGGGTTCAATTCCTGGGTTGGGAAGATCCCCTGGAGAAGGGAATGGCAACCCACTCAAGTATTCTTGCCTGGAGAATTCCATGGACAGAGAAGTCTGGTGGGCTGCAGCTCACGGGGTTGAGAAGGTCGGACACAACTGAGTGGCTAACACATTCACTGGATTGCTGAGACTGATGCCATCTCTCAATGACCTCTATCCTCAGAAGTCTTGCTTAAGGCCCTTAAGTATGCCTGCAAAAGTGAGCCTCATGAATGCTCAATAGGCTTTTATAACTGAACACTCACTCTTTAATTCAGAATATGGACATTTTGTAGGTACTCAGAGAAGGTATCATCAGACCATCATGTTTCTATGTGTCTGTCAAAAGCCTGCCCAAGATTTATGGAAGCTTCTTTAAGGAATGTGCTGTGTGTCCATAACTGCTACCTCAGACATGCTCCTTCTAGACAGCTCAGTTTGGAAACCCACATATTCTGGTCCTTGCCAGAGCTTCCTAACTTTGACAAGGTTTAAATTTTATATCATCAGCTTAAATCTAATGCTACCAAGAGATAATCATAGGCATTCCCCACCTGTATGTTCAATAAATATTTATCGAGTGATTGTGTATATAACTGATTTCTATATAATAATTTTGTATAATTTTGAAATGTGATAATAATAATTTTGAAATATCTTACTACAATGGTGTCAATTCTTCAATTTCCCTGTAATTCTATCATTTTTGCTTTATATATTTAAAAATGTATTAAATATTAAAATCAAGTCATATTATTTGTATCTTCTTGATTAACTGTCACCTATTGTGTGTGTGTGCTAAGTGGCTTCTGTTGTGTCTGTCTGTGACCCCATGGACTGTACCCCTTCAGGTTCCTCTGTTCATGGGATTCTCCAGGCAAGAATACTGGAGTGGGTTGCCATGCCCTCCTCCAGGGGATCTTCCTGACCCAGGGACTGAACCTGCATCTCTTACATTTCATGCATTGGCAGGTGGGTTCTTTACCACTAGCCCCACCTGGGAACTCTTTACCACCTATTGTCATTATAGAAAAACTACCACTATACATAATAATCATTCCTGTCTTAAATTTTATTTTTGTAATTTCAGTATGGTTACTATTTGCCTGTTATATATTTTGCTATCTTTCTATGTTGTCATATGTTAGGTATAACTTTGTAAAGAACATATAAGTAATTTTTCGAGTCTTAAATGTTTTACTGATTTTAATCCTTTTATATTTATTTTGATTATCCATAGCATTTATTTGATGCCTTTAGTGATAAAGCCATTTTTTGGACTCTTTATTCAGTTTTCTCAAATTTTATTTTCTAGGGATTTAACTGTAGAATTTGGCTGCTTAATTGTTTTTTTTTTTTTTTTCCTGTATTGGTTTGAAATTTATGTATGTAACTTTATTTTTGATAGTTACATCTGAAAGTTTTGCCATGTATACTAAATAAAGCTTAAAGCTAATAAGTATCTTAAAACTTTTTAAAAAAGTAATATGAGAATCTCAGATATTTTGCCTTATAAAATGTATTTCTATCTACCTGAAGAATATTTTTTTAACTTACTTTAGAGTAGGATGCTGATCATAATTTTCTCTGATAGCTTTGAAATATCAGAAAATAGCATTACTTTGATTTTTAATGATAGTTTTTGTGGCTGTCCAATTTTTGGTTGAAAGTTGCAGTCTCTCAAAACTCAAAAAATGTTGTTCCACTAATTTCCATTATTTCCATTGAGAAGTCTGCTCTCAGCTGGTTGATCTTTTTCTTTCCGCTTTTAGAATTCTATTTGATGTTCTGCATTTTTACAATGAGTCTAGTGCAAAGTTCTTCAGTTTAACATTGTTTAATATACAGTGCATTTTATCTTATTATTATTTCTATTCTATAACTGCTTTCAATATTTTTCATTTTCATGCCTCTTTTTCAAATATTCTGAGAATTTCTTCTGATTTACCATTGCGATTCCAAACTGTCTGTTCATTTGGGCCCTAGTCAATGTTTAACCCATTTACTGGGTTTTGAAATTAAATAATTTTATTTATAAATAGATTAATGTTTTTTTTTCAATCCTACATAGACACATTTGATTGAATTTTATCCTTTTCTAAGTTTGTTTTATTTTCTTAAACGTTTCACAGACATTTATTTTACATCATATGTATAACTCTGTATACATGTATATGGGAGCCTCATATGATCTCCAGGCAGGGTTTTCATTTGCTTTTTCCGAGGGTCAGAGGATGTTACAGACTGGGACTATTTTTGGTTTATAAGCTTCCTGGTTCAAAGTATAGCCCTCAGGTTGAGCTCCTCCATAATACTAGAGTCTAGACTCTAGACTTAGATTCTTCAAAGGAGACTTGCTAAATATTCAAGTTCCATGTTCAAATCATGCTCAGTCATCTTTTTGTACAGTTGTTTGTTTTTAGACACCTCTCATATTCTATCAAGCCCAGAAAAGCCTAGCAATTATGTTTATCTGTTTTTCTGTTATTAATTTCTAGCTAACCCAAGATCTGGTAGTATTTCAGCCATGACATTCTTCTGATCATCAACTTGCTATACTACCAGAAACACATTTGCTGGAATCATGTTTGAAGGATATTGTCTGCTCAATCATTCAGTGTTCCTGGCCCTCCAAATAATGATAATAAAAATAGTAGTAATAGCAACAATTGTATACTGAGAATTTACAAGGCATCAGAGACCTTGCTAAACATAAATGGTCCTCTGAACATGGTGAGGAAACTGTATTTCTGAGAGTAAAAGTAAATAGCAAATAGTGTTTGCCATAAACCTACTTTATAAAGGATTTGAGCTGAAAGGAGTCTGTCATAATATTCTGCACATTTAGAACTATGCCATGATATATTTAAATTTCAAAATATAAAATTATATAAAAACTTTAATGGAAAAATTACTTTTATAGTTTCACAGCTTAAAATATATTTTTTCCACCTTATGGGCTTAAACTATCTTTGTGACCCCATACATCCATGGAATTCTCCAGGTCAGAATACTGGAGTGAGTAGCTGTTCCCTTCTCCAGGGAATCTTCCCAATGCAAGGATTAAACCCAGGTCTCCCGCATTGCGGCCCGAGTCTTTACCAACTGAGTCACCAAGGAAGCCCAAGAATACTGAAGTGGGCAGCCTATCCCTTCTCCAGTGGATCTTCCTGACCCAGGAATCGAACCAGGGTCTCCTGCATTGCAGGTGGATTCCGTACCAACTGAGTTACCAGGGAAATCCTAAAATATATTAATTTACCCCAACAGACTGGTCTTAACCCTCTTTGTCAACAAGGAAAGTTGCATGACTGATTGCTCTTGCACCTCACTTGGAATATCAGAACGCTCTGCAACAAATTGGAAAGTCAACTGAGTCATTCTAGGTAGGAATATCATTCACATTTCCCCCTCTAGCCATAACATTCTAGCTGCACATATATTTAACTGTATATTCACTGTATTATTTTTATTGCAACCATTTAAAAATGAATAAATCATTAAAGACATGAAAATTGAACAAAATAGGTACACGGTTGCTTTATAGAAAGGGCTTAAGTTGCACGGATCTTGTTTCAAAACACATACAAGATTCTAACAGGCCAAATATCCATATCATGTACTACTTTTAGCTTTCTTTATGGGGGATGGGTTCTCTTGTAGTACTCAGATCAGATCAGTCGCTCAGTCGTGTCCGACTCTTTGCGACCCCATGAATCGCAACACGCCAGGCCTCCCTGTCCATCACCAACTCCCGGAGTTCACTGAGACTCACGTCCATCGGGTCAGTGATGCCATCCAGCCATCTCATCCTCTGTCATCCCCTTCTCCTCCTGCCCCCAATCCCTCCCAGCATCAGAGTCTACTAGGCAACAACAAAAGCTTAATGACAGCAAGTGCAATCTGATAAACAGAATCCTTACAAAATGTTTTTCTCCAATTTGTTCTTCACTCAAAACAATCCTTTCTGGATCAATTTATTTCTATACATTGTGGGATTGAGGAAACAGAAACACTGAAGCTCTGTGCCTTGCCAGCACTTCAAGACTGGTTAGTGCATTAGCCAGGGTTCTCCAGAGAAATAGAACCAATTTATTATAAAGAACTGACTCATGTGTGATTATGGAAGCTAAGTCCCTGCAAGCTGGAGACCCATGAAAGCTGATGATTTAGTTCTGAGAACCACAGGCCAGTGGTAAATGTGCCAGTTGAGGGCAGAAGAAGGCTGGTATTCCACTGGAATGGTCAGGCAGAGAAAGCAAATCTCCCCTTTCCTCCATGTTCTACCCCAGCTCTTGACATTGACATAATGCCCAGCTACGGTTATCTGCTTTACTCAGACTGCCGTCTCAGTGATAATCTCTTGTGGAAGCAACCTCACAAACAGACCCAGAAATAATATTTAATTGGGGCACTATGTGTTCCCTTTGAGTTGACACATAAAATAAACCATCACAGCAAGCAAGTAGGAGAGACAGAAAGTGCCACCTCAGTAAACCAAAACTCCTTTCTCCTTTTTGCCTCTTATGTTATTGCAAGGAATACTGGTCATTGCTTCTGTCCCAACTCTCCAGGAGAGATAGAAAGATAGAAACAGAGAAAGAAAGGAAGGAAGGAAGGAAAGAAAGAAAGAAGGAGTGGGGAAGGAGGAGGGAAGAGAGGGTGGAAGGAAGGAGGAGAGAGGAAGAAAGAATGAAAAAGAAAGAAAGGAGAGAGAAAGAAAAAGAGAGAAGGAAATGAAGAAAGCCCTTTCATCTGCTTTCTTCTTGATACTGCTTCTCTATACTTATATCCCATTTAGAGAAATCCTTTATTGTCCATTCTCCTTGAAATTTAATATTTCCTAACAGCCATTCTACTTAACCTCTCTGTGCATCAGTATCTCATCTCTAAAATGAAAATAGCTTCGTGGAAGTGTTTTGAGAAATAAATAACATAATATTTTAAATGCTGTATACTGTTCATCATACAGTAGGCTCATTTTTATTATTTTATTTTATCCAGCTTTATTGAGACATAATTGATATATATCATTGTATAAATCTAAGGTGCACAATATGTTGATTTTATATATACTGCAAAATGGTTACTACCATAACATTATTAATACTTCTGCTGCTGCTGCTAAGTCGCTTCAGTCGTGTCCAATTCTGTGTGACCCCATAGACGGCAGCCCACCAGGCTCCCCCGTCCCTGGGATTCTCCAGGCAAGAACACCAGAGTGGGTTGCCATTTCCTTCTCCAAAGCATGAAAATGCAAAGTGAAAGTCAAGTCGCTCAGTCGTGTCCGACTCTTAGCGACTCCATGGACTGCAGCCTACCAGGCTCCTCCATCCATGGGATCCTCCAGGCAAGAGTACTGGAGTGGGTTGCCGTATCACATCACATAATTACTCTTTCTTTTTTGTGGTGAGAACATTTAAGATATACACTCTTAGCAACTTTCAAGTATATGCATGCATGCTAAGTTGCAAAGTCTGACTCTTTGCAACCCAAGGACTGTAGCCTGCCAGGCTCCTCTGCCCATGGGATTCTCCAGGGAAGAATACTGGAGTGGGTTGCCATTTCCTTCTCCAGGGGATCTTCCCAACCCAGGGTCAAACCCATGTCTCTCACATCTCGTGCACTGGCAAAAATGTTCTTAACCACTAGCTCTACCCGGGAAGCCTACATAAGGCAGTATTATTAACCACAATCACGATGCTGTACGTCATATCTCTCCTCAGAACTTATTTGTCTTATAACTGGAAGTTTGTACTCTGACCGTCTCTCCATTTCCCTTACCCCCTGGTAACTACCATCCTATTCTGTTTATATGAGTTTGACAGTTCTAGAGTCCACATATAAATGATGTTACACAGTATTTGCCTTTTTCTATCTGACTTATTTCACTTAGTGTAATGAAAAAGGTTTCTACACAGAAAAAGAAGCAATCAATAAAGTGAAAAGACAGCCTATGAAATAGGGGGGAAATACTTGCAAATTATGTACCTGATGTGAAGTTGTGAAGTTGCTCAGTCATGTCCAACTCTTCATGATCCCATGAACTGTATAGCCTGACAGGCTTCTCTGTCCATGGAATTTTCCAGACAAGAGTACTGGAGTGGGTTGCCATTTACTCCTCCAGGGGATCTTCCTGACCCAGGGATCGAACTTGGGTCTCTCACATTGCAAGCCGACGCTTTACTGTCTTAGCCACCAGGGAAGCCCTGACAAGGGGATTAATATTCAAAATACGTAAAGAATTTATACAACTCAATAGCAAAAAATGAAACTATCTTGTTAAAAATGGGTAGAAAGCCGAATAGACATTTCTGCAGAGAAGACATACAGATGGCCAACAAGTACATGAAAAGGTGTTCAACATCACAACATCACAAGAAAATGCAAATTAAACCACAATGGATATTTCCCTCACACTTAGAATGGCTATAATCAAAAAGGGGGATTCCCCCATGGCTCAGCAATGAGGAATCCACTTGCAGTTCAGGAGATGCAGGTGCAGTCCCTGAGTCAGGAAGATCCCCTGGAGGAGGGCATGGCAACCCACTCTAGTATTCTTGCCTGGAAAATCCAATGAACAGAGGAGCCTGTTGGGGTATGGTCCATAGAGTTGCAAAGAGTTGTACACGACTGAAGCGACTGAACATGCATAATCAAAGAGACAAGAGATAAGTGCTGGTGAGAATCTGAAGAAAGGAAACCATTGTATACTACTGGTGGGATTATAAATTGGTACAGCCACTATTAAAAACAGAGATGCCTCAAAAAAACTAAAAATAGAAGTATTGTGTGAACCAGCAATTCCACTCCTGGCTATATACCACAAGGAAATTAAATCAGTATCACAAAAAGATATCTGAATTCCCATGTTCATTGCAGCATTATTTACAATAGCCAAGATTGAAGAAGAGCTTGGCTGTCCTTCCCTGGATGAATGGATAAAGCTGTGGTGTATCTATGTATATGCAATAGAATATTATTCAGTCATGAAAAAGAAGGCAATCCTGTCATTATAACAAATGGAATGATCTTGAGGGCAATAGATTGATTCTGTGGATATATACTACTTCTTCTGAAACTTTCTTTATTACTTCCCTATGACTTCTGTTAAAAAAAAATTGCCACATACTTATTGGCTTAAAACAGCACAAACTTATTATCTTAAGATTGTGGGGGTCAAAGGTTCAATATGTATCTTACTAATATAAACTTGGGATGTCAACAGGACCGTACCCCTTCTGGGAACTCTAGGGGGCAGACTGTTTCATTGGCCTTTCCAGTTTCTAGAAGTTGCCAACACTCTTTGGCTCATGACCTCTTCCTTCATCTTCAAAGGCGGTATCATAATATCTTCAACTCTCTTGTTTTGCTTTTATTTGCACATCTCCTCCGATTCTGAGCCTCCTTGCCTTCCTTTTATAAAGATGCTTGTGGTGACATTGAACTCATCTAGGTAATGCAAGATAATCCTCCCATCTCAACATCCTTAATTTCATCACATCTGCAAAGTCCTTTATTCCATGTCAGGTAACATATCCACAGTTCAAGAGGATTAGGGCGTAAAAGTTTTGGGGGTCATTTCTCTTTTGACTTCACCCTGTAAGAACGAAATGATCCCAGAGATTCATTTGGAGCCAAGTCTCCAGACAGAACTGTACTGGACCCAATGCAGAGAAGATGATGGGGTGAAGAGTGATCCTGTTATCAGGCTTTGTAAGCAGTTCAGAACAGCTCTTATATCCTAAACCTTCATTTCCTCCAAAGGCACAGGGAATGAGTTTGGGATAACTTTGTTCATATTTTGGAGAAGGCGATGGCACCCCCACTCCAGTACTCTTGCCTGGATAATCCCACAGACAGAGGAGCCTGGTAGGCTGCAGTCCATGGGGTAGCAAAGAGTTGGACATGACTGAGTGACTTCCCTTTCCCTTGTTCATATTTAATGCAAACATGATAAAACAGCAATTGTCCTTACTCCTTATTCATAAACAAAGGTCACCTATGGCTAACCCTGAATAAAATTCTCCTGATCCCTTTTTTTCAGGGCCTTAAGGCTCAATTGCATATTATCGTGCATCTATATTTATTTGTGTTTAATCGTAGTGCTTGTCATTTTCTGAAATGATCTGGTTTTTGTTTGCTTTCTAAATTGTCTGCCTCCTTTCAACCATTGCCTAATTCAATAAATATGCACTGAATGAAGAGATGGTGGATGGATGGGTGGATGGATGGATGGACGGGTGGATGGATGGATGGGAGAGTGGGTAAGTGAGCAGATGGATGGATGAATGGCTGGGTGAGTGAGTGGATGGGTGGATGGGTAGATGGGTGGATGGATGTATGTCTAGATATGTTATTTCCATGACCTTATATCCAGAACCATGCATATTATTAGTATCTTATGTTGCAAGAGATGTGGGGCCTGGAAGCTTCACAACATGAGATGGTTGGATGGCATCACTGACTCAATGAACACAAGTTTGAGCAAACTGCAGGAAATAGTGAAGGGCAGGGAAGCCTGTCATGCTGCAGTTTATGGGAGGGCAAAGAGTTGGACATTACTCAGTGAATGAACAGTAATAACATGGCAAAATATGTGATTGTTGCTCACTCAGTTGCTCAGTTGTGTCCAGTTATGGCCAACTCTTTGTGACCCCATGTACTGCACATGGCTAGGCTCCTCTGTCAATAGAATATTCCAGGCAAAAATGCTGGAGTGGGTTGCCATTTCCTTCTCCAGGGGATCTTCCCAATCCAGGGAATGAATCTGCATCTCCAGTGTCTCCTGCATTGGCAGGCAGATTCTTTACCATTGAGCCACATGGGAAGCCCAAAAGACATGAGATAAGCTACAGAGAGAAGTTGAATTTAAATGCCATCACCTATACCCTCATGAGAGAAGGCAGAGTGAGTCTTAACACATAAGAGGAAAGGCTGTCACCACAGAGGAAAAGGATTGATACAGTCCTAAGCCAAGGATGCCAGGAGCCACCAGAAACTGCAAGAGCCCAGGAAGGATCCTCCTCTGGAGACTGGAGGGTGCTCTGCCCACCAACACCTTGATTTCAGATTCCTGGCCTGCAGAACTGTGAAAAAAATAATTTCTATTGTTTTAAGCCTCCAGTTTGCAGTAATTTGTTACAGCAGCCAGAAGAAACTAATACATTTCAAGATTCCTCTGACTTTAAGTAACCTGGTGAATTTAGAATAGGTCTGGGTAGATGGGGAGAAGGAGGAGTCAAGAGCATGCACACATTATTTCTGGACAGAGGCAGGGGCTGGATGGAAGGACTTGGAGGGGATCTGTGTCCCTTCTTACCTTCCCCTCTAGATCAGGGAGCAGGCCTGGCACACTGCTGTTCTCCTCTTCCTCCCATGAATTGAAATGACTTGTTCAGCCCTGAACTTATGTGCTGTGTGACTCCAAAATATCTCCCTTACTTCTCTGACTTTATCCTCCAAAACCAGTGAGATAAAAATAAAGTTCTGTTCTTTCTGACCAATAGCTATCTGTGTTACATTGCACTCTCTCTTTCTCTCTTTCCCTCGGCCTTTTTTTTCCTCTCTCTCTCTTTTGCAAAATTTACACACTGTCAAATTATTGACACAATGTCAATAGCCATTTTAAGCTGTACATTTCAATGATATTTAGCACAATTATAATGTTGTGTAACCATCAACTCTATCTATTCCAAAATATTTTCACCACCATGTAAAAACTTCATGCCATTAAGATGTCAGTCCCCAGTTCTCTCCTCCCACCAGTCCCTGACAACCATTAGTATGCTTTTGTATAGATTTACCTATTCTGTAGATTTCATATAAACAGCATCTTATAGCTAAAAAAAATGAATAGGTCTGGGTTTTTTTAATTAAAAATTACACATTTTAACATAGAAGTGTACAAAGAGACATGTTTACTAAGAATTACAAACATAATTTTAAGCATTTGAAAAAGTTTTTATATAAAGTACATATATAAGTACCTATTTCTGAGGTCTATGCTTTTCCTTAAAATGAATTACAATGTGTTAGCAGAGTATGTTCTTCAAAATGAGATAAATGACTTCTGTAAAAGTCATCCTTAAGGCTGACTTGTCTCTGTCTCAGGCATATGTCCCACAAATTATTTAGATTCAGAGTTACTTTTTTAGTGAGTGGGATATTACTATTTATTGAGAGGGCCACATTACATCCCAGGGAACTCAGGGTATTTTATGGAGAAACACTTCCCAAAGGACCCCAAATAAAGACTACAGATACTCAACTCCCAAAACTGAAACAAAAGTAGGGTATTAAGCTCTCGGTAGGGAGCATGTGACCAGCTCTATCTGCTTGGAATTTAATGCACCATCAACCTTAATATGATGAGACGTCACAGGATAGGTGGCAGATTCTGCAAGGAAATTAGGCAGCTGCAGACATGGGAGTTTGAGTTCCCTTGAAGTTCTACTCAGGGGAATTACCTAAATGTATAAAACTCAAAGCCAACCTCCAGCTTCCTTTATTCTACTAATTTGAAACAGTGGAGAGAATTCAATTCACCCACAGAACTGAAGCCCTGCCTCCTAGTGGACTGGATAAAATGAATGATCCCCCTGAATAAATAAAACCTAACCTGCTTTGGAAGGCTTGGTCCAAAAGGAACTTCAGAGAATTCCTCAAATATTTACCAAGTGCTAGAAGTCACAATGGAGAAGGAAATGGCAAACCCACTCCAGTGTTCTTGCCTGGAGAATCCCATGGACAGAGAAGCCTGGTAGGCTGCAGTCCATGGGGTTGCACAGAGTCGGACATGACTGAAGCGACTTGGCAGGCAGAAGTCACAAGGAACTTATAGAATGGTGATGACAAAGATGTAAAGATAACAATGGTGGTAATGATGGAATGGTGATAATGAGGGGGACTATGGTGGTTCTGATGATATAAAATGATGAAGATGATGATGGCAGCAATGTAAAGAAGAGGGAGATGGCTTTTGGTGGTGATGTAAAGATGATGGTTGCTGCTGCTGCTGCTATGTCACTTCAGTTGTGTCTGACTCTGTGTGACCCCAGAGACGGTAGTGCACCAGGCTCCCCCGTCCCTAGGATTCTCAAGGCAAGAACACTGGAGTGGGTTGCCATTTCCTTCTCCAGTGCATGAAAGTGAAAAGTGAAAGTGAAGTCACTCAGTCGTGCCTGACTCTTAGGGACCCCATGGAGTGCAGCCTACCAGACTCCTCCATCCATGGGATTTTCCATGCAAGAGTACTTGGAGTGGGGTGCCATTGTGTTCTTGAAAGGTGATGGAGATGAATCCTAAAATTTAATTGCTTGTGATGACAGGGTTTTATTAGGTCTTTGGTTCAGTTGAGACAAACCTAACTTGAATTATGTCCAACTTTCAAACTGATGATTTTATCCAATAAAATATATAGCAAATTCCAGGAAAATTCTAGGTATTACCCTAAGCCTCCAGAGCAAATTTTAATAAAATATTGTCTCAAGAAATTCACAATCTGGAAGTAAATACGTAAGAGTAACATGGAATTATTCCAAAGTTTAGGAAGGCCTTCCATGCCCTGACAGAGGGGCAAGATTTAGTAGAGACCTGTGAAGAACACTTAAGTGAGCCTGTGTGTTGAAGGGAGTCTATGGGGAGAAGGTGCCATATGCCCTGTGCTCCAGATGACTAAGAAGAACTACCCTTGCCATAGGAAAGAGAAAGTGAGGCATGGGTTGGAAAAAGAATATGCTCTAGTCTATCCCTTTGAATGGAGGCTCCCCAGATGGCTCAGCCATAAAGAATCCACCTGCTGATGCAGGAGACACAGGAGCTGCAAGTTCGATCCCTGGGTCAGGAAAATCCCCTGGAGAAGAAAATGGCAACCCACTCAAGGAGAAAATGGCAACCCATTCTTACCTGGAGAATCCTAAGCAGAGTAGAGCCTGGTGGGTTACAGTCCATGGATCACAAAGAGTCTGACATGACTGAACAATTGACCATGATGGGCAGTAGAACAGCAGGATAGGAATGAGGGGTGTGTGTGTGTGTGTGTGTGTGTGTGTGTGTGTGTGTGGACAATGGAGGAGAGGATGCTGAAAACTTAAAATAATTTAAAAGGTTTATATGAGGTAAGGGCTGTTCAAACATGAGAACTTATGCAGGACTGGGCAAACAGACTCTTGGAGTGCACAAACAAAATCTTGTGCACACCAAGATCCAGGAGAAAAGAGCAGTGTCCACACAAGAGACTGACCCAGACTTGCCTGTGACTGTCCAGGAGACTCCAGCGGAAGCATGGGTAGGGGTGGTCTGCTCAAGGGTCAGGGGCACTGAGTGTAGCAGTGCCTGCATGGGACATTTTGAAGGAGGTCACTATTATCCTCATTACCTCCACCATAGTTTGGCTTCAGGTCAAACAACAGGGAGGGAACACAGCCCAGAAAATTGTATTAAAGATTTACTGAGTATGGACCCACCCATCAGAACAGGACCCAGTTTCCCCCCTCAATCAGTCTCTCCCAACAAGAAGCTTCCATAAGCCTCTTATCCTTATCTATCAGAGGGCAGACAGAATGAAAACCACAGTCACAGAAAACTAACCAACCTGATCACATGGACCACAGCCTCATCTAATTCAATGAAACTATGAGCCATGCCATGTAGGGCCACCCAAGACAGGTGGCTCATGGTGGAGAGTTCTGACAAAACATGGTCCCCTGGAGAAGGGAATGTCAAATCACATCAGTATTCTTTCCTTGAGAATCCCATAAACAGTATGAAAAGACAAAAAGATATGACATTGAAAGATGAACTCCCCAGGTTGGTAGGTGCCCAACATGCTACTGGGGATCAGTGTAGAACTAACTCCAGAAAGAGTGAAGAGACAAAGCCAAAGCAAAAACACCCATTTGTGGATGTGACGGGTGATGGAAGTAAAGACCGATGCTGTTAAGAGCAATACTGCATAGGAACCTGGAATGTTAGGTCCATGAATCAAGCAAACTGAAAGTAGACAAACAGGAGATGACAAGAGTGAATATTGACATTTTAGGAATCAATGAACTAAAATGGACTGGAATGGGTGAATTTAACTTGAATGACCACTGTATCTACTACTGTTGGCAAGAATCCCTTAGAAGAAATGGAGCAGCCATCATAGTCAACAAAAGGGTCCAAAATGCAGTACTTGGATGTAGTCTCAAAAATGACAGAATGATCTCTGTTCATTTCCAAGGCAAACCATTCGATATCATAGTAATCCAAGTCTATGCCCTGACAAGTAATGCAGAAGAAGCTGAAGTTGAATGGTTAATGAAGCCTACAAGACCTTCTAGAACTAACACCCCCAAAAGATGTCCTTTTCACTATAGGGGACTGGAATGCAAAAGTAGAAAGTCAAGAGATACCTGGAGTAATAGGCAAATTTGACCTTGGAGTACAGAATGAAGCAGGTCAAAGACTAACAGAGTTCTGCCAAGAGAATGCACTGGGCATAGCAAACACCCTCTTCCAAAAACACAAGAGATGACTCACATGGCCATCACCAGATGGTCAACACCAAAATCATATTGATTATATTCTTTGCAGCCAAAAATGGAGAAGCTCTATACCGTCAGCAAAAACAAGACCGGGAGCTGACTGTGGCACAGATCATGAACTCCTTACTGCCCAATTCAGACTTAAATTGAAGAAATTAGGGGAAACCACTAGCCTGTTCAGGTATGACCTAAATCAAATCCCTTACAATTATACAGTGGAAGTGAGAAATAGAATCAAGGTTTTAGATCTGATAGACAGAGTGCCTGAAGGATGGAGGTTCGTGACACTATACAGGAGGCAGTGATCAAGACCATCCCCAAGTAAAAGAAATGCAAAAAGACAAAATGGTTGTCTGAGGAGGCCTTACAAATAGCTGAGAAAAGAAGAGAAGTGAAAGGCAAAGGAGAAAAAGATAAATATACTCATTTGAATGCAGAGTTCCAAAGAATAGCAAGGAGAGATAAGAAAGCTTTCCTCAGGGATCAGTGCAAAGAAATAGAGGAAAATAATAGAATGGGAAAGACTAGAGATCTCTTCATGAAAATTAAAGATGCCAAGGGAATATTTCATGAAAAAAAGGGCACAATAAAGGATAGAAACAGTATGGGCCTAACATAAGCAGAAGATATTAAGAAGAGGTGGCAAGAATACACAGAAGAACTAGACAAAAAAGATCTTTGTGACTCAGATAACCAAGATGGTGTGATCACTCACCTTGAGCCAGATATCCTGGAATGTGAAGTCAAGTGGGACTTAGGAAGCATCCCTACAAACAAAGCTAGTGGAGACAATGGAATTCCAGTTGAGCTATCTCAAATCCTAAAAGATGATGCTGTGAAAGTGCTGCACTCAATATGCCAGGAAATTTGGAAAACTCAGCAGTGGCCACAGAACTGGAAAAAGTCAGTGTTCATTCCAATCCCAAAGAAAAGCAATGCCAAATAATGTGCAAACTACTGCACAATTGCACTCATCCCACACGCTAGCAAAGTAATGCTCAAAATCCTCCAAGCCATGCTTCAACAGTATGTGAACCATGAACTTTCAAGCTGGATTCAGAAAAGACAGAGGAATCAGAGATCAAATTGCCAACATCCACAGGATCATCAAAAAAGCACAAGAGCTCCAGAAAAGCATCTATTTCTCCTTTATTGACTATGCCAAAGCCTTTGATTGTGTGGATCTCAACAAACTGT
Organism: Bubalus kerabau; assembly: GCF_029407905.1. Taxonomy (NCBI): domain Eukaryota; kingdom Metazoa; phylum Chordata; class Mammalia; order Artiodactyla; family Bovidae; genus Bubalus; species Bubalus kerabau. The sequence goes on along the minus strand of NC_073642.1, from coordinate 63,551,094 downwards.
GGGAAATTCTTCAAGAAATGGGAATACCATACCACCTTACCTGCTTCCTGAGAAATCTGGATGCAGGTCAATAAGAAATAGTTAGAACTGGACATGGATCAACAGACTGGTTCCAAATCAGGAAAGGAGTACGTAAAGGCTGTATATTGTCACACTGCTTATTTAACTTATATGCAGAGTACATCAGGAGAAATGCTGGACTGGATGAAGCACAAGCTTGAATCATAATTTCCGGGAGAAATATCAATAACCTCAGATATGCAGATGACACCACCCTTATGGCAGAAAGGGAAGAAGAGCTAAAGAGCCTCTTGAAGAAGATAAAAGAAGAGAGTTAAAAAGTTGGCTTAAAACTCAACATACAGAAAACTAAGATCATGGCATCTGGTCCCATCACTTCATGGCAAATAGATGGGGAAACAATGGAAACAGTGACAGACTTTATTTTGGGGGGGCTCTCAAATCACTGCAGATGGTGACTGCAGCCATGAAATTAAAAGACACTTGTTCCTTAGAAGAAAAGCTATGACCGACCTAGAGAGCATATTTAAAAAACAGAGACATTACTTTTACAACAAAGATCCGTTTAGCCAAAGCTATGATTTTTCCAGTATTCATGTATAGATGTGAGAGTTGGACTATAAAGAAAGTTGAGCACCAAAGAATTAATGCTTTTAAACTGGGGTATTGGAGAAGACTCTTGAGAGTCCCTTAGATTGCAAGGAGATCCAACCAGTCAATTCTTAATGAAGTCAGTCCTGAATACTCATTGGAAGGACTGATGCTGAAACGCCAATATTTTGGCCACCTGATATGACAAAATGATTCATCAGGATGGGGAACACATGTATACCTGTGGCAGATTCATTTTGATATATGGCAAAACCAATACAATATTGTAAAGTTAAATAAAATAAAATTAAAAAAATTAAATTAAATAAAGCAAAAAAAAAAAAAAAAAAAAAAGACCCTGATGCTGGGAAAGATTGAAAGCAGGAGGAGAAGGGAATGACAGAGGGTGAGAGGGTGTGATGGCATCATTGACTCAATGGACATGAATTAAAGCAAGCTCCAGGAGTTGGTGATGGACAGGGAAGCCTGGTGTGCTTCAGACCATGGGGTCACAAAGAGTTGGACACAACTGAGTGACTTTCATTTTCACTTTCTGTGAAGCCTAGTCTGCATCTCCATGTTGGGCTGCAATTCCATAAATTTCTTCTTCATTCTTGCTGCCCAGTGAGATTATTTGGACAGAGAGAAACTGGGTAGATGGGGACATGTTCCCTGGACTCTGCTCACCTGTCTTCCTGCTGGAGAAGCAGCTCTCTGACCCAACCCACAGCCTTCCAGCTGCCCCCCTCCACCACCACCAATCCCTCGCCATTGGAACGGTTACATCCTTTTCCTAGATAGTTCTGGTTAGTGCCCTTTCCTTGTCTGGTCTTTGCACAGATGTAGCCTCTCAGTGAAGCATCCTCAAGCACCCCACCCTGACACACATCTGGCTCTTTGTACCCCTAACAGGCTTTATTTTTCTTCAAGGGACTCTCACCATCTAAATAGTGATGCATCATACTTTGGCAGTCGACTGCTGCTAGCTCCAACACCACATTGCTAGCACCCACAACAGTTCAGTTCAGTCACTCAGTTGTGTCCAACTCTGTGACCCCATGAACCGCAGCACGCCAAGCCTCCCTGTCCATCACCAACTCCCGAAGTCCACCCAAACCCATGTCCATTGAGTCGGTGATGCCATCCAGCCATCTCATCCTCTGTCGTCCCCTTCCCCTCCTGCCCTCAATCTTTCCCAGCACCCAGGTCTTTTCACATGAGTCAGCTCTTTGCATCATGTGGCCAAAGTATTGGAGTTTTAGCTTCAACATCAGTCCTTCCAATGAACACCCAGGACTGATCTCCTTTAGGATGGACTCCATTGAAAACTCTCACCCAGGAGGCCAAACATGCAGGTGATTTAAATAACTAACAACCCAACTAACTCTGATAGATAGAAAATCAACCTGAGTTATGCCTCTGACAGCTGCCCTCGACAGTCTGACAATTACCTACAACGACATAGACCTGATTTTCTCTTTTCGTCACTATAAAAGCACTATTCAGTGAATCCTGTTCCCTTCAGAGGGGGATCAATGTCCCTGGCATCATCCTGTGAGAACACAGTGGAGTCCGGTTATCCTAAACCAGAATGGCTCCAAAAGTCTGTGTGTTGCCAATTGCAAGAACAAGTTTCAAATTTATGCAACATCAAATTCTGATGTGATGCTTGTAATGAATAATAACTCCCGAGTCCCCAGTTGGGAGGTTTCTTATGCCAGAGGCCTCAGGAGAGGCACGGGAACTCATATTTTAACACCATCCTTCAATGGTTTAAGCGTTTAGTCCAGGGTTGAGGCTTTGAGAACCCAGACTCCACCCGCTGCTTGTCTATTAAAAGAGCAGACGAGAGTAGGACTTGGGTCCCTGTTCAACACAGGTAGCCATTTGTTGTTTTCTCTGTGTATGAGAGAGAGGAGGGAAAGGGCAAAATGAACAGGGAAGGAGGAATTGACTGGGGGATTTTATTATTTTATTCCTCCCCAGCCCCCCGGGTATTTATAGCTCAAATGATGCTCCAAAGAGACCCCTTGACTCTAAACTCATAAAATGCCTACTTGGGAGTCAGGCTGTAATTTACTTTTCTAAAGATGCCTCAATTATATCCAAGGAAAAGCCTGGTTACATTTTTAAAACTCAGGAGCAGCAGCTTTTAAATTTATTCAGACTAATGAGCACGTATAAATTTGGCGAATGCTAATTCACGGGAGTCGGCTGTGGCGATGGGAGAAACACAGCAAGAGTGTCACTGCCGGAGAACAAAGTGAGTGGGTGATGTGAGTGACAGTAAAGATTTCTTTTAACATCACTAAAAGGCGGCTGAAGTGACAGGTGAGAGGACAGTCGCAGAATTCTGCAGCACTCGGAGAATTTGTGTACTATCAAGAAGGGACGCATTGACTTGATACCAACTTAATAAGTTCAGCAGAGAATAAGAGCAGGGGGCTGGGGGAGCGGATCTGATGGCGAAAGGGCTTCCACCCTGCTTGCTTCCTCCAGAGGCAGAGGACGCTGATCACACAGCCTGGAGGGTGCAACTCATCATTGGACTGCAGACCTCCACCGCCCCACCCCTTGCAGGTTTCACAGGAATCAGCCACATGGTTTTAATCTGTTCCCATTGCCCTCCGCAATGAACATAGCATCCTCTGGAGACAGCTTCCACTTCGGATCTTCTCAAAGGGAAAGAAATCCTAAATCAAACCCCACTGGTATACACCTGGATTTCGAGAGTCACTCCCCAATCAAATGTGCAGGTTTCTGAAGTCGGAAACCTCCAGCTCAGGGAGAAGTCAGTGGGAAGCTAAACTTTGAAACCTTAATAAGCGTGGCTTTGTGACCCACTGTTGTGCTTTCTGGGAGCGGGGGTGTCTGAGTGGAACACAAACGCCGAAGCGGCTCAGATCTCCTTACTGATTTCTTTCTGAGAGAGGTGGGCACCTGCTCCCATCTGTGTGTTCTTCATGCTTATATGGACCCAGGGACCACCCGGAGCTGAGTGCACCCCTGCCTACCTCTTCAGCCTTTGCCCCACCCTCTTCTGTCCACACGCCTGCTGAGTGTCAGCTGTATGCACTTTGATACCATGGATTGGATTGACCAATTTTCATAAGATGTTATGGCAATCCAGAACAGCCTTTTTTGCCAGCCCCATATTTTGGGCTGAATCGTTTTCCTTGAAAATCCATAGTTTGACGTCCTGACCGTCAATATGACTGTATTTGGAGATAAGACCTTAAAAGTAATTTAGGTGAAATGCTGTCATAATGGAGGACCTAATGAGACCAGTGTTCTTAGAAGATGAGGAAGATACCAGGGCACCCCGCTGTCTGCAGACACAGGGGAAGAAACTTGTGAGGATGTAGGAAGAATGTCTGCAAGCCAGAAGAGTTCTCACCAGAAACCGACCCTGCTGGCATCCTGATTGTCAACTTCCAGTTCGCAAAACTGTGAGAAAATAAATGCCGTTTAAGGGTCTCAGACTAGGGTACTTGACAATAGCTCCAGCCGACTAGTCACTATTCTGTGGAAGATGCCGTGCTTTAAGCGGGATGTCTATTGTCTCTCTGGAATGCCTTCTCATATTACCCATCTGATGATCAAATGGTCCTCAGCTCACATACCTGGCTGGTCCTGCTGGATTTTCCTAGATTGGAGAGGGTGCCCCGGTTCTGTGTTCACTTAGCATTCCATGCCCTTTCTCTTGTAAAGTTGAGCACAGTCTTGAAAATATGGTTTTATCTGACTTTTCTCACAGCTAATCTCTAAATACTTAGAGACCATTGGCTTAGATTTACATCGTGATGTGTGCAGGACAGAGCATCTATATTGAATCTCTTTACAGCTTGTAGAGTAAATTGATAAATTAAAAGATGAAATGGATAGATAAACAAACAACTGGATGGACAGAAGCAGATGAGTGGAAGGTGAGATGGATGCATGGATATATGGATGGAAGGACAGGTGATAGAGTGGCTGGCTGGCTGACTACACAGATGGAGGTTTAATATTTTTCCTAGTCTCGAGCTCCCCACGGTGCCGAGGACAGGGTAAGGTTGAGGCTGGGAGGCCAGAGTGTTGTTCCTCAATGCACACTGCTCTTTTCATCAAACCTTTGTATTGAAAACTTCCCTTACTTGTTCCCTCACCGTTCAGGGCACTGGCTGCTGAATCTCTGCTGTATTGGATGGATGGTCCTAAATCTTTGCCTACAAGCCGACTGGACTCTTTCTTTATATGGTACACAGTCACATCCCATCGAGGAGCTGATTTCATTTCAAAATAGAGTCTGCTGAATAATGTGGTATAATAATAACTACGGATCAGGCATTTTGACAGACTACCATCTCATTTAATCCTCACAAATAAATTCCTGAAAGTTGATATCATTAACCTCGTGTTATGGCTGAAAACCAAGAGGCTCAGCCAATTGAGAGCAAAGACAGGATTCAAAGTGCATCTCTGCAGCACCAGTCCAAAACCACAAGACGGATGGGCAGCCCTGCTGCCCTGTGTCTTCTTGAAAGATGGACACCCAGTGCTATCTGGAATTGCACCTGCATTTTCTGCAAGAAGAATTAGGCTGGGAGACATATTTCTCTTTGCAATAATTTTACTGGGGGAAATTTCCGACTGTGCTGAAAGCTGACCTCTTGGACAAACACACTGTCATAAAAATGTGCTATTTGCTACGAGTGCATTGGGAGTTTTAAATCATCAAACTAAAGTACCCCAGGCTCTGACAGTAAAATTTTCATTCAAAGAAGGACTCAGCTTCACAACATAATAAATTATATATGACGGGGACATATAAAACATTTAAAGATATACAGAATTTCTCTGCATTTGTGTTCAGTGGAAGAGTTCAGTGCTTAAAGTACTTTTTTATGTCAATCCTGCCTATTCATAAGAAGAAAAGACACTCATCTTTCCTCCCCCCTAAAATGAGCAGCAACAAAACAAGTTGCCTATTGCCTGTGTCCTGAAGTTGAGATTTGATGTTTTATTTTTATTTTCTTTTTTTTCCAAGCGTGTGCAAGAATGAAACCATGCCATGGTGGATAGCAAGTAGTTAGAGACACTGTAAGCAGAGCCTTGGATGACCTCTGAAACCAGAATAATTAAACATAAACAGCACAGACCCATACCAGGCAGACTTTAGCAAACTATCCAAGACAGATCAAGGTGAAGTTTGGGGTGATATTGGTAAAGAGTGGAGTTTATACAAACAAAAGCTGTGATTACTGGAACCACTTTTTTAATTTGAATTTAGGGAGACACCCTGTTGTTCAGTTGCTCAGTTGTGTCTGACTCTTTGTGACCCCAAGGACTACAGCATGCCAGGCTTCCCTGTCCTTCACCACCTCCTGGAGTTTGCTCAAACTCATGTCCATTGAGTCAGTGATGCCATCCAACCATCTCATCCTCTGTCACCTCCTTCTTCTCCTGCCCTCAATCTTTCCCAGCATCAGGGTCTTTTTCAATGAGCTGGCTCTTAACATCAACTGACCGAAGTATTGGAGCTTCTGCTTCAGCATTAGATCTTCCACATAGTAAAATAGTTGAAACAAGAAATTCCTAGACAGAGGTTTACAAGCCCAGTCCTGGAACATGTTAGCTACTAAATACGTGATATAGTTCTTTGCCTTTCTGGACTGAAAGATGATCTTTGTATAATGCTAACACACGACTGTGCATTAGTCAGCAATTATTACACTAATGCCATATAACCAGCTGACTACACCCAAAATCAGTGGCTCATAGCTTAAAGCCATATATGGGTGGCTCTCTCATACATGGGTCCATAGGTCATCTGCAGTTTGTCTGAACTAGATGAACCTTGGCTGAGCAGCTCTGATTCCAGATGCTGGTCAGCTGGACTTGCACCCAGACTAACCATCAGAGCCATGTGCTTCCTCCTTCTCTTTAGACTGGAGCTGTTTGAAGCATGCTCTACTCATGGCAAATGGCAGGAATCCCAGGGTGTCAACAAAAACAGACACTGTCTCTTGAGGTCTTGGTTTGGAACTGACTCTCCTTCCACCATGTTGCCCTGGCCCAAACAAGTCACATGGCTGAGTGAGAGGTCAGTAGGGCAGAGAAATTCCACTTTGGTAGGTGGTTTTGTAAAGTCACATGACCAAAGTCATGAATATATAATTTAAATCTAGGAAGATTGTGAAAAACTGAAAATAATCATTTGCTCTACCTCCCCGGGGTTTGCTCTCTGCCCTTGGTCTTAAGCTGCTGTGAAACTTGGAGGAAATTATTTCTCTCTCCCAGTCCAGTGGTAACCAAAGGTCCCAGATCAACAGCATCAGCCTCATCTTGGAATTTGTTAGACTTGCACACTCTCATGCCCCACCCAGACCTACTGAATCAGAAACCAAGCCTCAGTGAAAGTAAGCCACCTAAGCACATAGAACACTAAGTCATGGTCTGACCCCAAAGCCTCTTTCCTTTTCTCATATTTCCCTACCAACCCGGAAGAGGGAAGGGGGAACCAGTGAGTGGAATTGATTAGAAGTATCTTTTAAGCGAAAATGAGAGTTAAAAGCATTTCCCAAGGATACAGACAGATTCGTTCATGTGCCTCTCACCTCTCGCCAAGCCCACATTCCAGCAAAGGCATTCGATTAATCACTGTTTGTGCAGAAACTTGATCCAAAGCCTCAGGTCACTTCACTGTGACTGAGTCTATTTTTGTTTTCTGAAATCCCAAGAGTTTTACAGGTGACTTCCAGACCTGCCCAGCCTTGGAAAGGGAGTGGGAGGTCTCCCCACAGGTAAAAGCCTCTTGTCTTCAACTACAGATTGAGCCTGAGGGGCCTCCCACAGCCTGAACACTCAGGGTTCACAGCCCCTGGGAATCCTGGTGAGCGCTGAAAACATGCAGGGCACAGGCAGCCTTGCGAACTGGTCAGAGATCCTCATGTGATTACACGAGAGCCCTGTGGATGGGGAGGGTCAGGGCTCATCACACCAAAGCCAGGGAAGGGGCCCGGACTAAGGGCCAAGGGTGGTTCTGGTACAAACTCTGACCCTCCTGAGCTCTGTGATATTAGACAATGTTCCTGGGCTTCAGAGGGCTCTTTTACCAAGGTCTGGGATTAGTATATTACATTATATTATTTATTATATCACATTATCATGTTAATATAGATATATGGCAGGACTTCCCAGGTGACTCAGTGGTAAAGAATCTGCCTGCCACTGCAGGAGATGCTAGTTCGATCCCTGGGTTGGGGAAGATCCCCTGGAGGAGGAAATGGCAACCCACACCAGCATTCTTGTCTGGAACATCCCATGGATAGAGGAGCCTGGCGGGCTACAGTCTGAGAGGATCTGGGGTCAGAGGTTGTTGCATGTGAGTTTCAGGTTCCAGTTCAGCAACTGGGGACCCTCAGGCAAGTCTCATAAGCTGTTCGAGACTTTCCTAACCCGTATAAGGAGGATCTTACTCCCTGTCTCGTCGTCTCACTGGGAGATTGTGACAAAGCTTGCAAAGCACTTGACTGTCAGTTGATCCGCAATACATGACGATTTGTTAATGAGCAGCTCTGCTCTCCTGGAGCTAGAACCAATTACACTGAAGATGGCAGGGAAAGATCACACAGCCTTGTTCTGACACTCAAAACTGAAGACTCACCCTTTTCTCCATTTCTTGGATTGCCCAGTTCCTGGGAAGGTGGGGTGGGTGTCTGTTGAAGGTATCCTGTGCTGCACGATTCCAGGAAGGACAAGAGGCTGAAGCCTGTAGGTCTGTACACAGCTCTCCATGCACTCACACTCTCGCACTTCAGCATCCTCAGCCACCCAGCATCCCACAGCTGAAACCCCAACCAGCAGACTCCACCAACAAGCCCCATGGATCTGACAAAGCTTGTCTCCAATGACGTTTGCTCTCCATTCATTCACTTGATAAACATTTATTGTTCATGCATTGTCTCCTCACTGGCAGTCTCTCAATTCTCCAAATAGCATGCTGGCTTGCTTTTCAACCTTCCCATAGCATTTGTCACGTAAGCTTACCAAGGTGCTCACTTGAGGCATTCAGTTCTACTTGGCTGGTATATAGTGATGTGTGTGTGCACTTAGTCACTTCAGTTGTGTCCGACTCTTTGCAACCTTATGGACTGTAGCCCATCAAGCTCTGTCCCTGGGATTTTCCTGGCAAGAATACTGGAACAGGTTGCTATTCCCTCCTCCTAGGGATCTTCCTGATCCAGGGATCAAATATGTGTCTCCTGTATCTCTTGCATTGCAGGCAGATTTCTTTATCACTGAGCCACCAGGGAAGCCCAGTATATAGTGGGGGCCTGGCTAAAGAAGCATGTGCTATGCTTAGTCACTCAGTCATGTCTGACTGTTTGTGACCCCATAGAGTGTAACCTACCAGACTCCTCTGTCCATAGGGATTCTCCAGGCAAGAATACTGGAGTGGGTTGCCATGCCCTCTTCCAGGGGATCTTCCCAATCCAGGGATCAAACACAGGTCTCCTGCATCACAGGCAGATTCTTTACTGTTTGGGCCACTGGGGAAGCCCTAAAGGAAACATTGCCAGATGAAAAAGAATTTTTGTGTCAATGGGCTTGAAATTTATTATATGCACATATAATTAGAAGCAAAATATGAATAGTCACTAACTACCTGTGACTACTTACTTTGACTACCCCATGCAAAGAGCTGATTCATTTGAAAAGACCTTGATGCTGGGAAAGACTGAAGACTAGAGGAGAAGGGAGTGGCAGAGGATGGTTAGATAGCATCGCCAACTCAATGGACATGAATTTGAGCAAACTCCAGAAGATGGTGAAGGACAGGGGAGCCTGGCATGCTGCAGTCCATGGGGTCACAAAGAGTTGAACATGACTTAGTGACTGAATAACAGCAACAACCTGTGGTTACTTAAATTCCAATGAGTTCAAAGGAAACAAGATTAAAAGTCAGATATTAGGTCTCACTGGCCACATTTCAAGTGCTCAATTGTCACATATAGCTAGTGGTTACTGTATCTAACAGTGCGGACAGAACATGTCTTTCTTTGCAGAATATTCTATTGGGCAACACTGCTCAAGATGCTCTGTTCCCTTCGGACCTCTGCTATTCTCTTTCACTCTGTCCATTCTCTTTTATATCTTGTTTGTTTAATGGTGTTACCCCCAGTTAGACTGGCAGCTCACTGGGAATAAGGATGAAGCTCATCTCTTTCACCACTTCAACCCCGGCAGTTAGAAGAGGAAAGGCACACAGGAGGCACTGTAAACATATCATTGAAATGAATACCTGGGAAAATGAACCTCTGTATCCCATTGGCCCGAGTTTCGAGTCTTTTATACATTGATTTGCCATTTGGTGGGATGAATCTGCTAGACTGTCATGGCTCTCTGAGGATACCACTTATCATCTTGGCAGGTGTATCCTTCTCCCACTGATACTCTGTTGGCACACCCTGCTCTGACCACAGGGATCTAGAAAGGTCTTACTTCCCTCTTCATTGTCTTTGCTTGTTTAGGATCTCAGGCCCTGGGACTTCCTCTTACAACCATGCCTGAGGGATTGAATCTGACACAGACATCCAGGATCAAGTAAAACACCACCTTCTCCAGGAAGATGCTTGAACATTCTTCTCTTTTAGACCTTACAGCTCTCAGGACACTTCTCACCTGTCGCCTTGTCTGTGACTGCCTTCATACATTTTTGTTCACATTTCTTACCCACTCTTTGAGAGCAGGACTTATGTCTACTTGAAAGCCACGTTCCCAGGCTCTGAGCAAAGTACTTAACACACAATAAATGCTTAAAAATATTATTTGAATGAATATGAGTAAATAAATGGTTACTTTTTAAGGCTATGAGGCTTCCCTGGTGGCTCAGATGGTAAAGAAGTTACCTGCAATGCAGGAGACCCAGGTTCAATCCCTGGGTTGGCAGATCCCCTGGAGAAGGGAATGGCTACCCAATCCAGTATTCTTGCCTGGAGAATTCCATGGACAGAGAAGCCTGGTGGGCTATAATCCATAGGGTCACAAAGAGTCAGACATGAGCAACTAACATTCTCACTTTCATTTGTAAAGCTATGATTCTACATTTTTTTCTGTTTATAAACAATCATTGCCACTGAAGAGTTTAATTCTCCTAAAGTTTTATTTCATAACTTTTTAAATTTTTATTTTTCAAAAAATTATATTAAAGTGTAAAGCATAAAGTTCTATAGCATGTGTAACTTGTAAAATCAAATTCTAAAATTAAGAATTTATTACAGATAACAGTTCAAGGACCTAGGACTCCACAAAGCAAATTTCCAAAATTTAAATATTTATTGAGGATGGAGTCACATTCATTTTGATTTTGCAACAAAATAGATCAGTTCAAGTAGGGAAAATGTGAACCATTGGTATAATTTATTGTACACTACATCCTTATTATAATGTATACGTTTTAGACCAATATTTTAATATAGAAGCTACAAATAGAGGACCACCGCTTCATCCCCATTATCCCCTTTTTGTCTATATTCCAAAGAAGGACAAGAGTTCTCTGTGCTTAAGGCTGAGTTTGTACAAGCATTGTCATTGTTGCATGCAATGTTACATCCACCCTACAGTTGCGGGCTTTTATCTTGTAAAATGCTGGCCCCCAAAGTGTCACTAACACAACCTGTTACAAGAACATTCTAGGTCTCATAGTTGTTTTTCAGTCGCTAAGCTGTGTCTGATTCTGTGACCTCATGGACTGCAGCACACCAGGCTCATCTGTCCACTGTCTCCTGGACTTGGCTCAAACTCATGTCTATTGAGTGATGCTATCTAACCATCTCATCCTCTGCCACTCCCTTCTCTTCCTGCCATAAATCTTTCCCAGGATCAGGGTCTTTCCCAATGAGTCCGTGCTTACTAAAGTAATGGAGAAGTTGGAGAGAGCTTAGGCAGTGCTGGTGAGGTGAGGAGGCAAGGCTGGAACTGATTTAGGATTGGGAATTTGGGGTAAGCAGGTCTTCCAATGTGGAGGCTTGGTTGGGATTTGGTAAGGATCATGTACAATAGTCAAGACTGGATGGAAAGAGAAAAGTGAGGCTTTTTGAAGCAAGAGATTAAAGGGACGTGAGAGGGCCAATTACCTGCTGCTGTTTTACCTTGACGAAGAGTCAGTGGTTCTTCCAAGAAGTCACTGTAGTGAACAGAGAAGACTCTCCTGGCTTAGCCTAAGTATGCTGACCAAGCCCACGGAACAGTCAAAGCATGTTAGTAGGGATTGTAAATCGGGTCAGGATAGAGAGCTTCAGATCTCAGAGGTCTGATCCTGCTGTGTGGTTGCATGTTTTCCATAATCAAACCTCGTTGGACAGGAGAATAAACATGCCTTCTTGAAATAGGATACTGTTTCCATTTTTCCATATGATTGAAGTGAAGTTGCTCACTCATGTCCAACTCTTTGTGACCCCATGGACTGTAGCCTACCAGGCTCGTCTGCCCATGGGATTTTCCAGGCAAGAGTACTGGGTTGCCATTTCCTTCTCCAGGGGATCTTCCCAACCCAGGGATCGAACCCAGGTCTCCCGCATTGTAGGCAGACTCTTTACCATCTGGGCCACCAGGGAAGCCCTAAAGCCTATTGCACCCAGTATTCCCAGGCTGTCTCCCATCCAAGTACTATCCAGGCCCAACCCTGCTTAGCTTCCGAGATAAGACGAGATCGGGCGAGTTCAGGGTGGTATGGTCGTAGACTCCATATGATTATGTACCTTTAAAAGGAGTGCCTGCCTTGTTCTTGAACCCCAGAGTGTGAAGTAGAGACCCCCTCCCATCTACAGAGAGCCCACCCCTCTGAGGAAAAGAGGGTTGTAGAGAGCTGCTTTCCCCTGTCTGTAACAGTATATGCAAAATAAGACTTTGCGTGTTTTTAAAAAAAAACTCGGGTCGATTTCTGATCTATTAAAGTGTTATATAAGTAAAGATATAAATACACATCGATCAGTATTGTATTCAGTTGTCTTTCCCCCTTTGAGCCAACTTCCAGGCAGGTGGCTATTGAGAGTGTTCGGAATTGTAAATGCCTGTTTGCAGCTAGTACTTAGTGACTTAATTTTATTCCACTGAAATATGGAAGACACGTGGAAAGGTGCTATTTTCTTTCAGGGAAGTAATCCGTGAGATGAAGGCTAGATTGTGGATAAGGGCAAATGGAACCTGTTAATAACATACCAAGTTAACACTGCCGATTACTTGTAACAAGGCTGCTGAGAGTTGGGGAGGCAAAGCCCTGGTAGCAAGGATCCCCCTGGGCCCTCACTCCCCCAATACAACAGAAACGTTGTGTCCTGTGTCCATCGCAGTTACTGGCACAGCAGGCAACACACCAGCCTGCCTTCTCCTTCTTTCACCCTCTACATTCTTCTCCTTTGCAAGTGAATGCAAACTCCCTCCTGAATTCCATACAAAGAATAAGACACTCTTCTCTGGGTTGTGATCAGAGCTCCTTTAGAAAAATGGTACTGATGAACCCATTTGCTGGGAAGGAATGAAGATGCAGATGTGAAGAACAGACTTGTGGACACAGTAGGGGAGGGAGAGGGATGGACGGATGGAGGAAGAAGCATCCACATAAATACGCTCCCATGTGTAAAATCGACGGCTGCTGAGAAGTTGCCGAATAACACCGGGAACCCAGCTGGGGGCTCTGTGATGACCTAGAAGAGTGGGATGGGGGGAAGGAGGGAAGCTCAAGAGGGAGGTGATATGTGTATACTTATGGCTGATTCACATTGTTGTATGGTGGAAACCAACAATGGTGAAGTAATTTTACTCCAATAAAAAAAAAAGGCATGAGAAACAGAATTCTAAATTATGAATGTCAGCAAAGGATGGAGATGAAGTCCTCCAGGGGAGATGTTGGAGGGGAGGTGGCCCCCGGAGGGCCATTCAGCCTCTTGAGCTCTGGGGCCCATAATGAAGACAAGGTCTCTATCTAAACAACACCTTCCTACCCCATGCTGTCCTGATGCTCTCCCTGGTGTGTTAAAGATCCCTTCCCTGTCTGCAGGAAGCCCACTTCCAGAAGGAAAGAACAGGTGTGGAAGGCTGTTTTTCCCTGTAAGTATGAATTCACCTGGATTTACATCCTTCGGATATATACTATAACACATGTTCTGGATAAATCCAGATTTGGCAAAATAGCGTATGATCTGCTCTTTAGTATTATGCTCTAATTTCTTGGTGTTTAGAGAAACCGCTTTTATCTATATCCGTAACTGTTTTCATCCTTATGGGCTTTCCAGGTGGCGCTAGTGGTAAAGACCCTGCCTGCCAATGCAGGAGACATAAGAGACACAGCTTAGATTCCTGGGTTGGAAGATGCCCTGGAGGAAGGTATGGGAACATGTTCCAGTATTTTTGCCTGGAGGATCCCTTGGACAGAGGAGCCTGGTGGGCTACAGTTGGTAGGGTTGCAAAGACTCGAACACGACCTAGCATGCACACAGGCATTCCTACTTACACTTGTGTGTTGATCCATGTATCTAGGTAATGCAGCAATTAAGTAGATCCTGAAAAGGAGCCTGGTGGATAAAAGTCATGAGCTCCACGTACTGGATTCAGAAGATGGGATTTGAGCACCAGCTTAGCCACAAGCAGCTAGTGACTCAGGCAACAGAGGAACTCTCCCTTTGCCTCAGTCAGCTTATCTGAGGATGAATCTGACAATCTTGTCTAACAGGAATGTCACATGTAGTCATGTATGTTAAAGGACTTCATAAACGATGGAACTGAGAGGGCAGCATAATGAATATTATATACCAATGGTGGATTCACCTGAATTGTAGGATTATGTCTCATTTTGATTTTATTCTGTACAGAATTTGGTCATTTGGTCCCAAGCCACATGCTTTTCTCCCACCTAGGAATAAACGTCTTAATAAGAGAAGTGTGTCTGTTTGTACGCAGGCGTATGTGTGTTTTCTGGAGGAGGGCATGGCAGCCCACTCCTGTATTCTTGCCTGTAGAATCCCATGGACGGAGGAGCCTGGCAGGCCACAGCCCATAGGGTCGCAAAGAATTGAACATGACTGAAGTGACATAACACACACGCACGAATGTGTGTGTGTATGTGTGTGTGTTAGTTGTACTTGTCTGTGTGTCTTTCTCTGTGAATACATGTGCACACATGTATGCAAACATTGTGCACATGTGTCCACACATAGGATGTATGCATGCATGTGTGTGTGATATATATGTATCCGTATGTGTGTAAAGGAAAATTTAATGATGGCCTAGCCATTCCAACTACTTAGTCTTTTACATTTATCACTGGCTGGCATGTCTGTAGACCACACAGCCCATGGAGAGCAGTGGGTCCTTGCCCCCTGGTGGCATCATCTTCCCAAGAGCAAGCAGCCATGGAGGAGACCAGCAAAGGCAAGTAAGCCTGGGGCTTCAGGCAAGGAATTCTAGGAACCAGGTAGAAGAAATAGGCTCTGGCTGACCTGCCTCTTGACAAACCTGTATGCAGATCAGGAAGCAACAATTAGAACTGGACATGGGACAACAGACTGGTTCCAAATAGGAAAAGGAGTATGTCAAGGCTGTATATTATCACCCTGCTTATTTAACTTCTATGCAGAGTACATCATGAGAAACACTGGGCTGGAAGAAGTACAAGCTGGAATCAAGATTGCTGGAAGAAATATCAGTAACCTCAGATATGCAGATGACACCACCCTTATGGCAGAAAGGGAAGAGGAACTAAAAAGCCTCTTGATGAAAGTGAAAGAGGAGAGTGAAAAAGTTGGCTTAAAACTCAACATTCAGAAAACGAAGATCATGGCATCTGGTCCCATCACTTCATGGGAAATAGATGGAGAAACAGTGGAAACAGTGTCAGGCTTTATTTTTTTGGGCTCCAAAATCACTGCAGATGGTGACTGCATCCATGAAATTAAAGGACGCTTACTCCTTGGAAGGAAAGTTATGACCAACTTAGATAGCATATTCAAAAGCAAAGACATTACTTTGCCAACAAAGGTCCGTCTAGTCAAGGCTATGGTTTTTCCAGTGGTCATGTATGGATGTGAGAGTTGGACTGTGAAGAAAGCTGAATGCCAAAGAATTAATGGTTCTGAGCTGCGGTGTTGGAGAAGACTCTTGAGAGTCTCTTGGACTGCAAGGAGATCCAACCAGTCCATTCTAAAGGAGATCAGTCCTGGGTGTTCATTGGAAGAACTGATGCTAAAGCTGAAACTCCAGTACTTTGGCCACCTCATGCAAAAAGTTGACTCATTGGAAAAGACTCTGATGCTGGGAGGGATTGGGGGCAGGAGGAGAAGGGGACGACAGAGGATGAGATGGCTGGATATCATCACCAACTTGATGGACATGAGTTTGAGTGAACTCCGGGAGTTGGTGATGGACAGGGAGGCCTGGAGTGCTGCAATTCATGGGGTCACAAAGAGCTGGACACGACTGAGCAACTGAACTGAAATGAAGCTCAGTCCATTGGCCCCAGGAAGTCCTCATGTATAGGAAATCATAGAGGCTGGAGGAGGGCTCAGAAGGACCTTCTAAAGATCGGGGTCCAAAACCGGTGCATGCTAAGTCACTTAAGTCATGTCCAACCCTTTGTGGCCCCATGGACTGCAGCCCACCAGGTTCCTCTGTCCATGGGATTCTCCAGGCAAGAGTACTGGGATGGGTTGCCATGCCCTCCTCCAGGGGATTTTCTTGACCCAAGGATCAAACCTGCATCTCCATGTCTCCTGCATTGACAGGCAGGTTCTTTACTATCAGAGAAGGCAATGGTACCCCACTCCAGTACTCTTGCCTGGAAAATCCCATGGGTGGAGGAGCCTGGTAGGCTGCAGTCCATAGGGTCGCTAAGAGTCGGACACGACTGAGCCACTTCATATTCACTTTTCACTTTCATACATTGGAGACGGAAATGGCAACCCACTCCAGTGTTCTTGCCTGGAGAATCCCAGGGATGGGAGCCCGGTGGGCTGCCATCTATGGGGTCGCACAGAGTCGGACATGACTGAAGTGACTTAGCAGTAGCAGCAACAAAGCTGGGGCCTGACACTATCTGCGGGTGACCCTATGCTAGTGTCTACTTGGTCCCTGTCTGAGATGCACCAGTAAACTTCAGCTAAATAAATGCAGGGATGAAGTGGATCACCAGGTGGCCTTTATAGTTCTGCTACTGCTAAGTCGCTTCAGTCATGTCCGACTCTGTGCGACCCCATAGACGGCAGCCAACCAGGCTCCCCCGTCCCTGGGATTCTCCAGGCAAGAACACTGGAGTGGGTTGCCATCTCCTTCCCCAATGCATGAAAAGTGAAAGTGAAGTCTCCCAGTCGTGTCCGACTCTTCGCAACCCCATGGACTGCAGCCCATCAGGCTCCTCTGTCCATAGGATTTTCCAGGCAAGAGTACTAGAGTGGGGTGCCATTGCCTTCATGGTTCTAAGAATGACTTAAAAACTAAAAGTGAAAACATAGATGAACTTCCCTATAGTTATTCTAAAGGTGAGAAACTTGAAGTTTGGAGATGCCCCATTTTAAGCAGCCCTGTTAATTTTAGAGGGCTTTCCTGGTTGCTCAGCTGGTATAGAATCCACCTGCAATGCAGCAGACCCCGGTTCGATTCCTGGGTTGGGAAGTTCCCCTGGAGAAGGAATAGGTTACCCACTCCAGTATTCTTGGGCTTCCCTGGCGGCTCATATGGTAAAGAATCTGCCTGCAATGTGGGAGACCTGGGCTTGATCCCTGGTTTGGGAAGGTCCCCGGAGGAAGGCATGGCAACAGAAACCAGACTTCCTATCTTCCCTAAGGATGTTTTGATTCATATGTCTTCCTTCAAACAAATATCCATCATGATATATGGATATATGGCCCTATTCCGCAATCACTCTATGATCAGAGGTATGTGTGTTCTAATCAGAATTTAATCACACCGAAGTTGAAGTAGGATGATACGTAGACATCTCAATGCTGCAAAATTTGGTAGAGTAAAGTAGATAGAGAAAAAATAAAGACATTTTGGAATGCTGCTTTTTTTTTCTTTCCAGCTTCATAAGTTATGAGGGACGAGTGGGCCTAGGAAGGAAACACTTTGTCACACTCAGCGTCCTAGGACAGATATTTATCACCTGATACACTCAGCCTTGTAGAATGAAAGCAGGAGCCATAAACTGTGCAGAGAGGAAGGTGCAAACTGTTGCATTCTCTGAATTCATTGAAGATGACGTGAAAAAGTTGTTTGGATGCTTTATTATGTGTGGAAGTGTCATAAAAAAAGGTTGATCCACCAGGAAGAAAGTGCGGTCAGAGCTAAGAATGAGCACGAAGAGGATGACGCTGCAATTAAACTTGAAAACCTCTCTTTATAGACACATTAAAAATCGTACTCAAACCAATAGAATGAATAAGCAGCCTCACTGTATCAAGATCCCACAGCTATGAACACACAGCCCTGGAAAATAAGATCTGCAATATTTGCTCTCTCTCTGTCTCATTTATGGAGTGATGATATGCCAACTCTATTTAAATACCATGCAAATGCCAGATAAGCATTTATTTATCCTTTTACCTAATGATTATTAAGTGCCACCTATATGCCAAGCTTTGTACAAGAGGCTAGAGATATAAAAATATAAATTCACGGCCCCCATTCTGGAGGTTCTGTAGGAAGAGAAAGAATGATGAATATCTAGTCCAGAGGAATGGATAAAAAGGAGTCCCTGACTTGGTGTTTTTAATTTGGAGTGAGATAATCATCTTGTTGGGCTTCCCTGGTGCCTCAGGCAATAAAGAATCTGCCTGCAATGCGGGAGACCTGGGTTCGATCCCTGGATTGGGAAGATCTCCTGGAGGAGGGCATGGCAACTCAGTATGCTTGCCTGGAGAATCCCCATGGACAGAGAGCCTGGCAAATTACAGTCCATGGGGTCACAAAAAATCGGACACAAATGAGTGACTAAGCACAGTATGGCACAATCATCTTGTTATAAGTTCTACACACACATTTTCATTATAATTATTATTAGTCATACATAATATTCATGGGGTTCTTGAGGTAAGAATACTGGAGTGGTTTGCCATTCCCTCCTCCAATGGGCCATGTTTTGTCAGAACTCTCCACTGTGACTCCTCTGTTTCGGATGGCCCTACATGACATGGCTCATAGCTTCATTGAGTTTCACAAGTTCCTTATCCATGTATAGCTATAGTTTTTCCAGTAGTCATGTAGAGATGTGAGAGTTGGATAAAGAAGGCTGAGTTTTGAAGAACTGATTCTTTCAAGCTGGGGTGCTGGAAAAGACTCTTGAGAGACACTTGGACTGCAAGGAGATCAAACCAGTCAATCCTGAAGGAAACCACACTGAATATTCATTGGAAGAGCTGATGTTAAAGCTCCAGTACTTTGGCCACCTGATGCAATGAGTCAACTCATTGGAAAAGACCCTGATGCTGGTAAAGATTGAAAGCAAAAGGAGAAGGGGGCTGCAGAGAATGAGATGGTTGGATGGCATCACCAACTCACTGGACATGAATTTGAGCAAATTCCTGGAGATAGTGAAAGACAGAGGAGCCTGGTGTGCTGCAGTCCATGGGATCGCAAAGAGTTGGGCATGACTGAGTGACTGAACAACAAGAATCCTAGAAGCCCATGAAAGAAAGGATGTAAAGTTCAGAAAAGTAAGAAGGAAAACAAAAACAACCTTACTGCTTACGAACAATAGATTATGTTAAATTACAGTTCCTTCTGATGTTATGCATATATTTTGACTTTTTTATTTTTATTTTATATTAGAATATAGTTGGCTTCCTTGGTGGTTCAGATGATAAGGAATCTGCCTGAAATGCAGGTGACCTGGATTCTATCCCTGGATCGGGAAGATCCCCTGGGAAAGGAAATGGCTACCCACTCCAGTATTCTCGCCTGGAGAATTCCATGAGCAGAGGAGCCTGGTGCGTTACAGTCCACAGGGTCGCAAAGAGCTGGACACAGCGGAGCAACTAACATCTCCACTTTCAATGGTTTCAGGTGGACAGCAAAGCTACTCAGTCATGCATATATGTGCCTTCATTCCCCCCTAAATTTCCCTCCCATCCAAGCGGCAACATTGAGCAGAGTTCCCAGTATTTTGCAGTGTTGATGTTTGAGCCTTGTATACATTTTACTAAAGCTCAATAACATTATTTTTATGGTTTTAAACACATATAATATTTGGGATGCAGCAGTTGAGATGAGGGGAAGGGAGCTGGCAAAACTCAGGTACCTGGTACTGCCCCTCTTCCCACCACAACCTGATCAATTTATTCAGAGTCTCTGGGATGGAATACAAGTCTCAGTATTTTTTAGTTCTTTAGGGACTTATGTGCAACCAGTACTAAGAAGCTGTGTGTTTTCTTTATTATTTCACAATTGAATGTGTCATGAGAAGACTATGGCATGGTTTTATTGTCACAGGCAATGACTGACTGACAGACAACTGTCTCTATAATCTAACTATTACCAGACCACCTGACCTTCCTCCTGAGAAACCTGTATGCAGGTCAGGAAGCAACAGATAGAACTGGACGTGGAACAAAGGACTGGTTGCAAATTGGGAAAGGAGTACATCAAAGCTGTATATTGTCACCCTGCTTATTTAACTTATATGCAGAGTACATCATTCAAAATGCCAGGCTGGATGAAGCACAAGCTGGAATCAAGATTGCTGGGAGAAATATCAATAACCTCAGATATGCAGATGATACCACCCTTATAGCAGAAAGTGAAGAATTAAAGAGGCTCTTGATGAAAGGGAAAGAGGAGAGTGAAAAGCTGGCTTAAAACTCAGATCATGGCATCCAGTCCCATCATTTCATGGCAAATAGATGGGGAAACAATGGAAACAGTGACAGACTTTATTTCTTGGGCTTCAAAGGAACTGCAGATGGTACCTGAAGCCATGAAATTAAAAGATGCTTGCTCCTTGGAAGGAAATCTATGACCAACCTAGACAGCATATTAAAAAGCAGAGACATTACTTTGCCAACACTGGTCTGTCTAGCCAAAGCTATTGTTTTTCCAGTAGTCATATATGGATGTGAGAGTTGGACCATAAAGAAAGCTGAGTGCTGAAGAATTGATGCTTTTGAGCTGTGGTGTTGGAGAAGACTCTTGAGAGTCCCTTGGACTTCAAGGAGATCAAATCAGTCAATCCTAAAGGAAATCAGTCCTGAATATTCATTGGAAGGACTGATGTTGAAGCTGAAACTCCAGTAATTTAGCCACCTGATGTGAAGAACTGACTGACTCATTGGAGAAGACCCTCATGCTAGGAAAGATTGAATGCAGGAAGAGAAGGGTATGACAGAGGATGAGGTGGTTGGATGGCATCACTGACTCAATGGGCATGAGTTTGAGCAAGCTCTGGGAGTTGGTGATGGACAGGGAAGCCTGGTGTGCTGCAGTCCATGGGGTCACAGGGAATTGGACACCACTGAGTGACTGAACCAAACTATTATCAGAAAGAAAAAATATTAGAATCAAAAACAAAAATCCAGTCCATCACTTTATTATTACATTCACTTTACAGTTGAAGAAGTTCCAGTGAAGAATTTCCAGTTAATAAATTAAAGTAACTTTGTCCCTGGGACATATATATGACAAGTCTGACTCCCAGATCAGGAGTTGTTCTACTCTGCTTTGATCTGAAAACAAACAAACAAACAAAAAATCTTGGGGAAATTCTTAAAAATGTAGGATCCCCCAAAGATTCTGATTGTACAGGCCCAAAAGTTCTAGGAACCTGTATTTTTAAAAAATTGTATATATATTTATTCATTTATTTTTGGCTGCACCACGGCTTTGTTGCTGTGCAGGCTTTCCTCTAGTTGTGCCAAGTGCTGGCTATTGTCTCTTTGTGGTGCACAGACTTCTCATTGCAGTGGCTTCTCTTGTGGAGCATGGGTTTAGAGCACAGACTCAGTAGTTGTGGCACATGGGCTTCGTTGCTCTGTGGCATGTGGCATCTTCCCGGATCCGGGATGGAACCCATATCTCCTGCATTGGTAGATGGATTATTTAGCCCTGAACCACCAAGGAAGCCAGGAGTCTGCCATTTTTACATGTAACCCAAAGATTCTGATCCAGAAGCTCAGGGGGGCCTCCTTCACCTGGTTGTCCTCTATTTACGCCCTGCTTCCTTCAGATGTGTGGTAGTTGTGTAAGGAGTTTCTCAGATCTCCTTTTAAGATGAGCCTTCTGCAAGGGGTGTAATGAGCTGACGCACTCCAGGGGCCACCCTTTCTGGTCCAGGATTCTGCATGGTGCTCACACCAAGGTCATCTCTTTCTCAGCTGCTTTCAGCCAATGCATGAAAGCATTGGACCGTTTCATGGAGGACTTCAGAAGCAGGACACGTCTGCCTCTAACAGAAGTCTGCTCATGGGGAATCTTGGCTCGGGGGCTCCACCAGCCTGAGCAAGACTTGCTCAGAGCTGCACTGCAGTCTGATGAGGGTTCTTGCCCACCCTCCTTGCTCCCTCCTCTGTATTTGTAAGTGTCTGACCCTCATCGCAGCTGGAAGGCTCTCTCCTTTGGCTCCAGCTCTTCCTCTCCTTTATCATCCACGATCATTTCCCCTGATCCATCTCTCCCAGTTTAGATTCAGTTTTACTGTTTGATTCCTAGAGGACTCTCAAAGTAACACAAGGTGCTTGCAGGAAAGTGAAGTAAAGAAGCCCCAAACCAGTGGCAGGCTAGAGGCCATGCATACCACACACAGGATCACGGCAGCCACTTGGGTACAACTCTTAGCAAATCCATGTTTGGTGATACCCCGCTGATGGCTTGAAACTGGTCATGGCAGAAATGTTTACACTACAGAAATCGGGAAATCAGTAGTTGTGGCACATGGGCTTAGTTGCTCTGTGGCATGTGGCATCTTCCCGGATCCGGGATGGAACCCATATCTCCTGTGTTGGTAGATGGATTATTTACCCCTGAACCACCAAGGAAGCCAGGAGTCTGCCATTTCTGCAGATCCAAACTAACTTTTTTCCTCCTAGAGCCCCTGTTGTTAAATGTTTCCCGGCACACCACTCTCCCCAGTGTCACAGCGGCTAGGATTCTTAGACATTCTGGTCCACAAATAACATTTCCCTTCTTTGAGGCGGTAGCAATACATACAGCCAAAACCTGTCCTCTTGTTATTTATCTCCCATTGACTTCTCTCCTGATGTAGGATAAAAGTCCCTGTGACTTCATATCCCAAGAGTTCATCATGTAAACACTTGTCTCCACCTGCTTGCTGGTAGAGTTTATCTGTTCAAGTGCTTCTTGTTACCTGCAAGCTCAAAATTCTCTAGTAGCCAACAACACTCCATAATTTTGTAATCAATAAGGAATTGTACCTGCAGGAAGACAATTATTGGTACAATACATCAAATTCAAAATGATACGCTCCAGATGTAATTCCCCTCCTTTTTTTTTTTTCAGTTCAAGCAAGCACATCTCAAAAGACTGGAAGAGAATATTTGTATTCATAACGAATACAAATGTTCAGGAATCTGTGATTTAGTTACATCTCGGTGTGAAATGAAAAGAATCAACAGCCAAAGGAGTGAGATTGGTCTAAAATAAATAAATATATAAACAAACAAACACACACATGCATTGGTTTCAAAAGAGAACATTCCTTCTAGACAGGGAGAGAGGGAAAAAAAAACTTTTCTCAGGGATCTTGATAGAAATACAAACCAAAAAATCATACTACAGGATTTTAACTTGTATTTTATTAGCAAAATGTAGGCATCAGTTTTCTTAAAAGCGAATCAAGTTTTATACCCATGTGAGTGTGTTTGTGGGCTCAGTAACATTATGTGCATGTGTGATGTGTTTCCTATGTGTGCTTGTGTATGTGTGTCTATGTGTATACATTCCTATGTGTGTTTTGGTATTTGTGTGTATATGTGGATGTGTGTGCATTCTGTGTTTGTGTGTTGTGTGTATCTATGTGGGTGTCATGTGTACATAGTACTAAGGCACTTAGTAAGTGTTCAGTAAAAGCAAATCTATTTCCTGCTTTGTTTTTATGAGAGTCTATGGAGAGTAAGGCACCCACATCGCCATGCCAAGTGTATTCATTATTAAAGGACAGAGATTGCTTTCTGGTGTTTCTGTAAGTGAACGCTAATGCATTAAAAGTCGAAAATAAATAAAACAAGCAGACAAAAAGACAAGGCAGAATTTGTAGTGGAAATAGCTCTACTAAAGCTTGCACAACTGGAATGTGGCCATAAGGACGGAGCAGGGAGTTGTTTGTCAATTACACTAGGAGGTGCAAGATGTCAGAGTGTGCAGGGCGCCTCCCAGGACAAGTGTGTGAGTGCAACATTACAGAGCAGCCAGCTTTACGCACAATCAAGACCTGCCAAATACTTGCTCTGACTTTGTTCTACAGACTTGGGCACAAATACTGAACAAGATCCAAGTGGTACATGGTGTCCTGGTATAAGAGCCTGCCATCAAAATTGAGTTAGGACAGGGGAGTAAAGATGGGGAGGGTGCTTGACCAATTGCCTTGGGTTTATTTTTCATCATTTATATTATATTACATAAGATTGGAATGCAACTTAATGTACGGACTGTCTAATAATTTACATGTTTAATATGATTTCTGCTACAGGCAAAAACAGTAGCACGTAAAGCATTCATATCTTAATGATAGGTAAATAATCCTTTAGTGTCAATGCTGAATGTGCAACCAGCCAGCATTGTCTATTTATGAAAACACCTTTATTTTTGTTCCTCATTACATCAGAGATATTACTACATTGGTAGCTATAGCCCTACACTGATAGAATAAACAATTCACACACACACACACACACTTACTCAGGCGCACACACACACATGCATACAAGCAAGATGAAGACAGTATCAGTTCAGTTCAGTTCAGTCACTCAGTCGTGTCCGACTCTTTGCGACCCCATGAATCGCAGCACTCCAGGCCTCCCTGTCCATCACAAACTACCTGAGTTCAATCAGACTCACGTCCATCAAGTCGGTGATGCCATCCAGCCATCTCATCCTCTGTCGTCCCCTTCTCCTCCTGCCCCCAATCCCTCCCAGCATCAGAGTCTTCGCATGAGATGGCCAAAGTACTGGAGTTTCAGCTTTAGCATCATTCCTTCCAAAGAACACCCAGGACTGATCTCCTTTAAAATGGACTTGTTGGATCTCCTTGCAGTCCATGGGACTCTCAAGAGTCCTTTCCAACACCACAGTTCAAAAGCATCTATTCTTCAGCACTCAGCTTTCTTCACAGTCCAACTCTCACATCCATACATGACCACTGGAAAAACCATAGCCTCGACTAGACGGACCTTTGTTGGCAAAGTAATGTCTCTGCTTTTTAATATGCTATCTAGGTTGGTCATAACTTTCCTTCCAAGGAGTAAGCGTCCTTTAATTTCATGGCTACAATCACCATCTGCAGTGATTTTGGAGCACACAAAAGGTAAAGTCTGACACTGTTTCCCCATCTATTTCCCATGAAGTGATGGGACCAGATGCCATGATCTACATTTTCTGAATGTTGAGCTTTAAGCCAACTTTTTCACTCTCCCCTTTCACCTTCATCAAGAAGCTTTTTAGTTCCTCTTCAATTTCTGCCATAAGGGTTGGTGTCATCTGCATATCTGAGGTTATTGATATTTCTCCTGGCAATCTTGATTCCAGCTTGTGCTTCTTCCAACCCAGGGTTTCTCATGATGTACTCTGCATATAAGTTAAATAAGCAGGGTGACAATATACAGCCTTGACATACTCCTTTTCCTATTTGGAACCAGTCTGTTGTTCCATGTCCAGTTCTAACTGTTGCTTCCTGACCTGCATATAGGTTTCTCAAGAGGCAGGTCAGGTGGTCTGGTATTCCCATCTCTTTCAGAATTTTCCACAGTTTATTGTGATCCACACAAAGGCTTTGGCATAGTCTATAAAGTTCACGGTTCACTTATTGCTGAAGCCTGGCTTGGAGAATTTTGAGCATTACTTTACTAGCATGTGAGATGAGTGCAATTGTGTGGTAGTTTGAGCATTCTTTGGCATTGCCTTTCTTTGAGATTGGAATGAAAACTGACCTTTTTCAGTCCTGTGGCCACTGCTGAGTTTTCTAAATTTGCTGGCATATTGAGTGCAGCACTTTCATAGCATCATCTTTCAGGATTTGAAAGAGCTCAACTGGAATTCCATCACCTCCACTAGCTTTGTTCGTAGTGATGCTTTCTAAGGCCCACTTGACTTCACATTCCAGGATGTCTGGCTCTAGGTCAGTGATCACACCATCGTGATTATCTGGGTCATGAAGATCTTTTTTGTACAGTTCTTCTGTGTATTCTTGCCACCTCTTCTTAATATCTTCTGCTTCTGTTAGGTCCATACCATTTCTGTCCTTTATCGAGCCCATCTTTGCATGAAATGTTCCCTTGGTATCTCGAAATTTCTTGAAGAGATCTCTAGTCTTTCCCATTCTGTTGTTTTCCTCTATTTCTTTGCATTGATCACTGAAGAAGGCTTTCTTATCTCTTCTTGCTATTCTTTGGAACTCTGCATTCAGATGCTTATATGTTTCCTTTTCTCCTTTGCTTTTCGCTTCTCTTCTTTTCATAGCTATTTGTAAGGCCTCCCCAGACAGTCATTTTGCTTTTTTGCATTTCTTTTCCATGGTGATGGTCTTGATCCCTGTCTCCTGTGCAATGTCACGAACCTCCGTCCATAGTTCATCAGGTACTCTATCTATCAGATCTAGTCATACAATAATCCCCTCCCACCCTGCCACCCAGAAGCTAGGGGCTTCCCAGGTAGCACAGTTGGTAAATTATTGGCATGCCAATACAGGAGACATAGGAAATGCAGGTTCAATCCCTGGGTTAGGAAGAGTCCCTAGAAAAGGAAATGGCAACTCATTCCAGTATTCTTGCCTGGAAAATCCCATGGACAGAGAAATCTGATGGTCTATACTCCATGGGGTCACAAAGAGCTAGACACAACTGAGTGACTGAATAATAAGAAGCTAGAAATTTTCTGCCTCATTAAAAAAAATATATATATATATATATATATATATATGAATACTAGAAAGTATTCTAGTATGCTCTGCATGCTAGAAAGAATTCTTGGGATCAGAAATCAACTCTCAGGTACTCTCCTGATGAGCTTTGTGACCTTGAATGTTGTTTTACAAACTGTGCTTGCTCATGAATCACTCAAGGTTCCTGTTAAAATGCAGAGTTTGTTTCTCAAGGTCTGGAGCAGAGAGGGTCCCTGAGACCCTGCATTTCTCACAAATTCCCCTGTACCTGGGCTCAGGATGGTGATTCTTGGACTTGACTTTAAATCTCAGTTTCTTCATCTGTAAAACATAGATGCTGATGTTTAATAAGGCAGTGAGTGTTATACCAAACAATGCTGATAGAAGCCCCAGCCAAGCGGCAGGCGCGCACTGTGTTCCATCAGTGAACGCAGTTACCACTATTATGAATAACGTGGTCACGGAACTAGGGCAGACATTAACCACCCGAAGAGAACAAGGTAACGTCAATTAGATGCATGTGATCCCGTCGCCTTTTTCATCTTACAGATAATGGCAACGTTGCAGATTTACTTAGCCCTGTAAATTCTAACGTCAAGGCATTGTGTATTCCGCCATCTTCCTCAAAATAATAAGAAAACTGGGAAAGAAATAAAAGGAGAAAATCTGTTTGCCTTAGAAAGTTTCCACAGCTCAGCAGAGCCCTGCATGTACTCGATGGTAACTTCATTTCCCAGGGTCTGGCAGAGGCCGTAATCCATGAAAATGGAACACAAGTCCTTGCATGATGTACTTTGCAGTAAGCCGCTAAGATTCACTTGCAGCTCTGCGTGAGACCCCTGGGTTCTCTTTGATAAGTTGCCCAACCCAAGGAAGCTGAAAATGTGTCTATTATTGTGGGGGGCTGTAGGGAGGAGACAGCATTAGAAGTGGAGAAGGTGGTGGATCACGGACCCCGGGGAGCACAGCCTGCCTCCCGACCTCATCTGTAGGACAAAGAGAGCCTGAGTTGTTTTTACAAAGTACTCAGCCCTGGTGAGGCAGCGTTTGGGGTTGCCTTCCATCAAATGCATGCGGATGAGGTGATCAGGGTGTTAGGGAGGATTTTAGCACCTGTGGAAATGGGGAGGGGGCAGCCCCAGGCAACTCTTTCCCTCCCTTGCAGAGGAAAGAGCGCCCTGGTGTTTGCGCTGCAAAGCTGGGAAAGAATAATGTGTAGTGCAGGCAAGGCCGTGGGGGGCTAACCCTCTCAGCCCCGGCCTGGGAGAGGATAAAGTGTTTCTGCTTTTCTGGAGGCAATTTGGCATTCCTTTTCAAAACCTTTAAAACTGTACATACCTTTGGACCCCGCAGACCTACATCTGGAAAATTATCCCAAGGAAACTACATAAATGTGTGGAATATTTTGGCTTTAGGGTGTCATGCCTGAACTGGGATGCGGGATTTTTTTTTTTTTTTTGTAACTTTGATGGATAGGGGTACATGAAAACAAAACAGCAAACCAAAAAACCAAACTAACAATGACAGCAATACAGAGACAAAGAAAGTTATCTCGTTTCAAAGCTGCAGGAAGCTTTCTCTCCCAGAGAGCTGGAGTGTGGAGCTGGCCTTTGGTGGAGTCTGCTCTACTGCTTGGAAGCAACCCCCTTACATGGGGAAGAATATTAAGCAAACACTCTCCCCAGTATTCCCAGGCAAATCTGAGAATGCAGGTGTGTTAGACTCAGTGGTTAAGTGCCCTGCCTCATTATGGAAATTGTTAAGTGCTGTTTTTATCCAGACTTGGATGCTCTTTTGTACAGAGTCCAGTTTCTCTATTCAATAAGGTTTCAAACGGGTTGCAATTTGCCTGGAAAGAGGGAGCATTCAGGGGCTTCCCCAGTGGTTCAGCAGTAAAGAATCCACCTGCAATGCAGAAGACACAGGAGACACAGGTTCTATCCTTGTTGGAAAGATCCCCTAGAGGAGGGCATGGCAGCTCTCTCTAGTTTTCTTGCCTGGAGAATTCCATGGATGGAGGAGCCTGGCGGGCTACAGTCCATGGGGTCACAAAGAGTCAGATATGATTGAAGTGAATGGGTAACACACATGCAGGAATCTTTCAGGCATGCGATATTCATGTGCTGGTGGGCAGCCCAGGCTCCATAGATAGTCTGAGAACCTGCCTTCGACTTGCTCATATTCTAATAGGCTTAGACCGGTAATGAACACACACATGAGTAAGTAAACAGATGTGAGCATATATAATAATCCTATGTTCTATGTAGAGGAAAGTACAGTAACAGTAGAGAGTATTGGAGACAAGCTATTTACTTAGAATGGTTTCTGAGGGAACAGATAAGGAGGTAATGAGTCAGTGAACAGGGACACAATGTCCATCACTACATAGAAAGAAAGCTCTTTGCAGGAGGTGTTGCTGTGAACACCTATAGATAAAGGCCCTGACATTTGGAGGGAATGTGGAGGCATGGGCAATTTTATTTTGGATGGATATCTGATGGAAGATCTGTTGGCTTATGAGAATGATGTAGGAGACAGGGAGAGAGTGATGAAAAATATCTGAGGAACGCAGCTCTTGAGAAAACAAGGGGCAGGGGACAGGGAGCATAAGAAGGGACTCTGTTCTAGGGCTGAGATGGATGCTCATTCCATTACATGGTGGAAGCCAGGGATACAGATACAGGTGGCCAGTGTCATCGGAGAAATAAAGATGGCAAATTTGATTGCATCCATCTTCTTTGAGATAAAAGATGAGTAGAATTTGGTGGAGGTGGGAGTGATATTTGAGGATAGATAAGGTATGAAACCATCATCTCCAGAGCTAGAAAATAAATCCATCTGGAAAACATGATTGTCTAGTTGGATCAAATGCCTACTTCAGATGTGTGGTCATCTATTGAAATGCATCCATTCAGTCCCATTTTGCAACATTCTCCAGCCACAGTCAGCTCTTTGGCAGCAGATGCAGAGAAAGAAGACAATCCATGTAACTAGGTATGATGAACAATTTTATGTGTCAACTTGGCTGTACCACAGAACCCAGATATTGGAACAAACACTATTCTAGATGTTTCTGTGAAGATATTTTTAGATAAGATTAACATTTAAATCAGGAGACTTTGAGTAAAGCAGATTTCCCTCCATAATGTGGGTGGACCTCATGCAATCAGTTGAAGACCTTTAGAGAAAAAGAGTGACCTCCCTGGAAAAAGAGGGAATTTTGCCAACAGACTATCTTTGGACTCAAAATGTCATGCTTCCCTGGATCTCCAGCCTTCTGGTCTACCCTGAATAACTTAAGTTGACAGCTTCCCAAATCACATGAGTCAGTTCCTTAAACTGATTTCTCTCTCTATGTACATCCTATTCAGTTTGTTTCTATTGAGAATACTACCTACTCCAATAGGTTTTAGGAGGAACTGGGGTTATTAAGGGTGTCTTATGAGCAGGGAATGGGCAAGGGCATGAAGACTATTTTCAAGGGATGGTTATGGTCATAGTCAGGAAAATTGTACACGGTGAGAGTCTATATCCCTAAGAAAAGAAACAAGCCCCAAATCTCAATGGCCTATCACAAAAAACATTTACTTCTCAAGCAGGATGGCTACAGCTGTTGTTCATCATGGTCACTCAAGGACCTGGATTGATGAAAACTCCATCTCCACATCGGCTTCTGCAATTGCTGCAATGGGAAGAAGAGAGGGTCAGGGAATTGCACTGGCAATTAAAATGCATATATCACTTCTCAGATTTGCTTGTGAAAGCAAATCACAAGACTCCATCTAATTTCAAAAAATGGTCATGAAGCAGTTCTGCCATGTTTTAGAAAGGAGAATAATCAGAAATGTGTGAAATAGCTTTAAAAAGTGGTAGGACTGAGGAACTAGAGGTCTCAATGAGGCTGCAGAATTTCTAAAGTAGGAGAACTGCTGTGATCTGGAAACTTGGAGGCTTCCCTGGTGGCTCAGACAGTAAAAACTCTGCCTGCAATGTGGGAGACCTGGGTTTGATCCCTGGCTCAGGAAGATCCACTGGAGAAGAGAATGGCAACCCACTCCAATATTCTTCTCTGGAGAATTCCATGGACAGAGGAGCCTGGTGTGCCAGGATCCATGGGGTCACAAAGAGTCAGACATGACTAAGCAACTAACACTTTCACTTTTATAAAAACACCTTCACTGCAACACATAGATGAGTATTTGATTAAATAACTGGGACCACAGCTTAGCCAAGTTGATACAAAGACTTGTCACATACATCAATAGAAAGCTAAGGCAAATTCACTGATGTTGAAGAAAAAAACATTAAAATAGTCTAAATAAATCTTCAAGTGCTGGGCAAGGCATACAGCACACTCAGTGTGTCTGCTTTTAGTTGGGATCACCTTTATGAAAGTTTAAATTTTTAAGCAATATATATTCCCTGTATCCAAAAGGCAACATTAAAGGAGGGAATAATCTCTAGACACAGAATAAGGATAGTTGGTTCCAGAATTCATCAGCTCATTTATGTTGGTCAAGTCTTTTAACTCCCTTTCTCTCTTGATCTGCAAAGTGATCTTACCTCACAGCAAGATAAGATTAATTAATGTGAAAGTTCATCCTGCTGCTGCTAAGTCGCTTCAGTCGTGTCAGACTCTGTGCGACCCCAGAGATGGCAGCCCACCAGGCTTCTCCAGGCAAGAACACTGGAGTGGGTTGCCATTTCCTTCTCCAATACATGAAAGTGAAAAGTGAAAGTGAAGTCGCTCAGTCATGTCCGACTCTAGCGACCCCATGGACTGTAGCCCACCAGGCTCCTCCCTCTATGGGATTTTCCAGGCAAAAGTACTGGAGTGGGATGCCATTGCCTTCTCTGGAAAGTTCATTCTAATTGCCCATATATCCTCAAAAAATGATCCACAAGGATTTACAATAAAAGATACTTCAAGATGGTGAAAACAGAACCAGAAATTTAACATCCATTCAGAAGGATGGGAGAACACATTTATTTTGAGGGCTAATAAAATTATTGTGATTGAGCAATGAATCTAGCCCATAGCTTTGCAGTAGATAAGACCCAAAGGAGAAAGATGCTGACTTGCATGTATTTATTATTTCAAAAACAACCGCAAAACCCTATTACATCAGTCAGTTAGTTCATTCACTTGGTGGTGTCTTTGCGACATGACTCTTTGCGACCATGTGGCCTACACAGCACACCAGGCTTCCCTGTCCATCACCAACTCCTGGAACTTGCTCAAACTTGCATCCATCCAGTCGGTAATGCCATCCAACAACCTCACCCTCTGTTTTCCCCTTCTCCTACTGCTTTCAATCTTTCCCAGCATCAGGGTCTTTTTCCAGTGAGTCAGTTCTTCATATCAGGTGGTCAAAGTATTGGAGCCTCAACTTCAACATCAGTCCTTCCAATGAATATTCAGGACTGATTTCCTTTAGGATTGAGTGGCTAGATCTCCTTGCAGTCCAAGAGACTCTCAAGAGTCTTCTCCAACACCACAGTTCAAAAGCATCTATTCTTTGCCATGCAACTTTCTTTATGGTCCAACTCTTAACATCCATACATGACTACTGGAAAAACCATAGTTTTGACTACACGGGCCTTTGTAGGCAAAGTAACATCTCTGCTTTTTAATATGCTGTCTAGGTTGGTCATAACTTTTCTTCCAAGGTTCAAGTGTCTTAATTCCATGGCTTCAGTCACCATCTGCAGTGATTTTGGAGCCCAATAAAACAAAGTCTGTCACTGTTTCCATTGTTTTCCCCATCTATTTGCCATGAAGCGATGGGACAGGATGCCATGGTCTTAGTTTTTTGAATGTTGAGCTTTAAGCCAGCTTTTTCACTCTCCTCTTTCACTTTCATCAAGAGACTCTTTAGTTCTTCTTCACTTTCTGCCTTAAGGGTGGTGTCATCTCCCTATTACATAATGGGAGTAAATACACATTTATTGGGTCAGAGAACTTTCTTGAAAATACTTGATTATGTCATGACTCATAAAAGGGACACAGATATGTGTGTTCCAGAATAATAGATGTGAGTCACACTGGCCTGAGCACAAGGCCCAGATTTAGCAATTTCTAGATGCCACTCTGAACCTGGGAGAGAGTCTTCATGTCTCTGAGCCTCCATTTTCTCCTCCCTCCAATTGGGAAGATGCATTGTATCTTCTTCACTGAGTCGTTGTGATGTCTTTAATGGACTTGGTACATCAAAAGAGCTTAACACAGTGCATGATATAGAAGGAATTCTATACACATTACCTAGTTAATTAGAATGTTGATTTTCATTGTTATGTCAGATACTTAAAAGTTCTTCACATGGTCTTTAGTCTTACAAACCCACGACAGAGGTCAATCCATCATCAGAAGGAATATTGATTTATTCCCTCTACTCATATCTTTTGAGTACACTATTCCAGGGACTACTTTAGAGGATGTATAACCATTGTGAGTCTTAATCTTATTACCTATAAAAGTAATAAGTAAGGGGGGAAGTAAGCATACTTACCTTGTCAGGTATTAAAATAAAGCTAAAAATTATTACAGATGAGACGCAAGCCTAGAACTTCTGGAGCGTTCCAGCCTTCAGTTAGTTTTTCATACTCAGGCTACACTTCACCCTACCTACTGATTCAAGATCATTTCAATCTGGGAAAATGGATGGTTCCTCTCCAGGATGATGTTCATGTATATATATATGAACCTCACATCTCAAAAAACATGTGTCTGACAGGAAATTGATGTCAGGGCACGCTGCACTTCAGCAACTGTAATGGCACAAAATTAACCTCTGCCCAAGTAAACCCTTCCCCACTGCAGTGATGGACACTCCTAAGCTGAGAGCTTATTTTTGTGAGACTTGCATATGCCCTAAAAATGGAGGTTCTTCTAAATATGAGACTGCTGTACACCAGTAACTAATTATCCACAGGGAAGGCTTTTTATTTATTTATTTTTCCTTAGTATATCAGACCTGGTAGCCTACATTTCCACGGGTTCATAATCATTCAATTAGATACTCAGTTGAATATAAATTATTTTGCAAGTGATCCTTGCAGAGGAATGTTTAGAAAAAAAAAAAAAGAGAGAGAGAGAGAAAAGCATTGCAAACAAGAAGTCTCATCAGCTCAATATTACACTTTGTCATTAATGACACTGACTGTTTTCATTCATTATTCAGCCCAACTTAACAGTAATTTGTGCCTGAGAGCAGGAGCAAAAAGGGGGAAAATGAGGGCTGGAAAATATGTATTTATATTAGAAATAATTTTGAAATAGTATCTCTAATGCATAGTGAGAATGAATATTATTTTCACCATTAAGATTCAATTATATGCACAGTGGTTTTGCCTTTCTCTTAAGTGGTAAAATGGTACTATTGAGCCTTAAATGTGGTGATAAGTTTGATACGCGTTTCCTTACCTTTTTTGCACTGCATCCTATATATACTATTCATTTTCAAATTAATGATCCTTCTCTGGGAAGTTTTGCAAGGCGCAAAAGGTGCTCTGTAAAGAGACACTTTATGATGCAAAGAGCGTATATGTTAAGATCCCAGGTTGCATTGGTCCATTCCCCCCAAAAGCATATGTTATAAGTCTAGTCAGCCTCAGGCATGGTGTTAGACACAGAATTTTCCAGGAAGTAAAGACAGACCCCTGCTCAAGAGGACAGATTCCCAAAGGGAGCCAGCCTTGGAGCATGCATTCACAAAGAGATTATGAGAAAAAGCAGATAGTACATAAAGCGGATGCACAACGGAGGAGGTAGCTTTTAATCTAAGACACTGGTGGGCTATAATGTTGAGTGAGTCTGTTTGGGGTCCAGGGCAGATTCATACAAAGAATATGGTGTGAACTTGGGACCCACAAGAAGATCCATTAGTCATATGTAGATGTGAGAGTTGGACCATGATGAAGACTGCACACCCCAAAATTGATGCTTTCAAATTGTGGTGCTGGAGAAGACTCTTTAGAGTCTCTTGGACAACAAGGAGATAAAAATAGTCAACTGGATGCTTGGGGCTGGTGCACTGGGACGACCCAGAGGGATGGAATGGGGAGGGAGGAGGGAGGAGGGTTCAGGATGGGGAACACATGTGTACCTGTGGCGGATTCATTTTGATATTTGGCAAATCTAATACAGTTATGTTAAGTTTAAAAATAAAATAAAATTAAAAAAAAAATTAAAAAAAAAAAAATAGTCAATCCTAAAGGAAATCAACCCTGAATATTCATTGGAAGCCCTGATGCTGACACCAAAGCTCCAATACTAGGGCCACCTAATGCAAAGAGACAACTCATTGCCAAAGAGCCTGATGCACTCCTCCTGAGGGCAGATGGAGAAGGAGGTGACAGAGGGTGAGATGGTTGAATGGCACCACCAACTAAACAGACTTGAGTTTGAGCAAACTCTGGGAGATAGTAAAGAACAGGAAAGCCTGGTGTGCTGCAGTCCATGGGGTCACAAAGAGTCGGACACGACTTAGTGACTGAACAACAGCAACATAAGAAGATCAAGGTTACAGGAGTATAAAGGAGTTATTGATGAGAAGAAGGATGAGCAGCTTGTTGGGCCCCACATCCTGATGTCTAAAGGATGCTCAACAGATGAATGCATGTAAATGGTTGAAACCTGAACAAACTCTGTGATTTAGTTAATAGCACCAATGTCAATTTGCTGGTAATCACTGGGGGAAGCTGAGTGTCAGGTACATTAAGAACTCTGTGCACTATCTTTGCAATATCTTTTTTCTTTTTTATAAGCTTTACAAAATTGTATTAGTTTTACCAAATATCAAAATGAATCAGCCACAGGTATACATGTGTGCAATATCTTTTGATTATTTCAAAGTAAAATACTTAAAGTGTTTTAGGAAGTGCATGTACTGTAAATAGGATACTAAGACTTGAAGCTAATGGAGAGCGGACACAGACTTCAGTGCAGAGATGTGTTTCCTAATGAGGTTAGACTTGGAATTGAACTTCAAAGATTTTTGAAAACACACCCCTTCTTTTTTGTTCTGGAAATGAAATAGAATCCTAGACCAGACTAGAAGGGTTGCACGATACATTAGTGATGGAGCTGGAATGAAATAGCAGTCTTGTTCAATGATTGCCTGGCTATTTCAGTTTTTGCATCGATTTAGTCATGGATGCCAAACTTTATTGGAAAGAGCTCACTCTATTGAGACAGAAAACTCTCCATTTTATGCTCATGTTGACCACTGTAGACATCGTTGGTTGTGACCTGAAGTAGTTTTAGACACACTCTGGAGTCATCTAACCCAACACCAACTCCATCTGCATTGCTGGTGGACTAGGGTTCAAATGTACTTCATGTCCCCATCTGTAGGGTGGAGGGATTTATGGTACCTTCTGCATGGGTCTGTAACACGAATTAACCTGATCCACGTGTGAATGATTCTCAGTGTTCACTGTGGCACATGAGTGTTCAATAGTATTTTACCTATGGTTACTATGTGAGCTGACTGACTCTGAACACATTATTTAATCTTTGTTTTTACTGTAATTTTATTTTATTTTATTAAATTTTGTTGGAGTATAGTTGCTTCCCAGGTGGCCTGGGAAGAACCTGCTTGTCAATACAGGAGACCTAAGAGACATGGATTTGATTCCTGGGTCAGGAAGATCCCCTGGAGAAGGGCATGGGAACCCACTTCAGAATTCTTGTCTGGAGAATCCCTATGGACAGAGGAGCCTGGTGGGCTATAGACCATTGGGCTGCAGAGTCAGACCCAACTGAAGTGATTTAGCATGCTCTTAACATAGCTGCCTTACAATGTTGCATTAGTTTCTACTGCACCGCAAAGTAAATCAGTTATGCACATACATAGATCCCTTCTTTTTTTGGATTTCCTTACCATTTAGGTCACCACAGAGCACTGAGTAGGGTTCTCTGAGTTATAGGGTATATTCTCATTAGCTATCTATTTTATACACAACATCAATAGTATAAATATGTCTATCCCAATGTCCCAGTTCATACCAATCCCCTTTCCCCTCCTTGGTGTCTATACATTGTTCTCTACATCTGTATCTCTATTTCTGTTTTCCAAATAAGATCATTTATACCATTTTCTAGATTCCACATATATATATAAATATGTTTAACATGCATTATCTGTTTTTCTCTTTCTGACTTATTTCATTCTGCAAGTCAATCTCAAGGTCCATCTACATCTTGGCAAATGACCACATGTCATTCCTTTTCTATGGCTGATTAATATTCCATCGTATATATGTATGGCTTCTTTATCCATCTGTTGATGGACATTTACATTGCTTCCATGTCCTTGCTATTGTAAATAGTGCTACAAGCACATTATTTAACCTTTATTAACTTTCAAATTCACATCTATAAAATGGAGATAATCATACATACTTAGCAAGGCCGTGAGAAGATTGGGCAAGATAATGTCTGTCATAGGTTTGGGGCAGAGTAAGCAGCACACCTAGATGCTAGTGTGTCTCCTTCCTGCCTCTGGGCTCTCTTCCATGCCTAGAAAGCTTCTCTGTGACCAATCCACCAACAGCACGTGACTGAGACATTCAGACTCCAACAGAAAGTCTGCCTCCTCCAGGCCCTCATCTCTCTTCTTGTAATATATCCTAATTTTTAAAACATAGATATTTATTGCAGACAAATGAAAAGATTTACCTTCAAATTTTCAGTCTAGAGTCCTACATTAAGCATATTTCATCATGATTTCCTCCAGGTTCATTAAAAAAAATTTTTTTTTAATGCAGGTGAGTTTATTTAGATAGACAACAGCTTTGTATCCTATTTGTTGGGGAAGAGGGTAAAGGGGCTTAAAAATATTTTTTCCTTGTCTTAAAATTTTGTAACAATTGATAATAGCTGCATAATAGTGGGAGGGCTATACTTATGTATTCAGTGATTCTTATATGGTGGTATATTTATGTAAATTTGGCCAATATAAGTGAACAACAATGTGATGAACAGATATTCATGCACATAACTTGGAGTTGCCAATGGACTTTTCTAATTTGAATTCTTATCTCTCTCCTGTGTTTCTAAATGTCATTTGCTCCATCCCTGGGTTTCACTCCTTTGATTTTCTGACATACATCTTTGCTGATAGCAGCCTCTTGGTTGGCCTACTATGTGGCTCTGTACCTCTTTGAGTATCATGTTCTTCAGCTCAAGGACTGGATCTCCTACTCAAGAGGCAAGGCTGGTCTGGACTCCTGTCACATCTGTGCTTGCCTGATCCTCTTAAGAGTTAATATTCCTAGTCTCAGATTATCAAAAACAGAAACAGATAAAACCCTACAACTGACTCTTTCCATTCTATCAGGATGCCTTTTGAAAACATTTTTGTTTAGTTGCTAAGTCATGCTGGACCCTTTTGTGACCCCCCGAACTGTAGCCCACCAGGATTTCCCAGGAAAGAATAGTAGAGTGGGTTGCCATTTCCTTCTCCAGGGGATCTTCCCTACACAGGGATTGAACCCACACCTCCTGCATTGCAGGTGGATTCTTTACCACTGAGCCACCTGGGAAGCCCTTGAAAACATTGTAGCCCTCATGTTTTCTTTGTTTTGGTTTTGAATGGTCAGTATCAGGTACTCCAAGAGATGTAGAATTAAACAGAGAGAGCATGCTTTATAGGTGGATTGACTTTCAAAATTAAAACTCTAGTTTAAACCAGCATGAGCTTTGATTTTCAGCAGAACGGAGTTCTAGTCTTGACAAATCCAATAAACTTATTGAGCTGGTCTGAGCTTCAGTTCCCTGTATGAAAACGAAAGATGGCCATAGCTATTGGATGAGTTGCCTTGAGGACTTCTGATTGCTGGTTTTGTGCTGGTCACTAGGCATGCTGGTGGCTAATTCGGCCTCAATGATGACTGATACATTGAAAATCAGTGCAAGGAAATTGTGAGTATCCATGTGAACTTAGACATGAAAATTACCTCCATAAGCCTCAGTTTCTCTCTCTGAAAAAAAATTAGAGAGACACATACTTATTCCTCAGGGCTGTTCTATGAAAAGAGATAATGCATTTAAAGTGCCTGACATATGCCAGGAACTCAATAAATATTCATATCTTCTCACTCTCCTTCTCTTCCCTAATGCCATCTTGGATTTCACCACAAGGCATTTGACCAGGCGAAGATGGTCACATTAGAGACACGGGCGGTGAGGAGCCACACTCCTCCAGACTTTGTAGAAAATGATTGAAAGTTAAACTGGGCCAGGAGTCTGGTGACGTTTGGGTGAGAGACAGAGTTAAATTAAGGTTTAATCTTAGCCCCTTCCATGTGTTAACCAGGCTGTGCAGAGCCAAGAGCTTGAAAGAGATTCAGTGCTGAATTTTCTCACTAATCTGATGAGAAGAGAGAGGCATGGGAAGAAAGAGAACGGGAGAGAGGGAGAAACAGAGTTCAGATGGCTAATTTTCTAGCCAGCAGCTACTGGAATGTTTCCATGAGGAGATATGAAAAGAGACAAAAAGAAATAATAACTGAAAATGGGCTTTGTTGGCCAGAAAAACTTATCCTGCTGGGGTGGAGGTCAGTGGGCGAGAGGATGGATAGAAGCAGGTACTCAGGGGACATGTTTCATTTTAATGTAGTCACTTTGGTACCCCTCTATCTGCTCATTCAATTAGCATCGGAGGGAAAAATAAAAGTTCCTCGCGTGTCAGCCTGCTTTCCAAGCTCCAGGGACAGAACTTCGTAAATGCAGTGACCTTACATTGCTCTCCTCAGAGAGCACGCTCCATCTCTGTGTTGGCCTCTGATGTTAAAGAAAATGGATAGCTCATTCTTTTCCTTTTCCGTTTCTTTCAGGAAAGAAACGATCTAAGTGTCGTTTTAAATGAAAACAGTTGAGTAATTGTCTTTTTCTTAGATGCTCTCACATCCCCCAGAGTCATAAGAACCAACCTTCTAGGCCTGTTCCTTTTCTCCCATCTTCTCCCAAGTACATCTGGCTGATTCACTGCAGGTTAACCTGAAATACGGCCCATGTGTTCCTCCTCCCACTCCAAGTCATGTTGATGGCAACGTGACCTTGGCATGGAGCTTCCAAAGTCACGACATCAACAAAGGACATTTCTTCTTCCCATATATATATATAAATTTGTTTGTTTGTTTGTTTGGTTTGTTTCTCCCTTGATTCCAGTTTTCCTGTCAAACCAACTTACATTGTTTGGACTTGTGCTGCCCTGACTCATTCCTTTAGATTATAAGTTTCCTAGAGACCTTTCACCCCTGACTTATAAAATTCTACTGTCTTCAACATCTCTATCAAAGTCTAGACCACAGGCCTCCTTGCCCCCACTCTCCTGGAATCTCTGTTTCAATCTCCTCACCTCTGCTGACTTGAGTGAATCTGAACTCAGGAGCATTCATTTATTCATTTGTTCATTCATCTCTTTAGATCTGTTATATTTGTGAAGGATTTTCTACAAATGGCTATAATATTTCTAGCCCCATGTGCTCCAACAAAACTTCCTCCCTCCTCAATAACAGGTGGAGTTTTTACCCTCTCCCCTTGAATCTGGGTGGCATCTGTAACTGCTGCCTCAACTAAAGGAGAGTGGAAGTGACGCTGAATGACCTCTGATGATGATGAGCAAAGAGGGTACAGAAAGGAGATCAAGCCAGCCAACCCTAAAGGAAATCAACCCTGAATATTCATGGGAAGGACTGATGCTGAAGCTCAAGCTCCAATTCTTTGGCCACCTGATGCGAAGAGTTGACTCACTGGAGAATCCCTGATGCTGGGAAAGATTGAGGGCAGGAGGAGAAGAGGGCGGCAGAGGATGAGATGGTCAGATAGCATCACTGACTCAATGGACATCAGTTTGAGCAGGCTCTGGGTGATGGTGAAGGACAGGGAAGCCTGGTGTGCTGCTGTCCATGGGGTAGCAAAGAGTGGACATGACTGAGCGACTGAACAACAACAAAGAAGATGCTGTGCTCAGCTGGATCCCTTTCTTGAGATGTCACCCTGAGAATCTCCACTTTGTAAGCAAGCCCAGGACACATGAAGAGGCAGCATGTAGGTGTTCCCATCATTGACAGCTGATAGCCAGTACCAAGTGCAAGACACAAATGAATGAGCCTTCAGAAACTTCTAGCCACTGAGTCACTCCTTACTCAAGTATTCCAGATGAGGTCTCAGACATACTGGAGCAGAGACAGCTACTCTCGTTGTCTAGTTCATACAGATGATCTGCAGAATCTGTGAGCTGGTCATAGTGCTTAAACACGAGAACCATTCATTGATTCATCCAGCATCTAAGTCGCATTCACTGATGACCACTTTTGTCCCAGACTATAGGCGTGTGTGGGTGCGCGCACCCTGAGATCATGGACATGCCAAATATTCTCCTATCCATCCCTGAAACCCAAACGACAACAGAGCACTTTCTTACTATCCCATTTCAGAATTTTGTAGCCATTCAATTATGAAAGTGTTTCTGCATTTTCATTCCAACTCAGCTCCTTTAAAATAAGGGACTATAAGCTCTATATTTCCCATGGTACACAACACAGTTTTATAAACTTCATAGATGTTTGATACAAATTTGTTAATTAAAAAACTCAGTTCACTACTGGTATTAGGTTTTCTGGGTCCCAAACAAATAAACTAAATACATTTTGGAGAAAGACTTTATTAAATGTAACCATTCTGCAAATAGGAGAGAAGGAAGACATGAACAATTTTTTTTTTGATCTTTTATGACAGGCAACTGCTGTTTCATTTTAATCCACAAAGCAATCCTATAAACAAAACAAACAAACAAAAAACACGATAATCCTCAAATTACAGATTTGAGACTTCAATCCAGACTGGCAAAGTCGCTTGGCTATTGAGTGAGGTGCTAGGATTCTAGCCAATGCCAAGAAACCCTTCCCAGCCACAGTGGTGGCTTCCACACATGAAGACACAACACAGATGACATTTGCTTTCAAGACCATTGAATAGCCTGTCTCGAGAAGAATGCTTTTCAGCGTGCAACATTATGTCCCATGTGCCACTGGTAAGTGGAGACTTGATCGCTTTTGGGCATTCTGGATGCTTCCTCTTTCAATGGTTTCCAAACCTCACAGAAAAGTGTTACTGATTAATATTACTCTTATTTTTATAAATGGGAAGAAAGAAGGCATAAGACTTAGGGGAAAACAGTTTAATATTCTCAAGAAGCCTTAAAAGTGAAAAACCAAAGTATGTTCATTACAAAAGCTCTGCTTTAATTTTGCATTTATACATTATATGAATATTGCTAAATATACTTCAGTGAACATGGGGATGAGGCTGAGGGATATGGAGCATCTCCTTTAGAAGCTGAATGCATACTTTGCCCTGCTCTTCTCTCTGAGCAGAAGAAAGGGAGCAGAGAGCTAAGAGGTTTCAATCTAATGTGACTATATCTTCTTATTCTGAGTGACCTTGGCATCCAAAGACTTCGTTTTAACAAACGACCCATTTGTTTCAAGGCTGTGGGTGGTGGTAACAAGAAAGATGATGTAACTTCTTATTAAAAGAAACTGTAGTGTTGGGAATTATTCTCCGAATAGTAGGGCTTACAAGAAATTAAAAAAAAAAAACACACATGGAGACTTCTGGACAACATATGTGGATCTATGGATGAAGAAATACCCTCTGACAAAGTCCTTCTACTCTGCCTGTAGAGAACTGTGTAACTGGAATCAGAATCTGGAGGTAATCACCTCGATGCCATTTACCCACACCGCTTTAAAAATGAGGAAATTGGAGGCTGCTGGAGGTGGGGGGTGGGGTCATTTTCTCTAGGTAATCCTTTGGTTAAGAATAGTCATGATCAGCTCTGAATGGACCAGTAGCTCGCATACCCTAACTCCAAATGTCTTTCTCTGATCTTATCACCACATCCACATTCTAGTCTGTTCTCCACCTCCCTGGATTCTGTCTTCATTTTGAGTCTTATAGTCCAGACCTCATTCTTTCTATCAGGTTTGGCCACTGTCTTTCTTTTTAGTAACATGTTCCCCTAGAAGAGGGTCCAATATGTAAACAAATATGCCAGGGATAACTCCTATACAGACCACAGAGTTATAAAGAAGGAGATCATCATTCAAATTCAAATATGTACTGAATTCTGGCTAAAATAATAGGTCTGCTGGCTGGGGCTGGCTACAGGAAGCACAGCTGAAAACCAACATGGACCACAGTGAGGTCAGATGTTTTGATTGGCAGGCTGGTCTAGATGACCACTGGGATATCTTCATCTCCTAGAACATTCTTTCTATCTTCCCTAACTCAGTCCAAAGTTGCTATCATATAAAGCTATTCTTCACCCCACCCCTTTCCCCAAGATAGAACTATCCTTTGATCCTTTGTGTATCCCATTGCTATTCCCATGAAAATATGAAGAAGAGTAAATGTATTCATATTAATAATAGCAATAACAGCAGTAAAGCCATTGTAGAATGTACACATATCAAGTAAATTACTTTGTTGCTGTTTAGTCCCTCAGTCATGTCTGACTCTTTGTGACCCCATGGGCTATAGCCCTCCAAACTCCTCTGTCCATAGGATTTCCCAGGCAAGAATACTGGAGTGGGTGGTCATTTCCTACTCCCTGGGATCTTCCCAACCCAGGGATTGAACACCAGTCTCCTGCAGTTTCTTAACCACTGAGCCACCAGGGAAACCCTGATAAAATACCAGATATGTTATTTAATAGCCAGACTATCTTTGAGAATGAGAGCTTCCCTGGTGGCTCAGATGGTAATGTGTCTGCCTGTGATGCGGGCCACCCGGGTTTAATCCCTGGGTTGGGAAGATCCCCTGGAGAAGGAAATGGCAACCCATTCCAGTACTGAAGGAAATGGCAACCCACTCCAGTACTCTTGCCTGGAAAATTCCATGGACGGAGGAGCCTGGTAGGCTACAGTCTATGGGGTCGCAAAGTGTCAGACACTACTGAGCAACTTCACTTTCTTTCTTTCTATCTCTGAGAATGGAAATCATCTATTTTCTGTTTTACAAATTAGGAAATTGAGGCACAGTGGAGTTAAATAACTTTCCCAAAGTCTAAAAAATGGAGTAGCCAAGGCTCTGCCATAAACACGTTTTATTCTAGAACTCAGCTTTTCCCCCAGGAGCTATCTTTCTCCATGACCCATCCGCTAGTCTATGAAAACCTCCCGAACACTTGAATTCTGTTTCACATTTCTCTCTTCTACTTCACTATATTTCACTATATTTCTCTCTTATGCTTCAGTTCTGAATGAAAAGACAAGGAGCTTCACACATATAGGGAATCTTTTTTTTTTTTTTTTTTTCTTTTTTACTAAGCAACCAGTGATGCCCTTGAAAATTTTACTTGTAATTGTATGTTGGCATCATCATGTATCATGGTGTTGTTAATGGAACAAATACAGAGGCTTGCATGATGGGGCTTCCCTGTGATGGAGTGGTGAGTAAAAAAGCTGGCTTAAAACTCAACATTCAGAAAACTAAGATCATGGCATCTGGTCCCATCACTTCATATCAAATAGATGGGGAAACAATGGAAATATTGATAGACTATTTTTTGGGGTTCCAAAATCACTACAGATAGTGACTGCAGCCATGAAATTAAAAGACACTTGCTTATTGGAAGAAAAGCTAGGACCAACCTAGACAGCATATTAAAAAGCAGAGACATTACTTTATCAACAAAGGTCCATCTAGTCAAATCTATGGTTTTCCTGTAGTCATGTATGGATGTGAGAGTTGGACTATAAAGAAAGCTGTATGCCAAAGAACTGATGCTTTTGAACTGTGGTATTAGAGAAGACTGTTAAGAGTCCCTTGGACTGCAAGGAGATCCAACCAGTCCATCCTTAAGGAAATCAGTCCGGAATATTCATTGGAAGGACTGATGCTGAAGC
The DNA here is from genome assembly GCF_029407905.1 of Bubalus kerabau. Classification (NCBI taxonomy): domain Eukaryota; kingdom Metazoa; phylum Chordata; class Mammalia; order Artiodactyla; family Bovidae; genus Bubalus; species Bubalus kerabau. Next base: position 63,506,489 of record NC_073642.1, on the reverse strand, counting down.
AGAACCTCCAATGCTTTGGCCATCTGATGTGAAGAACCAACTCATTGGAAAAGACCCTGTTGCTGGGAAGGACTGAAGACAGGAGGAGAAGAGGAAGACAGAGGATGAGATTGTTGGATGGCATCACCAAGGTGATTGACATGAATCTGAGTAGACTTCAGGAGTTGGTGATGGACAGGGAAGCCTGGCATGCTGCAGTCCATGAGGTCGCAAGGAATTGGACATGACTGAGCTACTGAACTGAACCAGTATTCTTGCCTGGAAAATTCCATTGACAGAGCTGCTGGTGGCTTACAGTCCATGGTATCACAAAAGAGGGGAGCATGACTGAGGGGCTGAGCATGTTCATGCGTGAAGGGAACCCACGGCAGAGTCATTTTCTTGGCTTTTGTTTTGTTTTTTAAATTCACAACTGAACTTTAAATGATAATTGTGCTATTACTAAGTTTTGCTGCATAAAAAGACTTTTCCTAAAATGGGACACTTCATTCTGATTGCTTCCAATGACATCCTCGATTTGATGTGAGTCAAATCAACTCTTTGCTGCCTAACACCTCATTGATCCCACCTCAGGAAAAACCCACCGATAGGTGACCAAATATGACCAGGAAGGAGAAGAGATTGTCAGGTGTCATCTCTGATGCCCACTGAGGGCTCCAGGGTCATCCTGAGCTTATCAGTAGAGCCCATAAAGTCAGCAGGAGGAAAATGTTAATGAGAAGCAGCGTTGTTCTCAAGGGATCTGATGAGGGAATGGGGTTGAGATCTCTGGTTGAGATCATCTGACACCTCATCAATAACCAAGAACACTTGAGACCATCACACACAGTTTTCCTCCAAGTTATTTCATAAGAACTAATTTGTATGTGATGTTCTGAATTGAAAAGGATCTATAATTAAATAATTATGGGCCACAGCTCATATAGGATGTGTCACAATGTACATTTAGATATACAGATCTTTGAAATGTACAGAAATCTACTCAGCTGTAATTCACCATTATAGCAGAGATGGTTTGTTCCCATTGGGCATCCATTTTCTTCAACCTCCTTGGTAATAGAATGCTGATTTTATTCACATTGGCAATACTCTTTTCACAGTTTCTCCCCCACCACCACAGAAATACTACATTTCACAATCTCTCTTGCAGTCAGGTGTGGTCATATGACTACATATTCTGGCCCATGAGGTAAAAATAGAGTGCCGTAAGGGAATTCAGGAAGTTATTTAAATAAAATTGATTTATGTAGAAGACCATTGTGTCTGACATGCTTTATAATTTTCATTTCTGTTACTTAGAATGCAGATGTAATGGCTGGAGCTCTGGCAACCGTTTTGAACTACATAGTGACACTGAAGATGGAAGTCATTGCTAGGGATGATGGAAGAGACAGATAAAAAGATCTGGGACTCTCATCATACCAGCCCAGGACGGCTTACCCCGGAATGTATTCCATTGGAAAGAAAAATAAATGTTCATTGTTTAAAGTTCTGGTGTTTTTTAATAGCACTGGAACACTATCCCTGTTTAAATCAATCATTGAAATTCTTTTGCACATAACTTACTATCCACGTCCTTTAGAACACATTTTGGAAAGCATGAATTTGACTTAACCCTTATATCTGCAGAAGAAAATCAAAGGCCAGGGAAGGGAAATGATTTGTCAATGGTCACAGCTGTTTAGTTGTAGGACTGAACTTTGGCCCAAGCAATCTGAAAACTGCTCCCTTGCTCTCAGCTCTCATGCTTACTTTTTATGATTTGCAAAATAACTTCCAATTCTGAAACCATTTTAGATACACAGTAGGTAGGATCCTGTATATGAATTGCAGAACTTCAGGTGCCTCAGAAAGAAACTTATGGTGCCCTAGAGAGAAAATAAGCCATTTCAGGCAACCTTGTCCTGGAATGTTCGCCACTGGGCATTTGGGGAGACTTGAAATCCCCCTGTCACTTAGGCACGGGGAAGGCAAGGGAGTAGCCAGCCAGAATGATACTTTTGTCTTCTCGCCTTTCAAATCCAAATAAATCATGAAGGCCTTCATATCTGCCTTTTAAGAATGCCGTCCCTGGATGACTTGTGGTGGTCTATAAACTTGTCTCACAGCTAACAGCCAATTAAAACACCTTGAGGAATCTGCAAGTTCCTACAGAGGCAAAAATGTGGCCCAGGTCTGACGGGGTCTCAAGGAAATAAATCCATGGTTAAACCTCCAGAGACGGGCTCCTCCTATTGAGTCTGGATGAGTGCAGACACACACACACACACCCCCCCCACACCACACACACATGCCAAACCATGTACCACATACACACATACCACACACACATATATACCATACACGCAAACACACACACACAATGCCTTACTGACCACACACACATACAAACCTCACAGGTACCACACACACACACACACACACACACACACACCACTCCACACACATAACACATACAAGCACATCACACATTGCACACAAACATTCCAAACCACACACATACCATACACATACACAGCAAACCACATATATACCACAGACACACACCATACACATACCACACACACACACCCCTCTCACATATGCTCCCCACACACCTCAGACCATACTCACCACACACACCCCACACTCAGTGTGCACACCCACACCACATTTTGCTAGGCAGAAAGGGAACACTGTCTCATTAATTACTCCCCCATTGTTAGAAAAAAATTTAAATTATGATATTGTTACCTGAGGGCTTGCTGACAGACTTCTTCAGGTCTCCTCCACCTGGCACAAATCCAAGGCTTCTTTTCTCCCTTCTTCCTTTTGAATTCTGGAATGCAGACAGCAGATTTTTCCATCAGTAAACGAATGTGTCTAAAACCCAATTATCGTGCTGTGTTGGGAGAAGGGGCCCTTCGCCATCACCTCACTCCACTTCTAAGCAATGAAACACTGAATCCCTAGGGTATTCACAGATTGCATCTCCCCAGAAGTTTCCAGCATTTGGGGGTCCTTTTTCCCTATAAATTTCCAGTCACATTCATTTTCAAGGGATTGTTTAAAACCTGTGGTGGGATTTCACATCTTTTATTCCATAGGTTTTCACATTTTCAGAGGAACATGGGGAAATTTTACAGCTTTTTTTCTTTCTCTGTGGCTCAGCTGGTAAAGAATCTGCCTGCAATGCGGGAGACCTGGGTTCATTCCCTGGGTTGGGAAGATCCCCTGGAGATGGGAAAGGCTATCCACTCCAGTATTCTGGCCTGGAGAATTCCAAGGACTGTATAGTCCATGAGGGTCACAAAGAGTCCACACGACTGAGCGACTTTCACTTTCATTTTCTTTCCTCTTATATACACCAAAGTTAACCAGTATAACACATAACTTCTAGGTCTCAGAAGTTTAACAAATAAAAATTAGCATTTTGTGTCTCTTGCCCAGTGAGGTCAATGGGAGGGGTACCTTGCTCTGAGCCAGGGGTTGGAAAACTACAATCAGCCTGACACCTATCTTCATAAATAAAGTTTTACTGGAATCCAGCCTCACCCATTCATTGGCATGGTGTCTAAACAGTCAGCCGACCCTTGCTCTAGGCAGGTATTCAAGGATGCTGTCTTCTTATGCCTCCCCACATCTCTGAGTTCTGGAAGTCTCTCCATTCTTCAGGCAGGTAGAGATTTTGGGGGAGGCTTTTTTTTTTTTTTTTTAACAGGTTAGGCGTGGAAGTCCTGTCTAACACTCCCACTTGTATTTACTGGCCAAAGCTCATGGCTACATGTGATCTCTCAGGGATGCCAGAGAAGAGTATTACCCTTGTGTCCAGATAGAAGGAGAAGCAGGATATGTGAGCACCTAGTTTCTGCTTCCCATCTCCCTTGGCTTCAGCACCTACATCTAGGCATCAGGATCCCCATAGTTTCTATCAACCTAATAGCGCTAAACCCTTCCCTCATCTCTCACCATGTCGCCACTGGCCTGGGTCAGGTGCGGGGGATTGCCTCTTCTGTTTTCGGAACTGCAGTCTCTGCATTCACAGTTGCAGTCTCTGCATTCACAGTTCCAGTCTCCATCTCTCTTTTTCCCCGTGAGGTCAAGCTTGTCAGCTCATGTCTTTGTTTTCTGAAAGAACTTTAAAGTCTCCCGTGTGTCTATCAAACAATTGCCAGGACTTAGGGAGAGGCAGTCTCATTCCTCCAAACCTGATGAAGCCCCAATTCAGCTTGACGTCTTGTCTTGCATGATCCCAGAGCTCTCTTCTCTACAGAATGCTCTATCTTCTTTTCACTCTTTGGCCTGTAGCCACTTTGTGGCTTCTTCTCATATTGCTCCCCTCTGCCTGGAAAATGTTCATCTCCCCAAATCTCAGCCATCTGACCCATTTCAACATGTCCAGATATAACTCAGACCTTCATCCACCTACACTAAGGACCTCACAGGAAGCAGGAGCTGCGTCATTTTTATTCATTCATTGTACCCATAGAGCTAGCACACTTCCTACACACACACACACACACACACACACACACACACACAGTCACTCAGTTGTGTCCAACTCTTTGTGACCCCATGGACTGTAGCCCACCAGGCTCCTCTATTCATGGAATTCTCCAGGCAAGAATACTGGAGTGGGTTACCAATCCCTTCTCCAGGGGATCTTCCCTACCCAGAGATCAAACCCATGTCTCTTGCACTACAAGCAGATTCTTTACCATCTGAACCACCAGTGAAGCCCCAGCACATCTCCTAACATGTGGTAATGACTAACATTGTTTTAAAGGAATGAATGAGTGAATACCCAATGGATTATGTGTGTACTTGTATACCCAGTGGCCTGGATCTGTTTTCCCTCTGAAGTCTCATAACTGTACCTTATCACTCTTGTATTTAGCATGAGCTACACATGTGTATTTGGTATCACCTTTCCTGGACTGCACAATTCTCATGGATAAGAGAATCACCGTCAGCATCACAGCATCTATCACATGGTAGGTGCTGAATGAACGTGAGATAAATAGGTGAACCAAGGGAGCTGAGCTCTTTCTTGGAGATTCTGATCCATACACATTCTCTAAGCCTCATATTACTAGTTCCTTCAGGTGAGAATGGAGAGTGACGATATTAATCTTAGAATGAGAAATGTCTTTCTTTCTTAAAAAGGGTTTGAAAGGCTTTAAATCAAGAGCCAAGAAGATTCAAGGTTAAGTAACAGCTTAAATTCTTGAGCAGTGTAGCTCTTCCTGATTTTTTTATGCAGAGACAGGAATTAAGAGCCTAATACCAGGATGAATAACTTCGGACTTAGTTGTGATATGAAGAGACACGGGAAAAAAAAAGAGGGGAGACTGGACTCTGAATAGGAAATTGTTGGAATGTTTTATCAAGTATCACACTGTGTTCAATTGAGTGGAAACAACTAGCCCTGAATCATTTTTCCTATCCATGCAATGGGTATCGCTTCATTAATCAAAGCTTAGCATTAGTGTAAAGAGGGTGGGTGTGATCGCAAAGCCTCATTATGCGATCGATTCAGATACGAAATGCTAAGAAGCAATTCATTGAAACCACAGGCTTTTCAACTCTGGAAACATAAATAGATTACAAATAGTCAGGCATCTCTTCCTATAGTTTTAATAATTTTTTATTTTATATTAGAGTATAGTTGATTAACAATGTTGTGTTAATTTCAGATGTACAATGAAGTGATTCAGCTATATACGAATATGTATCTATTCCTTTTCAAATTTTTTTCCCACTTAGGTTATTACAGAATATTAAGCAGAGTTCTCTGTGCTATACAGTAGATTCTTTCCTTGGTTGTCTATTTTAAATATCACAGTGTGTATATACCAATCTCAAACTCCCAATCGATCCCTTCTCTCCCCCCGCCTCCTCCCGGGTATGCATGTTTATTCTCTACATCTATGATTCTATTTCTGTTTTGTAAATAAGTTCAGTTGTATCATTTTTTTAGAATCTTCATATAAGTGATATCGCATGATATTTGTCTTTCTCTGATTTGCTTCATTTAGTATAATAATCTCCAGGTTCACTTATGTTGCTGCAAATGGCATTATTTTTTTTTATATAGCTGAGTAGTATTCGGTTATATATAAGTGCCATATCTTCTTTATCTATTCATTTGTCGATGGACATTTAGGTTGCTTACGTGTCTTGGGTATAGTAAGCAGTGCTGCAATGAACGCTGTGGTGAGTGTAACCTTTCAAACCATGTTTTTCTTCAGATACATGCTCAGGAGAGGGGTTTATGGATTATATGATAGCTCTGTTTCTAGTTTTTTAAGGAACTTCCATACTGTTGGGCTTTCCTGGTGGCGCAGAGGGCAAAGCGTCTGCCTGCAACACGGGAAACCCGGGTTCTATCCCCAGGTCGAGAAGATCCCCTGGAGAAGGAAATGGCAACCCACTCCTGGAAAACTACATGTCTGGAATTATTGCCTGGAAAATTCCATGGATGGAGGAGCCTGGAAAGCTACAGTCCATGGAATTGCAAAGAGTCGCACACAACTGAGCATCTTCACTTCTTCATGCTGTTCTCCTTAGTAGATACACCAATTTACATTCCCACCAATGGTGTAGGAGGTTCCCTTTTTGCCACACCTTCTCCAGCATTTACTATTTTTAGATTTTTTTGATGATGGCCATTCTGATTCCTATGAGGAGACATCTCACTGAAATTTTGATTTGCATTTCTCTAATAATTAGTGATGTTCACAAGTGAATTCTATCAAAAAGTTAGACAGCAGTTAACACCTATCTTTCTGAAACTGTTCTAAAAATTGCAGAGGAAAGATTTCTCTTCCTGTGCATTTTTCGTAGGAGCACTTTGCTGAACAGGCTGGGCATTGCAGAGACAGTGGGTCTCAAATATCCCATGGACTTCTCTGTATTTCCCGTCTCACTCATTGTTGGATGGGTTTGTTGTGTGAACTCTTCCAGAAGCGGACAACAGGACAGAAATTAATGTATCCCTGATATCTTCAGATGGGTTTCCCTGGTGCCACAGATGGTAAAGAATCTGCCTGCAATGTGGGAAACCTGGGTTCAATCCCTGGGTTGGGAAGATCCCTGGAGAAGGGAATGGCAACCCACTTCTGGAGAATTCCACGGACAGAGGAGCCCAGCAGGCTACAGTCCATGGGATTGCAAAGAGAAGATCCAAAGATTGCAAAGAGTCAGACACGACTGAGCAACTAACGCTTGCAACTTCAGCCTGGTAAACTCCTCATCACACGATTGGTCCATCTGAGCCATGGGGCTGGATAGGCTTTTTCGGTTGCGTCTGACTCTTTGTGACCCCATGGACTGTAGTCCACAAGGCTTATATGTTCGCTTTAGATAAATTGGTAAGTGGAAGTGAAGGCAACAGAGAGTGTGGTATTGAGTCAGCTTCCACTGTGGTCACCTGGAGCTTAATGCTACTGCAGAACTCTGAAAATCAGTGTGAAAGGAGCCTCAGAATGACTCAGACAGAGGAGTGAGGAAGCTGGGGTATTTATCTACCACTTCTCCTCCCATCAGTGGCTGGAGCTGCTCTCAGAGATCTGGTTTCATGGCAAAGCAGAGGCTGGCATAGCGAGTGGCATTGAGAATGCAGAGATGATAGGGCACATAGAGAGGGCACTCACGTAGAGAACTATGCACCGGCTTCTACCCGCCTGACCCCGAAAGAAGTGGCATGGACTGCTTTAACCACCTCTTCTCTCCCTTTGGGCTTCCCCAGCGACTCCATGGTAAAGAATCAGCCTGTAATGAAGGAGACACAGAAGATGTGGGTTCAGGCCCTGGATCAGGAAGATCCCTTGGAGGAGGAAATGGCAACCCACTCCAGTATTTTTGCCTGAAAATCCTATGAACAAATAAACCTTGTGGGCTACAGTCCATGAGGTCACAAAGAGGTAGACACAACCAAAAAAGCCTATCCAGCCGCATGGCTCAGATGGACAAATCATATGTTGAGGAATTTACCAGGGTGGGCACCTGAATGACTGTGACTATTGCCTCCATTCTAGATCTTCCCCAGCTGCTAATAAACCTGTAGTGTGAACAGGAATAAAAATCTTGCTTTTAAGCCACTGAGATTTTAGAACTGGTCTGTTATGGCAACTGGCATTAGTTACTCTGGTGAATATGCTAGATATTAAAGATTCAGTCTCCAATTAACTCATATTCAGCCATCATTCAGTTCAGTTCAGTCTCTCAGTCATGTCTATTTGTGACCCCATGGACCGAAGCAAACCAGGCCTCCCTGTCCATCACCAACTTCCTCCCAGAGCCGATTCAAACTTATGTCCCTCACACTGGTGATGCCATCCAACCATCTCATCCTCTGTAGTCCCCTTCTCTTCCTGCCTTCAATATTTTCCCAGCATAAGGATCTTTTCAAATGAGTCAGTTCTTTGCATCAGGTGGCCAAAGTATTGGAGTTTCGGCTTCAGCATCAGTCCTTCCAATGAATATGTAGGACTGATTTCCTTAAGGATGGACTTGCAGTCCAAAGGACTCTCAAGAGTCTTCTCCAACACCACCGTTCAAAAGCATCAATTCTGTGGTGCTCAGTTTTCTTTGTAGTCCAGTTCTCACATCCATACATGACCACTGGAAAAACCATAGATTTGACTAGATAGACCTGTGTTGGCAAAGTAATGTCTCTGCTTTTTAATATGCTTTCTAAGTTGGTCATAGATTTTCTTCCAAGGAGCAAGCGTCTTTTAATTTCATGGCTGTAGTCACCATCTGCAGTGATTTCTGCTGCTGCTGCTGCTAAGTCGCTTCAGTCGTGTCCAACTCTGTGCGACCCCATAGACGGCAGGGAGCCCCCCAAAATAAAGTCTTTTCACTGTTTCCACTGTTTCCCCATCTCGTTGCCATGAAGTGATGGAACCAGATGCCATGATCTTAGTTTTCTGAATGTTGAGTTTTAAGCCAGTTTTTTCACTCTCCTCTTTCACTTTCATCAAGAGGCTTTTTTTTTTTTTTGCTGAATTTTTTAATTTTTTTTAATTTTTAATTTTTTATTATTAATTTTTTTATTTTACAATACTGTATTGGTTTTGCCATACAACAACATGAATCCGCCATGGGTATACACGTGTTCCCAATCCTGAATCCCCCTCCCACCTCCCTCCCCATACCATCCCTCTGGGTCATCCCAGTGCACTAGCCCCAAGCTTCCTGTATCCTGCATCAAACCTGGAGGCTCTTTAGTTCTTCTTTGCTTCCTACCATAAGGGTGGTATCATCTGCATATCTGAGGTTATTGATATTTCTCCTGGAAATCTTGATTCCAGTTTGTGCTTCATCCAGCCCAGCATTTCACATGATGTATACTGCATATAAGGAGAAGGCAATGGCACCCCTCTCCAGTACTCTTGCCTGGAAAATCCCATGGATGGAGGAGCCTGGTGGGCTGCAGTCCATGGGGTCGCACAGAGTTGGACACGACTGAGCGACTTCACTTTCACTTTTCACTTTCATGCATTGGAGAAGGAAATGGCACCCCTACTTCAGTGTTCTTGCCTGGAGAATCCCAGGGATGGGGAAGCCTGGTGGGCTGCTGTCTATGAGGTCACACAGAGTCAGACACGACTGAAGTAACTTAGCAGCAGCAGCATACTGCATATAAGCTAAATAAGCAGGGTGACAATATACAGCCTTCACGTACTCCTTTTCCTGTTTGGAACCAGTCTGTTGTCCCATATCCAGTTCTAACTGTTGCTTCCTGACCTGCATATAGTTTTCTCAGGAGGCAGGTCAGGTGGTCTGGTATTCCCATCTCTTGAAGAATTTTCCACAGTTTCTTGTGATCCACACAATCAGTCTTTGGCATAGTCAATAAAGCAGAAGTAGATGTTTTTCTGGAACTGTCTTGCTTTTTTGATGATCCAACAGATGTTGACAATTTGATTTCTGGTTCCTCTGCCTTTTCAAAAACCAGCTTGAACATCTGGAGGTTCATAGTTCACATACTGTTGAAGCCTGGCTTGGAGAATTTTGAGCATTACTTTGCTAGTGTGTGAGATGAGTGCAATTGTGCAGTAGTTTGAACATTCTTTGGCATTGCCATTCTTTGGGATTGGAATAAGAGCTGACCTTTTCCAGTCCTGTGGCCACTGCTGAGTTTTCCAAATTTGCTGGCACATTAAGTGCAGCACTTTCACAGCATCATCTTTTAGGATTTGAAATAGCTCAGCTGGAATTCCATCACCTCCACTAGCTTTGTTCGTAGTGATACTTCCTGAGGCCCACTTGATTCAGCATTCCAGGATGTCTGGCTCTAGGTGAGTGATCACACCATTGTGGTTACCTGGGTCATGAAGATCTTTTTTGTATAGTTCTTCTGTGTATTCTTGCCACCTCTTCTTAGTATTGTCTGCTTCTGTTAGGTCCATACCATTTCTGTCCTTTATTGTGCTAATCTTTGCATGAAATGTTCCCTTGGTATCTCGAATTTTCTCGAAGATATCTCTAGTCTTTCCCATTCTATCGTTTTCCTCTATTTCTTTGCACTGATCACTGAGGATGGCTTTCTTATCTCTTCTTGCTATTCCTTGGAACTCTGCATTTGAATGGGTATATTTATCTTTTTCTCCTTTGCCTTTCACATCTCTTCTTTTTCAGCTATTTGTAAGGCCTCGTCAGATAACCGTTTTGCCTTTTTGCATTTCTTTTTCTTGGGGATGGTCTTGATCATTGCCTCCTTAAATTTCTATTAAATATTGGCCACTATTCTAAGGGCTTTCATAATCATTGACTCATTTAATACTTATAATTTTATCAAATGGGTCTTATTCCATTTTTAAAGGTGAGGAGACTGAGCCTCAGAAATAGTAAATTACCCACATCACACAGCTAGTATGCAGAGAGTGCCAGCCCTATTCATAGTGTCATTAAGGTGATCAGATCAGACCACTGTGAGAGGCCAATTGAACTGTGTCTCAGCTAGGTCACCAAAGCAAACCCCACCTTCAATATATTCATTTCTGCTATCAAATCACTGTGGACAGTGACTGCAGCCATGAAATTGGATGATGCTTGCTCCTTGGGAGAAAAGCTATGACCAACCTAGACAGCATATTGAAAAACAGACATCACTTTGCTGACAAAGGTATGGATAGGCAAAGCTATGGTTTTTCCAACAGTTATGTATGGATGTGAGAGTTGGACCATAAAGAAGCTTGAAGCCAAAGAACTGATGCTTTCAAACTGTGATGCTGGAGAAGATTCTTGAGAGTCACTTGGACAGCAAGGAGATCAAACCAGTCAATCCTAAAAGCATCTACCCTGAATATTTATTGGAAGGATTGATGCTGAAGCTGAAGTGTTCCGATTTTTTGGCCACCTGATGCAAAGAGCTGACCCATTGGAAAAGACCTTGGTACTAGGAAAGATTGAGGGCAAGAGAAAGGGGTGACAGAGGATGAGATGATTGGATGGCATCATCGACTCAATGGACATGAATTTGAGCAAACTCCGGAAAGTCTGGCATGTTGCAGTCCATTGGGTCACAAAGAGTCAGACACAACTGATCCACTGAAAAAATAAGAACTGTGACCAAATGTAAAATCCTCCAGGCTTCCCTGATTGAGGAAAGCCCCTGTCTGTGGAATCCAGAATGTAGACGCTTCCATGGCAATTTCAACTCTAACATGTGAGAAGTGGCCATGACAGCAAGTAGCATGGTTTATTACCACAATAAGATCCCTCCTTCTAAGCTTTCCCTTCCTCCCCTTCCTTCTTTCTTTTGTGAAGACTGCCAAATGTTTCTTAGTAAAACTGGACAGCACCAATTCTGGGAGATGTATAGAAAAGGCATTTTCCATGTTTCATTTAACTTGATATTTCACTGATTAAAGGCAATTTGTTTTACTCCCATGCTTCTCAAATTTGAGAATGCTTGAAAACCTGTTTGAAGAATTGTTAGAACAAAGACTTCTGAGTCCTGCATCTACAGATCCTCATTCTGTAGACCTAGGATGGGCACTGAGAATTTACATTTCCAGTAAAGTTCCAGGAAAAAGCTGCCACCACTGCCGGTCCAGGGGCCTACTCTGCGTAGTTAATACATAGGTTTACTGACTTCATTTCTGATAACTCTTAAACTTTACCGAATCCCACAGTCTCACCTTCACTGTTTTTCTTTACTGCTTATAAAATTGTGATCTTTGTGACAATCTTTGATTATCACTTAGAATCGTCATTCATTTTCCATTCATACAATTGTTTATAGACTGCCTACTCTGTGCCAGGCACTGCTAGGTGCTGAGATTTTCAAATACAGTTTAAAATCCTATCAGTATCTTCAAGGGACTCATGATCAAAGGGCCGGAAGGGGATTGAGGGGTGTGGATCAGGACATAGAGACAGCAGTGAAGCCTGGGAGTAGTTTGGGTATCATGGCAGAGGGAGGACCACTTAAAGAAGGTTTTTAAAGTTTCTTTTGCTTCCCTTCTTGCTTCTTTCCTCATCCTCCTCTTGTTCTCTTGTCTTCATCTTCACACTTGACTTGACGTGCTCTGCATGTATCGCCCTTTGATTTTGGGGTGGAGGAATGGATCTCAAATCCTCCAGGCTCCCAGATAAATTCAGAGCATCCGCAGCCATTAGCAAGTGCACCGTGGCCATCTCCTATTTAATCACTGGAATCCAATACAATGTACAAGTCACTGTGAGAATATATTACGGAGACGCCCTTGAGGCAGGAATGTTTCTCTCCCTGTCTTGGCAATCTGAGATGTTCTCCAAGTCTGCAGGAGAAGATGAGTAGAGAGAGACTCTGATGTCTTTAGCATCTGAAGGATCTAGGGATCCTGGATATAACTGCCTTCAAAAGCCAAACTACCTGGCTTCTTCAATTTGCCTAGGAATGTTCATTTATTACACTTATTAAAATAAAAGTAGCCGAATAAAACCAAAATTAATTTCAGGTAATGGACAACATTTTTTTTATTCTCACCAACAATATTTTTTAGTTATGTTGGCTCCGGCTCAAAGTTTCAAAGGCACAGCTTCGAAAGAGCTCAGTTCTCCAGCTTGCTTCCCCAAACTTCTTCAAGTCTAAAGAAAGGTCTCAAGTTAACTGGTTCTTTAGCACATCACTCCTGAATAGACAGATGTTGGTAAGAAGAGTTCTGGGGGAATAAATTATTTTCTAAAATGGTAAAACAAGAAGAGTGGAGGAAATGACTTATTTTTATTGATCAATTTATTTTTAATTAGTTGATAATTGTGTTACAGTATTTTGCTGGTTAATGACATACATCCACATGAATCAGCCATAGGTCCACATATGTCCCTTCCTTCATTAAAACGTACACATTACCGGATGCAAGACAGACAGCCAGTGGGAATTTGCTGTATGAAGCAGGGAGCTCAAACCTGGTGCTCTGTGACAACCTAGAGGGGTGGTATGGAGTAGGAGGTGGGAGGGAGGTTCAAGAGGAAATGACTTACTTTTAATAAGAGCATGCTACATTGATAATTCTTTGCAGTCATTTTGTGGGGTGAAAAACATTTGCCCTTTGAAAACACCTGAAATCTAAAAAGTAGGGATGGAAGCCAAGTAAAACAAACACACTTTGAGTCAATTTTCATTGGCTAGTGCAGTTCTAGAACTTGCCAGGCAACCAAGTCACTTCTTTAAAAAGGCTAAAGTCTTCTAGCTTATCACTCCTTGCCTTGGTCTGTCTCTGGATTTTGGAAATATCTTCGTGGGTGAATCTTCTTGAGATATTCTAACATGGCTGTCTACCAGTTTATTTCCTATAGTTAGCTGTGGGATCCCTGTAGGAAATGAACTGTGCTTCGTTAATTCTATTAATGTGCAAAGTCTGGGAGACAGTGAAGGACAGGGAAGCCTGGTGTGCTGCAGTCCATGGGGTCGCAAAGAGTCAGATAAACAACTGACTAAACAATGACATTAATACGCTTGCATATAACTGATGTTCAGTATGCATTTAGTAAATGAAACAGAATGAAGTGGATGGATAGATGGATGAAGGAGTAAGTGAGTGAATGAATACGTGGGTGTATAAATGGGTGAATCGATGGAGGGGAGAGTGGGTGGTGGATGGATGGATGGAAACATGCACAGATAGAAGGATGAATGATTGGAAAGACAGAAAGATGGAAAGTTCAATGGATGAGATGCTGGCTTAGGGGATAAATGACAAAATAAATGATCAATAAATGAGTGAGCCTAGAATTTTCAACTTATTACTACTCCTGGATGCTTTATCTTCACAAAGGATTTTATATATTGGTGGAAAAGGAAACCAACTACATATTCAACTTAGTGGTAGAAAGTAAAGAATTCAACAATTAAATAAAAACAGATGCTTTATGGAATTTCAACCACTTTTAGAAGACAGATGCATTTTTCAGAAATCTAACTCCCTTTGGACCATAGGTCCACAAATATTCTATTAACAAAATTCAGAAATATTTGTCAAAACATTGAAGACCAAATCTGCACCAAAGGACTTAACTAGAAAACTACACCTCTCTCTCTCCATCTCTTTTCATGTCTCTGTCTCAATCTCAATCAGCCCCTCTCCACATCATTCTTTATTGTTTCTATTCCAGTCATCTTTTACAACTTAACTCTGGCCAAAACATCCCCATTCTCCTGTTAGCACTCTTTGGTGGTCCCCCAGTACCTGTAGGAGAGAGTCAGCAACGGACATGAGTTTTGAGGCTATGCCACCCATTCCTCTCTGCTCTTCCACTCTCACTGGACACCAGCTGCCCCAGACCACCTGCCATTCCAGTCACAAGAAACCGAGCAGAAGTAAAGACGAAGCTCTCTGGTCCATAGCTCAGACCTGTCATATGAAGCCTGCTTCTTTGTGTGTGGAAATAGTACTTACTTCAGTAAATGTTAACACATTTTAAGCTGGCATATCCTTTCCTCCTGCCTTTTGGGGAAAAGCTAGCTTTGTTGGCTTTGAAGCCTTATCTATGTCTCTAAGGCCTTGCTGCGGGGCGGACTTCAGTGGTGTCTCATCCCCATCCTCTACCTTTATCACTCTATAATGTAAATATGCTGATGTTCAGTCGCTCAGCCGTGTCCAGCTCTTTGCCACCCCATGGACTGAAGCACTCCAAGCTTCCCTGTCCATCACCATCTCCTGGAGCTTGCTCAAATTCATGTCAATTGAGTCGGTGATGCCATCCAACCATCTCATCCTCTGTTGCCCTCTTCTCCTTTGCCTTCAGTCTTTCCCAGCATCAGGGTCTTTTCCAATGAGTCAGTTCTTCGCATGAGGTGGCCGAAGTATTGGAGCTTCAGCTTCAGCATCAGTCCTTCCAGTGAATATTCAGGATTGATATACTTTAAGATTGACTGGTTTGATCTCCAAGGGACTCTCAAGATTTCCAGCTCCACAATTCAAAGGCATTGGTTCTTTGGCACTCAGCCTTTATTTTTTTATGGTCCAAATCCATATACATAATGGGACACATTATGGTCACATCCGTATATAATGTAAATAAGCTCCCCTGCAATTTCTCGGTCCTCAGAAAATAACAGTGAAAGCTAATGTTTAGTGAGTACCTAGTATGTGCCACTTTTAATAGATTAGGTTTATTAGTTTACTTAATAGTCACAACAGCCTATGATGCAAATATAACATTATTGCCATTTCAAAGATGAGGAAAATGAGAGGCAGAGAGGGTATGTAACCACTGTGTGCTCCCTGAGAGCAGATACATGCCTTTTCTCTATAGTGCTTGGCACATAGTAGGTGTTTATAAGTATTGATTAAACAAGTGTCAGATAATTTGATCTCCAAACAAGTGTCAGATAATTTGAGCTGAGGCTGAAGAATGAAGGAGCAACCATCTTTTCATGTCATTTTCTGTGTGATATTAAACTGGCTTCTGCAAATTCCCATTTATTAAATTTCTCATATTTTTCACTTATGATTCAGTCCCTCAGGACTTTTACAATATTTTTAAGCTGAAAATATGACATTGTTTTCTCATATGGCAATCCAGGGTTTCCTTTAAGATTGTATTTAATAATCAGGCTGCAATATATGTCCCCTAAAAGGTCTTCACCAGGTGAAACTTTGTTCTAAAGAGAAACTGACATCCTGGTTTAACTGTTTGGAGGAGCAGTTATAACACCAGCCCCACTGTGCATTTCTCCTTATTTGTGTGCATGCCTTATTCAATTTACTATATGCTTCGGGTTTGGAAACTGAGTCTGGTCTGAATTTTATACCCGTGCGGTCAGCAGAACACTGAGTAGAGAGTAGATGCTCAATAAATGATCAAAATGGCACTCTGCTGCAACCAAATAGCTTGGAATTTCATCTGCAAGATGGGTATGATAAGAGCAACTTCAGGAGACTCTGGGGAAATGAACAAGGGAAGCTGTGGGTGGGGCCATGTGCCTCAGGATAGATGCATTGGTAGAAAGCCTTCTGTGAAAAGTGGTGTTTGTGAACACCACTAGAATGAGCTCTAGAATAAATCGATTTCAAAGTCTGAGATTCTAACCCAGTTTGAGGTCTGACCTCAGACTTTATCCTTTAAGTTTCAATGCCCTTATTGTAGAATGTGAATAATAATAGAACTTGCTATATATTTACCAAATAAAGACACAAGTCTCTCTTGAAATCTGCATTTGAGATACACAGCAAATTTTTTTTAAGAAAACTATGTCCCAGGCAATATTCAGAATTACTAAAAGATATTTCTTTTAACTGAAGTTCAAATTTAATTGGTTTCCTGAATTTTCTGCCAACTAGATAAAATAATATATGTAATCCGCTTGCATGGGATACATACTCAATAACATTCACCATTATTTTATACTGTGTGTTCAATAAATAGTAATTCCCAGCCTGTCTTCCCCCTTTTAAAAGAATCGGCTCTACTCCCATCCCTGCCTCCCTGCCATCCTCCACCTCATTCTCTGCTTCTTAACATACATTGAGTTGTCAGGAGGGGTCTTGGATATAAAAAGGGAGCAAACAGCTGCCATAGAAAGAAGTTGCTGTCAGTTCAAATGAATGCTGAGCTAATAGGCCTATTAATAATGAGCTTTATTATAGGAGGCCACTTACATTAATAATTCTCTGTATTTAGTATTTGACGCTGTGACATTTATACTGAGCTGAATGGTGGCTCTGTGTGTGTGTGTGTGTGTGTGTGTGTGTGTGGTGTGTGTATGTTTAAAGCCATTTAGCTCACTTTTACTTTGAATACAGCTGCAACATTGGGACACAGAAAATGTTTTATTTAAACACACACACACACACATACACACAACTCATCTGACTCTACTTCTCATAGGTGTCTCTCAGCTTGAATGCATCAGAGACACTGCCGAGAGATGAACAAATGGGAATCAGCCCTTACCCCTCTCGCCCTGGGATTGTCAGTCCAATCCCCCACCCCTTGCCCTCACAGCCCAGAGAAGCTGAGGGTAGATTTAATCTGATTTGCATACTGTGACTTCTCACAACAGTAGCTGGAATTGTGACAGGGTCTAATTAGCATTTCCACCCCCTCTCTTTGCCTCTTTTATATTTGACGACAGTGCCTGAGCAGTAGGGGAAGTTTAACTAAACCCAGATTAAGAAGTCATGCTCTGGTTCTGGAAGTTAGAAAAATCAACAGTCCCAGCGGGTGGTGCTTGACAAGGAAGGTGTTTGGGCAGAGGGAATATTTATTTCTATGGCGGTGACTTTAGCTCTAGTTAAGGCATTTGTGAGTAAGAGCACCCATTGGAGGAAGATAAAAGCAGAGCTGAATTTCCCCAAGAGTTCCTCAATCTAGCACGTCAAAAGTAGAACCCGTCCTTATATATATATATCCTGCCTTGAATCCAGTGCCATGAAATTTCTCAAATGGGCTAAGCAGCTTATCAGAAACCATATAGCCAGAAATTGTTCAAGTCCAGATTCAAGGTCTAGGCTTTCCAGGTGGCGCAGTGGTAAAGAATCCACTTGTCAATGCAGGAGACACAAGAGAGACGAGGGTTCAATTCCTGGGTGAGGAAGATCCCCTGGAGTAAGGAATGGCAACCCACTCCAATATTCTTTCCTGGAAAATTCCACAAACGGAGGAGCTTGTCTGGCTACAGTCCATGGGCTCGCAAAGAGTTGAACATGACTGAGCGACTGAGTGTGCACACACACTCACACACAGGTTCAAACCCCACCAGGCAGGGTCCACTACCATCTGTTGTCTCAGAGCTCGGATATCACACCAGAGATCCTGCCATCATACGTATGCCTGATCCAGATCGGGCCAGGAGCGCCTCCATCTCCTGGTGACTCACAGAACCATCCACAGGCTAGGGGTTCTGCTGACCATTTCTCCAGAGCTTGTGAAAAATGCAGAATCTCAGGCTGAATTAGAAGCTGCATTTTAACCAGATCCCTTGTGATCCATCTCTATCAAATTTTGAGAAGCCCTGCCTTAGAGCTTTCTTGGGCAAACAACAAGCTTCTCCTTGAATTTGTCATATGACTTGCAACTCACCTTCTCAGAGAGCACTCTGTCCCCTTGCCGGGCACAGCTCACACCTTACCTCGGCAGGGCCAGCATTTGGGAATCAATCCAGGCCTCTAAACCCCGAGGACAGACAGTATTCCTCTCACAAGGCCAGGCTCTCAATCCCAAGCAGTTTTCTCCAGCGGATGTCGCTTTGTGCCTACCCCTCCCACGCCCCACCAGCCCTTCCCTGCTCACAGGAGCACAATTAGCAGGTGAATTTTGAGGGCACTGGTGCATGCACAAAGTACCTGGCAATTACCAAAAAAGAGAGCAGATATTCAAACTAGACTGCTCATAGAAGATCAAGCTAGATGAATATTCTTAATAAGTGTTTAACACATCTTAAGAGTTTCCGGAGCTATTTTGCCGCTCAAGGGTTTTCAATAAGATGCTCTGATGATG
Source organism: Bubalus kerabau (assembly GCF_029407905.1). Lineage (NCBI taxonomy): Eukaryota > Metazoa > Chordata > Mammalia > Artiodactyla > Bovidae > Bubalus > Bubalus kerabau. Next base: position 63,487,571 of record NC_073642.1, on the reverse strand, counting down.
GAAGAACCACTTTTATCAAATATTAAGCTACTGTAAATTTACTGTAATTGAATAATTTGCCTCTTAGCTTTGGTTCACTAAGACTGAAGCGAGGTTTTCATCCTTATGTGATTGCTCCACAGTCTGTTTCAATATATGTCATGTCAAGCAAGGCTCATCTACAGCACCATTTGAGTTTTAGTAATTTCAAAGCCAAGGGACCCTGTAAATGGTCTGGATGATTGACCATAAAGTATGTACATATTTAGTTATATTAAATTGTGATTAGGGTTTCAACTTCCATATTTAAACTCTGAGTAGTTTGCAGAGCCTTTATGACTTTTATGGAAGTGCTAATGTGGATTCCGCAGGGCTTTTAATAGGAATTGAAGCAGAGGCAGACCTTTTGGTCCAGGTTACATAAATATTATGGAGATGGAGTAACAGAAAAAAAAAAGCCCAACCATCAGTTGGAAATAGATAAAATTAATACCCACATCTATAAATTATGTCTTAAGAGATGAGGAGGCAAAAACCATCTGGAGCTTTGAAAAGGATCATCTGAATTTGTCCCTAACTCTTCTCTTATATTGGTTTAGTGATTTTAGCAAATGACTTTCTAAGTCTCAGTTGACTCATCTGTAAAATGAACATCATGTTGCACTGAGTAGATCATTGAGGGGGGCATGAAGTGTCTGTGAAAGGTCTTGGCGACACAAACAAATGTTTCTCAAAGCATCACACTTGGACCCCCTGTCTTGAAAACATCCCTGAAGCTTGTTAAAATTCTGATGCCTGGTCATCACATCTGCTCTGCTAAAGGAGTAATTTTGGAGAGAGGACTCAAAAGCCCTCATTTTTTCCAATAATATTAGGTTATTTTCATATGCACTAAAGCACATGAATCCATTTCTAAATATGTTTCTTATTGTACCAGAATAGTGGAGGAAGGTGGTTCACTTTTTCTTTCAATTCCCTCTTTCTGTGCATGTGTGCTCAGCCGCTCAGTTGTGTTCTATTCTCTGCTAACCACAGACCATAGCCTACCAGTCTCCTCTGTTCATGGAATTTTTCAGGCAAGAATACCGGAGAGAGTAGCCATGTCTTCCTCCAAAAATTGAAACTGTGTCTCCTGCATCTCCTGGGCTGACAGGTGGATTCTGTACCACTGAGCCACCTGGGAATCCCATCTCTTTCTATACGCATTCTAAAATTCAGGTATATTAGAGCAATTAGCTCCATTTACCTGTGTATGAAAAGTGAAGAATCTCATAACCGCTATATGCGTCCCTGACAGAAGAGATGAATCCAATAATAGAACAGCAGGAATTAGGACTTTTGTTGTTCAGTTGATAAGTTGTGTCTAATCCTTTGCGACCCCATGAACTGTAGCACACCAGGCTCCTCTGTCTTCCATTATCTCCCAGAGTTTGCTCAAATGATAAAACTATATAGCATATTAAAAAGCAGAGACATACTTTGCCTACAAAGTTCCATATACTTAAAGTAATGGTTTCTCCAGTAGTCATGTATGAATGTGAGAGCTAGACCATAAATAAGGCTGAGTACTGAAGAACTGATGGTGTTGGAGGAGACTCTTGAGAGTCTGTGGTGTTGGAGGAGACTCTTGAGAGTCCCTTGGACTGCAAGGAGATCAAACCAGTCAATCCTAAAGGAAATTAACTCTGAATATTCATTGGAAGGGCTGATGCTGAAGCTTGCATCCCCAACTCAATGGACATGAGTTTGAGCAAGCTCCAGGAAATAGTGACGGACAGGGAAGCCTGGCAAGCTGCAGTCCACGGGATTGCAAAGAGCTGGACATAACTGAGCGATTGAACAACTGAGTTGGTGATGCCATCTTACCATCTCATCCTCTGCTGCCACTTTCCCTCTGCCTTCAAGTTTTCTCAGCAGCAGGCTCTTTTCCAGTGAATCAGCTCTTCACATCAGGTGCCCACAGTCCTGGAGCTTCAGTTTCAGCATCAGTCCTTCCAATGAATATGCAGGGTTAATTTCCTTTAGAACTGACTTTTTGATCTCCTTGCAGTGCAAGGGACTCTCAAGAGTCTTCTTCAACACCACAATTCAAAAGTTTCAATTCTTCAGCACTCTTTATGGTCCAACTCTCACATCTGTACATGACTACTGGAAAAACCATACCTTTGCCTTATTATATGGACCTTTGTTGGCAAAGTGATATCTCTGCTTTCTAGTATGCTGTCTAGGTTTGTCATAGCTTTCCTTCCAAGGAGCAAGTGTCTTAAAACTAAATTATTTTCACTATGTCTAAGATGGTATTTCCCTTGTTAACTCTAACTTCTATTCATCCTTCCAAATCCAAGTTAAAATCATCTCTGCTCTGAAATATGTTCAGACCTGTGACCTGACAGCAAAGGACCATTGCCTCCTAACATGTCCAGAGTAGACAGTGGCCATAACGGAGGTGGTGGGAAGAACTCCCATATGACCTGAAAGTTTCCTGTCCTCTGAAATCCCCCCATTGTGAGCGTGGGTGGGGCTAGTGATGGTGATCAGATGTTCCCTTGATCAGTTTACGTTATACAAGTAAAGAGGCAGATTCTACTGCTGGTTGACATCTTGATTTTCACCTGCTGAGTGTCTGAGCATTGGACCCAGCTAATCTATGTCCAAAATTTTCACCCACAGAAGGTGTGAGATTACATATTTGAGTTATGTTAAGCCACTAAATATTTGATGATTGCCTATGCAGCAGTATAACAAAGGAGATAAATAGTGAAAATACAGAGGAGAGACTGTAGAGATTTCTGGAATCCTAGAGCTCTGACCATGAAAGCTTTTTATAGAAAAATGTGTTGTCTCTACCTAGGGAACCAGTGGTTGGTAGGACATCAGCCTAGTTCAGACTCAACGCACTTCAAACCATCAGAGACTGTAGGGCATAACACGAGTGGCACAGTTCAGGAATAGTTTTTCAATTATCTATGTGCTATCATAACATTTCTGACTGGGATTGGGATGGGAAGAATTCTGCAAACAACCAGCCATGTCAATGTGCCTTGAAATCCATCATTCTTTACCACCAATGGCTCAGTGGTAAAGAATCCACCTGCCAATGCAGGAGACGCGGGTTTGATCCCTGGGTCAGGGAGACCCTCTGGAGAAAGAAATGGCAACCCGCTCCAGTATTCTTGCCTGAAAAATCCCATGGATGGAAGAGTCTCGTGGGTTACAGTCTATGGGGTTGCAAAAGAGTTGGACAGAACTTAGCAACTAAGCAACAACAGCAACAAGCTCCTTTAGAATTAAAGTTCCTCAGTACTTTTCATCCATCAGCTACCGATGAAACTGTCTGGCTCCAGCAAGAGCTTGTGCCTGGGTGCTCTGTGAAAACACAGTTTTTGTAGTTTGTCATAAAATTGCTTCCTCTCCATCATCTATTCCCTTTCATCCAACGAGCTCCTAGTGTTTTATTCATAAATATAATTATCCTCATTTTATAGATGAGGAAACTGGGTCATAGAAACGTGAACACTGTGAATTAATAATAACAACAGAAGCAAGATTTGCCTCAAATTGCAAGTGACTAAGTCTCCCTTTTCGATTACCATTACGTGTATGTAGGAGTCACATACGTGCATACATACACATCATCATATGCATATCCATACAGTTGTATTTTGCACAAGTAACTTCCAAACTCTTGTTTACCATGCCAGGTTTTCCCCAGTACAATATTTCTATCCCACTGCATCCAGCCAGGAACATTCACAGTGATTTAACTCCAAGTAAAATTCAGATGTGCTTTTATATCTGTGTGGGCACAGGCACAAAATCTGAGACTGCCTGTGGCCCATACTGGCAACTTGGTCCTACATCATTCCACCTTAGAGACAAAATGTTTAAAAAAAAATCATGACTCCTCTATAAATTCCAACATTGTGGAGCTGAAAGCAATGGGCGATGTACTTTGTTAGAATGTTGCCTGAAATGTTAGCTGGTGCTTTTCAATGGGGCCATGAACATGAAGAAAGACAACCAGCTCTGCCTTGGACCCACTGAGCCCTCGCTGTAGTCTGAGTTCATCAGTCATGGCTTCATCACTGGAGATTTGAAAAGTCTAGGCATTTTCTCCAGCCCAAGCCAAAGCAATGAGACTGGAGGTCTGGGTACAGACTGACTCCTCTTTCAGAAACACAGAGCCCACTCCAGGGAACTGAAGAGCACGCGTCCTCTGCTCCCTACCTGTCTTATCTTCAGTGAACGGTCAATATTGTCCCTTAAAAAATTTTCTAAACCCAATGATAATTACTTTATTCTTTGTCAATTCATTTGAGATGTTAGACTGTGTCAAATAAAATGGCCTCTGAAACTGATTTGGGATTCTCCTCTTGGTACGTGGACTAGTTCCTGGCTAACAGTAGATGCTCAGGAAATGGTCATTGCACTAAACTGAGAAAGTTATGTTTATTGTTATCAAAATTCTGTACCCCATTCTATCCCCATTCCCTCTATGATAATTCACAGCCTTGTTATCTCCTGCCCACTTGAATGGCCGTCTTGCTTATCTTCCATTGCCTGTATATGCGCCCATTGAAACTTGAATAATAATTCCAAAGCCTAAATCTAACCATCCTATTTCTCTGTTTAGAACTCTTCAACGCTGACCCCCTCCCCCACCAAGAAATAAAGAACAGAGTTCAAGCTCCTGAACATGCAGACAAGAACCCTGAGCTGCCCCTGGCCACTTTTTTTTTTTTGCTAGATCTTTCCCCCCACCCCATCTTATTCATCATCATCCCAGGACTGCTCATAGCTTAATCATAATGTCACATCTAGATGCATCTTGCCTTTGCTTCTGTCATTGATTCTCTCCATTTTCTCCTCTTGGTATCTCCCAAAATTTTTACCCTGCCACTTCCTTTCTCATTAACTGAAAAATCCTGTTAGCTGTTAAGAATCAGCTTGGAGCTCTGCTAGGAAATGCTGTTCATCTCTTCTAAATATGGGTTCTGCTGTATGCTCTTTTGTACCTAACTTCATAACGACGCTTGCCCTTTTATCTGTATCCTTGTCTGCTTTCCCATATTAGAATGTAAGACCTGATGAGCAGGGACTAAATCATATGCATCTGGGTATGCCCAGGGTCCAGCATTGGGATTCATGCACAGTAGACACTCAATAAAGCATCTTGAAAGAATGAACAGGTGCCAGAAATAACTGATCCATGGATGAGTGGATAATGTCAGCAAAGTTCTGTTCTGAGTGCTTCGCTTCCTATGCTTCAAAGGGTTAATTGCCTCTTACCTGGAGTTCTGAGTCAATTCCACTCTCTGGTGTCAAACTCCATTTCCACTCACCTCACCCTTGTTCTAATGACATGAAACTGGACAAATAGGAAAAAGCACCCATGGCACAATTTCTGCTGATGAATATTTCAGCAGGTGCCTCTTGGCTAAAAGTCAAGATGAAAGCCTGGCTCCAGGCAAATTAAGATGGGGAAGAAAGACTTGTAAGTACATAAGGCTTTGGAGAAATGCCCCGATGCTGAGCTGGAGACAGGAGTTCTGCAATTGAAAGCGAGGAGATCACAGCCTGGGTACTCTCCAAGTCTCCTTCTGGGCTTGGGAAGGGGGCGAGGGACACGCTGCTCTCAAACTTAGATCACAAGCTGTTCCCAGGACACTTAGTCCCGGCAGGATATGACTGAGAGCCAAGGCTGCCCTCTCACCTACGGATTTTTAGCCCCCGGTAGAGCTTGGCTTCCTGGGTACAAGGCAGGCCTGAGTGATCTGTCCCCGGATCCTGTTCCAACATGACTTCCATGTTCTTGGGTGTTTTTTTGTTGTTGTTGTTGCTGTTGCTGTTGTTGTTATTTTTAAAGAAGGGCTGGGCTGAAGCAAGCCAGACTGGGACCATCTTTGAGTTGTTGTTGGTTCACTTGTTCAGTCGTGTCGGACTCTTTGGAACCATCTGAGTACACACTGCTTTCTCACATCCCCAGGTGATCCAATGGGAAAAGAATCTCTGGCTTCTGAGTCCAGCAGGCTTCCCTCTCTTTGTTGCAACACAATGACTTGTTGGGATTCCAGGATAGGAAAAATTCTACAGATACTTTTTACTGAATCTACATGAAACTATATGATTTTCTTAAACACCTTGAAGCTGGATGGACAGAAAAATGGAGTTGGGGGAAAAAAAAAAAAAGGAGGCTAATTGAACTGGACAAGGAAAGTCACTAACAGGAGACTAGGCAAGTTCCAGGAAGTGGGGAAGACAAGAGAGGACTGGGAGTTAGGAACTCTGGTTCTGAACTTGACTCTGGCCCTGACCTTACACAGTGACTACCCTTTTCTGGTAGGGTATCAATTTTCTCAACTGCAGAAGGCAAAGCATTGTCTGAGATGTTTCAAGATGCCTTAAAGTTCTACTTAGTTGTGAATCGATCTATTGGTTTTTATAAGACCTCTGGCTCAGAAATGACAATAACCAAACCAGGAGCCCTCTAAGCAAGGTCTATATTCCAGATGTGACTGGGATGTAGGAAAGGCTTCACAGGGTGGTTTGCCTTCTCCTGTCAGCTGCACTACAGATGTGGGAACTCGTAGGGAACTCAAGAGGAGTCTGATTGAATCAAAGAAATAAATCTTAATGTTGAAGATTTAGCCTGTGGTTGGTGGGAACTTGTACATAGGGAATGAACGTCATAAATAGAGGCCCCTAAGCCACTAAGGCAGGGACCTATCTGCAAAGTTTATCAGAAGTGCTGGCAGAGGGCGGAGCACAGAACTGAGAAGAAGGAGAGATGGGGCTTTGGAGCATTCACAACAAGGACCCACGGATATCTCTGAAGCTGGAGCGTGTGTGCTCAGTCACTCAGTCTCACTCAGTCATGTCCAGCTCTTTGTGTGGACTGTAGCCCACCAGGCTTCTCTGTCCATGGAGTTTTTCAGGCAAGAATACTGGAGTGGGTTGCCATTTCCTTCTTCAGGGGATCTTCCCGACCCAGGGATCGACCCTGTGTCTCCTACATTGGCAGGCACCTTCTTTACTACTGCTCCACCTGGGAAGCCCTATTTCTGAAGCTGGAGAGACCCCTCCAAATTCCTCAAACTGGGGCACGGGAGTGGCTATTTGCACCCCATGCATTGATCAGTTAATGTTTGGGTTGCCTTCAGGAGGACCCGGTTTCTCAGGCCAGCTGTCCACAAAGATCTATCAGTTGCCCATTTTTGCAGAAACTGGGGAAATAAGTCCCTCAATTCTGCCTGGGTAATCAGGGTGGCAGAGCAGAGTGTCCACACAGGGTAACAGCTCATGGAGCAAGTAGCTGATCACCCTTAGGGCAGATGAATTTTCCTAATTTAAATTGCTTACCAAATAAGATTATCTATACCATTTTGATGATTTTTATTTCCAAACAGAGACACAGACATCGAGAACAAATGTATGGATACCAAGGGGATAAAGGGGAGGTGGGATGAATTGGGAGATTGGGATTGACATATATAAACTAGTGATACTATGTATAAAATAGATAATTGATGAGAACCTACTATATAGCTCTACTAAGTGTTCTGTAGTGACCTAAATGAAAAGGAAATTCAAAAAAGAGGGGATATACATATATGTATAGCTGGTTCATTTGCTGTGCAGCAGAAACTGACAGCATTGTAAAGCAAGTATACGCCAATACAGGTAATTAAAATAAATAAATTGCTTACCAATCACAGGGGAGTTTGTTAAACAGCCATCTCCCTGGCCTCAGTCTGAATCAGTTAAGACAAAATCTGAGAGTGGGATCACGTACATACTTTCACAGCATCCCGGTGATTCTATTGTTAGCTGTGGTGAGATGTAGTGGTATTTGGGGTAAAATGGTTGGAGATATGGCATCAAATTTTGAGTTCCAAAAATGGCTCCATTCCTTGCAAATCAAAAGAGACTACATTGATCACACTTCTCTCAGCCTTATTGCCTTTATCTAGAGAAAAAGAATGAAAGAGCAGAGAACTATTGTGGAGTCAATAATATTATTTTATTCAAGAATTTTATGGAATTCTACACTAATATTAGATATTTCCCCTGAGTTCAGTGGTTATAAACATGCATCTGAGAAACAGTGCCAGTCTGTGATGCAGTTTTCTCCAGTCTATAGAAAAATAATAAATTTTTTTACAGAGTTTTATCTAAAGACAAAATCAATTTAAGGTTCTTTATACCTGGCACATATTAATTGCTCATTTAATGCTAATTACAGCTACTTCTAAAACAAACAAACAAAATTTTCAGTGGAGAAATATTTTTAAGAATCATCCCACCTTGATTGTTTCTCTAAGATACAATGATTACTTTTTAAATAAGACAGAGCAGCTTATTATTTTAATAACATTCCTCCTCTTTTATCCCAATCCGTGTGAGTAGATGCATCGGAAAATGTCTTGAAAGAGCCATTTTGACTGGTATTTTCTCTAACGTTCGGCCACGTTCTTGTTTTCCTTTTGTTGAAAGCTCATTTCTACCCTCCTGGAGCCGCTGTGAGTGTCCCCAATCGCAACGGTCACAGTGGATGTGAACAATGTAACGCTCTCGGCTTTCTCTCTCCACCACACGGTCTTTCCATCTCTAACTGCCTCTCCTGTCTTTCCTCTTTGCCTTCTCATCATCCTCCAGTAACTGTTTTCCTTCCTCTTCCTCTTCCTTTAGTCTCCCCCTCCAATTATTCTTACACTAAAAAATTACCAAACAAAACAAAGAAATAAAAAAAAGACACATTCTATACATAGGCGTGGGGAAATCTGTGTAGAGCTGAGGGTCAAGGTATTGTTTTAATTGTGTCCATTTTTAAATTGATTGATTCAAGTAATACATAGGACTCACTGGAACCCATCTTAAAGAGATGGGGATACCAGACCACCTTACCTGCCTCCTGAGATATTTCTATGCAGATCAAGAAGCAACAGTTAGAACTGGACTTGGAAGAACCAATTGGTTCAAAACCGGGAAAGGAATATGTCAAGGCTGTATATTGTCACCCTGATTACTTAACTTGTATGCTGAGTACATCATGTGAAATGCCAGGCTAGATGAAGCACAAACTGGAATCAAGATTGCTGGGAGAAATATCAATAACCTCAGATATACAGATGACACCACCCTTATGGCAGAAAACAAAAAACTAAAGAGCCTCTTGATGAAAAGGAAAGAGGAGGGTAAAAAAGTTGGCTTAAAATTCAACATTCAGAAAACTAAGATCATGGCATCCAGTCCCATCACTTTATGGCAAATAGATGGGGAAACAATGGAAACAGTGAGAGACTTCATTTTGGGGGGCTCCAAAATGACTACAGATGGTGACTGCAGCCATGAAATTAAAAGACCCTTGCTCCGTGGGGGAAAAGCTATGACAAACCTAGACAGCATATTAAAAAGCAGAGACATTACTTTGACAACAAATGTCCATCTAGTCAAAACTATGGTTTTTCCAGTAGTCATGTATGGATATGAGAGTTGGGCCATAAAGAAAGATGAGCCCTGAAGAAATGACGCTTTTGAACTGTGGTGTTGGAGAAGACTCTTGAGAGTCCCTTGGACTGCAAGGAGATCCAACCAGTCCATCCTAAAGGAAATCTGTCCTGAATATTCATTGGAAGGACTGATGCTGAAGCTGAAACTCCAGTACTTTGGCCACCTGATGTGAAGAACTGACTCTTTGGAAAAGACCCTGATGCTGGAAAAGACCCTGATGCTGGGAAAGACTGAAGGCAGGACGAGAAGGGGACAACAGAGGATGAGATGGTTGGATGGCATCACCGACTTGATGGATGTGAGTTTGTGCAAGCTTCAGGAGTAGGTGATGGACAGGGAAGCCTGGCATGCTGCAGTCTATGGGGTTGCAAAGAGTCGGACACAACTGAGCGACTGAACTGAATTGAACACCAGCTGAGTCAATCATTAGGCTCACAACAGGAGAGTTAAGCCAGGTTGGAAACACAGGATGCTTCAAAAGCATGGAGGGAGCTTCTCTAACCTCTGGTCTCTCATACTACTCATGATCCAGACCTCTTTTCCATCTTGCTTTTCGTCTATCCTGGGGTCATGAAGAGAACATTTAAACAGTTCAGCAGTCCACAGCGGAGTTGACTCTACTGTTGTAAGAGGGAGTTGTAATAAATATGCAAGTAAAGCAAAATGAGCTGGAGGTTCAAAATCATGAATATGGCCTTGGTAGAGTGTGGCCCCAGGTTACACAAAGAGGCCCCATTCTTGTCTTGGCCTTGACAATTCTGACAACTGAGGTCAAGATTATGTCTAAAGGCAGCAATACTTAGGGGAGGAGAAGTTCACCACATTCAGACTGGTTTTGATGTTTTAAGACAAGAAGAAATAAATTACCTGAGGTCATAGAATATTGGAGGCCTCCTCCAATCTCTGATAGTTCCACTTCACCTTGTGTCCATTCTTTAGTGATCCTCAAAGTTTGGGTTTTGATGAATACATAAGTCTCCTTTAGATCATAAAATATAGATGATAACATATAATGTGTTCATCACTCATTTTGATTAGTAAACTAAAGCTCTTCCTTTCATAAACTGCCCCTCTTCAAGAAGGCCACATTTAACCAATATCTGCTCTGTTTACTCAAATACAGGTCATGTCCCTCTAGGAAGGAATCCCTGAGCCCAAGAGGGAGTATTTTCCTATACGTCACTCATTCTACTTTCTGATAGTGAGCGGTCTGCTCTCTGTCTGCTCCCAGCTCATGAGATACAGGCGGACTGGGACATTTTTTTTAAAGTAATTTTTATTGTGGTAGAGATGATTGGGCGGCCATCTATGGGAGCTTCCCCCGTGGCTTAGATGGTAAAGCGTCTGCCTACAATGCGGGAGACCCGGGTTCAATCCCTCGGTTGGGAAGATCTCCTGGAGAAGGAAATGGCAACCCACTCCACTACTCTTGCCTGGAGAATCCCACGGACGGAGGAGTCTGATAGGCTGCAGTCCATGGGGTCGCAAAGAGTCAGACCCGACTTCACTTTCACTTTCACTTTCTATGGGGTCGCACAGAGTCGGACACTACTGAAGCGACTTAGCAGCAGCAGCAGCAGAGTTGATTTACAATGTTGTGTTAGTTTCAGGGGTAGAGCAAAGTGAGTCAGTTACACATAGACATAGATTCACTCTTTTTTAGATTCTATTACCCCTATAGATCACTACAGAGTATTGAGCAGAATTCCCTGTGCTATGTATTAGGTCCTGCCTAGGCTGTGGTCCATGGGGTCGCTAAGAGTCGGACAGGACTGAGCGACTTCACTTTCACTTTTCAGTTTCATGCATTGGAGAGGGAAATGGCACCCCACTCCAGTGTTCTTGCCTGGAGAATCCCAGGGACGGGGCAGCCTGGTGGGAGGCCATCTATGGGGTCGCACAGAGTTGGACACGACTAAGCGACTTAGCCACATCAGCAGTTATCTATTTTATATATAGTAGTGTGTATAGGTCAATCCCAATCTCCCAAATTGTCTCTCCCCTATCCCCCCTTGGTAACCATAAGCTTGTTTTCTACATTCGTGACTCCATTTTTGTTTTGTAAATAGGCTCATTTCTACCATTTTAAATATTTTTGAGAACAGTTTCTTAGTTTTTTTTATGTTTTATTGGAGTGCAGCCAGTTACTAATGATGTGCTAATTTCAGGTGGACAGCAAAGGGACTCAGCCCTATATATATATATATATATATATATATCTCCATGTATCCATTCTCCTCCCAATTGCCCTCCCAACCAGGTTGCCACATAACATTGAGCAGAATCCCCTGAGCTATACAGTAGGTCCTTGTTGGTTATCCATTTTAAATATAGCAGTATGTACCATTCTTTTAGATCCTACATGTAAGTGGTATATTTGTATTTCTCTATCCAACTTACTTCAGTCATGATAATCTCTAGGTCCATCCATGTCCAGGGGCCTTTTTAAAAATTTAAATGTGTGCCTTTGTGTGGGTGGGCTACAAGATGCAGATGAAGCAAATGTCTGCAGAATAAATGAATGGAAAAATAAATTAGTGAATAAGCTAAGGAATTAACATAAGAATGAATGAAGCTCTATACTAGAAGGTGCTTAATCAGAAAAAAAAAAAAAAAAAAGAGAGAGAGAACCAGCCTTAGAACTATTGAGAAAGGATTGCTAAGCTAAACCTTGCAAGCATTTTGAATCTAAGGCAAATGCCAGACGGTGGAATTATATAATGACAACTCACCTTTAGAAGAAATTTAATGTTCATGTGAGCTAATAAAGCTGATGGAATTTAGATGGACTTTTAATAGGGGAGCTGAGGAAGTACAACATCCCCGACTATTTATTTTTAAGAAAAGTCAGAATTAAAATGCAATTTTCACTGATATGTTGCTAAAGCCAAATCGACTAGAAGTAGGCATTCAAGGGTTCCCTCTTTAATTTGTTGGAGGCAGTCTAGTGGAGGAAGTTACACACTGGAGAGTGAAATTGGAGATCCCCGTTAGTCACACAAAGAGCAGCCATGAATACGGTTTCTCTGAAGATTTTCTCCAAATACCTCTCTCTTCCAAAACTGAGGCTCTACCAACTTCAAACAGAGAGTCCTTCAAGCTTCTCTGTGCTCCTAGAAAAGCCACATCAACAGGCTATTCATAAATATACTCTGCCCTCTTCTCCCCAAGGCATAAAGAGAATACTTAATTCTTCTTTGGGTTCAAAGCATCACCTTTCTTCTTATAGTGTAATATTGAAAAGAAAGCTTACGACTCAATGAAAAAAATTCCTATCTCTAAAATTAAAGTGGGTTGACAGTGGTGAGCTCCTGTATTTAGTAGTTTGTGATGATAGTTTGGGATAACGACTTGAATGTCAGTGTTAGACATCTATAAGGGAGTTCAAAGCTTGCTCAGAGCCATGCTTCTTTAAGATTGGATTTGAACAAGAAGTCATGTACAGTGCTGGAGCAGTAAAACACCCCATTCTAGGAAAGGTTACCATCTTCGTTAAGTTCTTGGATCTCAGAGGTCCAGCACTGCCCCTTCTGACTTCCAGGTGCCCAGTGGGCACACACATATAACACATACCATGCTGCATTAGCTGATCTGTCTCCATGCATCACCTTCCCCCAGAAGAGTGTGAGGACTGAGGCAGAGCACGGAAACCTGACCGAGTCATCTCTGAATCCTCAAGGTCTAACACTGAAGTTAACTGTTAGTAGAAGTTGGCTTCCCTGGTGGCTCAGACTGTAGAGAATCTGCCTACCAATGAAGAAGACAAAGAGATGAGAATTCGATCCCTGGGTTGGGAAAATCCCTCAGAGAAGGAAATGGCAATGCACTCCAGTATTCTTGCCTGTAAAGTCCCATGGGCAGAGGTGCCTGGTGGGCTACTGCCCATGGGATCACAAAGAGTCAGATATGACTGGGATACTAACACAGATATAGTAGTAGAAGAGAGTCGAAGTGGGTCCTTGAGAGGATGAGTGTTTGGATGGATGGATGGATGCGTGTGTGGATAGATGGATAAGTAGATGAATGGGAGGATGTCTTGACTTATTCATCTCTTCTTTAGAAAAAAAAAAAAAAGGTGAGTTGTCAAGAAAACTGATAAAATGTTGTGGGTAGTGCCTCTGGATTAAGGACTGTCACATATTTAAAAGAAATAAATGAGAGAGAGAGAATCTGCTTCTTTCTGTTTCTTGCTGTTTTGCACCTTGCCGTGAGGGGATATGAACTTGGAGCTGCTGTAGACACCTTGAGAGCCTGAGGGGACATCCATTTATGTGGTGTATATAGTGTAGCAGAAAGGTAGGAACAGCCAGGGTCCTTAAAGACCTTGATGAATAGCTGATCATCCCTGGAGTGACCTCTATCCGGATTTCTTATTAGGTGAGAAAATTCTCTTACAAGAGAAAAATGAATCCCTGATGTACAAGCTTCTATTAGCTCAGGCTTTCTCCTTCTATTACACTCATTTCTTCTAGACCTCCTTTCTCCCCTGTGTTGGAGTGGCACTAAAGCAACCAGTCCCTGTGGAGCCTAAGCCATGGTATGGACCAGACACCTGGACGGTGCAGCCCTGACTTTACCGGCGGAAGAGCAAGGCAGAGAAGGACAGCTGTGCTGCTGGTGGCAGTGGAGTCCTGCATGACCTGCCAGGAAGGAGAGCGTTCTGGCCATGGTCTTGCCCAACAGGGCTGATCTGGAGCGACTCCAGAGATGGGCGCTGTGGGTTTCTCATTTGACACTTGAACGTGTCTTCTGAAAGTTTCCCACTTCCAAGAAAACTGACGCAGCTGATGTTCCAGTTCAGCCCTTAGAATTTCTTGGTTGTATCATTGAAGATGATAAGCCCTCTCTGCTTTTTTTTTTTAACCTCAAAAAAAAAAAAAATAGGAAAATCAAAATACACCATATCAAGGGACACTAAGGGGGAGAGGATGTGGAGTGAAGAACAGGGAGAGGCTGGACCAAGGGAGGGTACAGACTCACAGATGTAGAGAACAAACATGGTTACCAGTGGGGAGAGGGGGGAAGGGAGGGGTGCTATAGGAGTAGGGGAGCAAGGGGTACAAGCTACTAGTATAAGATAGGCTACAAGGAAAATAAATAAAATAAATTACCAGGATAAGTTGCACAATACAGGGAAGACAATATCTTGTAATAACTATGAAAGGAGTAAAACTTAAAATTTATGAATCACCATATTATATTATAATCACTTGGAGAAGGCAATGGCACCCCATTTATATGAAATCAACTATAACTCAATTTAAAAAGAAGTGCATTTAACAAATGTTCCTCTTCTCTCCTTGTAGTTTTAATTTTTTGGCTATTTTTATTAAAAGGGATTTTTTTCCCCTCCCTACCTGAGGCCAATACAGAAACAAACTGGCTTTATTGGTTTCCAGTATGAAAATATTAGAAAGAGATGATGACTATTTTTAGTATGAAAGGGCAATTGTGAGTCTAGGCTTTGAAAATAACAAAACTCATTGAAAAAAAAAACATTCCAATACTTTGCCGAGAATAAGCACTCAGTTTACTTATTATCAATAAAATTATTATTTTAAATAAACTGTTGACTGTTTTGTTATTATGTTACAAACTCAAAGATGACACAGTTGTAAATTACGACGAAGCAGCTCACCCAGACCAAATGACCAACTTTAGTATTGTAAAGTAAAATAATAATAATAATAATAATTAAAAAAAAGTAGAGGAGTAAAAATGCAATGAACTGCTGTTTTCTTTTCTTTCGGTTCTTATGTTAGTCAACTTTTCATTTTGGGGAAAAATGTGAATTGAGCAGAAATTAGCGTTTCTTCTAGTAGAGTTTCCCATGGCATCTTTTCATGGTAAAACAAAGTCTACAAATATGGGGGAAAGGGCAGCATGTGTCATTCTCGCAACTTGATCTTCTTTCCTTAGAAAAGGAGAGAGAAATTCAAAGACCATCCTTAGAAGAGGAGGAAAAGAGTCCCTTGCTAAATGTTAGTTATTAGAACTGGACAAATTTCCACAGTTTAGATAATGTGATTATTCCCCACACTATGTTTAATTATCAGGTGTGCAGATAAGCTGACACTTTTATTCCTCTTTTAAATATTGAAATTTAATTGAAGAAAAAAGCATCCTAAAAAGTGGATAATTAAACAAATATGCTGCGAAACAAGGCCATGTGCAATTTTATTTTATGTGTAAATTATATGTAGACCCAAAGGGGATGCCATCTTATTATACAGATTGCTCCCCCATTAGCATTTCAGTGGAGAGACTTTTCCTTCTGGTTTTGAGGAACTCAGAGAAACAGGGAGCACCTGCCAAAGGTGTGTGTGAAGGAAGACTTTTAAAAGTTTGTTTGCTTCTTGGAAAGAAAAAAAACAAAAACCTTCCTGTGTTGATTGTACTTGCATAGCTTTCTGCTAGCTAGGAAAAATTAACCTCCGTTTGCATGAAGGAATCATTCCTGCAGAGCATCACAGGATGGTAGAAGTGAGTCATTCCACAGCTTGGAGAGAATGCTGAGCATGTTTGGTCCTGAGACAGGCCAGGATTCGGGCCCTGAGACCCTTTGCTTCAGTGCTTGCACCCAAAAAATGGCTCTGGGAGCACCAAACTACGAAGAATTGATAAGAGAGAAAAAACAGTTGTGTGCACTTGCAGTTGGGACATGGACTGTATGTAGTCCAGCAGGCTCCTCTACCCATGGAATTCTCTAGGCAAGAATACTGGTGTGGGTTACCATTTCCTTCTCCAGGGGATCTTTCTGACCCAGGGATCAAACCTGGGTCTCTGGCATTGCAGGCAGATTCTTTACGATCTGAGCCACAAGGGAAGCCCAAACTATGGACAGTAAGATACAAAAGAACCAAAACCCAGCTGCCACTTTTGAGGAGGAGGGAGCAAAGAAAGGGAAAATGAAAGTGAAAGTCGCTCAATTGTGTCCGACTCTTTGTGACCCCATGGACTATACAGTACATGGAATTCTCCAGGCCAGAATACTGGAGTGGGTAGCCTTTCCCTTCTCAGGGGATCTTCCCAACCCAGGGATCAAATCCAGGTCTCCCGCATGGCAGGTGGATTTTTAACCAGCTGAGCCACCAGGGAAGTTCAAGAATACTGAAATGGGTACCCTATCCCTTCTCTAGCAGATCTTTCAGACCCAGGAATAGAACTGGGGTCTCCTGCATTTCAGGAGGATTCTTTACCAACTGAGCAATGAAGGAAGCAAAAGAAGGGAGTTGGGAGTGAAAGCAGGGTACTGCACACACACCAAGGGGGTGGGCAGACCATCTAAGCCACCCCGCTGACTGCCCCTGGACCTCTCCTTAGCTTCATCCCTATTTAAGGAGCTAGCTCCCCCTTGGGGATCTAGCAAGGGAAACTGTTACTTGTTTCCCCTCTTACCCCCTGCTATAACAGGGGCCCCAGTAAAGTCTTGTCTGAATTTCTCATCTGGCCTCTTACCAATTTCTATTGATCAAGGAGGCCAAGAACTCTGGTCTATAACATACTGAAAAGACCACAAAAAGAAACTGTATTCCAAGGAACCAAGATAGATCTCTGGTCATAACACTGGACACTCTGTGTGTCTCTTTTCATCTTTCACCCCTTATTCGACTGAATTCAGCTTAAAAATGTAGAGACTATAAATTGATTATTAACAATTCACCAACCTGTATGATTATAGGATATATGCGTATGTGCTCAGTTGTGTCCAACTCTTCACTGCCCCCATGGACTGTAGCCCTCCAGGCTCCCCTGTCCATGGCATTATCCAGGCAAGGATACTGGAGAGGGTTGCATTCCCTCTTCCTGGGAATCTTTCCCACCCAGGGACCAAACCTGCGTCTCCTGTGTCTCCTGCATTGCAGGCAGATTCTTAACCACTTAAACCATCGGGGAATGAGCAAGATTCAAAAGGAAAATGTGGAAGGATTCTTACAGTTCTGAAGTACTGCAGGCCATGACAATGCTGATCCTAGGTAGCTGCTGTATTTCATCTGGGGGTTCATTTTCACTCCCACTGTTTCCGGAACTGCTCCAAGATTGTGGGAGCTGTTTCCACCATCAGAACTTCTTCTTGAGTCTTTGAGGTCCTCTCTGTATCTGTCTTTGACTTTGACATGCAAATATTGTTAAGCAGGGCTACACTTAAAAATGCTTATGTCTTAATGGAAATTTATTTGAGAAGACATATTAGAATGTCTTAACCATCTGCTATGGACAAGAGCTCCTCAATATTATGTATTGCCCAAAGTTAGAATCGCTTAGTGAAAAGTCTGGCATTAGACTTGAAGACCTTGGTTATTACAAGTAATGCTGCAATGGATATTGGGGTGCATGCACCTTTTCAAATTATGGTTTTCTCCTGATATATGTCCAGGAATGGGATTGCTGGATTATGTGGTAATTCTATGTAGACTTTTCTGATGAACCTCCATACTGTTTTCCACAGAGGCTGCGCTGACTTACATTCCCAACAACAGTATAGGATGGTTCCCTTTTCTCCACACCCTCTCCAGAATGTATTTTTTTGTAAATTTTTTAATGGTGACCATTCTGACCAGCGTGAGATGATACCACCTTGTAATTTTTATTTGCCTTTCTCTAATAATTAGTGATATTGAGCATAAATACAAGTGCTTTTTAGTTATCTGTATGTCTTCTTTGGAGAAATGTCTATTTATATCTTCTGCCCATTAAACAATTATGTATAAATAATTCGACTCTTCCATACTCTATCTCAAACATTGTCTTAATAAATATTTCAATTTTTGCATTTTTAATGAGGACAAAGAGAATTATAGTATGTGTTTCTTTTCTTTGCTGTCATTAAAGGGATGCTTTTATTTTTTAAATAAAAATTATATGCATAAAATAATGGGTTGGGAAGATCCTCTGAAGAAGAAGCGGCAACCCACTCCAGTATTCTTGCCTGGAGAATTCCATGGACGGAGGAGCCTGGCAGGCTTCAGTCCACAGGGTCACAAAGAGTCGGTCAGGACTGAGTGGCTAACACTGTTATTTTAAGAAGAGAATTAAAGATCCACGTTCTTCATTTAAACAGTGGTATCTGTTTGTATGTGTGTGTGCTTTTCTCCATGAAGCCGCCTTATACTGCACCACTGTCTATGTTTAATTGAGTACTATAACCATTATATGGGCTTTCCTGGTGACTTAGATGTAAGAATTTACCTACAATTCAAGAGACATAGGTTTGATCCCTGGGTCAGGAAGATCCTCTGGACAAGGAAATAGCAACCCACTCCAATATTCTTGCCTAGAAAATTCCGTGAACAGAGGAGCCTAGTGGGCTACAGTCCATGAGGTCACAAAAGTGTTAGAAACCACTTGAGATAAAGCAACAATAACATTATATAGAAGGAAGGAAACTTCCCAGATTTTTAACACCTTCTAATGTTACCATAAAATATTCCAAATCAACCCTGAGAGTCATTCAAATTGTGTTATTTTATATTTACCATTAGTAATATTATTTAAAGGAAGCTGTTAATTTCTCTCTGGTTCATACTGTCAGGACTCAGGATGAATCAAAAGGACTGGGTCAACAGCCTCTGAGTGACATGGAAAGTCTGCCCAGGGAGGAGGGATGAGGTTTTCCGGGTCAGACTGAGACAGTTATATATGGATAGTGGATTTGCACTGAAGACAAGTAAGGGAGCTGAAGTGGTGTTGAGGCTTGTAATCAGGAGGGGCACAAAGATTAAAACCAAATGGGCATATATCATAAGAGAGGATGTGTGGATTGAATTGGGATGAAGGGCTCAGGGTCATAAGTCACGAGGGTTCATCGATTCCTGTCTCCCAGGGTGATGGGATATGAGATGAGGTTGAACATGGTGGCTTCATAGATGATCAGACAATTTCAGCCACTGCAGTAGGTGGTCCACAGCTAGAAAGAAAGCATCCAAGCTTGCAATTAGGAGTCCTGAATTGTCTACACTGGGTCCCTTGGCTGAGCTGGACCATAGTGTCCCATAGAGATGTAAATAGCAAAAAATATAGTTTGGTAGGAAATAAAAGGACATGATAGTTGTAAAGGAATTAGGTTTTAAACATTTCAAGACAGTTATAAGCACTCTTATAAAAGAGCAGATTTCTACTGTGTTTCCTACTGAGTCATTTAGGGGAGAGACCTACTTTGAAATTTCTCAGCAAATTCTTGGAACCCTAATGCACAGCTTGAACCCCAAAGCAGCAGATGTTTTGAAATAGTGTAAATGCAGAGAGAATGGCTTTCAAGAATCCAGTAAAATGTTGGGAAAGGGATTAAGGATAACACAGCTAAAAAAGCAAACAACACACATTATTCAGATATAGGCTTCATTTCTAAGCTCATGTACAAAAGGATCCATTTTCATTTCTATGTTATATCAAGTCCTTTTCCTAATTTTCCCATAATTTAACATTCAATTTATTTTACTACCCATATCACAGATAATTCATGGATAGAGTCTTGAAAATTTGATATGATTCATTTCATTCCCAAATAACATAAGGCCTTCTGCCTAATTTTCCCATATTTTTACATTCAATTTATTTTACTATCCACATCATAGATAGTGGAGGATAGAATCTTGAAAACTCAATTTGATTCTAAAGGTAGTGAGTATGAAATTATAAATGAATAGCAAAATAGTTATACATTCATTTAACAAATATTTATGGAAAATGTCACTTGTTCTCTACGTCAAGCATTGTAGGGAGTACAAATAAATATGGTGTGTGTGTGTGTGTGTGTTAGTCATTCAGTTGTGTCCAACTCTTTGTGACCCCATGGACTGTGACTCCCCAGGCTCCTTTGTCCATGGAATTCTCTAGTCAAAAATACTGAAGTGGGCTCCATTCCCTTCTACAGGGGATCTTCCCAACCCAAGAAATGAACCTGGATTTCCCACATGGCAGGCAGATTCTTTACCATCTGTACCACCAGGGAAGCCCATGAATATGGCATTTTAAGTGTCAGAGTTTTACAGAGAGTTTGTCAGAGTTTGCCTTTGGGATGTCTACGAACCTGGACAGGGAAACGTGTCTTGACCTTATAGGAAGTAGGGCTGGTTTCTCAATCTTCTGAAATGGTCTGGCTTGGCGAATGGGTGCAAATGTGAGGTGACATGCATATTTTTTGTCATTGGCAGAATACTTAAATAAAACAATCACATTTTCAGGAAGGCAGTATTGTAGAATCAGATCAGATCAGATCAGTTGCTCAGTCGTGTCCGACTCTTTGCGACCCCATGAATCGCAGCCAGGCCTCCCTGTCCATCACCAACTCCCGGAGTTCACCGAGACCCACGTCCATCGAGTCAGTGATGCCATCCAGCCATCTCATCCTCTGTCGTCCCCTTCTCCTCCTGCCCCCAATCCCTCCCAGCATCAGAGTCTTTTCCAATGAATCAACTCTTCCCATGAGGTGGCCAAAGTACTGGAGTTTCAGCTTTAGCATCATTCCTTCCAAAGAAATCCCAGGGCTGATCTCCTTCAGAATGGACTGGTTGGATCTCCTTGTAGTCCAAGGGACTCTCAAGAGTCTTCTCCAACACCACAGTTCAAAAGCATCAATTCTTCAGCGCTCAGCCTTCTTCACAGTCCACCTCTCACATCCATACATGACCACAGGAAAAACCATAGCCTTGACTAGATGAACCTTTGTTGGCAAAGTAATGTCTCTGCTTTTTAATATGCTATTTAGGTTGGTCATAACTTTCCTTCCAAGGAGTAAGCGTCTTTTAATTTCATGGCTGCAGTCACCATCTGCAGTGATTTTGGAGCCCAGAAAAATAAAGTCTGACACTGTTTCCACTGTTTCCCCATCTATTTCCCATGAAGTGGTGGGACTGGATACTCAATAGCAAAGAAAAGAATATCCTGACTGGATATAAATGCTTATAATGTTCTTGGCTTTCTTTCAGAGAGATGAGGAATCACAATCTTTTTGCAAGTGATATTGATTATAGATATATACAGAAATTAAGAAATAATAATGATGGATATATATTCTTTCCATCATTATATAATGTTATATATTACATCATATGAAATATGTGTATGTGTGTGCTCAGTCATGTGCAACTCTTTGCGGCCCCCTGGTGTGGCCCCACCAGGCTCCTCTGCCCATAGAATTTTCTAAGCAAGAATACTGGAGTGGGTTGCCATTTCCTGCTCCTTGGGATCTTCCCAACCCAGGGATAGAAACCACCCTGCATCTCTTGCATTGACAGATGGATTCTTTACTGCTAGCACCACCTGGGAAGCCTGTATTATATACAGTATATATAATATTATATTATAAAATATTATATTATGATGGAAGAAATAGAAAATCCACCATTATTATTTCTATCATTATCGGCCACTTCCTATCTGTTTGAACACAACAAAAAGCTGTGTAACCTCTCCTAGCCTCAGTTTCCTTCTCTAGAAAATGGGCACAATGACCTACACTTGCAGAGGTGTTGTGAGCATTAAAGTGACACCTGACTCTTGGAACCACTTGGTCTGTGACCAGCTTACTTGGCGTATCTTGATGGCAATGACCTTGTCCCTGTTTCCCCAGGCACAGACACTGTGCCAAGCACATAATAAATGCTTACTGTGTGCTTGTTTGAACACCGCTTGAGCAGAATTCTGCCTTTGATTTCTTCACAGTCTTCCCAAAAGGTGCCTTCTACTGATGTTTGATCTTAGGAAAGTTTCTGTTTGGGCTGGGGTCTTCATTCCTCATCGATACAACACAGAGTAGTCTTTCTGGAGAGATCTCTGAAAGATAGCTAAAATGTTTCCAAACATGGTTTTGTCTCCAGAGAATGTTCTGTGATATTCAGTGGATAAAAGAATTCTTTCTTGGCAATGCTTTTTCTTCTACCCCATCACATGTAGCAAGCATGCTCTTGGATCTTGTGGCTTCAAGAAAAGCAACTATGTGAATTTCCGAACAAATTTAGGAAGACCTAGCCAGCTAGTTACCCACATGGCAGTGATAAATAAAGAGCCTTGGGGTCAATGGTTACCCAGAACTTGTCTCTTTGGTATTCTTGGGTTTGTGGAATTTCTTCATGGCTTCAATCAACACTCTCCTTTTCTGTGCCTGCTGTATGCCACACATGGTACCACAGACGTTTCTCCCTTGAAGTCCTAAATACTTTATGTTGTCACTTTTGATAAAATCAACAAAAACAATAACTTTCTAAAATGAGATATATCCAGGGAGCCTTCTGTGTTTTGAAAGTAAGATCCCTGAACACCATCCCACATTTATCATGATTTGGCCATCATTATGCAGAGAGTAAAAGTCTCTCATAAAAGAAAATGTAGTGAGAATTTCTGCTTGCCCTGTTTTCTGAATGGCTCCACACTGCATACTTTTAAAATCTGTTTTGCATAGTTTCCTGCCTTCTCCACTTCCTGACTATGCCTTATCACCACCAGTGTCCCCGCCTTCTTGACTACCTGCTTAAAATACATTTTCTATTTTAAATTCA
The DNA here is from genome assembly GCF_029407905.1 of Bubalus kerabau. Taxonomy (NCBI): domain Eukaryota; kingdom Metazoa; phylum Chordata; class Mammalia; order Artiodactyla; family Bovidae; genus Bubalus; species Bubalus kerabau. The sequence continues at coordinate 63,464,586 of NC_073642.1, read as the reverse complement.
TTTTAGTTAGCTGAGATTTGTAGTAAGAAAACCAAGAAGTGAAAAGAGTTACATGTGTCATCAGAAACATCAGTGGATAGAGTTGGAATTCTTATTCTGACACTTATCAGTTATGGCACTGGACATAGAACTTTGAATCTCTGTTTTTTATTCTCCTCTCTTTAGATTAGGAAATTATCCAACCCCATCTTCTTGCATTGTTGAAGATAGAAGCCATGCTGCTTACAAAGCTGTAGCTCAGTGGCCCAAATGCTGCCATTGCTGGAGTGTGCAGAATCCTTGCTTCCCTAGATATTCTGTAGCCTCTGTCTTCATACCTGGGTGCATCTTCAGCTTCCTATGGCTTTGTTGCTGTTGTTGCTCAGTCATATCTGACTCTTTGCGACCCCGTGGACTGCAGCACACCAGGCTTCCCTGTCCTTCACCATCTCCCGGAGCTTGCTCAAACTCACGTCCCTTGAGTCCGTGATGTCATCTAACCATCTTGTCCTCTGTCACCCCCTTCTCCTCCTGTCTTCCATCTTTCTCAGCATCAGGGTCTTTTCCAGTGAGTTGGCTCTTCACATCAGGTGGCAAGAATACTGGAGCTTCAGCTTCAGCATCAGTCCTTCCAATAAACATTCAGGACTGATTTCCTTTAGGATTGACTGGTTTGATCTCTTTGCTGTCCAAGGGATTCTCAAGAGTCTTCTCCAACACCATAGTTCAAAAGCATCAGTTCTTTGGCACTCAGCCTTTTTTATGGTCCAACCCTCACATCCATACCTGACTACTGAAAAAAACTAGAGCTTTAACTATGTGGACATTTTTCGGCAAAGTAACGTCTGCTTTTTAATATGCTGTCTAGGTTTGTCATAGCTTTTCTTCCAAGGAGCAAGTGTCTTTTAATTTCATGGCTGTAATCACCATCCACAGTGATTTTGGAGCCCAAGAAAATAAAATGTCAGTTTTCATTGTTTTCCCATCTATTTGCCATGAAGTGATGGAACCACATGCTGTGATCTTAATTTTTTGAATGTTGAATTTTAAGCCGGAATTTTCATTCTCCTCTTTCACTTTTATCAACAGGCTCTCTATTTCCTCTTCACTTTATTGCCATAAGGGTGGTATCATCTGTGTATCTGAGATTACTCATATTTTCCCAGCAATCTTGATTCCACCTTGTGCTTCATTCAACCCAGCATTTCACATGATGCACTCTGTATATAAATTAAATAATCAGAGTGACAATATACAACCTTGATGTATCCCTTTCCTAATTTTGAACCAGTCTGTTGTTCTACATCCAGTTCAAACTGTTGTTTCTTGACCTGCATACACATTTCTTAGGAGGCATGTAAGGTAGTCTGGTAGGTAAAGTGAAAGTCACTCAGTCATGTCCCACTCTTTGTGACCCCTTGGACTGTAGCCTGCCAGGCTCCTCTGTCCATGGAATTCTCCAGGCAAGAATACAGAAGTGGGTAAGCATTTACTTCTCCAGGGGATCTTTCCAACCCAGGGATCCAACACAGGTACCTTGCATTGCAGGCAGATTATTTACCTTCTGAGCCACTAGGGAAGCCCAAGAATACTGGAATAGGTAGCCTATCCTCCAGGGGATCTTCCAGACCCAGGGATCGAACTGGGGTCTCCTGTACTGCAAGCAGATTCTTAACCAGCTGAGCTACCAAGGAAGCCCCTGGATAGGTAAGGTGGTCTGGTATTCCCGTCTCTTTAAGCATTTTCCAGTTTGTCGTGATCCACACATTATTATTTTCCAAGCTATTTTTTTCCTGCTTGGAAAATAATAATCAAAGGGGTCAGTCACTGAAGTCATATATTTTAGGTCCATTACCTTCTCTTACCTCTTAGCAGTGCAGTGATGCTGGCTCTGTGGTGCTTATTTTGCAGATAAGAGCACTGGGGCTCAGGAGGTTAAATGGCTTGTTGAGATCACATAGCTAGTAAGTGACTCAACACCATGTTTCTAACACCCAAACCATGAATCATTTCACCACAGTGGACTTCCTTTCTGGGAATAAGACAGGTTTGCAGAGAGCAGAGTAATGGATCATGGCAGTGTAACTCTACTAACCCCAGCAGGTGACCAGCTGCTCTGAACATTGATTATCTTTGGCAGACGCCCACATTTGAGGCCATGAAAGATTCAGGTATTGAGACAGGAGAGACTGGTTTTCTCCTCCACCTCTGAGCTGAATGTTTGGGGACACCAGGATCTGCTTGATAATTTGGAGATGTAATTCTCTGTCTTCCTGCAGAGTGCCAGAGATAATGTATTTAAGAGATGCTGGACCAATCAGGTGAGAATTTATGTAAGCTGAAACCATTAGGTGGCTTAATTAAATCAGGGCATTTAACTCATTAGCCTTCTGCTCCTGGGACTAATAAATTTGAACCTGGTGCTGCTAATCACAAAAGAAGTCAAGTTGAGCATTTTTCCCCTCCCCCCTTTGGTGGAGCGATGAGAAAGAACAGAAGAAACTGAATAACTAACCCAGAGAAAAGATGACTGGCAACATCAACAGGCAATGTTGAGAATTCTGAGCCTGAGTCAGGATTACCTGGGAGAGAGTGATGATGACAATGATGTCTAAAAAGAACTTAGGATGTCACCTGGTCATCCCACAAAGATGCCTTGTGGGAAGGCCATGTCCAAGCCGTCACAGAAACCTTATCTGTTGAGTGACATCCTGCCATAGGATTGGTAATTGACTTGTGTGCATGCTCAGTCACCAGTCATGCCTGATTCTTTGCAACCCCATGGACTATAGTCCGCCAGACTCCTTTGTTCATGGAATTCTCCAGACAAAAATATTGGAATGGGTTGCCATTTCCTCCAACAGGGGATTTCTCCGATCCAGGGATCAAACCTGTATCTCCCGCATTGACAGGAAGATTCTTTACCACTGAGCCACTTAGGAAGCCCATAATATGGAATGGAAACTACCGGAAGCCAAACCTCATGTCTCTGCTCACAAGTGTGCGCATTGCCTTCTATTTGCTCAGGCTCACTTATCTCCTTCGCTAGGATTTTGAGATGAATGGCATTCATCTCTGTGTTCTCCTCTCTGTGTCACCGAAGTACCTTACAAACTGATGTCTCTTCCTCTAATCTTATCATTTCTTCTCAAACATAGCAGCAAGATTCATCTTTTAAAATAGAAGTCATGATGCCATCTCTCAGCTTGAAATCCTTCTGTAGACACTCACTACCTTCAACATCAAGTGCAAATTCATTAACATGCCCAACCAAGTCTTCCTTTAAGTTTCATCTGCCACCCCCACTACATGTAGCTCTCCCTTCCAAGGAGGGCAGGTGTTCATAAATAGTATGTAGTGGTTTACATTTCCCCAAATATTCTACTCTCTTCTAACAATATGTGCCCTTGTATACCCCCATTTTGTTTGGAACGTTCTTCCTCTTCAGTTGGAAATATTCCTTCACTTCCATCATTTGATGGCTCAGACATCACTTTCTCAATCAAGTTCTTCTTGATATCTTCAGGCTTCAAAAGCCTTACTTGGGCTCCTGCTGTATGCTTCATAAAGACCTTACTTTTCTCCTGGGCACTCACCTCTTTGCATGTCTGTCTTCCTTTCTTTGCGTTTTTCCAGTGGCTCAACTGGTAAAGAACCCATCTGCCAATTCAGGAGATGCAAGAGAGGAGGGTTGGATCCTTGGGTTGGAAAGATCCCCTGGAGTAGGAAATGGCAATCCACTCCAGTATTCTTGCCTGGAAAATTCCATGGGTAGAGGAGCCTGATGGGCTACAGTCCATGGAATTGCAAAGAGTCAGAGGTGACTAAGGGCCCCCCCCCCCACACACACACACTTACTTCCTTTCTAGACCCCCAGCTCCTTGGAGTCAGGAACCATGCATTACTAATCATGACAGGCAGCCTAGGGTGTCATGTTTGAATGACCCTGAATGGTGCCCAGCAGCTTTCTTAAATGGAGTGACACTTGGCTAGCGTTCTGTTATCCCATATGGGGAGCAAGCTGAGATCCAGAACAGAAGTGGAGCTCAGAGAGGCCACTGAAAAGAAGAGGAAGGTAAAGAGAAGCCCATATTAGGCAGGAAAATCTGGGGTGAGGACAAAAAATTTCAAGGAGGGTTTTGTGGAGTTTTGCCACATATCATTGAATGAAAAACATTTCTATATCTTCTCATGACTTTTTCAGTAAAATAGCTATTTGTTAATCTGTGGGCTTCCCTGATAGCTCAGTTGGTAAAGAATCTGCCTGCAATGCAGGAGACCCTGGTTTGATTCCTGGGTTGGGAAGATCCGCTGGAGAAGGGTCAGACTACCCACTCCAGTATTGTTGGGCTTCCCTTGGGTCTCAGCTGGTAAAGAATCTGCCTGCAATGCGGGAGACCTGGGTTTGATCCCTGGGTTGGGAAGATCCCCTGGAGAAGGGAAAGGCTACCCACTCCAGTATTCTGTCCTGGAGAATTCCATGGACTGTATAGTTTATGGGGTGGCAAAGAGTTGGGCATGACTGAGCGACTTTCACTTTCATGATCTGTGGTAAGTTGGCTCTTCTGGGGAGTATGTGTCATATATTTCCATGATTTTAAGGTCTATGGGACAGCCACTTCATCTATATTGCTTTTTCCCAATGGCCATAAATAATAGCTTGGCTTTCATGATCATATGTCAGTACCTGCTAGGCACTATCCTTGCACAATTTTATTCAGTACTCACACCAACCCTGGGAAGAATTGTTATTATGATTAATACAACTCTTACAGTGAGAAAATTGAGAGGAAAATAAAAGATGTTCTGAAAGTCACATGCCAAGTGGGATACTGGGACTTGAACCCAGGCCAATATAAAAGAAAAATCCTGGCTGGTACACTGTTCTCTTGGGACCCATCTTGAGACAGGGCCGTGGTTCCTAGGCTTTCTCAACATCAATAGTCCAAGGATGTCAAGAGAAGTGATTATGAACCATCTGGGGCCAAGCAGGGAGGAAGACCTGCTGGGAGGTGTGTAACTTCAGGATGCATTACAGATGTGCTCTTGCTTCCCACAGAGGTAGAGGCTTAACCAAACCCTGTCAAGATTTCTGATGCTGCAATAACCTTCCTAGTGTTTTGACATTTTTTTTTTCCAGTTTCCTCTCTTCAAAAAATGTAGAGAAAATGACGGGGAGCCATCTCTGTCAATGCCTGAGAACCCAAATCAGCCTGAATGAGGCAGAGAGGTGGAGAGAAGAAGCCCTGTTTGAAACGTGTTTTTGTTCTAACCTAAATAGGATGAAAGGCTGCAAAGTTTGTCATCCAGAAGGCAGGAAGTACCCAGAACAGAAGTTATCTACTGGGTAATGTAGGCATTTGCAGCGATTTGGCAGATACAATCTTCTGTGTACAGACATCCTTCAGAGTTCCAGTAACTTTTCATAAAATAACCATCACTCACAAGCCCGTGGGACTGGTCAGAGCACTGACCTCAGCCCACCCTTGACTTTGAGAAGGGGATGAAAGTGTTAGATGCCCAATCATGACCAACTCTTTGCGACCTCATGGACTGTAGCCCTCCAGGCTCATCTGTCCATGACTTTGAGGGCTGTCCTTAATCCCTTATCTGACATACCTATGTCTCAGGGTCTCCATCTATCCATGAGGGCTCGAGTTCCAACTCTGAGTGGTTGTCAGAGTTATGAGAGATTGATGGACATGCATGTAAGACACCATCATGTTGGTCCAACTCTTTTACGTAGTAGGGGCTGATTCTATCTCCTCATTGAGAGGGGAAGGGGCTCATCTTAGATCTCATGGCATTCTCATGCTAGCCCCAGGAAGTCCCACCCCATTCACTGGTGGCTCAAATCAAGGTCTGTGTCTTTTTTAAAACTTTTTATTTTCTATTGGAATGCAATTAATTAACAATGCTGTGCTAGCTTCAGATGTACAGCAAAGTGATTCAGTTATACACATACGTGTACCTATTCTTTTTCAGATTCCTTTCCATTAATGGTTATTGCAAAATATTAGATCACGTTCCCTGTGCTATACAGCAGATTCTTGTTGTTTATTTTATATATAGTAGTGTGTATATGTTAATCCCAGCCTCCGAATTTATCCCTTCCCTCTTTCCCCTTAGGGAACTGTAAGTTTGTTTTTGAAGTCTGTGAGTCTGTTTCTGTTTTGTAAATAAGTTTATGTCATATTTTAGATTCCACATATAAGTGATATCATATGATGTTTGTCTTTGTCTAACTTACTTTACTTAGTATGACCATCTCTAGGTCCTTCCATGCTGTTGAAAATGGCATTTTCTTGCTCTGAAAGGCACTTCTCCACATTTACTCCAGGTCAGTGACCCTGGACACTGACACACACACACACACACACACACACACACAGAAGTGCCTCTGAATTTTGTCCTCTCCAGCACTGTAGCCCCGAACCATGTGTGACACTGGAGCACTTGAAATGTGACTGATCTGAACTGAGATGCATGAGAAGTGTTACATATGCCCACTGGGGTTCAGATAGTTAGTACACAGATGAGGAAGGAAAATCTCTCATTCATGATCTTACGTGGTTTACAGACTGAAATATTTTGGATGAGAAGTGAAAGTGAAGTCACTCAGTCGTGTCCAACTCTTTTCAACCCCATGGACTGTGTGGCCCACCAGGTTCCTCCATCCATGGGATTTCCCAGGCAAGAGTACTGGAGTGGGTTGCCATTTACTTCTCCAGGAGATCTTCCCAACTCAGGGATTGAACCCGGGTCTCCCTCATTGTAGGCAGACACTTTACCGATAAATAAGGTTAAATAAAGTATAATATTAGATAATGTCACTTGCTGCATTTTATGTTCTTTGAAAATGTGGTGAATGGAAAATATCAAATTGCATATGGGTCCCGCATTACATTTACATTGAACAGCACAGGTATAGCATCTCTTTCTCTCCCTCTCTCTTTGCTCCCTTTTCAGGAAAAATGCGCCATCCATTTTTTGCTTGTTTGTTTGCTTCTTTTGTTTTGCCGCTGTGCTCACTGTTTAGTTTTACTTGCCACACAGTTTTCTTTAGTAATAGTAATAATAGTTGTGTAATGATTAGGGCTATTTGTGAAACTCTGCGTTCTCACTGGTCCTCTTCCTTACAAAACTCACCCATACGGTTTCTTGTCCAGCTTATTTTTGCTCGTCTTGTCAGGCTGTCTCTGCACCCCTGAACAGTCATGGAGAATTTCCAGGAGATGCCTTCCCGTGAATAGCCATCCCAAGGTCAAAGGCATAGGAGGGAAAGGTCACACTCTCAAGCTAGCTTCATTCTATTCCCTCCAACTCTTCCAAGGACATGTCCTGACTCTCTCACTTTTTTTCCTTGAGCATATAAAAAGTTGTACATAATAAATACATTTGGAGGTGAGTAGACATCTATGGAACCATCACCACAATATATACTATAAACCTACTCATCACGTCCAAAAGTGTTTTCTCTCCATTTTGCTTTGCTTTTCTAAATTTATTTTTAAATGGAGGATAATTGCTTTACAATATTGTGTTGGTTTCTGCCATACATCAACAAGAATCAGCCATTGGTATACAGACGTCCCCTCCCTCTTGAACCTCCCTCCCACCTCCTACCCCATCCCACCCCTCTAGGCTATCACAGAGCACTCGGTTTGAGCTCCTGCTTCATACAGCAAATTCCCACTGGCTACCTATTTTTACATACAGTTAAGTACATGCTTCAATGCTACGCTTTTGATTCATCCCACCCTCTCCTTCCCCCTCTGTGTCCACAAGTCTGATCTCTATGTCTGTGTCTCCATTGCCACCCTGCAGATAGGTTCATCAGTACCATCTTTCTAGAGTCCTTATATATGTGTTAATATGCAATATTTGTTTTCCCATGTTGTTTATAACACCTACTACTGTCATTTGTGATAAGAACACTTAACGTAAGATCTGCCCTCTTAGCAAATTTTGGACACCAGGCTGTACAGGGTGTACAGATCTCTAGAGTTATTCTTCTTATATAACTGAAATTGTGTTCATTGACTAATACCTGTTCCCTTCCCAGAACCCCAGCCCCAGGAAACCACCATTTCACTCTCTGAGTCTATGAATTTGACTGTTTTAGATTCATTCTATAAGCAATATCATGCAGTATTTGTCCTTATGGAAAACCTTTTTGAATATGGAGTTTCCTTAAAAAACTAAAAATATCACATGATCTAGCAATCCCAGTTCTGGGTATATATAGATGGCATCATTGATTCAATCGATGTGAGTTTGAGCAAACTCCAGGAGATAGTGAAGGACAGGGAAGCCTGGGGTGCTTCAGTCCATGAGGTCACAAAGAGTCGGACATGACTGAGCAACTGAATAACAACAACAAAATACAAAGGAATTAAAATCAGCATCTTAAAGAAATACCTGCATTTCCATATTCATTGCAGCATTATTTGCAATTCTAAGGTAAGGTAGCAACTTAAAAGTCCATTCACAGGTGAATGGATAAAGACTGGGCAGTGTATACCTGCAATGGAATACTACTCAGCTTTTCAAAGAAGGTCATCCTGACATTTACAACAAGGATGAACCTGGAGGACGTTTTGCTGTGTGAAGTAAGTCTCCCCTGCCTTGGGCCTGAGGTGGTGTAAACACTGTGAGTTCAAAGAGTGGTTTCCTCTTCCTGTTTCCTCTGACCCTCTCCATGCTGTTTTGTTCTTTGTGACTCACTTAACCATTGTAACTGGCTGGGGCCTAGTTAACTCATCACTCGTTTATTTGGCAAACACTCACTCTATATGGGCAGAGGAGCCTGGTAGGCTGCAGTCCATGGGGTCGCAAAGTGTCGGACACAACTGAGCGACTTTACTTTCACTTTTCACTTTCATGCATTGGAGAAGGAAATGGCAACCCACTCCAGTGTTATTGCCTGGAGAATCCCAGGGACGGGGGAGCCTGGTGGGCTGCCGTCTATGGGGTCACACAGAGTTGGACACGACTGAAGTGACTTAGCAGCAGCAGCAGCATTCTATATCTCACAAATACTAGCTACTGAAGTAGTGGCAGAGATGGAGAGATGAGCTTGGTTCGAACTTTGACCTGAAGGAATCATAGAAGAGTTGAGAAAAAAGACCTGCAAATACAAGATTATAGCAGGTGGAGGCATTGCTTGAGTTCACAAAGCAGGAAAACATAACCCATCCTGAAGGGTAAAAGAAAAATGTCGCTAATGATATGTTGGATGGAGTAGGAAGGCTGATGGAGACTTAGCTAGGGCTTATTGCTATGGTTATTACCATGACATCATCATCATTAGCATCATGTTAGAGGCGGAGGAAAGGCATCCCTGACCAAGGAAGCAGTAACTGAAAAGGCATGAGCTTGACCAAGAGAATGAAAAATGTTAGGAACAAGAAACACTTTGATGATGTTGGTTGACAATAGGCTCATAGGGAGAATAAAAGGGATTGGAGCAGAGGAGGAGGCATAGAGCTAGCTTCTAGAGGCTCGTAAAACAAGTTTAGCACAGTAATTCAGCCTTAACCCTAAACCTAGTAAGAAGCCACACACGGAGCTCAACAAGGTACGTGCAACGGATGAGTGCTTTGTGAGCCAAGGATGAGGGATAAAATTGCTCTTACCCTCTGTACAAAGAGCAGGTCAGCCACATGTCCACAGAGTCAGACTGACTTGTCTTAGAGACACACCGACCAGGTATTTGCAATTCATCTTCTTCCCTGTTATCTGAAGGAGATGCCTCCTAGGGGTCTAGGCCTTGTCTGTAATATTATTTCCCACAGTCCCTCTATGCTTAAAGGCTTGTATGTATGTTTTCTCTCCTTGATGATGAGGGCAAAGGTGATGGGTCAGGCAGGCGCCTTGGGGAACCAGACCAGACTTGAGGGGAATCTGTCCTTCCTAGCCCCAGAGAGACTGGCTTGGTTCAGGGGACCCCTGGGGCCCTGTCTATAAAGTGGCTTTTCTCATTTCCCTTTGATCAGGCAGTTCATGGCATATTTGGAAGGACAAGGAGTGATTTGTCTTGCACATGTGTTTCCATTTATTCCTGAAAAGCAGAGCTAAAACATTAAGCGAGAATACAATGAAGTCCAGTGGGCAGACAAGCTTCAAACAGTTTCAAAGGGTATATCTAAGATAAGCTCGTTTGTTTATAATTCACTTTAAAAAAAAAGAGTAGCTTATGGAAAATATAGCGTAAAATTATGGCTGGGTAAATAAGGATGAAAGTGAAATAAAATGATGCCAGGCAGGAGGTCAATTCTGGAAAAGGTTGGCATACATTTCTGAATAATTCACAAAGATGGGGGCAGCATCATTTAGGCTTGAGCTTCCTAGCAGCCAATTAAATACAGGACAGAGTTTCATAGGGAAAGTGTGGGGTAGAAGAATATCTAATTTTTAAGTAATTTTTATTCATTCATTTACTTTTGGCTGTGCTCGGTCTCTGTTGCTGCTTGCCCTTTTCTCTGGTTGTGGTGAGCAGGGCCCACTCTAATCGCAGTGTGTGGCCTCCTCATTGCAGTGACTTCTCTTGTTGCAAAGCACAGGCTCTAGATCATGCAGGCTTCAGTAGGTGCAGCTCCTAGAATCTAGAGCCCAAGCTCAGGAATTGTGGCCCACAGGAGCTCCGAAGCATGTGGGATCTTCCCAGACCAGGGATCGAAGTCCTGTCTCCTGCCCTGGTAGGCAGATTCTTTACCACTGAGCCACTGGGAAAGCTCAAAGTCACTTACTTTCATATCTAGAGCTAAAGAAATTACATTGGCATTTCTTCATAAAGCATACATTTTGCAATTACTTGTGCACTGTCTTAGTAATACCCTGATTACCATCAGAGTCTAGGTTTTAGAGTTTACCTGATATAACTTTCCTTCATTTAAGTACTATTCCCCGAGTATCTCAGATGTGTAAGTGCGGTAAACTGTAGTCAACGTGCTGAAATATATACTGTCCTTTCCTGGCCCCCACCTATTGCTCTGGAGTGTGGGGTACTCCATCCTGGAAGAGCACATGCTCACCAGGCCCACCAATAAAGAATGTCAAGTTTAGCCACATGATGTGCTTTGGCCAATAAGAGGAAAGCGGTCCTGAGACCCACTGCAGAGTGTTGCCATCACTCTTCCCTCTGTCTGGAGAAGTTCAAGTGCCAGAGAGACACTGCATATTCAGCCTAGATCTCAGTGCAAAGGTAGAATGAGGGGTGCTCCTACTGACCCACCATTAACATCCATATGAGCAAAATATAAACCACTGCAATAAATTTCTGAGATTCGGGGGTTGTTTGTTACTTCAGCATGACCTAGAACAAGCTGATGAATACTGCTTTATCAATGCCTCTGGAGAATACAGAATTACAAAAAAGCATCTTTATCCTCTGGGAACCTACAATTTGGTAAACAAGAAAGAGAAATACCATATGATGTCCCTTTTATGTGGAATCGAAAAAGAAATGATACAATTTTATTTATAAAACAGAAATAGACTCACAGACTTAGAAAACAAACTTATGGTTACCAGGAGGGAAGGGATAGTTAGGGAGATTCCTGGTGGACTTCCCTGGTGGCTCAGATAGTAAAGCATCTGCCTACAATGCGGGAGACCCAGGTTCAATCCCTGGGTCGGGAAGATTCCCTGGAGAAGGAAATGGCAACCCACTCCAGTATTCTTGCCTGGAAAATCCCATGGATGGAAGAGCCTGGTAGGCTACAGTCCATGGGGTCACTAAGAGTCAGACACGACAGAGTGACTTTCTTTCTATTCTTCCTTTCTTTCTTTCACAGCTATATTTGGATTTCCCTGATAGCTCAGTTGGTATAGAATCTGCCTGCAATGCAGGAGATGCTGGTTCAATTCCTGGGCCCGGAAGATCTGCTGGAGAAGGGATAGGCTACCCACTCCAGCATTCCTGAGCTATATTTAAAATGGATAACCAATAAGGACCTACTGTATAGAGCAGGGAACTTTACTCCATGTTATGTGGCAGCTTTGATGAGAGGGAAGTTGGAGGGAGGCTGGTTACATGTATATGTACAGCTGAGTCCCTTTGCTGTGTACCTGAAGCTATCACAGTGTTGTTAAATGGATAACCTCCAATATGACATAAAAGTTTTTAAAAATTGGCTGAAGCATGTAAAAGCCACATTTGATTCTCAAGAAGAACTATCATGGGAAACAAGATTTGATATAGATAAATAGATGAATCACTTCCTCCAGGAGTGGGTCCTGATAAGATGGGTGATGTCAGGGTAGAGGATCCACAGTAGGAACTCACACAGAAGGCTGAATTTAGCAGAGTGGGTTATGGACACACAGAGAGAATGTCACAAATGGACCTCTGACTGAGAGGAAGAATGTGATGGGAAATATATTTGTAAATCAGAGAGGAGTTCAGAGAGTCTTAGCATGGTTTCAACTGTAGGTACAGTGTTTGTTGAGAACCTGTCACTAGGTAGCCTTCTCAGGGTTGTACATATCTTGTTTCATTCAGTCCTTGTGACAGCCCTGGGAGATGGAGGTTCCAATGAACAATTTACCCAAAGATGAGGGAACTAAGGCTTAGCCCCAAAGATGAAAGGGCAGTAAATGGCAGAACTCAGATCTGATTATGAGCTTGTAAGTCCCTCTCTCTTTTTGCCATGTTCTCCAGAATCTCAGGGATTCCCTGGTGGCTCAAATGATAAAGAGGCTGTCCAAAATGTGGGAGACCTGAGTTCAATCCCTGGGATGGGAAGATCCCCTGGAGAAGGAAATGGCAACCCAGTCCAGTATTTTTGCCTGGAAAATCCCATGGATGGAGGAGCCTGCTAGGCTACAGTCCATGGGGCCGCTAAGAGTCGGACACACCTGAGCGACTTCACTTTCACTTTTCACTTTCATGCATTGGAGAAGGAAATGGCAACCCACTCCAGTGTTCCTGCCTGGAGAATCCCAGGGACAGAGGAGCCTGGTGGGCTTCTGTCTATGGGGTCGCACAGAGTCGGACACGACTGACGCGACTTAGCAGCAGCAGCAGCAGCAGCAGTGACTTCACTTTCACTTTCTTTCCCATGTACGGAGAGATGGTGAAAGGTCTTGCATGCTATGCTAATGAGTGTAAACTTCATTGGACACACAGTTGAAAGCTACTGAGGGCTTCTAAAGCTAGGAGGAGGGCAACATTCATCTGGCCCGTGACTTCAGAAAGATACACCATCAGCCTTGTAAAGGACAGCTCTCATATGCTTAGCAGGAGAAAGAACATACACAGTTCATTGGTGACAGTTTCATACATCTGTAGCCAAAGAGTCCATTCAGTTATCATATGGGTGAGTTTGACTCCAACAGACCTGGCAAATGTCTAACCAGAGGGTCCACAGGTATATGTCCCAATAGATTAATTTCTTAATGTTATCTTATTGCCATTCTGATTGATATGAAGTGACCTCTCATGGCAGCTTTGATTTTCTAATAATTAGTAAAATTAATTATTAATTTCTAATAATAACTAGTGTTAGGTCCATGAATCAAGGGAAATTGGAAGTGGTCAAACAGGAGATGGCAAGAGTGAACATCCACACTTTAAGGATCAGAGAGGTAAAATGAACTGAAATGGGTGAATTTAACTCACATGACCATAATATCTACTACTGTGGGCAAGAATCCCTCAGAAGAAATGGAGTAGCCATCACAGTCAATAAAAGAGTCTGAAATGCAGTATTTGGATGTAATCTCAAAAACGACATAATGATCTGTTTGTTTCCAAGGCAAACCATTCAATATCACAGTAATCCAAAGCTGTGCCCCAACCAGTAATGCTGAAGAAGCTGAAGTTGAACGGTCCCATGAAGGCCTACAAGACCCTCTACAACTAACCCCCCCAAAAGATGTCCTTTTCATCATAGGGGAATGAAATGCAAAAGTAGGAAGTCAAGAAATACCTGGAGTAACAGGCAAATTTGGCCTTGGACTACAAAATGAAGCAGGACAAATGCTAGTAGAGTTTTGCCAAGAGAATGCACTGGTCATAGCAAACACCCTTTTCCAACAACACAAGAGAAGACTCTATACATGGACATCACCAGATGGTCAACATCGAAATCAGATTGATTCTATTCTTTGCAGCCAAAGATGGAGAAGCTCTAGTCAACCAGGAAAAACAAGACCAGGAACTGACTGGCTCATATCATGAACTCCTTATTGCCAAATTCAGACTTAAAATGAAGAAAGTGGGGAAAACCACTAGACCATTCAGGTATGACCTAAATCAACTCCCTGACAATTGATTATATGTGGAAGTGAGAATTAGATTTAAGGGATTAGACCTTATAGACAAAGTGCCTGAAGAACTATGGACAGAGGTTCATGACACTGTACAGGAGGCAGTTATCAAGATCATCCCCAAGAAAAAAGAAATACAAAAAGGCAAAATGGTTGCCTGAGGAGGCCTTACAAATAACTGAGAAAGGAACAAAAGTGAAAAGCAAAGGATAAAAGGAAAGATATAGCGATTTGAATGCAGAGTTCCAAAGAATAGCAAGGAGAGATAAGAAAGCCTTCCTCAGTGATCAGTACAAAGAAATAGAGGAAAACAACAGAATGGGAAAGACTAGAGATCTCTTCAAGAAAATTAGAGATCCCAGGGGAACATTTTGTGCAAAGATGGGCATATTGAAGGACAGTAATGGCATGGACCTAACAGAAGCAGGAGATATTAAGAAGAGGTAGCAAGAATACACAGAAGAACTATACAAAACAGATCTTAATGACCCAGATAATCACGATGGTGTGATTTCTCACCTAGAGCCAGACATCCTGGAATGGAAAGTCAAGTGGGCCTTAGGAAGCATCACTACAAACAAAGCTAGAGGAGGTGATGGAATTCCAGTTGAACTATTTCAAATCCCAAATGATGATGCTGTGAAAGTGCTGCACTCAGTCTGCCAGCAAATTTGGAAAACTCAGCAGTGGCCACAGGACTGGAAAAGGTCAGTTTTCATTCCAATCCCAAAGAAAGGCAATGGCAAAGAATGCTCAAACTACCGCACAATTGCACTCATCTCACACGCTAGCAAAGTAATACTCAAAATTCTCCAAGCCAGGCTTCAATAATACATGAACCATGAACTTCCAGATGTTCAAGCTGGATTTAGAAAAGGCAGAGGAACCAGAGATCAAATTGCCAACACCCGTTGGATCATTGAAAAAGCAAGAAGAGTTCGAGAAAAACATCTACTTCTGCTTTACTGACTATGCCAAAGGCTTTGGCATAGTTTCCACAACAAACTGTGGAAAATTCTTCAAGAGATGGGAATACCAGACCACCTGACCTGCCTCTTGAGAAACCTGTATGCAGGTCAAGAAGCAACAGTTAGAACTGAACTCGAAACAACGGACTAGTTCCAAATAGAAAAAGGAGTATGTCAAGGCTGTATATTGTCACCCTGCTTATTTAACTTATATGCAGAGTACATCATGAGAAATTCTGAGCTGGAAGAAGCACAAGCTGAAATCAAGATTGCCGGGAGAAATATCAATAACCTCAGATATGCAGATGACACCACCCTTATGGCAGAAAGTGAAAAAGAACTAAAGAGCCTCCTGATGAAGGTGAAAGAGAAGAGTGAAAAAGTTGGCTTAAAACTCAACATTCAGAAAACTAAGATCATGGCATCTGGTCCCATTACTTCATGGCAAATAGATGGGGATACAGTGGAAACAGTGAGAGATTTATTTTGGGGGGCTCCAAGATCACCACAGATGGAGACTGCAGCCATGAAATTAAAAGAAGCTTGCTCCTTGGAAGAAAAGTTATGACCAACCTAGACACAGAGACATTACTAGGTCTATCTAGTCAGGCTATGGTTTTTCCTGTGGTCATGTATGGATGTGAGAGTTGGACTATAAAAAAAGCTGAGTGCCAAAGAATTGATGGTTTTGAACTGTGGTGTTGGAGAAGACTCTTGAGAGTCCCTTGGACTGCAAGGAGATCCAACCAGTCCATCCTAAAGGAAATCAGTCCTGAATATTCACTGAAAGGACTGATCTTAAAGCTGAAACTCCAATATTTTGGCTACATGATGCGAAGAACTGACTCATTTGAAAAGACCCTGATGCTGGGAAAGATTGAAGGCAGGAGGAGAAGGGGACAACAGAGGATGAGATGGTTGGATGGTATCACCAACTCAGTGGACATGAGTTTGAGTAAACTCCAGGAGTTGGTGATGGACAGAGAGGCCTGGCATGCTGCAGCCCATGGCAAAGAGTCAGACAGGACTGAGTGACTGAACTGAACTGAATAATTAGTGATGTTGAACAACGTATCATGTGTCTCTTGGCCAACTGTATGTCTTTGGAGAAAGACATCCAGGTTTGGTTTTGGTCTGTTTAGGTTTCTGCCTGCTTTTTGTTTGGGTTGTTTGTTTTTTGATATTGAACTCCACAAGATACTTGTATATTTTGGAGATTAATCCTTTTCTCATTGTTTTGTTTGCAGACATTTGCTCCCATTCTGGTGGTTTTCTCTTCCTCTTGTTTGTAGTTGGGGAAGGCGAGGGTAGGATGAATTGAGAAAGTAGCACTGACATAAACGCTACCACATGTGAAATAACTAGCCAGCTGAAACCTGCCGTATAGCACAGGTTGCTCAGCTCGGTGCTCTGTGACGACCTAGAGGGATGGGATGTGGGGGAAATGATGGGTGGGGTAGGTGCAAAAAGGAGAGGATATATGTATGCCCATAGTCGATTCACTTTGTTGTGCAGCAGAAACTAAAACAACATTGTAAAGAAATTATGCTATAATTTTTTTTAAGTTATTTGAAAGAACAACAACAGTAACAATTGGTGTTGTGAGCCATTTTCCTTCCTATTTTGGGTACTTTGCATACATGTTTACCTGAGGCAGGGGGGTGGATCCCACAGACTCTCAAGGGACTTTCCATCTTGCAATTATGATAACCTCTTCATCTTTATTATTCAATAAGAGAAACCTAGTCAAATTTTCTTTGTCCAGATCTCTGATCATCTGTCTACATGATGGGAGAAAATTGTTGAAATTAAAAGTAAAATCATGAGTATTAGCACTTGGTGGTTTTCTTTAGTCTGCTTTTAGGATTTTTCCAAGGTGTGAAGAGATTCAAGTTTCATACCCTCTCCTGGGCATCTGTTCTATGGCGCTATGGGCAGAGAGCTCCTTAGAAGGGAACAAACAGTAAAGTGTTCAAGACATAAAAATAAGCAAGGGGAGAGGAGAAAGGAAAAGAGGGAAATTGTAGCACTTGTGGAATTGGGAATACTTAGTAAATATCAAGTGGACAATCTGGTTGGTTGGTGGGGCCCCTAATAATGATTTATACAAAATGACCTGCCATTGTTTCTACAAAGAACTTCTTAGAAAGGCATGAACCCAGTGGGAAGATTGCATGTTTTCTTCTGATGTTAGGCAGCATTGGTCCCCAAGATAAGACTTTGAACACAACTTCCATGGAAGAACAGTGCCTGGCACACAGTAAGTAGGTGCCAAAAAAATATTTGTTGTTGAATGAATAGATGAGCTGGGCTCAAGGAGGACCCCAAAAGCCATCTTGTACCAAAGAGTGGGATCCTTTTGTGGCATTTTAAAGACCATCTCTCGAGGGCCACCCTGGACACCCCGAGACAGCAGATTGATGATGCAAGGGCAGCAGTTCTCAAGGAATCTAGACCAAGGGCAGTCAATTAGACTTCCCTTTGAACTTGGCTCAATTTCACCTTCAGGCACTTTCCCAGCCAAAGGTCAGACTTCTGACCTCTGAAACATATAATCTCTCTTCCTGCCACAGGGTTCTTTGACTCAACAACTCAAACCTTAGCTCAAAAAAGAATTAGAGAAAGTGAAAAACACCACACGCATTACAACACCAACTAATTGTGCCTTCTTCATCTGGAAACATCAAAGAAGTTTGTGGTTGTCAATAGTTGATCTGGGAAGAAGCCAGGCTTGCTTTTTCAGATGTCTTCTTTGATTCAGGCAAAGAGGTAAGTAATGGTAGAGACAGCTGGCCCAGAGCAAACAATAGCGAGGACCCAGAAGGGAAGAGGACTTATGTAGGCAGTCACAAGGATTCATGTTTCATGACTCTTCAGAAGCAAGATCAGAATTAAAATTCTTTAGAAATTCCTCAACTTACTTCCAGCCCCTTGTGTGGGACATTCAAATGAGTAAATGAGCTTTCTATCAGCAGGGACAAGAGAAAGTGTTGGTGCCATTTTGAATGTATTTTCGGAGAGTCTAAGGGCAAAAAAAAAAAAAAAAAAATGGGTTTATGCTATATTTAAAAGCTCTGCTTTGCACAATAGGTCCTAAGCATTCTGCTACTGAGATGCATCAATACCTGCGTTCTAGTCTCAGTATTTTGGGGAACACACAGCCTCTTAGCTGGGGAGGGGTGGGGTTGGAGCTTATGACAAGGTCTGTAGTCACTACACTTAATAAATCACCAGCTTCCCCTCAGCATGAGTTATTTCAAGGCAGTGGAGAAATGTAAATGCCAACTCATCATGAAAGAGATGTTACAATCAAACATTTTATAATTTACCGGGCCTTAAATCCCAGTAGACCCATTGAGTGTATTTTCCCTACAAGATGCTGAACAATTATAATGGAATGGCATCAAAACAAACCCCAATACCCATGGATCATAATCAGATTCTCTTCTGTTGTGTCAAGTAAGTATACTTATTGCATCTCTTTAAAAGGTGAGAATGGTGGAAGTTTCCCTTGGTCAGTTTTAAACTCAATTCTGTACTGTATTTTCTGGACAATCTGATATTTTCAAAATTAGAAAATAATGTATAAAATATCCACAATGGACAAAATATTAGAAGATTTCAATAGAGGAGGGATTCACAGGGTAAATTAGGGTGAGGTGAGAGAGGTGAATCTTGCATGTACAGGATCAAAGCCTGGTTCACCTAAATTTTTAATGTTTTATTCACTGTGGATTTGTGGCATTAACTTTGATGTTTTAGGTATCACATTAAAATACCCCTTATTTTGGGACTACCATGGCCATCCTGTGGTTAAGTCTCTTTGCTTCCATTGCAGGGGCCACAAGTTTGATCCCTCATCCAGTAGCTAAGATCCTATAAGCCGTGCAGTATGGATAAAAAAATTTTTTAAAAATAAGTAAGTAAATAAATAAAAATGAGATATCCCTTATTTTGTCCACGAAGTTTTTTGACACCCCCTTATATTGTGCACCTTTGAGAAATACCAGTCCCCATCACTTCATAGCAAATAGATGGGGAAACAGTGGAAACAGTGGCTGACTTTATTTTTCTGGGTTCCAAAATCACTGCAGATGGTTATTGCAGCCATGAAATTAAAAGACGCTTACTTCTTGGCCAACCTAGATAGCATATTGAAAAGCAGAGACATTACTTTGCCAACAAAGGTCCGCCTAGTCAAGGCTATGGTTTTTCCAGTGGTCATGTATGGCTGTGAGAGTTGGACTGTGAAGAAGGCTGAGCACAGAAGAATTGATGCTTTTGAAATGTGGTGTTGAAGAAGACTCTTGAGAGTCCCTTGGACTACAAGGAGATCCAACCAGTCCATCCTAAAGGAGATCAGTCCTGGGTGTTCATTGGAAGGACTGATATTGAAGCTGAAACTCCAATAC
Organism: Bubalus kerabau; assembly: GCF_029407905.1. NCBI lineage: Eukaryota > Metazoa > Chordata > Mammalia > Artiodactyla > Bovidae > Bubalus > Bubalus kerabau. The sequence continues at coordinate 63,444,953 of NC_073642.1, read as the reverse complement.
TTTGGCCACCTGATGCGAAGAGCTGAATCATTTGAAAAGATCCTGATGCTGGGAAAGATTGAGGGCAGGAGGAGAAGGGGACGACAAAGGATGAGATGGTTGGATGGTATCACCAACTCAATGGACATGGGTTTGGGTGGACTCCGGGAGTTGGTGACGGACAGGGAGGCCTGGCGTGCTTCAGTTCATGGGGTCGCAAAGAGTTGGACATGACTGAGTGACTGAACTGAGCTGAACTGAACTGAGTCCCCATCTTGCTGGAGATGCCTTTCAAGGTTACCCTATTTAGGGAAGTAAATCGAAACTGTTGCTGCAAATGACATTATTTCATTCTTTTTTATGGCTGAGTAATATTCCATTATATATATGCACCACATCTTCTTTATCCACCTATCTGTGAGTGGATATTTAGGTTGCTTCCGTGTCTTTGCTATTGTCAATAGTGCTGCTATGAACTTAGGCATGCATGTATCTTTTTGAATTACAGCTTTGTCCAGATATACACCCAGGAGTGAAGGAGTGAAGTGATTATCAGGCCATCTCATTTTAAACTTTTATTTGGATTGCTGGTACAGCCTCATTCAGAAAGTTCTCCTAAGCACCTGTCCAGCTGTCCCTTCTCTGGGGTCTGCAGTCCCCTGTGCTTAGCTCTGCCATAGCATTTTCTCCTTGGAGCTATAATTATCCTTCTGTACCATCATTTCTCTTAGGAGACATTCACTCACTGAGGGCTGGTGTCTGGGGTCCTGGTATAGAGCACAGCACCAGACATTGGAGCGATTAAGATGATGGTTCATAAACAGCTATTGGGTTAATCCATGGATTGATTGCCAAATCAGTTGATTTGTAATAAATTTTTACATTATCACCCACTTCTCTGCTTTTCCAAATCGTGTACATTTTCCATCAGTTAGCAACACAGCTTGCCCAATCTCTAGGTCCTCGTATTTTTTACCAAAACCCATACTTGGAGAAATTATAAAGAAAATGATGTGGAGCACATGTTATTTATCTACTCATGGAAGTTGCTATGTTGAGTTAAAGTCTTTCATCAGGCTGGATCCCTGGAAAGCTACCGACTTGGACCACTTTCTCTAGCTCCTTGCCAAATCACCTCCGTTGAGTTGTGTTTTGTTACATCTTTGCTTTTTATTGAGAGTCATTATGGAAAACAGTCATATGAAATTTGGTATGCATTTATTCTAGAAGCTAGTGTTTTGGACTTTGTCCACGATGCTAACTAGCTCTCCCCAGAGGATTTCGTGTGTGCCCTCTCTTCTTAAAAACAAAACAAAAATAAAAACACACATTTGCCATCGCCTATATTTGCCCTTTGCCTTGACTGCCAGGAAACTCAGGGGCAAATTGGCACTCAGGTGGAGTAATTATAAAAACCCTGGTGGGGAGCTGATGCTATGTCCCCTCCTCCTTTTGAGTGGACCATACTGAATTTCCATTTTTGGTCATTCACTAATAAACTCATGGCATGAGAATCCTTCAGACTTTGTCCCCAGTGAATTTCCAAAGATATAGGCTTTGTTTAAAATGAAAATAAATAAAGATAATATTGTATCATCTTTTTGTGTGTTTTCCGTATGTGTATATTACTACATGGGCTATGTTTAAAATGGAAATAAATGAACATAATATTGTATTATCTTTCTGTGTGTTTTCCATATGTGTATAATACTACATGGACATGAACTTGGGCAAACTCTGGGAGATGGTGAGGCACAGAGAAGCCTGGCTTGCTGCAGTCCATGGGGTCGTCAAGAATCAGACATGACTTGGCGACTAGACAACATAATAAAATATTTTAAGCTAAATTCTAAACTATGATGAGGAAGGGAGAGATTATTGCCTGCAATTACTAGAACAGTGATGAGCTCACAGAAGATGCTTTATTAATGCTATTAATTGCCAAACGCTTGTGCATACCACTCCAGTATTCTTGCCTGGAGAATTCTATGGACAGAGGAGCCTGGTGGACTGCAGTGCATGGGGTCACAAAGAGTCGGACATGACCGAGCGACTAACACACACTTAGTGGACTTCTGATGGGCATCATATGTCAGCCATGTTTTCACTGGGCATCAGCATTCCTGTTTTATCATGGGATGTCTCCTCTGCTCTCATTCTGCAGATGGAGACAGAAGCCTCATACAACCATCCTCCCTTCCTTCCTCTCTGTCCAGATACAGATGATGAAAGATGCTCTGCAGAGGCAGAGACCTTGTTGGCCCTGGTGCCCTGGTTTAGTGCTTGGCACAGAGTAGGTGTTCAATATGTGTTGAATGCTTTCCTCTGTCTAAAGGCAAAAATAATGCTAATCCTGCCACCTTCCACCTATGTTAGAGAGGATCTAATTTTGACCCTGATGTTTGTCCAGGGCTTTTCATCCTTTGATTAAAAGGAATAATGCAAATTAATTTTCAGGTATGATAATAGTCATCATTGTATATCTGACTTTTCCCCTGGATCTTCCCAGACACCACCCGTGCTCACATCTTGCTTGTGTTATTTGTGCAATGCCCAGGGGGCAGGAATGCAGCGAACTTTCTGGCTGCTGTAGCAGCAGCATGGGGAATTAAAATGTCTTGCTCTGGGAATGCCAGTTAGTTTCCTGGCAAATCCCTCTGGTGCGGTTTGAAAGTCTCTTCCTGGATGGTGTAGACACCCTGGAATTCTGCTGCTCTGCATCCATTCAGTATTCCCTCCACTGTGTCTCACCCTCAGGATTGGCTTGGAGCAAAATAGGATAGTGATGAGTGATGGGTCCCTGAGATGACTGAGCCCCCCCTGAGAATTGGGTTTTGTCTTAGGTGGTGGTGTCTAGATCATCTCGATAATGCCTGTGAAACTCCTGGGACAGCTGTCCCATTTTTACATATAGGAAGCTCTGAGAAATTAGAGACTTGCCCAAGATTTCATAGTTGTTTTTGGAAAGAGCTGGGATTTAAACCCCTTTATCTGAAGCACACAATCTTCCCACACCCTCACGTGGGCACAGATTTTCTCCTGTGTCCCCAAACCCTCCTCCTCTGCAAACTCCAACCCATCCTGACATTATTCCTCCTGTTTAGCACTTTCACTGGGCCGAAGGCAAATTTTGCACATTGGCCCCTCCATCTGCACCTCCCTACAGCCCCACCATTCCATCCTGACCACTGGAACAAAACTAAGACCTAGATGGTGGGTTCTGCCACAAAGCTCAACTGCCCCCATGTTCAGATGGCAGGGGATAGGGTTAAAGAAAACATCACATTTGCCCATCAGGGTTATATAATGTTAGGTTGAGCAATATGAAATTGCCAACATTTGATTAATTACTGCCAACTCTATAGGTTCAACTTAACAGCAAAAAGACAGGAGGAGAGTCATCCTTTAGCAAATACGTACTCTAGTTTACATCTGTATGTTAGCTGATTTAGACTCATCAAGTTGTTTACACTTTACAATATCCTATGAGCATTCTGCTGAAAACCTGAGATCCAGAGAGGTCACGTTGCTGGCCCAAGGTCACTCCTTTTGGAAGCATTGGAGCTCTGATCCCCATTTCCTGGATTTTGAAACTTGTGTCCACTTGACACTTGCTGAAGGGCTAGACTCTGCCTTGAGGATGAGCAGGGTTCCCAGCGGAGGTTCACTGGGGCTGGTGGTCACAGGCTCTAGAAGTTAGCATTTTCTGGTATTGCTGGATACTCATAATCAAGGGTGAAAGACAAAATATCTTGAAGTCAGTAAGGCTTGGGCACTGGTCAGTCAGAGCTGACACGCACCAATCAGAATGGATGCTGCCTGTGAAAGTGCTGGTCACTCAGTCGTGTCCGACTTTGTGGCACCATGGACTGAAAAGCCTGCCAGGCTCCTCTGTTCATGTAATTCTCCAGGCAAGAACACTAGAATGAGTAATCATCCTCTTCTCCAGGGGATCTTCCTAAACCAGGGATCCAACCCGGGTCTCCTGCATTGCAGGTGGATTCTTTACCATCTGAACCACCAGGGAAGCCCGGATGCTGCCCGTAAGCCTAGAAAGGCCGTAGATGAGGCATGTACAGTCCTGCTGTTGTTATTGTTCGAGCTTTCTGTTCATCACTGTCTGCAGGGCACTCTTAGTTTGGACTGCTGTGCAGCTAAACTTGACTCCCTCCCCACCCTACTCACAAGACTGGGCCCATATTTTGCTTTTTCACTCCCTGATCTGGACCTTGCTCATGACTGGGCTTAGCCACTGGGCTGCCAGTGGACTGGATGCAATCAGGAGCCTTAGATGTGCTTGCTTTTCTCTGGCTTTGTGTCTAACATGCCTGCGGTGGCTAGCGGCCTTCCACTCTGGGACCCAGAACAAATACACACTGAGTGGACATGAATCCAGTCTACAGCCTAGAACTACATCCAGCAAACATATGGCCTGGAGCAGAGCCTTGCAGCTGAACCAAGTCTCAGTCAACAGAACCACTGTGAACTGGAGACAGTGAGCCTGAGAATAAACACTCAGGGCTGCAAACACTGGGCTGAGGTGGTCCTCCACCTTTGTTTTGTTGTTGCAGCTGCTAACTACGTCAGGATTGTGCACCTTAGAGTGTGGCCTTTTTTAATTGCAGGGCTTCCCTGAGTGTTCAGTTGGTAAAGAATCTGCCTGCAATTCAGGAGACCTCGGTTCGATTCCTGGGTCAGAAAGATCTGCTGGAGAAGGGACAGGCTACCCACTCCAGTACTGTTGGGCTTCCCCTCTGGCTCAGCTGGTAAAGAATCTGCCTGCAATGCGGGAGACCTGGGTTCGATCCCTGGGTTGGGAAGATCCCCTAGAAAAGGGAAAGGCCACTCACTCCAGTATTCTGGCCTGGAGAATTCCATGGACTGTATAGTCCATGAGGTCACAAAGAGTTGGACACGACGGACTTTCACTTCACTTTGGAATTGCATAGTCCCTCATGTGTGTGTGCGCGCGCGCACGCTTTGAGGTTTCTTACTTTAATTTTTTTTCCAGATTTTTGATGAATTAATGTTTGCTGGCATATAGTTCCTTTACAATGTCGTGTTAGTCTCAGGTGTACAGCAAAGTGAATCAGCTGTGTATATACATCTATGCCATCTCTTTTGGATTCCCTTCCTGGTTAGGTCGCCACAGTGCATGGAGTAGGGTTCCCTGAGCTATACATGAGGTTCTCATTAGCTGTCTCTTTTATACATAGTATCAATAGTGTACATGTGTCAGTCCCAATCTCCCAATTCCTCCTACCCCTGGAATTGCATAGTCCTTTGAACGGGGTTCTGCTCCTTTTGGTACTGTGAGTTTGGGTCACTTAGCTTTAGATTCCCAGCAAGAAAAAGACTTTCTTTTTTTTCTGCAGGACTTTGCTTTAAGCCACAAAGACCCCACCATTATATGTAAAATAGAGGTAAACAACAAAGACCTACTGTAGAGCACAGACAGCTATATGCAAAATTTTGTAAAAACCTATAATGGAAAGGCATCTGAAATAGTTATATCTATATAAACTGAATCATTTTACTGTACACCTGACGCTAATACTACACTCCAGTAAAATGCTGTTTGCTTCCAAAAAAATTTTTTTAAAGAGTTTCAAACAGGTCATGACTGTGTTAATGCATAATGGTGGCAACAATGAATGGACAATTCACTAATAATTAAGTGATTATAGATTAAAAAGTCCCCCCACCCCAACCCCAACCCCGCCTAGAACTGAGCAGTCTCATTTCCTCTGGATCCCATAATAGACACCACTACCCACTATTCCACTTCCTATTTGCCCACCTGACACCAGTGAGCCTTGGTGATGAAGGGTAAGGTACATAGGCAGCAATCCAGAGGATGCAAGACTCTAAGGCAGCATTTTGGACAGAACGTCTGGGTGCTGTTAGTAAACGCTAACATCACATAACTAACACCATCACCACCGCCACAGCTGCTTCCTTTTGTGAGTGCCTCCCTGGGCCAGGCACTGTGAGTGCTTTACCTCACCCTTTGTTTTCACAATCACACTCAAGGGAAACATTGCTTACCTTCATTTTCAAGCATGCAAATCAGGCTCAGAGAGGCTAGTTGATCTGCACAAGGTCACACAGCTAATATGGTGGAGTGAGAGTAGAATCCCAGCCTGACTCCGTCTCCTTTCGATAGCACATGAAATGCCTTTGTGCTGGACTGAATGTTTGTGTGTTTCCAAAATTCACATGTTGGAGCTCTGACCCTCAGTGCGGCTGTGACTTGAGATGGTGCCTCTAAGCAAGTGATGAAGGTTAAATAAAGCCATAAGAGCTGAACACTGATCCTATAGAATTAGTATTCTTTAAAGATGAGACTCCAGAGAGCTTTCTTTCTCTCTCTCTCCCCCCTCCCTCTCCCTACAAGGACCCAGGGGACATGATGGCCATCTACAAGCCAGGAAGAGAGGTCTCACCAGAAACCAAGTTGACCAGAACTTTGATCCTGAACTTCTAAACTAGACAAATATTAGAAAATATATTGCTGTTGCTTGAACCACCCAGGCCGTGATGCTCTGTTTTTGCAACCCAAGCTACCTACTACAGCCTTAAAAACCTCCAAAGCCCGCATTCATTCAGGCACCCCACCACCCCTACCCAACTCAGGACACAGGGTTCGGGTGTATCTTTGTCCGTCTCCTTTGAGCACAGGTGGGAATGGCACACGGGTGGTCGTCAATAGCATCTCAGGACTCAGGACTGACTTCAGGCTGACACCTCTGGCTCCAGGAAGGACATTATCTAGATTATGCATTGTTTCACTCTCGTGGAAATTAGCCACTGCTTCTTGTATAAATAACTAATAATGAGCAGCCGTATTCTCCCTATTGGAGTCTGATTATGACCTTGGAGACACCTGGGGGCTCAACCTGGGCTGATGCTGCTGTCTGCGGCCCTGTCAGATCACTGCTCTCTCCATTTCCTGGTGAAATACTCCTCACGCAAGGGTCCTGTTTTCATTATCCGTTGTGTGTGTGTGTGTGTGTGTGTGTGTGTAGCTTGCATCCTTTCTCTCCTAATTAAGGGGAATTCCCTGTAACTGGTGGGTGGCAGGGACAAGGAGGTGAGGGACTGGGGACAAGCACAGAGCTGCAGGGCAAAAAGAGACGCCCAGGCCTCTGGCCACAGCCTGTCCTCAGCCTTTGCCTCTACGGGATGGCACAAGTGAGGCCTGGAAACATCTCCAGCCCATTTCATGGACACAGTCACTCCAGTTTGTCAGGCTATCCTGTTTGCAGGAAAAACACAAAGGAAATGTTGTCGCCGTAAAAGATGATCCTATTTTCAAGTTCTGTGGGGGGTGGGGGGGAAAATAACAACAAAACTAAATCAAAGGAAGAGACGAAGAAAGCCCAGATGCTGCTGGATGTCCACAATATTCAGCAAAGCGGTCGGCAAACAGCCAGGGGCAGCGGGCCTGCGAGCTGGACGTCTCCCCGCAGCCGCGTGGTGGAGGCCTCCGTGGTTGTCTGTACACTGCGTGCTCTCAGATGGGACAACCAGAGATACTTCTTTCCTGGCATGTCAAGTGTTTCATTTCCTTCTTAACATGTTTTAAAATGAAGCACACGCCTCCCCACACGGAGGCCCGAGTCAAACCCTATTTGCCTTCATCTCACAGCAATTAATCCAGCCAGAGGTGGTTGTCTCAGACACACAGGCAGTCCTTGTCGCACAAGAGAGGGGAGACAGGGCAGGATGGAGAACTCTATGAACTCTCCACCTGGGTGTCCTTGTGGTTGGTCTGCCGAGCCTCTGAAAGGCACGTGTACTGCCGTGCTTTTTTTTTCTAATAATAATAAAGATCAGGTGCAGGTGGGGGAGCCCACAGTGTTAGGAGCCTAACACACAATGTCATTTAACCCCCACAATCTCTGAGGTCAGAAGTGCTTGCGATATTTCAGATGAGGGAACCAAAGCAATGGGCTTAGAAGTCACGTGTCTGCAGCCGTATGACAGGACCGGAGTCAGAGCCCAGGATGATGAGACTCAAGATTCGACAAGCAAGATTTGGCCGGCTCAGCCCTCCCAGACCTGCAGGATCACCCACGAGCTGAGTGGAGAGAGAAGCTGGGTTCTGAGTGAAAGAAGCTGGGTGTGTGTATTGTGGCAAGAGATTTAGAAAAAAAATAAGAAGCAGCAGTTATCTGTTATTTTACAGTGAAGGATACCCAGAGACAAAACAGCGGAGGAGGTAAAGTGACAAAAACATATTAAAGCCACATTGAAGCAAAAGTGACTGCTTTTTAGGGCAGAGGCACCGACCCCAGAGCTCTGCGGGGTGGTAAAGCTGTCACCTAGAAAGGGAGGTGGGGGAGGCTTTAACAACTCCTGGAACACCCACCCTCAACCCCTCGAGTTCCTGGGCATCGGAGGCTGAGTGACTGCCAAGAATGCCCTCTTCTGGTGATGCTCTCAAAGCCCAGGATGACAGCAAGGCGGACCAAGACCTGTGTTTTCAGATTCCTGAGGAGGTTCTCGGCATCAAGACACAGTGTCACTCAAGCAAATAGCTCTCCCCTCTCTCTTCCTCTTCATACCCCCCAACTAGCGATAGGTCAATTATTCTAATAAGGTAAGATAGACCATGATCGAGATTTGGCTTCGTTTTTTTTTTTCTCTCTCTCTCTAATCAGGAATAATACTCTCTATGTCATCTGTATATTTATGATAGCTCAAAGACATGGGTGTGTGGATCTAATTAAAAATGTGAAAGGGTTTAGCAGCCTGCTGCTTCCCTGCAACTCTCTGGTTGCCAAATCTTGGCAGCCGTGTTGAAACGGGGCCAAGTGTTTAGTGTGGAGCTGAACGCCTGCCAGCCGGAGTGCTGCATTGTGGGGCCAGGAAGCCTGGCGGGGTTGCGTTAAAACCAGCTCGCACAGGGCCGGGCAGGGAGCAGGACCCGGGACCCAGAGGAAACCAGCTGCAGAGGAAGGGTCTTGCTCTCTGCTTGCTTCCCCACTCAACGCAGGACCACTTAGACCATCTCGGAGACTAGGCAGCGCTGATAGCCACTAGTGGGAGATCCTCCCCACAGTCTTTGCTACAATCGGGCCTCTTCAGAGGAGAAGCGACCCTCAACTCTCTCCCAGCCACGAAGCACTGCACCAACAGCGGTCTTGTGCTGCATATGTCTATTGAGTTCCAGGAGTCTCCCCTGGAAGCCTGAGCCTCTCTCCATGGCTCACTCATTGTTCTGGGTCTTCCCTCTCAAGCAGCAGAGCCCCCTTCTGCATTTCTCTCCAACCGGACGGTGCACACACACCCCTTGGGGAATCTGAGGCAGGATTCTGATCCAGCAGGGAAAGGGGAGAACTCATGTTGCCGAGATCAGAGCTGACCGGAACTGCTGACGTGCTCAGTTATGAATTCTGACTCCTGGTGTCATGGATTCAAGGTTGGTGGGTTCTGGAAAAGTCCAATCTAGGTGATTCAGATTCCCACTGGGGTCAGGGTTGGGGGAGGTGATTCAAAGAGTTCGACCCCCTCCCTGGTGTGTTGACAGGATAAGTGAAACTAAAACACGTCAAAGATAAGGGTTACTTCTCATTTCTTCGAAATGTGCCCATTATAAACAAATTACAGAAGAAAAGGAATCATGTTCTTTCTGTTCAGAAACACTACCCTGCAAACAACAAAAATTTAGCTCAACAAAGATCTGCTGTGATATTGGGGAAGTGACATGTCTGGGGGGCTAGGATAGGGGATGAGAGGAGATTTAGCCTTTTGACTTTTTATCTTGTGTACTGTTGATTTTTATGATAATGCATGATGATACATTCTTTTTTAATTAAGAAAAGGTGGGGAAGGCCAAAAAAGCAAGAGTGCACCAGGCAGGGAGCCTGGTCATGACCTCCGGGCAACCATCAGGCCAGTGGTGGAGACAGCCTGGAGGGGTTTGGGGTCACTCGGTCCTGGAGTGGAATCTCAGCTCTGGCACAACGCTTGAGGAAGTCAGCTGACGTTGCCAGGCTCTGAGGCCCTGTCTGCAGAAGGAAGGAGCTGTACCTTCATTGCCGGAGCTGCCCTGTGTGCTAGGGATGTGGATGCAAAGGGTTTCAGACCCAGGGGGCTTGGCCGGGCGTCTGACAGATCCAGGGCCCCTCTCCACTGGGGCCAGGGCACTACCCCGGGTAGAATTTCATCCCAGCAGACGACTGCTAAGAACAAATACATTCTGAAACCTCAGGACGGGAGCTAATCACTTCGGATGTCACCAAGGCACCTTTCATGGTATCACAGGGAGCCTGGGGGAAAAAAAAAAAATGAGGTCCCTGGGGAACTGCAGAGAATTTTCTCTTTCTTTGACATGAGTAAATTTACACGTATGGAAAGTTTAAAATGACATGCCAAATACACCCCAAGTCATCATACTTTAGCCAGCCATGTTTATCCTGAAAAATTAAACTGCAAGAAGTCAGCCCTATGGAGGAAGATGCAGGTCACGTGCTCCCTGTACAGTTAGGGGCCGATATTTTCTTAAAATCCTTAGTCAGCATCCATGTCCATCTCTTCATGGATGGATAATATAGAACTCGCTGCTTCCATCACAGAGAGAGAGGTCGTTTGCTACTAAATATCCTAAGATTTTTTTTTTTTCTTTAGAAAAATCACACTCCAAGAGACTTTATCACATTTCAGTCCTAGCATGTGGGCAGGTGATTGTCTAAACCACTGAGGGAAGATGTTCCAGGTAAACATCTAATTAATTAAAGAAAACCTCTCTCTCTCCACCCCAACCCAGAAAAGACTGCAATTTAGAAAGACACACACACATACACACACAGTTTTAAAAAGGCTTCCAGGCAACTGAATCGTCTAGCCCGACCACCTCTGATAATTAAAGTCTACAGACCTCAAACCTCCCAGCCTCCCTCTAGCATCTGTGTGACCACCACCCCTCCACTCTTCCAAGCAACATTTGCTCCAACTTAATATTCTGGTGCTTTCGGGAACAACATTTAAAAATAAACCATTTTGGCATATTGTCAAAGTCTTGTCTAAATTTCTTCATGACAACCACCCTAAGTGAGATTTTAAAAATCAAAAGAGTTGGGGGTGGGGGGAATAAAAGGAGTCCCCATTTATAGAGTTCTAATTTCAGACAATGTCCGATGAGAATGCATTTATTTCTCCTTCGTCCTTGTTTCTGATTCCCTCACTTGCATGTAGGACATCATTGTCCCACCCTTGACTCCTAAGCCTGTATCTCTTTCATCCTCTCCACGGGACCCGGCACCTGGGTTGGTGATAGAGACTCTGAAATCCTAGGACAACTTTTTGCTTTTGGCCCAGGCTGGGCACTAGAGAAAGAAGTTTTGGGCAGAGAAGAGGCCTCAGGCAGGTGTTAAAATGTTGTTTCTGGTCCTGTGTAGTAAGCACAGCAAAACAGTCCTGTCTGCTCTGTTCCTATCAACAGCCTGATCTCCTTGGTCTGTTGCTAAGAGACCAGCCTGTTGTTTACAAGATCGTCGGTGGCGTAGACTTCCATAATTTATAATTTATTATCTTAGTGTCAAAACTTGGGTTGGTTTTTATTTTGTTTCACCGTAGATCCAATAATTGTTAGATACAACAAAGGTCACGTTATGTGCCGGTGGTTCTGTTGTTGCTCTGATAGCGTCCCTGGCTGCCCCAAGCTTAGATGCTATGGAAAAAAATGCTATTATAAACTGAAGATGAATATCATTTTTTGTCCATTAACTTCATGCATTATATGACTGCTCAGGTCAATGGATTCCCTCCAGATTTGCTCACTACTGAAAGCATGTTTCTGTCCAACCAAGAAAGAAATGAATTGAAATGATTTCAATTATCACAAGAAAGGAATTGAGTCTTCTGACTGTATATTTCAGCACCCAACTCGCCAATTCTCTCTCCACAAAGTTCAGGGCCAGAGACATTTAACCAGCACTAGAAATTACCCCTGAGCATTGTCGGGTATGGTGAGCTCACAAAACTCCCTTTGGAGAGTCCTCCACTCACAGCAAGTCAATCAACCCAGTATGGAAGTGATGACACAGAAGAAAGAGAGGCATTTAAGTAAAACCAGCTCAGTCACAATACCCCAGCCTAAAGAAAAAGAAGAGACAGTTCAAATGTTATAATCAAGATCAATGCTAACATTTATAGTGCCAGGCACAAGGCTGAGTGCTTAACCTGGACTAGCATGCAAAGCTCCTGACAAACTTGGGAGGAAAATTCTAGTATTAGCCCCATTGTAGAGACAACAAAACCAGAACTTTATAACCTTCAATAAAAGGCAGGACTGAACTCAGACTGTGTCCCTGGATACATCATTCTCATAGAAATTAAAAAATAAAAAAAACAGCTTGGGCTTTGTAATTTACTGTCTATGAACACTCCACAGACATTTGATGGAGCGGGGAAATTAACATAGGTTCCAAAATCATATCATCACATTATCTTTCCCTGCAGTCATTGGAATCTCTCTAGAAACCACAGAGCATGAGAAATTTCTAGGAAGGGTATTTTATTTTCCCCATCAAAGGACCTGGCAAATTCTAATGACATTTTACTGGGAATTAGATTTGTCGCTTTCCAGAAAGCAATTATGGTGATCATCCATACTGGCATTTTTCACTGCTTAATCTCTAGCCTCTCCCCAGTGGTGCTATGGCCAGGGTATCACACAGATCCAAGATCTCCTGGACCATCTCTGTTTGGAGTTGGTTGGCAGCCTCTTTCTAACTCCTGTGGTAAAAAGAGATAAACAAACAAGTTGGAAACCATTGACCACCAAAGAAGCAGTCACGCTCTTGATGACTTAACCATTTCTCAAGACAGGTCTGAGACCTAATTACTTTTTTCACTCCAAGCAGAGATTTAATCCCTTTCAAACATGTGGATTTTTTGACTGGAACCCACAGATCCACCCCAAGCAGCAGAGAAAGGGGGCACAGATCCCTCAGTTTATCTTCCAAGAGCACCTTTCTGAAACGAGCATCACCCTCTAGTTGCGAATGGGGCGCGATTCATCTTGGCAGCTATATGATAGATTTGCACGTCGTTTAGGATGAAGGATCAGAAGTTGTGGCTTCAGGTTCCTGTCTACCACTGAATAAGCCCTATGAATAGAGGTGGGTCTGTTCAACTATTAGGCTCTTAGATTCTACATTCACAAAAACAAGGATGATATGACCTTCTTTATAAGGGAGAGCCGATTAAAACTGAACAATGGATGCAACACAAAATCAGGGGGAGCAAACTCTCCAAGAGTGATTAACATCATTCTTGGAGCCCTAGGGCCCAATGAAATGCCTGACAAATAGTAGCCTTTCATTGCTGTCTGTGCCCCCAAACCGCTAAGCACTGGGGCCTCTGAGATGGAAGATGAAGCTTTCTCCTGTCAGTGGTTCATTCTATCATGAAGGAGACAGATGTGCCAATGATTATTCAGAGCGATACACTTACTTCTATGGAGACCCCGATTGAGACGCGACCTTGGGAAAATGTAGTCTTCAAGCCTCTTTTTTGTTTTCTGTACCATGGGGATATAACAGCCTGATCACCTTGAGAAGAAAAAGAAGGATGCCCTGTGCCATCTGTCACCCAGGAGGCACTCAGTAAATATGGAGGGGTGGGAGGTGAGGAGGACCTGTGGTCCCATTCCAATTGCGACCTCTGTCCTGGCTTTTTATGGGAGTTTCTAGAACAAGTGCATGCGTATTCCTTGATAAAAATCAAAGGTCATTAGAGCAAATGACATTTGCTAGCCACCTAGGTGAGACCCTCATCAATGTCAACAAGAGCCATCATACTAGTGATGCAGGTACTGATTCCCCCTACCTCACACCTCTAATGTGTAGCCTCTCCTTTGGTCCTTAGCAAACCAGCAGCTAAAAAGTCAGGAAACAGGAGGGTCAGCCAACTGTTTTGCCAGGAAAATGCTCAATTCTATGTATGATCCCTGGTGGTTCAGATAGTAAAGTATCTGCCATACTACAGGAGACCAGAGTTCAAACCCTGGGCTGGGAAGATCCCTGGAAAAGGTAACGGCTACCCACTCCAGTATTCTTGCCTGGAGAATTCCATGGACAGAGGAGTGTGGCGGGCTATGGTTCATGGAGTCACAGAGTTGGACATGACTGTGGACACAACTGAGCAACTAACACTTTCACTTCCACTAAATGTGATCAGTGAGCAAAGGGAGTGCGGATATAAAGAAAGAAAATGCCCTTTGGGAGCCTGAATGAGTTGGGCTATTCAACTCAGCCATTGTTAAACTCTGACCAAGGTCAGGTTATTAACCCCTGTGAGGGCAACCTCATTGTCAGCATAAACATGGATTGATCACATGGGTGATGCTCCTAGAACTCAGGGATGTTCAGTGTAAGGCAGCTGCCTCCCTACCAAAGACCCTGAAACACTGATGATGTTAAGGGAGGTTGGGCCATGATCTGGTATCTCTGGTCCAACTTTAAGGGAATCAAATAAAAAGTCATCACCAAGAGTTAAGGATTTTTTCATCTCCTCCGAATTCCTAGCATCCAGTCAACACTATTGCCTAGTGGTTTATTTATTATTTTATTTTTTTCATTTTTAATTTTTTTTTTGAAAGTGAAAGCCGCTGAGTCGTGGCCGACTCTTTGTGACCCTGTGGACTGTAGAACACCAGGCTACTCTGTCTATGGAATTCTCCAGACAAGACACAGGAGTAGGTTGCCTTTCCTCTCTCTAGGGGATCTTCCCAACCCAGGGATTGAACCTGGATCTCCTGCATTGCAGGTGGATTATTTTTTTTATGGAAATACCTGTATGGGTGACAATTCTCAGGATTAGTTACTCTCTAACTAAATTATTCTCCACCAGCCTCTAATCCTGGCCTTCTCCTATCTTCCCAGAACTGCAGAGTCCTCCACCCAGCTGCACAAGGCAAGGACCACAACATCAGTGGTGATTCTCAGCTCCAGGGAGCCCTCACCACTGCATCTCCCACATTCATATCGAAGCTATCAATTCTCTTTCCTAAACAAATCTCCTCTTTGTACAGTTCTGTAGCATCCAGGGCATTTACTAAACACATGATTCTAGACCAGGAGGATACACTCCTTACATTCTTATAAAGCTCTGAGGGCCCCCACCTTTAGCACAGACTCCTGCTCCAGACCCTGGTACATCCCCTGTCCCCTCAAACAGCCCTTCACCAAACAGCCTTTCACCCTTTGGACGTGCAATGGGCAATTGCTTCTCATGCCTCAAACGTGTCACACTGAGCCAACACTGACTTGGCACACTCAGTCCCGCGGGAAGGATGTGACCTCTTTTATAGCAATTTCTGTTCACCCTTCAAGACACAGCCATTGTCACTTTCTCTAAGTCTTCCTGACTTCTCTGGGCAGTGAAATAAACTGTATTTGTCTGATTCATCTCTATATCAACCAAGCCTGACATGTCATAGCCTGCGTATGTGAGCTCAGTCAGGTCCAATTTTTTGCCACCCCAGAGACTGTAGCCCACTCATCTGTCTGTGGAGTTTTCAGTCTTCACATCTATTTCCCTGGATCTTGGCTTCCTTCTTGTATTTCCAATGCTTCTCATTCTCCATTCTTCCTGGAACAGTCTTCCTCTACTGGCCATTACATGATGGTGTTCCTCAAACTTGGTCATATGTCATTTAAAAATATCATGATCATAATTGTGTCTTGGCCATCAGTCTACTCCCCAGGAAGCATTAGCCACTTACGAGCTGATGCCTCTCAAAGCTCCCTCTCTAGTCCTGCCTGCTTCTTCTTACACCCTGGACCTTTCCATTCACAGAGGTAATGACAGTCCTGTGGACGGCCTATTTCCGGGAGCCCAAAAACTCAATAGTGTCAAATTGATTACTTTTCTCTCTCTGTGCATGTGCGCTAAGTCACCTCCATCATGTCTGAGTGCGACCCCATGGACTGTAGTCCACCAGGCTCCTCTGTCCATGGGATTTCCCAGGCAAGAATATAGGAGTGGGTTACCGTGTCCTCCTCCAGGGGATCTTCCCAACCTGGGGATCGAACCTGTGTCTCTTGCATCTCCTGCATTGGCAGGTGGGTTCTTTACCACTAGTGCCACCTACCCATCCCTAAATCCTTATTCTATTTCAATGTTCTCTCATTGACATCCATGCTCAATGTCCAAGTGAGGAACCTAGACATCTTTACTGATTTGCCCGTCTGATTAAGCCTCAAGGCCCCTGGGTGCTTCCTTTACAATAGTTTTCAAATTTGTTCAGTTTCTTCAATCCATCACCATCCTTCATCACTCTCTTTGTCTAGACCATCATCGTTTCTTTTCTGAACTTCTGCAACAAACTCCTATTTTATTTTTCTCTCTGTCTCTAGTTTTTATCCTTGTCATCCATTCTCCATCTATTAGCCAGGACCATTGCTCTAAAATACCAAGTTTATCTCACCATTTTTCTATTTGACAGCTTTCAATGTTTCCCCTGCTTGTTTGGGGCAGATGTTCCAACACCTCTGTATGGCGCACAAAGAGCTTGGCCTGGGCTGTCAACCCTGGGTTTCTGTGTCTTGCACCTGAGAGCCCTGCAGCGCTGTTGGGCTTCTCTTAATTCTGCCCTGGGCTCCACTCTGTGTCTCAGCCTTCTCATCTGTTGTCTCTTCCCAAACTTCTTTAACTCCTAGCCACCTTTCAGACATCAGTATACAGTGTACTTCTTAGAATATCCATTCTCCCTTGTCCACTACAAAATGACCAGTCCCATAAAAGGGATGTATAAAATGAATGGAATGTGTGTTTTTGAACAAAATATTGTATCCTTTTTCTTGAGATCAGCTATAGAATTAATCCAGTGAGACTTTTCCTCAAAAAATGGTCTTCTTCTCCACCAATCTGTTCTCTTGTGATATGTCTTTGCATATTCCTGAGTTTACACATTTAGAAATGTACCTGCATTCTCTTTTAAGCTTATGCCAGAATTTCTTCCAAAGAGATGCTATATATTCTATCAGGACTGTAAGAATATTTTCCTGTTTCTATTCCCAAAGCTCTGGTTGTAGAACGCACACGTGACTGATCAGAACAGAGGTTTTTTTTCTTGTTTTTTTTTTAATTTTATGTCACGTTGTCATGGTAAGTGATGATGATCTATGCTAGCAGATCCTCTAAGTTATCCTTTTACTGGCCATACATGGTTTCTCCCTTCCACATACATTTTTGAGCTCCTACAAACAGATTTTGAATGGTCCCTCAACTCTGAGTTGCTCCTAAGCTAACTTCCTTTTTTTTTTTTAAGAACGTTTCAAACAACCTGCATTTTAGCATCCTACATTTGTTCTGGTTTTTGCAATTCTAGACCCTTGTGCCGAAGAGAGAGCAAATCCTCTAGCCCTTTGATCTTCAGGATTCTTCAATTATCTTCTTGGCCTCCTTCTGTTGTCATTTAGAGTAAGTATAGTGGTCTTTGTCCATGAAAGGTAATCTCACTCTTCTTTTCATTATTCCTGGGCCCCTTGGCTGAATGCCTTCTAGTCGTTGCCCTTCCTTCTCATACCACACAGCCCAAAGCTGCACGGCAGTCCAGGTGCCGTCTCCATGGAACTATTGGATCAAAGCCAGGACCAACCCCCTCTGGTTCAGGAGTTCCCACCAGGACCGACCCCCTCTGGTTCAGGATCCCCAGCCTTTGTCTGTCCCCAGAACAGCATGACTCAGGGCAGTGATGTCACCAGCAGCTCAGCCTGTCTGCCTCAAGTCCCACGGTCCTTCC
Source organism: Bubalus kerabau (assembly GCF_029407905.1). NCBI lineage: Eukaryota > Metazoa > Chordata > Mammalia > Artiodactyla > Bovidae > Bubalus > Bubalus kerabau. The sequence continues at coordinate 63,427,216 of NC_073642.1, read as the reverse complement.
AGCTGGTAAATTACTTTGAAACCTAAGTGCCAACTGTTTATCACTCTCCTCTTGGGTTTTCTCTCCATAGTCCCTCTTTACTTGAAAGCACTGTATTCTCAATGGTGATTTTGATCTTCAGGTTTGAACCTTTTGATTTAAAAGCTACAGGTGGTTCTAGCTCTTTGCAACACCTTGAAATTGGCTTAAGGAAAGCACAATACCTTGCTCCACCATTTTACTTCTTGAAAGAGGAGAAAGAAGAGCCTAGCATATGTCTGCGTGCTAAGTCACTTTAGTCATGTTTGACTCTTTGCAACCTCATGGATTGTAGGCCGCCAGGCTCCTCTGTCCATGGGATTTCCCAGGCAAGAATACTGGAGTGGGTTGCCATTTCCTTCTCCAGGGGATCTTCCCAACCCAGGGATCAAACATGCATCTCTGATGTCTCCTGCATTAGCAGATGAGTTCTTTACCACTAATGCCACCTGGGAAGCCCGTAGTGTATAGCACAGGAAACTATATTCAATATCTTGATATAGCTTATACTGGGAAATAATGTGGGAGACCCCAGTTTGAGTCCTGGGCCGGGAAGATCCGCTGGAGAAGGGATAGGCTACCCACTCCAGTATTTTTGGCTTCCCTAGTGGCTCAGCTGGTAAGGAATCTGCCTGCAATCTGTGAGACCTGGGTTCGATCCCTGAGTTGGAAAGATCACTTGGAGCTATGCACTCCAGTATTCTGGCCTGGCATGGAGAATTCCATGAATTGTATAGGCCATTGGGTCGCAAAGAGTTGGACATGACTGAGTGACTTTCACTCACTTATATATATACATACATATATATATATATATGAATATATATGATATATATATGGAGAAGGCAATGGCACTCCACTCCAGTACTCTTGCCTGGAAAATCCCATGGATGAAGGAGCCTGGAAGGCTGCAGTCCATGAGGTCGCTAAGAGTCGGACATGACTGAACAATTTCACTTTGACTTTTCACTTTCATGCATTGGAGAAGGAAATGGCAACCCACTCCAGTGTTCTTGCCTGGAGAATCCCAGGGACGGGGGAGCCTGGTGGGCTGCCATCTCTGGGGTCACACAGAGTCAGACATGACTGAAGCGACTTAGCAGCAGCAGCAGCAGCATGATATACCTATATATATGTGTGTGTGTGTGTGTGTGTATGTGTATGAATAACTTTGCTGTACACGTGAAGTAACACAACATTGTAAGCCAATTATATTCCAGGAAAAAGAAAAACAAAATGAAGCAAAATCTGCCCCCCACAAAATAACAATAATAAAATATTTAGAAAAGAGAGAAGAAAGGATAAGAAATGCATCTGTGCTCTGTCCCCCACGACAACACAGTGTTTTCATGTCTCACTCGGCGATAATGCCTGCCTGTCTTTCCACGTTACATTGGGTTTTCCAGTTAATGTTTTAAAATAAATGTTCTTGTATCTGCTTTTAAAGTAAAAGTTGAAAAAAAATATAAGAGCCAGTGTATTATAGTAAAATGAGCATGAATCTGACGTTAGGTATTTTGGGTGTGTTTCCTCTCCTGTGGTTTGTTGAGCTCACTTTTGTTCCTTCCCTGTGTCAGCATCTTCATCAGTGAAATGGGTAGAAAATACAAGCCCAGTCTGTTGTGAAAGAAAAAGTGAAAATGATTCCAGACGTTTTCTATATACTTGGAAGTTCTATGTAAATCAATCAGATTTTCTTCAGAAATCTTGGAAAAGTCAAGCATCTGAGGTTTAGAACTTTTTATACATTGATGTGTGTATCAGGAAGGAAATGGCTACCCACTCCAGTATCCTTGCCTAGAGAATCTCATGGACAGATGAGCCTGGAAGGCTACAGTCCGTGGGGCTGCAAAAGAGTCAGACACAACTTAGCAAATAACAACAACACAACAGCCACATACACTGACATAGAGGCAATTTCTAAAGAGCTTATTTTTTTTAACTCAAAATGAAGAGATTTGGTTAAGAGAAAATGAGATTTCAAAGATGTTATAATAAGAGACGATGTTTTTATTTTCTTTTAGCAGGCAATCTAGCATTTTTAAAGTCAGTCATCAGGAACTATACATTTAGCTGGTGAGTGTTATGAGGAGAATTTATCAGGGGAATTGGAGGAATTCTACAGCAAGAATACTGTCCTCCAACAGCTCAGAGTGGAGCTGGAGATATCATCCCCACATCAAAAAAGAGGGTCTAGGTTGAAATCAAGATACAATTTGTGAGTATCCAGAGAATGCTGAGGAATGGAGAGTGGGATGTGGAGCGTCAAGAAAGACTTCCTGGAGGAGGTGTGATTCCATCTAGGTCATGGAGAGCCTAGAAAGGTCACCCTGAAAATGCATACAGGCATTCTTTTTTTAATTTAAATTTAATTTTAAAACAATTTAAAATAGAACATCAATTTAAAATTAAATTTAAATTAAAATTTAAGGAGAACCCTGCATGAAAACTTTTGTTCTCCTTCTTACTCTCCCTTGCATATTGGCGCTGAAAACTCTTTGGCACTTGGCAGCCTTCTAGCCTCAGGTGGGGTCATCTTCACCACCACCCTTTCCCCAGTTTATCCAGGTGGTCACTCAGAGTCACGGTGATGGCCACCACCTCATCACACCAGCCTTCACACTGTTCTGTGGTTGATGGCTACGTCCCACCCTGTGGGCCTCCTCTGCCCTCACCCTTATTATAACCTTTCTGTTTTATGCTCAATGACCATTTCCTGCCCTGTGCCCCACTCTCTTCCTTCCATGGGTGTAGGCTCTTCACGGGACCCTCCGGGAACCCGTCTCTGCATCTTCTCTGGTCACAAAGGCCACACAGAGATTCCTGTGTTTCCTCTCTAGCTTCTTTATTCAGTGAGCTTAAGAAAGCTGGGGTAGGCTGAACCAGGAATTCCCTTGGTTTTAACACAAAATATGGTCAGTTTAAATGGCCTATTTGTCCTGGCTAAATGGCTGTCCCCTGGGATAGCTGAAAATGCTCTTTTAGGCTGGCTAACAACTCCAAGCCCCTGGGCCCCCTGGGCTCCTGGCAGGCACATGGTGGGAGTCCATTAGCCACCTCACCTCCTGCCCTTTCTGGTCTCACCTGGACCCTTGTCACCTGTGCCGGGGCCTCCTGGTCTCCAGAGGTCCATGCCTGCTTCTGCCTGGGCCCCAGCAAAAATGGGGAAGTTCAAGCAATTGCCCACCTTAATCCAATGAGCCTTGCCTAATAGAATGTGAGGAAGGTTTGGTGTGAGTCCTCCAAAGGGGAAAAAGGAATAAAAAGTAATGTAGCGTAATAGAGTGGGAGGGACAGAGAAAGAATAAACATCGGACGCATTTGCCTTAGCATCTTGACAAAATGTGTAACTGCAACAGGTGATACGGGATTTCCCTGGTGGCTCAAATGGTAAAGACTCAGCCTGCTAATGCAGGAGACCCTGGTTTGATCCCTGAGTTGAGAAGATGCTCTGAGGGAGGGAAAGGCTACCCACCCCAGTATTCTTGCCCAGAAAATTCCATGGACAGAGGAGCCTGATGGGCTAAAGTCCATGGAGTCACAAAGAGTCAGTCACGACTGAGTGACAAAGCACATACGCATGCAACAGGTGATCTGATCTGTCAGAACTCGAGTTTCCTCAGGGCTTCCCTGGTAGTCCGCAGGTTAGGACTCGGCACTTCCACTGCAGGGAACATGGGTTAGATCCCTAGTTGGGAGCTAAGACCTACATGCTTCACAGCCAGGTTGGTGTGGAGCGGGCATCCTAGCCTACACACTGCAGCAATGCTGGAAGGATCCCACTGATGGGAGTGAAGCCCCTGGTGAAGCATCGAAAAGTGGTACCTAATGCGGCGGTTATTGGTATCTTCCTAAACAGCTCAGGTACCTTTAGAAGTTGAAATGCCTGATTCTATTACCCACATTCATACGAGCGGCTAAGTGGCTAAGTGGCTAAGTCACTTCAGTCGTGTCCGCCTCTGTGCCACCCCATAGAAGGCAGTCCACCAGGCTGCCCCGTCCCTGGGATTCTCCAGGCAAGAGTACTGGAGTGGGTTGCCATTTCCTTCTCCAATGCATGAAAGTGAAAAGTGAAAGTGAAGTCGCGCAGTCGTGTCCAACTCTTAGCGACCCCATGGACTACAGCCTACCAGGCTCCTCCATCCATGGGATTTTCCAGGCAAGAGTACTGGAATGGGGTGCCATCGCCTTCTCCACATTCATATGAGGGGACAATCTTATTTCTCACTTTTGTTAGAAGTGGTGTCTCTGGTGTTTACCTTCTGTGAACTTTCCAGAATTAAATGGCTTGAGTGTACAGATAGACTGCTTTTTTCATGTTAAATATAATGATGTGCAGAAAAGAGGAAATTTGTTTTAACAGGACAAAGGTAGCCTGTTTATAGTGACCACCCTTAGCAATATTAAGTCATTTCCCTGCGTGATAAAGTAATAACAGGAGCACTGAGCCAATTCAAGGGGTAGATTTTTATCCTGGGAAAGTAGCAATAAACCCTGGTCCTCCTTTTATCAAAGCCTGTTTAATTTAAAGAACTAACTGCAGTTGACAAGAACTGAATTTGCTTATTGATTAATCCATACCTACGCAGTATTTGGTACTATATGTTACCATCATGTTAAGATACAATTTTCTCCAAACTGTATGAGTCTAGTCATTTAAAACATAAAAATTAGGTAATTATAGTCAGAAGAATTCATTAAAATTGGAGTACAGATAAACAGAAGGGGCCACTACTACTTAGTCATTAAAATTCTGCAAATAAAATGTGAGAAGAAAAAGTAAAAGACCAAACAGAATCCACACCCTTCCTGTTATTCGTCCCATAATTTTTTTTTTTTTCCTTGTGAGTCAGACGCTCCATGTCTGGGGAATAGTTATTTCTTACCTCGTTGATCAAGGTGGAACAGGTTGTGGGGGAGCCAAGTGTCCACCTGGGAGAGGGTCACAGTCCCCAGAGCAGACGGTGTGGTTCCATCACCTGTAATTGTCATCGGAAAACTAACTTGAAGCTGCGAGCTTGGACATCATTTATTGGGCAAGAGGAAGGAAGAGAAAAGCATTTAAATGAAAGAAGAAGGTGACAATCTTTAAAAAGGACCACATAACAGATACATCTCCAGAACTGCTCTGTAACTATCTGCAAATCAGTACTGCTTAAAGTCTGAGACACAGAGAGAGGATGGGGGCAAAGCCACTGTTGACAAATTCTTCAGTGAAACAGGAAAAGACAGGTTGAAGGTTCTCTGTCTGTGTGGGGGTGGTACAGGCAGAGGGCACAGCAGAGAGAAGGTAGAGTTTCAACATCAGTTGAAAAACACAGGCCATGTGAGCTCTCTGCAGACCAGCTGATTCCCTGCAGTGAATTCACCAGGGAGAAGGGATTTGGAGGTGCGATCTCATTACTAATTTTGTTAAAAACCCACCTGTGAACAAAGCAAAAGAAATAGTCCCTGGGACCTGGGGAGGGGCGGGGCGGGGTGGCGGGGGGGGGGGGGGGGGGGGGGGGGGGGGGCGGGTTGGCTGTGTGCTCAGGTGTGGACAGCCCTTAACCTAATCAGCTGCTTGACTTCAGGGCTCCGGATAAACTGTAAGGAGTTCTCCCACGGAAAATGAATGCAAATGAATGAATGCAGATGAAGCTAAAAACCCAACCACGAGGCTGCCGATGGCCAGCTCGTTTCAGCTCGCAAAACTGATGTGGGTGATTAGCAAGCAAATGATAACAAATGATAAAACAGAGTTGTATTGGGTTGACCAAAACCATCATTCATGTTTTTTGTAGCATCTTATGGCCTGGTGGCTCAGATGGTAAAGAATCTACTCTCAATGCGGGAAACCTGGGTTTGATCCCTGGATTGGGAAGATCCCCTGAAGGAGGAAATGGCTACCCACTCCAGTATTCTTGCCTGGAGAAAGCCATGAACAGAGGAGCCTGGCGGCTACTGTCCATAGGGTCATAAAGAGTTGGACATGACTAAGTGACTAACACTTTCACTCTCACAGAAAAACTCAAATGAACTTTTTGGCCAACTCAATATCTAATCCCTATCTAAAGAGGCAGAAAAGTTTTCTATGGCTGACTGTATGTATACACAGGGTCATGCATCTGTTATACCTTTCTGTAAATTAAATTTATTGACTCAGTGTTTTCTGAACAGGTCAGGGGCTTCTGCCTTCAGGTGAGGCTTGATCAAGAGGCTCAATCATGTCCCCAAGAATCTGATTCTTCTGGGTCTCTTCGTTCTGTGTCCTTCGATGGTTGGGCATCCTCAGGCCGTATGCCATGGTTCCTGGGAAGCCCCTAGCTCTCCCGTCACCGTAGCAAATGCTGCTTAGTCCTTCTCCACATTTTACCACGTCTCCATCCAAAGAAACGTGGTCTTCTTCAGTGAGGCCTTCTGGAAAGCAGCTTCCAAGATGGGTCACATGGGTTATCCCTCCCTTATATTCTACTTCCTACAACATAGCACTTCCTGTTCTGATGGAAGTGGGCTCTGTATTTGTACAGAATTATGTCTTGGTTCACACTTTGGCCAACAACTGGAACGTTCTTCCTTCGTGACTTCCTTTTTATTCCTGTCTGTGTTTTATTTTGTTCTGATCTCTCACTCCATGCCACCAAACCTTGGCAACTACTGATCTTTCTATCATCTCCATAGTTTTGCCTTTGCTAGAGTGTCATATAGTTGGAACCATCCAGTATTTAGCCTTTTCAGGTTGGCTTCCTTCACCGAGAAATATGCATTTACAGTTTCTCCATGTCTTTTCAAGGCTTGATAGCTCATTTCTTTTCATTGACAAATAATATTCCAGTGTACGGATGTACCATGGTTTTATTTATCCATTAACCTATTGAAGGACAGCTTGATTGCTTCTATCTTTTAGCAGTAATCAACAAAGCGAGAATAAGAAAGTGTGCATGCTTAGTCTTGTCTGACTCTTTTGTGACCCCATGGACTGTAGCCCTCAAGGCTCCTCTGTCCAGGGGATTTTCCAGGCAAGAATACTGGAGCAGGTTGCCATTTCCTTCTCCAGGGGACAGTGATCAATAAACCTGCTATAAACATTGGTGTACAGATTTTTAGGTAGTCATGAGTTTTTAACTTCCTCTTTTAAAATTCAGTTCAAATGCCTGGGGGTTGGGAGGGGAGCTCCAGGAAGTGTGGCCTGCTTCTCTCTGGCTGGGACCAGGCATTGCCACTGTGTCCCCAGAGCACCTGGCACCTCTTTTGCTATGCTGCTTATGAGACTGCATTGGACAGCTTGCCCGCCAGCCGCCCCAGCTAGACTGTAGGCTCAGAACTAGAGGGTCTGTTCAGCTCTGCTTCAAAAGCACCCACATTAAGTGGTCAAGATATATTCGTTGGTCTTAACTTTAAACCAGACTTGAGTTCCTGGAGTTAATTTCAGCATTTTCTTTTAAGCGCCACTGGTGTAGTGGTATCATGCAAGATTCCCATTCTTGTGATTTTAGGGGAGTTTGGGCTTCCCTTGTAGCTCAGCTGGTAAAGAATTCACTGCAGTGAAGGTGATCTGGGTTTGATCCCTGGGTTGAGAAGGAAATGGCTACCCACTCCAGTATTCTGGCCTGGAGAATTCCACAGACTGTATAGTCCATGGGGTCACAAAGAGTCGGACGTGGCTGAGTGATTTTTACTTCATTTCAAAGTGGCACTAGTGATAAAGAACCCACCTGCCAATGCAGGAGATGTAAGAGATGAGGGTTCAATCTCTGGGTCAGTAAGATCCCCAGGAGGAGGGCATGGCAGCCCACTCCAGTATTCTTTCCTGGAGAATCCCATGGACAGAGGAGCCTGGCAGGTTACAGTCCATGGGATCACAAAGAGTCTGACAGGACTGAAGAGTCTTAGCACACATCTTTGGGTAGTTCATCCTCAAAGGTAAATGTCAAGTTAAAAAGCAAGATCTAAGTGGCATCTTCTAAGCCATGTCGTCTGTGTCACAATCTAAGTGTGACATTGATTCTGGTGAGAAAAGGCAGATCTACAAGCTTTGATGGAGTCAGAAATGAGGTTGAATGGTGAGGACAGGGCTAGTCTTCTGCCAGGAGGGAAAGCTGGTGTTAGTTGTTCAGAGAGAAAATCAATGCATCACGGTTCTAGGAAGGATAGAGGAGCAGCCGAAGAGATAAATAAAAATACATAAAGTGTAAAAATAAAAGAAGGAAAATCCTGCACAGATGTTAGGGATGTCACACAAATTTGGGTTTGAGTTCCCTGACAGCCTGAGCAAAGGGGGAAACAGGATGAATTACAATCCATTGTGGTCATCAGATTAAAGAAGAAAAATATGCCCTTCAGATGCCTTTCTATCCCCCCGACATTGGTTCCAGACATGTATTTTGCTACAGTGGGTATCCACAAAGAGAGCTCTGTGTTAGGACTCGATATCATTATTTTAACAGCAACAAGCCACAAAATATCACTTCTTAGTGTAGGCAAGGATGATTCCACACAAAGTCTGTCTTCAGAAGCAAAAGCTGTGTTGATGTGGACAAAACAGTAATAATATGAAACTATCAGGCAAAACAGACCCTCTGTACTGAATCCTCAGCTGAAATTGGATGAGTTCGTAATTGATGCTTTTGAACTGTGGTGTTGGAGAAGACTCTTGAGAGTCCCTTGGACTGCAAGGAGATCCAATCAGTACATCCTAAAGGAAATCAGTCCTGAATATTCATTTGAAGGACTGATGCTGAAGCTGAAACTCCAATACTTTGTCCACCTGATGTGAAGAACTGAATCGTTTGAAAAGACCCTGATGCTGGGAAAAATTGAAGACAGGAGAAGGGGATGAAAGAGGATGAGATGGTTGGATGGCATCACCAACTCAATGGACATGAGTTAGAGTAAACTCTAGGAGTTGGTGATGGACAGGGAGGCCTGGCATAATGCAGTCCATGGGGTCACAAAGAGTCAGACACAACTGAGCAACTGAACTGAACTGATAAGCAGAACCCCTGGGTATGTGGCAGTACTGGGACTGACCAGCAGGGGGAGGTTGGGCAAGGCACCTGTGGTGGTTTAATCACTAAGTTCTGTCCAACTCGTGCGACCCCATGGACTGTAGCCTGCCAGGCTCCTCTGTTCATGGGATTCTCCAGGAGAGAATACTGGTGTTGGTTGCCATTTCCTTCTCCAGGGGACCTTCCCAACCCGGGGACTGAACCCATGTCTCCTGCATTGCAGATAGATTCCTTGCCAAATGAGCTACAAGGGAAGCCCAAGGCATCCTGTGAACCTTCTATTTGTCACTGGCTAGTGAACTCCAGGAGTTGGTGTTGGACAGGGAGGCCTGGCATGCTGCGATTCATGGGGTCGCAAAGAGTCGGACACGACTGAGCGACTGATCTGATCTGATCTGATGGAGGTCAACCTATTCCTGTGCTGTCTGCTTCCTGGGTTCTGGAATATTCTAACATACTTGTTTTGGGCTCAGTTAATCAGGGGCTGAAATGAAGTTGGTGGTTTCCATATGTTGATTCATTTCATTTGCAAGAGTATGTGCGAGTGGGAGTGGGTGAGGGACAGCAAGGAAAAGGTCCCAAAGGGACAGCTTTCTAAGGAGAAAAAAATGCTGGAAGGAAAAGAGGAGGGTCATCGCTGTGGGTCATCATCTGTGTATGCTTCCTAGGTGACGCTAGCGTTGAAGAACCTACCTGCCCATGCAGGAGACTCAAGAGACTCGGGTTTGATCCCTGGGTTGAGAAGATGCCCTGGAGGAGGGAATGTACAATATTCTTGGCTGGAGAATCCCATGGACAGAGGAGCCTGGTGGGCTAGAGTCCATGAGATTGCGAAGAGTCTATAGCCAATAGTCTAGGTATCTTTGTATCCATATTATATAATTAAATACCAACAGCAGTTACCCTGTTGGCCCAGCAGTAAAGAATCCACCAGCAATGAGGGAGCCACAGGCTCCATCCCTGGGTTGAAAAGATCCTCTGGATAAGGAAATGGCAACCCATTCCAGTATTCTTGCCTGGGAAATCCCATGGATAGAGGAGCCTGGTGGGCTACTGTCCATGGGGTCGCAAGAGGCAGACCCAACTGAGCGACTAAAGCACCACCACCATCGCAAACAGCAATCATAGGTGGATTCTTTCTCTCCCAGATAAAGAGACCAAGCTCAGAGTGGTGGGGACCACATAGCTATGTGGAAGAATCAGATGAAACTAAATGAAATTAAATCAGCTTAACTCCATAAAGTTCCTCAGCTTGTCTGCTCCATCATCTTTCCCAGTGCCATTTGAAATACTTAATCGTTTAAAATTTTATATTGAGCTTATTTGATTAACAATGTGTTTCATATGTACAGCAAAGTGATTCATTTTTACATATATATGTATCTATTTCTTTACCCTGTGATTTTTTTAAAAATTTGATTTTATGTTGGCATATAATTGATTAACAATGCTGTGTTAGAGTCAGGTGTACAGCAGAATGATCCCGTAATACACGCATGTATCTATTCTTTTTCAAATTCTTGTCCCACTTAGGTTATTACAGTATAGGAGCAGCATTCCCTGTACTATACAGTCAGACCTTGTTGTTTATCTATTTTAGATATAACAGTGTGCATGTCAATGGATAGCAATATGTGGTATACGTTCACTAGATAGGTGGTTCTCAATATTGTTTATTTTCATTAAAATCTTCAGAGACTTTTTCCTAAATGCCCCCCATGAAATGTTGATACCACCATATATTGAATACTTGTTTATGTACCATCTATATGCTTGTGCTTTAAATGTACAGTGAAATTTCTCTACTCTCCCAAGAAACAACTTTAGCCCATTTTGGGGGTAATGTTGCCTTTCCCTGAAAACATATGCTTTGCCAAAAATACATTATAAATGCATGGTCACTTAATAATATGTAAAAGCTTTATAATTTGAAGTGATAGATCTATACCATTTAATTTGTCTTGTGAAAGTCGCTCAGTCATGCCCGACTCTTTGCAACCCCATGAACTGAACTATACAGTTCATGGAATTCTCCAGACCAGAATACTGAGTGGGTAGCCATTCCCTTCTCTAGGGGATCTTCCCAACCCAGGGATCAAACCCAGGTCTCCTGCATTGCAGGTGGATTCTTTACCATCTGAGCCACCAGGGAAGGTGATTTAGGTAAATAAGAACCAGAGGGTCCAGGAAAGTGAGCCAAGCTCACAGAGACAGGAAAGGCAGAACCAGGCAGATACTAAAGCATCCTGAATCCCACTCCAGCACTCCCACCATGCCAGGGTGATCAATAAACGGATGGCTTTTCAAGGTGCTCTGGATCTTTCCTATAATACCTCCTGTACTTAACAAAATAATGCTATTTGGGGAGAAACCAGGGTCTGACCAGTGGCCATGGAAAATCATCAAGGCACCACCTGCAGCCATCTTTTAGACATATCATTTGGACAATAGAGTGTATCAGTTTTGCATTGCTACCATGACAAATTACCATAAATTCAGTGGTTTAAAGCAGCACACGCTTATTCTCTTATAAGTTTGGAGGCCAGGAGCGCCAAATGGTTCTAACAAGGCCAAAATCTAGGTGTCAGAATGGCTATAGTTCTCTAGAGGCTCTGGAGGAAAAGGTTTTTTCCAGTCTCTAGAGATGGTCCACAGTCCTTGGCTTGTGGCCCCTTCTAGCAATCACATCATTTGACCTCTGCTTCCAGCATCACATATCCTCTGACTTGGAGCCTCCTTGCTCTTTCCCTTCTCAGGATGCTGGTGATTACACTGAGCCCCCAGGATAGTTCAGGTTAATCTCCCCATCTCAAAATTCTAATGTATAATAATTGCATCTGCAAAGTTTTTCTCTTTTTTTGGCCATGAAGGTAACGGATTTACAGGTTTGAAAAATCAGGATTTGACCATCTTTGGGGACATTAGTCTTGCTACCACATACATCATTTGAGTTTGTCTGAGACTGCATTGGTTTTAAAAGTGAAAATCCTGTATCTTCAGAATCTCTTTAGTCCTGGGGGGACCAGGACCATTAGTCACCCTAAATGTGTGATGGGATGAGGCCTAAAATCCATACTTGTTGGTAAGGTTATTAGTTTATATTTTTCGCTCCGACTTGGACCCTTTTTAGGTCTGCAGTTTGGGCACTATCAGCCTCCACCTCACATTTCCTCCTCTAGAAATACCCAGCTATTGGTTGCTTTTCCTGTTTCTATGCTTTTGCCTTACCAACCCTCAACTTAGTGTTTCCTTCCCCCTGTCTCCTTTCAAATGGCCAACTCCTGCTCACTGAAAGGCTGAACAGTATCCCAAACACTTCTCTTATCAAGCACTGATCAAGCCCTTACAGCACTTATTAAGACATAATTACAAGTCAACCTCCTAGATTATGAGTGATATCTTTAATTCAAAGTCTGTTGTTTTTTAGTCAGTAAGTCATGCCCATCTCTTTTGTGATCCCCATGGACTGTAGCCCACCAGGCCCCTCTGTCTATGGGATTTCCCAAGCAAGAATAATGGAGTGGGTCGCCATTTTCTTCTGCAGGAGATCTTTCCAACCTATGAATCAAACATGTGTCTCCTGCATCTGGTACATTGGCATGCAAATTCTTTACCACTGAGCCACCAGGGAAGCCCAATTAAAGGTCTAGGTCATATTTATTTTTGTTAGAAAAGGGGATTTCATGGGTCTTTGACAATTATCTTTGATTCAGGAAATACTTGCTGATTTGAAGTGAAGGGAAGAATAAATACATGCCTGGCTGGGTGGATGGTAAGAGAAATGGATGGGTAGGTGAATGGATGAGTGGACCCATGGAGGGCTGGCTAAGAATAATCATCATATCTAGAGGGCAACTTAAAGCCTGACAGCATCTAGGCAAAGAAAGATGCGTACCTAGAATCACTAGTATATATCAGCCTGGAGAGGCTGCAATGAAAACAAAAGGATGTGAAGCAAAGGAAAGCAGAAAAAAGAAAAGAAGGGAAAAGTAAAAACAAAACAAAAAGCCCTGGTGGTTTGCAGCCTGGACCACACGCCCACAAATAGATCTGCATCCCCCAGGTGGAACTGTTCTGGAAGTCCAGAGGAAGACACATGTAGCCCAAGCACAGACCACACCATTTATCCTTTTTAATTACCATTCCTCCAGTCCAGACCCACACTAGGAGGAGAATGTCTGCCATGCATTTTAATCTCAGAGTTCTGCATGGATATTTATCAGCCCCAGATATAAAGCCACTTCCCTGTCTACACTTCTCACATGCTAGGCAGCATCTTGCTTTTTTGGAGGGCTATGAAGGTGCTTAGTCACTCAGTCTTTTCCAACTCTGTGCAACCCCATGGACTGTAGGCCCCCCAGGCTCCTCTGTCCATGAGGATTCTGCAAGCAAGATACTGGAGTGGGTTGCCATGTCCTCCTCTAGGGGGTCTTCCCAACCCAGGGACCAAACCCAAGTCTCCTACATTGCAGACAGATTCTTTACCAACTGAGCTATGAGGGAAGCCCAAGAATACTGAAGTGGGTAGTCTATCCTTTCAGTGTTATTTGAAAGTGTGCAGTCTAGAGCTCAGCCTCTTCCTGAGTCAAAAAGTTTAGAGATCAGTGGATTCAGTTACCAAGTGGGTTCCCTGGGGCCCAAGACCTATGACCCGGGGCCATCTTGGAAAGAGACCTATGGACTTTTGACCTTCTGCTTGCCCAGCAGAGACTGAACTCCTAAGTCCTGAATGCTCATAACTAAATACCCCCACTTTTTTGTGATGAGCCTCCTTTCTGTTACTGCCTCATCACCAGTGGAGAATGGTCAGCAAAATATGAGAGGACTAGGTACCCTGGACTCTGTGACATTGCTGACTTTTGTCACAACTACTTCTTCTGCATCGTAAATGGCCTGGTATTGACATTCAGCTTGGGAGCCTCATCTATATCCTGGTGAGATCTGAGTTCAAGGTCATCAAATATGGCAGCCTGGTTGTTTGACAAGGTGGTAGCTTACTAAATGTCAACTTTGTGGGGCCAAGACCAGTGTTGTGGGGTTTCTTGTAATTCATGGGATTTTCTGGTGTATCCGCAAATTCAGCCCTAAAGAAGTGCAATACCTCAGTGGGCTTTGGACAACACAGAGTGGCAACTCTGTCCCTTGGCAGATACGTGCTTTTGAGGAATGAGCCTCAGTTTTTTCAGCCATTGCAGAGGGCTGAAGTTCAAACCCAGTGGTCACTAAAGGTATTTCCAGCCTTGTCATTCTAACATTCTGGTATGCCTGGCTTTGTTTAGGATGCTATGAATTTGTTAGTACACTAGCCTTTGCCTATTCTGATAGATAAGGTCAGGAAATATAGTTCTTACACATCTGCAGTTAAGTATTAACATAAATCATCTGCCTGAATCCTGGCTTTGGTTACTCTGTGGATCAAACCATGGCCCCGTAAGCACGATAATGATTGGTTATGGTGGCCATATGTCCTGGGTTTCTTTGGACAGCCTTGATTTCAAATATTCTGTCCCATCGACAGAGCTAGTGTCAGATCATCTATCCCAATTTTGATTCAAAAATATGGTCTCCATATGGCAGATGTATCTTCACCACTATGGGATAGAAGGCTTTCTTTACCCACGTACAAAAGCTCTTCCCTGCCTTCCTTTCCCAGGCAGATGAAGCTGCTTCTCTGAGCTCCCACTGCAGTTGCTGTATCATCTTCATTCAAGCACTTTCATTCTGGTGTCTTGTGTTGGACTGTGGCCCTCAAAAGGCAGGGATACTAATTTTTCATCTCTATATTTCTAGCACCAGTTCGGAAAAAAAAACTAGAAACAATTTTCAGGGATCTGTTACATGACACAGTAGAAATATTCCTGAAAAGTTGAGGCTGTGCATGTTTAAATTAAAATCTCTTTCCAGTAGAACCAGGGGATCTATTACTAGAAGAAGAAATTCTATACTATATATTTGTTTTCCTTTTCATTCCCCCAAATAATTCTTTCAGCCTTTCTAAAAGATCTGGACTGACAGATGCCATTAGCTAGAAGGGAGCTGATCTTGGAAGCAGGTTCTCTTAGCTCTGTGGAATTCAGCTCACTTATGGCCATCAAACTGAGAGATCAGAAGAAAGAATCCATATTTTAAATCTGACAGGAATGCTGTCAGCTCTGCAGTCATAGTTTCCTTTGCAAATAAAAATCCAAATTGCAGCTTTTTAATTGCTTCAAGAACTAAAGAAGAAAACAGGCTTTTCAGAGTGCAAGGGGCAAGAGGACCATCTCATGACCTTCAGAGATAAACCTCAGCCACCTGCCTTGCATTTCTGATGGTTGGCTGCTTCTAGTACTAAGTGCCTTCCTTAAGTACCATTTCTTCCTGATCTCTCCAGATGAGCTTATCTCCCAGTTTCCTCCAACCCAGTGTCCACTCTGACCATCATGCTAAACTTTTATCCAATATCATCAGTAACTTCTCCTTACTTTCTTGCCATCCCATTTCAGATGTCTCATGGTTTGATCATCATCTATTAGGCCACAACTCAGTTCTTTAAGGATCTATATACTCACCCCTTTGGCCCCAGTTCATCCAGAAATCCATCTTTTCCTTCAGCATTTCAGTGGTTGCTGATCCCATAAAGTAGCCCAGTCCTCCCACCCACCCCACCACACTTTTGAGTCTTTGCACAAACTCTTCTCTCTGGGTTGTGCTTCCACCTTCAGGCACCTTGACAATCCTTGCCTGGTTTTCGAAATGTTACTTGATTTTTCCTCTACCATGAAGCCTTTTCTCATCCACTAAATAGAGATGATGATGATGATGGTGATAAAAGTATCAATAATAAAACATGAGGGTAACAATAACACCCACGTGTGTTTAGCAGGTATTAGGCATTAAGTTGGGTGCTAAGTGCTTGGCACACTCTACCTACTATTACATGTTACAAAAGAAAAAAATCTCAAATTAATAATTATTTGGGTTAAAAAATAAGAAAGGAATAAAAAAGAAAGATCTTGGGAGCAAAACTAAACCCAAGGACAAATAGCTAAATTAGGTCTGGGTTAGGGACCCAGTATCCATCTGACCTCGAAGACTGAGCCCTTCCATACCTCATGGATCTCTGTTAAACCCTCCTTTATTGTATGGAGTGTGGTCATCCCAAGCTTGCTGGGCAACCTGAGTATCTTAAAGACAGAGGCACTGCCCTATAAATTTATTCCTCATTAACCCTCCACATGGTTCCTGACACATCTGCCATGTAAGCAGATTGTGCTAAGTGAATGGAAACAAGGAAGAAACTCCTTCCTGGAGTTTTATGGTTGCCCAGAGGAATCTTTCATGGAATATACTCAATATATGCCCTCCACCCAGATCTGTGAACATGGTCACTGCTCTCACACCAAAGGGACCACCATGATCTCTAGGCATCAACATTAGTCTAGACCTTTCTTACATCAAAACAAGCATCAGATGATGTCACTTACATGTGGAATTTAAAATGTGACACAAATGAACTTATTTACGAAACAGAAATAGACTCACAGCCATAGAAAACAAAGGGGGAAGCGGGTGGAGGAGCGATAAATTAAGAGTTTGGGATTAGCGGATGCAAGCTACTATCTATAAAATAGATAAACAGCAATGTCCTACTATATAGCACAGGGAACTTGATTCAATACCCTGTAATAAACCATAAGGGAAAAGAACATGAAAAAGAATATGTATACATATGCATAACTGAATCACTTTGCTGTACACCAAAATCTAACACAACATTGTAAATCTGCTACACTTCAATTAAAAAAAAAAAGCATCCAGATCTTTCTTCCGGTTAGGGTATAAGCAGAACCATCAAGACTCTGAGCTGGCACCACACCTCTGTGCTTCCTAGGGACCAGGCTGATGGTGAAGTCATCAGATCTCCCCCTTTCAAATGAATCAGTGCCCAGATGCTGAATATACGGAGTCTGGTATAAAGACCAAACAGGGTCATAGCTGATGGAAGCAAATGTTTCATTCGAGTTTCACTCATATGAGAGTGTTCTTTGCTCCCTTGATGGAGATTGATACTTAAAGATTCACCAGGACAACTTGACCGTACAAGAAGCCTCACGCAGTGAAGGAATTGGCAAAACACATCCATCAATCAATAAGGGCAAAGAGGGGATCTGCTATCAAATCTGACCCAAACCAGCAAACACAACCCTATCTTTTTGGCCACTTAGATGGAGGAGACTGATTCCACATTCTATTCCAACATGGAGCTAGTCTGCTCATCAGGAGAGGCTGTGCTGATGAATTCTGTTTCAAGCACACCACAAGCTTGCCCTTGCCTTTCACCTCACAACCAACTGAACCAGGCTCGCCCAGAGTCCTGAAGGCTCTCTTGGATCTGACTCACTGATCACATCTCAGGGAACCTGTCAGGCACACAAACTGTAGGAGATAGTGCGCTCTGACCAGCTGGGCTCTGCAGTACTGGCTCCTGGCTCTCCAGAGTTGCATTTCCCCCCTTGATTCACTTTCAGGAGACTTCAGAGCTGGTACATCAAAACACACCTGCTAACTGCCTACTGTTTGCTGATGACTCTGCTGGGATAAATGGAACACTTGAGTTTTATAACCTTACACTGTCAATACAACCATGAAAATAAACCAAGACTGAGATATAAAGCAACTGTAGGACCAAAAGGTCATTTGTTCAAAAGTGGATTGTGTAGCTTCTCACTGGAATTTCAGGAAGGAGGAAGACTTTCTGGCAAAAGGGCTTCAGTAGGTGTAGGAAAGTAAGTAAACAGAGAATGCTGTGGGTAAAGTCAAGTGTGTGAAAGTCGCTCAGTTGTGTTGGACTCTTTGTGACATGGACTGGAGCCCACCAGGCTCCTCTGTCCATGGGCTTCTCTAGGAAAGAATACTTGAGTGGGTTGCCATTCCCTTCTCCAGGGGATCTTCCTGACTCAGGGATTGAATCCAGGTCTCCCACATTGCAGGCAGATTCTTTACCATCTGAGTTAAACAGGACATGAAAGTTGAAGGTTCTGTCCAAGCCAAGATCTCACAAGAAGTTTGAGATGCAGGAGAGTGATCTAGACAGGAGAAAAGACGAGGTGGTCGGGAAGCATAGAAAGCCTCCTTTCCCCAATCCGCACTGTACTGTGCTTCATCTGCTGTCTACACAGACTTCTCTCTGCTGGGTTATAGAATCTTTTAAAATATGATGGGGATTTATTCGATTCTACTCCCCAGTGCCCACTAGAGATCCTGGCCCATACTGTGTGACCGGTAACTGTGCCTGGAAGAATGCCTGGTAGGTATAGGCAGCAGCTGGTCCTCTGTCAGCTGACTTGCAAGCATCATCTCAGAGAATCCACTCACCAGTTCCCTGAGGGAAAGGATGAGGAGCAGTGTGGTGTGGTACCCAGAGGATAGGACCAGACTTTAGTTGGCTTTGGCTTCGACTATGACTCACTTCCTACTCATCATGTGAGCGTGGGCAGGTCGGTCCTCCTCTCAAACCTCCGACACCTCTAACTGTTGGTGATAAAAGATGTTTAGACCGTGACACCTAGATATTCAGTATGACGGTGTTGTGATGAGTTTCTTATTTTCATACTTTCACAGCCCAAGTACAATCCCTGGGCTGTGGAAGTTCACACATGGGAAAAGTCACCAGGATGGTTGTGAATTAGAATCAGACGTGCTATTGTCACGTGGAGTCCTTCACTGGGTTAATGGTAACTATGCCTGCATTTTCCTTTTCTCTGATTTCTCTTTGGTGAGTACCTGATATGTGCAGGTAGGATGCTCGTGGTCACACCGACCTCTCACAACAGCCTCACAGGCAGAAACTGCCACTGGCTTCACTTTAAAGATGGGGACACTGAAGCGCTGAGTGAAGACAGGCTTGCCAAGGCCACCCAGCTACGTGACAACAAAATCCATTTCTGTTTCATTAACATCTCTCAGTAGAATGATCATCCTTTAGGATACATAAGAAATTATTCAGGTGGCTTAGTGGTAAAGAATCCACCTGACAATGCAGGAGCTGCCAGAGACACGATATCCATCCCTGGGTCAGGAAGGAAATGGCAACCCACTCTGGTATTCTTGCCTGGAGAATCTCATGGACAAAGGAGCCTGGCGGGTTACAGTCCATGGGGCTGCAAAGAGTTGGACCCTGACTGAAAACTGAGTACACACACACCCAAAATAGAAATCATTCCCCCATATGTCTGTCTTGACTGCTCATCATTTATCCCCTTTTTCCACTGACATATGGCTACAAAGAGCCTGGCTGCAGGCCTAGGACATAACTGGTCTTTGGATGTAACTTGTCTGAGATGGTATGTGACACCGAGGAGCTTGTGAAAGAGTATCACTTGAAAATTTCCCAAAAGTCCCTGGATAAAGCGAGCCATTATGTGTGTGCACACCTACATACAGATCTACAAATTGGCAAGTTGGGTGCTTAGCCAAGCAAAGGTTTGTTTTGTTTTTCAAACTAATTCTAGCAAAATGAAGTGAAGGCTTGATGTCAAAATAGGATTAAGTTTGCCTTTTATTCCATTACTCCACACCCTAGTATATCCTTCTCTCAAACTTCACACGCATACAAGAAAGAAAGAAAACAGTGTCTCTGTCTCATTTTTGGCATGAACAATTGAAAATACCCCACCACCCTCCTATCTGGCCCTGGTCTGAATGTTTTCAATTTGGTTAAGAAACCCCATGATTACGTATGCTTGACATGCAAGGTTATCGCTTACGCATGGATTTCTGTACAGGAATGAAAGAATAAACATGGCAGTAAAATGGCTAATGGGAAGTTAAACGTGCTTGCAGCCCCTCGCCAGAGTTGTCAGGAGCAGGGCCCTCCAAGTCTGCTTCTGCCCCCTGACTCTGTGGCACCAGAGTCCTCGTTTGCCTCCTCGGGCCTCACATGACTCTGCTATAAGAAGATCAGACTACCATTCAGCTCAGTGTGGTTAATTTCCTTTCACACATTTGACCTATAGTTTGGGCATGGATAGCAGGTGACTTTATTCTTTCTTTGTTCAAACTACCAAAAGGCTGCAGAAATCCAGAGAGTGAACAAATACCAACAGCTAAAAAACATTTAAAAGAAATTCAGAGTTTCTGTTCTCTTTTTGTTGTTGTTGCTCAATCACCAAGTCGTGTCCAACTCTCTGCAACCCCATGGACTGCAGCACACCAGGCTCCCCTGTCCTTCATCATCTCCCAGAGTTTGCTCGAATTCATGTCCGGAGTCAGTGTTCCTGCTCTCTCTTACTCAGATAAAATAAAAAAACGTATCCTTATTAAACTAAATGAAAATTAAGCTAAAATAGAATTATGTCCTGGGCAGGGGGCATAAAACCTACTTACAACACAACATTAGATTAAAAAAAAAAAAAAAAAGCCAGATGTGATCATGTATTCAGTGTGACTTCAAACATGTAAAATAATATTTGCTAGCAGAGCAAAGTATGTTAAGATGTGAGTCTTGGGATGATGCAATCATGAATGATTTTCATTTTCTTACCAATTTAATAGTCCATTTAGTCAAAGCTATGTTTTTTCTGTAGTTGTGTATAGATGTGGGAGTTGGACCATTAAGAAAGCTGAGCACCGAAGAATTGATGCTTTTGAACTGGATGTTGGAGAAGACTCTTGAGAGTCCCTTGGACTGCAAGAAGATCAAACCAGTCATTCCTAAAAGAAATCAGTCCTGAATATTCATTGAAAGGACTGATGCCCAAGCTCCAATACTTTGGCCAACACGCAAAGGACTGACTCCTTGGAAAAGACCCTGATGCTGGGAAACATTGAAGGTAGGAGGAGAATGGGATGACAGAGGAAGAAGTGGTTGGATGGCATCACTGACTTGATGGACATGAGTTTGAGCAAGCTCCAAGTGTTGGTGATGGATAGGGAAGCCTGGAGTGCTGCAGTCCACGGGGTCGCAAAGAGTCAGACATGAGTGAGCCACTGAACTGAACTGACCTATTTAATGTCTTCCAAGTTTCCTATAATAAGAATAAATTTTCTTTCATGATTATAAAAATATGTATCTATATCTATACCTATCTCAAACCTACAAGTATTCTACACACACACATGCACACAGGCAATGAGACAGCACCTCCCATGCATGCTGTCAGTTCACTTGCCAACTCTGTTGTATGAATCACCCGAGCTTTTCCATGGAAAAACAAACCCAAAATAGCAGGTACAAAGGAAAAATTAGAGAACCTAGCCACTGGTAAGCCATTCACTTAACTTAGTACTATGTATGTTCCAGGTCCTGAAGACACCCTCTCCCCATTCTCAGTCTCCACTTCCCTCAGCTCCTGAGGGTTAGTCATGATCTGAACAGTATTGATGTTGTTGTGTTGGTTGCTCAGTCATGTCCAACTCTTTGTGACCCCATGGACTAGCCCTTCAGGCTCCTCAGTCCCTGAAATTATCCAGGCCAGAATACTGGAGTGGGCTGCCATTCCCTTCTGCAGGGGATCTTCCTGACCCAGGGATTGAACCCAGGTCTCCCGCATTTCAGGCAGATTCTTAACTGTCTGTGCTACCAATGCTCTGCAACAGTATTAAGATTTCCCAAAGTTCTTGCCCCAGCCCCCCACCCTACCCCCAGCTTGGCACCCCCTTGGCCAGAGCAGTTGTGTTGTCCTTGGCAGCACAGAGCTTCCAGGATGGGCAGTCCAGCCTGCAGTGAGAGCTGTCAGACCTACAGGGAGGCTGGGGTTAGACAGTGACAGACAGTGAAAGTCACTCAGTTGTGTCCAACTGTTTGCAACCCCATGGACTATAGAGTTCATGGAATTCTCCAGGCCAGAATACTGGAGTGGGTAGCCTTTCCCTTCTCCAGGACATCTTCCCAACCCAGGGATCGAACCCAGGTCTCCAACATCGCAGGTGCATTCTTTACCTGAAGTGGAGTTTAGAAGGTGATGCTTCTAAAAGGCATTCAAACTGAGCTCCTCAGTGACATCAGAGTTCTCAGGCGGCATACGTGTAGGTGACTCTTCCAAGGACAGTTGTGTGGGGGCTTTTGAAGTTGGACTGATGTGTTGTTGTTGTTCAGTCACTAAGTTGTGTCTGACTTTTTGAGATACCATGAACTGCAGCAACAAGGCTCCCCTGTTCTTCACAATATCCCAGAGTTTGCTCACACTCATGTCCATTGAGACAGTGATGCCATCCAACCATCTCACTCTCTGCTGCCCTCCTCTCCTCCCACCTTCAAGCTTTCCTAGAATCAGGGTCTTTTCCAATGAGTTGGCTCTTCACATCAGGTGGCTAAAGCATTGGAACTTCAGCTTCAGCATCAGTCATTCAATGAATATTCAGGGTTGATTTCCTTTAGGATTGACTGGTTTGATCTCCTTGCTGTCCTAGGGACTCTTCAGAATCTTCTTCAGCACCATAATTCTAAAGCATCAATCCTTGGTAGCCTGCAATTAATTTTCTGTCCATGATCCCATTAGGTGACCATGTTGATGGTCAGTGTCCACGCCTGCTTCCTTCTGCTCCATGAGTCACACCTCGAGGTCTGCAGATCTGGCGGAGCGAGCCCTTGGCCAAAATAACTCTACTGTATACAGGGCTCTTCCATACCCTTCACTCCAAATGCCTGCAAGGACCAGGCTGAAGAATAGACTGTGAGTCTCACGGGGGCCGGGGTTTCAACACCAGGCTGCCTCCCAGGAACCAAGAAGGGGTGTCTGGGAACCAAAAGCCTGGACAAAAGCACCTAGAAAGCACTGGGGGCCGAGTCCAGGCATCCGGTTGCCAACGCCCTGGTCTGGAGTGTCCCAGCTGCAGCAATGCGTGACTGAGCTGGGCCCCACACAGCTGAGCAGAGCTGGAAGCCTTGGCCACACATTCCTGGTTTCAGCTTCACTTTCCCTGCCTGGTTCCTATTAGCGCTGCGGCTTTCCAAGCCTTAATGGCAGAGCTCTGGCTGGAGACAAGGACGGCCCGGGGCAGCCAGCTGCCAAACAGGTTATAATCCAGCGAGATCTTTCTGGAGTCAGCCTTTACGGCCTGGACACTGGGATACTTACAAACTTCTCAGAAAGCAAACACACAAAAAACAGAACTGCAATCCTTGGAAGGCGGGAGGCTGGGCAGATGCTCCTTTACTCATGGACAGAAGTCAGGCAGATTGGAAGTCCTGTTTGTCGGTAAACTCCAGTGTCCTTCATTGTGCTCCACGAAGGCTGCTCTCCATGGAGCCTGTCGTCAGTGGCCAGGCCTTTGGCATCTTTGCCAAACTGAGAGAGGTGACTTTATAGTGAGGAGAGACCCAGCTGGGTGGGGGTGGGGAGTCAGTAAGGTCTCCATCTCCTCTCACGGCACAGACTGTGGGGCAGGGGTATTCTGAAACTCCAGCCAAGGAGAAGCTGGCTCCATACAAATGAGAGATCCTTGTCCAGTAAGCCCTGGGCCAGCTCAGCTGCAGGAGGGGGCACCCCGCCATCCTCTCTCTGGCTCTCCCGTAGGCTCCCTTCCAGGTGTTAGCCCTCTCTTTACACCCTCAGCTTCTCTGAGGCCACCTCCAGCATCAGCAGAAAATCAAGCCGTCCAATGCAGTGGTAGGTGTGTAAGAAGGGTAATGTCTAAAGATTGGGGCCAATGCAATGATGCAATGATGTTGCCTTTATTTCAGGCCCCTGAGGAAGTGGTTTTCCTACCCACTGCCTACGGAGTTTGCAGCATTCAGTGGCCTGACTTTTGTGTAATAAATCTGGGCTCTTTTATGAGGCACCTTTGCTAGGCAGAAGGGCCTGAGCCATCGCATTTTGAGCTACTGCTCACCAGTCCACTTTCATGACCTATCTCCTTATCTATGTCCTTCATGTAGCCATTCATTTGAGTGAACCTTTTCTGCAGCACCTACTGCATTCCAGGAACTGTGTTTGTTGTATGTAGAGAAGTGATCAAAGCGCAGTGCTAAAAGACATACAGATTTCAAAGCTCATGATGGACACCACCTCAGTCTCATGAAAATTAAAGTTTAGTGAGATATGCATCAGTGAAGAGGCAAGTGATTATAGAAAATAACAGATGCTAGTGTAGAGAAGTGTAGGATGCTAGGGACAAGGGAAAGAAAGTCTTAACCCTGTTCTGGTGGGCACTCAGGAATGATCCAGACATGGCATCTGAGCTGATTTTGAAGGATGAGTAGGCGTCTTCCAGGTGAAAATGGTAAGAGGTTATTCATGGTCAACGGAATAGCATATGCAAAGGCCCTGTGGGATGCACAGAAAGACACCTACCCAGAATTTGGTTGGAGCTTGAGACATACTCATGGAAAGAAAGCAGGGGCTTGATCATAAAAGGCCTCCAAAGTTGTGCTATGGAGTTGACCCTTTATCCTGAAGGAGGGAGAGTCCTTGTAAGTTTAACAAGGATGTCCCTGGGGTCGGATGGACAGCTTGTATTTCCCTCTCTGGTAGCAATGAGGAGCATGTATGGGACAGAAGGAGGCTGGGTCCGCACAGTTTGGGGGGAAGTTATTGCCAGAGTCCAAGTGCTGAAGTATCAGGGATGAAGAAGCAAATTCAAAATGCAGGAGACAGGATTCCTATTCAGTGGGACTCAGCCTCAGGGACTGATTACTCAATGGGAGATACCAGAGACAATGCAGTTGAATGCCTGAGAGTGGTGATGCCCTTCACTGAGTGACGGAAGGCCGGACACCCAGGTTACATGCTAAACAAATGGTCTTCCCTAATGTGGGGACGCTCCCGTCTCCCTCTGCCACCCTGCCCTGAGATGCGCTGTCAGTCACACCGCCAGCGGGGACCAAGAAGTCATTTGCACACTCCTTGGCAATCTGGATCTCATCCATTGCTGCTTTCCCTTCACTTTGAGAATAAATGAAAAAATCGACTCCTCCGGATGCCAGATTTGTGTTCCTGTGTTAGGAGATTGTTTTTTCTTTTTTGCATCTGTGTGTACGTTAAACAGCAAGAAGAAAGTCGCGAAACTCAAGGAGTTTCCCCAAAAGTAAATCAATTTGCGGTTGAATGTGCTGTGGAATTTGTTTGCAAACCTACAAGAGCGAAGCGAGCTTAAAAAAGATGCAGTTGGATGAGACTGCAAAGTTTTGGAAAGTTCTTTGAACACATGTAAACATGATATGTGTAAGCAAATGTTTAACTTGCCTTTTTTACTTCTACAAATTATATTATGAAATCAGACGTCTGTGACTTCTTAAGAATGTCAAATCAGTGTATTCCTTCAAAACAGATAATTGCCTAGAGCTGCTCAGCTTCCAGGCTTGGGGCTTGGGAAGGCTGAGATTCCTGCCCGCCAGTGAATAGAAGCTTGTAGGAGAGATTGATTTGCATAATGCAGGCGGGGGCAGGCATGACCACGGGGAGGTGGGCTTGCTGGACACAGCCAAGTAGCCCTCAGAGAAGGAAGAAGAGCAAGTCCCTCTGTGCTTCCCCTTCCCAAGGACCTCATGATGATTCCATTCCCTGCCCTGCCCTCCAATGGAAGAGACCAGCACGCTAACCTCTCCTCGAGAAGGATGGTACAAAATGTATTCAATCTGATATTTGTCTCAGCACTGCTTTGATACTCTGCTCTCTGAAACCCAGGACCGAAGCAGCTAGAATTAAACTGCCCTTCTGATGCCAAATGAGATGGAATTGGCCAGCTTAGCATTCCTGAGCACAGCTAAGGTGTGGCCGAGGTCATCTGATTGGGCGGCTCTGGTATTGTTCCAAGTAGAGAGTATCAAAGTGGTTCGGAGGCAAAGATGGAGAAGATACAGTATATGTGGCAATATTTCAGGCCCCCGCATATAATTAGGTCATTATTACTAAGCACTTTTATTAGCACTGCAGCTGGACCGCGAAAGAGACCATCCGGGACCATGGCAGATCATTTCAAAGAATACACAGTCCCACTGAAATCAATAGAATATTGCCTGGCCTCACCACTGCACCCCAAGATTCTCTTCCCATGCCGTCAAGCCCAGGCTTATAGCAACACATGTTCACCTCCAGGGGAGAAAGGACCACATAGTGCTTAATATGCAAGTAGGCTTTAATTTGAATCCTTGGGTGCAAAAGATGTCAATGAGACCACCATAATGCATATGCCACCACTCATTGGCCCAATTAAATCAAGGTGTCATGGTTGGCTTGCATGATCCAGAGTAGATGTATTTATGATAGATTATTAGGGATGCAGTTTGCAGTGTTGTACATGATTTAGTCCCAATTTATTAGCTGCTTGTGATGGTTATTTTGGAGAAGTCGTTTCATATTGAAAGTAAGCTCACAATGAAGAAATATGTGTCTCTCTTGATCTGGAAATGGTACAACCATAGAGCTGTCATTTTCCAGAAGTCTGAGGAGGTTGTTATAGGCTCTTAAGGACTGGATTCAATATCACTGACACTTATGAAGTGTCTTCTGTTGGTGGTTTTTGTTCCGGACTCTTGACCAACTTATTAATCAAATAGGAACAAAATTGCTGCTAGATGTATACTGAAGGTGAAAGGCTGGGAGAGGCAGACTCTGCCCTCTGGGAGTTTGCCCTCACTATCTGCATTCTGTCTTGCAAACACACACATAGACTCAATGAGGAATTTATGAATATTCTTTGTTTCCAGATGAGGTTCTTCTGATTCCTGGAGAAAGGAAGACCTCAACCTAGGCCAGCCATGCAGTAAATGGAAGAGGTAGAGGGAGAAGCCAGCATCCTGCAATCCCCAATTCATGACCTTTAGGTTTTACCTTCCTTAGAAGTGGGATGTAAATAAATAAGCCAATGACACGGCTAGCTTGTCTTCACAGCTCCCAGAAAGCAATCAATCCTGTGTTCAGAGAACACAAGAATGCCTTTTGTATACAGTCCATCATTCTTTAACTGATGGGAAGAGATAAAAGGATGTTATTAATACTTGAATTGGTATAGCACAAGGATCTTGCCACCTTTCTCTCTTTAGGAAATTCCCTTTAAAAAAAATTCCAAAGGTATATCCATTAGTATATAATAAATACTTTCTCATCTCACAGAAGTTGCAATGAAAAGGCTGTGTAGAAATGCAGATGAGAGCGGGTGAGTTTTATGAGGGGATTTCTTCACTTCTCAGAGACAGTTTTTATTTTGTAAATTAAAACTATTTTACATTTTACACGTGAGAAGGCATAGTAGGAAAAAATGAGAGGAATCCAGTGGCACCCTTGGAGCAGCCCACGTACCTCTCAGGTGAGTCGAGATGAAGACAATGTGCTTGCCAGAGAAAACTTCCCCATGCATTTCCTTATTAAGCTTACACTCAGCTGGAAAAGCTCACATTCTTCTATTTTTTGGAGGTACTAGCAGAGTGTTCGGAGAAGGCAATGGCACCCCATTCCAGCACTCTTGCCTGGAAAATCCTCTGGACGGAGGAGCCTGGTAGGCTGCAGTCCATGGGGTCGCTAAGAGTCGGACACGACTGAGCGACTTCACTTTTACTTTCATGCATTGGAGAAGGAAAGGGCAACCCGCTCCAGTGTTCTTGCTTGGAGAATCCCAGGGACAGGGGAGCCTGGTGGGCTGCCGTCTGTAGGGTCACACAGAGTCGAGTCAGGCACGACTGAAGCGACTTAGCAGCAGCAGTAGCTGCAGCAGAGAGTTGAACCATAAAGAAGGCTGAGCACCAATGAAATGATGCTTTTGAATTATGGTGCTGGAGAAGAGTTTTGAGAGTCCCTTGGACAGCAAGGAGATCAAAACTTTTAGATCAAATCCTAAAAGAAACTAACCCTGAGTATTCACTGGAAGGACTGATGCTGAAGCTCTAATACTTTGCCCATTTATGTGAAGAGCTGACTCATTGGAAAAGGCTGTGATGCTGGGAATGACTGAGGGAAGGAGGAGAAGGCGATGACTGAGGTTGAGATGGTTGGATGGCATCACCGACTCAATGGACATGACTTAGCAACTGAACAACAGAGGATCCAAAAGTAACTTAGCAATACTTGAGTCAGGAAAAGGTACATTTGGAATCCAAGCCAGCTCTTTGTTCTCCAAACTCCATGCTCTCTTCATCTGCTATGCCACAGCCTAAAGCAGTGGCTGTGCTAATAAGTTGGTCCTGTTACCGAATGGGGTAGGGTGCAGCTGCTTGCCATCCAAAAGCCAGTAAACAGGCCAGGTTGGTGGAAAGGAAAATTTGCTCTTTTTCAGATGTAGGCAACTGGGTGAGAAGGTGGACATCTGTCCAAAGGCCAACTCCTGCCATTGACAACAAGTGGGACAAGAGCTTTTATAGACAGAAGGAGGCAGCTACATGCAGAAACAGCACAGTCAGCTCTGACAGCCATCTTCAAATTGATCATTGGTGGTCTGATTAGTGTCATCTTGATTGTTTTAGGTACAGTTAATCTTCAGTTCCAAGTTCGGTTTGTTTCCATATCTTTGAGACCCGTTCTCAGAACTGTGGCAGCTGATGTCATGGGTACAGTCTGGTCATCATGAGTTAATTTCTCCACCTGGGATTTCAGTACCTATAAGACAATTCACAGAATATGGCTCAAAATAATGTCTATAGCCCTTGAGAAAGAACAAAGGTCCTTGACTATGCTTAATGACTGCTGCTGCTGCTAAGTCATGTCAGTCGTGTCCAATTCTGTGCGACCCCATAGACAGCAGCCTACCAGGCTCCTCCATCCCTGGGATTCTCCAGGCGAACACTGGAGTGGGTTGCCATTTCCTTCTCCAATGCATGAAAGTGAAAAGTGAAAGTGAAGTTGCTCAGTTGCGTTAGACTCTTTGCGACCCCATGGACTGCAGCCTACCAGGCTCCTCCATCCATGGGATTTTCCAGGCAAGAGTACTGGAGTGGGGTGCCAGTGCTTTCTCCGATGCTTAATGACTACATTATTATTAATTAGTCTCCTTTGACTGTTTTCCTTCATTTCTGCATATTCTCATTTATCTGATTAAAGTTGTTCTTTGACTAAAGTTTTCCACAAGCAAAAGGCAGGCTGAGGACTGGGGAGTTTGGAGGCAGGGGCAAGGACCATAGGATTCTGCTCCATTTCAGTCCTGACTTATAAGAGCCAATTACAGGCACCTCTTTCCAAATTCACATTAAGGGAGATAGCTTGAAATCAGCCATGGTGAGTTTGACTATTACACCATGGAAACAGTCAAAACTGCTACCAGTCAAGGCATCACTGACTCAATGGACATGAGTTTGAGCAAACTTTGGGAGATAATGAAGGACAGGGAAGCCTGACGTGCTGTGACCATGGGGTCACAAAGAGTCAGACATGACTTAGTAACTGAACAACAACCATTCAACTGTTTTTCCCAGAGTTCTGGTTGTTAAACCTCACTGGCACGTCACTGTTCCTCTGCTTCTGGTCTTCTTATGTTATCAAAAGAAAATATTATAACATGTCTTCATTATTGGTTGGCTCTTTACAAGGAGGCACTCTTAATCCTTTTGGGAAATAACAAAGCAAGTTCAAGGATGCTTTAAGATAAATCATCTCCCAAGGCATTTTAAAACCATGGATCTCCTCAGCAGGTCCTGACTATGGGTCCCTGGGCAGCAGTACCTGGTCTGTCATTGGCACAAGCTGGTGTTAAAATTCTGGAAGCCAGAGTCCCCTTTGTCTTGGCAGACCAGGGCCACTGACCACAGAAGTCCTGTAGGGGTGTTCAGAAATGTGTTCTTGTCTGGAAACAGGCCATGGCTCCCAGAACAAGCAAAGAGAGCATTTCCAGATGACATCAGCTCAGAACAGAAGAGATTCCTGCCCTGATATCAAAGGACAAGAAGACGGGAGAATGGGAGAGAATGAAATCATACTAATGGCAGATCCATGAGCAACTCTTTTTTTTAAGCATCAAAATCATTAACATCTGCTCTTGAGTTATAAGAATGGTTAACTTTAGCCACCCTCATCAGATGTATCCTCTCTAAGCTAAGCAAAGAGCATCAGACATGAACCTGGAACAACAACAATGACAAAACCTGTATACATATATATATATTGTGTACTCATACTGTGTTGAGAAAAAAATAACAGCGAAAATTAAAAAAAAATAAATAAAACATTCTATCCATTTGGGTTTGAGGGTTTGAGAACGGACCAAAAGCTTTGAGTGGTTTGTGCTGTTTCCCTAATCAGAATATACCTTAGGTTATGTCTGTCAACTCCAATATAAAACCCCTGTACACATACATATCCTCTCTTGATGACAGGATCATGATATTTTCTGAGCCAAATGAAAAATTCTAGGTACACAGTCTGAGAAGATCAATTCTTGGAATATTTCCATGTCAAGAGGCAGTGTAGAGGCTATACTTTTTATTCTTTCATTAGTGGGATTGTAGAATGCTTTTTGTTTTATTAAAGACAATGGCATGGAAATTCTGACATCACACTGTTCCAGAAATAACCAAATAAGACAACTGGAACATAAAGTTTCTATACTGATCATACACAATTCTAAAACACGCACACACATGGGTGAATGAAATCCCGCCATCTCCTTCCCCTCCTCCTTCTCCTCTTCTTTTCTTCGTCATCATTATCGTTGTCATCATAATCATCGTAATTTGACCTTCAGAATCTTATTCAGAGGCATTCCTTCCTATAAACCACAGCAGATTATTTCCCTCCCCTCTGTCCATTAGACACAATTCACAGTTCTTCTAGAATTCCCTTCTGGAAAACTGGTAAAAGGAAAGAACCCACTTTTATCCAAACTTCCAAAGGCCAAACTTGAAAGAGGGCACATTTCCAAGAAGTCACTAGAATCATTGAAGGGAAGAAAGAAAATTTACTTTGAGTCCAAAAAAAAAAAAAAAAGCAATATTTACCTCCCTACCATGCCCTTCCCCTGAGCCATTACACCCAGCCATCCAAATGCATAGTTACACATGGCTTTAAAGCCAACCTCTCTTTCCTGAACTTTAATGGAGAATTGAAAGTGTAGATCCAGCCCTGGCATTCCCAGTGCAGTTAAAAAAAGCCCTGTGGTTTGGTTGTGCTGAGGCGATATTGCTCAACAGTTAATGTAATCATATTACAAGAGCTTGTATTAAAATCATATGCAAGATGAAAATCGGTCTGAACGGCAGCAACTAGGAAAAGACAAAGAAAGATCTGTGAGTCGTCATAATTCGTAAAGACACTTTGGTAGGAGAAAAGTACTGACAAATACACGCACATACACAGGAGAACCGGTAAAGCCTACAAGGGCAACTGGGAACGCAGAGATGGGTTCCAGCAAAAGTTTCTCTTCACGTGTGCATCTTCCACAGGATAGAGAAGCTCATCCAAGAAAGACGGTGTGTTGAGTAGTGATGGCCACCTCAGACCTCACCTGGACCAGGGCAAAGCCAAGTTCAGCTTGATAGATTGGGATACTGAGCATTCATTCATTAGCTGGGAATTTGCCAGGCAGGACATGGCAGGTAGCCACTTGAAAGCCCAAAGCTTTCCTGGTGTGGCCCTGGTTTTTGCTGGCAGTCTAACTCTGCTATTTTATATGCTCCTGTGGTAAGGATTAAGTCTATCAAAACTTGAAGATTTCTTATAATATGAGACACACAGACGTAAAGTCAGACTCCCATAACCAGTCCCCCTCCCTTCAGCATGCAAGAGAAAAATCAGATCTTTTTTTTTTTTTTTTTTAACTTTTAGTACCTGGAATCTACTTCAAACACTCTTTCATGGAACCAGAAGCATCAAATGTTAGGGTTTCTCAGCAGGACTTTACACAAACCTAAAACCTTGCCCAGTTTTCCACTTGCCCTCCGGGAAAGGATCTGTAAAGGGGCCAGAGAGGATTCACAGTACATCATAGTGTGAGAGCAAGTCAAACACAGGAAGGGCCTAGTGATGAAGATTTTAAGACTTCAAGAGCCTTACAAGGCCTAGGACTTGTCTCAGACTTTGGCTTGGGAGTCACAGCAAGAACACAGATGGTAGCACGATGACCATCTCTTGATTTTTTTTTTTTTTTTTTAATTTGCAGGAAGGTGTTCTTTACTCTTTCCACCGTGTGTTTGGCTGGTTTCAACTTAACATACTCCATCCTGGCTTTAAAGGGGTGGGTCCATCTCAGAACAAACTGCTCAGCGCAATCTATTCTTACAATAAGTGGTCAACCTTGGAAGGAGGAATATGACCTGATGCTAAATAAAGCTTGAGAATGTTTCACACAGCATGCTTTGGAGAGAATGCCTAGACCATACCATGAGAAACGCCTTCCCATATGACACACAAAAAAATGTGTTTTCCTTAACAGACCACGATGAACTGGTTCAACCACTTTGGAAGTTTTCTTTTCTTTATTTTTTTATTTAATCATATTTTTTTTTTTTTAGTTTTTTTAGTGGTTAGAGGGCTATGTCTGCCTACATTTTCTTCTTCCATTTGATTTATTTTTATTATTATTATTTTTGTATTTAAAACTGTTATAAAAGATGGATTAGCATGGTTAATCTTATTGGCATTATTATCCTGGTTGATGTAGATTTGGACATGGTTTTAATTAATGACTTTAGCTACTGCAAATTCAGCAAAAGCAGAGCCTTTTTGGCATATGCGTGTGTTGTGGGGAGGTGAACATTACATTTATGGCAATTGCTTTCTGGAGTTTATTATTTTCTCTCCCATTATACACTTCTCAGTATTTGGTCTGGCTCCTCTTTAAAAAATGTAGTGATTTCCTCTCCAATGATGTAATCTTATGAAAGACCAAAGCTTTGCAAACTTGAATTTAGCAACGGGAATTCCCAGTATTTATATGTGTGTTAACATGAATATAAAAAAAAAAACTCGAACCAGCCAAGCAACTGCAGCTCACATTTTATGTTTTATTTATTTTTTATTCTTCTTGTCTTTTCTCTTGCTCCTGCTCTTTCTCTCTCGCTCTCTTTTTTTTTTCTGAAGATATTTTAAAGCACTTTCTAAGTGCCAAAGTGTTTAGATGGAGAAAGTAGAGATGACCAGACAGTTCTTGACCTTATAATATGGGGTGATAGATAGTCGGCCAATAAAAGAGAATTAAGAATGGACATTTGTGTGTGTGTGATACAAAGCATATGCTGGATTCTGTGAGCCCCCAATTCATCGTGAGTTGAGTCTTCATCTGGTGCAAGGAAGGGGCATAGCAATCATTCCAGGGAAGCTGACATTCTTACTAAGTCTTGAAAGATCTGTCAATAATGCCCAGACAACTTGAGAAGTGTGGGTGACCTGGATCCTTGAATGCCACCAACACGAGCAAAACCTATAAAAAGAGAAAGCATGCCAGGTTCCTGAATCCGCAAGGAATTTGGTGCATATATAATTTGCAAGAAAGGGGGACAAGAGATTTGCAGGGGCCAGAGATAAAGAACACTGCATGCTTTGCTAAAAAGTTTGAACTTTGTTCTTTAACCAATTAGCATATCAGACTTTTGAATAAAGAGAAGAAAGAAAGAAGATGGCTTATGGCCCAGTGGTAAAGTGTGCAGATTGCAGTCTGTGGAATCTGGGTGACTGAGTTTGAATTCCCATTCTATCACCATGAGTGGCATGGTCTTAATCAAGTTATATCAAGTCTCCATGTGATGAAGGCTCTCACAGTTATAAAGTGGTAATGATAAGTATGATTCCTAGCTCCAAGTATTGATGTAGACAAGCATCTTCAGTGAATCTTCTATAGCAACAAGAATAGAATATGGAGTAGCGGGAAGGTGATGAACAGAGGAAATTAGCCAGACCTTCCCTTGGAACCGGCTCTGACCATTGATTAGCCGTGCAGCCATGGACAGGTGACCTCACCATATGGTCGTATGACCTTGGCTTCTTCGTCTGTCTGATTGGGGTAAGGGGAACTGCCACAAGTGGCTGAAAAGACCAGATGAGAGAAAATGCAGACACATTGCTCACTAGAAATTCTGGCACCTATTTATGACCTTGATCCCTCAGTCTCTTCCTCCTTGACCCTGGAGATTGATGCCAAGAAAATACCACTTGTGTTTCTGGACTTTTGAGAAAGTTTGAAGCCATAACTCTTTAATGTAATACAGGTATTGAAAATAGAGGTTTCTCGTGGAAAACAAACAAATGAAACACTGGGTTATGTTTCTATATGAATTCAACAAGCCTTGGAAATTATAGGAGTCTAAATCAGAGGTCTTTGAAAAATAGCATTCTCACACTTGAGTCACAGCACTGGCAATTAGACACCATCCTTGGGTACCCTCTCAGGAGATACTGACTGACCTGAGAGAAAAGACTACAGGTGCTTAACCCAGGGGACTTTCCATTTAAGCAACAGTGAGACTCAGTGGTGGACAGGTTCCATCCAAATATACAATGTTTCCTCTTAGGTATTTACTCACAAGCTCCCAAGTCAAAATTGACAACCAAGTACTTCCAGATGTTAGATAAAAACTTGTAGCATGGAATATTATCACCAAAACAACAAACAAGTAGAGAAAACCACCGGAAATGGAGACTGCATTGACCAGAGGAAAGTTGCAAATAAACATAATTACTATACTGAGTGAAATAAAAAAATATTGCATTCAATAAACACTAAAACACAATGAAATTATATTCAGAGAATAAGATAGAACCCTTTGAGTTCAAAGAGCATAAGTCCAGGGAAAAAATCCAATACAGAGATTAAAGATTAGATTGGGAAAATTTTCAAGATAAATAACAAATTCAAGTATATAAAAATGTGGTAATAAAGATAAATATATAAATTTAAGAAACTTAGTATTTTCTCCATATGAGTTCAGGAATAGAAAACAAAAGAACATTTTTCAAGATATAATACAAGAAATTTTCTTCGGAATGAAAATACATAAGTTTCCATTTGAAAGCTATTCCATCTCTCCAAGGGCTTCCCAGGTGGCCCCGTGGTAACAAATCCACCTGCCAGTGCAGGAGACAAGGGTTTGATCCTTCGGTCAGGAAGATCCCCTGGAGAAGAAAATGGTAAACCCTCCAGTACTGGCTGGAAAATCCATGGACAGAGGAGCCTAGCAGGCTATACTCCATGGAGTCACAAAGAGTCAGACATGACTTAGTGGCTAAACAACAACTATCTCTCCAAAGTGGTTGGCACAGTTCCCAGAAAGCCATCCATATCAAGGCATGTCAACATAGAATTTCACGACACAGGGAATAAATACAGCATCCTGTACATTCACAGAAGAAAAAAGAAAAACAACTAGATTTGAATGGTGATAAAATTGGGTTTCTCAGCCGTGATAATGAAACTAGATGACAGATGTGCAATGCCTTTCTTATCATGAGAGAATATGACTTCCAGTCAGACTCTTTAAGTATGAAGGCAAAATGAAGAAATTTCCAGACATGAAAGAAATTGAAATTTGAACTTCCATAAGCTGCCTTAGGAGGTTACTAGTTTATTCTCCAACAGAATAAATTATTAAACCAATAATAACAAAGACAGAATTCAAAACAAGGGGATGCAATAGAGAAGGAGGCAGAGAGAAATTCTGAACTGAGATTGAAGATTTCTCAGTCAAAGCTGAGAAGTCAGCCTCAGAAACAGCCTATCTCACTGAAGCATGAAAGAGAAATGGAGAATGGATATTTCTGAGGAAAAAAAAGAATTCTAATAAAGCACCAGTGTTTGACTAAATGTGAACCATATTACAATTTTTAAGATAAAAATTAGATAAATAAATAGTGATACAGAAAATTAAGCAAACTAAATAATAATTTTAAAAATAGTCATTTACTTCGGGGAAAATAGCTTCACCACCAAGAATATAAAATTGTAATCGATAAATGGCTCAGTATTTAACTTATTCAAACACTTATGATTTATTAAAGTTTCTATTAAAGCTACATAGGAAGTCCTGTATGTGTATATTTGAAGAGAGCTAAATCACTCTCTGAATTAGGAAGTTAAAATTTATTTATTTTAAACTTTTTATTTTATAGTGAGATATAGCCAGTTAACAATGTTTTTGATAGTTTCAGGTGGACAGCAAAGGGACTCAGACATACAGATACATATACCCGTTCTTCACCAAGCTTCTCTCCATCCAAGCTGCCACATAACGTTGAACAGAGTTCCCTGTGCTATACAGTCGGATACTTGTTGGCTATTCATTTTAACTATAACAGTATGTACAAAAGAGAAAATCAAGATGTAATGGTATTATAAGAATATTATTTATAAAATGAAGAGTAAATATCATCAAAAAGACTAAAGAAATTAAAAACGCTTGCCTCTAGAAAGCAGGAGTCTGGAGTCTGTGTTGAGTAGAGAACTCTGCTTATTTGTGTGGCAATTCTTGTACTACCATTTGACTTTTTAAAATGATATCCATCTACTATTTAATAAAAATTTCAGAAATTCATAAAAGGAAATATTGGATTGATGGTTATCACTAACACTCATATGAGGTAACTGAATAACTTAGTTCCAATATTTGGGGGGAAATAAAGGCATCAACTAAAGAAAAACAGCAAAATAATAAAAACAATAAAATTTACTGAGCATCTCCTAGGTTCGAGAGGTGACAGATAATAGATTCACCATCTTTTGTGATCCTCAACATAAGCAGAAGTCACACGCTATGATTTTCAGACTAAGCTGATCAAGGTCATTGAAGGCCAGAAGGCCAGTGAATGAATAAAGCAGAATCTGAACTCAGCAGATTTGACTGAAAACCCCAAGAATACTCCCGTATCCCGTGCTGTCTTCTGGGATCCAGCGCTGGTTATTTAGGGCTTCCCTGGTGGTGCTAGTGGTAAGGAACCCACCTGCCATTGCAGGAGACATAAAAGGTACAAGTACAGTCCTTTGGGTTGGAAAATCCCCCAAAGGTGTGGCAACCTACTCCAGTATTCTTGCCTGGAGAAGCCCATGGACAAAGGAGTCTGGTGAGCTATGGTCCTTAGGGTCACAAAGAGTCCATTTCTGTAGATGTCAAAGGCGTCCCAGGCTGAAAGCATTTTGGTGCTAGAAAGCCGCAGCTGAAGGTGAGCTGGCTGCCCTTTCGTGAGAAGTTAGTTTGTTTTGGGGGAAACCGAAGAGTGGATATTTGTGTTAGTCTTCTGTTATCATTTTAGCCAGTTAGCATCTGTTGAGTGACATACAGCAACACAAACATATGATCTCACGATTTTGTAGGACAGAAATCTATCTCCGTCTCACTGAGCCACTGTCAAGGTATCAGCTGGCTTGTTCCTTGCTGAAGCCTCTAGGGGAAAATGTCTCCTTGCCTTTTTTCTGTTTATAAAGGTCTTCCTCATCCCTCAGCTCAAGGACCCTTTCCTCTTTCTGCAAAGCCATAACCATCACATCCTTCTTGAGTTTTCTGTAGTTACTTCTCACCCTGACTCTGAGCTCAGTCAAGAAAGGTCCACTGATTTTGAGGATCTTTGTGATTACGTTTAGGACCAATCAGATAATCTAAAATAATTCCCCCATCTCAACATCTGAA
Source organism: Bubalus kerabau (assembly GCF_029407905.1). Taxonomy (NCBI): domain Eukaryota; kingdom Metazoa; phylum Chordata; class Mammalia; order Artiodactyla; family Bovidae; genus Bubalus; species Bubalus kerabau. Next base: position 63,389,758 of record NC_073642.1, on the reverse strand, counting down.
AGACGCCTGCAAAGTCCCCTTCCCACTAAAGGTAATGTACCCCTGGGTCCTAGGGACTACTCTGGGCGGCCCTAATCCTGCCCATCTGAGGACTTCATCATGTGGGCTCAGTGGCTTTCTACAAACAGCTGTGCCTCCCAGGGCGGGCCACTCCCCCGGCCACCTCTGCCTGTGCAGCTGGACAGCACACACGGGGAGACGCTTCTTGCTCCTTTGTACAAATGCAGCGTTGAGATAACTAAAACACAGAATAGAAACCAGACACTTGAAGCAGTCACTCTGCCCGCCCCTTGGTTCAAGGATGACGCTATTGTTCCCACCCCATTCAAATGTGTGCCTTTGGAAGATGTCTCCATTTTCGAATTCATCATTGTCGGTAAAGGAGCCTTCGAGTGCAGGAGAAATTCAGCTGTGCTGGGGCATTCAGCCTCCACATGCATTTAAGGCCACCGGTGGGGCAGGGTGACCCCAATGAACCCAAGGACATCGCTCAGAACATCCCACAGACCCAGCACAGCTCTGTGTGAGGGAGCAGAGCCAAGGAGGATGTTTGTTTGTGCATGCTATTTCCAGGTCCTGGGGAAAGAGATGGTCTGCTTGAAGACCTATGCTTCGAAAGGCAGGTGGCTTTGAGTGCAGATTTTGCAGTGCTCTGTCACTTGGAACTTCAGTTTCCTTTCTTGTCAAGGAAAATGACATCTACCAATGGGGCACTGTAAGTATTAGATAAAAAATAGCATTAGATAAATATTAATCACAAAAATCCTAGCATGAGGCCAGGACTGTATACAGCAGCCAAGATACAGTGCCTATTTTATCTCTGATTCTGTTCATTCTCCAATCTGTACCATCATTTGTATCTAATCTACACAAAACGTGGAAACATGATGTCAGCAGCTATTTTCACAAAGGTAGCTCAAACCTGGTCTTGAGAAACTTGGGTTTTCTGGGTGGCTGCTGCTGCTGCTGCTAAGTCACTTCAGTCATGTCCGACTCTGTGCAACCCCATAGACAGCAGCCCACCAGGCTCCCCCATCCCTGGGATTCTCCAGGCAAGAACACTGGAGTGGGTTGCCATTTCCTTCTCCAATGCATGAAAGTGAAAAGTGAAAGTGAGAGACATAAATCAACAATGCAGTTATGTCACGACATTAGAGTGGGACCATCAAGAATGACAGAGGTGAAACTCAGGGGACTTTTCACCAAGAAGGTAGCCTTTGGTCTGGGCCTTGGGAGATTTCAGAGGAAAGAAGAAATGAGAGATATTTCTGGAAGTGAGGAAAGTCTATGCACCTGCTGAGAGGGAGAACTGGGCTTGGGGTGTTCAAGAAAGACTCAAGAATTGATGTGCAGAGAGCAAATGTGGCATCAACATGGAACCATTTCTCCTCCTAGCTTCCCAAGGAAGGCTGCAATGTCCTCATGGGAATCCCATCATCCCAACCACCCCAGCTGAAGGCAGGATGCTCTGCCCTTGCCATCAGGGGAGGAATTCAACAGCTCTGCTCTGAATGAAGCACATGTCTTGATCATGGACAAGAGAAAGTCTCCCTGTGCTTGTTAAGGTCCTAACACGCCTCTGACATTGAAGAAAGAAATGCAACCCACTCCAGTATTCTTGGTTGGGAGATCCCAAAGACAGAGGAGACTGGTGGGCTACAGTCCATGGGGATCACAAAGAGTTGGACACAACTGAGCACATACATGTACAGACCTCAGACACAGATTACATGTGTCATTTGCACCACCTCTTGTCACCTTTATCATATTCTTGAGTGGTACACAGCATTCACCCAGAGTCAAAGGACAGGATGAAGCTCAAACACAGAGAGGTTAAGCAACTGGACTGAGGTCACACAGCCAGAGGTGTATATTTTCACCAAGGTTGGGCTGATCTTAGATTTTGCACATGTTTCGGCCTTCTGCTCTGCATGTCTCGCTCACCTGGGCCTTAGGCTCCTATCGCTACAGCCAGGCCCTCTTGGCCCATTTGATTCCAGAAGCTCATGTTTTCCTGTAGCTCCACATGTGTGTTTTTCTCCCTTACCATAAATCAGTTTCAAATCATTGGAGATGCAATTTCAAATCTCCTTTCCAGTTGCACTTGGAATATGTACAAACCCAGTGGAGATTGTAGACCACATATAGAGGCCTCTGGCCAGCATTCAGTTTTTTCCTAAGCTGGTCTTGATCTTCCTCTGGGTCACACCCCCGTGCCAGACTATTCTCTATCTCCAGAGTCACTCTGCACCCCAGGCCTTCACTCACTCCAATCTCTTTTTTTGTAACATGCACCCCTTCTCCTAATTCCGTATCATTAATGAGAAATGAAAAGACGACAGATTCTGGCATCAGGAAAGCATTTTACTTGTACAGCTTTGGGTAAATTACACCCCTTCTCTGATCCTTAGTTTCCCTATCTGTGCAAGCAGGGTACCATTGCCATCTGCAGAAGACTGCATACCTGCTAAATCCCTTGTTGTGCCTGACTCTTTGTGACTCTATGGACTGTAGCCTGCCAGGCTCCTCTGACCATGGGGACTTTCAGGCAAGAATACTGGATTGGGTTGCCATGCCCTCTTCCAGGGGATCTTCTCAATCCAGGGATTGAACTAGTACCTTTTATGTCTCTTGCAGTGGCAGGTGGGTTCTTTACCACTGCCGCCATCTGGGAAGCAGGGGATGGCTCTGAGGGTTAAATGGGACAGCGTGTTCTCTGGCCTTGCAGAGCATTTGGTACAAGTAGGTTGTCTGGTGGGAAAACACGTTCCCATTTCTCCTGTATCATGTCCATTGCAAACTAATCATGGTGAGCATGCCCTCAGGCCCCATTGCCTCCTTGACACTGAGTGGAAATCCTTGACATGGAACCCAGAAACAGGAATGGGGTGGGGGGTGGAGCAGAAGCCACCTTGGACCCAGCCCACCACCACATTTTGCAGAAAGAACCTCGTGATAGCTGGAAACTTCCCGTCATTAGGAGCTGGGCTGGCTTCCAGCTGGTACCCTGGAGAAGAGAGGTTTCTTATCCTATTACCAGCCTCCTCAGCCAGCCTGTCCCCCCAGGATTAAGATCTTATAAACATCAGCCAGTCCTCAGGGGTGATCTGCCGAGGGCCCCCCCCCATTGATTCCAGATGGAGAAGAGATTTGTGTGGAGGAACAAATGTTAACTTTCTCTTTTCAGTGAGCAAAACACAACAACAGTACAACCACAAAGAGCAGCACAACCCAAAAATGCCTCGAGCGAACCAAGTTATTTTCTTCTCAAGACTCAGAGAGCAAGAAGCTATTTTTAGGGGGCCGTGGGCCGGGAGCGCAGGGATGTGTGCTTGTGTGCTTTGGCGGTCCCCCACCAGGGCGGCTCAGGGACGATGGGCAGGCAGGCGCTGGGGCGTCAGGTGGAACCCTGCCATCGAGGACAGGAGACGTGCCAACAACCAACCAAGTGGCAGTCTTCACATGGAAGCCGTGCTCTCAAAGAAAGGTTTCAGTGTTCGCTTAATTTTTCTCCTATGGGTTATGCCACAACCTCTGCCTCTGTCTGGGCTTTGTGAAACCCCAGCAGACTCTGATACGGTGCTGTTCTTTTCAGCGAGAGGCCAACAACCCATCTGTTTAAGCTCCAGGCACCTCCTTCTCTTTCCAAGGGAGAATCTTCTAGCACCTAAGCCCAGGACTGGTGAACACAGCCCCACACTCAGATAACCACCTACATGGCCCCTTCCATGGGCTAGAGAGTGGTTTATTTCCACTACACAGAACATTGGTAGGGATTTATTTTCATGCATAAATATATGTTTGTAGTTTTCAGTCTCTAAGTTGTGTCCAGCTCTTTTGCGGCCCTGTGAACTGTAGCTCATTAGGCTCCTCTGTCTATACGATGACTGGAGTGGGTTGCCATTTCCTTCTCCAGGGGATCTTCCTGACCCAGGAATCAAACCCTTGTCTCCTGCTTGGCAGGTGGATTCTTTATCACTGAGCCACCAGGGAAGCTACCTAAAAGCATATACATGAGTAACCTGAGTCATAAATTACAAATTACATGCAATTCCGTATTTTAGAAGCACCTGGAAATATTTGAAAGAATATAATTTGTGAATTGAAACAACCAAGGTACATTCCCCATTTAATCACTTCCTCACTCAGGGAACTCGCTTAGCTGTGTCTGACTCTTTGCAGACCCCATGGACTATACAGTCCATGATTTTCTCCAGGAGAGAATACTGGAGTGGGTAGCCGCTCCAGGGGATCTTCCAAACCCAGGGATCAAACCCGGGTCTCCCACATTGCAGGGGGATTCTTTACCAGCTGAGCCACAAGGGAAGCCCAAGAACACTGGACTGGGTAGCCCATCGCTTCTCAAGCAGATCTTCCTGTCCCAGGAATCAAACCAGGGTTTCCTGCATTGCAGGCAGATTCTTTACCAGCTGAGCTATGAGGGAAGCCCTTCTAGCTCAGTGACTTTGGGCAAATCACACAACTTCTATGAGCCATGATTCCATCTAGTGACATGGAGCATTTAATACTAACCTCGTGTAATTACTGCAAGTGTATTTGAAAGTGTTTAGAAGAGCTATAAAGCTGGGCAGGGGGTGTTTTTAATTGTCCCTCTTGCTAATAAAATGAACCACCCCTTTCCCCCTCTGGCATTAAAGGACAAATGTGAGATGTTCCATGTAGAGTTCAGGAAAAAACCTTGGATTAAAAGGAGAAATATAATTGCCAGATATGTAAAACACCCTATCTGATAAAGGCAAACAGCCATTAAATATACTTTTAACAAATTAAGTAGTTGTGGACCACAGTGGCTGAAAGAGTTTTTCTGTGCATCAGGACTTAACAGAGCCTTGACTTGGGGTCACAAAGAGGTCCTTTGAGCAAGGGGGTTCCTCAGTGTGACTTGACTGCTTGAGGGTCCTGGCAGACTTACACAATTTTTAGAGATGGCTGTAGATTTCATCAACAAGGAATAATAAGGGAGAGTAATATTATTTTTAAGAGTGTAAGGTATACCAGGCATTGGTTCAAGAGCTTTTCATGAATTAATTCACATCATTTAAATAGAGAGGATGTGAGGTCACATGGGGCCAAGGGCGCCAGGATGCTGTCAGGCTACGAGACTCAAGACTCCAGCCGAAACTGCGAGTGGGCGGAGCTTCTGATCTACCAAAAGCTGCCACTGTGAGGGCAAAGACCTGGCCGCCCTCCCTTCTCTATGTCTTGTTCCGGTTCCAAGATGGACCAGAGGAGGTGTATCAAAGTCTTGATATCATTCTAGAAGCAGGAGAGCTCCCTGAAGCACTGGGATACTAGTGTAGGGCTGCCTCACTCAACAGCATCGGTTCTTTGTACCTTTAAGGTACCGTAGAATCAAATACAATGCAACCATTCATAAACAAAAGGAAATGTCTCTCTTCAGTGGGATTCCCCTATCTTCTGTGACAGTAAATTCTCCTGTTTTCTTATTTCCAATCTTTTTTTCTAATGCCTTCTTTCCCCCCGCCCCCCGTCTCTCCTGTTGCCCAGAGTAGACAGCAAACTCTTTCTCTGTTACTAGCTTTACCCAAATCCTCAGAAATCTCATCTGAAAATGTGCAAGCTCAGAAGAACCAATGAAACTGTCAGCTCCCTGGGGAGAGGGTCAGGGTCACTGTTTAATTATTTATTTATTTTGCTTTTTCAATACCTGTCTCAGTAAGTTTTCAGTTTGTAGTTGGATTTTATAAAGTGTCAGATCATAAATGAAGGAATGAATGAGTACCTTTCAAATGATTACTTTCAGCCTCAAATCTCTTTCCTCAACTCCAGTCCCATATTTCCAGCTGACAATTCAATCACACCCAGAAATGCATGACTCTTCCATCAAAGAGTACTGGGCTCCTCCTTCTACAACCCCTTTTTCTTCATCCACAAGCTGATTCCTTGAGTCTTCTCTCTACCCCCGGGGCCTCTGTCCATTCACCAGTGCAAGCATTGGTTATGGGGGTGTTAACAGATTTTTCCTTGCCTTTGGAACTGAAATATAGTACCAAATCCAGTCTATCCGATGGCCACTGTTCCCCTCTCAGAGATGTTTCCCTTTTCCCAAGGCTATTGGCTAACACAGCCTCCTAACTGATGTCCTGTCTTTACTCTCTGGATCTTTCCATCCATTTTTTATTCATTCACTCATACATTCAATCAGGAAATGTTAAGTGAGCTTCTATTTTATGCCAAGCAATCCTGGTACTGAATACAAGATAAACCAGATTGAAGTCAATGAAAAGCCACATTCTTATTGGAGGGGTTCAGTGAAAAAAATAAGCAGGAAAAAAAGAACATGATATTTTTGAAGAGTGAAAAGTACTGTGGATGAAATGAGCCAGAGTGATATAATAGAGAGTGGTGGATGGACTAGAAGTACAAGGGAGGGGCTCAAGTACCTCTCCAAGGATATGATATCTGGGTTAGGACCTGAGTAATAAGAAGGTTTTAGAAAAGGCAGAGGAACCAGAGACCAAATTGCCAACATCCGCCGGATCATTGAAAAAGCAAGAGAGTTCCAGAAAAAACATCTATTTCTGCTTTATTGACTATGCCAAAGCCTTTGACTGTGTGGATCACAATAAACTGTGGAAAATTCTGAAAGAGATGGGAATACCAGACCACCTGATCTGCCTCTTGAGAAATTTGTATGCAGGTCAGGAAGCAACAGTTAGAACTGGACATGGAACAACAGACTGGTTCCAAATAGGAAAAGGAGTTTGTCAAGGCTGTATATTGTCACCCTGTTTATTTAACTTATATGCAGAGTACATCATGAGAAACACTGGGCTGGAAGAAGCACAAGCTGGAATCAAGACTGCTGGGAGGAATATCAATAACCTCAGATATGCAGATGATACCACCCTTTTGGCAGAAAGTGAAGAGGAACTCAAAAGCCTCTTGATGAAAGTGAAAGAGGAGAGTGAAAAAGTTGGCTTAAGCTCAACATTCAGAAAATGAGGATCATGGCATCTGGTCCCATCACTTCATGGGAAATAGATGGGGAAACAGTGGAAACAGTGTCAGACTTTAATTTTTTGGGCTCCAAAATCACTGCAGATGGTGACTGCAGCCATGAAATTAAAAGACGCTTACTCCTTAGAAGGAAAGTTATGACCAACCTAGATAGCATATTCAAAAGCAGAGACATTACTTTGCCAACAAAGGTCCGTCTAGTCAAGGCTATGTTTTTTCCAGTGGTCATGTATGGATGTGAGAGTCGGACTGTGAAGAAGGCTGAGAGCCGAAGAGTTGATGCTTTTGAACTGTGGCGTTGGAGAAGACTCTTGAGAGTCCCTTGGACTGCAAGGAGATCCAACCAGTCCATCCTGAAGGAGATCAGCCCTGGGATTTCTTTGGAAGGAATGATGCTAAAGCTGAAACTCCAGTACTTTGGCCACCTCATGTGAAGAGTTGACTCATTGGAAAAGACTCTGATGCTGGGAGGGATTGGGGGAAGGAGGAGAAGGGGACGACAGAGGATGAGATGGCTGGATGGCACCACTGACTCGATGGACGTGAGTCTGGGTGAACTCTGGGAGTTGGTGATGGACAGGGAGGCCTGACATGCTGCGATTCATGGGGTTGCAAAGAGTCAGACACAACTGAGCGACTGAACTGAACTGAACTGAACTGAATAAGAAGGAGCCCAATGTTGGAGCTCCAGTTTTAAAGCAGCTGCTGATAAGCAGCTTAGTAGAAGAGGAGCTCAGGTTTGGTGTGCTTAAGGGGAACACAGCAGGGCTAGTGTGGCTGGAGTATAGTGAGCAATGGAGAGTATGATCAGGAAAAGACAGCAGAGTTGTAATTACAGAGTTGCAATTCTTCCTGTGGACTGTTCTGATCTAATCTCTTTCCTACACAAGCAGTGTCTATGACTCTTCATTGCTAATTTCAGTAAAAAATGAATTTTGCTCAGCTTTGTAAAGCTTCTCCCATGTGGATTTACTCTTTCGCTATGGTGGAACAAGGGCTTCCCTGGTGGCTCACCTGGTAAAGAATCCGCCTACAATGCGAGAGACCTGGGTTCGATCCTTGGGTTGGTAAGATCTCCTGGAAAAGGGAAAGGCTACTTACTCCAGTTTTCTGGCCTGAAGAATTTCAGGATTGTATAGTCCATGGGGTTGCAAAGAGTCGGACACAACTGAGCAACCTTCACTATGGTGGAGCAAATCCCCCAACATCTACTTAGCTGTCCCCCCTTAACCTTCTCACCAATCCATCCATCCATCCATGCCTCCATCCATCCATCCATGCCTTCATCCATGCATCCATCCATTTGTTCACTCACTGAACCAGCCACATGGAAGTCTTTCCGTGCCAGGCCCTATGTTCTGTGTTAGAGCTACAGGGATGAATAGGAACTTTCATCAACTTCAGGAACTCCTGAGCCTATAGAGGAGATGCAATGCAAAGAAAATCTTTGAAATATATGGAGAAAGGAGCTAAGATAGAAACCCATGCACAGTGTTGGACAGGCGTGAAGATAAACTTCTTTGGATAAAAGGAGAGCTGTGGTCGGGCAGGTGGCTTGCTCAGGGGGATCCCTGAGATGTCTTATAAATGAAAGGATGGCGTTCCAAGCAGAACAAATGGATGAGGAAGAGCACAGAAGTCTAAAAACAGTGGGATTGAATTAGGAAATTACAAGGAAAGCCATATTGCTTGTAAGCAAAGATGGTGAGGAGTGGGAAAGAGATGAGACAACAAGACAAATAGGTATGGATCAATGTGGTTTTTATCACAACACCAATGAATCTGGGAGAGAGGACCATGTGTAGAAATATCACTTTATAAACATTTCATCACGAAGCAGCCTGACTTCACAGAAATCCCTTTGTCCAAAATCCACATCTTACTGTATCGTTGAGAAATCTGTCTTGGTGATGAATTGGATAATGTAATAAGAGGGTATGAGCATGAAGCTAGATCACACCAGGGCACCCAAAATACTGAGTTCCATGAACTTTCCCATGTGAACAACTAGGTGAGACCTGTATGAGACCAAACCCTGGTTCTCTGCAAATAGTGAAATTAGAGGTTATCTTTGATAATCAGAGGATCAGAGACTGAAATAGCAGCCTTATAAAGGTTAGATAGGCTTCCCTGGTGGTTCAGTTGGTAAAGAATCTGCCTGCAATGCAAGAGACCCAGGTTCAATCCCTGGGTCAGGAAGATCCCCTTTAGAAGGAAATGGCAACCCACTCCAGTATTCTTGCCTGGAGAATTCCATGGAAAGAGGAGCCTGGTGGGCTACAGTCCATGCGGTCACAAAGAGCTGGACATGACTGAGTAACTAACCCACACAAAGTTTAGATTCAGTGGAATCGACACAACACTTCCCAACACTCAAATTGTGTGTGATTGTGTGTATGTGTGCTTGTATGTGTGTTACATGATAAAGGATTGTGAGTTGAGAACAGGACTTGCAGCCCACCTTCCACCATGGCACCAGCCTGGAGAAGATCCCATGGATTGGTGTAGTGATGCCAGGGTCATTGGTGAGCCCCTGACCTCCAATTATCAGTCAAGCTTTTTCTTATCTTCTACATAAATTCTCCTTCACTACGACCATCTATAATTCTCACATGTGAATGTTTCTTCAAAATTTATTCTTATCTTCCTCTTTGTGACTCCTGTGTAGGAGGAAAGACCAAGTAACAGTGAAAAGTGTCAACCAGGGCAGGTACAACTTCTGAGCTGCCACTTACCCCTGGAGAGGCTTGTGTCAT